>NC_057801.1:414914923-416176908 GCF_018294505.1 Triticum aestivum
TCTAACTCTCTCAACTACATAATCCCCCTTTTCCACTATGTTACCAAATGTATTTACCTCACAACCCGCAATTGCACCCCATGTCGAGCTCTCTCTCTCTCTCCCTCTCCCTCTCACCCTCTCGCGCTAAATACATGCATTGCCTATCTAGCCCCCCAACCTCTCATGCGCATGCATGCATGTTGTCTATCTAGGTCACTCCCTTGAGACTGTCTTACTCTTTCTTCCGCACGGCGGGCCACACTCGCTCAACATCGCTCTCTTTATCTGAGTCTCGTTTAACCTCTTTTTCTTTCACACACAAATGATATATCTCCCTGTTCGGGCCTCGATCGACACACTCTATACTCTCTCTCACGCAGATTGTCTATCTAGGTCAGTCCATCCAAGCTGCCCCCACTCTTTCCACCTCATGGCGGGCCATGCTCGCTCAATCTCTCTCTCTCTCTATCTCTATCTCTATCTATCTATCTATCTATCTATCTCTCCCTCCCTCTCTCTCTCTCTCTCTCTCTCTCTCTCTCTCTCTTTGTATGTCTCGATTGACCTCGCTCTTTCTCGGACAAAAACGATATATCACCATGGATGAGCCCAATTCGACCTATTCACATTGTATACTCTCTCACGCACATTGTCTATCTAGGTCACTCTCTCCAACACGTATCACTCTTTCAATCACACAATGACCCTATGTGATTGATTGACCTTGCTTCCTCCCACGCACAAAATATATCTACAGTCTATGACTGGATCATCTCTCAAGCTCTATCTTATAGCCCTCACCCTTGCCAAAAGCTCAATCGGACAATATCTCTCCAAAGCATATATGTATATCTGTTCAATGAATGTCGGACCACACTCACTTTGTCTCTCTATCTATATGTCTCTCGATGGACCTCGCTTTCTCACGCCGTATCTTCCACGCATTGAAGCTACCTCTCCATCCCTCACAAAGCCGGAGCTATTTACATTGCGAGGGGCAATCCAACCTTGGTTTAATTTGTGTAGGCATTTATTTCGGCCGGTTTAGATTATATTTTCGTAGCATTCGGCCCACAACTACTCCAAACACCGTTGCAACCCCCGCAACTCCCCTAGTTGATTTCCCTCTAGATCGGTCATTGCTCTGTCGCACGTCCTTTCTCGCCTTCAACGTCGCACCATGGTATTATTGCAAAAAAACTCTGTTGTTCTCTTTAATTATTATAAATAAGATACAAAACTACACACCGATAGTCCACTTGGAATGGAACAAATTTCGACCCACAAATTAAAGTGCTACAAACTACACACCAAGGGGCCCACATGTCATGAAACAAATTTGGACCCATATACAAATTAAAAATAAAGGACGAGGATCGAACATGCGACCAGGGTCTTCAAACCGCACGTCCATAGGCAACATACGTAGAACAACAATGTTTGTTGTACCCCCCTTTGTTCACATAATGTTTTTATATTACCATAGCCTATTTATTGGACAACATGTAATATTATTTTTAGTACTATTCGCCTTCCCTTACTGGTGGGTTCCATGTGTGCTCTCTCTCTCTCTCCTCCCCTTCTGCGTTTAAACGCACGGGCAAACACGAAGAACTCGCGGATGATGTTGCCGTTGACCATATCTGGACGCGTTCACAAGTTACGGCACCAGTTTCACGTACTAGCAGCACTAGTCAGTGTGTACGTGCAATGCACGTTAATTTGGAAGTATATTAAGTGCATGCGGATATTAAGTAGGATATTATTTGCGTGTTATTATGTGATTAGTACTATTTTCGGCATGAAATTAACTGCAGGCTAAACGTGTTGAGCGCTCGACATTAAAGCAGTCTAGGTCATTGGATGACAAGGAATACATGTGGCTTGATGACATTTTATATTTAATTTGATACGGCTCTAGCAGAACATTCAATCGATCAAACCATAGATTTTGTTCAGTCTGACTCTGACTTTAAATTACACGACGATCGATCTAAAATAAACGGAAATGATAAACGTTCGGATTTTAAGCATGGCAATCCGAACGTTTTTCATAGCAAATTTAGATTACGCGGTGGTGGGGGGGCATCTTGCAGTGGGAGGCTGCTCCTCTGCCGTGCTCTATGTGTCATCGGGCCACTGACCGACAGTCACGGCAGCGTCTTGCGCCGTTGTTGGCGTACTCCTGGAGTTGGCCTAGCTTCAAGGAAGGAAAAAATGTTCTGGACTTCAGAGTGAGTTGACTGGCGGGAGGAGGCGATTGGTTTTGGTGCAAGGAAGCGGTCGACAACGGCCATCCATGCTGCTGAGGGGGGCACTGGCACCCGTGTGGGGACAGGCGCCATGAATGGCGCAACGGAGACAACCGTGTGCACGCGCACGCACGTCAGTGCACGCGCAGGCGCATGCACTGGCAGGTGCACGAGCACCAGCACAGCGTGCACGTGCAGGCGCATGCGCTGGCAGGTGCACGGGCACGTTAAAGTCGGCAGGGATCTCGTGCAACCCCGTGGCATCAAGCTCGGCGACAATGTGCGGCTCCCAGCCCATCAATGCCACGGGGATGGGCGCTGGGGGGCGATGGGAGCTGGAACGGGAGTGGGGACAGGCGCGGCGTCTTCCTACAAGGCCAGTTCAAGCTCGTCCCAAAGCGCCTTATGTTCTTGAGACTCCGGCTGGGTGTCTTCCTCAGGAAACTGGAAGACTAAGGGCAAACCATCATGATGCGGCATGGCGTACGTTTAGGTCAGGCTAGTTGGAGGTAGACGATAGGAGAATCGGAGAGGAAGAGGGGAGATTGTAGTGATACCGGGTAGTGTGGGGTTGATTTTAAACTGCGGCGCCGGCGAGATTAAAAGTGGGAGCAGTTGGGATGAAGGTGGGCGGTGAAGCCTGGTCAAAGGGCTCGCCTCCCGGTGAGCCTGCACAGCGGTCTGCTTGCATGCCTCCCTGTCAGCCAGCGCAGCGGTCTGCTCACATGCCTCCGTCGGGTCACACGCTTGCTCGGACGGCACCTACCGATGAGAAGAGGAACTCGTGGCGGCACGTAAACGCTCACGGTTTCAATAGTGAAAGCATTCGCCTTAACGTGACAGGTCTTTGTTCCAAAATACCTTGCCTCTTCATTTGTGCAACTTGTCATAAGCAGCTTGTCTCAAATTGAAGAAAAAAATACGAAGTAATATTTGTGCCATATCATGTGACCATGCTAAGTTTCAAGAATTTATGGCATCATGCAATAAATTTTCAAGCCATACATCTGTCTTGTTGTATTTCTTAAGAAAGGATTTGGTCAAACATTTTGCTTAGTTAGACTTCAGACAAGTTATATATGCAGAGTAAAAGGATAATCCCTGTGTACCAATGCATTGCCTGATATATTAACTCAAGTGCTTGGCACGAACAAACATGCTCAATTTTGTGCTCATCCTGGTGTAGTAGTACTAGTACTAGGCAATGCAGTTGACGGGTGATCTTGGCGAGCGGCGACCGAGGGAATTGAACCGTGCTTGACACGGTAGGTAACGTTCTCTAGTTACTGAAGCATCCCTCTGTTGTTCATCGGTAGTCATTATGGACCGGGGACATGAGGGGAATTTCCTAGGGCTGGAATTCTGGCCGCCAGATATTTTGACTCGAAACGCTGAGGCTCGACTGGTTGGGGTTGCCTAATGTGCGTACCACACACGCCACGAGAAGGACACGAGCCCGGTTTTTTTATTTTTTTATTTTTTTTAGGATCAACACGAGCCAAGGTCTGGCTAGTACGCCGTAGGGTCCTACCATTCGATAATACGGAAGGAACCTTTTAAATTGCCGAACAAATCTATGTGTATTACAATGCCCATATTTTCCTTGCAAATACTAATCTCAATGTGGTAATTGATTTATGACGAGTTGTTGAATTAGAGTGAGTTTGTGATATGGTGATCTCAACATGGATTTCACATTTCATGGTATCCCTAGTAAGTTTTTCAATGCAAATTCAAATTTAAAAGATGAACAATATGGAGGTGAGAAAACTTTGTATATATCAAGCATATGACCACACACACACACACAAAGAGATAAAGAGACACACACACACACGAACACAACAACAATCCAATAAGTACAGTGCATCTATTTTTCCAAACCATGCATGTATGACACGAATTCAAAAATACTCCTTTTGTTCCTCAATATTAGTCTTTTAGAGATTTCAACAAGTGACTACATACGGAGCAAAATGAATGAATCTACTCTTTAAATATGTCTATATACATCCGTGTGTGCCAGTCCATTTGAAATCTCTAAAAAGACTAATATTTAGGAATGAAGGGAGTAAATTGTAAGACATGCATGGTCCTCAATTCAATATTTAAAATGAACATGAAACTGAAACATGAATATTAAGTCTAGTACTACAGTACATGCAAATGTTGTGTTTAGGCGGAGCTATGATTGTCGGGGGTCAACCCCTCGACCTTAGATAAAATTGTGAAGCTCTGTTTAGGGTTGTTTAGATTATATTTGTCCCCACCCTCCCAACCACCGATTGGTTGTGCACCCCCCACCCCTCCTCCCCGGGAGAATATCATGTGCCCCCATACCTTAGATGCTATATGCCGATATGAGTTGCTTGGAGCTTGTAGATCTGAGATATAGCAGCTCACATGATGTCTTAATATTTTTATAGGAAACCTTGATGAGTTTGAGAATTGCACACAATTGGTACAAAAACTACTCAAATGGCCTTGGATCCCATATCCAACGACCTTGAAGCTCGTATCACCATAGCATCTAAGATGAAGGAGGACATCATATTCTCGTGTATGTAAGAATATCATGTGCTACCGCACCTTAGATGCTTTGGTGATACAAGCTCTTCGGAGTCGTTGGATTTGTGACCCAACACCTCCTCGGTGGTTCGAATGGTTTTTTGCAGTAAAGCCCCCAAAGAGTTCGGCCACTGCTTACAAGCACAAAGACTGCTCAGATGCCATTGTATCTCAGATCAAACGACCTCGAAGCTCGTATCACCATAGCATCCAAGCTGCGAGAGCACCTTATGTTTTCTCGTACAGGAGAATATGAGGTGCTCCCGCACCGTAGATTCTATGGTGATACGAGTTCATGGAGATCTAACGGCCCACAGTAGGAGGTTTGAATGGTTTTGCAATATACGGCTGAGAGAGTTTGGGAATTGCGCAGTAAGTACAAGTACTACGCATGTGCCATCTGATCACTGATCATACGACCTAGATGCTCATATCACTGTAGCGGGTAATTAAGCTATGGGGAGCACCTAATATGAGCAACGGGGAGCTGCTGGATACAAGATGCAGCTGCACACACGAGGCCTGAATTTTTTATTTGCAAAAAAACCTTTGGAGAGTTTGGAAATTGCGCATAATTACAAAGACTACTCCCAAGCCATTGGATCTCACTTCCAACAGTGTAAAAACTCGTATCACCATAGCATCTAAGCTGCGGGGTGGATGTGATATTCTATACTTCTGTCATTTTTGTTCGTAAACTTGCAAAATACGTGTAACTCGTGTCGTTAGTTGTCTAACCGCGCAAAGTGTTTGTTCAAAAAAACCATCCTACACTGAAATATCGGAACAACACACGGGGGTCCCACTTGTCATTAATCAAATTTGGACCTAAAACTAACAAATCTGAAAGACGAAATTCCAACTGGCAACCTGGACTACAAAGCATAAGTCGATAGCCTGAAACAATAATGGTTGTTGGCTTTGTCCAATAACTTGATTTTATACAGTATTACATTGAGTAGAGTAGAGGGAGTGCCTCGTCAACACGTGCATGACCGTTGACTCACTTACTGGTGGGTCCCAGGTCTGCGATCTCTCTCTTCTCTCCATTGTCTAACCTGTGCACGGGCACACACGAAGAGCGGCGCTAGCTTGCCGTGGTGTTATTACAACTAAAAAAGCTTAGAAAATAGAAGAATCGCCTAGAACAAGAGACGTTGTGGCTGGCCGAGATGGAGCTAACCACACCTATCCTCCGTGCCACATTAGCATGATGAAGTTGTGCGGCTAGTGGGGTGTTTTCGACCGACTGGCTGGGTCCCGAGGTTGAACCATAGGTACTACGTCTGATACAGTATATTTTTACATGCACAGTTTTCCTCTGTGCCGAGACGTGGCACACCCTACCGCGCGGTTTCGGGGTCCTCCCGGGTGGTGCACGCATATATTCTTCCTGACGTGGGATGCCCTATCATGCATTTTTTGGGTCCTCCTCGGTCGTAGCGCCGAAGCAAGTAAATGAGTCATCAAATCACGAAAGACCAACTTTCCCGCCGAGTACATTAGTGAAGCACGGTGGCTAGCTAGTTGGGCTAGTTCGACCAATTAGCTAGGCCGCCACCACATTTGTTTTTTCACCCCTTTTTTATCTACTTGCCGGCAGGTAAATTTAAATATCCACCGCGGCGTTGCTCTGGTGTTTGGGTGCGGCGGGATTTTTAATTTTTTGATTGATGGGAGCATGCACGGCAGGATTTTTAATTTTTTGATTGACGGGAGCAGGCGCGGCAGCAATTAGTCACGATGACTCTGCCTGTAAATCCCACTGCTCCCTGATGTGAGAAGTCGTCGACTGGTGTTTTTCCATGGTGAAAACCAAAAGATTACCCGCTCCTCGGCTGGCTCCCTCCACCTTCCCGTAGATTGCATTGCCTTTCAGCCGTTTCGCCCCCTTTGCTTCCTCTCCCCATTGCTTCTACCTGGTGCCATGGTGGCGCAGCAGATCACAGAGTCTGAGGTGAGGCGCCTGACACAGGAGCTCCAGGCCAAGGATGCGGAGCTCAGGGCCAAGGACATGGAGCTCCGTGAGCTCAAGGAGGAGAGGAGTGCCATGCTCCTCTTTATGTGCGGGAGTTCACGGAGCTTCAAAAGCGGCAGGCGTCCACCACAAAGATGCTCGAGGCGTCGGCGGCATTGCTGCAGAAAGCGGGAGATACGATAGGTCGTCAGGGGAGCCGGCTGGAGCGTGAGCGGGACGATCGTGACAAGGTCCAGGATTGCCTCAGCCACTTGGTGAACCAAGTTGCCACACACGTGTTACGGCTGTGCGATGCCTACCGCCGTGCCAGTGCGACCATGTCGGTCGTCGGGCTAAACCCGTTCGACCACCCGGTCGACTTCAATGAGCTGCGGCTTGACCTGGTCTCCTTCTTCACCTATATCTCTGAGGAGCTGAGTCGTTTCCGTGCGATGGTGGGGGAAGAGCCAGACAAGGAGGGGTTGTAGGCTGCCGTCGCCGTTATCGGGCGAATAAATTCAGGGTTCCATCACCGGAATCCATTCGTGCCATTGGATGTCGTCTTTGAAGAGCTGGCTCCCGTCGACCGGGAGCGGGCTCTGCGGGCGGTTGCACCCTGCACCACCAATGTCGTGCGCCTTGAGAAGCAGAGGGACTTCAGTGGTGTTTAGGCGCCCTCTGCATGGGCATGTCCATGTCTCGGCGAAACATGACTGTTGGATCAAAATCAGACGGTGTAGATCAGTCATTGTAGCACAAAGCGTGTGGGTGTGTTTGGTTGCATTCTCATGTCAATATAGTTGTTTCCTCTTCGTGTATTTGTGTTAACCTACTAGTGTGGACTCATGCACCCTTCATGCACTCTGCCAAACACCCAAAAGTGGGTCGAGAAGGGAACTTTTGCTCCCATCCCATGCACCCTTCATACACCCTGCCTAACACTATTCGTGCTTCGTATGGTTCATGTTTCATGGAGTACTATAGCACCGTACTCTCTGTGCGCTGTAGACCTAGTTCTGTTAACATTGATCTCACCGTTCATTCTCGACCGGACAGTTGAAAAATCGGTACTATGTTACTACATTACTGTTCATATAGTTGACATGCGCACAACATCATTTGTTATCATCATATCTTACTACACTAGCAACAAGATTATGTAGTGCTGACGTATGAACCACTGCACATGCCTAGTAGTAGGAGCACTGTGTATGTTCAAGTGGCTGCTGTGTTTCGCACTCCTCCGTCGTCAGAGTGGAAACGCTTGTTGTAATCATTTTTTTCTTCAGAAAAACAGTGGACACACTCTACCGTGCGGATCCTCCTCCAGCCATGCACTAAATTACTCACTTTCGCCGACATGTGGGACAGCCTACATCGGGGTCCACCAGCCATGCACTAAATTACTCCGTAGTAGAATGACGGTAGACTACCCCGATTGAAGCGCCGCAGTAATGCCCAATGAGCCATGAAATCACAAAAACCCCTCCTTTCCAGCAGTAAGTTGGACGGACGAAGCAACCATCATTTCACTCTTCTCTCTCAGCTTCCTCTCTTGAAGAAGACCCCCACTCGCTTTGCTTCTCCCTCATCTCATTCCTCATTTCACTCTTCTCTCTCAGCTTCCTCTCTTAGATGGACGCTGGAGCACCGGCCGACGTGATGTCTATGGCTTTGGCCAAAACCGTCGAGGCTCATGGTACGAAGAAGCGCCAGCACCCTGCCGAGACTATCACAGACAAGCTCAAAGCCATCGCCCTGTCCAAGCCCCCCTCTCCGGGAGCCCTCATTAAGCGAGTCCAGGTAATATCTCTTCTTGACGATCTTTTTCTCGATCTTGATCGTGTTTTTTCATCTAACATGTAGTACTAGTATTAGGAGTACAACTTTCTGGGTGATCTTGCATGTGAGTTTTGTGTGCCAAATGACGGTTCTAAATTCCTCTTTTGACCAAAACATGCGAGAGGTTGACACTGATTTCTTATAGAGTACTTTCAACTACTCCATCTGTCCCAAATTTCTTGTCTTAGTTTTGTCTAAATTCGGATGTATCTAATACTAAAATGTGACTCGATACATCCGTATCTAGACAAATCTAAGACAAGAATTTTGGGACGGAGGGAGTACTTTACGAACATCAATGCTACCTTTGAAGAGGGTATATTTGCCTCAGTAACTTGTGTTATGGATATTGCAAGTAATCCCTCTGCTCTCATGCCTTTGAAGACATGTTCTAGTGTCTTTGTTCACTCATTTCTGTGCGTATATGTAGTCATATATGGAGTATAATATCGAAAATCATCTTATATTTCTGAACGGAGGTAGTAATAAAATACGGTTTCTGTTTGAATTAGAACTAGGTCCACGCTGGAGATGAAGTTCTCAAAGTCATGCCATGTGAACTAGAAGACCCGAGGATGAGTTCTACTGCTAAACTATGCAGCTGTTGTGTCCTTGTCGCCATGTGTCCTGAACAAGTGTTTTCGTGTAGCATTGTTGTCACGCGTGTTCTCGAGGCTGTACTTGACCACAACAATGTCCTGGTTGTGCCTTCAATTATGAAGGGTGTGGTTCTTGTAAAGCTTCCCAACAAATCTGATGCAGCCTGTCTTCATCATCATGTTTATGAGTGGAAAGAACACTCTGTTAGGTTCTCCAAGGTTGACGAGATGGTGATGGTGCATGTAGACATCTCTCACAAAGTCCATGGCCTAGTCAGTTATGCGAGGTTCATCCCGTAGGTCGATGGCAAGAAATAGTCTGCAGAGTTTAATTAGTGCAACTTTGCTTGTCTGTAGTAAGTACTATGTTTCAGTACTTGATTTATGTTTGTGAACCTTGTATTGTTTATTAGTACTGCAGCTTTTAGTGTGTGGTCAGTCCTGAGAATTGTCTATGTTAATGTCTATCCACTCAATTCAGTCTGTATATTTTGAAGTATCCAGATCATCTTTTTTGTGAGGACGGTTTATCAATTATGGTTACACTCCAATATCTGTATGCATTGCAGGGTTTATCGCACCCACCAGGATTTCCAGTCCCATGGATGTTCGGTCCATACGATTTGTCACGACCTTTGGATTGTCCTGCTTGTGGGAGTAGGCGGGGGCCCTGCATGCCACCCGTAGTTGGACGATCAATCTTCTGTTTAGTACTTCAACATAGTGATTTCCTGGTAAGGATTCACTCATGTCACATCAAGTAAATCTTATTGATTTACTGTCTAAATCTTATTGATTTAATGTCATGTTTTCTTTCTTTTCCTGCAATTTTACGATGCAGGTTTTGCCATGTGACATTCATCACAGAATAAACCGTTTGGTTTGCTCTACGATGGCTATTTTTGCAGGTTTCACTTCTTATGTCGTGTCAGTAACAAAGGCATTGTCCATCACTTATATTACTAGGAAAAATTGGATCAGTCTGTTGTCTGAGTACAAGCTGAATCCCTATGATGAACTGCAGTTTGTTTTAACAAAAACGCCACAATTAATCCTTCACGCGTTTAAAAGAAATGAAGAAAAAAACTAGATCACTGTCACGGATCCTAGTCAAGTTAGAAAGCTGATCATAGCAGACCAGACATGATCGCCGCTATCTCGCACATCGGTACCACCTTCAGCAGCATATCGAGCAACGGCAGTTGCTCCAGCACTGACAGTGGCAGCAGCTCAGTCTGATCCAGCTGAGGATTGGGCACCGACTGCGTCAGCGGATCAGGCTGATCTACCGAAGGATCGGGCATCCACACCGACACCTGCTCCGACACCGGCACCAGCTCTACAAGGAGCACCATCTCCGGCAGTAGCAGCGGCTTCGGCACCTGCACCAACACTTGCACTTGCATATGCTCCGGCCCATGCAGCGGGAACCGAACGGGCAGTTGCACCGGCAATAGACTAGGCTGCAGTTCACACTTCATATACCAAAGTCCTTACAAAAACCGACATGTCCACCTTCTTGGTAAGCATTGGTCAGCCAAGTGCTTCGTTCTTTTTCTTTCCATGTTGTTTCACATGATTCACTGTGTTGATCTAACTGTTTGGGTATTTCTTCTTGTTTGCAAACAGAGAATTCCTAGAGCAACGAGGGAGTCGTTCAACAATCCGGGCGACCGCGGCCAAGTTTCTCTTACCATGCGCAGCCTTGGTGTGAATGAACCTGCTCAATATACCGTAAGTACAAAGGATGGTCGCATGATGATTGATGCTAAAGGATGGTCAAGGTTCAAATCTAAATCATACCTTGCGGTAGGAGATGATGTCAAAATCAAACTTTCTTGGCAAGGAGAGCTGGTCCAAATCAACTTTGAAATTCTTCAGTAGCAGCACGCAACTGCCGAACTGATCTATCCTCCGAGATATTTTGATGTAATAATCTGGCATGGTGAAACAAGTGTCCTGTGTGTATAAGTAGTACGACAATATTATTTATCACATGGTATATCATTGATAGAATTGCAACTCTAATTGTTGGTTAGGAACTGACATTCAATTTCATTCCAACAGCTGTCGTGCTTTATTGAATTTTGTGTATTCGCCTTGCTACGACATCTAAAACCAGCGCCGTACCGATCGCTTGCAATATGAAAAGCGCTGAGGTAGAACACATGGGCCCCCAAACATGCAGGGTGGGCCTGCGGCCCAAAGTCTAGAATCATGAGCCTCTCTGAGTATTATATTCTCAGCTGAACCCCCATAATGCATGTGCGTTGCATGTAACATCAAGATGCATTTGTATGAGTATTTTATCTTGTGAGAGAAAAGGATGAATGAGGGAAGGCCTTATTTGCAAATGTGGAGAGGTGTGTGGGTACCTTTTCGCAAAATTGCCATAGTTTCCTTCCTATCCGTCAGATATAAATCGGACGGCCTATATTGCAGGATGGCAGGCACACCATCATCACCAACTCGTCTATATTGTGTTAAAAACAACTCTGTTTTTATAATTATATATGTTATATATATTCCCCTCGATTTTTCTTATGTATAAAGTTATGATGTAAAAGATTTGTATATTTCTTTACAGAGGGAGTATCTCTGTGTCAAAAATATATTTATGTGTAACTAGTTACTCCTGTCTTTCTACTTCCTTTCGCTGATATGTGGGCAGCCGGCAACGGGGTCCACGTGCCATATGCACAAATTAGAGTGCACAACTGCATGGTAGACACACCCTGGTCGTAGCGCCTCGGTAATGCCCAATGAGCCATCAAATCACAAACCCCCCCCCCTTCCGGCTTTAGCAGTAAGCTGGACGGACAAAGCGGCAATATTTCACAGGGCCTGAATGACTGAATCCCCTTCTCCCTCGCCTGCTTGTTCAGAGAAAACCCCCTCTCGGTGATTGCATAGGGTTTTCTCATGGAGAACCAGGTACGAATGCTTCATCCACCCCCGATAAATCCAAGTCCCTTGGTCGCGGGTAATCCTAGGATGGCAGCCGCCGCCGTTGATGCATTTTTCTTCCTGCTGAATCTAGTGTGTTTAATTTGTAGTGCCCAAAGTGCAAGGACCCTACAGGTTTCTGCGCCCTCGGCGAGACGCCACACTTGTTCCTTCTCATCCTAACACAGGATTTTAAAACGCGCATAATATGTTCCTAGAATCCTCTTTTCTATCTGGGAGGGTGGGGTTTTTTTGAACATGTTGTCGACTAATTTGGAAATTTGGATTGCTATATCTGGATAAAAGGTACTACTAGTACGATGGTCAACACTGACGTGAAGGAGGAAGTTATTTCTAGATTTGGATAGGGAATACATTGTGTTCTCATATTATTTTTCCTGCAGTGCATTATTTGCTTTGCCAAAACACATGTACTCAAGATGCTCGACCTTGCCATAACTGAATACACCAGTTTAATGGTCACAGTGAAGACAAGCCATGGATATAAGTTCCGAGTTGGGTTCATGAACCATGAATATCGCTGCTTTTTTTATGGCCGAACTTGGATAAACTTTCTCAAGTGTTACGGACTGAAAGTTGGCGCACGAATGTTGATGGAAATAGCAGAACCTGGTCTCATCTTCACTGCGATCTTCCACCCCGACGCCGTTCCAATTGTTCATCCATGTTAGTTTTGTATCCAGTTCTTGCTTGTTGCCTCGATTACTTCTTAATTCACCTATTTTGTCTAACTAATCACAATTTAACTTTAGAAGTAGCAACGAATCTCTCACGAAGATGCTACTTCTAACTAATATTTTCTTATAATTGGTGGCACGTGTAGGTTTTTCTAGAGTTAAGCAGGCTGCTCATTTGTTGTTCTGTAATAACTCGGTTGTTACTGATGTCACTAAAGTTGACTGGGACGACATCCACAAGTTCCTACACTTTATTGATCGTCTTGAGGTCCTTGTGGGGCGTTTCAATGGTGGAAGGCCACGTGGGATATGTGTGCCACTGCTGCACTCGTTGAGCAGGTCCAACTGTGTCGAGAAACTTATGGTATGAGCTGTTTTCTGTTATATATGTTGTTCATAAACCATTTCTTATACATAGTTTTATAGCTGTGATCTTCTTGAAACAGAAATTGCCCAGTTCTATTGTTCCTATATAGATGCCTGACCATGGTCGGGTCAGACTTGCGCTTGGTCACAACATGATGTTTATGTCGACCTACTCCATACCCCTTGGAGGTGAAAAGATACCTATTCATGGGTGGTCTCAAATAATGAAGGCCCGTCCATCTTGGAGAATAGGACAGAAGATTATGTTCCTACTTTTCCATTGCGCTAAAGTGAATATCCTGTTTATTGACCACATTGCGAGATGAAGCCGCTTTCAGAAGGTTGTGGATGCGCGGGGTGGCGCCTGGGCCTTGTCCTGGGGCTTGGCGGCCTCACCCTTGGTTAACTGTAGGCAAAGTAGCACTGTTCGAGGCGTGCTTTGTACGGTTGAACCTGTATAAGTACTCATACTGCTTTCAGCTATGGTTGTTAAGTGCCCCTGCTGGTTTCAGTTAAGGTTGTTAAGTACTCTTGCTGCTTTTACAGTCTGTCGTGTTTCTTCAGTCCTATCTTCCTACAGCCGCCAAAACCAAACCAGCACCGACGGGGCCGCCTGCTTCCGCCTCCCACGGCTGGTTGTGCCTCAGCGCATGCATCATCGCCCCACCATCTCCTAAATCATTAACACCGACGTCCGAGGCCTCGCCATCGTCCTCCGCGCGCTTTGGTGCGCTTGCCGCGGCACCGCCCTCTCGCATTGTCAACATGGTCAACAAACAACAGGAATCGACAGAAGTACGTGGAGAGGATGACAGTAGGGGCCCACCATGTCAGCGTATGGAAAAATAAAATGCTTCCTCCTATTGTTTTCCTAACATCTGGGACCCACGACATTGTGAGCGTATATAGTCAATAGACAAGAGAACATCACAAGATCGGCTGACACCTGGGACGTAGCTGCTCGAGCAGTATTTTTTTTGTTATTGTTGAGAAGGAGCAGGGTTTGAACTGGGTTGTGGCCCGTCTAGCCCAGGCTTATATTTTATATTCACCATGTGACCAGCCCAGCTATTTTTTCTTTGTGAAAACGAGCCTAGTTTATTTTTTTTGAAGAATACCCAATCGAGGCCTACTTATTTTTCTATGCCCTAATGGGCTGCAACTCTTTCAAGATGCCTGCAAATCTTGAAAGTAATATGAAATGGGTTGTAAATATAAAAACAGATGACAAATTGGCAATTACTTTATAATTTTTGAATTTTTTCACATTTTCAGATTCCTATTTCACTTGGCATTAACCTAATTTAAATATATCTTCAAAGTACTTTAAATCTCGCTCGACATTTCGGTATTAAAAATAGTTTGGAACCCACAGAAATATGCGAAATTGGCCCTGGCCAACCAAAAACAACGGACTGCAATAAATTGCATAAGAAGTTGCAATGAGCTATATATAAATTGTTAAAAAAAGAGGGAATGGTCTGACTTGTGGGCCTATTAAGTTGACGCGTATGCAAGATTTTTTTAGTTATTATATACATCAACAAATGATTCTAGCAGGCGTAACCGTTGGATGTCAATCCAACGGCCGTCGTGTTTCTTCAATCTCTGATCTTCTTGCTCCATCCGCCAAATCCAGCGCCGACAGGACCGCCTGCTCCCGCCTCTCGTGGCCGGTTGTGCTGCCGCGCAGGCCTCACCGCCCCTTCTACTCCCACCGCTGGCCAGGGCATCCCTCTACTCACCCACACCCCATGTTATTCTGCGGCGACGGCAGCCTCACACCGCAGCCAAACTAGTGAACCCTCGTACTCCTCTCTGCGCGGGCTTCCACTGTCGCGTCTTCCTCGGCTCTGTGTCGTTCCCTTCCTAGGCCTCACTATCGTCCACCGCCCTGGTGCTCTCGGTGTGGCGTGGTCAATATGGTTGATCGACTTCCATTGGAAGAGTACTGTACATGGAGAGGCTAACAGCTGGGTCCATGGTAGCCGCAAGGAAGTACCTCCTTATTATGCGCAAAATAATTATTCCTCCACCTGATAGCAGGGACCCACCGGACGGGCCATCGTATTTCGCAAAAAAACGTTTCCCCCTGACTGCTGGGACCCATCGGATGGGCCACTGTATTTTGTGAAAAAACATTCCCCCTGCTGTCAGCTCGGACCCATCGGAAGTGCCTCCTTATTACGCAGAAAAAAATGAATAGTCCCCCTGCTAGCTGGGACCCACCTTAGTGGGAAGCTGACTTGTGGGCCTACTAAGTTGACGGGGACGGAGGGCTTTGTCAACTTAGTCAAAATGAACGATTCTAGCTCCAGTGATCGTATGATGTCCATCCAACGGCCGTAGTGCTTCTTCAACCTCTGGTCTTCTTGCTCCAGCCTCCCAAACCAACGCCGGTCGTGCCACGTGCTCCTGCCTCCCATGGCCGGCTGTGATGTCGCAGAGGACTCACCGCCCCCTACTACTCCCACCGATGGCCAGGCCATCCCTCTACTCACCCACACCCCATGTTATTCTACAGTGACGGCAGCCTCACATCGTAGCCGAACCAGTGAACCCTCATACTCCTCTATGCGTGGGAATCCACTGTCGCGTCTTCCCCGGCTCCGCGGCCTCCCCTTCCTAGGCCTCGCCATCGTCCACCGCCCTGGTGCTCTCGGCGTGGCATGGTCAACGTGGTCAAGGAACGACTTCCATCGGACGTGGACTGTATGTGGAGAGGATGACAGTTGGGTCCATGGCCGCAGCTAGGAAGTGCCTCCTTATTACACGAAAAATGATAATTCCTCCACCTGACAGCAAGGACCCACCGGACGGGCCACCGTATTTCGCAAAAAAATGTTTCCCTCCTGACTGCTGGGACCTACTAGCTACATCTTCGCACGCAAGGAAGTGCGTCCATATTACGGGCAAAAAAATGATTCGCCCCCTGACTGCTGAGACCCACCAGATACATCTTCGCACACAAGGAAGTGCTTGACAGTCGGGACCCACCTGGTTGAAGCGTATGTAGCATTGTCATTCTGGTCGTGAACATGTACGTACATACTAGTCGATGTAGAGGCATACACGTGTCGTAGTAGAGGCGTGCACGTAGCATATACACGTAATTACAGCGGCCAGGGTGCAAGAAATTAAATACGGCCACGTACGTACACACGGGAGGGGTCTCAAACGCCTACTCGCGCATACATACGGCCAGGGCTCGTGTACATGGATGGG
Organism: Triticum aestivum; assembly: GCF_018294505.1. Lineage (NCBI taxonomy): Eukaryota > Viridiplantae > Streptophyta > Magnoliopsida > Poales > Poaceae > Triticum > Triticum aestivum. The sequence continues at coordinate 414,931,359 of NC_057801.1, forward strand.
TCGGAACAAAGAAACTGCGTTGTCGTCGTGTTCATGGGGAGCCAACTGGCTGGGTTGGAACGGAATGCGTCGTCGTGTTCATCGGGAGGGCTTGGACGGAAAAGCCGATGGAAACGAGGCCTAGCGTACCGCAGAACGGAGGAAACGACCTTGTATTCGACCGGCCACGTTCGAAACAGGATCCTGTTCATTGGGAGGGGTCTGGCATACCGCAAAATGGAGGGAACATACTTGTTTGGACCTCGTACGGTCGAAACGGGGTCCTGTTGATCGGGAGGGGTGTGGCGTACCGCAAAACGGAGGAAACGGACTAGTGTTGGAGCGCTACGGTCAAAACAACGGTACTGTTCATCGGAAGAGGTGTGGCGTAACGCAAAATGGGACTCCACAGGATATTGTTCATCTCCACCATCGACCTCCTCCACCCTCCATAGGCTACTCTTCATCCATCGTCGACCTCCTCCAGCCTTCACCTGTGACTGTTCATCCATGGGCTCCTGTTCATCCAGCCACCACCGCGCGCTACTCTACCAGCTACTGTTCAACCAGCCCTCTCCACAGGCTCCTGTTCAACCACCCCTCCACGGGCTACTGTTCATCCAGCCCTCCATCGTCTACTGTTCATCCAGCCCTCCACGGGGTCGTCCTGTTCATCCAGCCCTCCACGGGGTCCTGTTCATCCAGCCCCAATCGGCTCGATCGATCGGGGTCCTGTTCATCAAGAGGAAACACCATGGGGTCCTGTACATCCACCCCCACTAGGAACTGTTCATCCAAACCCCCCAGCAACGCTCAGTGTTCATCCAGAGGCAGCATCAATCAACTTCAGTTAGCAGCAGTAACGAAGGAATCGCTCGATCTGGTTCAGTTAACAGTCATCGATCGATCGCTCGGGTTCAGTAACGCGTAGCCTGCAGTGCAATCGCTCGGGTTCAGTTAGAGCCCAATGCCTCGCACCCACGCGCGTGTGTGTCTGAGAGAAACGCGCAAACCTCCCTGCATCGCTCGGCCCCGACCACCCACCGTAACCGGGATCACCCCAATATTTTCCTCGCCCTTGCTTCTACCACGGTTTTTTCCGTCATAAACAGCCCAAAGAATGTCATGCAGCTGTGTCTCCGGCCCGCCCAGGACGAAAATCCAATTTTCTGTCATGATTTTTTTGTCATAGAAGTAGGAGCCCACCACATCTATGATGATACCGGGTTTTGTCACAATTATCGTCATAGAAGTTTCATAAGTATGACAGGAAAAAAATTCATTCGGCCCAAAATGTCATGGATGTGTCTTTTTTGTAATGCCTGCTTGTCTGGATTTATGTGTTCTTGAGCTTTTGAACTAGCTACGGTGCATGCACAGTCCAAAAGTTCGAATCTTCTCTCTGTACGCCTTGGGTCTCCTTTTATACGTAAAAGGGTTGCCACAGTCGCACACAGGAGGTGGCAAGCTACAGTGTACGAGCTTAATGCTTGGCACTGTAGGACAAATGCATTTAATATGTTGCCTACGTGCCCTCTTGCTTTATCGGGGACGGCAACGGAAGCCATCTTGTCTGTCGCCGCTCCTCCTTGCTTTGACACGCGTCCAGGATGATGAGGCATGCAGTGCCACGCTGGCTAACTAGCTGTTGTGTTGGCGCGATGGTAGAGCCTTCATGAAGATCTGCATGCCACCATGCAGGCGCCTGCTTTTGGCACACCGATCGTCGCACTAGAGTGGTGGTGAGGTGGCGAACCCTTGCCGGGTGCGGTTCTGGCCGCGGCCCATGACCGCCTCGGCAAGGCTTGCCGGGGGGCTTCGCAGTCGTCCCCGGCAAGTCATCTTCTGGTCCCACGTGGATCCGCAGGCCATCAATCTCTATGAAGATCTGCACGCTACCAAGCATGTGTTCTCAGATCTTGGTCTTAACATTGTCGATGGTGTCAGAGCTCTCAGCTTCAAAGGCGATGGCTTGCTGGTGCTACGCAATCTATCCCGGCAAGGGTGTTGCCGGGGGAGGTCCAGCCTGCCTTCTGCCCCTTGTTATTCGAGTACCTGTCGAGGTAGTCCTTTGCATCTTGTCTTCTGCTGCCCTGCCGGGCCCGGCCACAGGGGTGGCTGTGACTGCCCGTGCACAAGTAAGGGGTACAGAAGTACCCATACTTTTTTACACCGACAGGAGCTCCCGGGCCTGGGCCATACATAAGCGCAAGGCGTAGTTGGGCCAGGCCCAAAGCAGTGCGAGGGCACGTGTGGTAGAGGCTTAACCTTCTATAATCTTCTTGCCAGTTGTGCTTCCCCATGATCCGCGTCGAGTGCGGGACGTGGGGGTCGTGCATGGGATGGCCTCAGCATGCTTGCATCATCTCACAATCGATAGTAAAGAGGAGGTATGTGCTTCCCTTATTAAAAAGAACGAGTCTGTTGGAGCGCTACTCATTTACTAAGTGGACTCGGGTTGTAGCCTGCATGGTGCCGCACCCCACGATCATGAGGTGGAAAACGGTCGTCCCACCTGTTCCCATGCCTCTGATTCGCTCGCCACGTGTCCCAGATGCCTTGGGAAGGACAGGCGGTGGACGTGGCCATTAACGTCGAGGCGGGAAACCAGGCGTCGCTGATTGGGGCAGCGGGTTGGTTCTGATTCCCTGTACTTCAGGAGGCCGTATTGGTCGTGCGGGGCGGCCGCCCCTTGGGCTGGGAGGCCGGTGCTTCGGCCTTGCTCTTCTATAAAAAGGGAGAGGGATGGTGTTTCCCTACACTCGCCCTCTTCTCCTCCTTTTGCTTGACACCTATCTTCCATCTGCCATGGTGAGAGGACGCGCCAGCACTTCGACGGCGGCGACGAGGGCTTCTTCTCGACAACATGCTCCTTCTCTCCCCGAGCTTCTAGCGGTGGAGCCCACTTCGAGGGGGAGAGGAAGAGGATGAGGCCAAGGCCACCGCGGTACTTGGGGAAGAGGAGGACGGGGCGGCTCGCCGGCCGCGCTTCCGCTGGCGGCCCGTCCTCCAATGGACGGCCATGTCAGAGACCAGTCGCTCGAGTTCTTCATCCACCTGTACAAGCGCGTGAGCGGCCATCTCCATCTCCCTACCCTGTTCGCACGGGTGATGGAGCAGGATCCGCCGCAGGCTTTCAGGCTACATATGCGGGGCTGCGGGAATGGCAGCATGTGGGTCAATGTTGGCTTCCCGCGCCCTCACGTCATGTACCTTCGCTGCGGGTGGAAGACTTTTACACGCGCCCATAGGTTATCAGAGGGACACGTCCTCCATTTTAAATTAATGGAGAACGGCCTACTCTCTGTCAAGGTCTTCGGGAGCTCAGGAATCCGCGTAGGGTGCTACGTGGAGAGTTCCACTAACGACGAAAGCTCCCCCTTGAATGACAGTGGCAAGGAGGACAGCACCAGCAACAATGACGGTAGTGGGCGGGAGGATGACGACTCTGACTCCAGCTAACCATCAGTTGCAGCACCATCATCTACTCCACCTCCTCTCTCCCTCGGCAACAGGCCTTGCCGGGGGTTGCGTCTTGCTGGCTCTGGCACCGGTGGTGGACGGGCTTCCTCGTCAAGCTCTTCATCGCCCCGTTCCCCATGCCCGTCACCTTTCTTTGCATGTCGTGCCTCGAGAGGAAAGGGGCAAGAACGGGGATTACGGGGCACTTATCTTTTTTTCTCAATTTATAGGAACTTGCCAAATCTTAATTTTCTAGAAAATGTAATCTTCCGAGGCCATGCTTATGTTCTATAACATATGTACTTGTATCAGCATATCAATGAAAAAGATGAGCTTTTGCCGGGAACTCATGCACGTAAACTTTCATGCAGAGGCGAAACGCCCCTTTAATAAAAATAAATGAGTCTCCCCGGCAAGCTACCTTGTCGGCACCCTCTGTGTCTGACGGAGAACCACTTCTGCCGGGTTACAGACGCAGGGTCCAACCCCCTACCAATCTCTTTTTGCCAAAGGTTACTACAACCACCTCGGCTGAAGCAGCATTCGAGTCGAGAATGGGAGCACCTAAGTCCAATCAGAGTGTCGAGGTTTTCTAATGCACAAGTCACAAGTTACGAACATGAATGGGTGGGAGATGAACTTTATTTGGTTGGGTCACCGGGGATAACGTGTCGGGCAGTCTTCTCAATTTCTTGCCGGATTGTTGCCACGGTGGCTGAAAGGATGAGAGGACAGGGGCATGGAGCCTCGATGGTTCCTCAGTACCTGCTGGAATCTAAGGTAGCACAATATCCTAGGTAAGCATGGCATGCATACATACATACATACATATATATATAGACATGGAAACTAGCAGGGAATTGTACGTGCTAAAAACTATCTGGCTGCACACAGGGTCTGCGCCTGGCTTTGTACATAGGGTTACATGCCTTGCCGGCAAGGCTAGTACAAAAGGGGGGTTGCCGAAGCTCCCAGCAACCGCTCCCTATGGGTAAAACTTGCGAAGATGTTCGATATTCTAGGAGTTGCTCACCGGAATGCCATCTTCGGTCTCCAGGCGGACGGTGCCGGGCCTGGTGACTCATATTACCCGATAGGGGCCTTCCCACTTTGGCGTCAACTTGTTTGAATTCTTGGAGGACTGAACATGCTGAAGAACAAGGTCGCCTTCCTAAAGGCTTTGGGCGTGAACCTTGCAGCTATGATAGCGGCGCAAGGCTTGCTGGTAGCGAGCAGCTCGCACAGCAGTTCGAAGACAATCTTCCTCAAGGAGTGTTGCATCGTCTTGGCGCAACTACTCTTGCTCAAGCTCATCATAAGCGAGCACTCGAGGTGACCCATATATGAGTTCCATGGGGAGAACTGCTTATGCCCCGTATACCAGGGCAAAAGGTGTTTGGCCAGTGGCTCGATTTGGTGTCGTTCTAATTGACCAAAGAACTGTTGACAATTCATCAATCTAGCGCCTTCCACACTTGTGCAGCCTGTCGAAAGTTCTTGTTTTGAGGCCTCGCAACACTTCAACATTTGCCCTTTCCGCCTGGCCATTGCTTCTTGGATGAGCAACAGAAGCAAAGCAAACTTTGTTGCCAAGGTCTTGGATATACTGCATGAAGGTGTGGCTCATGAACTGTGTGTTGTTGTCAATGATGACTCTGTTTGGCACACCAAAATGGCAAACGAGTCATAGAAGAAGTTGACGGCCGACTGCGCTGTCACCTTTCTCACTGGCTCCACCTCCGGCCACTTTGTGAACTTGTCAATCGCAACGTACAAGTACTCAAAGCCCCCAACAGCACAGGGAAAGGGGCCCAGTATATCAAGCCCCCAGACCGAAAATGGCCAGGAAAGAGTGATTGTTTGAAGGGCTTGAGCTGGCTGATGAAGCTTCTTTGAATGAAACTGGCATGCTTCGCACTTGGTTACTAGTGTCGTTGCATCCTGGATGGCAGTGGGCCAAAAGAAACCTTGCTAGAATGCCTTGCCGGCAAGGGCTCTTGGCCCTATGTGGGAGCCACATATGCCTCTGTGTATCTCTGCCAGTAGCTTCAGTCCATCCTCCTGAGGAATACACTTCAATTTCACGCCGTTCGGCCTCCTTCTGTAAAGGACATCATCCACAAACTAGTACATGCTAGATCGACGGGCTACTTTCTTCTGCTTCTTCCTGCTCCTCAGGGAGCTCCCCTGTTTGGAGGAAACGGACTGTATGTTGTGCCCATGCTGGAGCCTGAGGCCTGATGGCAAGGACTAAAGGCATGTCTTCTGTCGCGGGGGTGTCTCTATGGCAAGAGCTTGGGACTCTGCCGGAGGCTGCTGCTCCCTGGCAAGCTTGGGGTATCCGGCAACTTCCTTGTCGACGGCTCCTGGGAGCTCTGCAGGAAAGTATATGTTGGGGCATGCCTTCCTTCGCTTGTTCTTCTCTACTGGTGGTTCGACGAATGGCTGACATAGTTGAAGCACAACGGTACCTGGTTCCACAGGTAGCTTGAGGGCAGCGCGCTTTGACAAGTCATCAGCAATGCAGTTCTCTGCTCAAGGAACATGCTCTGCTTGCAGATCGTCAAAGCGCTCTTCCAACTTCCTCACTTCATCCATGTAAGCCTCCATCAGTGGGCTCTGATAATCCTTGTTAACTTGCTTGATGACAAGTTGTGAATCTCCTCTGACAATAAGCTTCCTAATTCCGAGGTCCACCGTGATCCTGAGACCGGCAAGCAGCCCCTCGTACTCTGCGGTGTTGTTTGTTGACCTCTCCCGGGGAAAGTGCATCTGGACTACGTACTTGAGGCGCTCCCCGGTGGGTGCGATGAGCAGCACGCCAGCACCAGCACCTTGTAACGAGAAAGCCCTATCAAAGTGCATAATCCAATGACTACTTGCCTCTTTGCCGGGAAGGGTGGTCTCTTGAACTTCTTCGTCGGGCGTGGATGTCCATTATGCTATGAATTCTACCAAGGCTCTGCTCTTGATCATCGAGGTACTTTCAAATCTGAGCCCAACACTTGACAGCTCCAACGCCCACTCCACAATCCTCCCAGTTGCGTCTAGGTTGTGCAAAATCTGTTGCAACGGGAGGTGAGTGACAACAGTGATCTCGTGTGCTTGAAAGTAGTGGCGCAGCTTTCTCGAGGCCATAAGAAGACCGAAAAGAAACTTCTACATGCCAGAGTACCTTGACCTAGCCCCCTGCAAGAGGGAGCTGAAAAAGTAGACTGGGTGATGCACCACCTTCTTCTTCTGCTCTACTTCGCTCATTTGTGCAGATTCTGTCTTGTCGGGATCGGGCTCTCCCGGGGGTTCTGCCTTGCCGGCATCGGGCCCTACCGGCCTAGTTCCTCATCTGATGGACCTGTCGCCGTTGTTGCCTCTCCTTCAGCTTCTCTTTGCGCCACTAGCACAGCACCGAACACCTTATTTGTTGCTGCCAAGTACAGCAACAACGGCTCTTCTGGTTTGGGTGTGACTAGTATCGGCGTAGAGGAGAGGTACCTCTTTAAACCTTGGAGCGCTGCCTCTGCCTCTGGAGTCCATTTCAATGGACCCGCCTTTTTCAAAATTTTGAAAAAGGGGAGGGTGCGCTCAGCAGACTTAGAGATAAACCTACTCAGGATGGCGATGCAGCCGGCAAGCCTACGGACGTCCTTGACTCGTCAGGGTGCCTCAATCTGCTCAATGGCTTTGATCTTGTCGGGATTCGCTTCGATTCCACGTTGAGACACAAAGAACCCAAGAAGTTTTCCAGACAGGACGCCAAACACACACTTCTCTGGGTTGAGCTTGAGGTTGATCTTGCACAAATTTGCAAAGGTTTCTTCCAGGTCTTGCACGAGCGTGGCCTTGTCTATGATTGTGACCACTATATCATCCATGTATGCTTCCATATTTCTATGGAGCTAAGGCTCAAAACCAATCTGGACTGCTCAGGCAAACATCGAACCAACGCTCTTCAACCCGAAAGGCATCCGTACGAAACAGTACGTACCACATGCGATGATGAACGCGGTCTTTTCTTCATCTTCCTTCGTCATGAAGATCTGATGATATCCTGAGTAAGTGTCAAGGAACGACAGTAGGTCGCACCCAGTAGTGGAGTCCACTATCTAGTCAATAGGTGGCAATGAGAAGGGATCCTTTGGGCATGCTTTATTGATATCAGTATAGTCGATACATAGCCTCCACTTTCCATTCGCCTTACATACTACGAACGGATTGGCCAACCACATTGGGTGGAGTACTCCCTTGACCAGGCCTGCCGCTTCCAACTTCCTGATCTCTTTGATGATGAACTCTTATCGTTCCAAAGCTTGATTTCTGACCTTCTGCTTGACGGGCCGTGCATGGGGGCAGACAGCAAGATGGTGCTCAATCACCTCCCTGGGAACACCGGGGATGTCGGATGCTTGCCATGCAAACATGTCGACATTCGCTCGCAGGAAGGCGACGAGCTCGCTTTCCTATTTGCTGTCAAGGGTGGAGCTTATGGTAAAAGCTCCGCTCGTGCAATCTTCCTTGATGGACACCTTCTTGGTTTCTAGTGGGGCTGCCTTAGACTTCTTGCTCTTGCCGGTAGAGCTCTCTGGCACGTCCTCAGTGGGAACACAGCACTTCGAAGAGGCGTGTTTGCCAGAGTGAGTGCAGGAACCCTTGCCAGAACCAGCAGTCTTGCCGGCGGTCGAGGCCTTACTGGTCTTCTTCTCGGCGGCGGGAGCAGGTGCCTTGGCGGCAGACGCTGCAACTGCCTCTTGATAGAGCTGATCAGCGTAGATGAGCACGTCCTTCTTATCGCAACCGACGGTGATGATGCTCATTGGGCCGGGCATCTTCAGCTTGTTATATGCGTAGTGTGATGCTGCCGTGAACTTGGCTAGCGTCGGGCGGCCAAGGATCCCATTATATGGCAATGGGATCTCAACAACATCGAAAATGATTCTCTCCGTCCTGTAGTTGAGGTCGCCACCAAACGTGACCGGTAGCATGAATTTTACCTTGGGTTGGCTCCTCCCCGGGTTGATCCCTTGGAAAGTACCCGTTTCGTCAAGATCTTAATCAAGGATCTGCAGCCTCTCGATCACGTTGGGTGAGATCAAGTTCAGGCTGGCCCCACCATCAACTAACATCTTCTTCACCTTGAGGTTGCGTATTGTTGGTGATACCAACAATGGCAAACACCTGGCCACAGTTGTGCGATCAGGGTGATCCTCGGCGTCGAAAATGATAGGTGTGTGGGACCACCTCAGCGGCTTCTGGGCGTCGACCATCGGTTCCATTGCATTAATCTCACGCGCCCACTGTTTCAGTTGGCGGTGGGAAGAATGCAACGGGGCACCTCCGTCAACCCACATGACTTCTGTCGCCTTCTGAAACTCATGCTCGGTGGATTCGTCATCACCATCATGATCATCATCTTCCTCTTTCTTGTCATGGCCCCGGGAGGGCCTCTCTTGTTGCCTTTCCTTGTCGCCGCATCCTCCTCGTCCGCCATGCTTCTTGTCGGATCCTTCAGCGCCACCTTGGCCCTTCTCCTTGTCTAGTCTCTCGTACTCAGCCCTTTGCTTCTCCATCAACAGCTCCACTTGGCGGCAATTCTGGAGATCGTGGCCCTTGGTATGGTGGATCTTGCAGTACTCCTAGTTGGAGCCCTCTGACTTGTCGACAGCCACCAAGGCCCGGCAGGCATTGCACCTGGCAATCTCCTTGCCAGGGTCGTCAACCTTGGCCTTCTTGGTGGCGCCGGGGTTGCTGGATTCCTCGACGGCAAGCACGGTCTTGCCCTTGCGCTTCCTGTTGCGTCATCGGCCCTTCTTTGCCAGGGTGATGGCATCTTCGTCTTCAGAGTCACTTCCCACATTGGTGTCCTCGCCGGGGTACTTTCTTCCTTCCTCAGCCCGGGCACATCTGTCAGCCAGAACATATAGTTTTGCAACATCTGCAACCTTGTTCATCGCCAGCTCTTCACGCATCTTACGATTGTGCATGTTCTAATGGAACGTGCTGATGACAGCGGCGGGATGAACATCGGGGTTGTTGTACTGCACATGGCTGAATCTCTGTATGTACTTCCGCAAGCATTCGCCATCTCTTTGAGGGATCACATGCAAATCGCTTGCCTGGCTAGGAGCTACGTGGCCGCCCGTGAAGGCACCAACAAACTCGTGGCACAGATCGGACCACGAGGATATGGAGTCTATCGGAAAATGCATTAACCATGACCTGACATTGGGCTTGAGCGCCAACGGGAAATAGTTGGCGAGTACCTTGTCGTCTCGTGCTCCGGCAGCTTGCATCGCAATGGTGTAAACGCTCATGAACTCAGATGGGTGGGTCTTGCCGTCGTACTTCTCTGGGACCTCCGGTTTGAACACGTGGGTGTTGGGCCACTGGAACGCCGTAGCTCATGGGTGAACGCTGGAAAAGTTATCGCGTAAGGCAGGTCGCCAGCGTCCCCCGGCGTAGGCTTGTACACAGTAGGCCCGGCACGCCTATCAGATTGATGACGTGCATCCCGCCGCCGCTCGATAGTGGTCTGGGCGTCTTCCTTGAGCCACTCTCGGAGAACTTGACATTGGTCACGACGCGTCTGTGGGTCGGACGACGTCGTGGACACGTTATCACGGGCGTCAACCCGACGGGCCGGCCATTGTGGAGGGGAGTGCACCGTGGTTGCAGCGCCTCCGACCCTTACACTGTCAACATGTGCCGTCTCGGTGGCCCGGCGCCACAAGGGACTTGCTTCCCGGTGGTCGTCCCTGTTGGCATGACCGATAAGGCTTTGAATGGCAGCCCTCCACTCTTCTTGCTTCTCCAGAGCAGGAGGAAAGTCGAGAGTAGCTGCACTCGCACCAATGCTTCTGCTCGTGAGGGTGGAAGTGACAGGCACGAGGAATGGGAGGAACTCAGACTTCTAACTATGTTAGAAGGAGTCCCATCACGATTCCGCGACCGCGCGCCTTTTTGGCCAGCATCATGGTGTGCATGTCAGCCCTACGCGTCCTGAGAGTGACGCTGAGGGCTTTTGCCACGGCGGCGGCCAGGGTCTTCAACATCGCGGCGCTTCTTGTCGCGCACGAGCTGAGAGGACCGCGACGCATGCGCCGGTGGGATCGTATTCCTGCCCTTAGAGGTCCCCACACCACCCACAGGCAGCGCAACGATGCTGCTCGCCTGGCTTCTCGCATCTGGGTGACGCGGATGGTCTTGATCTCCTCTGCCACTGGCATCTGCCACGTCGCCCGTCCGCGCGGGCGCGGGCAGAGCGGCCCCGAACGGGCCAATCGCTGCGATCGTCCTCTTCTTTGGAGCCACCGTGGCGAAGAAACTACTGTACTAGCTAGTAGACCAGGTTCTCACAACTAGAGCCCCCTACCTGGCGCGTCAAAGATGTCAGGGAAACGAACACCTATGGGATCACGAGAATCCCTTCTATGTTCGGTGGGGGATTAGTTGCACGAAGAGCAAGTCTATCAGTTAGCACACAGGGATTTTACCCAGGTTCAAGCCGCAAAGATGCGTAATACCCTAGTCCTGCTTGTCTGGATATATGTGTTCTTGAGCTTTTGAACTAGCTACGGTGCGTGCATGGTCCAAAAGTCTGAATCTTCTCTCTGTAATCCTTGGGCCTCCTTTTATACGTAAAGGGGTTGCCAAAGTGGCACGCAGGAGGTGGCAAGCTACAGTGTACGAGCTTATCGCTCGGCACCGTAGGACAAACACATTTAATGTGTTGCCTATGTGCCCTCTTGCTTTATCGGGGACGGCAACGGAAGCCATCTTGTCCGTCGCCACTCCTCCTTGCTTCGACACGCATCCAGGCTGACGAGGCATGCAGTGCCATGCTAGCTAACTATCTGATGTGTTGGCGCGATGGTAGAGCCTCCACGAAGATCTGCATGCCGCCACGCAAGCGCCTTCTTAGTTGGCGCACCGATCGTCGCACTGGAGTGGTGGTGGGGTGGCGAACCCTTGCTGGGTGTGGGTTTGGCCACGGCCCATGACCGCCTCGGCAAGGCTTGCCGGGGGGGCTTCGCAGTCGTCCCCAGCAAGGATCTTGCTGGGGGTCTTCGTCTTATGGTCCCACGTGGATCCGCAGGCCATCAATCTCTACGAAGATCTGCATGCTACCAAGCATGCATTCTCACATCTTGGTCTTAACATTGTCGATGGTGTTAGAGCTCTCAGCTTCAAAGGCGATGGCTTGCTGGTGCTGCGCAAGCTGCCCTGGCAAGGGTGTTGTCGGGGGAGGTCCAGCCTGCCTTCTGTCCCTTGTTCTTCAAGTACCTGTCGTGGTAGTCCTTTGTATCTTGTCTTCTGCTGCCCTGCCGGGCCCGGCCACAGGGGTGGCTGCGACTGCCCATGCACAAGTAAGGGATACAGAAGTACCCATACTTTTGTACACAGACACATAGACTCATCGAGATCATAGTCACTATCATCATCCTCGTCATAGTATCCATGTTCAACATCATCTTGTGATTGATCATTTCCTAGAGAGAGAGAGAGATCCATTAGTTTTGTGATCATGAGAATGTGCATCTCTATGAATTCTAATGACTTCAAAAATGATGTTCCTAATGATTCCAACATTTCCTTTGGCACGCATAAGGTCACGGAGCTCAAGTATACAATCACCAAACTTAGGATCATTGGGACTCATCTTATTCAAAGCAATAGACTTGTGAAGAATATCATCTAAGTTTTTCAAGAAATAGTTTGGAAATCATTCCTCAAGAAATCTCCATATAGTGTAAGCACATTCAAGAGTTGGCAAGCAAGCAATCAAATCCCCTAGTAATAAGATTGACAATTCTAAGATTGCGAATCATATCAAGAGACTCATCAGAGGTAGGATGCAAGGGGTCAACAAGGGGCGCACAAGGAGTAGTAATGTACTTGTTTAAGTGATATTCATTGAAAATCTCAAGCATCTCATTTTCCAAGCAATAAAGAACTCTTCATCAAGCATAGGCACTCTATGTCTAATACTTCCAATCGTAGACTGATCCATCTTCCTCCAATGGTGTTTAAACCAAAGCAATGGAGACCAAAGCTCTGATACCAATTGAAAGGATCGAGAAGATGTGTCTAGAGGGGGGATGATTAGACCCTCAACAAGTAAAGGTAGCAGTTTTTCAAGTTGAGGCTGGAAATTGGCACAATTTCAAGCATTCACAATACATTCAAGCAAGCATGGCAAGAGTATATGAGCAGCGGAAAGTAAAGCATGCAACTTGCAAGAAAGTAAATGGATGGGATTGGAGTGTGCAAACGCAATTGGAGACACGGAGATTTTTGGCGTCGTTCCGATAGGTGGTGCTATTGTACATCCACGTTGGTGGAGACTTCAACCCATGAAGGGTAACAGTTGCGTGAGTCCATGGAGGGCTCCAGTCACGAAGGGTCCACGAAGAAGCAGCCTTCTCTATCCCACCATGGCCATCGCCCACAAAGGACTTGCCTCACTTGGGTAGATCTTCACGAAGTAGGCTATCTCCTTGCCCTTACAAACTCCTTGGTTCAAATCCACAATCTTGATGGAGGCTCCCAAGTGACATCTAACCAATCTAGGAGACACCACTCTCCAAAAGGTAATAGATGATGTGTTGATGATGAACTCCTTACTCTTGTGCTTCAAATGATAGTCTCCCCAACACTCAACTCTCTCACACATATTTGGCTATGGTGGAAATATGATTTGAGTGGAAAGCAACTTGGGGAAGGCTAGAGATCAAGATTCTTGGGGTTGGATTGGAATGCCTTGGTCTCAGCACACATGAGTAGGTGGTTCTCTCTCAGAAAATGAGTAGTTGAAGTGTAGGCACGTTCTGATGGCTCTCTCTCAAATGGAGAAGGGGGTGGATGGGTATATATAGCCTCCACACAAAATCTAGCCATTACACACAATCTTCCAAACTCGATGGGACCGAATAGTGAAACTCGGTTAGACCGATATGGTTAAAAATGTGAACGTTAGAGTTTTCAGTGGGACCGACAAGGTCAACTCAGTGAGACCGATGTGCTAGGGTTAGGGCAAAACCTCATTGGTGAGACCGTTTGCATGAACTCGGTGAGACCGGTTTCAACAATAAGCAGACAGAGACTTGGTCAAGCAAACTCGATGGGACCAACTGCACATTTTGGTGAGACCGAAATAACTGCAATAGGTAACAGAGAGTTTGCAGGGCCATCTCGGTGAGACCGAGAACCCATCAGTGAGACCGAACTGATTAGGGTTTCTGGCAGTGGCTATGTCAGGTGAACTCGGTGGCGCCGGATAGATCAAATCGGTGGGGCCGAGTTTGACTTCAGGTTTAGGACATATGTGGAAATGAGGAAGTGGTTGAGGGCTTTGGAGCATATCACTAAGCACTTTGAGCAAGCAAGCCATTAAGCAAAACCTCATCCCCTTTTAATAGTATTGGCTTTCCTATGGACTCAATGTGATCTTGGATCACTAAAATGAAAATGCAGAGTCTTGAGCCTTTGCCAATGTTTGTGCTTAGCATCTTGAAGGGGTTCCACATCCTCTTGTCCTGCCACTCCAATGTTGAACTCATCTGAAATATAGTAGGTAGAAGTATTAGTCCAACAAGAGATATGTTGACATTAATTACCAAAATCAGCCAGGGAGCACATGTGATTTCACTTCTCCTCATCTTCCATGGACATGAAGATGTGATGGTATCCAGAGTACGCATCCAGGAAAGAAAGCAAGTCACAGTGTCGGTGTCAAAACCGGCGGATCTCGGGTAGGGGTCCCAAACTGTGCGTCTAGGCGGATGGTAACAGGAGACAAGGGACACGATGTTTTACCCAGGTTCGGGCCCTCTTGATGGAGGTAAAACCCTACGTCATGCTTGATTGATATTGATATTGTGGATGTTTACAAGAGTGGATCTACCACGAGATCAAGGAGGCTAAACCCTAGAAGCTAGCCTATGGTATGATTGTAATGGTTGTTGTTGTCCTACGGACTAGAGCCATCCGATTTATATAGACACCGGAGAGGGCTAGGGTTACATAGAGTCGGTTACAATGGTAGGAGATCTACGTATCCATATCGCCAAGCTTGCCTTCCACGCCAAGGAAAGTCCCATCTGGACACGGGACGAAGTCTTCAATCTTGTATCTTCATAGTCTTGGAGTCCGGTCGATGATGATAGTCCGGCCGATGATAGTTCGGCTGATGATGGTAGTCCGGCTATCCGGACACCCCCTAATCGAGGACTCCCTCAGTAGCCCCTGAACCAGGCTTCAATGACGATAAGTCCGGCGCGTATATTGCTTGGCATTGCAAGGCGGGTTCCTCCTCCGAATGATAGAAGATTGTGAACACCAGGATAGTGTCCGGCTCTACAAAATAAATTCCACATTCCATCGTAGAGAGAATAATATATACATAAGTTCAATCTGCTGACGTTTTTTGCGGCATGACGTCACGCCACTACCAAGCCATTACTTGAATCGTTTTTTACTCTACCACCTCAGCGCATTTAGCGAAGCGGTTTCCTTGGCACGTCCTGTCGAAGCAGAGATCGTGTCCCCCCTTAATCCGGGATTCTCACCAATACGGACGTGGGTAACCCAACCGCGCCCGTCGCCCCGCCCCCTCTATCGAAGGCGAGTCCCAAACGGTCACGGAGACGACTCTTGGTATTCTCCCTCTTTATAACGGGACCAAGGCTCGTTTCTTTTCTTCAATCCTCCATCGAATCCTCTCCCCGCTCCAAGTTCCAGCACCTAGAGCTCCAGATTCGAGCGCTTCGGACCTTCAACGATGTCCGGTTCCGACCTCCAGGGCCGGTGGATGCCCTCCTCCATCACGGAGGAGGACGTGCTAAAGCTGCGGGAGGCCAAGTACCTGGCTTATGAGATTTCGCACAGGTTGCCTGCCGAAGGGCAGGCCATCCCCACCCCCGAGCCCGGCGAGTATGTCGTTTTTGTATCCCACCTCCGTCGGGGTTTAGGCTTCCCGATGGATCCTTTTGTGAGAGGGCTCATGTTTTACTATGGGTTGGAATTCCACGATTTGGCTCTGGAGTCCATCCTCCATATTTCCGCATTTATTGTTGTCTGCGAAGCCTTCCTCCGCGTCACCCCTCACTTCGGCCTGTGGCTGAAGACCTTCAATGTGGCGCCGAAGATGATCGGGGGGCGTCAAGCGGAGTGCGGCGGGGCGGCCATAAGTAGGAGGGCCGATGCCCCGTGGCCTGCTAGCTCCTTCCAAGAGGAGCTCGGCCCGTGGCAGCAAGAGTGGGTCTATATCACCGTTCCGAGGGGCCGCAGACAAAAGCCGCCGCCCTTATTCCGCCCGAGACCTCCATGACGGTTGATGTCGTGGGTCAACCAAGGGCTCAACCGGGGGCCGTCAAAGGACGTGCCCCTACTGCAGGGCCAGATTCGAGATCTCCAAACGAGGGAGGTCGATATGGTGGTGGTAATGCAGGTTATGCTGATTAGGCGTCTCCCGCCCTGCAAACGCCGCCCTCTCCGGCTGTGGGAGTTCAATCCGGAGGGCCCACGGATTCTTCAACACTTCATGGGTATGACACCCCTGGAGATGTACAAATTATTCTTCGGATCGCAAGAGGCGCATCCGGAATTGACCGAGGATGCTAGCCTAAGCTACAATCGCCCGGATACTCAAGTAAGTAGTTCCAAGTCCGGACATACCGTTTGTTTGCCTTTCGATAATTCGCCTTATGACCAACTTCCTTCTAAACAGGAGTGGATAGCGGAAGCAAAATTGATATGGTGTCCGGCCCCCCTCCCCGAGACCGCGCCAAATTCCGTGCTGGTTCGGATGCTTGAGGTTGCGCCTCCAGAGGAAGGCGAAGGGGAAAGCAGGAAAGCTACTGCCTCGCCTAAGGAGGCTCTTGAAAGAGGGGGGATCGAGAATCCCTCCCTCCAAGGGGAGAAGAGGACTGCCTCCGAGGACCCGGGGGCAAAAGCCCCTAAACGGGGGAAGAAATCTTCGCCAGAGGGTCCTGCGTCCGGGGAGGCCCTGGCCGCACAATCTTCCTTAAAGAGTCAGCCCTCCAACGAGCCGTAAGTAGAAAGAAAGGAGTTTTATAATAAGGGACATCCCTATTTGTGCTTCTAAGGATAACTAAACTTTTTACCTTGTAGTTCAGATCTCCGTCCTTCGCAAATGAGCTCGTCTTCGGGGGACCTTCGTCCGGAGATGATGGAGAGCGAGACGCCTCAGTCCGAGGCGCCGTCGGATAGGGCGGACGAGCCTGAAGTGTCATCACGGAGGGACCCCCCGGGTTCGGCAAAGCCGGATAGTTCGGCGCCAACGGGTGTACAGCTGAAGGATCTGCTTGAGAAGGCGTCTATCTCAGAAGATCACCACGCATTGATGAGCATGGTGATTGAAAGGGTTTCGTCCGCCGAAGGTGGGTTGCATAATGCCGTCAGGAGTTTGCTGGCGGGGTTTGAGGTGCGTAAAAATGACACACCTTTTAACAGTTTAGCATATAGAATGCGCCCTGTATAGATAGTAGCCCCTGAGATTCGGTAGGTTGTCGAAATCGACAGCGTGCCGAGGATCAAAATCGCAGGTTTAAATTTCCGCCATGCCGATGCAGGTGGTGGGTCGTCCGGGGGCCAGCCGGACTGATGGAGTTGCTGAACTAAAGAGGCAACTCGCTGTTGCGGATGCGGACATCACACTGGTCAACAGGCGACTTGATGAGTCGCAAGGTAAGTGTTTCTGTGTGGTCACTTGGTAAGGGGGCCGAAGCCAGCTCCTTACAACATGTGCGTGAAATGCAGATAGTGCCGCTGCTGTGGAGAGCCTTCGGGCCGAACTTGCTCAAGCCAAGGAGCAGGCCAGAAGGAGTAATGCGGCAGCCTCGAGGGCGGCCGAGGAGTTAGCGGCCGAAAGGGCCGCACACTGCCGGAGCAGGGAAGAGATGGCCAAAATGGCCGTGAAGTTAAAAGATGCTATCGACCGCAGTGAGGCTCTTGGGAAGGAGCGCCTAGCGGGGCAAGAAGACCTGGAGAAGGCCACCGCCGAAGCCAAGGATGCCCACTCTGCAATGCGGGCTATAAAGGAAGAGCTGCGCCAGCTGGGCCAACTATGGGGTCCAGAGGACCCTTATATGGACTTAGCAGCGAGTGCGGCGGATGCTGTTGTGCATTTTCAAAGCCAGAAGGATCACAAGACGGAAGAGCTGTTTTGGTCTCAATTCCATAGTCCGGAGCATTCACTTCCGCTGACCGACCGTTTGGCCGAGTGGGCTGAGCTAAATAGGTTGTCCGGGCTTGCTATGACGGATATAGTGACCCATGTCCGGCCGGATAGGCCCGAGCCGAAGAGTTACTTTGGCTTATTGTAGCAATTTCTTGGGGCGGTGCCGCATATGAAGGCAATGAAGCGGTCGGCCTGCATAGAGGGTGCGCGGATGGCACTCGCCCGTGTGAAGACACATTGGACAGAGATGGATGCCACCGCTGTTGCGACCCCGGGTTCGGACGATAACCGGTTACCCGCCGAGCACTATTTTGGCGAAGTGCTGCGTGGTGCTCGTGTAATAGAGTCGCAGTGCTCAAAAAATGTTACGTTCGAGTGAATGTTTTTATGATGTAAAACCATATTTATGATGTAAGCGCCTTTTATACTTGTGCGTTCAAGTAATAGAATATCTCCTATGCGGCCGTTCGTGTATACGTGTGTATAACCTGAAAGATGGCAGTCGTTAGCTTCAGCCCCCACGCACAAGGTGCGGGGGTGTTCGCAAAAAATAGCGTGTTTTCACACTTAATCCGACGTCTCGGTCCTGTAAAGGAGGTGGTAGCATAGCAAACGAGGCAACCGGACTATAATGCTTTATCACTTTCACTTAGCCATGGAGTTCGAGGGTGGGGCTACGACATAGCCCCTGGGGGCACCGCGCTCTCCGAATTTGGGGCGCGTATGTGCCTGACCAGGAAACGGCCCTTCGTCAAAGCGGAGGAATTCTAAACATTCCCATGGTCGATCGAGTGGTTGACCAGTCTCTCGTTGTATCATGACAGCCAGTTTTCGGCTTTCTCTATTGAGGTGCTCGCCCAGCCGAACTGGGGCACAATCGCAGTAGTTCTCCTAGTGCCGCGTTAGCCGATGATACGGAACGTAAGGCAGCAAAACACAGGAGCCGGGCAAACCCAACATTTGACCAAAGACATGATTCGGAGCTGATGCATATAAGGCCTAACTCGAGACGCCGAACACTCCCGAAGGTGTTCGGTCTTTACAATAGCGGGCAAAACAATGCCCTAAGCCCCTTGTGTCCAGGTACGGGCAAGTTCTTCTGGCGCGGCCGATGCCAAAACGCCAGTCTCCACTCTGGTTATAATGAGAAACCAGGGGATTATAGCAACAAGAGACAGTAAGGAAGGTTTACATAGGGTCTTAGTCTGAAAAGAGTCCTTGCAGTGGGTCCCTACTGCACGTCTGCGCCTGTGTCTCCGTTGTGCCGTATCCTGGACGGGTGTGCATGCTGTTCATCTGTAAAAAGAGAGGAACTTAGTTTGAAAAGAAATCGTGCGAGAAAGTGCATAAAAAATTGAAATATAGATTAATAAAGCTGAGCCTATGCTAGCTCATCATGGCTTATATGTACAAACCCTTGTGAAGGGGTGTGTGGCTAGGTAGCCCCTAGCTTATTTATTCCGGACTCGTCCAGCCGTGTCCGGGGTCTCAGGCGACCTTTTAATGAAATGATGCCACGTGGACCGGGCATTTTAAGTGTAAGAGACGCGTAATGTGGTATTGCATTGAAGCGGACGAAAGCTTCTCGTCCCAGTGATGCTTGATAGCTACTTTTAAATGGGGCGACATGAAAGGTTAGCTTTTCTCGTCGGAAGTTGTCAGGTGACCCGAACACAACTTATAGTAATAATGAAACTGTGCACCTGGCGTAAGGGCCTGGCGCCACTCCTTTGAAGGAAGTGCGGCTATGCCGAATTGTAGTAGGGTCTATCCCAACTTGCGGATTGTGTCCGGATATAGCAGGTTTAAGTCACTGCCGTCGTCCATCAAAACCTGCGTGAATTGCAGTCCGTCTATTATGGGATCCAATATCAGGGCAGTCTATCCTACGTTCCGGATACTTCTGGACTAATCCAGATGGTCGAAAGTGATTGGTTTTGACATCCAATCTCGGTGTTCCGCTGGGGTGGACCGTGCGACACTTGTCTTAGCGAGTGCCGTGTTGGTTTTCTGTACTATCACATGAAGTGAGTTTACTATTTTGACTTCTTGCGGGAAAGTCTTTTGACTTCTGGTGCCCTGCTGGTGGGGTTCGTCATCGTCCTTGCTTGGCGCATCGAGCCCCTTGTGTCCGGCGTTGAGTCTGCCGGACTGTTTAAAAACTCAACAATTTCGGTTGGTATGGTTTGCAGGCCTTCCGGAGGTACTGTGGATTTGACATATCCGATCTAAAATTTTGTTTAAATTTGATAGCTCATCGTTGTTGTCCTTAAGAGGCAGTGTTTTATTGTTTGGCCGCGAGCTTTTGAATCCGGCGTTGACTGCCGTGCCCTTTGGGCTTTTTTCTTTATTTCGGCGCTGATCTTTCCTGCGCCATGATTTTCCGTTTCCATCTCTGATCTCGGATGTACTCGGGTCGCTGGTGCTGCATCTTGCTAGCCAGCTGTCTTCTCCTACGCAAAAGCGCGTCATGAGGCTTGTTAGCGCGGCCATTGTTCTTGGCTTCTCTTGGCCAAGGTGTCTGGCGAGCCATTCGTCTCGGACGTTGTGTTTAAAAGCTGCTAAGGCTTCCGCGTCCGGACAGTCGACTATTTGGTTCTTTTTGGTAAGGAACCTGTTCCAAAATTTGCGTGCTGACTCTCCGGGCTGTTGGGTTATATGACTCAGATCGTCTGCATCCGGAGGACGGACATAAGTCCCTTGAAAATTTGCTCTAAACGCATCCTCAAGCTCTTCCCAACTTCCAACAGTGTTTTCTGGGAGGCTTTTGAGCCAATGCCGAGCTGGCCCTTTGAGCTTGAGGGGTAGGTATTTTATGGCGTGGAGATCATCTCCTCTAGCCATGTGTATGTGTAGTATGTAATCTTCTATCTAGACTCCTGGGTCTGTTGTGCCGTTGTATGCCTCTATGTTTATGGGTTTGAACCCTGCTGGAAATTCATGATCCAGCACCTCATCGGTAAAACATAGCGGGTGTGCGGCGCCCCTGTATTTGGGTGTGCCGCTATCTTCGAACACTTGTCGTGTTGTGTTACTTCCTGGGGCCCTCCTTTTTGGCCCGTAGATAGACCTAGTTGGGCCGTCCGTTTTCCCAGGATCATAAGTCGGCTTGTGTGCGGTGCCGCTTGTCGCTTTTGGCCTGTCATCTGGCCGTCTATCCGGCCAGGCGGCCTCTTTATTTTTTGACTATGAGGGCTCTATGGCTTCCTCGTCAAATTCTGGCGGCAGCTTGCGCTTCGGGTAGCTCTTTGTTTGATGGCCATTGCCATATTTGTCTGCGGACTTGAGTATTTTGCTCCACTTCATTCTGAGTATGTCTTCCGCTGTTTTGAGCTTCCTTTTTTCCTTCTTCAAACTTCTTGCAGTGGCGACGAGTCTTTTGTGAAGGTTCTTATGCTCCGGTGGTGTGTCCGGACTGTTGATTGCTCCGTGAAGGGGTTGATTATCCGGTTCGTCCTATTCGGATGGTTGCTTGGTTGTATGTTCGTCGTCCGCTGGTTTGCCCTGCTCTATCGCTGGGTCGTTAGGAATGTTGATTTGATCGAGGCGGGACTTAGGGCGGCGTCTACGTCGCCGTTTTGGTTGTTTATCGACGGGATTATCCTCTGCCGCGTCCCGTTGTTCCTCGGTATCGCTTCCCCTTGGGGTGTCCACCATATGTATGTCATGTGACGAGGTGGCCTTCCAGTGCCCTATAGGCGCTGGTTCTTGATCATCTCCGGCATCGTTGTCCATACTGCTGATGTCTTCGGAGTCGTAGTTTAGCATGTCGGTTAGATCGTCGACGGTGGCTACGAAGTGGGTGGTGGGTGGGCTCTGAATTTCTTCATTGTCCGCGTCCCGACCATCCTGGCCGTAGTTCGGCCAGGGCTCTCCGGATAGTGAGAGATGCTTTAGCGAATTTAAGATATCCCCGAAGGGTGAGTGTTGAAAGGTGTCTGCAACGGTGAATTCCATGATCGGCGCCGAATCGGATTTGACTGGCAGGGGCGCAGGAGGTTCGGAGTCCGGCAGAGAGTCCGGCACCTCGGAGTCATGAGCTTTATGCGGGACAAGGTAAGTGTTCGGCGCCATCGCCATAGAAGTTGCAGCTCCCGAGGCGGTGTCCAGCCATCCATCTTCGATCTGAGCGATCGGCTCCAGACTATGGGTCGGAGCGGATTCGTGTGCGGCCTCCAAGGTGCTGTCCGGCGGCAGAGTTAGGTCATGCCCATCGTGATAGCGCGGCCTGCTCGGCTGTGGCTCAGATCCATCGAAGATCAAGTCCCCGCGGATATCGGCCGTGAAGTTTAGGCTTCCAAACCTGACCTGACGGCCAGGGGCGTAGCTTTCAATCTGCTCCAGATGGCCAAGTGAGTTGGCCCGCAGTGCGAAGCCACCGAATACGAAGATCTGTCCGGGGAGAAACGTCTCACCCAGGACTGCGTCGTTGTCGATTGAAGAGGCCATCAAGCCTATCGGTGACGACACAGAGGAACTCTCAATGAAAGCACCAATGTCGGTGTCAAAACCGGCGGATCTCGGGTAGGGGGTCCCGAACTGTGCATCTAGGCGGATGGTAACAGGAGACAAGGGACACGAAGTTTTACCCAGGTTCGGGCCCTCTTGATGGAGGTACAACCCTACGTCCTGCTTGATTGATATTGATATTGTGAATGTTTACAAGAGTGGATCTACCACGAGATCAAGGAGGCTAAACCCTAGAAGCTAGCCTATGGTATGATTGTAATGGTTGTTGTTGTCCTACGGGCTAGAGCCATCCGGTTTATATAGACACCAGAGAGGGCTAGGGTTACATAGAGTCAGTTACAATGGTAGGAGATCTACGTATCCGTATCGCCAAGCTTGCCTTCCATGCCAAGGAAAGCCCCATCCGGACACGGGACGAAGTCTTCAATCTTGTATCTTCATAGTCTTGGAGTCCGGTCGATGATGATAGTTCGGCCGATGATAGTTCGGCTGATGATGGTAGTTCGGCTATCCGGACACCCCCTAATCCAGGACTCCCTCACACAGCCTGAAGTAGAATCCACAATATGGTCGATGCACGGCAAGGGAAATGGATCCTTTGGGCAAGCTTTGTTGAGGTCTGTGAAGTCAATGCAAAGCCTCCACTTCCCATTAGCCTTGCGCACAACCATTGGGTTTGCCAACCAAGTTGGATGCAGTACTCCTCTAACCAAACTAGCTACCTCAAGCTTCTTAATCTCCTCGACAATGAACTGCTGCCGCTCGAAGACCTGCTTCTGCACCTTCTGCTTGACGGGTCGGGCATGTGGGAAGATAGCAAGGTGGTGCTCGATTACCTCGCTGGGAACACTGGGGATATCAGATGGTTGCCAGGCAAACACATCGATATCCGCCCGCAGGAAGGCAACGAGCGTGCTTTCCTATTTGTCATCAAGGGTGGCGCTCAGAGTAAAGGTACCATCAACGCTAGCCAGCCCTGTCGGGACCTTCTTCACATGGGGTGCAGCAGCCTTGGCCCTCTTGCTGTTGCAACACTCCAACATGTCATCAACGGGTGTTGTTCTCTCGGTAGGGGCACGCTTCCCAGATTCCTTGTCGGAGTCCCTACAATCCTTCTTCTTTCCTTTACTCTCCTTGGAGGGCACCGCTGCCTCAGCAGCCTCTGCCACGATAGCATCTCGATACATCTTATCCACGCATATCATCGCGTCTTTCTTATCCGATGGAATGAAAATGACGCCCATTGGGCCTCGCATCTTCAAGATATTGTAGGCACAGTGGGATGCCGCCATGAACTTGGCCAGGGCAGGGCACCTAAGAATTCCATTGTACGGCAGGGGGAGATCGACCACATCAAACACAATCTTCTCAGTCTGGTAGTTCAACTCACCCCCAAACATTACTGGCAACGTGATCTTTCCCTTAGGACGGCTTCTGCTGGGATTAACTCCTAGAAACGTGCCAGTAGCCTTAAGCTCTTCCTACACTATCTGGAGCTTGCTGAGAACATTTGGGGAGATTAGATTCAACCCAGCCCCGCCATCAATCAACATCTTTGTGACCTTGAGGTTGCGGATTGTTGGGGAGACCAACAACAACAGGCATCCTACCGCAGTGGTGCAGTCAGGATGATCCTCCTCATCAAAGATGATGGGCATGCATGACCATTAGAGTGGTTTCCATGAAGTTGCCACTGGCTCCACGACATTGACTTCTCGTGCCCACTGTTTAAGTTGGCGGTGAGAGGAGTGCAAAGAAGCACCCCCGTCAATGCACATGGTGTCGGTGGCTTTCTGGAATTCCTGCTCACTGGATTCTTCTTCATCCCCTTCATCACTCCCAGCATCACAATCCTCTTTCTCTCTGCCCCTGGTGGGTTCCCTTTGGTTCCGGGGAGCTCTGCCAGGGCGATTTGCTTCACCGCCCCGGCCCTTACCGCCAGTACCATTCTGACCTCTTTCCTTATCTTGCTTCTCATACTCAGCCCTCTGCTTCTTAACGAGCTGCTCGACTTGATGACACTCTTGGAGATCGTGTCCCTTGGTCTGATGGATCTTGTAGTATGACCCATCACTCTTCCCAGCTTTCTCGGCAGCAGCGGCCTCCAGGTAGTCAGCGCACGCGGCAACTTCCTTGCTGGGGACTTTGGTTTTTGCCTTCTTGCCGGTACTAGGCATGACCGATCCCTCAATGGTCATCACTGCCTTATCCTTGTGCTTCTTGTTGCACTTCTTATTCTTCTTCTTCTGGCTAGTGGTCTCGTCATCATCTTCTGAGTCGACGTCGATGCAATCCTCCTCTCCAGGAAGCTTCCTCCCTTCCTCCACCCGGGCACACTTGTCTACCAAGGTGTATAGCTCCTACACAGTCTTGGGTAGCTTTGACGTTCATGTTGGAATGTATCCTTTGGTTGCGCACATTAGACTAAAAGGCGACTATCACAGCTACCGGGTGGATATTTGGGATGTTCCTATGGACTCTGCCGAACCTTTGCAAGTAATTCCACAGAGTTTCTCCTTCTTTTTGCCGGAGGAGCTGCAAATCGCTGGGCCGCCCTGGCTCTTGATGGCCTCCCGTGAAGGCGCCAATGAACTCACGGCAGAGATCAGCCCAGGACGAGATGGAGTTCTCCGGCAAGTGCATCAACCAAGACATCACATTAGACTTAAGTGCCAAAGGGAAATAATTGAAGAATACCATCTCATCTCTTCCTCCGGCAGCCTGAACAGTGATGGTGTAGATGCTCAAGAAATCTGCCGGTTCAATCTCCCATCATACTTCTCAGGTATCTCTAGCTTGAACGTGCGAGCGGATGGCCAACGGACTTGCCGTAGCCCGCGGGTGAAGGCAGGGCATCCGACCTTGAAAGGCAGGTACCTGCCATCTCCGGGCATGGGCTCGTCGACGTTGGGACCGTCACACTCGTTGGGTTGGCGGTGGTCGTCGCGGCGCTGCACGACGACTGCGCGTGCAGCTTCCCTCCGCCTGTCCTCCTGGGCTCGCCATGGTTCTTGTCGTGCTCGAGGATTAGAGGAAGCCATCGAGATGTCGTCGGCCTCTTGGATGCATGGCTCCCGTGCAACCTGCCGAGATGGGGACTGCACTGTGGGAGCAGCCCCTTACGTGCGGCCAGTAGAACGAGCCGTTGCCGCTGCCTGGAGAGGCCAAGGTGGGCCAGCTCGCTGTGATCCCCCGGCCTCAGCAAAAATCCAATCAGACACTGAATGGTGGCTCTCCATTCATCCATCTGATCGGCCGCCGGAGGGAACCTCAACAGCAATTGGGCCTGCTCCCTGGCCTCAGAGCCGGTGCTCGGCATGGGTGAAGATGATGAAGACCATTACGTTACTCGACTCCTTATGGCGCCGGTGGCGACCGCGTCGTGTCCTTGTTGCCGTGAGCCAGCTGCTTGGATAGCGCGGTCACGCAGCAGAAGTGCTTGAGGACCAACGGCCCCGTCAGGCACAATAACTGGGTTGGCTTGTTCTGGAGGCGACGCGTGCCTCACAGCCGTTCTCGTGGCGGGAGCAGTAGGAGGGTTGCGATTCGCCTCAAAACGAGTGCCACCACTGTGGATGTGCCCTTCGGCGAGGAGAGTGGGTACAACCAAAGTAATTCCCCCACCCGTACCTCGAGGGGTGTGGCCATCAGGATCTTGTTGATGTTGTCCTTCCCCGGCGCCTCTTGCTTCTACTTCGATCGCGGGGATTGTGGTGACAACGCCTCTTGCGTCGGCCATGCCTCCCGCGACGCTTGCATCCTCACGTGCCTCCTCATTTCCCGCGATGTTAGCAGTCACGGGCGGCAGAGCCTTCGAGGTGGACGGGTGAGCTGCAGCACCGGGTTTCTTCTTGGGCGCCATAGTCGATGGTGCTGATGATGATGAAAACAGCGATAAAGATGATGCGCTGCTCACGCCTTCGGGTTCACGCAAGTGATCCCCCTACCTGGCATTCCAAAGATGTCGTGGGGGAACCACGACCACCTTTGGGGCTGCGAGCCCCTTTCTGGTTCAGTGGGGGGGGTGTCACATTGCATAAAGAGCGGAGGAGCATGAGGCAGCATGACAGAGATCGCACGAGCAATTTTACCCAGGTTCGAGCCACCCGAGGCGTAAAACCCTACTCTTACTTTGGTGGATTTATGGTGGATGGTGGCGGAAAACGCATCGCTCTTTGCTGGCAGGGTTGCCTTGGGACGAGAACGACTATGCGCGTATGAGTGTACAAGCGCCCGAATCCTTCCTATGGTTGCCATGGGCCTCCTTTTATAGATCAAGGGGTCATCACGATAGCAAATAAGTCATTACGCACTGATTAGATAGCGAACAATGCTATCATACCTAACTCTGCAGGCAGACAGAGTGCATTAAATGCGCCGCTCAATGTCACATCACAACTTGCCCGGCAGGCCCTGCTGGGTTGATTCACCAGCTTGTCGCCTGGTTGCTTGACTCGTCGCAGGATGGGTGTCGCTTGTAGGTATTTTCTATAGAAAGTGGCTGCTGATATGTCTCCAACGTATCTACTTTTCCAAACACTTTTGCCCT
The DNA here is from genome assembly GCF_018294505.1 of Triticum aestivum. Taxonomy (NCBI): domain Eukaryota; kingdom Viridiplantae; phylum Streptophyta; class Magnoliopsida; order Poales; family Poaceae; genus Triticum; species Triticum aestivum. Next base: position 414,958,013 of record NC_057801.1, read on the forward strand.
TGTTTTGGACTCTAACTTGCATGATTTGAATGAAACTAACTCGGACTGACGCTGTTTTCAGCAGAACTGCCATGATGTTGTTTTATGTGTAGAAAAGAAAAGTTCTCGGAATGTCCTGAAAATCCACGGAGGCACTTTTCAGAAAATATAAAAAATACTAGCGAAAGAATCAAGACCAGGGGTCCCACACCCTGTCCACGAGGGGCGGGGGCGCGCCCCCTCCCCCTGGGCGCGCCCCCCTATCTCGTGGGCCCCCTGGACCTCCACCGACCTCAACTCCAACTCCATATATTCATGTTCAGGGAGAAAAAAATCAGAGAGAAAGTTCCATCACGTTTTATGACATGGAGCCGTCGCCAAGCCCTAATCTCTCTCGGGAGGGCTGATCTGGAGTCCGTTCAGGGCTCCAGAGAGGGTGATTCGTCGCCGTCGTCATCATCAACCATCCTCCATCACCAATTTCATGATGCTCACTGCCGTGCGTGAGTAATTCCATCATAGGCTTGCTGGACGATTATGGGTTGGATGAGATTTACCATGTAATCAAGTTAGTTTTGTTAGGGTTTGATCCCTAGTATCCACTATGTTCTGAGATTGATGTTGCTATGACTTTGCTATGCTTAATGCTTGTCATTGGGGCCCGAGTGCCATGATTTCAGATCTGAACCTACTATGTTTTCATGAATATATGTGTGTTCTTGATCCTATCTTGCAAGTCTATAGTCACCTATTATGTGTTATGATCTGACAACCCCGAAGTGACAATAATCGGGATACTTCTCGGTGATGACCGTAGTTTGAGGAGTTCATGTATTCACTATGTGCTAATGCTTTGTTCCGGTTCTATATTAAAAGGAGGCCTTAATATCCCTTAGTTTCCACTAGGACCCCGCTGCCATGGGAGGGTAGGACAAAAGATGTCATGCAAGTTCTTTTCCATAAGCACGTATGACTATTTACGGAATACATGCCTACATTACATTGATGAACTGGAGCTAGTTCTGTGTCACCCTATGTTATAGCTATTACATGAGGAATCGCATCTGGCATAATTATCCATCACTGATCCATTGCCTACAAGCTTTTCACATATTGTTCTTCGCTTATTTACTTTTCCGTTGCTATTGTTAGAACTACTACAAAACCCAAAAACATTACTTTTGCTATTGTTACCTTTATTATCATACCACTTTTGCTACTAAATACTTTGCTGCAGATACTAAGTTATCCAGGTGTGGTTGAATTGACAACTCAACTGCTAATACTCAAGAATATTCTTTGGCTCCCCTTGTGTCGAATCAATAAATTTGGGTTGAATACTTTACCCTCGAAAGTTGTTGCGACCCCCTACACTTGTGGGTTATCAAGACTAATTCCTGGTGTCGTTGCCGGGGAACATAGCTCTATTCTCTGAGTCACTTGGGATTTATATCTGTTGATCACTATGAGGAACTTGAAAGACGACAGAACCAAGATTTTGCCCTCAACTACGAGGGGAGGTAAGGAACTGCCATCTAGCTCTGCACTAGATTCTCCTTCTGTTATTAGTAAGCTTGCGACACCTAAACCTGTTGCTGCTATGAATTTTGATATGTCGCGTGTTATTGATGATTTCACTTCTACTATGCATGATACTTATGATGAAACTACTTCTGTGCGTGATACTACTTTGCCATTAGGTGAATTTCTTGATGAACAACTTGCTAGAGTTAGGGGAACGAAATTATTGAAGATGCTATTATTGATGATAGTGATGATGAAAATTCTCCCAATGATTATGAATTGCATGTTGTTCCTGAGGGTTATGTTATGAATGAAGAAGCTGCTAGAGCTATCTTCGCTTGCAATTATAGATATGATCTTAAGAAATTATTAGCTAAATGGAAGCAGCAGTCTCTTAATGCTAGAATGAAACCTGACCTTGCTTTTGCTACTTCACCTGTTTGTGTTACTGATAAGGATTATGAATTCTCTGTTGATCCTGAGATTATTACTTTAGTTGAATATGATCCTTTTTATGGCCTTGAGTCTGAAACTGTTGTTGCACATCTTACCAAGTTGAATGATATAGCTACCCTATTTACTCATGATGATAAATCTCACTATTTTTATATCCTTAAGATATTTCCGTTCTCGTTAAAGGGTGATGCTAAGACTTGGTATAATTCTCTTGCTCCTGGTTGTGTGCGTAGTCCCCAGGATATGATTTATTACTTCTCTGCTAAATATTTCCCTGCTCATAAGAAACAAGCTGCCTTGCGGGAAATATATAATTTTGTGCAAATCAAAGAAGAGAGTCTCCCACAAGTTTGGGGGAGGCTTCTCCGGTTACTTAATGATTTGCCCGATCATCCTCTTAAGAAAAATGAAATACTTGATATCTTTTATAATGGACTAACTGATGCTTCCAAGGACTACTTGGATAGTTGTGTTGGTTGTGTTTTCAGGGAAAGAATAGTCGACGAAGCTGAATTACTATTGAATAATATGTTGACTAATGAAAATAATTGGACTCTTCCTGAGCCAATTCCTGAGGAAATTCCTGAACCAATTAAGCCAACTCCTGAGCCTATTCCTAAACCCACTCCGAAGAAGAGAGGTGTTTTATTTCTCAGTCCTGAAGATATGCAAGAGGCAAAGAAATCAATGAAAGAAAAAGGTATTAAAGCTGAAGATGTTAAGTATTTACCTCCTATAGAAGAAATACATGGTCTTAATATACCGCCTGTAGAAGAACCACATTGTCTTGATAACCCGACACAGGTAGTAAAGGTAAATTCTCTCTATAGATATGATAAAGTTGAAATCCCCTCTACTAAATTTCATAGCCCATGCTTAGATGAATTTGATGACTTTATGGCTAGACAAGAAAGCTTTAATGCTTATGTTGGTAAAGAGTTAAAGAATAATGCTTTCGAGGTAGGACGTGTTAGCGATAACATGGCTAGAGTTAAAGGTGAACTCAAACTCATTAGAAAATATACTTCTATGGTTGCTACTCAAGCTGAGCAAGTACTTAAAGCTCAAAATGATTCGCTTGATGAATTACATAATAAAAATGACTTTGCTGTTAGAGTGGATACTAGAACTGGTAGAATGACTCAGGAACCTTTGTATCCTGAAGGCCACCCTAAGATAATCGAGCAAGATTCTCAGAGAAATAATTTAGAGGCACCTAGTTCTTCTAAAAAGAAGAAAAAGAAAAACGATAGAATTTTTCATGCTTCTAGTGAACCTACTGTAGTCACACCTGAGAATCCCAATGATATTTCTATTTTTGATGCTGAAACTCAATCAGGTGATGAACATGAACCTAGTGATAATGTTAATGATAATGTTCATGTTGATGCTCAACCTAGCAAGAACAATGATGTAGAGATTGAACCTGTTGTTGGTCTTGATAACCCACAATCAAAGAATCAACGTTACGATAAGAGAGATTTTGTTGCTAGGAAGCACGGTAGAGAAAGAGAACCATGGGTTCAGAAACCCATGCCCTTTCCCCCTAAACCATCCAAGACAAAGGATGAGGAGGATTTTGAGCTCTTTGCTGAAATGATTAGACCTATTTTCTTACGTATGCGCTTAACTGATATGCTTAAAGTAAATCATTATGCTAAGTATATGAAGGATATTATTACAAACAAAAGAAAGATACCGGAAGCTGAAATTTCCACCATGCTTGCTAATTACACTTTTAAGGGTGGAATACCAAAGAAACTTGGAGATCCCGGGGTACCAACTATACCATGCTCCATTAAAAGAAATTATGTTAGAACTGCTTTATGTGATCTTGGAGCCGGTGTTAGTGTTATGCCTCTCTCTTTATATCATAGACTCTAATTGAATAAGTTGACACCTACTGAAATATCTTTGCAAATGGCTGATAAATCAACTGCTATACCTGTCGGTATTTGTGAGGATGTGCCTGTTGTGGTTGCAAATGTCACTATCTTAACGGACTTTGTTATTCTTGATATTCCCGAGGACGATAGTATGTCGATTATCCTTGGTAGACCTTTTCTAAATACTGCAGGGGCTGTTATTGATTGCAACAAAGGCAATGTCACTTTTCATGTTAATGGTAATGAGCATATGGTACACTTTCCGAGGAAACAATCTCAAGTTCATAGCATCAATTCTATTGGAAAAGTTCCAACTATCATTATTGGAGGTTTTGAATTTCCTCTCCCTACTATCAAGAAAAAATATGATATTCTTATTGTTGTGGATTTTCATATCCCCGTTGAGGTAACTTAGTGTTAGTCGAAATTTCTCCGATTCCGTGTTATTCGGAATGAGTTTGTTAACAAGACTTGATCAACCTTGTTAGAGGATTCATTTTGATGATCATGAGATGGATGAAACTAGAAGGCACAACCTTCTGTACCCTCTTTTTACTTTCTGTTACTTAGAATAAATAAAGCAAAAATAGTATTATCTGTCTGTTTTCTGAATTATCCGTGCAATAAAAAAATATCCCGAAAATAAAAGTGCTCCAAATGCCCTGCAAATTTAGTATGTTTTTTATGGAATATTTGAGGATTCTAGGCACTTAAATCAGTGCAGGAGGGGCAAGCACCAGGCCACGAGAGTGGAGGGCACGCCTACCCCACCTGGGCGCGCCCCCCTGTCTCGTGGGCCCCAGGTGGCCCCCTCTACTTATGCCAGCACCCACACACTTCACCTTCTACCCAAAAAATCCCCATCCAGCTCAAGCACGAGTTCTAACTCATTTAGCTGCGATTTTCGATCTCCTTGCTCAAAGCTCCATTCACAAAACTGCATTGGGAGGTTGTTGCTTGGTATGTGACTCCTCCAGTGGTCCAATTAGTTTTTGTTCTAGTGCTTTATTCATTGCAAATTTTTGCTGCATAGGTGACCATGTTCTTGAGCTTGCATGTTAAATTTATGAGGTCCCAAGCAATTCTAATGCATGATATAGGCCCTAGGCACTTGTAGGAGTAGTTGCTATCAATCTCGTTCAGTTTTATTTGCTTTTATTTTGAAGTTACTAAAATTTTAGAAATTTTCAGTAAATGTTGAGGAAACTTTTGAGGGGCTCTTCTAGCCAAAGCTCTCAGGAAAAACAAGCTAAAGAGAAGGAAAAAGCCAAGTATAATCTTCCTTGCTTAGCGGAAGTGCGGTCGTGTGAATGGCCATGTGATGATTTCTTGAAAGAAGCTGGAATTCATGAAGATTTTTATTCTTTGATCGAGAATGCAGGCCTCACCGGTTTCATCAACGATGGGATCGATCAGTATCTCTTACTCACCAATACTTTCGTGCAAAACTTTTATTATTATCCTAAGAAGTCATCGCCTGTAGTATCATGATGAATTCAGAAAAATGTCTTTACGTAATTTTTGTGCGGTATGTAGGATACCCTATGAGAGAGAATTAGAGGAACCCCATCATAAAGATGTGGATGGCTTCGTTAACACTATAGCTGTAGAGGAGCCAAAGAAGGGCTCCGAGGCAAAAATCTCTAGCATACACTTTCCTGTTTTACGTTACTTCGCCATATTTGCTAGTAGATGCTTGATTGGTTGTGCAAATAGTGGAAACTCTAGTGTTCCTGATATTATCATTCTTCAACATGCCTTGCTTGGAGACAATAGTTTTAGTATGGGTGTCGTCGTTGCTAAACGGCTAGGCCTGAATCGTACAAAAGGCCCCATAAATTTGGAGGTATCTATGCTTCACGTCTTGCTAGACATTTTCAGATACCTATTAGGCACCATGAGGAAGAGGAGACAAAATTGCGTCCTCACATTTTAGATTATAAGAGCATGGTAGCCCACAAGTTTATCATTGATAACAAAGAAAGGATGTTCTTGTATAACCTTAGATTTAATAAGAAACACAATGAGATTATTATTCTGCCTGCGCCTCTGTTGTTTGATTTGAATGTAGATAATTTTCTCGTTACACCTGAAGCGGTGTACACTCATCGAGCCCAAGCTTTCACTCCAGAACATGAACCTGCGCCAGAACCTGAACTGGACCCTTATCGTGCATCGTCTGTCCAACGGAATCCGGAGATGACCAGCCAGTGGTATCCTGATTACACCTCCCAGTACACCGGGGAGAGTAGCGGCGGTCCTTGGTATTAGACCAACTTAGGCCAAAAGCCTTAGCTTGGGAGAGTACGTATTTCTCACCGATTTTACATTCATGTTCACACACTAGTCGTCGGTGTTCATACTCTTTCATTGTATTATCCATGCTAGTTTAAATTTCTTTTTCTAGTTTTCTTCTTGTGTGTTTGATAAACCTTAAGAAAAAACAAAAAAAAATAGTTAGTTTAATTTCGATGCTTGTAGTAGAAATTAAAATGAAGACCCAAAAAGATTAGTTCTTCTTCTTACTTGTTGGGAGCTTTCCCGTGTAAATAGTTTTATTTTCTTTTCTTTCCTTTGGGGGTCAAGAAGACCATATTGAAATTGCTTAGTGGCTCTCATACGCATGATTGTTTATTTAATTTAGAGCCCATATTACCCTGTCTTCTCTCTTGAGTTGAATGCTTGCATATTCCAGCTTAGTCCAATGCATGTGCACTCTTATTATTATACACATCGTTTGGTCGTGCGAGTGAAAGGAAATAATGACGATATATGATGGACTTATTGAGATGAGAAAAGCTGGTATGAACTCGACCTCTCTTGTTTTTGTAAATATGATGAGTTCATCGTTTCTGATTCAGTTTATTACGAAGTAAACATATTTGCAATGACATTTAGAGATTATAGTTGCTTGTGTCATGCTTGATTAGCTATGAGTTATAATGGTTTACCTTGCGTGCCAACATGCTATTAGAATGATTATGATGTGGTATGATGGGATGGTATCCTCCTTTGAATGAATTGAGTGACTCGACTTGGCACATGTTCACGCATGTAGTTGAAACAAATCAACATAGCCTTCATGATATTTATGTTCATGGTGGATTATATCCTACTCATGCTTGTACTCGGTGTAAATTAATTTTAATGCATGTTTATGACCGTTGTCGCTCTCTCAGTTGGTTGCTTCCCAGTCTTTTGCTAGCCTTCACCTATACTAAGCGGGAATACTGCTTGTGCATCCAAACTCCATAAACCCCAAAGTTGTTCCATATGAGTCCACTATACCTTCCTATATGCGGTATTTACATGCCGTTCCAAGTAAATTTGTATGTGCCAAACTCCAAACCTTCAAATGAAATTCTATTTTGTATGCTCGAGCAGCTCATGTTTCAACTAGGGCTGCCTATATCTTCCATGCTAGGTGGGTTATTCTCAAGAGGAGTGGACTCCGCTCCTCATTCACGAGAAAGGGTCGGTAACCGGGATGGCCAGTCCCATGATCCAAAAAGATCAAAGCAAATCAAAATAATTAAAAACTCCCCCAGGGTTGTTGTTAGTTGGAGGCACTCGTTGTTTTGAGGAAGTCATGGATTGATGCTTGTTGGTGGTTGGGGGAGTATAAACCTTTACCATTATGTTTGGGAACTACCTATAATGCATGTAGTATGGAAGATACAACCATCTCATAGTTGTTGCGTTGACAGCAAAAGTATGCCGCTTAAAATGTTAGTCAATCTGTATTTTAAAATCGAGCTCTGGCACCTTTACAAATCCCTGCTTCCCTCTGTGAAGGGCCTATCTATTTACTTTTATGTTAAGTCATCACCCTTCTTATTAAAAAGCACCCGCTGGAGAGCACCCTGTCATTTGCATTCATTATTATTAGTTTATATTGGGTATGACTTGACTGGATCTCTCTTACCATGAACTACAATGTTTAGTCAGTCCTTGATCTTTAAAGGTGCTCTGCATTTATGTTTTGCGGTCTCAGAAAGGGCTAGCGAGATACCATTTTGTTATATCATGTTATAATTGTTTTGAGAAAGTGTTGTCATCCGAGTTTTACTTTTATGGCTCACTAGCTGATTATGCTATTGATATGAGTAATTGTGAGACCTGGGTGTTATTGTGAGTATGGTTAGTTCATAATATTTGCTGAAACCTGAATGTTGGCTTTGCATATTTACAACAACAAGAGCAAACAGAGTTTGTAAAAGTTTTTCTTTATCACTTTCAGTTTATCAACTGAATTGCTTGAGGACAAGCAAAGGTTTAAGCTTGGGGGAGTTGATAAGTCTCCAACGTATCTACTTTTCCAAACACTTTTACCCTTGTTTTGGACTCTAACTTGCATGATTTGAATGAAACTAACCCGGATTCAGCAGAACTGACATGATGTTGTTTTATGTGTAGAAAAGATAAGTTCTCGGAATATCTTGAAAATCCACAGACGCACTTTTCGGAAAATATAAAAAATACTGGCGAAAGAATCAAGACCAGGGGGCCCACACCCTGTCCACGAGGATGGGGGCGCGCCCCCTCCCCCTGGGTGCGCCCCCCTGTCTCGTGGGCCCCCTGGACCTCCACTAACCTCAACTCCAACTTCACATATTCACGTTCGGGGAGAAAAAAAAAACAAAGAGAAAGTTTCATCGCGTTTTATGACACGGAGCCGCCGTCAAGCCCTAATCTCTCTCGGGAGGGCTGATCTAGAGTCCGTCGGGGCTCCGGAGAGGGGGATTCGTCACCGTCGTCATCATCAACCATCCTCCATCACCAATTTCATGATGCTCACCGTCGTGCGTGAGTAATTCCATCGTAGGCTTGCTGGATGTTGATGGGTTGGATGAGATTTACCATGTAATCAGGTTAGTTTTGTTAGGGTTTGATCTCTAGTATCCACTATGTTCTGAGATTGATGTTGCTTTGACTTTGCTATCCTTAATGCTTGTCACTAGGGCCTGAGTGCCATGATTTCAGATCTGAACCTATTATGTTTTCATGAATATATGTGTGTTCTTGATCCTATCTTGCAAGTCTATAGTCACCTATTATGTGTTATGATCTGACAACCCCGAAGTGACAATAATCGGGATACTTCTCGGTGATGACCGTAGTTTGAGGAGTTCATATATTCACTATGTGCTAATGCTTTGTTCCGGTTCTCTATTAAAAGGAGGCCTTAATATCCCTTAGTTTCCACTAGGACCCGCTGCCACGGGAGGGTAGGACAAAAGATGTCATGCAAGTTCTTTTTCGTAAGCACGTATGACTATTTACGGAATACATGCCTACATTACATTGATGAACTAGAGCTAGTTTTGTGTCACCCTATGTTATAGCTATTACATGAGGAATCGCATCCGACATAATTATCCATCACTGATCCATTGCCTACGAGCTTTTCACATATTGTTCTTCGCTTATTTACTTTTTCGTTGCTATTGTTACAACTACTACAAAACCCAAAAACATTACTTTTGCTACTGTTACCTTTATTATCATACCACTTTTGCTACTAAATACTTTGCTGCAGATACTAAGTTATCCAGGTGTGGTTGAATTGACAACTCAACTGCTAAAACTCAAGAAAATTCTTTGGGTCCCCTTGTGTCGAATCAATAAATTTGGTTTGAATACTTTACCCTCGAAAGCTATTGCGATCCCCTACACTTGTGGGTATCAGCTGCCATGTGGCATATAACAGCCACTTAGTCACCTTGGAGCTTGACACCGCACTGATCAATGACGTACATCGTGGTGAGGTGGTGCAGTGGGGTGGCTTGTCTTCGCTGGTCCCGGTTGGCCTGCCGGGATGATCCGAGGAAGGCTTGCTTCCGGGGATAACCTTGCCTCCGCCAAGCTCTCCTTCCTGGTAGTTTTTCCCCTTAGCAATATCTTGCCCCTCTGGCTAGTCTTGGTCTTCTCGATCCCACTTGAATCCTTTGAGGGAGTCGATCCATCTCGCTTGAGTTGATCATGGTGTTGTGAACTTGTCCTCGTGCCTGTGCACAGCCGGGGCAATGGACCGAGGGTCTGTTGCACCGACATTGACCAAATAAAAATCTGTCCTTTTAGCAATTTTAGTTGTGGGCAGATTTTAGCAATTAACACAAGTCAAGCAATCAACCTACACATGCAATTCTAAGAGTATAGCAGCGGAAAGTAAAACATTGCATATGAAGTTAAAGGGAAGCGTTTGGAGAAGGCAAACACAATGGAGACACGGAGATTTTTGGTGTGGTTCCAATAGGTGGTGCTATCGTACGTCCATGTTGATGGAGACTTCAACCCACGAAGGGTAACAACTGATGGTGTCAAAACCAGCGGATCTCAGGTAGGGGGTCCCGAACTATGCGTCTAAGGCTAATGGTAACAGGAGGCAGGGGACATGATGTTTTACCCAGGTTGAGGCCCTCTCGATGGAGGTAATACCCTACTTCCTGCTTGATTGATCTTGATGATATGAGTATTAAAATAGTTGATCTACCACGAGATCGTAGAGGCTAAACCCTAGAAGCTAGCCTATGATTATGATTGTTGTCCTCCTATGGACTAAACCCTCCGGTTTGTATAGACACCGGAGGAGGCTAGGGTTACACAGAGTCGGTTACAAAGAAGGAGATCTAACATCCGAATCACCAAGCTTGTCTTCCACGCAAAGGAGAGTCCCATCCGGACACGGGACGAAGTCTTGAGTCTTGTATCTTCACGGTCCAACAGTCCGGCCAAAGTATATAGTCCGGCTGTCCGGATACCCCCTAACACTACAAAAAAAAGACACATCCGTGACATTTTGGGCCGAACAATTTTTTTTTCTATCATACATATGACACTTCTATGATGATAATTGTGACAAAACCCGTTATCATCATAGATGTGGTGAGCTCCTACTTCTATGACAAAAAATGGGCTTTTCGTCCTGGGCGGGCCGGAGACGCAGCTGCATGACATTCTTTGGGCCGTCCATGACGGAAAAAACCATGGTAGAAGCAAGGGGGAGGAAAATTTCGGGGAGTTGCCGGTTACGGTGGGAGGTAGGGGGCCAAGCGATGCGCGTTTCTCTCATACACATGCGAGGCGTTGGCTCTAACTGAACCCGAGCGAGGCGTTGGGCTCTAACTGAACCCGAGCGATTGCTCTGCAGGATACGCGTTACTGAACCCGAGAGATCGATCGATGGCTGTTAACTGAACCCGATGGAGCGATTCCTTCGCTACTGCTGCTAACTGAAGCCCATCGATTGGATGAATAGTGAGCATTGCAGGGGGGGTTGGATGAACAGTGAGCGGTGGCGTTGCCTCTGGATGAACAGGACCCCCGTGGTGTGGAGGGTTGGATGAACAGTAGACGGTGGAGGGGTGGCCGTGGAGGGGTGGTTGAATAGGACCCCGTGGTGTGGAGGGCTGGATGAACAGTAGATGGTGGAGGGCTGTCCGTGGAGGGGTGGTTGAACAGTAGCCGGTGGAGTAGCGCGCGGTGGAGGCTGGATGAACAGGAGCCCATGGAGGCTGGAGGAGGTCGATGGTAGCCCGTGGAGGCTGGAGGAGGTCGACGGTGGAGATGAACAGTATCTCGTGGAGTCTCGTTTTGTAGTACGCCACACCCCTCCTGATGAACAGGACCCCCGTTTCGACCGTAGGAGGTCCATTTCGTCCGTTTTGTGGTACGCCACGCCCCTCCCGATGAACAGAGACCCCCGTTTCGACCGTTGGAGGTCCGTTTCCTACGTTTTGCGGTACGCCACACCCCTCCCGATCAATAAGACCCCTGTTTCGACCATAGGAGGTCTGTTTCCTCCGTTTTGCGGTATGCCAGGCCTCGTTTCCATCGCCTGTTCCGTCCAAGCCCTCCCGATGAACACGACCACACATTTCGTTCCGACCCAGCCGGTTGGCTCCCACGTGTTCTATTGCCTCCCGATGAACACGACGCATTCCGTTGCCTCCCCATGAACATGATGCATTTCGTTGCCTCCCCATGAACACGACGACGATGTTGTTTCTCTGTTCCGACCCAGCCATGTACGTATGCGCAAGTAGGCGTTCGAGATCCTGCTCGTATGTACGTACGTGGCCGTATTTTCTTTCTTGCACCCTCGCCGCTATATGTACCTTTACATGCTATGTGCGCGCCTCTACTACGACACATGCGCGCCTCTACAACAACCAGTATGTACGTACACGTTCGCGACCAGAATGACAACCCTATGCACGCTTCGACCAGGTGGGTCCCGACTGTCAGGCACTTCCTTGCCTGCGAAGATGTAGCTGGTGGGTCCCAGCAGTCAGGGGGGCAAATCGTTTTTTTTGGACGCACTTCCTTGCGTGCGAAGATGTAGCTGGTGGGTCCCAACAGTCAGGGGGAAACATTTTTTTCATGAAATACGGTGGCCCATCCAGTGGGTCCCCGCTGTCAGGTGGAGGAATAATTATTTTGCGCGTAATAAGGAGGCACTTCCTTGCTGCGGCCGTGGAACCAGCTGTCAGCCTCTCCACGTATAGTCCACGTCTGATGGAAGCCATTCCTTGACCATGTTGACCACTCTGCGCCGAGAGCACCAGGGCGGTGGACGACGGCGAGGCCTAGGAAGGGGACGATGCGGAGCCGGGGAAGACGCGGCAGTGGATGCCCACGCGTAGAGGAGTACGAGGGTTCACTGGTTCACTGTTGTGTGAGGCTGCCTTCGCTGCATAATAACAGGGGGTGTGGGTGAGTAGAGGGATGGCCTGGCTAGCGGTGGGAGTAGTAGGGGGCGGTGAGGCCTCAGCCGCATCGCAGCCGGCCACGGGAGGCAGGAGCACGAGGCACGACCGGCGCTGGTTTGGGCGGGTGGAGCAAGAAGACCAGAGGTTGAAGAAGCACTACGGCCATTCGATGGACATCGTACGGTCACTGGAGCTAGAATCATGCATATTATTGACTAAGTTGACAAAGTCCTCCGTCTCCGTCAACTTAGTAGGCCCACAAGTTAGCCTGCCACTATACTGGGTCCCAGCTAATAGGCGGAGTATTAATTTTTTTGTGCGTAACAAGGAGGCACTTCCTTGCGTGCGAAGATATAGCTGGTGGGTCCGAGCTGTCAGCGGCGGTAACGTTTTTTTCACGAAATACAGAGGCCCTTTTGGTGGGTCCCTGATGTCAGGTGGATGAATCATTATTTTGCGTGTAATAAGGAGGCATTTCCTTGCATGCGGCCGTGGACCCAGCTGTCGGCCTCTCCACGTACAGTCCACTTCAGATGCATGTCGGTTGTTGACCATGTTGACTAGGCCGCACCGAGAGCACCAGGGTGGTGGACGACGGTGAGGCCTAGGAAAGGAACGACACGGAGGCAGGGAAGACTCGGCAGTTGTTTCCCACGCGGAGGGGAGTACGACTGTACGAGGGTTTACTGGTTCATTTGCCGTCACCGGAGAATAACAGCAGGTGTGGGTGAGTAGAGGGATGGCTAGGCCAGCGATGGGAGTACGGTGGGGTGGTGAGGCCTGCGCGGCAGTAGAGCCGGCCGCGGGGAGGAGGGAGCAGGCAGTCCCATCGGCGCTTGTTTGAGCGGCTGGAGTAGGAAGAGCAGAGATTGAAGAAGCACGACGGCCGTTGGATGGCAATCCAACAGTCACTGCTTGTGCGTCAACCATTTTTTTAGGAAAGCCTCAAATCTGTGGAAAACGGCATATAGCCCATCTGCCATTATTTCTAATAATTTACAGCCCATTTGCTAATTCTTAAGGTTTTTTTGGAGCCCATATTCTTTTTGTTAGCATTATAGCCCATACTGTGGCCACGGTTAAAAAATTATATGAAATTTTGCATATTTCGGTGCGGTCCGAACTGTTTTTAATCCCGAAATTTCGACTCACATTCAAACTGATTTTAAAAATAAATGTATATCAATGTAAAATCCAACAAACTCTCCACGCATAAAAATTAATGTAATTTAAAATCTCGAAATGAAAAAAAGATACTCGAAACTAATTGTCCGTTTGATGTGTTTTAAAAATGTACAGCCCATTTCTCATTACTGATGGGCCATTTTCTCGGCCAGCCGAATGAAAGCTCTCCTCGTCTTGAAAGATTTGCAGCCCAACAGGCCTGACAAAGCGACTTACTTGGCAAATCACAAAAAAACTGGGTTGTGGCCGTGGACCCAGCTGTCAGCCTCTCCACGTACAGTACTCTTCCGATGGAAGTCGTTCCTTGACCACGTTGACCATGCCGCGCGGAGAGCACCACGGCGGTGGACGACGGCGAGGCCTAGGAAGGGGACGACGCGGAGCCGGGGAAGACGCGGCAGTGGAAGCCCGCGCGGAGAGGAGTACAAGGGTTCACTGGTTCGGCTGTGGTGTGAGGCTGCCATCGCCGCAGGGCCTGGCCAGCGGTGGGAATAGTAGGGGGCGGTGAGTCCTCCGCGGCAGCAGAGCCGGCCACGGGAGGCAGGAGCATGAGGCACGACCGGCGCTAGTTTGGGCGGCTGGATCAAGAAGACCAGAGGTTGAAGAAGCACTACGGCTGTTGGATGGACATCGTACGGTCACTAGAGCTAGAATCGTTCATATTGACTAAGTTGACAAAGCCCTTCGTCCCCGTCAACTTAGTAGGCACACAAGTCAGCCTCCCACCAAGGTGGGTCCCAGCTAGCAGGGGGAGTATTCATTTTTTGTGCGTAATAAGGAGGCACTTCCGCTGGGTCCGAGCTGACAGCGGGGGGGACGTTTTTTTCGCGAAATACGGTGGCCCGTCAGGTGGGTCCCAGCAGTCAGGGGGCAAACGTTTTTTTCGGAAAATACGGTGGCCCGTCTAGTGGGTCCTTACTGTCAGTTGGAGGAATCATTATTTTCCGCGTAATAAGGAGGCACTTACTTGCTGCGGCCGTGGACCCAGCTGAGACTCTCCACGTACAGTATACTTCCGATGGAAGTCGTTCCTTGACCACGTTGACCTCGCCGCGTTCCGTTGCATGCATGCGTCCATGGGCATGGTGCGTCCCCACTATCAGCCTCTCACGTACAGTCATCTTCCGATGACTCTCGGTTGTTGACCACATTGACCACACCGTGCCGAGCGCACCCAGACTGGAATGACCCGGAGATGGGGAAGACGGGGCAGTGGAGTCACAGATGGAGAGGAGCGGGAAACTTCACTGGTTCGGGTGCGCGGCAGCACAGCCGCGGTGCCGCCCACGGGAGACAGGAGCAAGAACAGAGGTTGAAGAAGGAGCACGGCTGTTGGATTAACATCCAACGGTCTAGCTTCTAGAATCATTTGTTGATTAAGTTGTCAAAGCCGTGCGTACATGTCCGCTTAGCAGGCCCACAAGTCAGTCACCAAATCTGACGGGTCCCAGCTATCAACGGGATGAATAATTTTTTTGCAAAACAAGGAGGCACTTCCTTCCGTGCAAAGATACAGCCGGTGGGTCCCAGCTGTCAGGTGGAGGAAACATTTTTTTCAGCTTAATAAGGAGGAACTTTCCTTGCGTGCGACCATGGACCTCGTGGGTCCCAGCCGTCAGGCTCTCCACGTTCAGTCCTCTTCCGATGACTCTCATTTGTTGACCACGCCGCACCGAACACAGCAAGGCGGTGGACGACAGCGAGGCCCCGGACGGGAATGACTCAGATATGGGAAAACGCGGCAGTGGAGTCGCAGATTGAGAGGAGGAGAAGGGTTATAACTGGTTCTGTTGCAATTCATATCAAACTCAGGTTCACAGGACACGTTCATATTCATAGCCAACATTCACTATCAACAACTCAAAAGATTCAAATATACACAAGCTCAGCATATCTATGCATCCAAATGATTGATAGATCACACAATAATATTCATACATAATTCACAAAAATATTCAGATATACACATGTTCAGTATGTTTATGCATCTAAATGATTGAGATCACAGCCAATATGATCCATGGACGAACTTTAATTACCTAGGGTAAGACTGGTAAATGGTGTTCAATCAGAGGTACTTCATGCTAAAATTAGTTCTTGTACGAGTAAACTTTCGAGTACATAAGAGGCAACACAGACAATCTGAACTTTGCTTGTAGGTTTATCCTCAAATAGTGGCCTCGTGCCGATGGAGGTTTGAGCAACTTGGCCACTACTTTCATCCAACGAGTTTACTGGCTCATCTTGGTCCTGTATCTTGCCAAAATTCTACATTGCAGACGATAAAGGAGGCGGTTGAGAAAATGAACACCCAAATTTTTTTTGCAGTTCAACTGAAATGGAGCATCCTTGGCGTGCAGACTGATTAAGTCCCAGATGAATATACAAGTCAACCAACTTGTCTGGAATCTTTAGACTCCATGCCATATAGTTCGCTACCATATGTGCCGACAACCAAAAGGCACAAGTTGGGACCAAAAATTGGACTGTGTTTTTCTGGGCTATGCACCAAGCAATATTTTTGGCGTTCACTCTCCTAATACTTGGAGTTTGACAATTGGTTGACGCCGGTTGATACTCGAATGAATATAGGCACTTCTTGTCAACATGATGCTTGTCTGAGTGAACTTTGGAGTACATAGCAGCAGCATAAGTACGTGTCCATCTGATCATTTTGTGCAATTCTACTGAAATCACCCGATGTAATGATTTGCCTGCGATTTCAGGCTCCAAATTACTCCTTTATGAAATCGGCAAACAGTAGAACAATACCAAATTACCAATACATATGACAGCCACAATAATCAGGATAAAGACCAGTACCAACCTGTGTGAGGTAGCATATCAATTACTATTTCCTTTGACTGGAAGCCGAGATAAGCCAAGCGACTTACCGCAAAGGAAGAAAGCAAGCGGAGATTAGCGACTGACAGGAAAGGACGGAAGCTGTCGAGGCAATGAAGCACCCAAAGTTTTTGTGCAGTTCCACCAAAATCAAGCATCCTGTTGGCACATATATTGAGAGAGTGAGATTACTGTAATAGTGGGACTAGTTGATGAAACATACACTAACAAATAGAAGCACCCTCGTTATCTTAATGGGTAAAGTTAGCAACATAGTAGTCTTGCTTAAAGAGAGGTATTAGTTTATTTAATCAGTGCCAATTAGCTCAACTCAATACTCAAAGCATTGCCATTTACCATAGGTTGCAAAACTTAAAAGTGCAAAGATAAAGGAGTTTCTCATGACAGTAGCATGATACAAATAGAGATGACAGCAAACTAATATGGATGAAGGCCTTAGGCCCGTACCAACCTGAGAAAAAAAGTTTATTTCATGTAGTCCCATAAGAGATGATAAAGCACTCACTGGAATCACACAATAGTATATATTTTTGTGCACTTCAAATGTATGGTTGAAATCACTCTTGTTTACCAGTGCTGAGATTATATCGAAAGATTATCAAGAACTTCTAGCAGAGTTAAAGCACTGGCTGGGATACAGTTCATTGTATTGTCTTGTGTAGTTCCACTAAAATGTATGATTGGCACAACATGATCCCTGTTGCACAAGTAGGAACAAGGTGAAAACTTCATTAGCTTAGTGAGAAAGGATAGGAAGACATTAGCATATTACTCAAACAGTAGCATCAAATTCATGATGGACAATACGCAAAACATTGCCTCATTAAACCAATGGCAATAAATTGGCATGCAAAACAATAGCACAATTATGTCATGACACTAATAATATTCCCTCCCTGCTCCAACACATGATTCACCTCAATAGACAAACATTCGCACGTACATGATTCAGCATAGGGTCCTACTAAAGATTTGTTTAACTCCAACAGGAAAATTAGGCAGTAATAAATTAGTGGTACTTAAGTACTCCTAATTAATGAAGTGAGACAGCAGAAGTGGAAGGGCTCCCTGGAGGATCGTCTCACATGTAAGGTAGTCGTTGCCGGAGCCCTTGAATAGCCTCGACTGAGGCCTCTGGCTTCCGCAAGATCGCCTTGGCACTGTTTATTCTTCTTTCTCCTCCTCTTCATGCTCTGTTTCTCTTTCTCCTCACCAGTTGGTGAAACCAAGTACATTATTGGCCTTCTAATTCAGAATTGGTTTTGTCTGTGAGGGAGTACAAGTGTACTAGTAAAAAACAGCATTATTTTCTCATGGCAGTCAGAAAATAGAGATGAACACATGCATTAAATATCATTCTTACCTAAAGGAAGGTTATGGCACCAATATGGATGATGTGGATTCGAACGCATATCTCCCTTTGTGCAATTCCACCAAAATGAACCAACTGTTCCATCTGACATTCCAGTTAAACAGCACAAAATTCACTTCTTTTAAGAAGAGTTTTGTGCAGTGCACCAAAAGGTCACAACAGCAACCAGGTGAATTGGATATCCCTGTTTGCACAAAAAGGCACAGAGGAAACAGTCAGAGTCTCTAACAATTACAGGCGAAAACATTTGGCTAAACTTGTCAGAGTCTCAAACAATTACAGGCAAAAACAGTGGCATGGCTTAATTTTTACCAGGGACATTATATTAAGAATAGCTAAGGCTGCATTCAGTTCACAGGTTTGGTGCAGGATTTTCATAGGAACACAATTCCTACGGTATTATTTCCCTTCCAACCGTTCGGAACACAGGAAAGGTGAATAGTGTTTCATAGGAAAGCTGGTCTGGTAGTACTGATTCCATCGGATTAGAAACATCCACGCACTGCTCATTTTTTGAGCGGAAGCCCGAGGCTGGCGCTCGCTGCCATGCGTTAGACAGGTTGCTGTGCTGTGTTTGCCAGAATAAAAAAATCAACCTATATGTGGTACGTGAGGTGAGGACAAGAGTAGTCACTGTGAGCTGAATAAACAAATAGCATCTCATACTGCCAAGCATGGTACTCTAAAAAAACAAATATGTACATTTCGTAGTCCATCCAAACACATTCTCTTGAGAGTTTCCTTCGGTTCGCTGTTCCATAGTTTTATACCTACATTCCTTTCATATTCCTCTATTTTCATCAAGACCTATGTTTTCTGCCCCTTTATTCCGACCGGAGCCTAAATATTTGGTATAAGGGCATGGGACAGTGGGTGCACCAGCAGTACAGCACCATGTACGTAAACAGGGGCATAAAGTGGTGATTCATAGTTTGTTGCCCCGAGAAACAAACATCCAAGAAAGATATCTGGGTTGGTCCCATTTTTTTCACTCTAGCCACCTACTCCTATGTGTGGATAGCAAATCTAGTCCTGGTCATACCACTGTGTACAACGTTACCCCTATATTTCCCTTTTCGACCAAGAGACCGGTTGGATGACCAGTCTGTACTACTTTCATCCCCTTTCCTTCCTGTTTGTACCAAGTCCGATGAATTCCCCCACCCCCACTTTATTTCAATGACAAGTATTGTTGGATGGAGGGAGTACAAGATTCGACTCCATGAAGTAGCTTTACCTCTAACAATAGAAAAAAATAAATAGGTGACATTGGACCATCCGATTGAGAGGGGCTGAGAGGTAGAAAATGATGCACATGCAGCGATGTAGCGAGCTGGGGAAGTAGAGCTAAGGCGGTTTCGAACAAAGATATACCTGAAGGTCGTCGGGATGTGGATAGGTGGGCAGCGGGAGGCCGGATCCGCCCACAGGCAACGACGAAGGGATCGGAGGACCTCCCGTGCCGGTGCTCGGCCAGAGATAACGGTGCGGCCGGCAGTGGGACTCCTCCTCGCTGTCGACGACGGCCTAAATGCTGCCCCTCCTCCCCTTCACCGGCGGAGGGGGATACGTCCGGATCTGTAACCAGCGGTGAGGATAGAAAGCTAGTGTTTTTTGAAGGGAGAAAGACAGGGTTACTACCCCTATCTTGTTTAGATCTGGAGAGGATGAGAGTGTGTGAATAGAGCAGCCCTAGCAAGCAAGTGCGGAGGCTCCGGCCTATATATAAGTAGTGGGGTAGTTTTCCTTTTTCACTCCATCAAAACAATCGTTTAAAATTGTGTACTGCTACATGTCAGGTCGTGGTTTTTTTAGTTGTTGATTGTTTTTTGAGATAGCTACCCGCTTGTTCCAAGTGGTGTTACGGTGTGCCAGGTTGCACTTTGTATCGTTCAAGTCTGGTAGTACTACAAGTCCCTCCATTGAATGAACAACCACCCCCTCATAAAAATTGTGAACAAGCCCACGGCTAAAATTAGCGGAAACGTGGGTTGCCCCAACATGCATTATTATTTATATTTTCTACTCCCTCCGTTACTAAATATAAGTCTTTTTTATTAGCCACACCTAAGACAAGATTTTTTTTATTAGCAGTGAACCCCACATGTCATAGACACAAAAATTGTGGCAAGATTCCCTTAGGCAAGCCAAAGTGTGTCTAACAATTTGAGCAACTCAGGTTAGGCAAGTGTGGCAAGTGTGGGAAAAATAATGTGGCAACATAAGACAAACATAGTCACAATCCAAACAGCCCCGTGATTTTTTGTGACATGCATGAAAATTTGGTTAGTTAAATTTATAGTCAAAATTTGGCAAGGTGCATCAAATCAACACATGCAAGTATCAAAAGGAAAGTCACGGCATGCATGCATGTGTTGTACTCCCTCCGTTTCCAAATATAAGTCTTTTTAGAGATTGCAACAAGTGACTACTCCCTCCGTTCCTAAATGTAAGTCTTTTTAGGGATTCCACTACAAACTACATACAGATGTATATAGACATATTTTAGAGTGTAGATTCACTCATTTTGTTTCGTATGTAGTTCATAGTGAAATCTCTAAAAAAGACTTATATTTTGGAACGGAGGGAGTACATACAAAGCAGAATATGTCTACTCCTACATACGAAGTTGCCCATTTGAAATGTGTAAAAAGACTTTTATTGAATGCAGTGCTTTGATGTGTCGCGTCAACTCGTACAAGACCGAGAAATTTGATTACTATGACGCCCTCTCCCTTGCGGACTGAGCTCCGATGCCTTGACTGCACCTGCCTTTGGCTGCATGATAGGTGGGCCCACCACCTGTTGGGCCCACCTGTCATGGACGCAAAGGCAGGAGCAGTAAGTAGAAGCTTTCGCTACACGCTATCCCTCCCGCACGAGGTGGACGGACATGCAGCAGTGGATTCAATACTGTAGAAGTAGGAGTAACATCATTATTTGTCTTCTCGAAGAGGCGAAGAGCCAAGTGCAAACCGAACGTGGCAGTTGCGAATGCTCGCGTGGTGCGGTTCCTTGGAGTACTAGCCAGGCTCTTGCATGAGACAAAATTGCTATTGTTTAACAATTAAACTCCATTATCCATTGGTTGATACTCATTCTGCATAGGTCCACGCGCTTAGCACCGTTTCCTCCTGGGGTCACTAATGTTTATTTGCTAATTAATAGCATTCCATGCAATGAACTAGCCATTGCAAGTCATTAAATGCATGCACACCTCTCATCTCTTATTGGTTGATACGTATGTCAAGAAACAAGAAACAAGGTAGAAGTTAATGCACCGCGCCTAAGTGTTTTGGGACTATTTGGTTTTCGTAAGATGACTTACACACCTAGACGGAGGGAGTAGTATAGACCTGTAAACCGGAAAGGAGTATTTGCCTTTCTAGAGATTTCAACAAGTGACTAGACTTCGGCTAAAAAAACAAGTGACTAGACTACACCGTGTGCAGTACCCCCTCCCTTCCGGTTTATAGGGCTCAAATCTCAAATCTCATGAACCAAGGCATTTTGCGATTGGAGGAATGTATCTCGTACTTTACAAAACTACCCTAATTAAACTCATGCATTAATTACATAGTTCTCTCATTTTCCTCTCCGCCTTGGTCGCGTGCACAATATTGAGAGAGTGCTTGGATACGTTTTAGTCTCATGACTAAAAGTAGTGGGACTAAAACTTGTTAGCCTCATCCATGCTTGGATCCAAATACCAAAGAGACTAAAATCAAGTTAATGACATTTCAAAGCATCCGGGCCCGCATGCCATCCACCAAATCACAGCGAGGTGCTACAGTCGAGACTCACCTGTCACCCCGGTGTGGCCATCATGACCCGTCATATCACAAAACCCACACCTTTACCAGCAGTGGTAAGGTGGCCTCCAAGTTGGACTGGACGAAGCAACCATCATTTCATTGGAATGCTCGTTCAAGCCCTTTCTTCCCTTTCTTGAAGAAAACCTCACTCCAGGCTACTCACTTCTGCCATTTTTCTTCTCTATCGATGAAGGAAAGGTGGGCAAATCAGTTATGCTGCTATATTTTCATTCCAATAATCTTCTTTTTGTGAAGCACCGACCGATTCTCACATCCTATTCTTTTCCCGTTTTCATTGTGATTCTAGTTTACTTTCGATTGATTTTTGTTTGTCAGTTCATTGATGGATCCTGGAGCACTAGGCAAAGAGTTGCCGGCGAATAACCCACTGGAGACAGCAATCTCCAGGAAGCGAGCACCGACCAACGAGTTGACCATGTTGGCGGGCCAACCCATGTAGACGAAGAACTCCAAGAAACAAGCACTGGCCAAAGAGTTGAGGACGTTGGTGGACGAACTCCTCAAAGAAAGTTGGAAGAACAGCAAGGGCCCCATTGTGCCTACCCTAGGGGCTCTGATTGCCACCTATGTGAGGCTCAAGACCGAGTTTGAGGAGATAGTCGCCATTGAGAAGTAGTATTCCCCTGGCAAGGTGATGGCCCCCATCGAGGACGAGGAGATGGCCCCCAAAGGGATGAGATACCCCGGTGAGCTGCACAAGGTAAAAACTAATGGCTTATTACCATAGTTGTGGTTTTTGATTATTTGCAATGTGCTTGCTTTTTGATTATTTGCAATGTGCTTGCTAATATGTTAGTGTTGTGCAGGTGCCGGTGGTTGTCCTTGATGATTCCGATGTCGTGGCCCGTCCTGTTGGCATCGCCCTGGAGATCAATTTCGATGCCGCTGTCCATCCTGTGGACATCGCCCCAGAGATCGATTCCGATGTCGCGGTCAGTCCTGTGGACATCGCCCCGGAAATCGATTCCCATGCCGTTGTCCGTGCTGTGGTCATTGCCCGAGAGATCGATGACAAGAAATAGTTGGTCGCGCTAATCCTTCAGGGTATTTTGCATTGCCCTGTGTTTAATTACCAGAACGAGGTGTGTTATCAAACCATCTTAGGGCTAGTGCACTGTCTTGTGTGGGCGGATCTTGCTACTTTTGTTTGATAGTGAATCATGCGATGAATCATGCAAACCCTCTCCGAGTTATGGAAACTGATGTATCCTCACCAGCTTTTGATGTAATATATGGCATGCTTAGATGTAAGTTTGAACTGTTTATCTTATCAGCAGAGCTTGTTTGATGATTCTTGGTGTTAGTAGGCTAGCTACTGTGCGAGCTATAGTACTTGCAAAACACTCACCGAAGAGAAACGTTGGGGCTGATGAGCTCGTGGTACGCTTATACTTATCCCTCGTCGATCGACCAATAGCCCTAGCTCCTAAAATTGTAGGCTTAGCGATCGATCAGACAATAGTCGACATACATTCAGGCCTCATTTGGTTCACAGGGTAGGAAAATCGTAGCAAAAGTACAGAGAATGTGCAACACAAAATCATAGCAGTGCAGAGACGTACTCCCTCCGTTCCAAAATAGATGACCTAGGCGGGCTAGTTTGGCCTAGTGGGTTTCAGTGATATGACATGGTACAATGCTGTCCAGTCTTCGCGTGTGGTAGTAGTATTGCGGGTACAGTAAGTTTTCTTGAAGAAGTGGAATTCAATGAAGTCATGATGGTTCCTTCGTCCGAACAACTTATAGTGGGAAAGGTTGGGCCTGCGATACGATCGGGGTAGACCAGGATAATTTTGTGCATGGCAGGTGGACCAGGATGGTCGACGTCCCACATGTCGGCAAATGAACGTATTCTTTCCGATATAGAGGACGAGCAACGAGTATTCATTGTTTATTTTTTATGAAAGCTATTGTCTCCACTGTTACTCCTTGACTTTGTCAATGCCTCTCTCTCCTCCACATAAGCGGGGACTACTTGCTATGCATGCAGCGGGCAGCTGGCGTCTTGAGGGGCCAGGGCGGTGAGAGCGGGCTCCGGAAGCGGTCCGGACTCCAGCATGGCCCACCTCACATTATCACCATATATTTCTAGGAGTCCGTGCGCGGCGGGCGGGCGATCTCTTCTCCCTCCCCCGTTTCTCTCTTCTCAGCCGACGCCCGCCGAGCGATTAGATTTCGGCTATCGACGGTTTATTCAATTACGGTCCCACATGTCAGTGAAATTGCAAGATAACGTGTGTCCCCTCTGGTGAGCGGTGTGTGTCGTGGATTTGTCACGGCAGATGTCCTAGCGAAAGGACTTAGTCGTGGAGCCATCGCTACGATTTACTTGAAGGGGTTAAAGCGGACACAAAGACACGAGGGTTTTATACTAGTTTGGCCCCTTCGATGAAGGTAAAAGCCTACGTCTAGTTGTGATGGAATTGATATGATCTCGATGGCTAGGGAGCAAACAAGCTTCGCGTAGGCTCGAGTTGTGGTTGTCTCTCCTGAACCGCCACCGGGTCGCCCCCTTATATACACGGGTGGCGCCCGTCGGTTCATAGAGTCCTAACCGGATCATACTCATACTCCGGTTGCTATCTTTCTATTCCTTACTTACAATACAAGCCATACATGCGGCCGGTTTACGGCTATATGCTCTAACCGTCTACAGGCCTTGGGCCTTCATCTGTTTACACCACTAATGAAGTTAACCCGGCCCAAGTAAGCCGGTTTATACCTAGTGGTAACATCCCCAACATTAGGCCCCAGATTGATTTGAACTGGTTCATGTCAATCCTTCACACCATCTTGCATCTTGGATATCTTCTGTTAATCGGCAAATCTCCATGTCATCACTATTTTTAGTTGCTGTAAACCGGCATGACGTCATCAGTTTTGGTTACCACAAACCGGCATGACGTCATCTTGAAATTCATAACGCCCTCTTAATGACAGCTCCTGGATTCGCGCGTTTGACCTAGCTCGGCTGCCTTATAAATAAGACCGAAGGGTCATTTCCTTTCTCTTCCCCTTCGTCCCTTCTTCTTCTTCTTCCTCACGTCGCCGACCTTGCAACTCCGCCACCATCGTCGACCTCTACCTCGTCTCGGGCCGCTGCATCAACCTGAACGTACTAGAGTGTTGCGGCGTCTTCCCGCATCTTCTCCGTTCCCGGCAAGTCCTCTCTCCTTCTTAACCTAGATCTGTTCTTAGGGTTCCATGTTCTTGCTATGTTCATTGCGCGTTCATGGCTGCTCTCTGTCCTTGAATGCATCTGTGAACTGTTGCTGTGCTTAATAGCGATCCTTTAGTATCCGCTTGCTTTTTCTCATCAAAGCTCATAAATCTCCTGCACATATCTGCTCGATGGTTCACTTCTGTTTCCGCCTTAGTCTTCGAAATATTTCCTGCTTTTATGAGCTTGCTGTAGATCCACGGCTGTAACATAATTTTGTGAAACTTGTTTCTGCATAACCAGTTATCCATAGTTTCAATTGCTTCTGATGCTTAGGCCAGGCGGTTTAACTTCACCATAGAGAAAAAATTGCTAGACCGGTATATATGTCATTAGTCCCCTGGTTGAACTGCCAGAATCCATCTGATGCTGCGTTGTAGAAGACCGGTTTATGGGCACTTCCTCTGGTTTACCGTAATTAGATCAACACCGTTTCATCCGGCATGTTCTTGAACCGGATCACTTATTTCTTGTAGATCTCGTCATGGCCAAACAAGTGTACGAATGCAACTGGGTTCCCTCCCGTGTCCCAGAATCACAACTGAACGATCTAGTCCTAATTGGCGCTTTGGATAGCAAAAACACGATTCATTGGAGGGTTCCTGGAGATGAATGTCCTCCTACGCCCCAGGAAGGAGAGTTCGTGGTCTTCACAGATCATATGGCCCGGGGCTTCAAACCGCCCGGCTCCAAATTTTATCGGGATGTGTTAACCAACTTTCAACTTCGTCCACAGGATATCGGCCCCAACTCCGTCACCAATCTTTGTCATTTTCAAGTACTTTCTGAGGCATATCTTCAAGAGGAGCCTTCAGTCGAGTAATTTAGGGATCTCTTTCATCTGAACCGTCGGACTGAATTCACTGACGGCCCTAATACCGAACTGGGCGGTATGGCCATTCAGAAGAGGAAGGAAATCACCTACCCTCACGTCAAACTCCATACGCACCCCAAAGAATGGAACGTAACTTGGTTTTATTGCAAGGATACATCTCCTGCCAATGAAAATCCCTTGCCTGGCTTCCGTCCGGAACGGCTCAGCAACACTCACCCTTTTCCACAAAGGCTAAGCGCCAAGGAGAGAATTAAATATGCTCCTCAACTGTCCAAGCTCCGGGCCTTCATGGCCAATGGTTTAACAGGAATAGACCTTGCACGCTGCTGGATATCATGGAGCATTTTACCTCTAAGCCGGCGCCCAAATTTGATGTGTGAGTATACTGATAGTGTCGATGACCCACTCCGACACACTAAAATCCAGCTTCCTGAGGACGAAGTCACAGAATCTGTGAAAAAGATGCTGAATGAACCGGAGCACCTCTGTGCTCAAACCGGTCTGCTTCCTTACTGCACCACCAACAAACCGCCAGCGGTAATATTTTAATTGCTCTATTGTTGACCCGGTTTACTATTTTATACGTTCAATGTTTAATTGCTGCTGATCCAGGGTGATAATCCGTTTTGGAGTAAGAAACTTCCTCAAGATAAAATGGAGAAGGCAGGACGGCCAACCCGGCCCAAGACCAAGGTTATCAAGAAACCAGCTCATAAGAGAAAAACCACCGCTTCATCTGACCCAGCCATTGATGATGATGTGGGTAATCCGGATCTTGAGGTAGAACTTGATTCACTTGGCTTGCTTTTTACACGCCTTATTGATGATAATGCTTGCCAGGAGGACGCTGAAGCCAGCAACGCGGGTTTCGTTGAGGTAACCATTCTCTCTTCTGATTCAGAAATCCTGCCTTTGCCAAAATTTCGCCGGGCAAACCGGAAAATTAAATTTTCTCATCCTCTTGCTTATCTGGATTCCCAATTTCTTATGAAGACCCAGCGACACGAAGCTCGCCGCACAACCCGGCACATTGGCCAGGTAGTTACCTCTACCGGTTTACCAAACAGTCCGGTTCGAACACGCTGCTCCGAGGTCTCCGACCTTTTTATTGATTTAAATCGTAAAGCGGGTTTCTTCCGTCAACCTCTTAATCCATCCGACTCCGATTATCAGGTCACTTCTCATTCATCATCTGGTGAATCGTCGGCCACCCAGCTACCACCTTTGAAAACAGTTGCTGGGTAAGTTAAACTGAACATATGCTTCCAGTATACCGCGCAACGGTTTACACTTTTCCTTAATTTTTATTTTTCTTTCAGGGCAAAACCGAAGCCAAGCAAGAAGGCCCGCCTGGATAGAGCGGCTGAAGAAAATGTGGCCCCAGAACATGACCAAGCGCCGGATCGTGAAATGTTTACTTCTGAAGATATCCCCAATGATCCTCCTCTGCAAGACGACGTTATCCCTGAAGAAGGTCTTATTAATACTTCAGCGTCTGCTGATCCGCCTGCCAGCTCTGTCCAGATTGAAAAATCCCAAACTCCTGCTGACAAAACGGCCGCACCAAACCAAACCGGCGAGTCAAAAGATGATGATGTTGTGATTACCGGTGTAGGCCGTTCTGAACCCAGGAATCCTGCCACCCTTACCAGGCATACCATCAAAGAGGATTCTTCCCCTTTGAACAAAGGAAAATGGGATGTTGAATTAGAAACATACGCCGCTCTGAATGCTCAAGATCTTCACTCTGGCTATTTAAACCGGCTTTACACTAGCCGTGACTATGAAGCTGGTCTGGTCAAAATGATGAGGGATAAATTTGAGGTAAATTCCATCTTTCGTTTCTGCCATTGCATTCATCCCAGTAGCCCCCAAGGGCCGGTTTGTGACTTTGGTCAAACCGGGACTTAATCCTGAATATAGTTTGTGAAATCCGTCGGTATAACCCTCGAAGGCCGGTTTAGCATAAGCAAACCGGGGCTAAAAAATAAAAAGCTGTCCTTAGAACATGACTTGATCAAATAGCCATTAGCCCCCAAGTGCCAAGTTGAATACTTGTATTGAGCTTGGGACTTTGTAATCGAACAATGTACAAAAAATTGAAGGTACATTAGCCCCCAAGTATCAGGCATATAACTTTGTTATGTGGTTGATACTTCAATTTCTTGGCTCGCCTATGCAAAGCTTGAAAATGCCATCTGTATGCAGGCTGAGATTAAAATCAAGGAAGACCAGATTGCCGATTTGCAGGAGGCCCTGAAGACCCAGCAAGCTGAAACAGATAAGGCCAAGCAAGAATTAACCAGCGCTTTGAGCACTGCTGAACGGCTGAAAGAAAATTTCAAGAAAGAGCGGTCTGACTGGGCCACTGAGAAGGCCGGTTTAATCAAAAGAGCAGAAAATGCCGAAGCGGCCCTTAAACCGGTGGTGGATGAACTGATGGCCGTACAGCGGCAAATACTCCATGACTGCTGCAATCTTTGGTAAGCTCCTTGTAACTTCTGTGATGCATTTGAATCTGCTGTATCGTAAGTCCGGTTTGAGACCATTCCAATCTTGTTGTAGGCACACGTATTGGGCACTTAGGAAATGATGTGCGGAAGAAATTGAAAGCTGCCTACACCTTGGTAGAACAACTGTATACCGGAGCCCAACGGATCATCACCACAGCATCTCACAATAACCCGGCGCCCTCTTTAATCCAGGACACTCTTAGCAAGCTGTCAATGCTTCCAGCCCGGATTGAGGAGCTGAAAAAATCCGCTGCCCGAACCGGAGCCATCAACGCCTTAATCGGGGCAAAGGCATGGGTGCCCGACTTTGATCCTGTGGAAGCAGCTCAAGGCTATCCCAGTCTGAAAGAAGATGGCTCTGAGTTCAACGAAGAAGATTTAAGGGCCATAAACCGTGCAGTGCGCCCTCTGGCTTGCCAGCTAGCTGAAGAGGCAGATTTGACACATTATCAAGCGCAATATAATAATCAAAACAAGCGAGTGCCTGCCCCAACTGTTGAAGCGGAGAATCTGATTCCTCCAATCCGTAAGCACACTTATGCCCCTGATATTGAACCGTCTTCCCTGATCCATGAAGAAGCTGTTTTCCAAGCTTTAATGGGAATCGACTGGACCACTGTTGATTTCCAGCCAATGGGTAGAGACGAGGAAGCTGAAGCGGCGGAGGATGAGGAGCAGGCTTGAACCGGAAGTCGGTTTGAAGAGCTATTTGCAACATCCTTCCACAAAAACAATAATTTTGTCTGGGCACCATGCTGTCTTGTAATAGGATAATTAAAACTTCTGCCTGGAATATGCCTTCGTGCATAAGTACTGAGGCTTTTGCTTGAAAAACTTTAACTCATATTTCCTGCAATCAGAAAAATTTGAACATGTTTGGGTATAAGGCTGGCTTTATCCAAGCCTGAAGCGGTGGTTTTTATAAACCATTACCGTCAAAAAGGGAGAAAGTAGCCCCCGTTCAAACCGTACTGACTTAATACGAGCCCCCTGGTTACTCCATGATGTAAACAAGGAAAAGCTAAACCGGGCAGAATCCTCCGGATTTAAAAGGGGGATCAAAAATCATTGGCTGACCCAGAAAAAATATACTTGTTGACATAAAGAAATCCAACAAAAACAAAAAACGATCAAACCATGAAAACAACATGGAAGCAAAAGTAATAATAAAAACCATTTGCAAAAATATGCTATACTGAGCTGTTCAGATGGCATTACCATGGTCGGACAAGATCAAGGCCCACAATAGGAGTGACAATGATTCAGGTCAGCCAGGTCCCCAAATGACTCGTGGCATATATGCCAGATCAAGAGGCGTAGCAATGGCTCGGGCCCGACCATGCTCCCAAATGATTTTGTGGCCTTAGGCCGACCAAGAGGCGTGACTGGTTCAGACTTGACCAAGTCCCCAAATGATCTGGTGGCTGTCGCCTATCAAAGGGTGTTCGTTGGTTCGGACACGACCAAGGCCCCCAGTGATATAAAAAAACAAATATCAAGGGGTAAACCGGAGGCCGCTTTAAACAGAACCACTCCGTGTAACCTCGCATGATGAGACAGACAGAGACCCCGCTTCAGCTGAGGCTCCGGTTTGAGATATCAAAGATAATATATACATTGTTATAATATGTACATAGATAAAGCCAATGGCTTAAGTATAGTAAGGCCGAAGATGAGCTATATTCCACGGTCTGCCGGTCTCCTCTTCTGATGTACGTGAGTCTTGATGCTCTCGAATATCAATCAGATAATACGACCCATTGTGCAGATTCTTGCTGACTACGAAAGGTCCCTCCCAAGGTGGGGACAACTTGTGCATATCCGTTTGATCTTGGATGAATCGAAGCACCAAATCTCCTTCTTGAAAAGTTCTGGTTCTAACCCGGCGACTGTGATAGCGACGAAGATCTTGCTGGTAAATTGCCGAACGGGCGGCCGCTATATCACGCTCCTCGTCCAATAGGTCCAAAGCATCTTGTCGTGCTGTCTCATTGTCTGCCTCAACATAAGCTGCCACACGAGGCGAATCGTGCCGGATGTCACTAGGGAGAACTGCCTCTGCTCCATAGACCATGAAAAATGGCGTGTATCCTGTGGACCGGTTTGGCGTAGTATTGATACTCCATAATACAGATGGTAGCTCTTCAACCCAACATCCTGGTGTTCTTTGCAATGGGACCAAAAGCCGGGGTTTGATGCCTCGCAAGATTTCCTGATTAGCTCGTTCTGCCTGTCCATTGGACTGGGGGTGTGCCACTAACGACACATTAAGTCGGATGTGCTCTCGTTCACAGAACTCCTTCATAGCGCCCTTGGATAAATTGGTACCATTATCAGTAATGATACTGTGTGGAAAACCAAACCGGAAAATCACCTTCTTGATGAACTGTACCGCTGTTGCTGCATCACACTTGCTGACAGGCTCCACTTCAACCCACTTGGTAAATTTATCAACTGCCACCAAAAGGTGAGTTTTCTTATCCTTGGACCTTTTAAAAGGTCCAACCATGTCTAGCCCCCGAGTTGCAAACGGCCATGTTATTGGGATCATCCTCAATTCCTGAGCCGGCACATGAGCACGCCTTGAAAATTTCTGACATCCATCACACCGTTTAACCAAGTCCTCCGCGTCAGCATGTGCTGTCAACCAGTAGAACCCGTGACGAAACGCCTTTGCAACCAGAGACTTTGAACCAGCGTGGTGCCCACAATCCCCTTCATGGATTTCTCTTAATATTTCACAGCCTTCCTCAGGAGAAACACAACGTTGAAACGCCCCTGATACACTGCAATGATGTAATTCACCATTGACAATCGTCATAGACTTGGATCACCGGACTATCTGCCTGGCCAGAATCTCATCCTCTGGCAACTCCCCCCTTGTCATGTACGCAAGATAAGGGAATGTCCAATCCGGAATAACACGCAGGGCTGCCACCAATTGGGACTCCGGATCAGGAATAGCCAAATCCGCTTCACCTGGGAGCTTGACTGACGGATTGTGCAACACATCCAAGAAGACGTTAGGCGGAACCGGTTTACGCTGAGAGCCCAACCGCCTTAAAGCATCTGCCGCTTCATTCTTCCGACGGTCCACATGATCCACTTGATAACCCTTGAAACAACCTGCAATATTATCCACTTCCCGACGATATGCAGCCATGAGCGGGTCTTTAGAGTCCCAAGTGCCGGACACCTGCTGAACCACTAGGTCCGAGTCACCAAAACACTTAACCCGGCTTAAATTCATCTCTTTAGCCATCCGCAGACCATGGAGCAAGGCTTCATACTCAGCTGCATTATTAGTACAAGGGAACATTAAGCAGAGAACATAACAAAACTTATCACCTCGCAGGGAAGTTAATACGACTCCAGCCCCCGAGCCTTCCAATTGCCTGGATCCGTCAAAATGAATAGTCCAATATGTGTGATCCGGCTTCTCCTCTGGTGCTTGCAATTCCGTCCAATCATTGATGAAATCAACAAGTGCTTGAGACTTCACTGCCGTCCGAGGCACGTACTTCAGTCCGTGCGGCCCCAGCTCTATAGCCCACTTGGCAATCCGGCCAGTCGCCTCCCGATTCTGTGTAATATCACCTAAGGGAGTTGAACTGACCACTGTGATGGGGTGCCCTTGAAAATACTGCTTCAACTTCCGACTGGCCATAAAAACACCATAGACCAGCTTCTGCCAATGCGGATACCTTTGCTTAGATTCAATCAACACCTCACTGATATAATAAACCGGCCGCTGAACCGGATATTCCTTGCCTGCTTCTTTGCGCTCCACCACAATGGCCACGCTAACTGCCCGAGCATTAGCCGCTACGTATAATAAGAGTGGCTCCTTGTCGACCGGAGCTGCAAGAACAGGCGGATTGGCTAACTGCCGCTTCAGGTCCTCAAATGCCTCGTCAGCAGCTGGACTCCAGACGAAATTGTCTGTCTTCCTCAGCATTTGGTACAAAGGGATAGCCTTCTCCCCGAGGCGGCTGATAAACCGGCTCAGCGCAGTGATTCGGCCCGCCAAATGCTGGACATCGTTGATACATTCCAGTTTAGCCAGAGATGTAATAGCCGTAATCTTCTCCGGATTAGCCTCAATTCCTCTGTTAGACACCAAGAAACCCAGTAACTTGCCTGCTGGAACACCAAAAACACACTTGGCCGGATTAAGCATCATCCTGTAAGCTCGCAAGTTGTCAAAGGTCTCCTTCAAATCATCCACCAGTGTCTCCTTCTGCCTTGATTTTACTACAATATCATCCACATATGCGTGCACATTGCGGCCGATCTGCTCATGCAGGCAATTCTGTACACATCGTTGATAGGTGGCTTGGGCACTCTTGAGCCCGAAGGGCATAGATACATAGCAGAAGGCTCCAAAGGGAGTGATGAATGCTGTTTTCTCCTGGTCCTTAACCGACATCTTGATCTGATGATATCCAGAGTATGCATCCAAAAAACTCAAACGCTCACAACCCGCCGTGGCATCAATGATCTGATCAATATGGGGGAGGGCAAAAGGGTCTGCCGGACAGGCCTTGTTAAGATCTGTGTAATCCACACACATACGCCAAGTGCCGTTTTTCTTAAGAACCAGCACCGGATTAGCAAGCCACTCTGGATGGAACACCTCAATAATAAAACCAGCTGCTAAAAGCCTGGCCACTTCCTCTACAATGGCTTTGCGTCTTTCTTCGTTAAACCAGCGGAGGAACTGTTTCACCGGTTTATAATTAGGATCCACATTAAGAGTGTGCTCAGCGAGTTCCCTCGATACACCTGGCATGTCAGACGGCTTCCATGCAAAAATGTCCCGATTCTCACGGATGAACTCGATGAGCGCGCTTTCCTATTTGGGATCCAGGTTGGCACTGATAGTGAACTGTTTGGATGAATCGCCAGGCACGAAGTCAACAAGCTTGGTCTCAGCTGCCGATTTGAACTTCAGATCTGGATCCTGCTCTGTAGTTGGCTTCTTTAAAGGGGTCATATCCGCCGGATCAACATTGTCCTTATAATACTTCAACTCCTCCGTGGCACAGACTGACTCTGCATAAGCCGCATCACCTTCCTCACATTCCAAAGCGACCCTACGGCTCCCATGAACCGTTATGGTCCCCTCGTAACCCGGCATCTTGAGCTGCAAGTAGATATAACAAGGCCGCGCCATGAACTTGGCGTAAGCCGGCCGACCAAACAAGGCGTGATACGGACTCCGGATCTTCACCACCTCAAATGTTAGTTTTTCCGACCGGGAGTCGTGCTCGTCCCCAAAAGCCACATCTAGGGCTATCTTACCAACAGGATATGCAGATTTGCCTGGCACAACACCATGGAATACCGTATTCGACGGTCTGAGATCCTTGTCTGTTAGTCCCATGCGCCGGAATGTCTCATAGTATAGTATGTTAATACTGCTTCCTCCATCCATGAGTACCTTGGTGAATTTATAACCCCCCACCTGAGGGTCTACCACTAATGCTAGCTGGCCTGGGTTATCAACCCGGGGCGGGTGATCCTCTCTGCTCCACACGATAGGCTGCTCCGACCAGCGCAAGTAACGTGGTAAGGCCGGTTCAACAGAATTCACCGCTCGCTTGTGGAGTTTTCGGTCGCGCTTATCCAAACTAGTTGTGAAAACATGATATTGCCCATTGTTCAACTGTTTTGGCTGGCTCTGATAACCCGACTGCTGCTGCTGCTGCTGGCTGTTCTGATTATTCTGGTGATTGTGACCGCCCTGATTGCGACCTGAACCGGAAGCTCCATCGTGATCCGGCCCGTGGAAACCGGATCCTGAACCGCCACCTAATCCGTGATCATACCGGAAAGCATCAAAGTTTTTGAACTCCTGCATGATATAACAATCTTTCCAAAGATGGTTAGCCGGCGCCTCCTTCGTCCCGTGCTTCGGGCAAGGCTGATTCAACAAATAGTTCAAACAGCTTGCATTAGGATTGGGAGCCCCGTTACGATTTGCCGCTTTACCTCTGTGCCGCTGCCCCCTGTCCTGTGTGTTAGTGTTGGCCACAAAGTCCATGCTGTCGTCCGCTTTGCGCTTGCCTCCGTTTCCATGACCCGCTAGTTTGTTCTGCTGCTGCTTGGAGTTGATATTCTTCTTTCCCTTCCCTGCTTCATCATCATTAAGCTCGGGATCCTTGGTACTGTCCGAATCGGCATACTTCACTAAAGCAGCCATGAGGGTTCCCATGTCATTACAGAACCGCTTCATGCGTCCCAATTTCAATTTTAGAGGCTTAAACCGGCAGTTGCCTTCCAGAGTTAAGACTG
Source organism: Triticum aestivum (assembly GCF_018294505.1). Classification (NCBI taxonomy): domain Eukaryota; kingdom Viridiplantae; phylum Streptophyta; class Magnoliopsida; order Poales; family Poaceae; genus Triticum; species Triticum aestivum. The sequence continues at coordinate 414,992,692 of NC_057801.1, forward strand.
CAGAGTCAGCATTAATCCTGTCAGATGAGTGCAAAATTTCCGAAACGCGGCGCACCCAATGGGTCGTTGATTCTCCTTCTTCCTGGACACAAGCCGCCAGGTCTACTATGGACTTGGGCTGCTTACATGTATCCTTGAAATTCTGTATAAAACGGGCCCGCAACTGGGCCCAGGAGCTGATAGAATTGGGCGGTAGGCTCTTTAACCAAGTACGAGCCGTGCCCTCAAGCATCATGGTGAAATATTTTGCACATGCGGCCTCATCCACGTCCAGCATTTCCATGGCCATCTCATAACTCTCTATCCATGCTTCAGGGGGTAAATCAGCAGTATAATTTCGGCACCTTGCGTGGACCCTTGAAATCTTTGGGCTGGCGCACATTACGTAAAGCAGGGACTAAGCAAGGCACTCCCAGAGCGGATGTGATTCCTGGTCCGGCAAAGGTGGCAGAACGAACCGGTGTGAGTTGGCCCGCATTATCCTGTGCTGCTAACTCGGCCTCCCTTTGCACCCGGGCCCGGTTCACCGCATCCCGAGCATCGGCAACACCACCTGCCGGGTCATCACCACGGGCCGCTTCACGGCCTTGCGCATTGCTTGACATGGCCGATTCATCTATGCGCCTACTATAGCTCCGGCTCGGACGGGGCGTAGAATGAATCCGATCACGGCTGTATGAGTATGCCTCCTGCTGAATCAGCGTGGTCCGGAGAAGCTCCTTAACCCGGCGCGTCTCTACTGCTTGCGGAGAATCCCCTTCGACTGGGATGGCCTCTAACCGTGCTGCGGCCGCAACAAGGTTATCCATAGGATTCGAATAATGCCCCGGGGGTGTCTGGACCGGCGGAGGAACCACAATATTTTGGTGAGGGGGTTCCATCAGGCGAGGTTGGACCGTCGCACCTGGCCCTGGCGCCTCAATCCGGTTTGTCTCCTGGTACCGCGGTGGATTACTGGGTCCAGCTCCTGGAGTGTGAAAGAGATTTCGGGGGTCAAACCCTAACGGCAGGTGTGATCTGTGCTTCCGCTTCAAAACCTCCTGTGATGCATTCTGGTCAAGCATGAGTTTATAGGCCTGTGCGTCCAAAGCGGCCCGCTCTGCAGCCATCCGGTCTTTTTCCGCTGCCAGGTCCGCTTTGGCTTGCACGATCTGCTCTCTCACATTCGCAATTTCTGCATTATGAGCCTCTTGATCCGCCGGATCATCTTCTGCCAAAGCGCGGCTAGTGCGTCAAACAGATCAGATAGAACTTGAACCGGCGGGCACACAAGGCCTCCTGCCCCTGCTGCCGCTGCCGCTGCGGCTCCAGAGAGCATTGCTACGGCAGTTGAAGAATAATTCGCCGCCTGGGTGCCAGCCATGAATATTCCAACCCGGTTGATCTGGCCTGGGGGGTCCGGAATACTGTCGCCATCGGAACAACCCCTCACCTAATCGTCTTGCATCCGGTATAGCGACTCGGTCTCTCCGGTTGAAGACTCGTCGCCGAAATAGACGACGGTCTTGCTACCGTGCTCTGATTCGTCCTTACACTCTCCTCCGTAGATGACTCCAACGAAGGCACGCTTCATGGTCGGTTTAACCCGGGTAGATCTCGCACGCTGAGCCGTCTCGACGGGGTCGGTGTAGATGTCCGGCTCAGGCCCAGGCTCACCGATCTTGCCGATGAAGACGTGTACGCTGCCAAAGGGGACCCGGTACCCATACTCGATTGAATCGGCCTCGGGACCCCATCCTGCATCATCGATGTAGATCCTGCCCCGACGACTCTTGGTCATCCGGCCCACTACATAGCCTTCGAGTCCCTTGAGCTTGCCCTCCAAGATCGTCAAACCATCGTGCGATAGCCCCACGGTGGGCGCTAACTGTCGTGGATTTGTCACGGCAGATGTCCTAGCGAAAGGACTTAGTCGTGGAGCCATCGCTACGAGTTTACTTGAAGGGGTTAAAGCGGACACAAAGACACGAGGGTTTTATACTAGTTCGGCCCCTTCGATGAAGGTAAAAGCCTACGTCTAGTTGTGATGGAATTGATATGATCTCGATGGCTAGGGAGCAAACAAGCTTCGCCTAGGCTCGAGTTGTGGTTGTCTCTCTTGAACCCCCACCGGGTCGCCCCCTTATATACACGGGTGGTGCCCGTCGGTTCATAGAGTCCTAACCGGATCATACTCATATTCCGGTTGCTATCTTTCTATTCCTTACTTACAATACAAGCCATACATGCGGCCGGTTTACGGCTATATGCTCTAACCGTCTACAGGCCTTGGGCCTTCATCTGTTTACACCACTAATGAAGTTAACCCGGCCCAAGTAAGCCAGTTTATACCTAGTGGTAACATCCCCAACAGCGTGCGAGCTGGACTGTCGGGGTTGCGACGCGTATGAGTCGTAAGTGTGCCGCCTTTTCCTTTAGAACTTGTGAAGCGTAACATTTTCGCGCGATTGATCGATAGAAATCCACAACAAAATGACGAGGGTGGTGCTTTCCCGCTCGTTAGGCGGGCTAGTTCGAGTGATATGACGTGCTACAGTGCCGTCCACTTGCTCCATTTTTATGTAAGCAAGAGTTTACACTCGTACGCGGGAGGAGTGCGAAACACCGCGGATCTGATTTTGATCGAGGGATAAATGTTCCCTGCCAAATAATGGAGGATTGTTAGCGATTATAGCATGATAGTTAGGGCATCTCCAGCGCTGGCCCACAAATTTACACCGGCATCTGTCCGAGGACAATGATGGATGCCATCCGATGCTGCCCGCATACCTTTCGACAACTATATGAACTAACCGGATGAAATTCGTGCAAACAAAGCAAATTTCAAATTAACCGGATGAAATTCATTACATTTTGAAAACTTTTCCTACAAACTAGACGAAATTCATTACATATTTCGCACAAACCGTACTAAACCTACTGTAAACCTAATCTAAACGATTGTCGCGCCCGACCACCATGTCCGGCCATGAACCCGAGAAAGCCGGCCATTGCCTTTGCCTCCTCCTCATCTGCCTCGATAACCTCCTCCTCCGGCCGGAGCACAAGGTTATGAACATTTCCGCCTCCATGTCGCCGTCAAGCGACTAATCGGCCGCCGATGTTTACCCCACCAAGCTTGGTGTCGACTGAGTGGAGTAGCGATGGCCTTCCCGGGACCAGAACAGCGGCAACATACCGTGTACTACTCTTCCTCGCTGCCGGTTGCGCCCGCGCACACGCGCCGGCTTCTTGGTCGTGGCGGCGGAGGGCGGCCTGGGAGGTGCCGGCAATCTCCTTCGTTTGCTCCTGCGACAGTACGTCCAAGAGAGCTTTGGAGCGTGCCCGGAGCGGAGCCGCCAATGTCCCTCGTCTGCTCCTGCAACAGTACGTCCAAGAGAGCTTTGGAGCGCCAGGAGGCCATGGTTGAAGTGGTGCCGACAGAAGGAAGGGACTGGAGGAGAATAAGTGTGGATCTTTGGCTATGGCTGGGAGCTGGGGCTCAAGTTAATATAGCGGGCGAATGGCAATGAGCCGTGGCAGACGGATGGACAACTTGCGCCAGAGTAGGTTCGTCGGGCGTGAATGCGGACACTGCTTCAGTGACTTAACTGCAGATGCGTTTGGGTGTCTGACATGTGGGCCCAACGGGCGTCTGGCCCGCATGTCAGTGACACACCAATTGCACCTGCAGTTAAGTCTAGTGAATGCGGCATTGACATTCTGGAGAGACGGTGACCGTTTCAGGCGCATGCGGACTGTTTGACTGGTCAACCATACAAATACGGAGCTATACGCTGAGCCAGCGACCGTATAATCACCATATCTCGTATACAATGATCAAAGTGAGCTATCAAGACAAGTTCGATGACCGCCAATGCATTTTACTCGGTAATAAATGACCAGGATTGAAGGGGAATCCTAATTTGCTTTGTCTTCTGTCCTTGAGCTCTTGACAAACCAATGCACTATACGGTTGTCTGGCCACTCCACCCCAGAGCTCTCACCAAGCGTCGTTCATGCCACCGCGCCGCACCCTAACCGGTAAGGCAGCGATGGCATCCCACCGCGCCGAGTTCCTCGTCGCCCACGAACGCACACAAAATGGTAGGGAAGCGATGGCATCCCGTCGTGCCGAGTTCATCGCCGCTCGCGACCTCACAACTATGTGGGAGGAATTTGAAGATGCCAAGGCCGAATGGGCGGTAGAGCAAGAGGCGGCCAAAGTCGCACAGAGGGAGCGTAAAAGTCAGAAAGCACTCAAGAAAAGAGAGGCCCGCCACCACAAGAAAGAAAAGGACGCACGCGCTGCTGCAGAGAGGTCGGCGGAGATCCAAGCATAGTGGGGTGTCACCCACAAAGCCGGGAAGGAGAACGACGATGTCTGGCCAGCATGTGAGAAGTAGTAGTACTAGTAGTTAGTGTGTGTGTTTGTGTCTGAGTACGAGCATGTACCAGTACTACTAGTTACTACTGTAGTTTTTAGAGCAAATTACCAGTACACTAGCCTAGACTAAATGGAAAAATTCCTATCCTATGCATCAAATGGCATCTCTTTCTCTCTAGGAATTGAGATGCATGTCATCTCACTTCCTATGATTTTCATATTCCTATCCTATGAACGAAAGGAGGCCTCTGTTGGAGTAAATACTGTAGCTAGCAGTACTGTTGGTACAGTAGTTTTCTTCAAGAAGCGGAATTCAACAAAGTCATGATGGTTCCTTCGTCCGAGCAACTTCAAAGTGGGAAGTGGGCCTGTGATTTGACAGCTCATTAGTCATTGTTACTGCGGCGCGACGACCTGGGTGACTCTCCCTTGGAGTTCTGCATGCATGGCAAGTGGACCAGGATGGTCGACGTCCCACATGTTGGCGAACGGAAGTATTCTTTCCGGTATCGAGGAGCAAGGAAACCGCGTGGTATAGTATCACTGCTGATTGGTTCGCAAAAAAAATAGTATCCCTGCCGATTTATAATTATTTTTTATTTCTGATGAATGCTAGCGTTTCAACTCTTATGAAGAAGGGTGCCAAACACGGCACGTGCTGGATGTCCCGCATGTCAGCGAAAGGAGTGGGACATGAACAGCGTGGTAGAGCCCAGCATAAAAAAACAGCGTGGTAGAGCGTCTCCATTTCTTCCACTTCTGGGTCGGAGACCACACGTAGTAGTACTTAGTTGTATGAACGATACAAAGTGCGACCTGGAGAGAAAGACACGTCTAGTTGGAAGGTCTCGGGGCATACACGTAAACAAATATAGAAGTTAATATGTGCCTCCAACTAATATAGTAGTAGTAGAGTACTTAGGCACGTACTCCATAGCATCACCGTGCATTGCACGTACAACATTTAGTGGTAGTACGTAGTAAGAGACAAATGCCCCCCAAGAGTTCCCTTCTCGACCTACTTTTGGGTGTTTGGTAGAGTGTATGGAGGGTGCATGAGTCCACACTAGTTTAGCACAAATACACTAGAAGCATGCATGAAGAGAGCATGCATGAAGAGGGGTGTTGAGTTGAGCATGCATGAAGAGGGAACAACTATGCTGAGACGAGAACGCAACCAAATACACCCTGTATGCCACGCATGTTCATACCATTTGTGCCTTTCTACTTCACTTACTGCCCTACATTACTCAGGTTCGTACGTCCACTCCTGGGTACATGTCCGTCTCGTAGTTCCAGTGCCACGTGTTCTTCATATAGATGGAACGATCATTGCATAACACGTGCACCTTGATGCTAGATGTCTCGCGTGTTGGCAAAAGGATAAACAAAGCTCACGTAAAAAAATGGAGTGGAAGAACATAGATTCCAGACGACCGAGAAGGAGCAAGGAACCTCGTGGTGGAGCGTCTGCACTCATAATATTTAATATTATTCAGCGATATAAAATTAACCAATCATCTCCACAGTGGACTGGAAGAGTACGAAACATGGCAGCCCAGTGTAGTTACATCATACTAGTACATGGCTAACCCACGCTATCACCATATTTCTTGGCTTCCGTGCGACACCTATCTCTAGTAATCCAGCAGCATGTATCGCTTCTCCCTCCTCGTATCTATCAAAGTGCGGCGGGCTGGCGTTTCTGCCTTCTATTGAGGTCAGTTAACTATCACATGTTAGCGACATGCCAAAAGCATTCTAAAAAAATCCTTTCACATTCCGTTTTCAAAAAGAAAAAAATCCTTTCACGTACGAATTTGCCTGTATGCTTTGAGCAACTTGCATGTCCTATACTGCTCATGTTTGATACTCTAACTTAGCTAGAGGTTAGACTAACTCATGACTAACCCTGAACTAACTGTAGCCAAAGAGGTGTTTGGGTGACAGGGTTAGATTGACAATAAATGCACTTCATGGAGAGAGAAAAGTGATTTTTCAGTGGTCCCAATGAGAACTATCTCCAGTTAGCACCTCTTGGGTGGGATAGTTTTTTTGGTGGGTTCGGTGCAACTTTCTCCAATTTAAACCCTCATGCTTGGATACTTTAGGGCTATTTGAGCCCCAACTAGCTCAAACTAACTCTAACCCATGGATCCAAACAGGGCCTATGGCCAGTCTTGATGCGGAGCAGTCGCGTGCACCGGGAAGCGGTGCTCTCTCGGTCGTCGTGCCACTTCAAAGCCGGCGCGAGTGAGAGGTCGCCTCCGCTCTGGCTGGGCATTAATACGGCACTGACGCTCTAGGGCGACGCTGACTGTTTCACGCGGGAAGCGCACGCTGGCAAGGGAGTATAGGTTTTGAACCGTTTCAGGTGTAGTAGTAATGGTAGTTTGCAAAACTACTCAATTATTGCACTCAGTTTCCTAAGAAATTGTGGTAAAAAAGTTACTCCATAGCCTGCTTCCCTTCTCCTTCCTGCTCGTAATTTACGTGGCCATGTTAATGTGGTTGTGTCAAAAAAATGTCACTTCCTGCTCGTGATTTGTGTTATATAATTACAAGCAAGATTCTCGTGCATTGCACGGAACATCAATATGCATTTTTTTACAAAACACCTGTTGTGATTGACCCATGCAGGAGTAATCCCATGTGTAAAAACTAATGATATCTCGAGAATTTTATCGGAAAATTGGTATCTCGAGAATGTCATCGAAAAAATGAAAGATGAGAGATAAGGCGAGGAGGAGTGGAGCGTGGTGGTGACTGGTGGTCGGAATGGGCGGAGGCATGGGGATGGACGGCGCCGGCAGGCGGCAGCGGCCACCATGCATGCTAGATTGTTCCAGAGACTTATTCCTTTTTTAATTGCTGAGCAATGAGGTTGCGGGAGATAATGATGTTGAGAGAGGTGTGGGTATCTTTTGTAAAATTATCATAGTTTGCTTCCTATCCGTCAGATATAGATCATACGGTTTGTATTACAAGATGGCAGGCACACCATCATCGCCAACTCATTTTTTTATAAGGGTATACAAATGATAAGTTTGCTGACTACTAAAGTAAAGTGGAATCTATCCATGTTATGCAAGTAAATAAAGCTGATTGTTTATCATACGGGTAAGGTTGGATGAAGGGTGGTAGGAACAAATGCTCCGCCTAGAGCATGTGTGTGTGAGATGGAGTCTTAGTGTGTGTGTGGTGTGTGTGTGAGAGAGAGAGAGAGGAGAGAGAGATATGGAGTCTTAGTTTGTGTGTGTGTGTGAGAGAGAGAGAGAGAGATGGAGTCTAAGTGTGTGTGGGGGGTGCGTGTGTGTTGTGTTTGTGTGTGAGAGAGAGAGAGAGAGATGGAGTCTTAGTGTGTGGGGGGGTGTGCGTGCTTGCGTGCGTGTGTGTGTGTGTGTGTGTGTGTGTGTGTCGCGGGGTCCTCTGTGGTGGATGTAATCTAAGTGTGCATGGCTTCATCATAGAGAGGTGCTGTGTATGGCAGAGGCCACCAACGATGGGGTGCGAGAGAGAAAATGCCCGTAGGAGGGAAGAGAAGGTGCGTGCGCATGAGAGGAGTCAACATCAAGAGAACGTGTTTGTTCGAGAGACACCATGGAAGACTACTATATATCGATGGTGCATGTAGGCGGGAATTAAATAAAGGGATGGTCTTATTGGTTTCGGGGATATACGGGAAGAGTGAGAGGCGCACGGGGCGGGGGGTAGCTAGAAGGAGATTGTTAAGTGTGAGTGTGTGTTTTGCCCATCCAGGCGGAAGTTATGTGCACAAAAGAGGAGAACGATTTGATGTGGCGTTAGGATTGAGGGTAATTAACTACGTATGGAGACATAGAGACCTTGAACGTGCATGTGTGAGAGGTATACATGTATACGTGGGATGTGTGTGTGTGCACGCGCGCATGATCAAGATAAAAGAAAGACGACATAAGTCCTAAGATCAATGACATGGGAGAGACGGATCGGTATGACAATATGCATGCATGTGAGAATGCAGGGAAGAAGGCCCGACAATTGAGCATGTGTTTTTGTCTTTAAGAGATAGTGGCGTGGGCTGGAGCATGCATCTATGGCGAGCAGAGGGGGTGAGGCGCAACGATTGTGCAAAAGAGATCAACCTATAAATGCATATATATGGATAGACATATATAGTGTGGGTGATAGGAAGAAAGACTTCGTGCGAGAAAGAAATGTTGACGGAGAAACTACAGATAGATACAGAGATGGAGATGCTAGCTAGAGAGACATCCGTTAGTTTGGGTGTCTAAGATGACCGTCGAGTGGTTGAAAGGGTGAAGTTATATATGTGTGTGAGAGGGCACTTGACTACATGTAGAGAGAAACATATGTAGTGTGCGTGATAGGAATCAAGAGTGAGGGCGAGAAAGAAGGTTGATGGAGAAACAGATAAATAGAAAGATAAAGATGCTAGCTAGTGTGCGCTAGAGATAGGAGTCGAGTGGATCAGAAGGCTGGATTATGTGTGTGGGTGTGAGAGAGATAGAGAGAGGGTGCATGTGAGTCACATACAAACAAATATCAGAGAGAAATGAGATCCAAAGAGACGGAGTTTTGTGTCTGCGAGAGAGGAAGATATTTCACAACGAGAGTGATAGCTAGAGAGACATATGAGGGAACGCAAGATATCTCTAGGGAGAGAGGGTGTGTTTGAGCGACATACAAGAGAACAATGGAATAATATGAGACCCTGGGAGACAGAGTTTGTGTTTGTGTGCGAGAAAGAGATATTGAAGAGCAAGAGTCATAGGTTCTCATATCTAAGGAGCGAAAGACATCTCTGTATGAGGTGTGTGAGAGTGCCACACATGGTAATAGTTGAGAGAAATGAGACCCCGGGAGACAAAGTTTTGTGTTTGTGTGAGAGAAAGAGATTCCACATGGAGAATCATAGCTAGAGACACATAGCAGGGAGCGAGATATACTTAGAGAGAGATAGAGTGATGAAGGTCGATGGAGAGAGTACCGTCAGTGTGTTACGAAGATAAAAGATCATTGTCGACATACAGGTAGCACGAGAGATGCCTGAGAGACGATGAACGCGTATAGGTCCAGAGAGATAGTCCTATATAAGCATGAGTGATAGCTACATGAGACGAATATCTGGATTAAAGGGAATTCAAATATTTAAACTGGAGATCACGACATCGATAATATCATAACGCAAATTGGTGTATCAAACATGCATATTCATTTGAATTTGGGCACACGTGTAATGTTATATAGTTTATCGATATTGGTGATCCATAGATTCTTCAATTACAAACAATGCATGGTTTATATGCAATTAATGTCTAAACGGGATTACACTATATGTTGCATGTGTGAAACACATTATACATGTTTGAGAAGTTAAAAAAACCGCATGAAACACACATTAATTAGAGACAGTTAGCGAGGAATGCATACATTGGATTTCAACATAAAGTGGTTTCAAATATTTGAAAATCCAAATTGATGGATACAACCTTATGAATCTGAGATCATGCCATTTGTAAACCATATTTATGTATAAATGGTGTTGTGCTTTTGAAAGTATATATATATATAAAAAATGATGTATATAGAATGTAATTCAAATTGAAAATGGATCCCGCCCGAAAAAAATAGTAGAATACAAACGGGATTCGAATTGAGTTGGCACGGTAAACATGCACTGTGCAAAATTTGAACGAAGCGGTGAAAGTCGCAGTAACCGCCCGAAACCAAAATCTGCAAGATGGAAATCACTACTGCCTATCCCTGCCGCGCAAAGCCTCTCTGCTTTTCTATAGGTTTCGATAGGGGTAGGTTTGTAATTTCACCCAAACGTGATGTAACCGCCTCTCACCTGGATTCATACACGGTGGGCGCCAAAACACAGTGTGCCCTCGGCCGAAATCAACTCCCTCCCCGATTCATATTCATACACGGTGGGCACCAAAAACAAACTCTCTTCGGCAAATATTGGTGTATGCGAGATTACTGTCCTATCCCCAACCGACTAATGTTGCTGTGATGTAGTAGAAATTTGAAACGGGGGCTAAGTTTGTAAATTTCCTCGCATTTGAGACAAGTGCGCCCTGAATACATGGTTCCCCCCTTCCTCTCTACCTCCCTTTTCCCCATTCGTACTCCGTGGGCGCCAAAACACCCTCTCCACCCCACCCTCCTCCGTCCGCCGCCGTCCGCCACCCCATCCACCGCCGTCCTCCTCCATGCCGGAGCTGATACCCCGATGCCGTCGTCCATTACAAGAGATCAACCTCTCTCATCCACGCCTTCGGACCGGGATCCTTGCATCCCGTCCTCTCGCTTCATCCCCGCCATCGTCCACCTTGACGACGCCGCTCCTACGACCGTCTCGTCCACCGCACCCCGCTGCCACCGTCTACCCTCCTAGATCTGCTTCCACGCAGCCGACAGCCATCAGTACCGCAACACCGTCAAATTCTCACCTGATGCGTACACGGCGCTGCACCAGAGGCGGTACTCTTTCGTATCTGCTCAACTTATTTATCGCAGCAAGAAAATAGATCGCCACTGCTTTACTTTGATTTCTTGTCTTGGTTGCGAAGTTGCCTTTGTCCGGTTTGCACCTTCAGATCCGCCATGGCACGCTCAACACTATACTCCCAATGCTTATGGTTTTCCCCTTTTATATCCCACACTAGTTAAATCACAGTAGACTAAATTTCAAAATTGGGTCAGTCGATTTTTCAGAGCTCGCCGGAGTTCGCTGGTGCAATCCAAGGGGCTCGGGTGGTTGTGGGGCCTCGTCGAACGAAGAAAGCTCGACGCGGGTGGGGGGTGGGGGTGGCAGAGGAACACAGGCGGTGGGGGCCGATGGTCCGGCCGGCAGCCCGTGCGGTGTTCTGTATGGGAAGAATCAGAGACGAGGAAGAAGGGTTAGGAGACGTAGGATCTTCATCCAACCGCCTGAAATGGTCGAGAGACTGCTGGGAGTTGCATTCTTAATGCGCTCTGGTTCATCATGTGTGGGCACTGCGCAACCAACATTTTATTATCCAAAATCTGCTTGCTCTTCTTTACCATGTTCGATAGTGCTGGCCTGTACGTGATCGATAGGCTTTCAATTACTAGAGGCAATACAACACCATATTTTCAAGCCAGTTCCACTTTCCCGATTTATATATCGTGGTTATGGTGTACCCCTGTTATGTACACTATGATCTGCCTAGTTGTTGTGTGCTCTTGTTATCATGGTTTGGCAATAAACTATCTATACAGTATATTATGAACCTATCATCTGCCAGCTATCCTTACTTCTGGAGCCTATTTTTTGTGTACTTGTGCCAGGTTATATAAATGCACGCACGATATTATAGCACACATGAGCTCTCTCATCAGAATCCGGTGATAGCACATAAGTGTTTATAGGGGCGCCCCTATATTAGAATATCATCTGCATTACAAAGATAATCTCACAACTATTTATGTTTTCATGGTTCTCAGATATTATACGCAATTACAGTGAATATCAGAATCCGCACATCAGAAGAATATTGTGGAACACTGCAATGACTTGCAAAATTGGCACCAAGGCATTGAGTGCCATTCTGGAAGCAATGAAACTCGTACACTCCCCACCTGTTGATTCTTGTTCAGAATATCATTCTAATGACTATTCTAACCTCGAGGAGTCAAAGGCATATGGCCTGTCATGTTCACCCATCAAGGTGCATGTTCTAATTTGGCAAGGTTTTATTGATTGCGCGTATCTTGCATATGTTGTCTTGCATTTCTTCTACTTTGTTGCACCACCATCTGCTTAGTTTACTCATCATATAACTCGAGATGCCATGCCCATCCATTATCAATACATATTCCATCTGTCGTCATAGCATGTTTCTCCACTCAAATGTTGTTCTTGTGCATCAGACATCAAAAAGGAAGAGTGTGATTGCCGAACCTGAAGGAGCACCAGCAAAGTCCTTGAAAAAAATGTGGTGGTGCCGGAGAAATCAAACAGCGCCCCACTTATATTGGTTGTACAACCAGTGACACAAAACATAGGACCGACTCCAGCAGACTGTACCCATACTTCACTGGCCACACCACTAGCCCCACCACACATGACCTACACTCCAGCAAAAGGTATACCGATTTCATTTGCCATAGCACCAGCCGTACCACAGAAAAATCCCACTCCAGCAAAAAGTACAACAAGTCCACCGGCCGAAGACCTATCCCAACTGCAGAGACGGCCAATTCCTGCAGATTGGAACCCCATTCCATTTATTCCCAGTTTAAAAGACAATGCTTTCAATGTTGTTAGGGACTACGTGCATATATTCCCATCATGGGAAGATTATAGTGAAGACAAACACCATTTTCACATCTTCCTGTCCAACTTACATGTAAGTGCTATTATTCATGGTTATTATTTTCCTGTTTTCTGCTGATCGAACACATCAATGATTTACATTACATTGCTGTAACTAGGTGAGGGTCAATCTGGATAGTCATGACGAGCAAAGCTTGCTTGTGCTTTTCAAGGAAGCATTGCAGCAGTATCGGTGTTACCTGAGGAAATCACACTTTGATGGCAAGTCTATAAACAAATTTCCAGTGAAGCCTCCTGTGCTAAATTTAGAAGACATTGAATGGAAAAACCTTGTTATGCATTGGTCTCGCTCCTAGGATGAGGTACTGTCTATGAAATCACATGACAATTTGAACTTCTACTTTTCCGCATGTGCCTTACGGATATTTTTTGCAGGAAATCAACTCGAAGAAGAATTCCGGTTTGAAAAGAACGACAGGATATCGCAAATATGCTTCCCGCTGCTTTGCTCTTGTTAGTACTTGTTGTCCGGTATCACTGTACTTGCATACATACCTGGTTCATTATGTGACAGCAGTATGCATGATAGCTTGCTTATCAATTGTTCCCTCCAAATTATCTGATCTATATGAATGGTTACATTAGTGTAGAATATATCCAACGCCAATGAATTTTTTAGCTCTGCATTGTTATTGTAAGTACATGCTGTCCTTCATCAGTGTACTTATATTGACAGGTAATTGTTCATGTACCATCACTCTGCAGCTTATTTTCCTTTGCCCTCCATTTTCTACACATCAGATCTATATTTACTCTTACCATAAGGTTGGTACTGAAGAAGTTTAGCTGTGCATTGCTCTTGGCTGTGCCTTTTGCCTGTATCGCTACACATACATCTATAGCTACTTGGTTATGTAGCATCACTCTTCATCTTATCTTAAATATTCTCCATTTTTTCATGTATTATCACATCTATATTTACTCTTAACAAAATGTAGAATAAAGGCAATGCTTATGAAGAACATTCTGTGCTAAACTTCTTGAATTGCCCCCCCCCCCCATCAGCATGGACAAGGGCTTTATAGAGCCTGTCTGCACCAGTAATGTAAGTTTGTCCTTCTCAAGCCTTCAAACTTTGTTGTGTATATTTGGTTAGGCATGACTGCAACAGCTGTTTATTTTTGGTGTTTGCATCAAATTTCATGTTTAAATTTTATTATGTAGTTCATAAACAAAAGTTTTCCCTTCTCAATTTAAGTTTTTAGTTGTACAACCAAGTTCCTTCTTCATACCATGTAAATTAAACTATACAGAGCAAGTGATCTTCTTTTGCACTGCATGTATGCTTCTGTTCTTCATACGTAATCTAATGGTGTGGTGAACCTACCCAGTACAGCACAATGTCATATTTTGCAATGTCTTAACTATGAACAATGTCATGTCATTCTACTATTATTTAAACCGCCTCTTTATTTGCCAATCTGAAATGGGATAAATTGACAGCACACTAACCATTGATACTGATGAGTTCTTGATCTGTAATCCAGTGGTGTCATGAAGCTGCCAACTCCTTCACAATGTCAATTCCTGCCATGTCTTGACCTGAACAATACCATATTGTGTTAATGCAATTTTAAACTGTGTCACTTTATTCGTCACTAAGAAATGTGATGAATTGTCAGCACTGATACTTTTATGTGCAAAACCTGTCATCTGTCTGCTTGTTTATCTTTCAGAGTGAGGAAAATATAAGTGTTGAACAAGCGCAGTCTCATCATCTTGCTCAGCTCCTTGTGCTGCAGCTCCCCAGCAGGGCTAACCTTTCTTGAACTCTATTGAAGTGCTGTCGGTTTTGTATATTATTTTGTCGGCGTGTTTATTTGCACTGGTGGCGATCTTTGATGCCCAGTGTATGTAATCTGCTGTCTGCTTGTGCTTTATTATCATAGTGGAGAACTTTGATGCCCAGTGGATGTAATATGCCGTAATTTCTTTATTGTATAGTCTAGGTTTTTTCTTATTCACGATGTTGCAGTTATTTTACTGTATACATATCCTGTCTTCGCAGTAAACCGGCCAAACCATAAAATTACGGTACATAATCGGGTCTTCATGCAATCACGATGTATGATCCACATCATGGGCCCCGTCAAACTAGCCCACTAGTATATTCGGGCCCTTAATAGGCCGAGTAACCCCCGGCCCTCTTTTCGCAAGAAAACTCAATGGGCTTTTAGGAGGCTGAGAAGTAGGCTGGGCCTGAAACGTGCCAAATAGCTCACGGGCCGGCGGCAGCCCGAAATGGACCCCGGCCCATGATTATGCGAATCAATTCATGGGCTTTTAACAGGCCAAAGTTGTCTCGGTCCTTGTTTGGCCCAATCAGATATCGGCTGCGAGCAAGCCGGATGCAAACCGGGCCGTAGTTAGGCCCAACTATATGACGGGCTTTTAACAAGCCGAAATTAATATAGGGCCGAAATGTTAAATGGGCCCTTAACAGGCCGAAACTAATATCAGGCCGAATTACTAAATCGGCCTTTAGCAAGTGGGCCCAAAAGCATAGCATCCAGTCAACGGGCCGAATCTGATATGGGCCATAATTGAGCCCAAAGCCTCTTAAAGGGCCGGACCTGATCTGGGCCGTGATTTGGCCCAGAAAGTGGGAGGCTTTTAACGGG
The DNA here is from genome assembly GCF_018294505.1 of Triticum aestivum. NCBI lineage: Eukaryota > Viridiplantae > Streptophyta > Magnoliopsida > Poales > Poaceae > Triticum > Triticum aestivum. The sequence goes on from NC_057801.1 coordinate 415,008,050, forward strand.
CCGGATCTTATATGGGCCATTATTAGGCCTGGAACGTGGCAGGCCATTAATGGACCGGGTCAATTATGGGCCAGCATTTGGCCCAAAACATGGCAGCCAGTTAATGGGCCGGCCTACTAGGGTCCTCAAAATCTTGTGGGCCTACAGCTAGGCCGGCCCATTAACGTCGGCGAAATCTCGTGGGCCTTTAGCTGGGCCGCCCATTATGATCCACAAGAATTTTGTGGGCCTTTACCTGGGCCGGCCCATTATGGCACACAAAAATCTTGTGGGCCTTTACCTGGGCCGGCCTATTATGGCCCGCGAAATCTTGTGGGCCTTTAGCTGGGCCAGCCCATTATAGTTCGCAAAATCTCGTGGGCCTTTAACTGGGCCGGCCCATTATGGGCCGCAAAATCTTGTGGGCCTTTAGTTGGGCCGGCCCATTTAAACTTGATTGGCCGTGCCACGTGTCGACGTATCATAGGCGCCTTCTGTCCAATGAGTGGATGACATCTGTCCCAATGATGAGCCGACACGTGTTTCCTCCAGCCAATGATGATTTTACACGTGGAAAATCCCCATTGGTCGGGGCTGTTAACGGGTTATCGGATCCAAAACCCAACCCGATAGCTTAATGGCGTTCCGTTATGGTGGATGCCACGTGTCGGTCACCCTTGACGAAAGCACTTCTGTGACGCGCGATTTATCGTCATGGAAGTGGACACTTCCGTGATGATAATTTTGGTAATGTCATCGAACACTTCTACGACAGCACAGGTATGACTATCTTGATTCTGTCATAAATTTGTCATGGATGTACATGCATGACAAAAAACGCGACCTACTATGACAAACACGTATCATCACGGAAGTGTATTTTTTGTAGTGTAATCCAGGACTCCCTCAGTAGCCCCTGAACCAGGCTTCAATGACGATGAGTCCGGCGCGTAGATTGTCTTTGGCATTGCAAGGTGGGTTCCATCTCCAAATACTCCAAAGTAGATTAAGGATCGTGTCCGGCTCTGTAAGATAATTTCCGCACACCACCGTAGAGAGCATAACACTTTACAATTCTAATTTGCTGACCATTTTTCACGGTGTGCCCTTACGTCGCGGTTTGGCTCAATGTGAACCGGTTTTTCTCGGCCTGCCACGACACGCACTGCAAGGCGGTTTTATTGGCACGCCTCGTCGAAGCAGAGATCGTGTTCCCCTTATTGCGGGATTCCCATCAATACGGGCGCAGGCAGCCCCACTACGCCTGTTTGTATGACTTCGTGTTTTTAGGTAAGTCCCAAGTAGTTACGCTGAGGACGCTTGATAATCACCCCCTTTATAGAGGGGCCGAGGCCTATCCCTCTTTCCTACCACGCTTGCGCCTTTCCGCATCTCGAGTTCCAACACCCGAAGCCCAAGCTTAGGCACTTCGGATCTTCAATCATGTCCGGATCCAACCTTCAAGGCCGGTGGATGGTGACAAAGGAGGACATTGCGAAGCTTAGGGAGGTCAGATATCTGACTTCCGACATCAAGCACAGGCTTCCTGCTCCAGGGCAGGTCATCCCTACTCCCGAGCCCAACGAGAGCGTCGTATTTGTTTCTCACTTCCTCCGTGGCCTAGGCTTCACCCTCGATCCCTTTGTGAGAGGGCTCATGTTCTATTACGGGCTAGATTTTCATGATCTAGCTCCGGACTCCATCCTTCACATCTCGTCGTTTATCGTCGTGTGCGAAGCCTTCCTCCACATCATCCCGCACTTAGGCTTAAGGCTCAAGACCTTCAATGTAAAGCCGAAGGTGATCGAGGGGCGACATGCAGAGTGCGGAGGCGCTGCAATAAGCAGAAACACCGATGCCCTGTGGCCAGAGGGCTTCTTTCTGGAGGTGTCCGATCTATGGCAGCGGAGGTGGTTCTACGTACGGCTCCCAGAGGCACAAAGTGGGTGGCTGCCCCCAGCTTCCGCTCAGGCCCTCCGCCTCAACTGGTGTTGTGGGCCAACGTGGGACTAGATTGGGGGCCTACTAATGACGTACCGACATTGCAGAGCCGCATTCGGGAGCTTCTTGAGAGGGACATCAGTCTTGTCAGCGTAATTCAGGTAATGCTAGTCCGATGGATCTTGCCGTGCAAATGTCGGCCTCTCCGGATGTGCGAGTTCAACCCGGAAGGTCCGCGAACTATTCAGCACTTCTTCGGCATGACGCTCGAAGGGATGCGTAGGTTATTCTTCGGACCACAAGTAAAGTGTCCGGACACCACCGAGCATGCGGGCCTGAGCTGCAACCGCCCAGATACCCAAGTAAGTAACCTAGAAACCGAACACTTCGTTTATATTTATCACAACATTATTCTGAAAACCATCCGCGACCAGGATTGGCTCAGCAAGGCAGAGAGAATCAGGTGTCCGGCACCACTTCCCGAAGGCTCGCCTAGTCCTGCGATAGCTAGGATGCTTAGTCATGTGCTAAGTCAAGTGCCCTCGGGGAAAGACGAAGGGAAGATCAGAGAAGCAGAGCTTCACACATTGCACACCCAAACCGGGGGAATTACTATTTCCATGAAGGAGGATAGTCGGGGAGGGGAATCTAAGGTCTCCTCCCCCCGCGGGAAGAAGAGGGCCGCCTCCGAAGACTTGGAGATGGAGGTGCCTAGACAAGGGAAGAAAACTTCACTAGGGGTCCCTGCCCCGAAGGGCGTCCTCACCGCGCCATGCCTGCAAACGGGCCAGCCCTCCGCCGAGTTGTAAGTTAATCGTAAATACAAGGCTACTGCCTCCTCCTCCGAGAACAATAACCAGGATCCATTCTTTGCAGTCCGGCTAGTAGCTCTTCTCGATAGAGTTTGTCTTCGGGGGATCTTCTTCCGGAGATGATGGAGAGTGAAACCCCACCTGCCTCTCCGCCTCATGGGGCGGGCGGCCCCGAGGTGTTGTCACGGAGGAGTCCAGATTCGCCGAGGCCAAAAGCTAATACTTCGGCTGCCCTGAGCCCGGAGTGTTCGGCTCCCACGGGGGGCAATAAGAAGGGTCCGGCATAGTCCGGCGACCGGCTGGACACGCTGACAGGCCTTCTGGAGCAAGCTGCTCTCTCGAAGGATCACCGTTTGTTAATGGGCACTGTGCTTGAGAATATTTCATCTGCCACAAGCAGGTTGAATGAAGCTTTTACGAGCCTGCTCAAAGGCTTTGAGGTATATAATGAAATACGTAATTTTTTGGTTGTACCGCACGCGCTAGGTGTGCTCCGTATAGATAGTAGCCCCTGAGACTCTGGTTGCCAGCCCTAGGCGGCAAATGGAGGATCACACTCTTAAGTAATGATCGCACTGCATTCATGCGCAGGTGGCTAAGGGTCCGGCGGTAGATCGGACCGCTGAATTCGCCGAACTGAGGTGACAGATTGAAGTTGTGGACGCTGACATCACGCTTGTGAACGAGCGGCTTAACGAGTCACAGAGTATGTGCTCTATTTTCCTTATTTGTTATAGGAAATATTAAGAGGAGCATAATGTTAATGTGATATGGTTTGGATGCAGGCGGAGCTGCTGCCGTGGAGGCCCTGAGGGCGGAGCTTGCCCTAGCCAAGGAACAAGCCGAGGCTAGCAATGCGGCTGCCCTAAAGGCGGCCGGAGATTTGAGAGCCGAACAGGCTGCTCATCGCCGAAGCGAAGATAAAATAGCCGAGATGGCTGTGGAGCTGAGAGACGCCACCGGCCGGTATGAGCTCCTTGAAAAGGAGAATCACGCGAAGTCGGCTACCTGAAGAAGGCCCTTGATGCGGCCAAGGTGACGCGTTCCGAAATTAGGGATGCATAGGAGGAGCTTCGATAGGCCGGCGAAATCGCGGCTGGAAGCTCCTATTTGTTGCGGATGAAATTCTTAGATCCAAAGTATGCTCCTTTGGATTGGTGCTGGAGCGCTGCAGACGCGTATGCGGATCTGGCAAAAAGTACGGCTGATGCGACCAAGTTTTTAGAAGATAAAAAAGATAGTGAAGTAGAAAGGTTGTTTTGGTCGCAATTCAGTGCTCCAACGCGCCCGTTGCCATTGAGTGAAAGGATGGCCGCTGTGGCCGAGCTCCATAGGTTGTCCGGTCTTGCAATGAGGTCTGTAATAGACCATCTATGGCCGAAGGGACCGAAGCCGGACAGTTATTTTGGTTTAGTGCAACAATTCCTTGGCGCTGTATCACGAATCGATGCCATGAAGAGGTCGGCGTGCATAGAGGGTGCGCGGATGGCTCTTGTCCATGTTAAAATATATTGGGCAGATATGGAGGCCACCATCATTGCAACCCAGAATCCGGCGGGAAGCCAGGATCCGGCCGAGCACTATTTCGAGCAGGTAACAAATGGTGCTCGTTTAATAGAGGCTTAGTGCTCGAAGAGTGTCATGTTCGAGTGACAAATCGTTCCATTGTAAAAACAATTGTATTCTAATTATAGAGGCAATGTTTATACTTTCGCCCAAAAGTGTTATTGTGCCTCCGGTGCGGCCGTTTGATGTATATATAACCTGAAAGTTAGCAGTCGTTGGCTTCAGCCCCCACGCATACAATGTGGGGGTGTTCGCAAAAATTTGTGTAATCACACTTGATCCAACGTCTTGGTCCATTAAGGAGGTGATCGCACATCGAACTAGGTAACCAGACTATAAAGCTTTAACACTTTCACTTAGCCATAGGAGTTTCATGGTGGGGCTACTATGTAGCCCCTGGTACCTTCGCGTGCATCTGGATACGGGCGCGTGTGTACATGACCGGGAAATGGCCCTTTGTTAATGCGGAGAAATCCTAAAGATTCCGATGAGTCCTCGAGTGGTTGACCAGTCTCTCGCTATATCATGACAGTCAGTTTTCGGCTTTCTCTACTAAGGTGCTCATCCGGAATAACCAGGGCAAAATCGCAGTAGTTCTCCTTTGGCCACCTTACACTACAAGAAATATGTCAACTAGTGACCTTTTTTCAGTGACCCTGGAAGAATTGGTCATAGATCTATGACCATTTCAGACCAATTGGTCAAAAGCTGTTCGAGGGGCTCCAAACCCTAAACCATTGCAACCATTTTGGTCAGAAAGGTCGTAATTTCCTTACACGAAAAGGTCACAAAGCAAACAGTGCTAGTCCGCTGCCTTATTTCTAGTTGTTAATGACCAATATAGATGGTCATAGCCTTGTAGATTGTGGTGGGTTGTGATGACTAGGCGCCATCTCATCAGTTTTGCCTATGTGTCATGTCCATGTGGCAGTTTTTGCCCTAGGTTGTGAAGCAACCTATATTTCTGTTATTCCCAAAATTCCCAAAAAAAACTCATAAATTCTTTGGGTCATATCTTTGTCAAATATGTAAAAACCTTCCTTGCCTAGTTCAAAAATAATTCAAAAATATTCATTTTCCTATTCTGATCAGAGTAGCACTTTGTGAAGGAAGTACCACTTTGGCATGTCCAAATGGTATCCATTTTCTACAGTGCTTTCCTATGCCCAAATAACCATCCTCCACCAAATGCTAGCTCAATCCATTCATTATTTTGAGCCTAGCTTCAACATTCGTATTTATGTCCAGTGTGGTACATTGTAAAGCAAGTACCCCCTAGGCTCCTCCTTTTGAGGTGAAAATTTGTGAAGACGGTCTTCTTAGTAACTGATCATCCTCAGCCAAAACTCACGCCCATTAGCCATGTGCATTTCCCGTACCACAAATCAAACACTTGGCTGCTTATTCATCTTTGAGCATCGATAGGTCTCCTCGTGAGAATCTTATGTTGTGATTTTCTTCCTAGCACCTACCTGGGGAGTGCCCAACCCACTAGACATGCCTAGGCCACCCAAAACACATGGCAACGCCACGGTCACGCGGTGACCACGCGGCGGGCATGCGAGCTTATGCGCTCTAGAGTTGGGGCCCTCGGCTACCGTCCAAACGTCGATGTCTCGCCATAAAACCATGTATTTCTGATTAAATAGTTACTTATTTAACTAGAAATGATTTTTGTAAAAAATAAATAGCAAACTATGAGGCAGCTGCAGTTCAAATTTGACCCGCTTCCAACTAAATCAGCGACAATTTGTCTTTTTCACCAGAGGTGGATCAAAACTTTTTACACCCAACCATTTTGTCAATTGTGAATTAAACATGGCCTAGTATTTTATAAAATTGATTTGGTCCATTTTTGCAACAATTATTTGGTAGTTCCTTCACAAAAAAACCTCATTTCGGGGACTCGGAAAATGGAAAATGAATTTTCCGTGCAAAGAAAATGAAAACCCCCTTAGGCAACAATGTTTGGAATTCCAAGATGCACCCTTATTCACAATATGAGATCATTTGAACAAACTATGCCATGAATGTGGCCATAAGATTGATCATTTGGCTTGAAAACCATGAATCTTCACGCATGATAGCTCATTTCTGAGAACACTTTTTTAAAATAATTACCGTATTACAAGTTTATTATTTTTCCTGGAAACTTGGTCACATATAATGACACAATGCGAAGGTTTTCCAATTTTTTTATTTTTTTTGAATTTTTTATGTCCGTTTCAAAATGCGGTCAAAACTGCGGGCTTGACCGTTCCTAGCTAGTGGTTGAATCTTGGAAAACTTTTGGTGTTTCTATGATAAAATAGATACTTATGTACCTATAAATGATTTTTGGAAAAAATAAATAGCAAACTATGAGGCAGCTACAGTTCAAATTTCACCCGCTTCCAACTAAATCAGCGACAATTTGTCTTTTTCACCAGAGGTGGATCAAAACTTTTTACACCCAACCATTTTGTCAATTGTGCATTAAACATGGCCTAGTATTTTATAAAATTGATTTGGTCCATTTTTGCAACAATTATTTGGTAGTTCCTTCACAAAAAAATCTCATTTCGGGGACTCGGAAAATGGAAAATGAATTTTCCATGCAAAGAAAATGAAAACTCCCTTAGGCAACATTGTTTGGAATTCCAAGATGCACCCTTGTGCACAATATGAGATCATTTGAACAAACTATGCCATGAATGTGACCATAAGATTGATCATTTGGCTTGAAAGCCATGAATCTTCACGCATGATAACTCATTTCTGAGAACACTTTTTTCAAATAATTACCATATTACAAGTTTATTATTTTTCCTAGAAACTTGGTCACATATAATGACACAATGCGAAGGTTTTCCAATTTTTTTATTTTTTTTTGAATTTTTTATGTCCGTTTCAAAATGCGGTCAAAACGGCGGGCTTGACCGTTCCTAGCTAGTGGTTGAATCTTGGAAACCTTTTGGTGTTTCTATGATAAAATAGATGCTTATGTACCTAGAATGATTTTTGGAAAAAATAAATAGCAAACTATGAGGCAGCTACAGTTCAAATTTCACCCGCTTCCAGCTGGATCAGCGAAATTTGTCTTTTTTACCAGATGTGGATAAAATCTTTTGACACCCAACTATTTGGTCATTTGTGCATTAAACATGGCCTAGTATTTTATAAAATTGGTTTGGTCCATTTTTGCAACAATTATTTGGTAGTTCCTACACACAAAAAAACCTCATTTCGGGCACTCGGAAAATGGAAAATGAATTTTCTGTGCAAAGAAAATGAAAACTCCCTTAGGCAACATTGTTTGGAATTCCAAGATGCACCCTTATGCACAATATGAGATCATTTGAACAAACTATGCCATGAATGTGGCCATAAGATTGATCATTTGGCTTGAAAGCCATGAATCTTCACGCATGATAGCTCATTTCTGAGAACACTTTTTTAAAATAATTACCGTATTACAAGTTTATTATTTTTCCTGAAAACTTGGTCACATATAATGACACAATGCGAAGGTTTTCCAATTTTTTGATTTTTTTTGAATTTTTTATGTCCGTTTTAAAATGCGGTCAAAACAGCGGGCTTGACCGTTCCTAGCTAGTGGTTGAATCTTGGAAAACTTTTGGTGTTTCTATGATAAAATAGATACTTATGTACCTAGAACTGATTTTTGGAAAAAAATAAATAGCAAACTATGAGGCAGCTACAGTTCAAATTTCACCCGCTTCCAGCTGGATCAGCGAAATTTGTCTTTTTTACCAGATGTGGATAAAATCTTTTGACACCCAACTATTTGGTCATTTGTGCATTAAATATGGCCTAATAGTTTATAAAATTGATTTCATACAATTTTGCAGTAAATATATTGTAGGTCCTTCACAAAAAAACTCATTTTGGGCACCCGAAAAAGGGAAAATGTTTTTGTTTTGCAAAAAACTCATTTTCGACGACACCTTTTTAAAGATATTTATCTTATTCCATGTTGTTATTTTTTTTGAAAACTTGTTCAAATTTTGGTGACACAATGAGAAGGTTTTCCATTTTTTTAGAATTTCTCAGATCATAAAGTAGCTTAAATGATTTCAACACATTATTTTAAGTCAACTACGACCAATTTAGATGGTCATAAAATCGTACTGCATTATGATTGGTCCGTGGACATATCACGCGGATCGTGCATCCGGGATCCAACGGCTGTCCTCGACCCATCCACACCAACCCCGAAACCCTAGCTATGTTCTCCGGGTAAATTTCCGTCCACCCCCCGCCTCTTTTCTTTCCCTCGCTAGCTCCACCGATCCAGATCCCTCCCCGCCTCCACTCCTCTCCCCGATCCAGATCCTTCCGCCGCCGCCCACCTCTCCCCTCGCCTTCGCCACCCACCTCTCCCCTCGCACTCAGCCCCCAGCCGCTCCCGCTCCCTTTTCCCCATCACTGCCGCCGCTCCCTTCCGCACCCGCAAGTTCATGACCAACCGCCTGCTCGCCCGCAAGCAGTTCGTGCTCTTCCACCGCGGCCGCGCTGGGCTGGATCCAATGCGGGCACTACTGCTTCTTAGGAGGAGGAGGAGGAGGAGGCACGGCGGGGATGGCGGCTGCGGCCGGGGCGGCGACGAGCGGCGGCCCGGTGAGTCCGCCAAGGTCTCCAAGGTTCGAGATCTCGCCCCCTTCCTCTCATTCCTTAGCTCTATTGCATTTCATCAGTGATTTTGAAGCGCTCGTGTGCTTGTGTGCAGGCGCAGTTGAAGGAGAGGCTGGCCAAGGTGTACGAGGTCAAGGTGTAGTTGAAGGAGAGGCCGCCGTCGGTCTCTGGCTCCTCGTCGCGGCTAGCTCCGGCCACATTGGACGGCGGGTAGGAGCCCATCTTCCGCCGCTTCTCCATCCTCTGACGCGACTCCTAGGGCGTGGCTCCTCCCTCGCAGCAGCTCCTGGTCGGTCCGACCAGGGCACCACTCCGGCGAACGGCGCCCCACTCCGGCCGATGACCCAATCAGGTGAAGGACCCTCGTTCGTGCCCCCTCCCCTCCTGGTGCATTCACTGCTTGGATGGCATTCATTGCTTTATTAGGGTTCATCTTTTTTGTGTGTGTGTGGTTTATTTAGGGTTCATCTTAACTGTACTATGTAAAAAGCAGTGCTTAAGTTTGTGGATTGTGTATACACTGGACAACACTAAATGATGTATATAAACATCAACATATATATCGCTGTTAAATAAATCAATGACATTATCAACCAGAGAGTTGTTGAGATATCCTGCAGCCTTGTTCATTTCCATCCACTACATATAAACATATTTTGATATAACTATGAAGTTCTTCTGCAAACTGGGCTGATTATAGGAATACTTCACTTGATACCCAGCCTCTTTCTATAGGACATGCTTAGACCAGCCTGCATCACACTCTAATGCCTCTTGGTTAGACCAGCCTATAGAACGAACTAAGTATTGTATTTGCCTCTGGATGCTAGCATTGTATTTCCATAGAGGGGAAAAATGATGGTTCTGTGTTAGATCTTTCATACTGGATCAATACTGGCTCACCAGAATATATACACTACACATTACCAGTAGGCTCGTCACTTCCAGTAGGCTCTAAGTGCCCGTCACTTCCAGTAGGCTCTCTGTCAACCAGCTCCAGCTCCCTGTGGCAGCAAAATGGAGGCCATGGTTCAGCAGCACCAAGGTGCTTACTTATGATCACCACTTCCCTGCCCAAATCTTTTCACTGCAATAACAAGCTAATGCAACAGATTGTTGTTAAAACTTATAATTCAGTTGCTACAGATGTGCATGGAAATAATTTTAACCTGTTGAGACTCTCATATCATGATTATTACCTGCTTTTGCTCGAACTCGGTAAATATGATGATCTGTTCGATCTTGTAAATGCAGGATGCTGTTGTGCTTGTTCAGGGAGTAGCTGTTGTGCCCATGGTGCGGACGATCTGAGCACCGGCAATGAGGGTGATAGATCTGGGAGCAGTGCCCTTCTCCTCAAGCTGCAGCCGCCAGCCTTGTCCTGCTCGAGGAGCGGCAGGGGCGCACCCAACCACCAAGGTCAAGGTCGCTGCCGTTAAGGGATTCTTCAACCTGGACCTCGACGTCCACGGCACCGTCGTCCAGCCATCCAAGGGAAAGGTGCTCCCCTCCGTCCCTCCCCCATCTGTTTGATTCGATCTGACAGCTATGGACTTGGGTTCCTCACGCCTCTCTGTTTGCTATGTTTATTGGTGCTCTGCAGGAGAACTCAACTCACTTGTTGCAGGGAAGGAGAGGTGGGTGACGCACGACCATGGAGAGGAGCAGCAGCACCAACTCAAGATCCTTTCTCCTCTCTTGTTTCTAAGTTAGCTAAGCATAATCTATTGTTTAATGCAAATTGTGTTATCAAAAGTTGCACAGAATGTGTTGCTTTTGATTGGTATTTGTTCAAAGACATTCAGCTATGTTGCGATGCTATCATTCTACTCCTAAGGCAAATACATAAGGATGTGCTAGTAATATAGTTGTTCAAATCATATATTTGCTTGTCTGCTTTCCTCTTCTGTTTTAGTGGTTTGGTGGATTGCGATGTTGTGAACAACCAGTGATGCTGCTGATGTTCAAACCATATAGTTGTTCAAATCATATATTTGCTTAGCTGTGTTGCGATGCTATCATTCTACCCCTAGCATGAAACTATTGCTCAAGCATTTGTGATTCTGTGAAAAACCAGTGATGCTACTGCTGTTGTACACCATAAATGTTGTGATTCTATGCACAACCAGTGATTCTGTGCACTATAATCTTTTCATTTAAGTGTACTCTGGACAGCAGTAGTATAGCACTTGCTGCTGCTGTTAAGCTTGCATCAGTACTGGTTGCAGTAGTTTCATGTAGGACAACAGTAGTACAGGACTTGTTGCTGCTGTTAAGTTTCTCTTTCTCTTCTCTCTGCTCTTCTCTTTGTCTACTGGAGTAAACTTTTCCAGTATACTCCTAGGAGTAAACTTTCTTTCCTGGAATAGGAATTGCTCTCTGCTCTTCTCTTTGTTTAACAGCAACAACAACAACAGTGCATATCAATTTATCATGCTGACAACAATAGTGCAAAGCCAATTTGGAACCTTTTGGGAATTCTGGACTTCTCTTGCAGGTGACATCCATTAATATCACTTAGGTGAATCTGTAATTTTGTTAGAATGCAACCTCTTGGGAATTCTGGACTTTTCTTTTGTAGTAATCTAATGATGTTAGATGTCTACTGGTTGCTGTATAGGGGCAAGATGAATTGAATCCTGTTGTTTTCTTTTTGATGATTGACACTCATGAACAGCAAGCAACCATACTAGTTTCCCATGGTGGCTGTTGTTGTTTCTTGTCGGGATCTGACTCTGTTTAGTTTGCTCATTTTGTATTAAGCTAGGATAAACATCTTTTTTAGAACATGGGTTGAAGCATACTGTACTTGCTTATTGAGAATATGAAAATGAGATATTCTGTTTGGTAATATGAAGATAGCATTGTGTTTAATCCAGTACTGATGATTGTCTTCATTCCCATATAAACTTGTTAATGATGGTGATTTTGTACTAGCATATAAACTTGTTTTTGTTGTCACTTGATACATACTTAGCTAGTAATTTTGTTCTACTTGTATGCATTGGTACCCCCATCATCGAGCGCACGGATGCAATAGTGGCAAGAAGATCATGGTCGTGTGCATCATCAAGCACACCATGGCGAGCACCCACCTCCTCACATTGGCAATAAGAGCAGGTGCCTAGTTTGTAATCGCTGTCGAAGGAGCTCCATGCTGAAGAACATAACACTTGTAGAGCTTGTAAAGTACCATGTTATTGAACGTGTGGAGCATGTAACTGTGACTTTCACTATTGTATGTTAGAGTTATTTGTACAGCTTGCTATACTTGCTGAAGAACATAACACTTGTAGAGCTTGCAAAGTGTATGTTACAACAACAACTCTGTATTGATAGCAGCAACACTGGCTGGTATTTGAAGTATTTTGTGTGTTTTCTGTGCCAATTTAAATATTGTGTATTTATTTACGTTAAATTGGAAAAAAGAAAAAAATGAAACTGTTGAGACAAAAAGGCCATGGGCCAAAAATAAAAAGGCTGCAATGAAGGCCATGGGCCAAAAATAAAAAGACTGCAATGTTGGGCTTGGTCCATGAAGCTGATAAAAAATTCATAGGAAAAAAATGTAAATGGGCTGAATAAATGGGCTAGGCCCATGTAGAAAACCGAATTGGACCGGGCTGAATCTTGTGCCACATCAGCTTGCCACGCTGGATGCCTACGTGGCCTGGGGAGGTTTCTAGTGACCAAAACGCCACGGTAGGAATATTTTGGTCGTAAACATCCACGACCTTCTCACAGAGAAGGTCGCTATAGTCAGTTAACGACCCTTAGCTTTTGACCTTATGTTTTTGGTCACAAAAAGGTCACAAATTGAAAACAATGACCTTTTAGTGACCAATAGTGGTGGTCACAAGTTGACATATTTCTTGTAGTGTTAGACGATAAAAGTGGAACATAAGGCAGCAAACCCAGGAGCCGGGCAAACCCAACATTTGACCAAAGACATGATTCGGAGCTGATGCATATAAGGCCAAACTCGCGACGCCGAACACTCCCGAAGGTATTCGGACTTTATAACATATACTGGGCTGAGTAGCGCCCTTGACTATGAACCCTGTATTTCCAGGTACGTGCGTTGGTCTGTCATGGCGAAATGCCAATAATGCTAGTATCCCCTGTGGGTGTATTGAGTACCCATGGGATGTCAAGCAACAAGAGACAATAAAGAAGGTTTACACAGGGGCTTAATCTAAAGAGAAACCTTTGAGCGGGGCCCTGCTGCACGTCTGCGCCTTTGTCTCCGTTGTGCCGTATCCTGGTAGGGTGTCGCACGAATGGTGTCTGTAAAAAGGAAAACTCATGTAAAAGATTATGGTGTAAGCGTGCAAAGAGTTGATTATTATCAATGGATAGTAGAAGCGTAAGACATTGGCCTGTTAATAAGGTCAAGGCAAAAGGTGGGCTTTATTCCATGTTTGCAGCCCCTGATGCCCTCTATGGGATCACGTGTATAGCACCCAGCTCAGGTTTATCTGGGCTGTTACCGACGATGGTGCGCCGGACTCGTCTAACCGTGTCCGTGGTCTTAACGACCGATCATGCGTTCTGATAGGAGAGGCTGCTTAGTGTTTGGCTGCTAGAGTCGCCGCATACTCTTCCGCACGTAAGGAATGCTCTGTATTTCCGCTAACGGCACTGACTCCACGTGGACCGGGCATCTTGAGTTTAAGGTAGGCGTAGTGCGGTACTGCGTTGAAGCGAGTGAAGGCCGTTCTTCCGAGAAATGCATGTTGCGTCTCTGAGCGCGCGTTTGTGCCTTCTCTTTGGTATGTGAGCCGCGTAGATCATGTTTACTATTTTTACCTCTGGTGGGAATTTTTTCTTGTCCCCCAGTGTTCGGCTGGCGAGGCTCATCCTCGTCTTCACTTGGTGTTTCCCTTCCTTTGTGTTCGGCATTTAACTTGCCGGCCTGCTTAAAGACCCAATATTCTCTGTGAGTGTGGTTCGCAGGTTTTTCGGGAGTGCCATGAAGTTGGCACAATCTGTCCAGGACTTTGTTCAGGCCGGACGGTGCCTCTTTGTTGTCTTTAAATGGCTTCTTTTGTTGACCAGGTCGGGAGCCCCTGAATCCGGCGTTGACCGCCGTGTTGTCCAGACTTTCTTCCTTGTTTCGACGCTTGTTTTTACTTCGCCGTGGCTTCCCGTTGCCATCCCTAATTTCGGATGTGCCGGGTCGCTGGTACCTCTATGGGCCAACCAGCTGTCTTCACCCGCTCAGAAGCGGGTCATAAGGCTTGTTAAGGCTGCCATTGTCCTCGGCTTTTCTTGGCCGAGGTGTCTGGCAAGCCACTCATCTCGGATACTGTGTTTGAAGGCCGCTAGGGCTTCGGCATCCGGACAATCGACAATTTGATTCTTCTTAGAGAGAAATCTGTTCCAAAGCTTATGGGCAGACTCTCCGGGCTGTTGAATTATGTGGCTTAAATCATCAGCGTCTGGAGGTCGGACATAGGTCCCTTGAAAATTGGCCCTGAAAGCGTCCTCAAGTTCTTCCCCACTTCCGATTGAATTTTTGGGGAGACTTTTCAACCAGTGCCGAGCTGGCCCCTTCAACTTGAGGGAAGGTATTTGATGGCGTGGAGGTCGTCCCCACGAGCCATGTGGATATGAAGGATAAAATCCTCAATCCAGACCCCGGGGTCTGTCGTTCCGTCGTATGCCTCTATGTTCACGGGTTTGAATCCCTGTGGAAATTCGTGATCCAGTACCTCTTCGGTGAAGCACAGAGGGTGCACAGCCCCTCTGTATCTGGACATGTTGTGGCATGCTCTCGACTGTTGTTGTGTCCGGTGTTGATTCCGAACTGGTATTCGATCAGTCTAATCGTTTTGGTGACCGTAATCCTGCGCTGAAGCATGTCCTCTAGATCCATAGATGGACCTGGTCGCGCCGGCCTTTTTGTCCAGGAGCTCATGTAAATCATGTGCGGCATCAGTAGCTGCTCTATCGCGGTCATGAAGTGGTTGGTCTGGCCTACTGGCCGTATTGTTCTTCGGCGGAATGGCCTCATCGTCAAATTCTGGCAGCAACTTGCACTTTGGGTAGCTCTTTGTGTGGCGATCATCGCCATATTTTTCTTTAGTGTCTAGCACTTTATTCCATCTGTGGTTGAGCGTTTCCTGCGCGGCCTTAAGCCTTTGCTTCTGCTTCTTTAGGCTTCTCGCAGTGGCCATAAGCCTTCTGTGGAGGTTATCTCGTTCCAAACATTTTTTCGGGATGATGAATGCATCGTCATCCGGATTGTACTCTTCTCCGGAGGCAGGTTGATGAGTTCGGCCCTCGGGATCACTCTGATCGGGCGTTTGCTTTGGGCTGTGTTCTGCGTGACCTGGCTCATCCTGCTCCATCGCGGGGTACATATGGTCGTTGTTGCCTTTGGAGTTGACTGGGGTGGCGATTTTTCCAGCGTTGTTATCGCTATTTTTACTGTGGCTGGACTTAGAGCGGCGTCTGCGCCATCGTTTTGGCTTTTGTCCAGGGGGTTTATCCTCCGTTGTGTCCTTTTTGTCGCCATTGTCCTCCTTCGACGTGTCCACCATGTATATATCATATGATGAGGTGGCAGTCCAGCGCCCCATGGGCGGTGGTTCCAAATCATCCCCTGCGCCAACGTCCATACCGTCGGTGTCGTCGGAGTCGAAGTCAAGCATATCTGTTACGTCATTGACAGTGGCTATTAAGTGGGTGGTGGGTGGGCGGAGATTTTCTTCGTTGTCCAAATCCCCCTCTAGCTGGACATAGTTCGGCCAAGAATCCTCTAACAAGGAGAGAGACCTTAAAGAGTTTAGCACATCGCCAAAGGGTGGGTGCTGAAAGATATTCGCAGTGGTGAACTCCATTACCGGAGCCCAATCGGGTTCGACGGGCCCGGGTGCGTATGGTATGGAACCTACAGCCGGACACAAGTCCGGGGGTCCGGTGACACAGACTTCCTTAGAGGTGGAGTCTGTGTTCGGCTCTACCACCGACGAGTATGCGGCCTCCGGGGCGGGGTCCATCCACCCGTCCTCGGACGACGCAACCTGCCCCGGATTTAGGTCCGGAGCTTCTGCAGGTGCAGTATCCTGAATATTGTCTGACATCAGATCTAATCCGTGCTTGTCATGACTATTCGGTGCTCCTGGCGCAGGCCTGAATCTGTCGAAGATCGAGTCTCCGCGGATATCGGCCGTGTAGTTTAAGTTTCCGAACCTGGCCTGATGGCCAGGGGCGTAGCTGTCGATCTGCTCCTGATAGCCAAGCGAATTAGCCCGCAGTGCGAAGCCGCCGAACACGAAGATCTAACCGGGGAGAAAAGTCTCACCCTGGACTGCGTTGTTGTTGATGATTGAAGGAGCCATCGAGCCTTGCTGCGACAACACAGAGGAATTCTCAATGAAAGCACCAATGTCGGTGTCAAAACCGGCGGATCTCGGGTAGGGGGTCCCGAACTGTGCGTCTAAGGCTAATGGTAATAGGAGGCAGGGGACACGATGTTTTACCCAGGTTCGGGCCCTCTGGATGGAGGTAATACCCTACTTCCTGCATGATTGATCTTGATGATATGAGTATTACAAGAGTTGATCTACCACGAGATCGTAGAGGCTAAACCCTAGAAACTAGCCTATGATTATGATTGTTGTCCTCCTATGGACTAAACCCTCCCGTTTATATAGACACCGGAGGAGGCTAGTGTCGGATGTTGGGTTTCGGCAGACCCTTAAGGTTCAAACTCTGGGGTGCGCACGAAGATCTTCCCCCTACCGATCCACGTCCGACCGCCTCGTGAGAATCTAAGCTAAACGATGAACAACACAAGGGACACAAGATTTATACTAGTTCGGGCCACCGTTGTGGTGTAATACCCTACTCCAGTGTGTGGTGTGGTGGATTGCCTCAGGGGCTGATGATGAACAGTACACGAGAAGAACAGCCTCGCGAGAGGTGTTCTTGAGCTGGTGCGATGAACTGCTTGGGTGAGTTCGATCGCCTCTCGGTCTAGTGGATGCTCGATCCGATCGTCCCCCTTCCCTATATGGTGGCTAGTCCTATTTATAGAGGCCCCGGTCCTCTTCCCAAATATTGAGCGGGAAGGGCGCCAAGAACGGCCATTTTGAAGGGGAACATCCAGTACAAGTTATCCTGACTAAAGTTGGTCTTTGGCTGCCAAAGGCACTAGCGATGAAGCCGTCTTGGGCTCCACAGTGACCTCCATCCTGCCGCTCTGCTGGTCTTGGTCTCGTTGCACTGAAATGGCAACCTTTGCCTGATGCCTCGGTACTCCACGCTTGTGCTTGCCCCCTTTGCACCAAAGAGGAAACAAGGACACTGCACAACCCGGCGCCCGCCTGGCGCCCGCCTGGTCTTGATCGTCACGACTTGTGTCATGAGCACCTCGCGAGGTACCCTGCCTTGATCTCTCTGCCTCCTCGCGAGCCTGCCTGGCGAGGCCGTTCCTGAGGAAGTCTTGTGTCGTCCGCCCCGCGAGGCTTGGCCCCTCGCGAGGGTCTTGAGTCTTGCGCTGATGAAGATGGGCCGTACTGGGCCACCACTCGAGCCACGCCACAGGCCGCAGGAAAGCAAGTCTAGGGACACCCGTTTCCAGAACGCCGACAGTAGCCCCCGGGCCCAAGGCGCGCTCGGACTTGGCTTAGCAAAGAAGCGAAGGGGCAAGTGCAGAGCGCCGCGGGCCCCATCAGCCTGCAGCCTTGGGCGCCGCGTGGCGGTTGATCGGACGTGGGCGTCTCTGCTTCCCCATGCTGCCTCGGCAACTGCTCGACTTGACAAGTCCCTGCATGCAGAAAGGGTCATGATTACCTATGATCATGGAGGCCGACGGTTGGCCTTCTCCGGCTATAAAGGCGGGAGAGCGCTAGCCCCCGCTGTACATCTTCCGCCACGCTTCCTTCTTTCTCCCCATCTCAGCTGCTCGCCTCTTCTATGGCGCCGCCGAAGAGGTTCTCGGTCGCGGAGAAGGGAAAGGCTCATCAGGAAGGGCCTGACTCTCCCCCGCCCAAGCGCGGCCGGGGTCGTCCCCGCAAGCATCATGCGTCTCCTCAGCGGCTCCCCGCGGTCGCGGCTGCGATCTCCCGCACGGTGATGGGCGCCTGGTGGGTGAGGGAAGGCGCGTCGCGGCTGCACGGCCTCCCAGGCCATGCTTCCACTCGGCGGAGGTGCTGCCGGAGTTCGTCGTGTGGTCAGTGGACCCAACCGGCAGCTGGCTCCAGCTTCCCCGCTTTTTTGCAGGTGAACTCCTGGCCGGCTCTCCTGGCGGCCTCTGGCTTCAAGCGGACGGTAGATGCAGCAGGGCCTCCTGGGCCTCACTGGAGATCTTCGTCGCCAGGAATGTGGCCCTGACCCGCGGCTGGCAAATGTTTGCCCGTGCGCGTGGCCGGAGCCGGCGGTGCACCCTGCATTTCAAGTTCGACGGCGATGCCACCCTCTACATGAGGGTGTTCGGAGAAGATGGTCGCCACGTCGGGTGCTGCCCCGAAGATGATGACAGTGGCCGGGTGCCCAGCCTCGATGATGGTCGAGATGAATATGAAGGCGGGCGCGTGGCCGGCAACGTTCACAGCTCGCCAAGCCTCGGCGGCTCCCCTTCGGATGGCAGCTCCTCCAGCGGTGGTCGCGATCAGCCTCCACGCCGTCGCGCTCGCCTTAAGGGAGGTAGCGGGTCAGCCCGCCGTCGCGCCTTGGTGAAGCGTGAGGAGGGGTCTGACTGAGCTCCGGAGGCAATACGGGCCGTCGCCACGAGTCGGTGCCGAGCAAGCCATGTCTATTTTGTTTTCCTCCCTTTCCTGCGCAAAGAGAGAGTAGTGTAGGGCCCCACAGGGGCATGCTGGACTGTTGCCATTAACTATTATGTTATTTTCGTTATTCCCGTGCTATGTTTTGGCGCCGCGTGCTCGCGTGCAGGAATTACTTAGCTCGGGGGGACTTGCTGCAGTCTTCGCTTCTCGCGGCTGAGGCCTCGTCGTGCGCTTTGTGGTCTACAAGAATTAGTCAGGAGTGGTAACTTCCGGTCTCGGTCGTGAGGGCAACCGACTCAGGTCATGTGTTCGTGTCGCGATGCCCGTGGGGCACGGACCGGGAGGGGTGCTCCCGCGGTGGACTTGGATAGGAAAGCCTCACAAGACTGGGTCAGAAAACACTCACTAGGGCACCCGCGTAGCCCCCTCGCGAGACTTGCGAGAGAGAAAACAAGTCGAGTAGGCAACAAAGACAAAGAGTCACAGACCGAGGACGGCAACAACGCTAAAAAACTCCAATAAAACTTCAAATAGGGACGAACAAGCCAACTGCAGAAAGCAAATGAAAAGGCCGCGTCCGACACCTAATCTAGTCTTCGACGTCTTCTCACCAGCGCGGAGCTAAGTGCTGCCACTGGGCGTGGGCGGGAGCCCCCGAGGCCCGAGGGCGGCTCTCCGGAGACTCCGGGGCGTGTATAGCCCCAACTCATTATTACGTGAGAGTGTCACGGGCGGCGAGCTTCACAGGCATTGGCCTTCTTCACAGGCTCCGGGCCTTTCTCGGGGCGATGAGCTTCACAGGCGTTGGCCTTCTTCTCAGGCACCGGGCCTTTCTCGGTTCGTCTAGCTTCACAGGCGCCGGGCCTTCTTTACAGGCGTTGGACCTTTCTTCAACGGTAGAACTTCCGGAGGTGCTGGATGTTCCACGCGTTCGGGATGGGCACCCCCTCCTGAATCTCCAAGCGTGCGGCGCCAGGCCTGGAGACATGAACAACCTTGAACGGGCCCTCCCACATGGGCGAGAGCTTGTGCAGCCCCTCCTCAGAGGGCACCCGTCTGAGCACGAGGTCACCTACCTCGAGGGTCCTGGGGCGGATGTTGCGGCAGTGGTACCGCCGCAGCGCCTGTTGGTATCTTGCAGCCCGAAGCGCAGCCTCCCAATGGCGTTCCTCTCCCGGCACGAGGTCCACCCCCCGCATGGCGTCCTGCTGTGCTTCGTCGAAAGCCAGGACCCGCACGGAGCGATGCCTGACCTCGTGAGGAAGGACCGCCTCAGCACCATAGACAAGGAAGAACGGGGTTTCGCCGGTCGACTTGGTAGCGATTGTGCGGATAGACCATAGCACGGACTGAAGCTCGTCGTGCCAGCCCCTGCAGCGGGCCTCCAGCTTCTTCTTGAAGGTCCGGGTTTTGAGGCCTTTTAGGACCTTCGCGTTGGCTCATTCAGCTTGGCCGTTGCTCCAATGGTGTGCCACCGAGGCGTAGCATATCTGCGTTCCAAGGTTAGCACAATATGTTTTGAAGAGATTGCTGGTGAACTGCGAACCGTTGTCGGTGATGATGCGATTAGGCACCCCAAACCGGCTCACGAGACCCTTGATGAACTTGACTACTGAGCCAGCCGAGATGGTGTGGACAGCTTCCACCTCTGCCCACTTTGTGAACTTGTCAATGGCGACGTAGAGGTATCGGTAGCCCCCCGGCGCCCGAGGAAATGGGCCAAGGATGTCCAGTCCCCAAACAGCGAACGACCATGAGAGGTGAATGGTCTGAAGGCCCTGAGCCGGCTGATGGATCTGCTTGGCGTGGAATTGACAGGCTTCACAAGCCTTCACCAGCTCGATTGCGTCGTTGAGTGCTATTGGCCAATAGAACCCGCTGCGAAACGCCTTGCTGACGAGTGTCCGTGAAGACGAGTGGTGCCCGCAGTCTCCATCGTGAATGTCTGCTAGTAACTCTTTCCTTTGCTCCCTGGAGATGCAATGCAGGGAAACGTCATTCGGCCGCTTTCAGTAAAGCTCTTCGTCTTGGATGCAGTAGGTCGTGGCCTGCCGCGCCACACGTTCCACGTCCTCCTCCTTTTCTGGCAGAATCCCTTGCATCAAGTAATCCTTGAACTCCGTGGTCCAACATCCCTCCTGAGGCTCCAGCGCCAGGAGAAGGCGCGTTCCTGAGGTCGGGCCACAGGCTGGGGCTCCCGAGGCAGGCGATTGAGGGAGCTCCTCCCGAGGTTGTGCTGTGCTTGATAGTGATGGCGCCGCTGAAGGTTTGAAGAGTCGTTCCTCGAAGACGCCAGGCTCCTGAGGCAACCGCCTGGACGCCCTCTTGGCGATGTCATTAGCCTTTTGATTGGTGCCGCAAGGCACATGCTGCAACTCCAACCCGCAAAACTGTTTCTCCATCCTGTGGACCTCCGCAAGGTATGCTTCCATGTGTTCGTCCTTCGGCTCGTACACCTTGTTGGAGAAGTTGACGAGGAGTTGTGAATTGCCCTTGATGATGAGGCGCTTTACCCCCAAGGCGGCTGCAGCTTTCAAGCCTGCTATCAGGCCCTCATATTCTGCTATGTTGTTGGAGACCTTCTCCAGCAGAGCTACACAACATAGTAGAGCTTGTCCTGAGTGGGAGATATGAGCACTGCGCCAGCCCCCGCGCCATGTCGCGAGAACGCCCCGTCGAAGTACATGACCTAGCCGTCTGGCGCTTCACTTCCTGGGGAAAGCGACCGATCCTCGCCTGCTTCGAGCCCTGGTGCCTCCGTCCATTCAGCCATGAAATCTGCAAGTGCGGCTCCCTTGATGACTCTGGTTGTGCTGAATTCCAGCTGAAACGCTTGCAACTCGATGTTCCATTCAACGACCCTTCCAGCTGAGTTAGGGCTCCTGAGTACCCTTTCCAAGGGATATGCCGAGACGACCTTGATGGAATGGCCTTGAAAGTAGTGCCACAACTTGCATGAGGCCACTAGCAACGCAAGGAGGAGTTTCTGGGGCATGGGGTATTGTGCCCTTGCGTCCCACAGCACCGTGCTAACGAAGTACACAGGATGCTCGATGAGGTTGATGGTGCTGGCGTGGCCTGCGCCTTCCGGAGGTCGAGGCGCCTCCCGAGGCGATGGAGCCCCCGGCGCTTGGTCGCCTGGCGGGGCCTCCTTCGCTCTGGGTGCGTCCCCCTGCTGAGGTTGATCCCCATCTGCTTTGGTCTTTGCCTTCGCGAGGATTTCTTGGCTTTGCTCCACTTCGGCCGGGGCTGCGGCTGGCACGGCCTTGGCCCGGCGCTCCTCCCTAACCGCCACCAGGGCTGCGCTGGTGGAGTAAGGCGTGGCTACAAGGTAGAGCACCAAGGGCTCCTGAGGGCGTGGAGCTACCATCACCGGAGGGCTGGTAAGGTATTTCTTGAGATCTTGGAATGCCTTGTCGGCCTCCTCCGTCCATTCGAACGGGCCCTTCTTCTTCATCAGCTTGAAGAAGGGCAGTGCTCGCTCCCCCAGCTTGGAGATGAAGCGTCCCAACGCGGTTACTCGCCCGGCGAGCTTCTGCATTTCTCTGAGGGTCTTCGGCGGACTCATGTCTTCGACTGTCTTGACCTTCTCTGGGTTATCCTCGATGCCCCTGTGGGACATGAGGAAGCCCAAGAGCTTGCCCGAGGGGACTCCGAATACACACTTCTCCGGGTTGAGCCGCAGATCCACTTCTCGGAGGCTCGCGACGGTTTCTTCCAGGTCCTGTATCAGGGTTTTCGCCTCCTGAGACTTCACCATGATGTCATCGACGTAGGCCTCGGCGTTCCTCCCGAGCTGGCGGCCCAAGGCGATGTGCATCAGTCACTGAAAGGTCACGCTCGCGTTGTGCAACCCGAACGGCATGCAGGTATAGCAGTATACTCCACACAGGGTCAGGAAGGCCGTTTTCTCCACGTCTTCTACCGCCATCTTGATCTGGTGATAGCCCGAGAAGGCATCGAGGAAGCACAATAGGTCACACTCGGTGGTAGAATCGATGATCTGGTCGATGCGAGGGAGTGGGAACGGATCCTGAGGGCAGGCCTTGTTGAGGTTGGTGAAGTCAACACACATGCGTTCCTTTCCTCCCTTTTTGGCACAACAATAGGGTTGGCCAGCCATTCAGGATAGCGAACTTCACGGATAACGCCTGCTGCCTCTAACTTGCGGGTTTCTTGGACGATGAAGGCCTGCTTCTCGGTGGACTGTCGCCTTGCCTTCTGCTTCACGGGGCGCACGTTGGGGCATACGTTGATATGGTGCTCAATCACATCCCTAGAGACCCCTGCTAGCTGATTAGGTTCCCACGCAAACACCTCCTTGTTTGCGCGCAAGAATTTCACCAGGGCCTCCTCCTGCTCAGGGTCGAGGTTGGCGCCTATGGTGAAGGTGGCGCCAGAGGATCCATCCTCGTCGACTGGTACTTGCTTGGTCTCCGCCTTGTCTTGGGTGAATAGCTGCTTCTCCTTGGCCGGCGCAGCCCCTTGGGCTTGAGGGTATCTGCGCTGGCGGGCTGCGCCACCGCGACCATCTTGAAAGCGAGCTTGAGCACCTGCAGTGCATCCCTTGTGTCCCCGGACACGGTAAGGACGCCGCTGCTCTCGGGCATCTTCATGAGGTTGTAAGTCGGGTGAGTCGCTGCCATGAACTGGGCCAAGGCTGGGTAGCCGAGGATCGCGTTGTACAGGAGGCCGATTGGGGCGATGTCGAAGTCGGTCAGCTCCGTGCGGAAGTTATCGTGGGTGCCGAAGGTCACCGGGAGGCGGATCTGCCCCAAGGAGCCGGTGGAACTGCCTCCGACGCCCGAGAAGGGCCTGCTGGGTTGGAGCCGCTCTAGCGGCACATGGAGGAGGCTGAAAGTCTCCACCGAGAGCACGTTGAGGCCGGCACCATCGTCGATGAGGATCCCGGTGATGGCCACCTGGCAGATGGTGGGGGTGCATAGCATCAGGAGCACGCCCGAACAGGCGGTGTTGGAGGGGTGATCGACCAAGCTGAAGGTCAAATCAGCCTTGGGTGCCACCCAGCCCGGGGGGCTTCACAGCGCTTGAGGACGGCGCCGATCTGGCGGACGAACGGCTTGACGTGGTGGCTTGAAGGCGGTGCCTGCGATCCACCCAGGAGAGCTGCGACGACTAGGGGTGCCGGCGCAGCATGATGGGTGAGGAAGAGGTTGTGCAACTCCTCCCAGGAGGCCACGGAAGCCGTTGGCAGGTGGAGCAGCCACATGCGTGGGACACAGGTGAGGGCCATGGGCAGCTAGTTAGCCATGACCCTGTCGTTGCCTCCGGCCTTGAGGACGGCTTCTTCATACGCTAGCAGGAAGGCCAGCGGATCGGCCGTGCCATCGTAGCGCGGAGGCATGTCCGACTTGAACTTGTTCGGCCACCGCACCTATCGCAAGACGGGGGCCAGGGCTCGGAGCCCCCTGGTTCCCGCGTCGGCGTCGACAGCCGGAGCAGGTGGTGCATTGCCCGCCATGAGGGCGGAGCGCGGTGCTGATGGAGAACGGGTCGACAGAAGGGAGAGCTCCATCGCACCCCTACCTGGCGCGCCAAATGTTGGATTTTGGGTTCCGGCAGACCCTTAAGGTTCGAACTCTGGGGTGCACATGAAGATCTTCCCCTACCGATCCACGTCCGATCGCCTCGTGAGAATCTAAGCTAAACGATGAACAACACGAGGGACACAAGATTTATACTGGTTCGGGCCACCGTTGTGGTGTAATACCCTACTCCAGTGTGTGGTGTCATGTATTGCCTCAGGGGCTGATGATGAACAGTACAAGAGAAGAACAGCCTCGAGAGGTGTTCTTGAGCTGGTGCGATGAACTGCTTGGGTGCGTTCGATCGCCTCTCGGTCTAGTGGGTGCTCGATCCGATCGTCCCCCTTCCCTCTGTGGTGGCTAGTCCTATTTATAGAGGCCCTGGTCCTCTTCCCAAATATTGAGCGAGAAGGGCGTTGAGGGAGTTCCGGACTAGGGGGTGTCCGGATAGCCAAACTATCATCATCGGCCGGACTCCAAGACTATGAAGATACAAGATTGAAGACTTTGTCCCGTGTCCGGATGGGACTTTCCTTGGCGTGGAAGGCAAGTTTGGCGATACGGATATGTAGATCTCCTACCATTGTAACCGACTCTGTGTAACCCTAGCCCTCTCCGGTGTCTATATAAACCGGATGGCTTTAGTCCATAGGACGAACAACAATCATACCATAGGCTAGCTTCTGGGGTTTAGCCTCCTTGATCTCGTGGTAGATCCACTCTTGTAACACACATCATCAATATTAATCAAGCAGGACGTAGGGTTTTACCTCCATCAAGAGGGCCCAAACCTGGGTAAAACATCATGTCCCTCGTCTCCTGTTACCATCCGCCTAGACGCACAGTTCGGGACCCCCTACCCGAGATCCGCCGGTTTTGACACCAACATTGGTGCTTTCATTGAGAGTTCCTCTGTGTCGTCGCCGATAGGCTCGATGGCTTCTTCGACCATCATCAACGATGTAGTCCAGGGTGAGACCTTTCTCCCCGGACAGATCTTCGTATTCGGCGGCTTCGCACTGCGGGCCAATTCGCTTGGCCATCTGGAGTAGATCGAAAGCTACGCCCCTGGCCGTTAGGTCAGATTTGAAAGTTTGAACTTCACGGCTGACATCCGCGGGGACTTGATCCTCGATGGATTCGAGCCACAGCCGAGCATGCCGCACTGTCACGATGAGCATGATTTAGCTCTGCAGCCGGACAGTACCCTGGAGGCCGCACTCGAACCCGCTCCGATCTTCAATTCGGAGCCGGCTGCGTAGATCGAGGATGGATGGCTAGACACCGCCTCGGGGGCTGCAACCTCTACGGCGATAGAGCCGAATACTGACCTTGTCCCTCATAAAGCTCGTGACTCCGAGGTGCCGGACTCCTCGCCGGACTCCGAACCTCTCGCGCCCCTCCAATCGAATCCGATTGGGCGCCGATCATGGAATTCACCGCAGCGGACATCTTTCAACACTCACCTTTCGGCGACATCTTGAGTTCACTAAAATATCTCTCGTTATCAGGAGAGCCCTGGCCGGACTGCGGTCAGGACGGTTGGGATGCAGACGACGAAGAAATTCAAAGCCCACCCACAACCCACTTGGTAGCCGCTGTCGACGATCTAACCGACATGCTAGACTACGACTCCGAAGACATCGACGGTATGGACGACGATGCCGGAGACGACCAAGAACCAGCGCCGACCGGGCACTGGAAAGCCACCTCATCATATGACATATACATGGTGGATATCCCAAAGGATGGGAATGGCGAAGGAACAGAGGAGGATGACCCCTCCAAGAAACAGCCCAAGCGCCGGCGTCAGCGGCGCCGCTCTAAATCCCGCCATAGCAAGAATGAAGATTCCGGCACCAGAGATAATAATACACCGGACAGTGCCAAAGACAACCCACTCCAGCAAGATCCATCGCAGGAGGATGGAGACGCCAGCCCTCATGAGAGAGCGGCAGAAGAAGAGGTAGAGGATTATATGCCTCCCTCCGGAGACGAAGCAAGCCTCGACGATGATGAATTCGTCGTGCCTGAGGATCCCGTCGAACAAGAGCGTTTTAAACGCAGGCTTATGGCCACGGCGAACAGCCTCAAGAAAAAGCAGCAACAACTTAGAGCTGATCAAGATCTGCTAGCTGACAGATGGACTGAAGTCCTCGCGGCCGAAGAGCATGAGCTCGAATGCCCCTCCAAAAGCTACCCTAAACGCAAGCTGCTCCCCTGATTAGAGGAGGAAGCGTATGAACCCGCATCACCAGGAGACAATACAGCTGACCGACCACCCCGTGGTCGCGACAGAGAGGCCTCTAGGCCCTTCACTAGACCCGTACCCCGGCATCGCTCGAAAAGCACAAGGCCACAGGGGAATGCTTCGGACTTGCGAGATATATTGGAGGATAAGGCAAGACAATCAAGATCGATCTATGGATCGCGTGGGCGCCCCACGGTACGTGACGACAACCGTCGCGCCGGACACAGTAAGTCCGGCCGGGCCGAACAAAACAGACAAAGCTCTTTTGAGCTCCGTCGTGATATCGCCCAGTACAGAGGCACCGCACACCCACTATGCTTCACAAATGAAGTAATGGATCATCAAATCCCTGAAGGGTTTAAACCCGTGAATATCGAATCTTACGATGGCACAACAGACCCCGCAGTTTGGATCGAAGACTATCTTCTTCACATCCACATGGCCCGCGGTGACGATCTTCACGCCATCAAATATATCCCCCTCAAGCTTAAAGGACCAGCCCGGCATTGGCTTAATAGCTTGCCAGCAGAGTCAATTGGGAGTTAGGAAGACCTGGAAGCCGCATTCCTCGATAACTTGCAAGGCACGTATGTGCGACCACCAGACGCTGATGACCTAAGCCACATAATTCAGCAGCCAGACGAATCGTCCAGACAATTCTGGACACGGTTCTTAACCAAGAAAATCCTGGCAGTCCGAATTTCAAGGACCAAAATGGCAAGTCGCGTCGTAACAAAAACAAGCGCCGCATCAACGGTGACAATAGTGAGGATACGGCAGTTAATGCCGGATTCAGAGGCTCTAAACCCGGTCAGCGGAAAAAGCCATTCAAAAGAACTGCTCCGGGTCCGTCCAATTTGGACCGAATACTCAACCGCTTGTGCCAGATACACGGCACCCTCGAAAAGCCAGCTAACCACACCAATAGGGACTGTTGGGTATTCAAGCAGGCAGGCAAGTTAATTGCCGAAAACAATGACAAGGGGCTGCATAGCGATGACGAGGAAGAGACCCGCCCGCCGAACAATAGAGGACAGAAGGGTTTCCCCCCACAGGTGCGGACGGTGAACATGATATACGCAACGCACATACCCAAAAGGGAGCGGAAGCGTGCACTCAGGGATGTATACGCGATGGAGCCAGTCGCCCCGAAGTTCAATCCATGGTCCTCCTGCCCGATCACTTTTGACCGAAGGGACCACCCCACCAGCATCCGCCACGGCGGATTTGCCGCATTGGTCTTAGACCCAATCGTCGATGGATTTCACCTCACCAGAGTCCCGATGGACGGCGGCAGCAGCCTGAACCTGCTCTATCAGGATACAGTGCGCAAAATGGGCATAGACCCCTCAAGGATTAAACCTACCAAGACGACCTTTAAAGGCGTCATACCAGGTGTAGAAGCCAATTGTACAGGCTCAGTTACACTGGAAGTGGTCTTCGGATCCCCGGATAACTTCCGAAGCGAGGAGTTAATCTTCGACATAGTCCCATTCCGCAGCGGCTATCATGCCTTGCTCGGACGTACCGCGTTTGCAAAGTTCAACGCGGTGCCGCACTATGCATACCTCAAGCTCAAGATGCCAGGCCCTCGAGGAGTCATCACGGTCAACGGAAATACTGAACGTTCTCTCCGAACGGAGGAACATACAACGGCTCTCGCGGCAGAAGTACAATGCAGCCTCTTAAGGCAATTCTCGAGTCCGGCCGTTAAGCGGCCGGACATAGCTAAGCGCGCCCGGAGTAACCTACAACAAGACCACCTAGCATGTTCCGAGCACGCGTAGCAGTGCGAACCCAACCCCAGCCCCTGCAAAACGTCCAAACAGGTCCTTCGCGTACACCATTACGCTCTGAAGATACCATGGGCATGGGGAGAGGGGCACGACCACGATAAGCCCAGACTGCAGCTCAACCACACCAGGGGCTCTCAAGTGTGTCGTTCTTTTTTTTCTTTTTACCTTTTATTTTTTACCCACAGGACTCCATACGTCAGAGGCCCTGTCCGGCAGCAGACCTGCCGAACTCACGATGCAACAGCTAGGGAAGGATAAAGGCTACAACGAATATACAGGTGGTCTCCATTACGAGCATTTTTATACACCAATCCACAGCCTACCCCTGGAGGGGGACATGTTTAACAGTTCCATCCCTTGCTTATCGCACTATTTGTATCATTCTGCATTCATAGCAGCACTTATTGAATAAAACAATGCAGCACCTTTTTGCTTATAATTGCATTTCTTTTTCATACATATGTTCATTTACGACATGTCGCATCTGTACACTTTGGTACGGTTAAAACACACCAGGGGCTTATGTTTCCCGCATCATGGTGTGATAAGTCCGAACACTTTCACAAGTGCGGCACCCCGAACTTATAGCATTATATGCATCGGCTCCGAATCATGTCTTGGGTCAATAGTTGGGTTTGCCTGACTCCCATGTTTTGGTACCTTACGTTCCATTGTATCGGCTAAGGTAGCACTGGGAGAACCATTGCGATTGCGCCCCAGTTGAGCTGGGTTAACACCTCAGTGGAGAAAGCTAAAACTGACCGTCATGATGAGGCGAGAGCCGGTCGCTGTTTGAGAGGTTTTTGCGAGTCCTTAAAGACTTATGCTCGTTAGAGCGAGGAGCCGGATCTTGTCCGGCCCAGGCGTGGATAGCGCCCCAAATTCAGCCTTCCGAAGACTAGGGGCTTCACCGAAATTTAAAATTATAGAATTCTATGGCTAAGTGAGAGTGTTCAAGCATTATAAGTCCGGTTGCCTTGTTCGCTGTGTTGAGGGCCTCCCTAGATGGACCCAAAAATGGGAACAAGAGTGCTCAAGTTTATCCCGAACACCCCAGCACTCGTGGCATGGGGGCTGAAGCCGACGACTTGCCATCTCTCAGATTTGATAAACAGCCACACAGAAGGTAATATTTTAAATTAACAAGCATTGCTTAGCGCATATGAACTAAGTTTTCAGCGCACAGGATAACAAAATGCGAGTCTACTAAAAAATTACATCTTTGGAGCACTCCCCCGCAATAGTGCGGGCGCCCTTTAGCACACTCTTATAATACATCTCGGGCGTGCGATGCTCCTTGCCCTCTAGTGGCGGGTCCGTCACAAGCTTCTGGGCATCCATCTTGCCCCAGTGCACCTTTGCGCGGGCAAGGGCCCGACGGGCACCCTCAATACAGGCGGAGTGCTTGATGACTTCAACCCACGGGCACGCATCCACCAGCCGCCGCACCAGGCCGAAGTAGCTCCCAGGCATGGCCTCCTTAGGCCACAACCGAACTATGAGGCCCTTCATGGCCTGTTCGGCCGCCTTGTGGAGCTCGACCAGCTGCTTCAGCTGGTCGCTAAGGGGCACCGGATGTCCGGCCTCAGCATACTGAGACCAGAAGACCTTCTTCGTCGAGCTCCCCTCCTCGGCTCGGTAGAATGCGGTAGCATCGGACACGCTGCACGGAAGATCTACGAACGCTCCTGGAGAGCTCCGAATTCGGGTAAGCAATAGGTAATTAACACTCACATGCTTACTTTGCATGAAAAATGCCTTACCTGCTGCTATTTTCTTCACCGCCTCAATCTCCTGAAGGGCCTTGTAGGCTTCGGCCTTAGCGGCTTTGGCACTCTCAAGGGCCGTTGCAAGCTCAAACTCTTGAGTCTTCGAGTCACGCTCCAGGCTCTCATGTTTTTTCACGAGATCCTGGAGCTCTTGCTGTACCTCCGCCACCCGCGCCTCCTGCTTCTCTCGCTCGGTGCGCTCCGCGGCCGCATTGCGTTCGGCCGCAGTCACCTCCTCTTTCAGGGTCGCCACCTTGTTAGTGGCCCCTGCAATACCCACGTTATCCTTGTCATTCTTTTTTGCAACCAAAATCCTTTTCTGTAAGGTACAATTTTAATAAGGTGTTACTCACCTTCCTTGTCCTCGAGCTACTTCTTGGCACGGCCGAGCTCGTTCTCGGACCGCTCGAGGTTTTCCTTCAAAGTATTGACCTCCGCAGTCAGTGCGGCAGAGGTCAGCAGCACAGCCTGCAATCCCATATTGACATATTTTTTATGACTCCTGCGTATGTCTTTTTAGATCCTCAGTCCGGCTTTTCTTTCTGAACACCGAACCGAGCATCAGGGGCTACTGTCTATGCGGTACCATTTTATACATATCGAAATTCTTACCTCAAAGCCTGTTAGAAGGCTGCTGCAGGCTTCGGTCAGCCCGCTCTTGGCGAGCTGCACCTTCTGAATCACCACACTCATAACAGTGCGGTGTTCCTCTTTGATGGAGGTGCCGTTGAGCGCCTCCAGCAAATTATCCGGCACCTCCGGTTGGACAGAGGCAGCCGGGTTACGGTCTTGCCCTTCTTGCGAAGGGGTCGCCCGCCGGACTCCGGAGCCACTGTGGGTTCCGGTGCCGAGTCCGGTGCAAAGTCCGGGAGGTTGTCTTGTGACACCTCCGGGGCCTCCTCCTCCTGGTGGGTCCCTTCCTGGGATCCCAACTCGGCATCGTCCGCGGCACGGGGGGTGGAGGCAGTCGGAAGGGAATCCATATCCGACGCACCTAAGGACCCGCTCGATGAAGTGGGAAGATCATCCTTGGGTGGACTGCAGGGTTGTATGCGGCAGTAAAAAGACATTATGTGGTGAAAAGGAAAAACCTTGAAGTTATTCGGGAGTCCGGATACTTACGATCTCGCCAAGGGCTTGGCCCTTGGAGGCCAGTCCTCGTTGTCGTCTGTCAGGGGAAACTGATCCACCAACACCTATGGGGATCGGGCCCCTTTCGGTTCGGAGGGAGGCAGAGACCGCACAAAGAGCGGATCGAGGCAGTACACGTGAGCGGTTTTACCCAGCTTCGGGCCGCACGGATGCGTAAAACCCTACTGCTGCTTGTTTGTGTGTATTGAATTCTTGCTCAGGAGCGATGGACGCTGCCAGACCGAGCGTGAGAGTGTTCCTGATGTTTCGAATGAGCCGAACCCCTTCTACGTTGCGCTTGGGCCTCCTTTTATACTTTCAAGGGGTCACCCACATGTGGCAACGCAGACTAGAAGGGTAAAAATGGAAAAGGATGCGGTAGGCGCAGCTACCGCTACTGTGGACACAGTGCACCCTACCTAACTCTGACGGCAGGGGACAAGGTCATTGAATGCCCGTCTGAGTTGCCTAAACAGTGCAAAAAGTGACCGTTAGGAGCACCACCGTTTGCCACGATGGTTATCTTGTCAGCGCCTGCTTGCCACCGCGCACCCCTAGCTGCGCGGCCTCCTGCCACATGTGCTTGGTAGAGTCCTAGAGCGACACGTTAGCAGGTGTGCTAGAGCGCGGGCACGAAGTGGGGGTTTCCCGCGGCAAGCTCCTTGCCGCGGTCGTCGTCTTGTCGTGTTCGGGAGCTTGTCGCTCACCGGGCCTTGCCGGGACGCGCGGTGCGTCGCGGCAAGCTTTCTTGGTATGCCTTGAGTGGCCTTCCCGGCAAGCTCCTCTTGCCGGGGTCTTGTCTTCTTCCCGGCAAGATCCTCTTGTCGGGGCCTGGGTTGGCCTTCCCGGCAAGCTCCTCTTGCCGGGGCCTTGGTTGGCCTTCCCGGCAAGCTCCTCTTGCCGTGGCCTTGGTTGGCCTTCCCGGCAAGCTCCTCTTGCCGGGGCCTTGGTTTGAGTACTTTGTTCTTGAATGGTCTTCAAGGGAACCACGGAGGGTCTTGGCGGTCACCCGGCAAGCCTTGCCGCGGGATGCTGCGACCGCCCATGCACAAGTTCCGGGTACTAGGGTACCCCTACTCTAGTACACCGACAGGAGCCCCCGAGCCAGGGCCAGACACGGTGCCGACCGCTGTTGGGCCAGGCCCAAAACAGTGCACGGGCACGCGCGGCCTAGGTCACGCCGCATATCTCCCCGCTCCCACCGCGCACGCCCAGAACGGCACGCGTCAAACGCGGTGTCGTGGGTGACGCGGGCGGCGTGCGCGGGGCTAAGCCCCTCGAGCATGCGTCAGGCCATGATGACGGGGACGGTTCACGCCCTCCTCCATAAACGGAGGTAGGCGTGGGGGCGTGGCGCATTTACTGGACGGGGCCGGTGCGCGGTTTTCGGGACGTCCACTCCCGCGATCACGAGGCGGGGCGAGGCCGCCTCATTCGTCGCCTTGGTTATGCATCTCCGCCACGCGGCTCCCATGCGCTTGGGGTCGCGGACGGTGGAAGTGGGAAACTGGGCCGTCGCGAGCAGAGGCAGCGGGTTGGCCCCGACTCCCTGCTCTTCCCGTGCCTTGATTCACTGAGCGGGGCGGCCGAGCCCCCACCTCGCTCCTTTATAAAGAGCGGGAGGGGAGCACAGAAACCCGCACTCTCTCATCTCCTCCTTTCTTCAGCTTCTGCTCCCCTTTCTCTCATTCGCCATGGAGAAAGGGAACCCAGGCCCTTCATTGGTGGCGGCGAGGGTCGCCGCCAGACAGCGCACCTCTCCCTCTCCCGCGCCCGTGGTGGCAGAGCCAGCCATAAGGGGAAGAGGGAGGGGCGAGGTCGCGGACGAGGTCGAGGACGAGGTCGAGGCGCTCGGGGAAGAGGCGGGCGGGGCGGCGCGCCAGCTTCGCCTCCGCCGGCAGCTCCTCCCCCCACGGCGGTCCATATAGGGGACGACCCTTGCGAGTTCTTCGTCAAGCTGCGCCGGGCGCCTCGTCGTCGCCTCCGGCTTCCAGCTCCGTTTGCGAGCGTGATGGAGTTGGACCCGCCCGAGACACTGAGACTGCACATGAGGGGCTGTGGGATCAGCGGCACGCGAGTCCGCGTTGTATTCCCAGCCCCTAATGTGATGTATCTTGATCGAGGGTGGAAGATGTTTGCCCGTATCCACAGCCTGATGGAGGGGTTCACCCTCCATTTTAAGTTGATGGAGGGCGATCTCCTCTCCATCAAGGTCTTCCGGTGCTTCGGCACTCGGGCGAAGTGCTGCGTGGACAGCTCCTCCGACAGCGAAGGCTCCTCCTCGAGCGAGAGTGACGAGGAGGAGAGCGACAGCGACGATGAGGATAGCGGGCAGCGGGATGGCGGGTCCGACTAGGTGTCGGGCGCCGCTTCGCGCGGCACCGGCGCCCCCATCATCCGTGTCGCCGGCTCCTTGAACTCCCCAGGGTCGTCTCCCTGGGCGGCTGGTGTAGGGAGGTTGCGGAAGGGGAAGAGGGCTGGCGACAAGGCCGTCAGGTCGGATTACGAGGGCGTGGTGCCCTTGACAGCGTGCTGACGCCCTGCTGCCCCGTCTTCGAGCCCCGCTTCCAGCGCCGCCATCGCCGTCCAGCCTTCGGACGGCCCCCGGGATGTTCTCTTGGCATCTTCTGGCACCCGTAGCTCGCCTAGGCGCTCCTTTTGCCCTTTTCGCCTCCTTGACCTGCCTCCTGAAGAGAGGGACAGGAAAGGGATTACGGGCATCTTATCTTTTTAATTTGTAAGCCTACGGGCCTTAGCTGCATCTAAAACTTGTAATCCTCTCTTTCATGTTTTTCATCCTCTATGGACTGTACCTGAGTGGGATGTTTTTTTAATGAAAAGGGGATGCTTGCCGGGTTATTTGTCTCGCGGGTTGAACCCACGCCAAGGAGCAAATCCTTGGTATCCCTCGGACAGCCATTTCATCTCCCGGCAATAGGCCCTACCGCCTTCCCACGTCGCTCGACCTTTCTCACGCCTTTGACGGAGGTGGGAACGAGGTGGGTGCAGTCTCCTCGTTTCATCCCTTTGCTGCCGCGACTACGACCAAACTTGGCCTCGGGAACGAGCCCCAGGGCCTAGAGTTGAGGGAGCACGGCAGTTTTCGGTGAAGAAACGCGGTTTCGCATTCCCCAGTCCATAAGAGGATGCATGATGAGGGATGAAAGACTTATCTGATATTGCAGCCCCCGGCAACTCTGGTTTGCCGTGGACGAATCTTGGCACTCGCAGCACCCAGCAATACTGGCTTGCCGGGGCCCAGGTGCCGGCGCGCCCTTCTTCTCCTTTCCTTTCTTGCTCCCGGCAAGGCTGTTGCCGGGAGGTCTTATGTTTCTCGCGGAGACTTTTGACGTTCTCGACGCTGGCTTCCGGCAAGCTCGTCGCCAGGAAGGCTTTTTATCTCCAGCAGAGAACTTTGACGTTCTCGATGCCGGCTTCCGGCAAGCTTGTTGCCGGGAAGGCTTTTATATTCAGTAGAGAACTTTGACGTTCTCGATGCCGGCTTCCGGCAAGCTTGTTGCCGAGAAGGCTTTTATCTTCAGCAGAGAACTTTGACGTTCTCGATGCCGGCTTCCGGCAAGCTTGTTGCTGAGAAGGCTTTTATCTTCAGCAGAGAACTTTGACGTTCTCGATGCCGGCTTCCGGCAAGCTTGTTGCCGAGAAGGCTTTTATCTTCAGCAGAGAACTTTGACGTTCTCGATGCCGGCTTCCGGCAAGCTTGTTGCCGAGAAGGCTTTTATCTTCAGCAGAGAACTTTGACGTTCTCGATGCCGGCTTCCGGCAAGCTTGTTGCCGAGAAGGCTTATGGCGAAGAACTTCATCATCCTTGACACCGGCCCCCGGCAAGATCGTCATCGGGAAGGCTTATGGCGAAGCACTTCATCGTCCTTGA
The DNA here is from genome assembly GCF_018294505.1 of Triticum aestivum. Taxonomy (NCBI): domain Eukaryota; kingdom Viridiplantae; phylum Streptophyta; class Magnoliopsida; order Poales; family Poaceae; genus Triticum; species Triticum aestivum. Next base: position 415,043,105 of record NC_057801.1, read on the forward strand.
CACCGGCCCCCGGCAAGATCGTCATCGGGAAGGCTTATGGCGAAGAACTTTGTTGTTCTTGACACCGGCTCCCGGCAAGATCGTCATCGGGAAGGCTTATGGCGAAGAACTTTGTTGTTCTTGACACCGGATCCCGGCAAGATCGTTGCCGGAAAGGCTTATGGCGAAGAACTTCGTCATTCTTGACACCAAGAAGATTGGTCTTAAGGGCGTTGCCAGCCCCCGGGCCATAACTGCGTTTAAACATGACAAGTGATTAGCATCTGAAGTGCACTTAACTCACTTGCAAATTTTGACTTCTGCTACATATTCCCTATGCCTGCTGGAATGCTTTCCGGTGCGTACGATCCAGCCAGCAGCGCTTGAGGGAACGGGCCCTTAGCGGCTATTCGGGAACGTCGCCTCCCAGAAAGGTTTACCTTCTTGGCTCTAGCGCAACCGCACAAGTTGCCGAGCGGACTTGAGGCAACATGGAGCGCAACTAGCCCCAAGAAGGTTCCTTGGCATACAGGTCTATGCAGAAATCTCAAATAAATAGTGCATGGTATCTTCCTGTTCAACCTCTCTTTGTACGTCCACCCTACGCTTTTAGGGAACTTGTCGGCGCAGGCACCTTAGCCGCGAGCGCTGAGTGCGGGACGTTAGCAGCCTGCTGGTGGTGCCGCTACCGACAAGAAACCTTGTCGCAACTAGTCGCAGCTCACTTAAGTTGTTGAGCGGACTCGAAACAAAGTAAGGGCGCAACTAGCTACGAGTCGGTTCCTCTGCGCACAGGTTTTCCATACAAAGAACAAGATCTCCGAGGCGGATAACCTTATATAGAAAGGAAATATCTAAAGTTTCACATGACTTAGCTTTTCTGTTGCCGCACTAACGTCGTTCTTTTGATCGCCTGCTTCTTAGGAGCCATGACGATGAAGAACAGCTGATCCTTGACGTGGACGGAACAGCTGCCGCCGAAGCCCCCCCCCTACCTGGCGCGCCAAAGATGTCGGGGGAAACTGATCCACCAACACCTATGGGGACCGGGCCCCTTTTGGTTCGGAGGGAGGCGGAGACCGCACAAAGAGCGGATCGAGGCAGTACACGCGAGCGGTTTTACCCAGCTTCGGGCCGCACGGATGCGTAAAACCCTACTGCTGCTTGTTTGTGTGTATTGAATTCTTGCTCAGGAGCGATGGACGCTGCCAGACCGAGCGTGAGAGTGTTCCTGATGTTTCGAATGAGCCGAACCCCTTCTACGTTGCACTTGGGCCTCCTTTTATACTTTCAAGGGGTCACCCACAGGTGGCAACACAGACTAGAAGGGTAAAAATGGAAAAGGATGCGGTAGGTGCAGCTACCGCTACTGTGGACACAGTGCACCCTACCTAACTCTGACGGCAGGGGACAAGGTCATTGAATGCCCGTCTGAGTTGCCTAAATAGTGCAAAAAGTGACCGTTAGGAGCACCACCGTTTGCCATGATGGTTATCTTGTCAGCGCCTGCTTGCCACCGCGCACCCCTAGCTGCGCGGCCTCCTGCCACGTGTGCTTGGTAGAGTCCTAGAGCGACACGTTAGCAGGTGTGCTGGAGCGCGGGCACGAAGTGGGGGTTTCCCGCGGCAAGCTCCTTGCCGCGGTCGTCGTCTTGTCGTGTTCGGGAGCTTGTCGCTCACCGGGCCTTGCCGGGACGCGCGGTGCGTCGCGGCAAGCTTTCTTGGTATGCCTTGAGTGGCCTTCCCGGCAAGCTCCTCTTGCCGGGGTCTTGTCTTCTTCCCGGCAAGCTCCTCTTGCCGGGGCCTGGGTTGGCCTTCCCGGCAAGCTCCTCTTGTCGGGGCCTTGGTTGGCCTTCCCGGCAAGCTCCTCTTGCCGTGGCCTTGGTTGGCCTTCCCGGCAAGCTCCTCTTGCCGGGGCCTTGGTTTGAGTACTTTGTTCTTGAATGGTCTTCAAGGGAACCACGGAGGGTCTTGGCGGTCACCCGGCAAGCCTTGCCGCGGGATGCTGCGACCGCCCGTGCACAAGTTCGGGGTACTAGGGTACCCCTACTCTAGTACGCCGACATCATCACTGGCGTTAGCGGAGTAGTCCGGGGGAAGAGTTTTTCCCTTCTTGGACCCTTCGGCCTCCCTTGTTGGGGAGGCCTTCCTTTTCTTCCCTCCCCCCGCTGGGGGAGAGGCTTTCTTCTTCTCCTCCTCGCCTTGGTGGGAGGAGTCGCCCTCGGATTCATCATCCGATAGCACCTGAAAATGGGAACTCTTCCGAGTCCCCGTGGCCTTCTTCTTGGCCTTCTTCTCCGGCACCACGTGGGGTGCCGGAGCCAGCAGCCCCGTTAGACGGGCGTCCGCTGGGTCCTCTGGCAATGGGGCCGGACAGATAGTCCGTTCGGCCTTCGCCAGCCAGTCCTGTCAAAGGTAAAGGGAGTTAGATCCCGCATAGAGTCAAACTATGGAAAACAAGTGGCAAAATCACTTACCTCGTCAGCTGGACGCTGCGAGCGGAATCCGCAATCTTCGGTAGCGGATGCGGGAGCCTCGGCGCCCTTGAACAGCACCTTCCAGACATCTTCGTACGTTGTGTCGAAGAGCCCACTCAGAGTCTGGTGCCGCGCCGGATCGAACTCCCACATGTTGAAGCTCCGTCGTTGGCATGGGAGAATCCAGCGAATGAGCATGACCTGGACTACGTTGACAAGCTTGAGCTTCTTGTCCACCAGCTTCTGGATACAGGCTTGGAGTCCGGTCAGCTCCTCCGAATCCCCCCAGATCCGGCCACTCTCTTTCCAGGAGGTGAGCCGTGTAGGGATGCCGGATCTGAATTCGGGGGCCGCTGCCCAATCAGGGTCACGCGGCTCGGTGATGTAGAACCACCCCGATTACCACCCCTTAATGGTTTCCACGAAAGTGCCCTCTAGCCACGTAACGTGGGACATCCTGCCCACCATGGCGCCTCCGCACTCCTCTTGGCTGCCCTTCACAACCTTCGACTTGACACTGAAGGTCTTGAGCCACAAGCCGAAGTGGGGCTGGATGCAGAGGAAGGCCTCGCACACGACGATAAACGCCAAGATGTTGAGGATGAAATTCGGGGCCAGATCATGGAAATCTAGGCCGTAGTAGAACATGAGCCCCCGGACAAAGGGATGAAGTGGGAAGCCCAGTTCGCGGAGGAAATGGGGAAGAAATACTACCCTCTCATGGGGCCTGGGGGTGGGGATGAGCTCTCCCTCGTCGGGGAGCCGGTGCGCGATGTCACTGGACAAATATCCGGCGTCGCGCAGCTTCTGGATCTGCCCCTCCGTGACGGAGGAGGCCATCCACTTGCCTCCCACTCCGGACATAGTTGGAGAAGGTTGAGGTGAGAAGTGCGGACTTGGGCGCTGGAGCTCGAGTTCGCGGAGATGGATAAGCCAAGGAGGAAGAAGGCGCAGGTAAAAGGGTTGGATCTTTATCCCCTTATATGGGCGGACAACAACATGTGTCCCCACCAGCCTGGTAAAACTCGCTTATCTCCCAAGCGTCACAATCAATGGCGTGGTTGGGTTACCCACGTCCGTATTGATGGGAATCCCGGAATAAGGGGAACACGATCTCTGCTTCGACAGGACATGCCAAGGAAACCGCTTCACTAAACGCGCGGAGGTGGAACAATAAAGACAATTTGAGTAAAGGCTTGGTAGTGGTATGACGTCACGCCACAAAATACGTCAGCAGATTGAACTTGTGTAATGTTATTCTCTCTACGGTGGTACGTGGAATTTATTTTGCAGATCCGGACACTATCCTGGTGCTCACAATCTTCTATAAATTATTCGGAGGAAGAACCCGCCTTGCAATGCCGAAGACAACATGCGCGCCGGACTCGTCGTCATTGAAGCCTGGTTCAGGGGCTATTGAGGGAGTTCCGGACTAGGGGGTGTCCGGATAGCCGAACTATCATCATCGGTTGGACTCCAAGACTATGAAGATACAAGATTGAAGACTTCGTCCCGTGTCCGAATGGGACTTTCCTTGGCGTGGAAGGCAAGCTTGGCGATACGGATATGTAGATCTCCTACCATTGTAACCGACTCTGTGTAACCCTAGCCCTCTCCGGTGTCTATATAAACCGGATGGCTTTAGTCCATAGGACGAACAACAATCATACCATAGGCTAGCTTCTAGGGTTTAGCCTCCTTGATCTCGTGGTAGATCCACTCTTGTAACACACATCATCAATATTAATCAAGCAGGACGTAGGGTTTTACCTCCATCAAGAGGGCTCGAACCTGGGTAAAACATCGTGTTCCTTGTCTCCTGTTACCATCCGCCTAGACGCACAGTTCGGGACCCCCTACCCGAGATCCGCCGGTTTTGACACCGACAGGCGCCAACAATGGCCATTTTGAAGGGGAACATCTAGTACAAGTTATCCTGACTAAAGTTGGTCTTCAGCTGCCAAAGGCACTGACGATGACGTCGTCTTGGGCTCCATGGTGACCTCCGTCCTGCCGCTCTGCTGGTCTTGGTCTCGTTGCACTAAAATGGCAACCTTTGCCTAATGCCTCGGTACTCCACGCCTGTGCTTGCCCCCTTTGCACCAAAGAGGAAACAAGGACACTGCGCAGCCCAGCGCCTGCCTGGCGCCCACCTGGTCTTGATCGTCACGACTTGCGTCACGAGCACCTCACGAGGTACCCTGCCTTCATCTCTCCGCCTCCTCGCGAGCCTGCCTGGCGAGGCCATTCCTGAGGAAGTCTTGTGTCGTCCGCCCTGCGAGGCTTGGCCCCTCGCGAGGGTCTTGAGTCTTGCGCTGATGAAGATGGGCCGTACTGGGCCACCACTCGAGCCACGCCGCAGGCCGCAGGCAGGCAAGTCTGGGGACCCCCGTTCCCAAAACACCGACATCTAGGGGTACACAGAGTCGGTTACAAAGAAGGAGATCTAACATCCGAATCACCAAGCTTGTCTTCCACGCAAAGGAGAGTCCCATCCGGACACGGGACGAAGTCTTGACTCTTGTATCTTCACGGTCCAACAGTCCGGCTGTTCGGATACCCCCTAATCCAGGACTCCCTCAACGGTTGCGCGAGTCCACGGAGGGCTCCACCCATGAAGGGTCCACGAAGAAGCAACCTTGTCTATCCCACCATGGCCATCGCCCACGAAGTACTTGCCTCACTCGGGTAGATCTTCACGAAGTAGGCGATCTCCTTGCCCTTACAAACTTCTTGGTTCAACTCCACATCATGACGGAGGCTACCAAGCGACACCTAACCAATCTAGGAGACACCACTCTCCAAAAGGTAATAAATGGTGTGTTGATGATGAACTCCTTGCTCTTGTGCTTCAAATGATAGTCTCCCCAACACTCAACTCTCTCTCTCAGATTTGGCTATGACGGAAGAGTGATTTGAGTGGAAAGCAACTTGGGGAAGGCTATAAATCAAGGTTCAAATGGTAGGATTGGAATTTCTTGATCTCAGTACTGAGTAGGTTGTTCTCTCTCAAAAAATGTATGCTAGAAGTGTAGGCACGTTCTGATGGCTCTCTCACAAATGGAGAAGGGGGTGGAGGGGTATATATAGCCTCCACACAAAATCTAACCGTTACACACATTTGACTCATCTCGGTGAGACTGAATGGTTAAACTCGGTGGCACTGATTATTTCAAAAATGTGAACGTTAGGAATCTCCTTGGGACCGACTAGAACAACTCGGTGGGACCGATGTGCTAGGGCTTAGGGCAAACATCATCTCAGTGACGCCGATTGCATCAACTCAGTGAGGCCGAAGTGAAGCAATAAGCAACAGAGAATTTGTCAAGCCAACTCGGTGAGACCGAAATAAATGCAACAAGTCACAGAGCACTGGCAAGGCCATCTCGGTGAGACCGAGATCTGTATCGGTGAGACCAAACTGTTAGGGTTTCTGGCAGTGGCTATGTCATATGAACTCGGTGGCTCCAGATAGAAAGAATTGTTGGGGCCGAGTTGGAGTTTACGTTTTGGACATATTTGGATGGAGAAAGTGGGTGAGGGTTTTGGAGCAATATCACTAAGCACTTAAGCAAGTAGACCATTAAGCAACACCTCATCCCCTTTTAATAGTATTGGCTTTCCTATGGACTCAATGTGATCTTGAATCACTAAAATAAGACGAAGAGTCTTGAGCTTTTGCCAATCTTTGTCCTTAGCATTTTGAGGGGTCCACAACTCTAGTCCATTCCATGCCAATCATTGAACTTCCTGAAATATTTACCTTGAGAAGATATTAGTTCAGTGAGCTATATGTTGTTATGAATTACCAAAACCACACGGGGATTAGTTGCACTTTCACAAGACCTATTCATGTAGGAATAGACCCCATCTTTTTATCCTTAGTAGCAACGATACATGCGTGCCTCGCTACCCCTTCTGTCATTGTGTGAGAATACCGCAAGATCAAACCCATCACAAAGCACCTCTTCTCATTGCAAGAAAAATCAATCTAGTTGGCCAAACCAAACCAAAGTTTTGGAGAAGAAATACGATGCTATAATAATCATGCATATAAGAGATCAAATAAGACTCAAATAATATTCATAGATAGAATTGATCATAAACTCGCAATTCATCATATCCCAACAAACACACCACAAAAATTCATTACACCAAATAGATCTCCAAGAACATCGAGGATAATATTTTATTGAGAATCGAAAAGAGAGAAGAAGCCATCTAGCTACTGCCTACGGACCCGTAGGTCTTTGGTAAACTACTCACGCATCATCGGAGGAGCACCAATGAGGATGATGAACCCCTCTATGATTGTGTCCCCCCCAGCAAGGTGCCGGAATAGGGTTCTAGATTGGATCTCGTGGTTCTGGAATTTGGCGGCTGGAATTTTTTTTCGTCAACTCCTCTTGGGTTTCTAGAATATTTGGGTATTTCTAGAGCTGAGAGGTGGTGGAAAGGACCTCCATAGGGCCCACTACCCATCAGGGTGCGCCAGGGGCCTCTGGCACGCCCAGGTGGGTAGTGGGCCCCACAGGCTTTCCCTCTGGTACTTCCTTGGCTCCCAAGTTGCCTTCTGGGCAGAAAAAAATCTCCAAAAAATTTCGTGGCATTGGGACTTCGTTTGGTACTGATATTCTGCAAAGTAAAAAACAAGCAAAAACAGCAACTGACACTGGGCAATATGTCAATAGGTTAGTCCCAAAAAATGATATAAAGTTGCTATAAAATGAATATAAAACATCCAAGAATGATAATATAATGGCATGGAACAATAAATATTATAGATAGGTTGGAGACATATCAAGAACCCAGGAAGAAGATGATGAATCCCCAGTTCTAAGGAAGCTAAGAGCCAGACTGCATGAACATGATGATACACATCCCGTGGGCAGAAAATATGAAAGAGAGGAAGGACAAGGTTTTGAGGAAATGGAGAGAGTCTGATCCATACTCTATCAGGAGAAGGGCTATTGTGGACTACAACTTCTACACTAAGGAGCAGCATGATTTCAAGAGACATTGCTTCTCGACAAGAAGCCTGTAGTGAGTGACATGAGATGGGTGGACTGGAAGTACATTGACAAGAATGAGGATCACTTCCCCCATGTTGATGAGGATTTCAGGACTGTTGGCATTGATGCGTTCATTGGGATGAGGCTGGCTGCATGGAATGACGGGATGATCATACAATTCTACTTTACAACTCACTTCTACCCCAATGCCAGAATAGTGTGGATGACCGAAGGTGTTAGGTATCAATCTAGTGTGCTTGAATGGGCTACCTTGTTGCGTGTTCCAAAGGTAGAGGAAGATGACATTGACGTATATGCCAAGCCTAAGATGGATCACAACTCCATGGACGACATGTACGGAGAAATTCCCAATACATACAAGGAGTCTCACAAGCTTGGATTAGTGCACCACCTACTAGCTGGTCTTTCTACCTCCAACATGATCATGAGGCATACTTTTATGCCCAAGTCAGGAGATGAGAAGATGATAATAAGCCACTCTATCAACATGCTGCATCACATCGATCAACATGTGAAGTTCAAAGTTATGGATATCATTGTTGAAACTATTAAGAGAACTGCTGCAAACCAGAAGAGATCATGTGGCTTTGCGCCACATATCCATATGCTTATCAACTCTAAGGGTGCAAACAAGTCAGTTATGCTTGATCGTGAGCATTGCTGCTACAGTCAGAGTTTGAGGATAACACTGTGACGATGGGTCCATCCCATCCCACCTCGGCAGCAACAGAGGCAGAAGTAGAGGCTGCTAGTACTGCAAAGCCAAGTGCTTCCACCGCTCCACTGCTAAAAACAAGATAGATCTGATGAACTACCTTCTTCAAGCTACTTGGAGGGTCGAGCGGAGTTTGGCCAGCCTCACAAAGAACCACAAGAGTCTTGAGAGGATCATTGAGAACAAATTCTATGATATGGATGTTAAGGTTACACAGATGCAGACGACCATTGAGAGTCTGAAGAAAGAGGCGGGTGAAGCTAAGCTTCAGTCCAGTGATGATGATGAGCACCATGGCACAAGTCTTCCCATGATCACTCGGTTCCACACTATGCCCAGATCAGCACCAGTACCAGTCACTTCCAAAGCCACAGTCTCAGCTCCAGCCGCTGCATCTACGGTTTCTCCATGAGTGCCTCCAGTTGTTTCTACACCTCCAGCTCAGCAGCCATCGGCAGAGTTCTTTGCAAACACACTTCTCTCCACTCTGATGTCTACGCACACCGACGCTGCAAGTCAGAGGACTTCACCACTAGGAGCTACCGGAGACCGATCCTAGAGTGACGATTAGCTCTATACTTATTCAAAAAATTTGTTACTTGTTTCCAAAGGGGGAGATTAGTATAGATAACTAGGCTTCAAGAGAGAGTGCTCTCACTTTTTCTCGTTTGGTTTCTTGGATTTTGTGCTACTTTCAGATACTTTTGTTTGATGCTTGTATGAGACTATGTTACTTTGTGCTTGATCATACCGTACTTTGATGCTATGCTTGCTTAAATATCTATCCACATGCTCTTTGTATGATCATTCACTTGTTTGATTGGTGATGAGTGCTTATTACATTGCAATCATATTCATTTTGAGCACTCCACCAAGATGTATGTGACATGGAAGAGTGACCCATGATCCTAGTCGATTGTGCATTTGTATTCATGCGCAAATTTTTAATAATGCATAAATTTAGGGGGAGCCCTTGCTTATCACATACTTCTCAAAGCGACAATGTATTCCTTTGATTATATCAATTGTCAAAGCTTTGATCTATATGTTGTCATCAATTACCAAGGAGGGGGGACTGAAAGTGCAGCTAATCCTCGGGTGGTTTTGGTAATTAATAACAACATATAAGTCATTGATCTAATGCTCATTGATAATAGATTTCAGAGAAGATCAACGATTAGCATGTCAAAGACTAGTGATTGTGCACCCCTCAAAATGCTAAGGACAAGGATTGGCAAAGCTCTAGGACTCTACATTTTGGCTAAGTGATCCAAGATCACATTGTGTCTATAGGAAAGTCATACTATTAAAAGGGAATGAGGTTTTGATCATGACTCAATTTCTCAAGTGCTTAGTGATATTGCTCCAAAAATCCTCAAACACTTATCCACATCACATCTGTCCAAAACCCTAAAGTATCATCTCGATCCCACCAAAAATCTTGATCCTGGACTCACCAAGTTGATCACATACACCGCCTAAGCCAAATCCTAGCATTTCGGTTCTACCAACATGGATCTCGATCTCACCGAGATGGCGTGGCCAAGTTTCTGTTGTGAAGTTGCTTCATTCCAGAATTACCGAGACAAAGCGATCAGAACTACTGAAATGAGGTCTTGTCCTAGCCATTGCACTCTGGTCGCACCGAGATGTTCTAATCGGTCTCACCGAGACTTCCAACATTCGAATCTTTTACACTAGTCGGTCTCACCTAGATTTCGGTCCGGTGTCACCAAGTTGGGTCAATGACTTGTAATGGTTGGATCTTTGGGTGAAGGCTATATATACCCCTCCACCCCCACTTAATCAGAGAAACATCAGAACGAAACACTATTTCCGCTACTCATTTTCTGAGAGAACCACCTACTCATGTGTTGAGATCAAGCTATTCCAATCTGACCATTTAAACCTTGATTTCTAGCCTTCCCAAGTTGCTTTCCATTCAATCCCCTCTTCTACCAAAGCCAAATCTGTGAGAGAGTGATTGAGTGTTGGGGAGACTATCATTTGAAGCACAAGAGCAAGGAGTTTATCATCAATAACACCATCTATTACCTTTTGTAGAGTGGTGTCTCCTAAATTGGTTAGGTGTCACTTGGGAGCCTCCAAGAGATTGTGGAGTTGAACAAAGGAGTTTGTAAGGGCAAGGAGAACGCCTACATTGTGAAGATCTACCCGAGTGAGGCTATTCCTTCGTGGGCGTAAGCCATGATGGAATAGACAATGTTGCTTCTTCGTGGACCCTTATTGGGTGGAGCCCTCCGTTAACTCGGGAAAGGTTACTCTCCTTGGCTTGAAGTCTCAATCAACGTGGATGTATGATAGCACCACCTATCAGAAGCATGACAAAAATCATCGTGTCGTCATTGCGTTTGATTTCTTCGATCCCTCCTTTATATTCATATGCAAAGTCTTTACTTTCCACTGCTCAACTCTTAGACTTACATGTGCACGGTGTACTTGACTTGGTTGAATTGTTAAAACTTTCCTCAACTAAAATTGGGAAAAGGATAAGTTTTTATTTGGTCAAGTAGTGTAATCACCCCCTCTAGACATACTTTTGATCCTACAGCCACACACTACACGGGACTGACTGTGCCGAGCCAACCTTGCATTTCCAAGGTGTGCCTATTTACCTCATGCCACCTTTTTCTCCCCTAAATAGAAAGTAATATGCGTAAGGCTAGTTTTTTGTTGGTTTTCTTCTCCGTCTTCTTATTTTTGGCTACTTGTCTAAGAATCTGGTAGCAGCGGGAACTTAATCCCGACCAGTACAATTTTAAGAGGATTGTTGTCCAGCTCATTCTTGTTTTCCATAGTACCGCTTCGATGTTCTTAGAATGTCCAACGAGTAAATTATAATGATCATTGGCAGCTCCGACCCGGGTCACACTTATTACTTTGAGTATACAAATATGCAGCCTCGTTATTTTAGTAGAAGTTGTGATTTTTGTAGATCCAATATGTACTAACCTTGCCACCTTGTTGTAGTCACAATATTGAACACGAGATGGTGAGCTAGTTGCTGGGTAGAGTAGGAAAAAGCCCTCCATAAAGTAGGTCACTTGTCTTGTAATAACCAATAGTATGTGTAGCTATTCTTGAACATGTTTAGTGTGTGTAGATACCGTTGAAATAAAAGTTGTTCAACCTTTTGAAACTTAGTTCACAGAAATTTACCAGAAATTTATCCTAGTGGATGTCACTTCTTATCTTATTTCTTTGTCTTGCACTAAGAATGAGTAAGTGGGATGGAGAAACTCCAAAAGACTTTGTCCATCAAATTGTAGTGTCTTAAAAGCTCTATTTTTATATCAACCGAGTAGAGCTTGTACTTTATTCTCATCGAAGACTTTAGTCTAAAAATAATAATATTGAAGTTGAAGGGACATCTTCTCTCTGTTCAAATACAAAATAATAATAATTAGATTACAAAATTTATCCACGACCGAGATATAGAATTGACTATTGGTGTCTAGTTTCAATATGTTATTACTCCCTTGGCCTCTACAATGAGAAGGAGTGCACGACCTACAAATATGATTATTACAAAGTCTTAAAAATAAAAGAAAAAGGCCCTCATGCTAACATATGTAAAACAAGAAAAAAGTGCTAAATAGAGCTACCGTCACCTAATCACCTATGAATACACCATGAAAAATAGCAGGTAATTGCATCACTATGATCTCCAACCACTTGCTTCACCTGATCATGTTTTCCACGAACCCGACCTATGGAAGAATGCTCGTGATTGCAACAATATAACACTCCCAGGAATAACTCGGTTTTGATGGTTTAAACTGCTTCATCAAAATAATATAGTCGTGTCATAACCAAATAACCTAATATTTACTAGAACTACACTCATAATCTAGGAGAAGGGACGCCACCCTGGACCAAAGAGCCATTTTCCTTCACATATGCACATCATTTAAAGGAGGATCTATGTTAAAAGCAATACACAATACCTAGGGAAATCGAGCAGTTTGACAAATACGTTTACCTAGTTTACAGAAGTTATTTTGAGCTAAGCATCTCTAGTCAAAATTACCCTTCGACATATAATATTATACCGACTGAGGTGTGTGTCAGTGTATGTGTGTGTGTGGAGGGGGGGGGAGGGGGTTGATGTACTAAGTTTCCATAAAATATGTGAGTAAATAGCACATCCGAGTTCATGGTGAGTCTATACATCGAGGCGGTAAAGAAAATGTCCATTATGCTATACAACATATCTGCAATTATTTGGCTTAATAAGAACCCGTCTAAATTTGACATTAAAATACCGGGCATATGACTTGTGCCAAAATGACATTCTTCCTTCTCGCAATGTTACACAAGGAGTTGTTATTGTACAACTAATTAAGATTCATTTTCCATCTAACTGTATTGCAAAATGGGTGTCACGATCATTTTGGAGGCCAATGCATCCTAATTAGCTCTTCTGCTTGGTATAGTTTCGTGATAGTAGTTGTGGTTTCCTCTATTCAATTAGCCATTGGTCATTACATGGCAAATATATTTTGTAGACCATTACAACAATTACTCACCACAAAAGAAATGCATCATGCACACTATGTGATAAAAAAAAATAAAGTAAAATATGGCAATACACCAAATATCTTAAATATTTTGGTGTCTGTTTAGTAATCTAGTTGGGTACATAAATACTAGAACACATGGTTTGGATATTTAAACCCGTTCTTAAACAATGCATATCTAGAAACATTAATCTATATTCAGATGCTCAACCATTTTGGGGATGCCGAGGACTTGGGACATCCGAAGGTGTTGCATTATATACAAGAATATATGATAACTTTAATATAATAAATTACATTAGACTTAACGATGTATGTATCTTGTATGTCACTAAAAAATATACTATCCTTATTTATTACAAATCTAATAGATAATATTCAATTCTATCGTTGAAATGTTGTCATCTCATCATCAATATTTACCTTGTGGAAAGTATAGTGATGTTCCATCTAAAATTATAGTTAAAAAAAAGGTAACTCGGTTGTAGAACAAGAATATATCATAAAATAGTTCGTTTCTAAATTCACTAACAATACATGTCATTTACATCACTTAGGTTGTACCAGTCAAAGCACATTTTATGTCTAGATTGTATTGCTTCTTGAAAATAACAGTAGTAGTAAAATCGCTATAACTCATTCGCAATTTTTTTCTGCTATAATTGCAAAAAAGGTAGATTTTATTTTGACTGATTTTCTGTAAATCAAAGTGTTTCTAAGAAATTCAAAAATTTCGCTATAACTCCAAAAAAATTTCACTTTATAATTGCTATAAATCAAAGTAGTTCTAAGAAATCTCGATAACTCCCTAACCCTCCAAAAACCCACAAGGTCCAAGAACACGGAATCCCAAAACTCTATGGCACCAAACCGCAAAACCATCCTCCAGGCAGAAACCCAAACAGCCCCATAGAAGAAGAAAGGATAGAGATTTTTGTATTTTGCCCCCTGGGATACTCGCAGCGTCTCGGGGTCACCCTTGTGTCGGTGTGCGCACAGTCTATTTCTTCCCCTGACGCCCACTCCTCTCCCCTTTCTTCTTCCTTCCTTCTTTCTTCTCCCCTCTTTCTCCGGTCGGTGCTCGCTATCTCTCTCCATTTCCCCGCCTCACGAGAAACCCACACGCGCTTTTCCTCCACAATTTATTGCTCAGGGTTCTTGCCGAGCAGTACTGCGCAACCACCCCGCCGCGCGCGCGCGCAAGGACGAGCTCTTCCCGTGTTGCGTGCTTCCTTCTATGCCTGCTTGTTTGGTCAGGGGAGGAGGAGGAGTTGCGGGGTGCAGGTGGCGGCATTGGTGAGATTTTGCGGTGAGATCCAGCCATGTCGGAGGCCGACCGGTTACGCCTCCGCGCGGCGGCGCTGGCGCTCGACGGCGGCGCCGTGCGGGACAAGCCGGACTCCAAGGCTAACGTGTTCGCGGATCTTGGGTCCCCGGTGTCGCCGCTGCGGGCCCGGGCCAGCATGACGACCTCCTCCTCCTCCTCTTCTGGGTCGGCCAAGTCGCCAGCGCAGTCAAATGTTGGGGCGGCGGGAGTGGCAGGTGGGAGGAGCCACTCCGGTGAGCTAGCGGTGGAGAGCCACCCGCCGCGGCTGCCGGGGCACCGGCGGTGCGGATCTGGTCCGCTGATATTCTCCGGCGGCAGCAGCAGCGGAGGGAGCGGGGGAGGCGGATGGGACCGTGGGAGCACGGCTAGCTCGCCGATGACCAATGCGCTCCCCGCCGGTAACATCTGCCCATATGGGCGCGTTCCGGGGGCGGCGGCCGCGCCGCCCCCGCCGCGCTCCCGCCCGGACGTGCTCGGATCCGGCACCGGCCACTATGGCCACGGGAGCATCATGCGCGGGGCCGGCATGGCCCCCGCGAGAAGCAGCATTGATGCGCCGTCCTTTCTCGGACACTCAATGAGATCTCCGGCAAGCTCCCCGGTGGCGCCATCGAGCGGCGGAAGCCTCCAGGAGATGACTCGCTTAGGCAACGAGTGGTACAAGAAGGGGAGACACGGGGAGGCCCTGCGGTACTACGACCGTGCGGTGTCTCTGTGCCCCGAAAGCGCCGCGTGCCGCGGAAATCGTGCCGCCGCGCTCATCGGCCTTGGTCGGCTCGCCGATGCGCTCCGCGACTCCGAGGAGGCCGTCCGGCTTGACCCGGCCAGCGGTCGCGCCCACAGCCGCCTCGCTGGTCTCTACCTCCGGTGAGCTTCTTGTGCTCGTATCTTTGGGTCACTGTAACCGGCATTGCGCCGCTCTGCGTCAGAACGCATTAGATTCCAGTTCGATGTGCAGATCCCTACTTGATTCCATTGCTCTCAAGTGTTCACGTTTTCACGCCTGCATGTTGCTGTTGCTTTCTTGGCTGTGCTTGCCAGCTTTTCCGGTCAGCAAAGTCCAACTTGAAGATGAAAGCAACATGATTGTTGCGTTGTTCCTCTTTCTTTTTGTTTGTGCTGCCCGATTTGATTGGGGATTGTTACTGCTTGGTGTGGTCTGTTTGATCGTCCCTCTCCTATTAGGAAAAAAGAGGAATTTTGGTGACAGAATTATCACATTAATTTGTTTTTTGGTTTGAGCTGTGAGTGAGCAAAGGCCAGGATCTTGTCTCGCAAGCAAATTGGGTGCTTCCCATCACACAATGCTGAATGAAAGGTGTTGCTTAGCTGTATTATTTTGTAAGCTTGCCTGATGCCATTGTCTTTAGGTACACTGAATTCAGACCACACAATGCTGACAAACCATGAATTTTAATCCTAATTCCGTTCAAGCGGGGCACTGTCCTGACCTGAGAGCAATTCAGTGTTATTATTCAGAAGTGCTGCATGCTTGTTTTGTTGCTGAAATCAGTGTTATTTCCATTGTTTCAGGCTGGGAATGATTGAAAAGGCGAGGAGGCACTTCACACAAGCCAGGCATCTTCACGAGTCCGACCCTGCAGACTGGGAGAAGCTGCAGGATGTGGAGATGCATCTAGGAAGAAGCACAGATGCCAGGAAAATTGGAGATTGGAAGAGTGCGCTGAGGGAAGCGGATGCTGCAATTGCGGCCGGAGCCGACTCGTCTCAGTTGGTAAATTCCTCATCCCTCGCTTGTGCTTTCTTTCTTTCAAGTGTTGGAAAATGGAGACAGTTTTACATTGTAGATTCTTGGTAGAATTTATACTGGTTTCTTTTTCACCCAGCTTCGTGCCTTGAGATCAGAAGCACTTCTCCGGCTCCACAAGTTAGAGGAGGCTGATTCGACTCTTACAAGCTTGCTGAAATTAGACAAGTCATTACTATCTTGGACGGCGGCCAAACTCTCGGGCATGCTAGTTGAATCTTATGTACATATTGTGCGAGCCCAGGTTGACATGGCATTGGGAAGGTACGTACGATCCTCCAACCCTGTAACAATGCTCGATTCTCTAGATTGCAGCAAAAGCAGATCATCACTGAAGTTGGGATTCATTTCTGCAGGTTTGATGCCGCTGTTGCAGCAGCTGAGAATGCCAGACTTATCGATCCCGGGAATGCGGAAGTTGGGATGATTCTAAATAATGTGAGGCTAGTTGCAAGAGCTCGAGCCCAAGGGAATGAACTCTTCAAGGCTGCCAAGTTTTCTGATGCTTCTATAGCCTATGGTGAAGGGCTCAAGTACGATCCTTCAAATCCAGTGCTCCACTGCAACCGAGCAGCTTGCTGGTGGAAGCTAGACCGTTGGGAGAAAGCCGTTGATGACTGTAATGAGGCGTTGAGAATACAGCCTACTTACACAAAGGCTCTCTTAAGGCGAGCAATGTCCTATTCCAAGGTAAGTGACCGGGCATTCTCATGTTTTTGACATCCCATTCCGCTTGCTGTTTTGTTGACCTCTTCCATTTTTATTAGCTCGAGCGTTGGGCTGATTGTGTGCGGGATTATGAGGTGCTCCGGAAAGAGCTTCCTGCTGATACTGAGGTTGCCGAAGCATTGTTCCATGCTCAAGTTGCCTTGAAGACAACTCGTGGTGAGGATGTATCAAACATGAAGTTTGGAGGAGAGGTTGAAATGGTAACCAGTGTAGAGCAACTATATGCTGCCACTCGTTCGCCTGGTGAGTTTTGCTCAAATAATACTTGTTTGTGTTACAGTTCCGATATCCGTAGGTCAGTTCTTGTGTGTATCTGTGTATTATCATGAAGAACGAGAACTGCCATATTGTTTATGTGTATAAAACTCTAAAATTATTACTGATGCATCTGGATAGGTTTATAGTGTACTAGATTTGCCTGCATTACAGTTTTGCTTGCCTGTCGTTTCATTTTCAGGGGTATCTGTTGTCTACTTCATGTCGTCGGTGAATCAACAATGCATACAAATTACACCTGCGGTGGACTCTCTTTGCAGCGAATGCCCCTCAATGAATTTTCTGAAGGTAAAGCTACTTGATATATGACTCAATCGGTTACAACTTTTTGCAAGTCACTAACAGACAGGCCACATTGCAACCCCTCAACAGGTAAATGTTGAAGATAGCCCAACGGTGGCAAAGGCAGAGAACGTGCGGATAGTCCCTACATTCAAGATATACAAAGATGGGGCGAGAGTGAAGGAGATGATCTGCCCTACCTTGCATGTCCTGCGCTACTCAGTGAGACACTATGCCGTATCGAGTTCTTGAGAAGCTTTGGGTTGGAACATAGGGCTCCCCTTTCCTCTGCCAGCCAGTCTTTTGCTTTAGGTCCCAAATTTGCTAAAACACCAGCCTCCACAGCATTTCACCAGCTGCATAATAATTCCCCATTGAGCATCGAGCATAATGAGCCTCCCCAAGTTTTCTGCTTTCCACCCATCATTACCCATCCCATCCCTTGCCGTTGAGAACATATGATATTGCCGACCCCATTCAATTCTTACACCTTTCAGGCTCTTTGGCTCCCTGTATTTTGATACATTTTGCTTTACATCTTAGGCCGTAAACCAGCAGCGCCCGTGGAGGGCAATGTTTGTAATGTTGTTTAGTTTAGAATATCATAGAGGGAGAGGGGACGGGGTTGCTGGTTGCGGTTTCCGTTACGTGTATATACCATATAGCAAAACATGAGAATCCATTTAGTGGAGGTGGTGAGGAGGAGGGGGAGGAGGGTACAGACAGGGCTAGTTGTTGTGTTACTGTCATTTTAGCGGTAAAAAGGAAAAATCAATTGGTAATTGGTGTAGAGAGGGGAAAGGTTGGTGGTGTTAATTGGATGCCATTTTGCTGCTTCTGCTGGTCTGTGGTGCCGATACATTTTCATCATCATGAATAAAACAATCCAACATTCTTTCTTTCTTTCTTTCTTTGTATTTTACTCTGCTGTTGGTTATTCCTTTCTGTAATGAGCTGGGGTATTATGGTATGTTGTCAAGAATCACTAATCCTAGCTTGCTCTCGCATTCTTCTACTATTTGTCAGCATTAGCACAATAGGTTTGTTCTGCCAGCTGGCATGGCATGGCATGGCATGACCCGTGAGAGTCATTGGGAGTGGAGATGATGGCAACATCAGCACTGGTCCTCTGGTTTGGCTCTGTGTGTGTGGTGGCTGGTAGGTGTGGGTAACAAGGGTAGTAGTAACACAGCGCATCTCCCAATGTATGTGCTTAGGGGTGTGAGAAAGAAGAGACTTTTTCCTCGCTTGTTCTCTCTCTCTGGGGTGGGTCTACAGTAGGTGTTAAAGCCATGATGACCACAGAACTGTCAGTCCTCTCTGTCTCTCTCTAGCTCCATGGTGATGATCAGATCTGGGTGCCCCAGCTGGTAATGATTTGGGCCCCAGCAAGTCCCTCCTAGCCTGGCACGCAGAGCTGGCCCCTTTTGAATGGGGTAGCTACCTCATTCATTGCTCTGCAATCTACTACTCCCTAGCCTACACGCCCAATATATATTTACAGTCTCTTAGAGTGAGTATAATAGTGGCTTATAGCGGACAGGAGCTTGTGGCTCTCCGGTGTAATTACACCCTTTTTTTTAATAGTAACTTGTAAGAAACTCAGAAAAACCTGAAACCTTTTGGGAACAAAGTAGATTTATTGTTGCACTCTTATAAATCTTTTGCGAAGAAATGACTTTCATGTTGTTGTTGTTGTGGACCTAATAAAACAAATTTGTCCGTATATACAAGGTACTGTTCAGGCTATATTCTCTCGTCAATTTTGTCGGACAATATTTCGTTACAAAATATTTTTGTATCACATAAACGACAGATTTTGTATGATATAAACGACAACTCAAGTTTGTTGGGAAAAAGTTTTGGAATGTTTTGACTTTTTCCAAATTTTTAAAAAATAAAATCAGTTATCAGGTGTAATTACCACCATGTTCCAAAAGGTATTTTCCGTTTATAGTCTGCTTATGTGGCACTTTTGCCCGTGTATGATATAAACGACAACTCAAGTTTGTTGGGAAAAAGTTTTGGAATGTTTTGACTTTTTCCAAATTTTTAAAAAATAAAATCAGTTATCAGGTGTAATTACCACCATGTTCCAAAAGGTATTTTCCGTTTATAGTCTGCTTATGTGGCACTTTTGCCCGTGAATGAGAGACATGGAAAGGTAAGGAAGTGTGCTCTTATGTAAGGGCAACTCCAACGTTGATCACCTGTCAAAAAAAAAACTCCAACGTTGATCGCCAAATTTTAGGCTCTAGATGTCTACAGTCAAGGCGAAAAGGGGGCGAAGTAGAGGTTGGTGCTTGTCCCCGGTGAGGCCGTGGCTTCCTATCGCCTCCGAGCGCCTTTTAGGCACCGGGAGGTGGCGGGGAACCCGGATCTCCGTCCGATTGGCCTGTATAGTTCTAGATCCTTCTAGCGGTTTGGTTCTTGGTAGTGGTGGTGGTGAGACGGGGCGGTCTTGTTTCTTGAAAATAAGTCCTTCCGGTCCTCTCCTCGTGCGAGTGGCGTCAGCTTCATCGTCGATCGTAGACCGGTGAGGGCAGGGTGATTGGACACTTGAGCTCCGGCCGTTTGGCACCCTGGTGTTGGAGTCGGGAGATGAACGTCCTCTGTTTCGATGTGTCGCGGTGGCGACAATGAATCCCTCTTTAAGGATAACGAAGGTGACTGTCATCTTGTTAGATGTGTGGCAGATAGATTTGACTGTCTTGATGAAGGCAGTGTGGCTTTAGGCCTGGATCTGGAGCTTGAGGAGCTCAGAGAGCGTTTCTGGATTGGAAATTGCTTCCGTCCGATGTGATTGAAAGTTTCAGATCTTGCTCGTTGGAGTAGGTGCCTACTACCACTCATCAACGCTTTCATGGGAGGGGTTTCTGCACCTCCAAGGTTCGAGGTTGCTGACGTTCTTCTCCTTCTCTAGCGGTGTGTTCGACGGTGATGGAGGTCCACATCAAGCGGTGATTGTCGTGGTTCTAAGTGTGACAGTAGGTATAGGGGGTACGAATGAGGAGGCAAGGTCCTAGCTATGGTGAGGTTGTACGCAAGTGTTTACGAGTTCAGGCCCCTCTTGGAGGAGCTAAAAGCCCTACGTCTCGGTGCCCTGAGGCGGTCGACTGGAATATGGGAGTGTGAGTTATAGGGGGTGTGAACCCTTGTGTCAGAGGAGGGGGTGGCTTATATAGAGTGCGCTAGGACCCCAGCCATCCCCCGTTACAAGGAGTTCAATGTACATAAAGATGGGACGTTACTGATAACGCTAGCCATAAAGTGCTATCAATGATCTTAAAGACTACAGAGTGAATGCCTGACCGTTGCTGTCCTGGTCGACTCCTGGTCTTCGATAGGTCGAGTGATATCAAGAGGGAGGGATACCCGAGTGAGGTGACCGGTCGAGTGGATTGCACTCGACGCCTTCAATTGGTATTCCATGTTGTGTCTTGGGTGTCTTTGCTTCTAGGGTAGTGACTTTGGGTAGGGCGTATAGGTCAGGCCTATGACCCTACCCTAGGTCTATATCATCATCATTAGCCCCCGAATGGATTGAGGTCAGAGTGAAAAGAAGGTTGAAGTTGATCTTGCCTTGACTCTTGTGCTTCACAAGTACCCATGTTGGACTGGAGGCCCACGTTGGAACTTCGGCTTTGTTTCAGTCGCCTTGATCAATTTAGAAGTTGCTGAGTGGATTTATACAGTCACTCATCGAGTGTTACTTTTGATGCGAAATCATTGGCGTGATTGGTTACGGTGTATCCCGGATCTCACGGGATTTGAAATTTTGGGGAAGCGCGCGAGGCAGAGCGCACCGTAGTAAGCGGGATGGATAGACAGGAGCACCTCGATCTCCGCGCCACCTTTTTCGCCATGTACCCAGCGCACGACTGTTGCGGGATTTGACAGGATTGCCCGGGCCCACGCGTCATCCACTCGGAAGTGGGTCCTTAAAAGGCGACGGGGCCGAGGCGTCTGCACTGTGCGCGTCCATTCTCCCTCTTCCCCCTCTGCTTCTCCACCGCGTCTTGCCCCTCTGCTCTCACGACGTCGCCCCGCCACCATGGTGAAGGACAAGACGACGGCGCTGGAACGCACGAAGAAGGTGACGGGGGCGGCGAAAGGCAAGAAGACGAATCGGGGGTCGTCGTCGAGGTCTCCGCTGCCGCCGGGTTGGATCCAAGGCGATTGGATCCGATCTTCACTTTGGACGGAGGATTTGGAGGAGCTGGCTGACTCCGGTCTGATCGTCGACGGAGCCGCGAGGCTACCAAAGGGGGAAACGGAGCCTCAGCCGCGGCCGGGTGAGTGCGTTCTGCTCGCCACCCATGTCGACCGCGGTTTCTCCCTTCCTCCGCATCCTTTTTTGGGGTTTCTTGAACTTCTTCGGAGCTCAGCTCCATCACTTCTCTCCCAACACCATTACGTACCTCGCCGCGTTTGTGTCCATGTGTGAAAATTTCCTGGGTTGTCGACCGCACTGGGGTCTTTTCAAGCACATCTTCACAATCCGCTCCCAGTTGGTGAAGAAAGCGAATTCGAGTGATGAGGGGACGCACGTGATCCAAATGTGCGGGGGCCTGGGAATCCAAAAGAGGAAAAGGAGCGCTTTCCCCTCCATGACACTTCCTGAGTCGGTCAGGGGCTAGCAGCCGACCTGGTTCTACTGCCAGGATATTGCGACTCCCGATAAGTCGACCGGTCTCCCCCCTTTCTCTTTAGATCGCGCCCAGCAACCTTCTTCGTTGAAAGTGACCGCTGCGGAGAGGGTGGAGACGAACATGTTCGTCGAGAGAGTGGTCCAGTTGATCAATCAGGGTGTAACCGGCATGGACTTGTTGGAGGTGTTTCTCAGTCGACGCATCCAGCCGCTCCAGGCTCGTGACCACTCGATGTGGATGTACTCTGGAGCCAACGACACCGCTCGGGTTCATCCAGAGGAGGTTACGGCCGAGACGGTGGCCATGTGGCTGAAGGGCATTACGGGAAACAAGGACAACCCCAGGGGAGCCAGGAGAGTCGACCCATTCAGCACCAACAACCAACCAGATAAGGTCCGAGCTCTGCTACCGACTATACTGCAATATGCTTTTGTGACTGTCTCTGAATCCGACTGATATTTGTTTGACTTCTTGTCTTGCAGGTTTATACTGAGATGTACTCGATGCCCAACGGCGAACAAGCTCTGGAGCAAGACCAGGAAGGAGAGGACATCGCAGAAGAAAGCGGCGACTGGCAATCTCCAGAAGACGACGATGAGGAAGAAAGTGATGAGTCGGACGATGACAAGATAGTCGACTCACCACCTCGCACAAAGCATCGATCCAAGCTACTCCACGATCCAGTGGGCGGGCGTGGCAAGACCATGGCTCCAAGCACTCAAGCACAGAAGCGCACTCGGACTTCGACTCTAGAGCTGACGGAGAAGGTCGCCAAGCAGCCCAAGGTCGTCCCCTCGAAGGCTCGGAAGACCTTGCCCAAGATTAAGATGGACGTTCCTGTTGCCTCTGGGTGAGTGTTCTTTCTTTCTGCGTTTTCTTCCACCGACTGATACTTCTATTCTGACCGAGTGGATTATGAACTTTTCTAGCCCTGCAACTTCTGCGACTGATATGGACGTTGACAAGGCCCCAGGTGATGAGGAAACCGACGACGCGACCACCTCCAAAGCTAGTATGCTCTATCCAACTTGAATTTATTCTGCCGATTGGATTGTTGGTCGATTGAACTCTTAAGGTTGCTTTTTGTTGCAGCTCCACAGGACGCCATTGAGCTTCCGGATGATGAGGAAGAAGTGCCTCTGAGAGAGAGAAGGAGGAAGGGAAGAGCGTCGAGCGGGAAAACAACCGAGGGTCAGGTGCTTCAGTCGTCATCTGTGCTTGAGATGGTGGTCCAGCGATCCGGAGATCCGGCTCGGACCAATGTTACTTTTGCCAATCCATTGTCGACTGACCGTCCATCGGGGTCGACTACTCAGCACTCTGCCGCTCCAGCTCAACTCCATGCATGCGAGCGTGTGACTACTCCGGCTGCACTGCCATCATCACTCTTCGCTGCATACCAGACTCTAGACGACCCACCTTGTGCCGCCAGGGAGGCTCTTCTCCAGGTAAATCTCGTGATGGAGCAGATGAAGGTGGTGCATGAGGCCAGTTAGGTCACTTACAATGCCAACACCGCTCTGCAAGCCAACGTCAAGGTCAGTTGATTACCGATTGTTGCTTCACTGCCCATACGGTGTTCTTAGATGAGCGTTTTGGAACCTATTATGTGCATCTATCATGGGTCTGTGTTTCACATCCAATCACCCACTGGGGTGTTTCTGTCTTGGAGCTGAACAGTTCTTCCACTTGAATCGACTAGGTGGGTCGAGTGTTTTTCTGAACCAGTGGGGGCACGTACAGTGCACCCACTGGGTGTAGTCCCCGAGACCGCGTCGACTACTGGTAGTCGGCTGGGGTCTAAGAATTTTTTCCCATGTTGGGCAGACCATGCCGAGTGTTAAACCGAACCAGTGGGGGCACGCTAAGTGCACCCACTGGGTGTAGTCCACGAGACTACTGTTGAATGTTTGATTCGGCGGTAGTCTTAGAACAACTTTCACTGTGATTGACTTTTGTTTCCGTCGACTGACATATCTTATTTGCTGACTGCAGAAGTCTTGTGATCTTGGAGCCCAACTTTCTAAATTAGATAAGAAGCAGATCAGTCTCAACCTTGATCTGGAACTAGCCAAGAAGAACCTCAAGAATGCTTAGGACGAAGCAGCTGTCATGGGAGGTAACCACTCGTCGGCTGTCCACCTTGTGATTCTCTCTCTCTCTCTCTCTCTCTTTTTAGTCTCTTTGAACCGAGTGATTTCACTCGAACAGATGTGCATAGTGAAAACCGTCAGCTTCAAGCTCGTCTGAAGAATGTTATTTCTTTAGAGAAAATGAAGCAGGCTCTAGAGAAGAAGGATCAGGATGTTGCCGCAGCTTAGAAGGAAGCGCGAGAGAAAACAGCACTTGCGGACAAGAAGCTGGCTTTATTAAGCAAGTTGGAAGAGGAGAACTCCAAGTTGAAGACTGCCGTTTCTGAAGCTAACCGGGAGGTCGAGCAACTGAAGAAAGACAAGGAAAGCTTATCCGACGAAGTTGGTAGCCTCAAGGCCAAGAAGGGTGAATTAGAGTCTTATCTGGGGCAGCTTGTTGTGAAGTTGGTCTTGAAGCTTGAAGGTATTTTCTCTTGTTCGACTGATTTGTTGACATCGACTGACATGTCTTGTTAAACTGTCGACTCACTGTTTTTCCGACTGTGCAGAACTTTGTCAAGACTTTGAAGCAGAAACTGGGCGGGGCGAGACGGGTCTCGATCCCATCAACTCTCCTGTCAAAGATGACGTTGCGATGAATGTGCTGCGGTTGGAGTCACGCATGGACAGTGCTGTGGATTATCTTGTTCGACTGAAGGCGGCAATGAAGAGGATTGATGCTGAACTCTGGCCTCAGGCGAAACTCTCACAGGATCTCGAGTCTCTGATGACTCGACTGAATCAAATACCTGACTGAGTGCAAGAATGGAAGAAATCCTCTGCTCGCTGTGGCGCTGACATCGCCCTGTCATTGGTCCGAGTGCATTGCAAGGATGTCAGAGAAGACAAGCTGGCGGCCCTCAAGGTTGCGAACACTAAAAAGCACAGTTTCCAGTCTTTTATGGACACTTTCCTTGACGCTGCCACTCGCATTGCGGACAGCATCGACCTTGGCAGTTTCTGCGATCCAGCAAGTCCTTCTCCCGACGAGTGAACAAAACATTATGCCTCACTTTTATTTGCCTCGGAATGCCGAGTGATTATGTAACCGTTAAAATCTTTCAGGCTTGATGCCTGAGCACTTCTGCCCATTGCGGGCCCGAACTTTTGCGGGATTTATCTGAACTTGAATTTCCTTGAATATCATGGCTTTTGCCTATATTGCTTCTGAATGTATTTTGATTCCGAGTGAACTTGATCTTTTCACCCTTCGTCGAATGGATCTGACGATGTGTTCAATCGACATCTCATCGTCCTTGCGGATCAGGGTGGTACATTGTACTTGTGATGTAGCTCAGACATGGTGTTCAATCGACACCTCGTCATCCTTGCAGACCGGGATGGAGCGTATGTTGTATTTGTGGCATAGCTTAAAGGATATTTGTGGCTCAAGCGAGTAAAGGGCCGCAGTTAAGCCCCCGACTTGCAGGATTGCTCTCCACTCGGAATGTTTTTTAACTTAGGCGAGTACGGGGTCGCGGCTAAGCCTCCGAGTGGGAGGATTGCTCTCCACTCGGAATGTTTTTTTTAACTTAGGCGATTTCGAGGTCGTGGCTAAGCCCCCGAGTGGGAGGATTGCTCTCCACTCGGAATGTTTTTAACTTAGATGAGTATGGGGTCACAGCTAAGCTCCCGAGTGGGAGGATTGCTCTCCACTCGGAATGTTTTTAACTTAGGTGATTTCGAGGTCGCGGCTAAGCCTCCGAGTGGGAGGATTGCTCTCCACTCAGAATGTTTTTTAACTTGGGCGAGTACGGGGTCACTGCTAAGCCCCCGAGTGGGAGGATTGCTCTCCACTCGGAATGTTTTTTAACTTAGGCGATTTCGGGGTCGCGCTAAGCCTCCGAGTGGGAGGATTGCTCTCCACTCGGAATGTTTTTTAACTTAGGCGAGTACGGGGTCGTAGCTAAGCCCTCAAGTGGGAGGATTGCTCTCCACTCGGAATGTTTTTAACTTAGGTGATTTCAGGGTCGTGCCTAAGCCCCCGAGTGGGAGGATTGCTCTCCACTCAGAATGTTTTTTTAACTTAGGCAAGTACAGGATCGCAGCAAAGCCCCCGAGTGGGAGGATTGCTCTCCACTCGGGATGTTTTTAACTTAGGTGAATCAGGTTCGCGGCTAAGCCACTCACTGGGGGATTTGGACACAAGTGATTATGGGGAACTCAGTCATTAATATACTGTAAAATTCTTGTCTTTGGAAAGCAAACTGAAGTACTCTTATTACAACTCGTTGGGTCGAGTGATTCTAGGTATAGAAAGGATGAAGCAGCTCTGCGTTCCATGCGCGTGGCTCGTCCATGTTCTTGGCTACGTTGTAGATGTGGTACGCTCCATTGTGAGGCACCTTGGTGATGATGAAGGGACCTTCCCAGGCCGGAGCGAGCTTGTGAGGTCGTTTCTGATCCACTCGGAGCACAAGGTCTCCTTCCTGAAATGCTCGACCTCTGACATTGCAAGCATGGAATCGATGCAGATCTTGCTGATAGATGGTTGACCGAACCAAAGCCATCTCGCGCTCTTCCTCTAGGAGATCAACTGCGTCTTCGGGTGCTTGCTCAGCTTTAGCTTCTGAGAACAGTTCCACTTGGGGAGCATTGTGCAGCAAGTCACTCAGAAGCACAGCCTCAGCGCCGTACACTAGGAAGAAAGGGGTTCGATCAGTCGACCGGTTTGGCGTTGTTCTTAGCCCCCATAGGACAGACGGCAATTCAGTCATCGAAGCTCCCGTAGCATGCTTAAGGTTGCACATCAGTCGAGGCTTTAACCCTTGAAGGATCAAACCATTCGCCCTTTCTGCCTGTCCATTCGACTGCGGGTGTGGGACGGACGCATAGTTGACCCGAGTGCCTTGGGATGCGCAGAATGCCTTGAACTCATCAGAATCAAAGTTGGAGCCATCATCCATGATAATGCTATGAGGAACTCCATATCTGAATATCAACTCCTTGATGAAACTGACGGCAGTGCCTGCTCCAAGGTTTTTGATGGGCTTGGTTTCGATCCACTTGGTGAACTTGTCGGCTGCTAGAAGCAAATGGATGAAACCACTCGCGCCGGTTTTGAAGGGTCCAACCATATCCAATCCCCAGACTGCGAACGGCGAGACGAGTGGAATAGTCTTCAGGGCAGACGCAGGCTTGTGGGACATGTTGGAGTAGAACTGGCAACCTGCGCACTTGTCAACTATATCTTTCGCCATCTCATTTGCTCGAGGCCAATAGAATCCCACTTGGTATGCTTTGGCCATGATGGTTCGGGAGGATGCATGGTGACCACAGGTCCCCGAGTGAATATCGTTTAGGATCATTCGACCTTCTTCCGGGGTGATGCAGCGTTGAGCCACTCCTGTGACACTTTCTCTGTAAAGCTGCCCTTTCATCACGGTGAAAGCTCTCGACCAACGGACTATCTGGAGAGCCTCATCTTCATCCTCTGGGAGCTCCTTCCTGAGAATGTACGCGATGTACGGTACTGTCCAATTGGGTATGACCACCAAGACTTCCATGATCAAGTCGACCACGGCTGGAACCTCGATCTCAGTCGGGTCAGTTGAACTTATTGGTTGTGGGAGCTCTTCCTTGAAGGGATCTTCTTGCACTGACGGGGTATGGAGGTGCTCCAAGAACACATTGCTGGGGATAGGCTTCCGAGTGGAACCTATCTTCGCCAGATCGTCAGCAGCTTGATTCTTGATTCGTGGTATGTGGTGGAGCTCTAACCCCTCAAACTTCTTTTCTAGCTTTCTCACTGCATTGCAATAACCGGTCATTGCGGGACTCCTGACGTCCCATTCCTTCATTACTTGGTTAACCACTAAGCCTGAGTCGCCATATACCATCAAGCGCCGGACGCCGAGTGAAATGGCCATACACAACCCATACAATAGTGCCTCATACTCAGCTTCATTGTTTGAAGAATCAAAGTGAATGTAGAGGACATAACTGAGCTTGTCTCCTCGTGGGGACACTAAGACCACTCCAGCACCAGAGCCTTCAACATCTTGGATCCATCAAAGAACATGGTCCAATGTTCAAACTGAATTTGAGTCGGCTATTGTTGTTCTGTTCACTCTGCCTTAATGGCCTTCTTTGCATCAAATTTGATATCTAAAGGAAGAAGTTCAATTGCCCACTGCTACGTCTTGAGCTTGCGTTGGTTTTCCTTGAAGAGGAAAGGGTGATGCAGCAATAGTAGTGTAAGTATTTCCCTCAGTTTTTGAGAACCAAGGTATCAATCCAGTAGGAGGCTCCTCGAAAGTCCCACACACCTACATAAACAAACAAGAACCTCGCAACCAATGCAATAAAGGGGTTGTCAATCCCTTCACGGCCACTTGTGGAAGTGAGATCTGATAGAGATAATATGATAAGATAAATATTTTTGGTATTTTTATGATATAGATTGGAAAAGTAAAGATGCAAATAAAAGTAGATGGAAAACTTATAGGATAAAAGATAGACCCGGGGGCCATAGGTTTCACTAGTGGCTTCTCTCAAGATAGCATAAGTATTACGGTGGGTGAACAAATTACTGTCAAGCAATTGATAGAAAAGCGCATAGTTATGAGATTATCTAGGCATGATCATGTATATAGGCATCACGTCTGTGACAAGTAGATCTACTCCTGCCTGCATCTACTACTATTACTCCACACATCGACCGACTCCTGCCTGCATCTAGAGTATTAAGTTCATAAAGAACAGAGTAACACATTAAGAAAGATGAGATGATGTAGAGGGATAAACTCATGCAATATGATATAAACCCCATCTTTTTATCCTCGATGGCAACAATATAATACGTGCCTTGCTGCCCCTGCTGTCACTGGGAAAGGACACCGCAAGATTGAACCCAAAGCTAAGCAGTTCTCCCATTGCAAGAAAGATCAATCTAGTAGGCCAAACCAAACTGATAATTCGAAGAGACTTGCAAAGATAACTTAATCACACATAAAATAATTCAGAGGAAATTCAAATATTTCTCATAGATAAACTTGATCATAAACCCACAATTCATCAGATCTCGACAAACACACCGCAAAAAGAGTTACATCGAATAGATCTCCAAGAAGATCGAGGAGAACTTCGTATCGAGAATCAAAAAGAGAGAAGAAGCCATCTAGCTAATAACTATGGACCCGAAGGTCTGTGGTAAACTACTCAAAACTCATCGGAAGGGCCTTGGAGATGATGTAGAGGCCCTCTGTGGTCGATTCCCCCTCCGGCGGAGCGCCGGCGAAGGCTCCAAGATGGGATCTCGCGGATACAGAAGGTTGCGGCGGTGGAATTAGGTTTTCGTGATCTGTTCCTTCAGGGTACGGGTGTATATATAGGAGGAAGAAGTAGGTCAGTGGATGCTCGAGGGGCCCATGAGGGTGGGGGACGCGCCCACCCCCAAGGGGGGCACCGGGCACCCTCGTGGCTACCTCGGTTGTTGCTTGACGTCCACTCCAAGTCTCCAGGTTTGCATTTGTTCCAAAAAGATCGCTCCCGAAGGTTTCATCCTGTTTGGACTCCGTTTGATATTCCTTTTCTTCGAAACACTGAAATAGGCAAAAAAACAACAATTCGGATTGGGCCTCCGGTTAGTAGGTTAGTCCCAAAAATGATATAAAAGTGCAAATTAAAGCCCATAAACATCCAAAACGGGTAATATAATAGCATGGAACAATAAAAAATTATAGATACGTTGGAGACGTATCAAGCATCCCCAAGCTGAAATCCTGCTCGTCCTCGAGTAGGTAAATGATAAAAACATAATTTTTGATGTGGAATGCTACCTAGCATAATTCTCAATGTAATTTTCTTTATTGTGGCATGAATGTTCATATCCAAATGATTCAAAATAAAAGTTCATATTGACATAAGAAATAGTAATACTTCAAGCATACTAATCAAAGCAATCATGTCTTCTCGAAATAACATGGCTAAAGAAAGTTATCCTTACAAAATCATATAGTCTGGCTGTTGCTCTATCTTCATCACATAAAGTATTTAATCATGCACAACCCCGATATAAGCCAAGCAATTGTTTCATACTTTAGTAATCCCAAACTTTTTCAACTTTCACGCAATACATGAGCGTGAGCCATGGACATAGCACTATATGTGGAATAGAATGGTAGTTGTGGAGAAGACAAAAAGGGAGAAGATAGTCTCACATCAACTAAGCGTATCAACGAGCTATGGAGATGCCCATTAATAGATATCAATGTGAGTGAGTAGGGATTGCCATGCAACAGATGCACTAGAGCTATAAATGTATGAAAGCTCAACAAAAGAAACTAAGTGGGTGTGCATCCAACTCGCTTGCTCACGAAGACCTAGGGCATTTTGAGAAAGCCCATCATTGGAATATACAAGACAAGTTCTATAATGAAAAATTCCCACTAGTATATGAAAGTGACATCATAGGAGACTCTCTATCATGAAGATCATGGTGCTACTTTGAAGCACAAGTGTGGTAAAAAGGATAGTAGCATTGTCCCTTCTCTCTTTTTCTCTCATTTTTATATTTGGCCTTTCTTTTTTTTATTTGGCCTTTTTTTAAAGTCCGAAGTCTCATCCCGACTTGTGGGGGAATCATAGTCTCCATCATCCTTTCCTCACTAGGACAATGCTCTAATAATGAAGATCATCACACTTTTATTTACTTACAACTCAAGATTACAACTCGATACTTAGAACAAGATATGACTCTATATGAATGCCTCCGGTGGTGTACCAGGATATGCAATGAATCAAGAGTGACATGTATGAAAATTATGAAGGTGTCCTTGCCAAAAATACGAAATCAACTACATGATCATGCAAAGAGCAATATGACAATGATGATGCGTGTCATATAAACGGAACGATGGAAAGTTGCATGGCAATATATCTCGGAATGGCTATGGAAATGCCATAATAGGTAGGTATGGTGGCTGTTTTGAGGAAGGTATATGGTGGGTGTATGGTACCGGCGAAAGTTGCGCGGCACAAGAGAGGCTAGCAATGGTGGAATGGTGAGAGTGCGTATAATCCATGGACTCAACATTAGTCATAAAGAACTCATATACTTATTGCAAAAATCTACAAGCCTTTGAAAACAAAGTACTATGCGCATGCTCCTAGGGGGGTAGATTGGTAGTAAAAGACCATCGCTCGTCCCCGACCGCCACTCATAAGGAAGACAATCAATAAATAAAATTGTGCTCCAACTTCATCACAAAGCGGTTCACCATACGTGCATGCTACGGGAATCACAAACTTCAACACAAGTATTCTTTGAATTCATAATCACCCAACTAGCATAACTCTAATATTACCACCTCTATCAAAACAATTATCAAGTATCAAATTGATCATAGCATCCAATTTACTTTCTATGATAGTTTTTATTATACCCAACTTGGATGCCCATCATTCTAGGACCAATTTTATAACCATAGCAAATACCATGCTGTTCTAAAAGACTCTCAGAATAGTATAAGTGAAGCATGAGAGATCAACAATTTTAAAATTAAGCCACCGCCGTGCTCTAAAAGATATAAGTGAAGCACTAGAGCAAAAATTATCTAGCTCAAAAGATATAAGTGAAGCACATAGCGTATTCTAATAAATTCTAAATCAAGTGGGCTTCTCCCAAAAGGTCTGTACAACAAGGATGATTGTGATAATCTAAAAAGCAAAGACTAATATCATAAAAGTGAAAGTGCGTTATATCGACTAGAGGGGGGGTGAATAGGCGATTTTTATGAATTCTTCACTGAGGAATTTGCCGGTGAGGAAATTCCTAAATGAAGAACTACTAGTAGCAAAATAAGTACTCAAATGTAAACATAACAGAACACATGCATGGTCATCATAATGGAATGAAGACAAGCGAAGAGTACAGAAAGCATAAACACAGGATAACACAGAAAGAGGACTGACAGACTGAAGAAATTGAACTGAGGAAATTGAGAAAGTCTTCAGTCAAAGTCTTCAAACAGATATGAACAAGCACACAACAACAGAAATGAGGAAATGGAAGAGCTGAGGAAATAGAACCAGAAAGATCGGTGAAGACAATGATTTGGTAGACCAGTTCCAACTGCTGTCTCAGTTGTACATCTGGTTGGAGCGGTTGAGTATTTAAACTCGAGGACACCCAGTCCCGGACACACAGTCCTCACCGTATTCTCCTTGAGCTAAGGTCACACAGACCTCGCCCAATCACTCGTGGTAAGTCTTCAGGTGACTTCTGAACCTTCATAAACTTGGTCACTCGGCGATCCACAATTCCTCTTGGATGCTCTAGACCTTGATGCCTAACCTTCTGGAAGAAGCACCGTCTTCAAAGGAAACAAGCGTCGGATCCACATAGGATCAATCTCTTCAGTGATGCTCAATCACTTTGGGTTTGTAGGTGTTGGGTTTGGGTTTTCCTCACTTGATGATTTTTGCTCAAAGTCCTCGGAGGATGGGATGCTCTCAAATGACAAGTGTCAGTTTCTCTCGGAGCAGCCAACCAGCTAGTGGTTGTAGGGGGCGGCTATTTATACCCTAGGGAGCAGCCCGACATGATAAGACATAAATGCCCTTGTCTGATATGACCGTTTGGTGGGTAGATATTTTGGGACAGCTGGCGCATAGCACAGCAACGGTCGGAATATTTGACTCTCAAATTCCTCAGGGCTATCATGTTCCTCACTATGTAGGCAATCCGCACTAGTGAATTCCTAACTCCTCAGTCAGAACAAATTCCTCAGAGACCAGAAGAACTTCGTCTCTGTCACTGAAGAATATGACTGAACTGTATGAGATTTCCAATGGCTTCACTCGAAGGGATTGGTAGGTGTAGGATTTCGAGTTGAGCATCACATGGAAATTTTTCCTTAGTATTTCCTCGACCCCCTTTAACAGTACGGTGTTTCCTATGACTCAAGAAAGAGAAAATGAAACTACGAAAACAAAAGTCTTCACGCTTCATGTTCCTCGAATGAATACCAAGTCTTCAAGGTCACACCAATTTCTTCACTTTCAAAGTCTTCAGAAAGTCTTCAGAAGTCCAAAGTCTTCAGTTGAAGAACTTCATTTTTAGGGGTCGACTTTCTCTGTAAATATCAAACTCCTCATAGACTTATAGACCTCTGTACACTCACAAACGCATCAGTCCCTTAACCTATAAGTCTTCAATACAACCAAAATCACTAAGGGGCACTGGATGCACTTACAATCTCCCCCTTTTTGGTGATTGATGACAATATAGGTTAAGTTATCAACGGGGATAAACATATGGAGTGTAAATACTGATATTGAGGAATTTGATTGCAAGATATAGAAGAACTCCCCCTGAAGATGTGCATAGTGAGGAATTTGCTTTTGAAGCAATGCATACTTGAAGAGTATAATCATGGAGATCTCCCCCTATATCTTGTAATTCATACACGCATTTGACATATAATATGAAGAATTTGAAATGCATGATGAAATATGGTGACTGATGTAATTCAGCATGCGTGCATTGACATTAATGAGGAATAAGCATGCAGAAGAACTCAGCAAAAGCATCAAGCCACCATAGAGTTTAAGATTACAACTCGATCCAGCAAAGTCATCAGAAGAACAAGAGTTGTAACTTAGCAAAGAAAAACGCTCATATAAGATAGACCCTCTTGAAGACTAACTCACATTTCTGCCCCTTTGTCATCGAATGACAAAAAGGGTTGAAACTGAGGACTAACGCCCCTGAAGAATACCATGATGACGGAGGAGCGCCAGCATTGTCTGGGTCTTGAGTTGTTGTAGGGCCTGCTGCAGTGTCGTCCAAGTCTTCATGCTCGTCCGTGGCGCGCAATGAAGAATATGAACTGGCCACCAAGGAAGGAACCTTGACCTTTTTGAATTTCTTTGGTGGAGGAGCAGACCAGTCAAAGTCTTCCTTGAAGCCCATTTGCTTCAAATCTTCTTCACCATATAGATGTGACAGAATAGCCCAGGTGCAATCAAACACTTCATGGAGGTAGTAATGGTTTTTCTTCATTGCATTATGTGTGGAAGTCATGTTGTGAAGAATAGAGCCAAACTGACGCTTAACCCATTTGTGGTTTCGATCCACCTTCTGGTGAAGACTAATAAGCAGCTCACGGTCAGTCATCACACGAGGAGCAGTAGCTTGAGGACTTGACTTGGTAGTATTGGTAGCAGAATCATGAGTGGCAGAGTCATAATTGGTGGAGTAAGATGCAGCTTTGCGGAACTAACCATCCAACGGACGAATGCCTCCATCGATAACGGCTGGTGACTTGCCCTTCTCATCAGATGAGGAAATTGTCCGCTTGAGGACTTCAATTGGGGGAAAGTAGCTGAGGTGATTCTGAAAACCAGCCTTGTAGTTGAGTGAAGACCTTGTTCTGAGGAATCTCATGATCCACAGCGCGTAAGGCTTCAGCTCAAATGGTGAAAGTGCAACATTCGCCAGAGTCCTCATGAAGAAATCATGATAGTTTATGGGGATTCCATGCATTATATTGAAAAGCATATTCTTCATCATCCCAATAATTTCTTCATCGGATGAGTCATGGCCTTTGATAGGACTCATGGTCTTCGTCAGAATGCGGTAGATGGTTCTTGGCACATAGAGCAATTCCTTCACAAGGAATTTGGTCCTTGGGGCTTGACCAGGCTTCAACGGCTTCATGAGCACTTGCATATAGTGAGCAGTAAGTTCAGGCTCATCATACAGACAACGAGCACCGTCAGGTAGAGGACTGATTGGCAAGGCACGAAGCAATTCAGAGGCTGGTGCCTTGTAATGAGTGTTTTCAGTCATCCAGTCCAACACCCAAGAGTTGACGTCAGCAGCCTCACCTGTGATATGCAGCATTGCATAGAACTGAAGAATAAGCTCTTCATTCCAATCAACTATGTCTGAACAAAAGTTGAGCAAGCGTGCATCATGAAGCATACTGAGGACGTGAGAAAAGCAAGGCATTGATTCCATGTCCACGTGAGGAATGTGCTCGTGGTCGAAGACTTTGTCCTTGTTGAAAAGTAGTGAGGAATAGAAGTTAGCCTGGCTGGCAGTCCAGAAACGCTTCCTTCTAAGACGAGCATTGTCATATGGGTTAAATTCAGTGAAGAACACATGCTCGCCGAAGAAATCATCAGCCTTGAATTTTTGCTTCTTTGAGAAAGGATCCTTTGGCTTGGGCTGAGGAGTGTCAGTCAATTGCATCACCACCTCAGGAATCACAATCTCAGGTTCCTCCGGTTGAGGAATTTCAGGCTCGTCTGCAGCTTCAACCTGGGTCTTCATTTCTTCATTTACATTTTCTTCAGCACTAGTGTCTGGAATTTCTTCATGAACACTTGGGGTTGCATGAGGTTCTTCAGATCCCATTTGCACTTCAGTAGCAGTAGGGGACTGAGGAATTGCTTGGAGTGGAGTGAACATTGGAGAGTTGGGGTGCTGACTGTCCCAAAAGTCATCATTGAGCACAGGAGTGGTACAACCAATGTCCACATCCTCATCTTCCATTTCTTTGAAACCTGCCTCTTCAGCAGTGAACTGAGGCATAGGTGAGGAAATGACTAAGGTTGAAGGGATTTCATCCACTTCAATTTCTTTGTCCAACTGCTCTGTCGAAGCAGCAGAAGAAGTTTCTTCATTAGATTCATTGGGAATCACATAATCTTCACCAAAAGGAACAAGTCCTTTGGTGGCATGAAGGAGACTGGAACGACATCAATTGGGTTGTCAATTGAACTAGTCAGTGGCTTCATCTTCTTCGGAGCTGAAGAATTTGATGAAGTTGATGCCTTCCTTTTCTTCACAGCTGCACGCTCTACAACTTTGGTATTCTTCACATCTGATGCAGATGGAAGGATCAGAGTTGGTGTAGGCGCAGGAGGTGCAAAGGACTTTGGTTCATTTTCCTTAGGCGCAACTGATGCAGTTGCCCTGACTTCTTCACTTTCTATAGGCGCACCACTAGTGGATGCCCTGGTAATATCTTCAGCGGCTGGAATGGAGTCATCAGCCCTGGCACTTTCAGTTTCTTCAGCAACCTGATTGTCATTAGCGGTGCTGGCATGTCTTCAGTAGGCTGAGCAGATGCTTCAGCCGGTGTAACTTCAATGTGCATAGGTGGAGCAGCACTTGAAGTGAATTTCTTCGTCAGATTGATGAACCGAACCTTGGCGCCCTTCCAATCAGCATAAAACCGATCAAATTCATCACTCAGTTGCTTGATTTCAGCTTACAAAGCAATGAGCTGATCAGGGGTGAGAGTGAGGACATTGTCCTTGAGGTAGCGCTGTTTCTTGTACTGCGCTTTCTTCAAACTTCTGCCTTGTTCAAATTTCCACTCTTCTTCCTCCATGAAGGCAGTCAGAACATGACATTGACCGGGAGTGAGGTTCATCTCTGGCAAAAGCGTGTTAGAGTCCTTGTGCCATAGGTCAATGTAATCGAGGATCAACTTTGGATCCAACATCAGTGGCACATTGCTACCTTTGGCTCTAGCGGCCCTGGCTTGCCTGTCTCTGATGATTTCGGCAAGTTCTTCATCGTCAGCCTCATCGTCATCAGAGGGAACTTGGAAGGCGACCTGCTTCTTGTGAGGAGTTGGTCGAAGGCCTCATCCAGCAGTGGCCTTTTTCTTCAGCAGAGAGGGGCCAACTGAGGATGTTGGTGCAGCTGAGGAACTTGCAGATGCTCCTGAGGCAATTGAGATGCCTTGGGTCCTTTGGCACGGTGGCGAGATGCACAGGTGCCGAGGATTTGGTCGGAGCAGCTGAAGACTTTGACGGAGGAGCTGAGGACTTTGAAGGAGCAGTCTAAGGAATTGGCCGTGAGGGCCTTGAAGAATCTGGCCTTGAGGGCATTGCAGAGGAGCTTGGCCGTGAGGGCATTGAAGAAGAAGCGGTTGAATTATGTGCAGGCTTCTTATGCATCGCCTTCTTCGGCTGACTAGCAGAGGCCTCAACAGAGGCAGCAGCAGCAGCAGAGTCTGCGTTGAATTTCTTCACTGCTTCCTTTGCTTGCTTGGCCAGTTTGGCCTGGCGCTTTGCCCATTCATCAGCATAGTCCTCACCGCGCTTGAGGCTGGTGGGATCTGCCTCTTAGCCTAGTGCCAATGGAGGTCTTGAGCATGGAGGGTTGAGCGCGAATTTCTTTATGTGCTTGGGAGTAACATACCTGTACTCCCTCCATTCTTGTGCCCATCTCCTCTCTATCAGTTGTATGCGCACCTTGCACTGATTCTTGTCCTCCTTGCCAAATTTGGCTTCATCAGGAGTGCAATATCCAACATAAATGTCCTCAGGGATTTCAAACGCAGTATTGACCTCAGGCCTCTTTCCTCCCTTCTGTGGCTTCTTATCAGCCATTTTCTTCAGCTGAGGAATATGAACAACTGAAGTTTCTGAAGAGGTGTGCAACTTTTCTTCGAGGAACGCTGCAAATGAGTTAAGTTGATGAGAACCTAGTGATTCAGCAGCGGACATTTGTACCTGTGAACAGAGTATAGTTGCGAGGAATTTGGAGAGGTCATATGCGTTCTCAGAAGGTTTTTCAAAAAATGAATAGGTTTGAGGAATTTGACCAGATGAGTCTTGAGGAATTTCACTAAGCGTTCTTTATCTTAGGTTCCAGAGTTGTATAGAATGAAAATCCACACAATTGAGGAATCTTGAAGAAAATCATTGCTTAGAGAAACGAATCAAGAGCCAATGACATGTGAGGTGTTCATGTGTGTGAAGATTTGAAGAATAAACACCTTTGAAGATTTTCAAGAAAACATAAGAATCAAAGAGGGCAGTAAAAGTAACTTTTAGTTACCCGAGTGAAGAACACGACAAACTGGGAAGTGTAGATGTGAAGTTCATCAGTTCAGATCTTCCACGCCCTAGCTCAGCAGAGGAAGACGGCTACGGCAGCGCAGGAGTGAAGAAATCCTCAACCGACGCGAGTACGACGGCGACGAGGTCGAGGCAGTGAAGCTCTTCCTCACCGGGAACGATGAAGTAGCGGCGGCACTAGGGTTTGGGAAGCTCGAGCGGGAGTGAGAGCGAGCGAGGTGAAAGTGAAGTGAGGAAGAGGCAGGGGTATTTATAGAGGGAGTGAAAAACTGTACGCCCGAGGAAATCGGACGAACATGCCCCTAGCCCTTCTCATTCGCTTGACATGTGTCACCCACGTACTGAGAGGTGGCGATCGTGAGGATCGTGGGTGAACAGATAAGTATTGTCGTGAGAAGCGGAATGGTTTGAGCGGCAAAGCCGAAAATTCAGATTAGATAAGTTAAAAGTTCTGTTCGCAATTTCTTCAGCTGTTAAGGACACAGTGAAGATTTTGAACGAGGTTCAAATAGAACGCACATGAGGAATTTGTGAATAGACTGGGTTGAGTTTAGCATAGAGGGGGAAGGGTCCGATCACATTCACTTAGCAGAAGAAATCAACTTGAAGAAATAGCAATAAGTGAATGCTGTAGAGGACATAAAACTCATATATATATATATATATATATATATATATATATTCAAATGACGAACAACACCGTAAGGAGTGAAGACAATGCAAAGTTGAAGAATTTAAAAAAAACTGAGGAATTTAAAAAACAAAGAAAAACTCAAATTGAAGATTTCCAACTTTGGGTGGTGGCGTAACCCACCGTATAAGAAAGCTGATTTTAGACACCGCGTATAATTGTCGTAGGGTTCTGAGAATCAATTTCTTCACACTTAGAGGGTTAGTCTTCATTGATTGAAGAAAAACGTTACTTCGTGTGTTGCGCATCTAAGACATCAAGTCAGCATAAGTGTTAGGATGTGTGTCCATTTCAGAGAACATTCGAAGATTCTAGGATATTTAGCTCACACCACAACTTGCTAAATCTCTTCTCATCCAGGGGATTAGTGAAGATATCGGCTAGTTGATCTTCAGTGCTAACGTGGTCGATGGAGATGGTCACCCTTCAACACATGATCACGAAGAAAATGATGACGAATCTGGATGTGCTTTGTCTTCGAGTGCTGAACTGGGTTATGAGCAATCTTGATAGCACTCTCATTGTCACAGTAGAGAGCCACATTCTTCACGTTGACGCCATAGTCCTTGAGTGGTTTCTTCATCCATAGTAGTTGAGCACAGCACGATCCAGCAGCAATGTACTCAGCTTCTGCAGTGGAGAGTGATACGCAGTTCTGTTTCTTCGAGGACCAACAGACCAAGGATCGTCCGAGGAAATGACATGTGCCTGATGTTGACTTGCGGTCCACACGATCACCAACATAGTCAGAGTCTGAATATCCAATGAGATCAAACGAAGATCCCTTGGGATACCATAATCCAAGTGTTGGTGTGTGAGATAAGTATCGAAGAATATGCTTCACAACCTTATGGTGTGATTCCTTTGGTGTAGCTTGAAATCGGGCACACATGCAAACACTAAGCATAATATCCGGCCTAGATGCACATAGGTACAATAAAGAGCCAATCATGGAGCGGTATACCTTTTGATCGAAGTCTTTACCATTTTCATCAGTGCATAGAAGGCCATTTGTGGGCATTGGAATTTTGACCCCTTTGCAACCTTGCATGCCGAATTTCCTCAATACGTCCTTGAGGTATTTCTCCTGAGATATGAATATCCCATTGCGCTGTTGACGAATTTGAAGACCTAAAAAGAATTTCAATTCTCCCATCATAGACATTTGATATTCTTCACTCATCATATAGGCAAATTCATCACTATATCGTTGGTCAGTACAGCCAAAAATGATATCATCAACATATATTTGGCACACAAACTATTCATCATCATAGGACTTAGTGAAAAGAGTTGGGTCGAGTGAACCGGGTTTGAAGCCTTTCTTCATGAGGAATTCCTTCAAAGTATCATACCACGCCTGAGGGGCTTGCTTGAGGCCATACAGGGCCTTGTTGAGCTTGAAGACTTTGTCAGGATTCTTTGGATCTTCAAGACCTGGGGGTTGAGCAACATATACTTCTTCCTCAAGCTTACCGTTGAGGAATGCACTTTTCACATCCATTTGTTGTAAGATAATATCATGATGGTTAGCATAAGCAAGTAATATGCGAATAGCCTCAAGTCTAGCAACAGGTGCAAAAGTTTCATCGAAGTCAATTCCTTCAATCGGTGTGTAGCCTTGAGCTACAAGCCGTGCCTTATTCCTCACCACAAGGCCATTTTCATCTTGCTTGTTGCGGTAGATCCACTTTGTGCCAATAATATTGTGCTTGCGAGGATCTGGACGTTTGACCAGTTCCCAGACGTTGTTGAGCTCGAACTGATGTAATTCTTCTTGCATAGCTTGAATCCACTCAGGCTCCAGAAATGCTTCATCTACCTTAGTGGGCTCTGTGATAGAGACAAAAGCAAAGTGCCCACAAAAGTTAGACAAATGTGAAGATTTTGAGCGTGTGAGAGGACCTGGTGCTTCAATGTCATCGATGATCTTCTTGATTTGCACTTCATTTGCAATCCGAGGATGAGCGGGTTTTCTTCGAGGAATTTGATCCGCATTTTCTTCAGGAGCATTTTCCTTAGCACCATTTTCTTCAGGTGCGCCAGCTCGACGTTCATAATGTTCTGGAATGAATTCTTCAGCAGATTCTTTAGTGGGAATGACATCCTCAGTAGCCTTGAATTTGATGGAATCTTCAGGTGCTGGTTCATCTATCACAGAAGGTAGGTGCTCTATTTGCGAGCCATTAGTTTCATTGAACCGCACATCTACAGTTTCAACAACCTTGTGAAGAACGTTGTTGAAGACTTTGTAGGTGTGCGAGTCCTTTCCGTAACCAAGCATGAAACCCTCATGTGCTTTCGGTGCAAATTTAGAAGTGTGATGAGGATCTCTAATCCAACATTTAGCACCGAAGACTTTTAAGTAACTCACGTTGGGTTTCTTGTCAGTGAGGAGTTCATAGGCAGTTTTCTTGAAGAATTTGTGAAGATATACTCTGTTGATGATGTGGGAGCAGTATCAATTGCCTCAGTCCAGAAACAATGAGGCGTCTTTTATTCATCAAGCATAGCGCGAGCCATCTCAGCAAGACTTCTGTTCTTGCGCTCCACGACACCATTCTACTAAGGAGTATAAGGAGAAGATAACTCATGAGTAATATCAAGTTCATCAAGATAGTCATCAAGACCGGAATTCTTGAACTCAGTCCCATTGTCACTTCTTATGTGCTTGATCTTCACACCGAAGTTGGTTGAAGCCCTCGAGGAGAATTGTTTGAAGACTTCCTGCACGTCATGTTTGTAAGTGACAATGTGTACCCATGTCTAACGAGAATAATCATCAACAATAACAAAGCCATATAGAGATGCATCATTTGT
This sequence comes from Triticum aestivum, assembly GCF_018294505.1. NCBI lineage: Eukaryota > Viridiplantae > Streptophyta > Magnoliopsida > Poales > Poaceae > Triticum > Triticum aestivum. Next base: position 415,084,353 of record NC_057801.1, read on the forward strand.
AATAGCAGAATAATGATTAGGACCGAAGAGATCCATGTGAAGCAATTCAAATGGCCGAGTGGTAGTCATGATAGTCTTTGCTAGATGCTTGGCCTTTGTCATCTTTCCAGCTTCACAGGCTCCGCATAAGTGATTCTTGAGGAAATTGACATTCTCAATGCCAATGACATGCTTCTTCTTCGCAAGCGTGTGCAGATTCCTCATGCCAGCATGACCAAGTCGTCGATGCCATAGCCAGCCTTCTGAATCTTTTGCAAGTAAGCATACGGCCGGTTGTGGTCCTGTAGGGAAATCAACAATGTACAAGTCTCCTCTCCTAAAGCCTTCAAAGACTTTGGAATTGTCAGCTTCCATGATCACAACACAACGATATTTGCCAAAGACAACAACCATATCAAGATCACAAAGCATTGAGACAGACATGAGGTTGTATCCTAAGGATTCGACAAGCATGACTTTGTCCATGTGTATATCCTTTGAGATCGCATCCTTACCTAGACCCAATACCTGACTCTTGCCTTTGTCAACGAAGATGATATGCTTCAGATGTGACGGTGATAAAGGTGCATCCATCAACAGATTCTTGTCACCAGTCATGTGATTTGTACATCCACTATCGAGGACCCACTCATTGGCTTTGGTTTGATCATCCTACAGATGAATTAGTGCAACTTACGAACTCGTATACTTCATCAGTGAAGAATATGACACCAATATCATCAGATCAATTTCTTTGAGCAATAGAACAAATAAACAATATAAGGACATGTGAAATGAAAATTCATTTCATCATGATTAGCCTGCATCCTATCAGGCACTACGGTGTTTCCTATGACTCAAGAAAGAGAAAATGAAACTACGAAAACAAAAGTCTTCATGCTTCATGTTCCTCAAATGAATACCAAGTTTTCAAGGTCACACCAATTTCTTCACTTTCAAAGTCTTCAGAAAGTCTTCAGAAGTCCAAAGTCTTCAGTTGAAGAACTTCATTTTTAGGGGTCGACTTTCTCTGTAAATATCAAACTCCTCATAGACTTATAGACCTGTGTACACTCACAAACGCATCAGTCCCTTAACCTATAAGTCTTCACACCAAAATCACTAAGGGGCACTTGATGCACTTACAACAAGACGCTCCAAGCAAAACACATATCATGTGGCGAATAAAAATATAGCTCCAAGTAAAGTTACCGATAGACGAAGACGAAAGAGGGGATGCCTTCCGGGGCATCCCCAAGCTTAGGCTTTTGGTTATCCTTGAATATCTTGGGGTGCCATGGGCATCCCCAAGCTTAGGCTCTTGCCACTCCTTATTCCATAGTCCATCAAATCTTTACCCAAAACTTGAAAACTTCACAACACAAAACTCAACAGGAAATCTCATAAGCTCCGTTAGTGCAAGAAAGAAAAACCACCACATAAGGTATTGTAATGAACTCATTATTTATTTATATTGGTGTTAAACCTACTGTATTCCAACTTCTCTATGGTTCATACCCCTTGATACTAGCCATAGATGCATCAAAATAAGCAAACAACACACGAAAAACAGACATAACAGTCTGTAGCAATCTGTAACTCTCGAATACTTCTGGAACTCTAAAACTCCTACCAAAATCGGAAGTCCTGGAAAATTTGTCTATTGATCTACATAAAAAAGAATCAACACAAAATCACGTTTATGTGAATTACTAAAATTATTTTCGTGCGTCCAAATTTTTGTTTTTCAGCAGAATCAAATTAACTATCACCATAGGTTATCCTATAGGTTCTACTTGGCACAAACACTAATTAAAACATGAAAACACATATAAACATTAGCTAGATGAAATATTTATTACTAAACAGAAGCAAAAAGTAAGAAACAAAAATAAAATTGGGTTGCCTCCGAACTAGCGCTATCATTTAACGCCCCTAGCTAGGCATAAAAGCGAGGATAGATCTAAGTAGTGCCATCTTTGGCACTCCATTCATAAGTAGCTCGCACGATAGATTCATAAGGTAATTTAACTTTATTTCTTGGAAAGTGTTCCATGCCTTTCCTTAATGGAAATTGGAATCTAATATTCCCTCTCTTCATATCAATAATTGCACCAATCATTCTAAGGAAAGGTCAACCAAGAATAATAGGACCAGAAAGATTGCAATCTATGTCAAGAATAATAAAATCTACGGGCACATAATTCCTATTTGGAACAATAAGAACATCATTGATCCTTTCCATAGGTTTCTTAATGGTGGAATCCGCAAGGTGCAAATTTAAGGAGCAATCATCAAAATCATGGAAACCTAGAATATCACATAAAGTTTTCGGAATCATGGAAACACTAGAACCCAAATCACATAAAGCATAACACTCATGATCTTTAATTTTAATCTTTATAGTAGGTTCCCACTCATCATAAAGTTTTCTAGGTATAGAAACTTCCAAATTAAGTTTTTCATCATAAGATTGCATCAAGGCATCAATAATATGTTTGGTAAAAGCTTTATTTTGACTATAAGCATGAGGAGAATTCAACAGAGATTGAAACAAGGAAATACAATCTATTAAAGAACTTATCATAATTAAATTCCTTGAAATCCAATATAGTGGGTTCAATGCTATTTAAAGTCTTGACCTCTCCAATCCCACTTTTACCAAATTTAGCATCAAGATCTAAGAACTCTGAATCATTGGGACGCCTTTTAACTAAAGTTGACTCATCTACAGTCCCATCATTATTAAAGTTCATATTGCAAAACAAGGATTTAATAGGGGACTCATCAATAACTTTTAGATCTTCATCATTACTTTCATGGAAACTAGAAGAACACGCTTTTACAAAGCAATCTTTCTGAGCACGCAACCTAGCGGTTCTTTCTTTGCACTCATCAATGGAAATTCTCATGGCTTTGAAAGACTCATTGATATCATGCTTAGGATAAGTAGATATAAGTTTTAAAGAATCAACATCAAGTGAAAGTCTATCAATGTTCCTAGCCAAATCATCAAATTTAAGCAATTTTTCTTCAAGCAAGGCATTAAAATTCTTTTGAGAGATCATAAATTCTTTAACACTATTCTCAAAATCAGAGGGATATTTATTAAAATTTCCATAAGAGTTGCTGTAGGAATTACCATAATTATTAGAGGAATTACTAGGGAACGGTCTAAGATTAAAGTTTCCTCTATAAGCATTGTTACCAAAATTATTCCTACCAACAGAATTTACATCGATAGATTCATTATTATTCTCAATCAAAGTAGACAAAGGCATATCATTGGGATCGATAGGAGCACTCTTAGTAGAAAACAATTTCATAAATTAATCCATCTTTCCACTCAAAACATTAATTTCTTCTATAGCATGCACTTTTTTACTAGTAGATCTTTCGGTGTGCCATTGAGAATAATTAGCCATAATGTTATCAAGGAGTTTAGTAGCTTCTCCTAAGGTGATTTCCATAAAAGTGCCTCTCGCGGCCGAATCTAAATGATTTCTAGAAGCAAAATCCAATCCAGCATAAAATTTTTGTATGATCATCCATAAGATCAAACCATGAGTAGGGCAATTGAGAATCATTAATTTCATTCTTTCCCAAGATTGGGCAACATGCTCATGATCGAGTTGTTTAAAATTCATAATATCGTTCCTAAGAGATGATCTTAGCGGGAGGAAAATACTTAGAGATAAAAGCATCTTTGCACTTATTCCATGAATCAATACTATTCTTAGGCAAAGACGAAAACCAAATTTTAGCACGATCTCTAAGTGAAAACGGAAATAACTTCAATTTAAGATTACCATTATCCGTATCTTTCTTCTTTTGCATCGCACACAAATCAACAAAGTTGTTTAGATGGGCAGCGGCATCTTCACTAGGAAGGCCGGCGAATTGATCTTTCATAACAAGATTCAGCAAAGCAGCATTGATTTTACAAGACTCAACATCATTAAGAGGAGCAACCGGAGTACTAAGGAAATCATTATTATTGGTACTGGAAAAGTCACACAATTTGGTATTATCTTGCGCCATCATGACAAGCAATCCTACACACAAGCAAACAAAAAGGCAAGCGAAAGAGAGAGGAGATTGGGAAAGAGAGGGCAAATAAAACGGCAAGGGTGAAGTGGGGGAGAGGAAAACGAGAGGCAAATGGCAAATAATGTAATGCGAGGGAGATGTGTTTGTGATGGGTACTTGGTATGTCTTGACTTGAGCGAAGACCTCCCCGGCAACGGCACCAGAAATTCTTCTTGCTATGTCTTTAGCTTCCGTTGGTTTTCCTTGAAGAGGAAAGGGTGATGCAGCAATAGTAGCGTAAGTATTTCCCTCAGCTTTTGAGAACCAAGGTATCAATCCAGTAGGAGGCTCCTCAAAAGTCTCATGCACCTACACAAACAAACAACAACCTCGCAACCAACGCAATAAAGGGGTTGTCAATTGAGGGAGTCCTGGATTAGGGGGTATCCGGACAGCCGGACTGTGTACAACGTCCGGACTATACAAGCGTGAAGATACAAGACTCAAGACTTCGGCCCGTGTCCGCATGGGACTCTCCTTTGCGTGGAGGACAAGCTTGGCGATCCGGATATTGTGTTTCCTTCCTTGTAACCGACTCCATGTAAACCCTAACCCTCTCCAGTGTCTATATAAACCGGAGAGGTTGGTCCTTAGAAGGCCGATCACAATTACAATGATCCTTAGAAGGTCGATCACAATTACAATCATACCATCATAGGTTAGCTTCTAGGGTTTAGCCTCTACGATCTCGTGGTAGATCTACTCTTGTACTACCCATATCTTCAATATTAATCAAGTAGGAAGTAGGGTTTTACCTCCATCGAGAGGGCCCAAACCTGGGTAAACATCTGTGTCCCTTGCTTCCTATTACCATTAGCCTTGACGCACAGATCGGGACCCCCTACCCGAGATCCGCCGGTTTTGACACCGACATTGGTGCTTTCATTGAGAGTTCCTCTGTGTCGTCGCTATGGGGCTCGATGGCGCCTTCAATCGTCAACAACACGGTCCAGGGGGAGACATTTCTCCCCGGACAGATCTTCGTGTTCGGCGTCTTCACACTGCGGGCCAATTCACTTGGCCATCTGGAGCAGATCGATGGCTACGCCGCTGGCCACCAGGTTAGGTTCAGAAACTTGAACTAGACAGCTGATATTCGCAGAGACTTGATCTTCGATGGATTTGGGCCTGCGCCAGAGCACCGAACAGTCACGACAAGCCCGGCTTAAACCTGCTGTCGGACAAAGCTCGGGATCTAAACCCGGAGCAAGTTGCATTGCCTAAGGACGAAGGGGTGGACCTTGCCCTGCAGGCCGCACATTCATTGGCGATGGAGCCGAACACGGGTCTCACCTCTGAGGTGGCCTGTGACTTCGGACCCCCGGATTCGCATCCGGATGTTGGTTCCCGTCCGCGCGCCCCCGAGCCCGCCGAGCCTGGTTGGGCTCCGGTAATGGAATTCATCGTTGCGGATATCTTCCGGCACTCACCCTTTGGCAACATGCTGAATTCGTTAAAAACTCTCTCTTTGACAGAAAATTCCAGACCGAACTATGTCCGGCTCGAATGGGAAGCAGGCGACGAAGAATTTTGTTACCCACCCACCACCCACTTCATAGCCATGGTTGATGATTTAACCGATGTGCTTGACTTCGACTCCAAAATAAGAGATGGCAATGGGAGGCCACGGCGTAATAAAAATAAATGCCTAAACAAGGAAGAGAGCCCAGACAACACAACGGTTAATGCCGGATTCAGGGGCTCTCGGCCTGATCAGCAAAAGAAGCCATTTAAAGGCAGCAAAGAGGGACCGTCCGGTCTAAACAGAGTCCTGGACAGACGTGCCAAATTCATGGCACCCCGGAAAAGCCTGCGAACCACACGCAAAGAGAGTGCTGGGTCTTCAAGCAGGCCGGCAAATTAAATGCCGAACACAAGGGAAGGGAAACACCAAGTGAAGACGAGGATGAACCTCGCCAGCCGAACACTGGGGGACAGAAAAAATTCCCGCCAGAGGTTAAAATAGTGAACATGATCCACATGACTTGTACATCCATGAGAAGGCACGAACGCGCGCATAGAGACGCGTGCGACATAGAGCCCATCGTACCTACACCTAACTACTGGATGTTTTATCCAATCACCTTCGACCGCTCGGACGGCCGAACTAGTATTCAGCGTGAAGGATCAGAGGCCTTGGTGCTCGACCCAATAAATCGATGGATACCATCTCACCCACGTCCTCATGGATGGCGACATCAGTCTCAATCTAATTTATGAGGACACTGTCCGCAGGATGGGGATAGACCCATCCAGAATTAGTCCAAGCAACACCACCTTTGAAGGAGTGATACCAGGCGTTGAAACCTACAGCAGGGGCTCCGTCATACTGGAGGTAACATTCGGCTCTTCAGGCAACTCCACAAGCGAAGAACTACTCTTCATCATCGCACCCTTCCAAAGCGACTATCATGCATTGCTTGGAAGAACGGCCTTCACCCGCTTCAACGCATTGCTGCACTATGGCTACCTTACACTCAAGATGCCCGGTCCACATGGCGTCATCACCATTAGCGGAATAACAGAGCGCTCTTCATGCGCAGAGGAACACGCGACGGCCCTAGCGGCCGTACCATAAGCGGCCTCCAATATAAAAAAACATGACTATTCGTTAAGACCACAGACACGGTTAGACGAGTCCGGTAGCCCAGGTCGAACCAGGGCACCGTATATGCAATCCCATAGCGGATACCAGGGGCTATAAATACTTGATAAAGCCCCACACTTGGCTCAACCTTATTGGCAGGCCAACATCTTACAATTTTACCATCCATCGCATATTTACATTGTACTCTCCTATGAGTTTTCTTTTTCCACAGACAACGTTCGCGCGATACCCTTCTAGGATACGGCACAACGGAGACAAAGGCGCAGACGTGCAGCAGGGCCCAGTTCAACAGGTTTCTTTTTAGATTAAGCCCCTGTGTAAACCTTTTCTATTGCCTCTTGTTGTTTAACCATCCCATGGGTTCCATACCCATAGAGGATACTGCCGTTTTTGGCATTTCGCCACGACAGATTAACGCACGTACCTGGAAACACAGGTTTTATAATGAATGGGCATTCTTGAGCCCATCATCTGTTATCAAGTCCAAATACCTTTGGGAGTGTTCGGCGTCACGAGTTTGGCCTTATATGCATCAGCTCCGAATTATGTCTTTGGTCAAATGTTGGGTTTGCCTGGCTCCTGGGTTTGCCGCCTTATGTTCCGTTATTATCGGCTAAGGTGGCCAAAGGAGAACTACTGCGATTGTGCCCTGGTTATTCCGGACGAGCACCTCAGTAGAGAAAGCCGAAAACTGACTGTCATGATGCAGCGAGAGACTGTTCAACCACTCGAAGACTCACCGGAATCTTTAGGATTCCTCCGCATTAACGAAGGGCCATTTCCTGGTCATGTACATACGCACCCGTATTCGGATGCACGCGAAAGGTACCAGGGGCTACATAGTAGCCCCAACGTTAGACTCCCATGGCTAAGCGAAAGTGTTACAGCTATATAGTCCAGTTGCCTAGTTCGACGTGCGATCACCTACTTAATGGACCAAGACGTTGGATCAAGTGTGGTTAAGCATATTTTTCGCGAACACCCCCGCATTGTATGCGTGGGGGCTGAAGCCAACGACTGCTAACTTTCGGATTACATATTTATATATACATATATATATATATATATATATATATATATAAACGGCCGCACAGGGGACACAATCATATTTTCAGGCAAACAAGTATAAATATAGCCTCATAATCAAAATAAACATTGATTTTACAATGATTCAACTCATCATTCGAACAAGACATTCTTCGAGCATTGCGCCTCTATTAGGCGGGCACCTTCTGTGACCTGCGCCAAGTAGTGCTCGGCCGGATATTGCCCCCCCGCCGGATCCTGGGTCGCTATAATGGTGGCCTCCATATCCGTCCAATAGGCTTTAACGCGGGCAAGAGGCATCCGTGCACCCTCTATGCACGCCGACCTTCTCATGGCTTCGATCCGAGGCACGGCCCCATGGAATTGTTGCACCAAGGCAAAGTAACTGTCCGGCTTAGGCCTCTTCGGCCAAAGATGGTCTATTACAGACTGCATTGCAAGCCCGGACAGCCTGTGAAGCTCCGCTACAGCAGCCATCTTGTCACTTAACGGCAGCGGGCGAGTGGGAGCATTGAATTGCGACCAGAAAAGCTTCTCCACTTCCTTATCACCTTGATCTTTGAAGAACTCGGCAGCGTCAGCCGTACTCTTCGCCAAATCCGCATATGCGTCTGTAAGACTCCAGCGTCCATCCAGGGGAGCGTACTTCGGATTGAAAAACTTCTTCCGCAGCAAATAGGAGCCCCCAGCCGCGATTTTACCGGCCTGTTGAAGCTCCTCCCGCGCACCTCTGAGCTCGGTTCGTATTTCCTTGGTGGCATTAAGTGCCTTGTTCAGGTCGGCCGAATTATCCTCATGCTCCTTTTTAAGGAGCTCATACCGGTCAGCGGCATTTTTTAACTCAATAGCCATTTCGGCTATCTTTTCCTCGCTTCGGCGATGAGCAGCCTGTTCGGCCCTCAATTCCTCGGCCGCCTTTAGGGCAGCCGCATTGCTCACCGAGCTTGTTCCTTGGCTTGAGCAAGTTCCGCCCTCAGGGCCTCCATGGAAGCAACACCATCTGCAGTCCAAACATATTGCATTAATATCATGCCACCTTCATATTTTCCTATACAAGGGAAGGCAGGGCACATACCCTATGATTTGTGCAGCCGCTCATTCACCAGCGTGATATCGGCATCAATCGATCCAATCTGCCTCGTTAGTTCGGCAACTTCAACGGACTGGTCGGCGACTGGACCCGCAGTTACCTGCGCGTATTCACAAAGCAATCATTGGTCTATGATCCCCCGTTTGCCGCCTAGGGCGGGCAACCAGAGTCTCAGGGGCTACTATCTATATGGAGCACACTTAGCGCATGCCTCTCCGCCATAAAATGGTGTATTCTTTACTACATACCTCAAAGCCTCTGAGCAGGCTTGTAAATGCTTCATTCAAACCGCTTGTAGCGGATGAAATCTTCTTGAGCACCGCGCTCATTAATGAGCGGTGCTCCTCCAAGAGCGCAGCTTGCTCCAGTATGCCCGTTAGTACGTCCGACCAGACATTGAACTGTGCCAGACTCTTTCCATCACCCCTCGTGGGAGCCAAACGCTCCGGGCTCAGGGCGGCCGACGCACTGGTTTCCGGCTTCGGCATATCCGGACTCCTCCGTGACGACACCTCGGCGTCGCCCGCTTCATAAGCCGGAGAGGTAGGTGGGGTGTCGCTCTCCATCATCTCCGGAGGAAGATCCCCCGAGGACGAACTCTCTCGAGAAAAGCTGCTAGCCGGACTGCAAAAGGCGAATCCTGGTTACTGATCTATGAGAAGCACAGTACCTTTGAATTAATGATTGACTTACAGCTCGGTAGAGGGCTGGCCCGTTGGCGGGCATAATGCAGTGAGGATGCCCGTCGTGGCAGAGCTCCTTGGTGATACCTTCTTCCCTTGCTTGGGCATCTCCATCTCCAAGTCTTCGGAGGCGGCCCTCTTCTTCTCGCGCGGGGAGGAGGCCTTAGCCTCCCCTTCCCGACTATCGTCCTTGGGGGAGGTAACAATTCCCCCGGTTCGGATGCGTAGCATGTGAAGTTCGGTTTCTTCGTTCTTCCCCTTTTCTTTCCCCGAGGGCATTCTGCTGAGTACCCGGTCGAGCATCTTGGCCATGGTAGGACCAGGAGAGCCTTCGGGAAGCGGCGTCGGACACCTGATTCTCTCCGCCTTGCTGAGCCATTCCTGGTCACGGATGATTTTTCAGAATAAACAATTATGAGAAATTCAAAACAAGGTGTCCGGTATCAAGGCTACTTACTTGGGTATCTAGGCAATTGCAGCTTAGGCCCGCATCCTCGGTGGTGTCCGGACACTCTACTTTCTGTCCGAAGAATAATTTGCACATCCCTTCGAGCTTCAAGCCGAAGAAGTGCTTGACAGTCCGCGGACCCTCCAGATTGAACTCCCACATCCGGAGAGGCCGGCGTTGGCACGGCAACATCCGTTGGATTAACATCACTTGCATTATGCTGACGAGGTTAATGTCCCTCTCAAGAAGCTCCCGAATGCGATTCTGCAGTACTGGTACATCGCCAGCGGGCCCCCAATTCCGTCCTACGTCAGTCCAAGATGCTAGTTGTGACGGAGGGCCTGAGCGGAACTCGGGAGCAGCCACCCACTTTGTGCCTCTGGGAGCCGTGACATAGAACCACCTCCGTTGCCATACATCGGATACTTCTGGGAAAGAACCCTCTGGCCATGGGGCATCGGTGTTCCTGCTTATTACGGCACCTCCACACTCCACATGTCGCCCCTCGATCATCTTCGGCTTCACATTGAAGGTCTTGAGCCATAAGCCAAAGTGTGGGGTGACGTGGAGAAAAGCCTCACACACGATAATGAACAACGAGATATGGAGGATAGCGTCTGGAGCCAGATCATGAAAATCCATCCCATAGTAGAACATGAGCCCCCTCACAAAGGGATCGAGGGTGAAACCCAACCGCGGAGGAAGTGAGGGACAAACACGACACATTCATTGGGCTCCGGTGTGGGGATGACCTGCCCTGGAGCAGGAAGCCTGTGCTGGATGTCGGCGGTCAGGTATACGACCTCCCTAAGCTTCGCAATGCCTTCCTTTTGAATCGAGGAGGCCACTCACCAGCCTTGAGGGTCAGATCTGGGCATATTGGAGGATCGGGGGGGGGGGGGTTGGAGCTTAGGTTTCGGGTGTTAGAATTCGAGGTGCGAGAAGGCGCGAGGAAGGTGGAAAAGAGGCATAGGCCTCGACCCCTTTATAAAGAGGGTGAATATCAAGAGTCCTCGATGTGACCGTTTGAGGCTTATCTGAAAACACACGGAGTTATACCAACGGCCATCATGGGGTCACGCACGCCCATATTTATGGAAAATCCCGTAATAAGAGGAACACGATCTCTGCCTCGACGGGACATGCCAATAAAACCGCCTCATAACCCGAGTCAAGGTGGGGTAAGAAACGCCGGTTCGCATTGGACCAGGCCATGATGCAAGGGCATGATGCACGAAGATTGCTAGCGGATCAGATTTATGCTATGTGAAGATCATCTTGCAGATCCGGACACGGTCTACATGTTCGATAACCACTTTGGAGTATTCGGAGAAGGAACCCGCCTTGCAATGCCGAAGACAATACTGCGTGCCAGACTCATCGTCATTGAAGCCTGGTTCAGGGGCTACTGAGGGAGTCTTGGATTAGGGGTTATCCGGACAGCCGGACTGTGTACAACGTCCAGACTATACAAGCGTGAAGATACAAGACTCAAGACTTTGGCCCGTGTCCGGATGGGACTCTCCTTTGCGTGGAGGACAAGCTTGGCGATCCGGATATTGTGTTTCCTTCCTTGTAACCGACTCCATGTAAACCCTAACCCTCTCCGGTGTCTATATAAACCGGAGTGGTTGGTCCTTAGAAGGCCGATCACAATTACAATCATACCATCATAGGCTAGCTTCTAGGGTTTAGCCTCTACGATCTCATGGTAGATCTACTCTTGTACTACCCATATCTTCAATATTAATCAAGCAGGAAGTAGGGTTTTACCTCCGTCGAGAGCGCCCGAACCTGGGTAAACATCTGTGTTCCTTGCTTCCTGTTACCATCAGCCTTGACGCACAGATCGGGACCCCCTACCCGAGATCCGCCGGTTTTGACACCAACATCAATCCCTTCACGGCCACTTGCGAAAGTGAGATCTAATAGAGATAATATGATAAGATAAATATTTTTGGTATTTTTATGATATAGATTGGAAAAGTAAATATGCAAATAAAACTAGATGGAAAACTTATATGATAAAAGATAGACCCGGGGGCCATAGGTTTCACCGTTGGCTTCTCTCAAGATAGAATAAGTATTACGGTGGGTGAACAAATTACTGTCGAGCAATTGATAGAAAAGCACATAGTTATGAGATTATCAAGGTATGATCATGTATATAGGCATCACGTCCGTGACAAGTAGATCGACTCCTGCCTGCATCTACTACTATTACTCCACACATCGACCGACTCCTGCCTGCATCTTGAGTATTAAGTTCATAAAGAATAGAGTAACACATTAAGAAAGATGACATGATATAGAGGGATAAACTCATGCAATATGATATAAACCCCATCTTTTTATCCTCGATGGCAACAATACAATACGTGCCTTGCTGCCCCTGCTGTCACTGGGAAAGGACACCGCAAGATTGAACCCAAAGCTAAGCACTTCTCCCATTGCAAGAAAGATCAATCTAGTAGGCCAAACCAAACTGATAATTCAAAGAGACTTGCAAAGATAACTTAATCACACATAAAAGAATTCAGAGGAGATTCAAATATTTCTCATAGATAAACTTGATCATAAACCCACAATTCATCGGATCTCGACAAACACACCGCAAAAAGAGTTACATCGAATAGATCTCCAAGAAGATCGAGGAGAACTTTGTATTGAGAATCAAAGAGAGAGAAGAAGCCATCTAGCTAATAACTATGGACCCGAAGGTCTGTGGTAAACTACTCACAACTCATTGTAAGGGCCTTGGAGATGATGTAGAGGCCCTCCATGGTCGATTCCCCCTTCGGCGGAGCACCGAGGAAGGATCCAAGATGGGATCTCACGGATACAGAAGGTTGCGGCGGTGGAATTAGGTTTTCGTGGTCTGTTCTGATGGTTTCAGGGTACGGGTGTATGTATAGGAGGAAGAAGTAGGTCGGTGGATGCTTGAGGGGCCCACGAGGGTGGGGGGCGCGCCCACCCCCAGGGGGTGCACCAGGCACCCTCGTGGCTGCCTCGGTTGTTGCTTGACGTCCACTCCAAGTCTCCAGGTTTGCATTTGTTCCAAAAAGATCGCTCCCGAAGGTTTCATCTTGTTTGGACTCCGTTTGATATTCCTTTTCTACGAAACACTGAAATAGGCAAAAAAACAACGATTCGGGTTGGGCCTTCGGTTAGTAGGTTAGTCCCAAAAATGATATAAAAGTGTAAAGTAAAGCCCATAAACATCCAAAATGGGTAATATTATAGCATGGAACAATCAAAAATTATTGATACGTTGGAGACGTATCACCCACTTTGCCACTTGACCAGTTGCATCTCTGTTATTCAGAATTTCCGACAAAGGAGCGTCACTGACGACTGAAACTGAGTGATAAGAGAAATAGTGTGCAACCTTCTTCATGGTCAGGTAAATCCCATAAACAAGCTTCTGATAGTGAGGATATATCTGTTTGGACGGGGTTAAGACTTCTGAAATGTAGTACACGGGGCACTGAACTTTGAAGGCCTTGCCTTCTTCTTCCCGCTCGACTGTGCGCACTTTGCTAACAACTTGTCCTGTGGCTGTGATGTAAAGCAGTAAATGCTCCTTGCTAACCAGAGCAGCAAGCACCGGATGGGTGGAAAGAGGGCTTTGAGCTCTTCAAACGCTGCTTTAGCTTCGTCATTCCACTCGAACTTGTCAGACTTGTTTATCAGTCGGTAAAGAGGCAATGCCTTTTCACTAAGGCGTGAGATGAATCGGCTCAATGCAGCCAAACAACCAGTAAGCTTCTGAACATCATGCACACACACTGGGCATTTCATTCGGAGGATTGTGCCAATCTTCTCTGGATTTGCGTCGATCCTCGTTCGGAAACAAGAAAACCGAGTAACTTTCCTCCTGGGACTCTGAATGTGCATTTTGATGGATTGAGCTTGATATTATACCTTCTTAAGTTGGCAAAGGTTTCAACAAGGTCAGTCAGCAGGTCGGAACCTTTGCGTGACTTAACCACTATGTCGTCCATGTATGCTTCCACATTCTAATTGAGCTTGATTTGAGTGAGCAGGCACTTCTGAATCATGCGCATGAATGTGGCACCAGCATTCTTGAGGCCAAAGGGCATAGTAACATAGCAAAAACACCCGAACGGGGTAATGAAAGTCGTCTTTATCTCATCGGGTCCATACAGTCGGATCTGATGGTACCCAAAATAAGCATCCAGGAAGGACAGTCGCTCACATCCTGCAGTCGAGTCGACTATCTGGTCGATGCTGGGCTGAGCAAAATGATCTTTCGGGCAGGCCCAATTGATGTGCTTGAAGTCAATACACATTCGGAGTGATTTATCTTTCTTGGGAACCATCACGACATTGGCGAGCCACTCGGAGTGGTATATCTCGCGGATGAACTCGACAACCAGGAGCCGAGCCACGTCCTCGCCAATAGCCTTTCTCTTCTCCGTGGCGGACCGACGAATATGCTCCTTAACGGGTTTTACCTTTGGATCGACCTGCAAACAGTGCTCAGCCAGTTCCCTGGGTACACCTGGCATGTCAGATGGCTTCCATGCAAAGATGTCCCAGTTCTCACGGAGGAACTGGATGAGCGCTTCTTCCTATTTGCTGTCGAGTGTTGTTGAGATATGGGTCGGAGCAGCATTGGGGTCGGTCGGGTGGACATGGACTGGCTTGGTCTCGCCAACCGACTAAAATGTAGACTCTAAGGCAGGCCTCTTAGCATGCAGCAAATCACTCGGATCTGCAGTTTTCTGGTACTCTTGAAACTCTACTGCTGCCATCTGCTATCTTTGCACCGTTGTGAAGACAGTCTTCTGCTCTTTAACGGTTACCGGAAACCATTATCATGCCTCTGGGGCCAGGCATCTTCATCTTGAGATATACATAACACGGTCGAGCCATAAAGCTTGCATAAGTAGGTCTGCCCAGAATGGCATGATAGGCACTCTTGAAATCCACAACCTCAAACGTCAACTTTTCCTTGCGGAAATTCTTCTCATCACCGAAAACCACGTCAAGAGTGATCTGGCCGAGTGAGTCGGCTTTGTTTCCTGGGATGACTCCGTGGAATCGCATGTTTCTCTCGCTGAGTTTGGACATCGGAATGCCCATTCCTTTGAGGGCCTCGGCATACAGAATATTCAGACCACTGCCACCATCCATCAGAACCTTGGTCAGTCGGGTGCCTCCCACGACTGGGTCGACCACCAGCGCTTGCCGCCCAGGGGTAGCTACGCATGACGGGTGGTCGGACTGGTTAAATGTAATGGGGTTTTTGGACTACTTCAAATACTTTGGTGTTGCCGGAGCAACCATGTTCACTTCTCTATTAATGACCTTCAGTTGACTTTTGCTCTCGAGATCGGCAAAAATCACCAAGGTGGCATTGACATTGGGGTAACCACCATCATCATGCTTATCTTCTTCTTCCTTCTCGGACTCTTTGTCCTTATCACTAAGTTTACTTTCTCGGAAGTTCTGGATTAGGAGTCGACATTGTCGAGTGGTATGCTTGGGGAGAATCAGGTTCCCCTCCTCATCCTTCTTGGTGTGAATATTACACGGCAAATCCATCACATCATTTCCTTCCTGGTCCTTCACTTTCTTAGGGATCCAAGGCCCTTTGGGCTTCCCTTTGAACTTTCCTTGATTCAACACTGTTGCCTCGGAAGGACCTGCTGCCTCCGCCTTTCGCTTCTGCTTCCGACTGGAATTTCCTCCTCCGGTGTCCTGGGCGATTGTTTTGTGCTTGCCACTCTTGAGTCAGTCTTCCTCTTCGCTGTCAGCGTACTTGGTGGCAATCTCCATCATCCGAGTCAAGGACATATCTCCAGTCCGACCAGACTTCAGACTGAGCTCTCTGTAGCGAACGCCTTCCTTGAAGGCACAGACTGCTTGGTGATCTAACACATTCTCCACTGTATGGTGCAGAGTGATCCATGTCTAGATATAGTCTCCCAAGGTTTCATTCGGTTTCTGCATGCAATGCTGCAACTCCGATAGACCAGCAGGTCTCTTGCAGGTGCCCTCAAATGTCCTGGTGAACACTCGGGCTAACTCATCCCAACTCAAAATGCTCCCAGGGACCAACCGATTCAGCCAAGCCCTGACAGAACCTTCAAGCATCATAGGGAGGTGCTTAATGGCCACCTCATCGCTGCCGCCACCAATGTGCACAGCCACTCGGTAGTCTTCAAGCCAAGTGTCGGGCTTTGACTCTCCTGTGAACTTACTAACGCCAGTGGCCAATCTGAAGTTATGAGGGATCTCAGCGGTTCTGATGGCTCTTCCGAAACACTCTGGGACAGAAACATGGACTTTGTTTCCACTTGGCCTATCTTTATCAAACCCTTCTCTGTATGCTCTGTTCCGATCGACCAAACCTTGCACAAGGACGAAATTTGCGTCAAAGCCGGGCTCCCTGGGGTCGACTGGAACTCTGTGGTCATTTACATACGGACGCCTGTCATCATATCGCTGGGGCGCGTATGACCCATACCTCGGAAGGGGCAAATGCACTCGACGGTGGTTGTCGCGGGCATACTTGCGATCGTATTCTCCATGAACTCTTCCTAGGTGCCGATCCTGGCGGTGATCATGATCTCCACACTGCAAAGGCGACCTAGGACTATGTGCTGACCGAAGAGTGTCTGCTCTTACTGATCTGCTGCACATTCTGTTCCACGGCCGGGACACAACGGAGTTCTGGTCTCTTGCCGCTCGGAGCAGCGCCCTGATCTATTCCAAGCCTCTTCCAGCCTCTAAACGAGACGACTAAATGGACTCTATGATACGCGCAGCAGCTGCAAGATTCTAAATAGGTGTGCGGAATACCTGAGTTTCCGGTGGAAACAATTGCCGTGGACGTCGACTGGACTCGGGGATCAGTCGACGAGCACGCTCGTCGAGAGAATGTTGGTGATTCTTTAGACAAGTGCGCTCAGCCAGCATGGCTAGGCGCACTGCCTCCAAGGCCCGGGCCTCGGCGGTTTCCCCTATGATGGGGGTCTGGAGAGCCTCCATGTTGCAGCGATGCAGCTCCTCCCTCTGCTGCGAGCTGAGAGGCTGAGGCTGATACTCCTTATGGCTGAATGATGGGCCATCGCTGCCACCGTTGCCGCTGCTGCGACGAAAACCAGGTGGACCGCGATGGGAGTCGACCATGAGGACTTCCACCATGGGGTCACAACTCCTGCTCTTGGAAAAGGTGTCTGCAAAATCAGTCGACATGTCAACTGATCTGCAGGGGAATACGTCGGGCTCGATCGCCGCGACTTGGGGGTTGAACGCCGGACGAGCCACCGCGTGTCTCACCCACTACTGGAGCCATGAACGACCAAACCGCTTGAGGCGGCGCCCAGCAGAGTGAGACGTCGACACGAGGACCGACTGGTACAGGGTTGACGGCTGCCGAAGGAGGACGCCACAGGAGCTCGCGCGGAAGTGCGAGGAGCCACGAATCGGGAGAGCCTCGACGCCGAGGGGGGCCTCCTAGAGCTAGGCAGAGTCATCGGCGACGAAAGTGAGCACGGCGAGTCGGAGATCACTGCCCATGATTAAACCGCCTCCGGAAACCATGCTGATGAAGATCAAAGAAAATGCAACCTCGCCGGAAGTCGCTAAGATGCTTTGCCCCATGGTGGGTGCCAACTGTCGTGGTTCTAAGTGTGATAGTAGGTATAGGGGGTACGAATGAGGAGGCAAGGTCCTAGCTATGGTGAGGTTGTACGCAAGTGTTTACAAGTTCAGGCCCCTCTCGGAGGAGGTAAAAGTCCTACGTCTCGGTGCCCTGAGGCGGTCGACTGGAATATGGGAGTGTGAGTTACAGGGGGTGCGAACCCTTGTGCCAGAGGAGGGGGTGGCTTATATAGAGTGCGCCAGGACCCCAGCCATCCCCCGTTACAGGGAATTCAATGTACATAAAGATGGGGCGTTACTGATAATGCCAGCCATAAAGTGCTATTAATGATCTTAAAGACTACGGAGTGAACGCCTGACCGTTGTTGTCCTGGTCGACTCTTGGTCTTCGATAGGTCGAGTGATATCAAGAGGGAGGGATACTCGAGTGAGGTGACTGGTCAAGTGGATTGCACTCGACACCTTCAATTGGTATTCCATGTTGTGTCTTGGGTGTCTTTGCTTCTAGGGTAGTGACTTTGGGTAGGGCGTATAGGTCAGGCCTATGACCCTACCCTAGGTCTATATCATCATCAGTGATCTCTGTAGTGGAGAGGAAGACCAAGGACTTCTTTGCTTTTTTACTATGTTGGTCTTTTTCTAGTTTGGCTGTGGCAGATCCTTCATGTGTATCCTCCTGGTCTATTTGTATTTGTAATTGTACATGTATTGGTTTGCCGCTTGCTTGAATACAAATAAGTATGCCTTCAAAAAAATTGTCGGACATGTTTGTGGATAGCCAGCTGGGCGGAGGCCATCCAACCAGAGTGATCAAATAAGGTGGACACCGATTTTTCATTCATTTCGAAGTAATTTATACATAACAAAGAAAACCCTAAAAACAACTGAAAACCTAATCTATTCCTCCCGTCGGAGGTGAGGTCAATGGCCATGTGGGGCGGTTTGGCCTTATCATCGTTGGTGGCCGACATTAACGAGGCAGAGTTGCCATTATCATGGTGTTGGTCCAATGTGTCAGCACCTGCAAATCCTCGAAGAGCCGGTGCTTCGCCCTCGTTGACGCAGAGTTGCCAACACTTGCGGTAGATAGAGAGAGCGTTGTGCATGGAATCAAGCACATCTCGGTTCTTGTCGACAATGCGCGGGTCCATTGCAACTATGACCGCGACAACATATTCGAACGCGTGCTCTGCTAAGAGCCGATCCATCTCTAGTCGATGCTCCTCAAGGATCAAGAGATTGTACTTTTACTCCTCCTGCAACAGATGGAGCACATACACCAGCGACTTCTCCCCTGGCACGGGTTCCCGTTCCTCCCCTTCTGTGCCTCCTCCATTGTGATCTCTTCCATGACCATACGGCTGTTGTCCACTGCTTCGGACAGCTTGGAGGTTAGCCCGCCTCAATAAGGGCTTGGCGTTCGTGGCTTGGACCTTGGTCGCAATTTCGGTGCGGTCATGCGACGATAGCCGCCTCCACCAGCCACGAGCGGTCCATGCCTATGCGAAGGTGGATGACATACATGGGTGCGAACATGTGCGGTGGTCGGTCACCGGCTCAGACGGTGGAAGAAAGGGCTTAGAGGGGTAGTGTTTTTGGGTGTGGCCAACCTATTTAAACAGCCAGGACAACTATATATGTGGGTTGAATTGGGTGGCTAGAGTAGGCTTCTCGGTCGATGGTCGACGCACTAGTGTGTATGTCATGCATGCGGGCAATCAACCGACATGAATGCGGGTAGGCGGCTGTCTGATCACGTCCGCTCTGACTGGCATGAATTCGGTGCTGAGAGCAAGTAAACATGGCAGGAGAGGGGAAAGTGGAGTTTTGGTTGGGTGTGACATGGCGGACATCCGAGCTCCCCAACCTCCCCACAACTTAAGCTTGTTCCTGGTTTGCGGGATTTCGAATATCCGAACAACCTAGACAATTTAGGCGACCATTCTTGGATCGCGAAAAAGTGTGTGAATCACCCGATCCAGATATTTGCGACCGGTTTGGTGATCCGATTTGGAGTTTCCCTAAGGCCTCTCCCAACGCACCATCTATTATCATATTATCGTAGAAGATATAAAACTTAAGAGACAACTAGCACAATGCATTATTTCTTAGGGGTTGTATCGAAATTTAATGATTTAGGCATCATGTATACATGGGAGCTAGTAGATTTTTTTGCTTATTGCCACGTGCAAGGGTTGTATGTTAGCTAATCTACAACCTCCCTCTCTATCTCATCATCAACTACTATGCCACATCAGCAACATACCTACGAAACCGTGCTAAGAAAACCTGCATTCAGAGAGCCGTAAGAGCCAGACTCTACATGTGTTCCTGGGGAAATGCAATAAATACAAAGAAATAGATAGAGAAGATGAAAGGCACTATTTTATTATCCATGCTCTCATGCCATCTTTAAAAAGGTCCTATTTAGCACTAATAATAGTCACATACAATTTGTGTGTTTTGTGTGACGATAGAGCTAGTGCGCATTTCAATATCAAATTGATTTTCTTTCAATTTCTTTGTTTAATTTATGGGTTATCCCAGGCCCAACCCTGAGCAAGTGTAACAGGTGTAGCTGCACAGAGCCCCCAAGCCAGCTATGTATTCTATAGGCCCATTTAGTCAGAATTTAGAAAAAAATAAAACTAAAAAAACAACCCACTGGAGGGATACAGTCTGAGCATGTATATGGGACCAAGCCAGGCATGTATGGCTCCCATGCACAAGCAACACATCGCATGTTAATCGTCTCCAGTCTCAGACTCCAGGTCACCTCGTCTTCTCCCCGACCGCGCCTCGTCGTTGCATGTTCTCCTTCCTCACCAATCACCCTATGATAGCGAGCCCGTTCTCCTTCCTCCCCAATCACCCTATGATAGCAAGTCGTTCGACTATTGCAATTTGTAGCAGTTTGGCAAGAATTAGTGGAGGAAATCACGATTTATAGATTCCGAATCAATTACTCCTAAATTTGTGAAGCTTAGCAAAAATCCCTTTATATATATTATATATATATATAGGGTGGGTCTATTATGATAACACCCCTTAAGACCCTTATTCTGATAACACCAGCCTTATTCTGCACACCACCAACACATCGCGTTGCCGCCCCTCCCCTCCTGGCCTTCTATCACGGCAGCGGCCTGGGCGCGCTGCCGCCCCTCCCCTCCCGGCCTTCTACCGCGGCAGCAGCCTGGGCGCGCCGCCGCCCTTCCCCTCCCGGCCTTCTTCTGCAGCGGCGACCTGGGAGCGATGCCGCCCCTTCCCTCCCCGCTTTCTCCCGCGGCGGCGGTCTGGGAGTGCCGCCGTCCCTCCCCTCCCGACCTTCTTCAGCGGTGGCAGCTAGCAGTGATGCCACCCTTCCCCTCCCAGCCTTCTTCCGCGGCGGCGGCCAGGCAGCGACGCCGCCCGTCACCTCTCGGCCTTCTTTCGCGGCAGGCACCGAGCAACACCAGCCTATCGGCCTTCTTCCACGGTAGGAGCTCGGTAGCGCCGCCAACGAACTCCTCCGGGCCTGCAATTAGCTGTACTTCATCAGATGTGGATTGGTGCTGTCTGGACATCAAACCAATTCGAGCAAGGAGGAGTGTGCGCAAGGTTGCTTCATCCACGGTAGGTTCTTGGAATAAGTCTGCATCGACCTTCAGAGCAAATCCTCCTTCCCTGTTCACCTTGAGCAACGTCCAGACCGCCCATGAACTTCTGAAGGGCAAGTGGACTGCACAGGCGAACGTTAAAGTTGTGCAGACGGACGATAAGGGAACTTCCTCCTGTAAACGCAAGAAATCACTGCAACACGAGGTAAAGCAGTACACTTCGTCAACCATCTCAGTGTAGTTATCCTAGACAAAACAAAGCAGTACAAGCAGTACATCACACCTACAAAACCTGTGTAGTGCGGTTGCTTCAGTTTGTTGTGGGGGAAAATGCAGTGCACTTACTCGGTTATGTAGTACGCTTGTATAGGTTCATTACGGGTAACGATGCAGTGCGGTTGCTTCAGTTCACCTTGCGTGGTGATGCAGTCAGCATGCAATGCTTCGGCAGTACCATTTTGAACACATTGCAGTTCGCATGATTCAGTTCATTTAACCTGACAATGCAGCTCGGTCATTTTATGTGCAGGAGATGACGTTCAGCAGATACAAAATGCCGCGCATAATTGACAACACTGAGAACAACAACTTTCAGAAGAGTGGATATTCTTTTGAAAGAGATACTGGCTGGGTTACCCCTGAGATTCCTTGAGGATTCTTCACGATGACAAACAGGGTGCAGTACTCTCTAGAAGAAGATTTTTTCCAGGAAGAAGATGTAGTTGAAGATGACGATGATGTCACATTCGTCTGGGAAGGCACTCACCAACGCGATGATGAAGACGATGACGATGAAGATGAGCCGATAACAGTTCTCAACCCAGAGTATAAGCACGAGTTCACTACATTTGGACAACATGTCCGAACAGACAATGATGTCGCAGTTGAACACGATGTTGCAGCAGATGATGATTATGTCTATGATGATGTGCCACTGCTCCAAAATTTTCAAACCAATCCACCGAGACATCGTCACAACACTGGATTACCACCACGTCCACCTGCCGCACCCCAAAACAGAGCTCAGCGTCCACCTGCTGCACCGAAAAACAGAGCTCCAACCAGACCTGCTGCATCAACTTCGATGCTGCGACCACCAACGGTGCCTAGGTCAAAAGTAAACAGCAGGTACAAATCCTCCTCACTGTTGACACCGTGAGATCCTCAACTACACAGATCTGCTATAACCCCGCCATGTCCAATACAACCCGGCGAGCTGCAAACACCATCGGGCGAACGACTCTACACACATGTAAGTTTATGTTCTGAAAAAAAAATAGTTGCAGCCATTCAGATAACATTGCAGTGCACACTGATATTTCTTATGAGGTTTGGCTAGGAACATTGCAATGCTTTATTAAACTCGTATGCACTCCTCGTATTTAAGAAACATAACAGAACAAATTATCTCATAGAGCATTGCAATTAATGCAGGATAAAAACATGTCGCTGAACCTCGTACCTGCTGCTGGAATGAAGTTCACCACGTACGACAAGGCATGGGACTTTTACAACAATTATGCAAGATGTGCAGGGTTTGGCATACGCAAGAGGGCAAAACACTGGACAAATGCCTACATTGTCTGCTCAAGAGAAGGGGCACACAAGCAGACTGTGTCAGATTATCACCGGGTACGTCAGAAGACATCAAAAAGGATTGGCTGCAATGCAAAGATTAGAGTCCAAAAAAGGAAGGATGGAAAATTTGTGATAGAAATGGTTCAACTCAACCACAATCACAAGATGCTGGAAAGCCCCGGGATGCTTTTGCACATGCAATCGCACAAAAAAGACGATCCTTTGATAGGCCAGTTAGTGAAAGACATGCAACTGGACAACCACACACATGCTCAGATGATTTCGATGCTGTCGCGTATGTCCGGTGGTCTGCAGTACATGGGACATACTAGCCGCGACTGGGTAAACAAGTAAGCACATAACAGAGCATATCTCTTGAGCATTGTGTCGGTAATTATTCCCTATTTGATGAGATAAGTTTGCATTGTCTCTGAAAATGCAGGAAACAGAAGTTTGCCAGAGAAGAGTCTGAAGATGATGTCAAGAAACTTCTGGATTTCTTCAAGAAAATGCAGAAGATAAACCCAGAGTTCTTCTATGATTATGACGTTGGTGCAGATAACCGTGTAAGAAACGTCTTTTGGGCGAAAGCAAGTTGGAAAGGATCGTATGAAGATTTTGGAGACTGCATTACATTTAGCACGATGTATAAAACTAACAAATTCCAGATGCCGCTGGGAGTGTTTGTGGGGGTGAACCATCATCTACAGAGCACCATATTTGCTGTTGCGCTCGTGTGAGATGAAATAATACCATCATTTGAGTGGTTTTTCAAAACCTTTGTGAGGTGTATGAACAACAAGCCGCCAATCTGCATGCTGACAAGTACAAAAAAATAAAAAACACCTGCATACTTACGTTTTGTTTGGTGCACTTATATTTCTTCCATCTATCTTGCACACACGCAAACAACTTAATAAAAAAACACTGTTTGTGTCTTCTCAGACCAGTGTTCTTCGATGAAGGCAGCATTAAAAACTATCCTCCCACAAACTCTGCATAAGCTGTGTAGGTGGCGTATCATGAAGAAGTACAAAGACCACCTTGCCTTGCTGTATAAGGCGCACGAGAAGCTCAAGGACGAACTCAATGCAGTGCTGAACCACCCACTAATGCCGTCAGAATTTGAACAAGCATGGAAGAACCTCATTCAGAGGTACAACTTGCAAGACAACAAAGTGATGAATTCGCTCTGGGATGACAGGCACGAGTGGATCTTGGCTTACTAGAAGGAAATTTTCTGTGCTCGGATGACTTCCACACAGAGAAGCGAGAGCATGAACCGCATACTGAAGAAATTTTTTGTTAGGGAGAAGCATGATCTCCATCTGTTTGCTCAGCAGGTGGATAAGTGCATTCAGACCAGGAAGGCCGTCGAGCACGCAGAGACAATAGCAAATGAGGTAAACAAAATGTCAATCAAAAACTGCTAAAAATATGACTACAAAAACAAACAATTTTTCCATTTCTCTGGTTCGTAACAGTGCATTTGTGATCATGCAGTCAGAGGTAAAAACAACAACAAAGTTTGGGTTCGAAGTTCAGCTATCAAAAGTGTATACAAGGGAAGTGTTTGCAGATTTCAAAGAAACACTCTACCGTAGGACTGCACTCAGAGCAGAACGGTGCCCTGAGAACCCGACAAAGTATCGCGTACACCACTACAACAGATCGGATGCATTTGACTGGGCAAGGCATAATTCCAAGTGGTCGCCGATGAAGAGAAAGGTGTCTAGAATGTGAGTGCAAACTCTTGACACACACAGGTGAGACTCCTAGCAAAAAAAATTCTAGATTCTGATAGTCATGCACGAAAGCTCACTTACTAAACTTTAAAAGTCCACATGCATGAGTAATTCACAAAACCAAATGAAGTTCACTTCTTTAAAAATGAACAAATAACGAAAAAAATATGTGTTTACTAATTTCATGCAGTTCACTTACAGAACAAAAAAAATCATGTGTTTGTCTGCAGGGATCTTTTGCGTCCATGTGTTATGCATGCTTTCTCATTTGAGAGTACTCAACATTCCTGAGGTGTACATCATGAAAAGATACACCCGTAACGCAAGATCAGATGCAACGTTTGACAGAAGAGACTACGAACAAACATCACGAGATGGAACCTCGCTTTTTTGCCGTAGAAAATTGCTGACAGTAACAGCAATGGACCTTGCAAATAGAGCGACAAGGTTCGACGATGGGTGCCACAGAGCGTTGTCTCGTATGAGGGCACTGATCGAGGAAGTTGACGTGCTCAACGAAGAAGAAGAAGAAGAAGAAGCAAAACTACAGCAAGCAGAGAAATCCCAGCATGACAATAGTGCCGAGCAAGTAGAAAATACTGAACACAACGGAACTGGTGCTATCAGAAAAGAAACAATTCTTCCAACTCCTGTTTCAAACACAAGAGGAAGGAAGAAAGGGGGCGACACAACCCAGAAAAAGGTGGCATGCAAGGAGAAAAATGATGACAAAAACAGTAAGCCACAGCCTGAGCTGGACAGTGATGGTCACCCACTGGGAGTAAGAATGTGCAGACCATGTAATGAAATCAGCGGCCACAATTCCAGGATGTGTACAAAAAGAAAGGAACAAGAAAAACAAGGACGTGGAGATGCACAACAAAATAGAAATCCCACTCACAACACTAAGAAATGGACGAAACCGAGACGTTGTAGCATCTACAAAAGGAGGAAGAGACACAATTCAAGAACCTACCTCAAAAGAAAAAGAAAAAGATCAGAAAATGAGGAAGACGAAGAAGGTGAGATCAAAGAAGAAGATGATGACACAGCTGAAGAAGAAATGGCTTATGAAGAAGCAGATGGAGAAGAGGAGGAAGAAGAGAGTGAAGAGGACGAAGAACGTGAAGAAACTGAAGAAACAGTGGCTTATGAAGAAACAGATGATGAATATGATGAAGAGGAAGAAGAGAGTGAAGAGAGAAAAGAGATTGAAGAGGACAAAGAACATGAAGAAACAATGTCAACAAGACCACCACAAGGAAATGCTGTTGTACAGAAAAAACCGAGAACAACACCACTTTCAAAAAACAAGGTAGGAGCAAAGAAGGATGCAGTTCACAACACTGGAAAACGAAAACCACCATCAACCAGCACGCGGGGATCAAAGAAGGATGCAGTTCTCAGCACTGGAAAACGAAAGCAGCCAACACCCAGCACGCGGGGAGCAAAGAAGGATGCAGTTCACACCACTGGAAAACCAAAGCAGCCATCAACCAGCACGCGGGGAGCAAAGAAGGATGCAGTCCACAGTGCTGAAAAACCAAAGCAGCCATCAACCAGCACGTGAGGAACAAAGAAGGATGCAGTTCACAGCGCTGAAAAACGAAAGCAGCCATCAACCAGCACGCGAGGGGCTACAAACACAAAGGTGCAGAGACAAGAACCAGCAACATTGCCATGGAAAACAAAAGAAAGTGCGACATTAGACACGCTCCAGTCACCGCGCAGAAGTAGCAGGTTAATGACCAAATAAATGAACAGACAATAAATTAATCATATGCATAGCAGTTTGCTTATCTCTATGACTTATGTATCAGTTTAAATTTTGTGTAAACACAAATTTCCCATTGACTATGAGTTATTCAACTAAACCATGTAAAGAGAAAATGGTATATAGAGTATACCATATATATATATATATATAGCAGTCTTGAGTAAAACATTGACACATTTTGATTCAAAAACCATGTAAAAATGCTGTTAGCTCGCTGCAGTCCAACAAGTAATACATATAAAACTCATTTCAATATGCAGTATGAAACTTGCAAATATGCAGTACGCTTCGAACTATCATGCAGTACTAGAGACTAACTACATGTAGTACACACCATACAAATTGGGAAAAAATGTGGAAACATGTAGTGCTCAGCTAATATATAAGCAGTTCACATATTATAACCATGTAAACACAAATTTCCCGTTTAATAATAATTGAAGCGGTTCAGATCACAAAAGTGCTTATTACAAAACACATCAAAAAGATGAAGCATTCAACACGCAAAAGTACTTATTACAAATCAACCTCATAACCTTAGCCAATCACGTCAAACGTGATTCTAACCATACGATCCTCGAGTTCAAAGAAGTTGAGGATAACAACTTGCTCAGACTTCAGGCCATTATCAATGACAAATTCCTTCCACCCTTTGTGCAGACACAGCCGCCCGTTAACGCCTACACTGTACTTGGCTGGTTTAAGGTATCCATTACTAAGAACAACTTGAAGAATTCCTTTTTTCTTGAGCCGGACATACCTAACAGCTCGTTGAGGAATTTTCTGCAAAAAATAATAAAACTGTTTGAGAACGAAACTAGCAGTACAATTCTCATACTATGCACAAAGATAGATGAAGTGCACAACAGTCCAACAAGTAGTACATATAAAATGCATTTCAATATGCAGTATGGAACTTGCAAATATGCAGTTTGCTTCGAACTATCATGCAGTACTAGAGACTAGCTACATGTAGTACACACCATCCAAATTGGGAAAAAATGTAGAAATATGTAGTGCTCAGCTAATATATAAGCAGTTCACATATTGTAACCATGTAAACAAAAACATAAGCTACATGCACGCAAGCAAAAAAAATAAAAACAAGAAATAAGAACACATTGCAGTATACTTCAAAAAACAAAGAAAAAAGTGCATTACTAAAATACTACAAGTTCAGAATGCAATGGAATTATACAAAAAAACACAAAGAAAAAAAATCTTATCTAACGAAACATACCATCTTGTAGTGAGTCTCCACATCTGTTGGCGTAAGCTGATGGACAAAAGGACTCGTGCAGCCAAGGCCACGCTGAATCAGGGCGGAATAGAACGCAGAAACGTTGATCTGGCCCATATCCAATCCCTCCGTGAATACTGTACCATATGCAAGCTGCTCGGCTCGCCCAGTTCGGCACAACACCTTCCCACCACGACGAGCACGACGGGCCTGCGAGCAAGCTGAACAATCGCAGTGCGTCGGCACACCACAACCATGGCCGCAGCAGAAGAGATACGCACAGGGGCCTGGAGCCATCGCAACAAAAACCTAGAAAAGAAAAAAAAATAATAGGCTGGAGAAAGGAGAGAACTTGCGGCTAGAGGAGAAATGAAATGCAGAGGAAGGGTATAAGTTAGCCTTCATTTATATAAGAGGAATGCAAAAAGGTCAAAACTGAAAATTAAAGGGGACTTAATGGAAATTATGTTCCCAAGAATAAAGGACAATCAATAAAGGCTTATGTTACCAAAGAAAAAGGAACGAAAAAAGAAGGTGTACTTTGACTGCAGCAATTCCCACGAACAAAAGCACAGATCATTAAAAAATAATACTCTAAAAAATTATAATCCACAAACCATTTTATGTGTGCAGTTCTCCAAATTCGTACCAGGAAGTTCACTATATGTGTGGATGAAGTGCAGTACATGCTCAAAAAAAGCAAAAGAGAAGCACTTTCACAGTATTGGCATAGCCAGTCACAACTTTTTGGCACAAAGAAGGATGCACACAGTGCAAAATGTGTACACCTGCAGCACAGAACTATGATGAATGCAGTGCGCATAGGGGCACAAAAGCAGTGCACACCCGTACACTAAGAAAAAAGGATACATAAGAGGAAAAACAATAAAGAAAAATGATACCAATGCAGTGCACAAAAATGTAGCGCAGAACACGTGCAGTACGGAATGCGTGCACATGCAGTACTGAAACTAAAACAATGCAGTGCACGGATGATTTACTAAAAAGCAGCGCATGCCCCAACGTTGAAAAAGATACAAATGAAAAAATTGACAACCCAGGTGAGTCGGCCCCAGCCAGTCTCGTAGTAGGTCTGCGCCCACAGAGGCGAGTCGTTCTGAGTCACAATGCATGGGGCCGGTTGCACATGGGCCCACAGGTCAGAGAGCATATAGCTGTGAGCGCCGTGTATAAACGCCCAGATAACTATCCGGAGGAGTTCGACCAGTATGCCTCGCCAGCGCTTATAAACAGGTCAGGCGCGCCTTCCGCGATGCGAGGTGGGACTAAACATTAGGACGCACACACAGTGAACCGGGAACCAAGCCGTGCTCACAGACCGACTTGGGCCCAAGTGCGTCTCTAAACTACCCGAACACATGCCCAACAAGGCCGGCTAAGAAGAAACAATAAGTTCAAAAAAAAGTGGGGGGGGGGCACCCCCCCTTTCCCTACCCCTCCCGTACCAGGGACTGCAGTAAGTACAGGCAAAAACAAGATGCAGTACGTGGCTGTAAAAAATGCAATGCATTACGTTACGCGATGCAGTGTGGTATGGCAATCCAGTTCCTGATTACCTACACGAATAAATACACGCAAAAAACAGTGAAGTACGCACATGTATACACAAGTGCAGTTCTGTATTGTAGAAGATGCAGTGCAGGACTATATATGAATGCACTTCATTATCACACAGGATGCATGTATAAACGTAACAAAATGCCCGTTTGCACATAAACTGGTGGTTAAAAAAATTTACTGATCAAAAATAAAATAAAACCATCTTAAAAAAACCACGTTCGCATACAACCACCCGATAGAAGCAGTTCCATCGCCACAAGCCCACGATCACAGATGCAAAACCAATCCACGATCTGCACAACCGCATTGTCAGCGTGATCGTGCAGTTCATCCGACGAGGCCATCCCACCCCGCGCCCTCCCCTTAAATTCAGACCCCTGCCAAAGGCCTTCTCATCCACAACAACACAAGTATCCATTGCGCTCCCACCAAATCGCCCCATATCAACGCAAAAGCACCAAGCCCTGCTACCGGCGATGACGTTCACCAATGAGTACAAGGGCGACAATGCCATGGAGGCGCACGGCAACACCAAGTTGCATGTCATCCACACCAACGACAAGAAGCAGATGGCGATCACCCTCGCGCAGTACGAGCGCCACCTCAGCCTCCAGTGCCACAAGATCGTCAGCATTGATCTCGAGTACGACAACGACCCTGAAGCAACGCAGAAACCCACCGTCTGCCAGCTCTCCATCGGCAAGAATCACCCGGTGCTGCTCTTCCAAATGAGCGCCTCTGAAAGGTGCACCATCTTCGACAACTTCCTCGCCGACCCCAGGTACACCTTTGCAGGCTTCTCCATCGACGACGACAAAACCAGGCTGGAGCGCGTCAAACTGGAGGTCGCCAACTTCGTCGACATCCAGAAGGAGTGGAGGGTGCCCGAGGCAACCAAGCCGTTGGACTCCCTCGGAGATGTCTCCGGCATGCTCATCAACGACTACTACGACAACATGAAGAAGAAGATCACTGACGACGAGCACCAGCGCTAGGCCACCCTGCCTCTGTCCATGAGGCACATCGAGTACGTGGCAAAGGACGCCCATGCAGCGTACGAGATATGGAACCGCATCACCCTCACCCAGGACGGCCTTCGCCGTGCAAAGCTGGAGAAGAAGGAGCCCCTCAAGAAGCGCGCCAGGAGCAGCTGGGGATGGGAAGAGCCTAACTAGTGAAGAAGAAGATGGTGCCGGCCAGGAGCCAACAATGCCAGCGTTCTTTTAGAATTATCATCAAATTTGCTTTATGTTGTTTGCTTATGTATCGTTAGTTTGCTTGTGTGCTGAACCTAGTTTGCTTGCCATGCAAAATTGCTTGTTATGATGAACTTTGATTATGTTAGTTTGCTTTCTGTTCAACTTAGTTTGCTGGTGATGAAATTGTCGTACAGAATGCAAACAGGACGCATGCAGTGCAAGTTGTGTACGGATGCAGTACAGAATCTGTCGAATGAAGTCTTAACATACCCAACAAAGCAGTGCACGAACCTAAATTTGAAAAAAAGAATACATAAGAGCAAAAACACAAAAAAAATGCAAATACGTAAATAATTCAATACAGTGCGGAAGTACACGAACGTGCAGCACAGAACCATAATGAATGAAGTACAAGTATGATTTACTAAGCAGTGCACTCCCATACATTGGGGAAAAAAGATTATATAATAGAAAAAACACGGGAACAAAAAATGAGAACTGTACATGTAGTACGGAATTCATGCACATGCAGTACAGAACCCTAATCAATGCAGTGCACGACCCGACATTGAAAAAAATACCTAAGACAGAAAAATAAAAAGAAAAAAATTGACCACCTAGCTGCTACCGGCCCCAGCTAGTCTCGTAATAGGTCTGCGCCCACAGAAGGCGAGTCGTTCTGAGTCATAGTGCATGGGGCCGACCACACATGGGCCCACAGGTCATAGAGCATACAGCTGCGAGCGCCGTGTATAGGCACCCAAATAAGTATCCAGAGGATTTCGACCGGTATGCCTTGCCAGCGCTTATAAACATGTTGGGCGCGCCTTCCACGGGCGAGGTGGGACTAAACATTAGACCGCACACAGCGCACCGGGAACCAGCCGTGCTCACAGGCCGACTTGGGCCCAATCGCGTCTTCACTACCCGAACACAGGGCCAACAAGGCCCACTAAGAAAAAACAATAAGTTCTAAAATAAAACATCAAAAAGAAAAATGAGAAACATTTTTTAAATGAATAACAACAAACAAAAAAATGTGCGTCGGCACTGTAAGAAACTATTAATAAATAAAACGCAGGAAGCCCGATGTCAACGTACGAATGCAGTCCGCGACGTACAACAATGCAGTTCTCCCACGTGGAAGCACGAAGTATTTTTTTTCTTCTGAATTGCAGTTATCTTCACACTGCAATGCAGTATGGCTGAAATGAAGAATGCAGCCCTGTTACTTAACCAAAGCACTCTGACACCCCTACCCACACTACCCTCCATCCAGACAAAAGCTTTATTACCACAAAAATCAAGAGAAGAAAAGAAAGAAGTCCATCAAGAGAAGAAAAAAAAGTACATCTGTGTGAATCCTACTGCAGTACACTACGTGGACCTGAGCAGTTCGGTTCTGGTAGAAAATAAGTGCACTGACTTGGACAATTCACCGAAAACACAATCATCACATTTTCTGACAGTTGCGTCAATACATTGATCTAATCACGAAAAAAGAGGCGACAACATTCCGGATTTCCAACACACTAACAGAGCCTCCTCATAGTAGAACATATCTACAGTTGCCACGTAACTTAAAACGAGCCCCACCACGCTGCCGCCCCGCTCCACCTCTCCCACGTCCTGTCAAGGAGAGCAGAGGAGAGCAGAGGAGAAAACACAACTGCTTCGTCCCCCCAAAAACCCCATTGCATCTTCTTCTCCGCTCTTCCTTTCACTAACCTCTCTCTCTAGAACAAACACCAGAGAGTAGAGGAGAATCATTAGGGATGCACCTTTGTACAAGTAGCGCCGCAAGTACACCAGGGACCTCCACGACGTCCACCTCCACGGCAATCATATGCTCCACGTCCTTTGCACAAGCAAGGGCAAAGACGTGGACAAGATGTTGTCCACGTTCAGGAGGAAGCTCGGCGGAATGCCCGTCAAACTAGTCGGCGGTGATGTCGAGTACACACACTACGAGAAGCCACAACGGGCAGCGGTGCTACAGCTTTGCGTAGAAAAAGAATGCCTTGTCTACCACATATCTGCAGCTAAAGACAGGTAAGAATAACTATTGCTTGTCAATGTTGATTTTAAATTTTCTTCACTGCAATTGCCATAATATTTAAACTTTGGTTCTCATTTTTGAAAAGCATGGCATATGAATTTATTGACAGTTTTAATCTGGCTCCATGTATGTCACTCATGTGTTCAATTCTTGAATTATATTATCTAGCAATACATGTAGTTTAATTATATTTTCTTCACTGCAACATTACCATACAAAACATGTATGAAATTAGGTTCAAGAATACAAGCATACACAAAACATGCATTGTTTATGCATTTTATTATCAGATTTACTAGTTATGTTGAACAAAGTATTAGCAACTGCTCAATGCAACAGATTCAGATATTGATATTGCAGTTCAGTTTTAGAAAAAAACAAAAAACATTGGTAGTTCTAAAGAAATAAACTATATTCACTCTATACAAATATATTGCAGGCCAATGGAACTAGACAAATTCCTGATGAATGATGAGTACACCTTCGTCGGATTCGCTATTGAAGGAGACAAAAGCAAGCTGAAGGTATCTGGTTTGGAGATTAACTCCGACAACTACATTGATATTCAGGTGGAATGGAGAGACCCATACAATAAAAAGAAGTTTGACTCTTTGGCTGATGTTGCCGACAGGATGATAGACATTCACTACCATGACATGAAGAAAAAAATTAACCGCAAGGAGGACCATACTCTGTGGGGATTTTGCCCGCTGCCAGAAAAGCTTATCAAGTATGCAGCAATAGATGCATTCGCAACATATGAGTCATGGAGAATCATCTACGATGTCATAATGGGACTGGACAGGGCAAAAAGAGACAAAGAAGCAAAGAAGAAGAAGAACAAGGCTGTAATCCAATACAATAACTAGAAAAAATCAGGGCTGTATTTAGTTTCACTTTACTTTAGGCGTTGTGTTGTTCTTTGTTTCATGTATGAAAGATTTTGATAATGTCTGTTGCTTCATATCGAACATTTCTTTTGTAAAAACAATGTCAGTTTGCTTGTGATCAATTGCTTTCGCAGAAATTAGTTTGCATTAGAACAAGTATCTACACAACTTTGAAAAATTTAATGTGTGATACCAAAACATACTATTCACATACAAAACATATTCAGAAACAACATTAAACAAAAAAAATTAGGTAATCTAACTACAAACTCATACATAAAAAAGAAAAGATTAATGCAGTTCAAAATCGTAAAAAAAGGAGTACACATGTCTCAACATGCAGTCCACAAAAAAGTAATTATATAAAAAGAAAAATTAATATTAATATTTCTAAAAAAATATAATCCGTATACCATTCTAAACGCACGTGAATACAGTTCACAGAACAAACATAAGGCAGTTCATGAAGTGTATACATGAAGTGCAGTACATGCATAAATGTAGAACGACAAGGGTCGCAGCAACTTTCGTGTGGTGCCCAACACACACACTTTCTACACGAAATGCAGTACTCAACGTTGGTGCAAGCAGTACAAACGACATCATTTGTACTACAACAAAAATATATATCATCCAAAAAAGAAAAAAATGCTTCAAATAAGGGGAAAAAATTGATCACCCAACTGCAACCAATCCCCGGACATTCTGTTTTTCCATCAAAGGGACGCGCGCAAACCCCTGGCGCCACACCCCTAAGATAGACAGGGGGTGACGGGGTATGACGGACTCGCCTACGCATGCGGCGCCACGGCAAGCCGCGTCGCTGCCTGCTCCGGCTCGTTCCAAGCTCGGCCTCGCAGGGGGATGGGGAGGGGGGTCACGACCCCCCTCCCCACCCCCTGCTCGGCCTCACGCTAATGCACGCAGTGCTATTTGTTGACAGACGTAGTGCAGACATTCTGTTTTTCCATCAAAGGGTACACACGCAACCCCGGAGCCACACCCCTAAGATAGACAGGGGGCGACGGGGTATGACGGACTCGCCTACGCATGCGGCGCCGCGGCAACCCGCATCGCTGCCTGCTCCGGCTCATTCCAGGCTCGACCTCGCAGGGGGATGGGGAGGGGGGTCACAACCCCCCTCCCACCTCCTGCTCGGCCTCGCGCTAACGCATGCAGTGCGCTTGGTTGACAGGCGCAGTGCGGACATTCTACTTTTCCATCAAAGGGACGCGCGCAAACCCCCGGAGCCACACCCCTAAGATAGACAGGGGGGCGACGGGGTATGACGGACTCGCCTACGCATGCGGCGCCGCGGCAAGCCGCGACGCCGCCTGCTCTGGCTCGTTCCAGGCTCGGCCGAGCAGGGGGATGGGGAGGGGGGTCACGACCGCCCCTCCCCACCCCCTGCTCGGCCTCGCGCTAACGCATGCAGTGCGCTTGGTTGACAGGCGCACTGCGGACATTCTGGTTTTCCATCAAAGGGGACGCGCGCAACCCCGGAGCCACACCCCTAAGATAGACAGGGGGCGACGGGGTATGACGGACTCGCCTACGCATGCGGCACCGCGGCAAGCCGCGTCGCCGCCTGCTCCGGCTCGTTCCAGGCTCAGCCTCGTAGGGGGATAGGGAGGGGGGTCATGACCCCCCTCCCCACCCCTACTCGGCCTCGCGCTAACGCACGCAATGCGCTTGGTTGACAGGCGCAGTGCGTACATTTTGTTTTTCCATCAAAGGGGACGCGCGCAACCCCGGAGCCACACCCCTAAGATAGACACGGGGCGACGGGGTATGACGTACTCGCCTACGCATGCAGCGCCGCGGCAAGCCGCGTCGCCGCCTGCTCCGGCTCGTTCCAGGCTCGGCCTCGCAGGGGGGTGGGGAGCGGGGGTCGTGCGTACAGGAACAACACAAAATATATAGACAACTAAAAAAATTGGGGGGGGGGGGCAACCCCCCCCATCTACCTTACCGTACAAATAATAAAAAAACCAACTACAAAACGCAACTTTAGGCAAAAGCAGTGCGTTTTGTTTTGGCAAAAAAAGTAGTGCGGTATGATAAAGCAATGCAGTTTTGGCATGCACACACGTGCAACACTGAACTTGAAAGACAAAAAAAATGCAGTGCTTTTTGTTGGACAAAGAAGTTCAATATCAAATGCGATGCAGTTTATCGATCACATACCATACATATAAGCGTGACAAATACCAGTTTACATAGACCGTGATCGTCACCAAAAAATAAAATTCTACACTTATATATACTGTATGAGTTATTGATATAAAATACACATACATATACAAATTCGTCCACATATTCTGCTGCATAAAAGAACAAGAAAAAACACAACGACAGAAAAAAGCCTTTTTCATACATTATCTACCTTAGTCAGCACACACATACACAAACATCAAAGCCTAGTTATTGTCCACGCACAGCCTTTTGCCCCCAGTAGAAAACAGTGCCCCAAATGATTGTCACTGTGTCTGCGACTGCGTCTGCGATTGCGACAGGGAAGTGAGCCCGAGGTCCGCAATCAGTTCACGTAGCTCAAGCGGCATGTCTTCATAACACAACATGTTCAAGGGATTGAACAGCAGCTGGAACATGTACTCCGCCTTCCAATCTTCAACAGCAGGCTGAAAAAAGAAAAAAGAAAAAAATGTAGACAAGTGATTTAAAAAAAGGTTGTCATAAAGAACAAAAAAGTGAAAGAGAAAACAGAAAAGGTGTTACGTCGGATTTCAAATTTTTCTCAACTAGACGTTGGCTGTCATACAACTGCGTCATCCTCAGAACATAGATTCAGCACTCATTTGCTCCATGCGTTGGCACGACCGGGTAAGATGGCTTCTCTGCCAATTTAACCCAGTCAGGGTGGTTTTTCGATTTATACATTTTTCACCATAAATCGCCTTCAGCAGCTGAGTCATCCTCCTCATCTGGCAAAAAAAGGAAGCACAAGGTAAGAATAACACACGTCACGGATCAAAGTTGATATTCAAACAAACAAAATAATAATATAAAAGTTGTTCTCAAACGTCTAGACAATCCCTCTTTTAAGTGCACCTGAGAAAAATGCAGTTCTGTCTCGCATATGTTGCAGTGCACTACATAAACAATTGTGGTTCTATGTGTGCTAAAATTTGCATGTGCGGTTTATGAAAAAAATGCAGTAGGAGAAACACAAAAAAGCTTTACGCTTGGCAAGAAAAAATAACATACCACTTTAGTGCAATCTGTGTGGTAGTCAGTCCTGCGCCACCTTGTCGTGACATCAGGATGGCCAGTGTACTTCCTACTGTCATGGATATCAAGGGTCTGGCGATGCTGGTTCATCATGTATAAGGAATAATGACCATCCCTGAATCGCGTCACCATAATCTGTTCGCATAAAAAAACAAAAATGAAATCAAAAGTTCTTTCGACACGTAGCACCAGGACCACTTTTCCAAAAATAACTATAAAAAGAAATGCAACAAACCAGGAAAAATAAATGACAAAAAACAATGAACTTACCAGTTTTGCATCCAACAGGTTTGCATCGTCGCTCACAAAAAACTTGAACTGGTTAACTGCATCTTCTAAAACAAATGAGCTATGCACAACTCGCAACACATGATTTCCGTCATTATCTCTCGCCACAGAGGTTTCCATTTGAAGAATGTACTGCACACAAAAAAGAACAAAAAAAGGACATGAAAAAAAGAATAAACAATGCAAGCAGGCATGGACATGAAAAAGCCAGTGCAATAGGAAAGAATGACAGCAAACGTTTACCGTGATAAATAAGGGTGAAAGTAGCACACGTTCACCGGATTGATAAGCTAAACCCAATTCAGGGTCTTGCTTCAAGTACTTGATGACAAAATCCATGATATACGAATCCATTAAAGCTCCTTTGCCAAATGTATCATAGATATAGTCGATATTGTAAGTATCAACATCACCAAAAGGACCATGCACCAAAAAGAACGCGTTCCTGCAGTAAACATACACAGATGGGATCAATAAAATTAGAATTAAAATCAAAACACACAAAAAGGATGAAAGGGCACACACATCATGTAAGTGCATCTAGTGCCCCTTAGTGATTTTGGTGTATTGAAGACTTATAGGTTAAGGGACTAATGTGTTTATGAGTGTACACATGTCTATAAGTCTATGAGGAGTTTGATATTTACAGCGAAAGTCGACACCTAAAAATGAATATCTTCGACTAAAGATTTTGGTATTCGTGAAGACTTTCATGAATACTTTGAAAGTGAAGAAATTGGTGTGTCCGTGAAGACTTGATATTCATGCTAGGAATATGAAGCTTGAAGACGTTCATTTTCATAGTTTTGTTTTTCTCTTTCTTGAGTCATAGGAAACACGGTACTATTAAAGGGGGTCGAGGAAATACTAAGGAAAAATTTCCATGTGACGCTCAACTCAAAATCCTACACCTACCAATCCCTTCGAGTGAAGCCATTGGAAATCTCATACAGTTCAGTCAATTTCTTCAATGACAGAGACAAAGTTCTTCTGGTCGCTGAGGAATTTGTTCTGACTGAGGAGTTAGGAATTCGCCAGTGCGGATTGCCTACACAGTGAGGAACATGATAGCCCTGAGGAATTTGAGAGTCAAATTTTCGACCGTTGCTGTGCTACGCGCCAGCTCTCCCAAAATATCTTATCCACATAACGGTCATATCATTGAAGGGCATTTATGTCTTATCATGTCGGGCTGCTCCCTAGGCTATAAATAGCCGCCCCCTACAACCACTAGCTGGTTGGCTTCTCCGAGAGAAACTGACACTTGTCATTTGAGAGCAACCCATCCTCCGAGGACTTTGAGCGAAAATCATCGAGTGAGGAAAATCCAAACCCAAACACCCACAAACCCAAAGTGATTGAGCATCACTGAAGAGATTGATCCTACGTGGATCCGACGCTTGTTACCTTTGAAGACTGTGCTTCTTCCATACGGTTAGGCGTCATGGTCTAGAGCATCCAAGAGGAATTGTGGATCGTCGAGTGACCGAAGTCTGTGAAGGTTTGGAAGTCGCCTGAAGATTTACCACGAGTGATTGGACGAGGTCTGTGTGACCTTAGTTCAAGGAGAATATGGTGAGGACTTGGTGTCTTGAGTTGCATGCTCCGCGACTGGGTGTCCGGGACTGTGTGTCCTCGAGTTTAAATACTCAGCCGCTCCAACCAGACGTACAACTGAGACAGCAGTTGGAACTGGTCTACCAAATCATTGTCTTCACCAACCTTACTGGTTCTATTTCCTCAACTCTTTCATTTCCTGATTATTGTGTTGAGTGATTGTTCATATCTGTGTTTGAAGACTTTGACTGAAGACTTTCTCAAGTTCCTCAGTTCAATTTCTTCAGTTTGTTTGTCTTCATCTTGTGTTATCCTGTGTTTACGCTTTCTGTACTCTGTGATTGTCTTCATTTCATCATGATGACTATGTATGTATTCTGTTATGCTTACTTCTGAGTACTTATTCTGCTGCAAGTAGTTCATCGCTAAGGAATTTCCTCACCGGCAAATTCCTCAGTGAAGAATTCATAGAAATCGCCTATTCACCCCCCTCTAGTCGATATAACGCACTTTCAATTGGTATCAGAGCAAGGTACTCCCTTGTTCTGTGTGATTTTGGTTTAACCACCTGGAGTTCTAGTTATGTCGACCGCAGGTATAATCAAGGTCTCCGCTGGGTGTCCTACCTTCGATGGCATGGACTACCCCTACTGGAAGAATAAGATGCGAATGCATCTTGAAGCAATTGACAACGATCTCTGGTACGTTGTGGAAAATGGTGTTCCCTCAGTCACACCTTCCCTGAATGCTGCTAATGTGAAGAGATTCAAGCAACTCGATTCTCAAGTGAAGAATATCATATGTGGTCATCTGAGTAAAGGGCAGTATGGTAGAGTGAGTGCTTTGGAAACTGCTAAGCTTATCTGGGATAGGCTCTCCAAAGTAAACGAAGGAGTCTCAACTCAACGTGACTCTCGTGTTGACGTTCTTCGCAATCTCTTCAACCACTTCAAAAGACTCGACAATGAAAATGTTCAACAAACCTTCGATCGCCTCACTGATATCTCAAATGAGCTTCAAGCGCTCGGTGCCACTGACATCACCGATCATGAGGTGGTGAAGAAATTGCTGAGATCACTCGATTCGTCATTTGACACTCTGGCACTGATGATTCAAGAGTGTGCTGATTACAAGTCACTAGATCCCGCTGATATCCTCGAGAGGCTAAATACTCATGAGTTCCAGCTTGCTTAAAAGAGAGATCCCTATGGTTCAAGCTATGGCAAAACACGTGCCCTGAAGGCCAAGGCTGTGTCTGATTCTGAATGTGAAGATTCTGGTAGTAGCCTTGGTGATCCTGAAGAATTGAGCCAGGAGCTAGCACTGCTCATGAAGAAGTTCCAGAAATTCTCAAGACGTGGTCGCTTTGGAAAATCTTCAAGGAGCAGTGATTGCTCATCAAGTGACTATAAGAGAAGGCTATGCCACAAATGCAAGAAGCCTGGCCACTACATTCAAGATTGTCCTCAGTGGGACAAGGAACTAAAGAAGAAGAAATACAAGGATTACAGTTCTGATGATGCCAAGAAGAAGAAGAAATCTTCAAAGTCTTCATCATCAAAATCCTCGAAGTCTTCATCCCACAAGAAGAGTAGCTCCAAGAAGGCCCGGGCATTCATTGGCAAGGAAATGGATTCTGAGGCTGAATCTAAGGATAATGAGGAAGAGGAGGCATCCGAGGAGTCTGAGTCAGGTGTGGCAAGTCTAGCTCTTGCTACCGCATTTGTCAGCAAGTCTATCTTCAACTCTGAAAAAATGGCAACACCAACAACGCTGATGAAGGCAATGACGACTACGCTCCCACCTATTGCTTCATGGCAAAGGATGCTAAGGTAACTAAATACCCCTCCTCTGAATGAAGTGAGGATGAATTTGATGAAAATCTCAAGCCTAGCTACTCTAAACTTGCTAAGATTGCTGTGAAACAACAAAAGGCTATTGAAAAACTTCAAAACATGCTAGACAAAAGTGATGATATGTTGGGTGATGAAATGGACCGCACTAAAGACTTAACTGAAAATCTTCAGAGACTTCAGTCTAAGTTTGACAACCTTCAAAGTCATCATAAAACCCTCTTAACTGATCATGAGAAGCTTTCTTATGAATTTCTTCAAAGAAAGCAAGATCTTGAGAAGCTAAGAGTGAGTTATGAAGATCTTCAGAAGGAGCGCGATTCATTACTTGCTCAACAAATCAACGCTACTGAGGAAGAATTTGATCCTCCATGCTTAAAGTGCATTGAACGTGAATCTGCTAATTCTTCACCTGAATGTTCAAATGCTTCAAATGTTACAAATTCTTCACCTGCCTCTGCTATCACTAATTCCTCATCTGAGGACATTGCTAGTATCACTGACAATGCAGGGCTGAAGGAATTGTATATGACAGACATGTACAAAAGCCTCAAAGGGCATCAGACTCTCTGTGATGTGCTTAAAAAGCAGATCCTCAATAGAAACCCTAGGAAAGAGGGTATTGCCTTTGAGAGGAAACTCAATGCTGATGGAACATATTGGAAGCCTGAGTAGTACCCCAAAACCTCATGGGTTGCTGTAAAGGGACCTCCAGTTGATCCATCTAACTTATCTGGCTTTACATGTGAATCTCCTCATTCTTCTGATGAGTCATTTGACTCCAACTATAAACTTTTCAAAAATCAGAATGGTGAAGTATTTGCTAGATATGTTGGCACTAACTGCAGGAACAGTTCCCCTATGAAGAAAATCTGGGTTCCCAAAAGTTATGTTGAAAGTCTTCAGGTGAATGTCCTCATGACACCACCAGTGAAGAATAGGAACCCCAGATCAAACTCTTCATATGGACCAAGTTCTTCATATGGATCCAAGTCCTCATACGGACCAAATTCCTCACGTGGATCAAATTCCTCACATGGATCAAAATCCTCATATGATCAGCATCGTGCTAACAACTCTGTTTCGCAGGGTAGAGCTAAGGGCTATGAATATGTGCATTATTCTTCAAATCATTATGTTCATAAGTCCTCGAAGAATTTCTCTGCTTATTCATATGCTTACCCTAACCCCTCTTATGTGAACCAAAATGGTTTGGCGTCCATGCCACCTTTCTCATATGGTGCTCGCAGAGTGATGAATTCTTTTCCACCCCTCCAGATGTGGGTGGTGAAGAAAAAGAACTAATCTCTTCTGCAGGGTCAGGTCTCCAGACGTTCTTTAACGTCTGAAGAATTTGCTGGGGGCCTGACAAAATGCCTAAAAGGACGCAAGCGAAATCATGATGAAATGAACCTTCATTTCACACGTCCTCACACTGCTTATCTATGCTATTGCTTGATGAAATTGAACTGATGATACTGATGTCATATTCTTCACTAATGAAGTATATGAGTTTGTAAGCTGCACTAATTCATCTGTAGGATGATCAACCCAAAGCAAACGAGTGGGTCCTCGATAGTGGATTTACAGATCACATGACTGGTGACAAGAATCTTTTGATGGATGCTCCCTTAACACCGTCACATCTGAAGCATATCATCTTTGCTGACAAAGGCAAAAGTCAGGTATTGTGTCTAGGTAAGGTTGCAATCTCTAAGGATCGACACATGGACAAAGTCATGCTTGTCAAGTCCTTAGGATACAACCTCATGTCTGTATCAATGCTTTGTGATCTTGATATGGTTGTTGTCTTTTGAAAGTATCGTTGTGTTGTGATCATGGAAGCTGACAATTCCAAAGTCTTCGAAGGCTTTAGGAGAGGAGACTTGTACATTGTTGATTTCTCTACAGGACCACAACCTGCCGTGTGCTTACTTGCAAAAGCTTCAGAAGGCCGGCTATGGCATCAACGACTTGGTCATGCTGGCATGAGGAATCTGCACACACTCGCGAAGAAGAAGCATGTCATTGGCATTGAGAATGTCAAATTCCTCAAGGATCACTCGTGTGGTGCTTGTGAAGCTAGGAAGATGACTAAGGCCAAGCATCCAGTGAAGACTATCATGACCACCACTCGACCATTTGAATTGCTTCACATGGATCTCTTCGGTCCTAATCATTATTCTGCTGTGACTAATGATGCATCTCTATATGGCTTTGTTATTGTTGATGATTACTCTCGTTACACATGGGTACACATTGTTACTTACAAACATGAAGTGCATGAAGTCTTCAAACGATTTTCCTCGAGGGCTTCAACCAACTTTGGTGTGAAGATCAAGCACATCAGGAGTGACAATGGAATTGAGTTCAAGAATTCCGGTCTTAATGACTATCTTGATGAACTTGGTATTACTCATGAGTTATCTGCTCCTTATACTCCTCAGCAAAATGGCGTCGTGGAGCGCAAGAACAGAACTCTTGTTGAGATGGCTCGCACTATGCTTGATGAATACAAAACGCCTCATCATTTTTGGATTGATGCAATTGATACCGCGTGCCACATCATCAACAGAGTATATCTTCACAAATTCTTCAAGAAGACTGCCTATGAACTCCTCACTGACAAGAAACCCAATGTGAGTTATTTCAAAGTCTTCGGTGCTAAATGTTGGATTAGAGATCCTCATCACAATGCTAAATTCGCACCAAAAGCACATGAAGGTTTTATGCTTGGTTACAGAAAGGACTAGCACACCTACAGAGTCTTCAACATCGCTCTTCACAAGATTGTTGAAACTCTAGATGTGCGGTTCGATGAAACTAATGGCTCGCAAAGAGAGCACCTACCTTCTGTGATAGATGAACCAGCACCTGAAGATTCTATCAAGTTCAAGGCTACTGAGGATGTCATTCCTACCGAAGAATCTACTGAAGAATTAATTCCAGATCACGAAGATCGTCGAGCTGATGTACCTGAGGAAAATGCTGAAGAAAATGGTGCTGAAGAAAATGCTGATCAAATTCCTTGACGACAACCAGCTCATCCTCGCGTTGCAAAAGAAGTGCAAGTTGAAAAGATCATCGATGACATTGAAGCACCAGGTCCTCTCACACGCTCAAAAGCTTCACATTTATCTAACTTTTGTGGGCACTATACTTTTATCTCTATCACAGAGCCCACTAAGGTAGATGAAGCATTTCTGGAGCCTGAGTGGATTCAGGCCATGCAAGAAGAATTACATCAGTTCGAGCTCAACAATGTCTGGGAACTGGTCAAACTTCCAGATCCTCGCAAGCATAATATCATTGGCACAAAGTGGATCTACCGCAACAAGCAAGATGAAAATGGCCTTGTGGTGAGGAATAAGACAGGACTTGTAGCTCAAGGCTACACACATGTTGAAGGAATTGATTTTGATGAAACTTTTGCACCTGTTGCTAGACTTGAGGCTATTCGCATATTACTTGCTTATGCTAACCATCATAATATCACTTTATATCAAATGGATGTGAAAAGTGCATTCCTCAATGGTATGCTTGAGGAAGAAGTATATGTTGCTCAACCCTCAGGTTTTGAAGATCCAAAGAATCCTGACAAAGTCTTCAGACTCAACAAGGCTCTCTATGGCCTCAAGCAGGCCCCTCGGGCGTGGTATGATACTTTGAAGGAATTCTTCGTGAAGAATGGCTTCACCCCCGGTTCACTCGACCCTACTCTCTTTACTAAATCTTATGATGGTGAACTGTTTGTGTGTCAAATATACGTTGATGACTTTAGCTTTGGCTGTACTGACCAACGTTATAGTGATGAATTTGCCTATATGATGGGTGAAGAATATCAAATGTTTATGATGGGAGAGTTGAAATTCTTCTTAGGTCTTCAAATTTGTCAATAGCACAATGGCATATTCATATCTCAGGAGAAATACCTCAAGGATGTTATGAGGAAATTCGGCATGCAAGATTGCAAAGGAGTCAAAATTCCTATGCCCACAAATGGCCATCTATGCACTGATGAAACTGGTATTGACTTCGATCACAAGGTATACCGCTCCATGATTGGGTTTTTATTGTACATATGTGCATCTAGGCCAGATATAATGCTTAGTGTTTGCATGTGTGCCTGATTTCAAGCTACACCGAAGGAATCACACCATAAGGCTGTGAAGCATATTCTTCGATATCTAGCCCACACACCAACACTAGGCCTATGGTACCCCAAGGGCTCTACCTTTGATCTCATTGGATATTCTGACTCTGACTATGCTGGTGATCGTGTGGACCGCAAGTCAACATCTGGTACTTGTCATTTCCTCGGACGATCTCTGGTCTGTTGGTCCTCGAAGAAACAGAACTACGCATCACTGTCTACTGCTGAAGCTGAGTACATTGCTGCTGGT
Organism: Triticum aestivum; assembly: GCF_018294505.1. Lineage (NCBI taxonomy): Eukaryota > Viridiplantae > Streptophyta > Magnoliopsida > Poales > Poaceae > Triticum > Triticum aestivum. Next base: position 415,128,953 of record NC_057801.1, read on the forward strand.
TCTTGCTGTGCTCAATTGCTGTGGATGAAGCAAACTCTCAAGGACTACGACTTCAACATGAAGAATGTGCCTCTCTACTGTGACAATGAGAGTGCCATCAAGATTGCTCACAACCCAGTTCAGCACTCGGAGACAAAGCACATTTAGATTCATCATCATTTTCTTCGTGATCATGTGTTGAAGGGCGACATTTCTATTGAGCATGTGAAGACTGAAGAACAGCTAGCCGATATCTTCACAAAGCCCTTGGATGAGAAGAAATTTAGCAAGTTGCGGTGTGAGCTAAATATCTTAGAGTCTTCGAATGTTCTTTGAAAAGGACACACATCCTAACAGTTATGCAAAATTGATGACTTAGATGTGCAACACATGAAGAAACGTTTTTCTTCAATCAATGAAGAATAACACTCTAAGTGTGAAGAAATTAATGAAGAATTTGATTCTCAGAACCCTACGACAATTGTACGCGGTGTCTGAAATCACCATTCTTATACCATGGGTCACGCCACCACCAAAGTTGAAAATCTTCAATTTGAGTTTTTCCTCAGTTTTGAAATTCCTCAGTTTTTCAAATTCTTCAACTTTGCAAAATCTTCACTGTTTCCGTCGTTTTTCTTCATTGGCTATATATATATATATGGGTTTATGTCCTCTACAACATTCACTTATGGCTATTTCTTCAAGTTGCATTTTCTGCTAAGTGAATGTGATCGGACCCTTCCCCCTCTATGCTATACTCAACCCAATCTATTCACAAATTCTTCATGTGCGTTCTACTTGAAACTCGTTCAAAATCTTCACTGTGTCCTTGTCAGCTGAAGAAATTGCGAACGGAACTTTAAAACTAATCTTATCCAAATTTTCGGTTTTGCCGCTCAAACCGTCCCGTATCCCATGATAGACTTATCTATTCACCCACGATCTAACATGATCTCCACTATTTAGTACGTGGGTGACACATGTCAAGCGAATGAGAAGGGCCAGGGGCACATTCGTCCTAAATCTTCGGGCGAACAGTTTTTCACTGCGACTATAAATACCCCCTCACCCTTCTTCACTTCCTTTACTCTGCTCGACCGCTCTCTCTCTCTCTCGCTCGAGCTTCTCAAACCCTAGCGCCGCCGCTACTCCATCGTCGCCGGTGAGGAAGAGCTTCACTGCCTCGACCTCATCGTCGCGCCGGCCGCGGAAATCTTCACTCCGCCGCCGCCGTAGCTGTCTTCCTCCGCCAAGTTAGGACGTGGAAGATCTGAACTGACGAACTTCAAATCTACACTTCTCAGTTCGTTGTGTTCTTCAATCAGGGTAATTAAAAGTTACTTTTACTGCCCTCTTTGATTCAAATTTTCCCCACAAAATCTTCAAAGGTGTTTTATTCTTCAAATCCTCACACACAAAACACCTCACTAGTCATCTGTTCTTGATTCGTTTCCCTAAGCATCATTTTTCTTCAAGATTCCTCAATTGTGTGGATCATCGATCTATACAACTCTGGAACCTAAGACAAAGTACGCTTAGTGAAATTCTTCAAGACACATCTGGTCAAATTCCTCAAACTTGTTCATTTTGAAAACCTTCTGAGAACGCATATGACCTCTTCAAATTCCTCGCAACTATACTCTGTTCACAGGTACTCATGTCCCCTGCTGAATCACTAGGTTCTCTTCAACTTAACTCATTTGCAGCGTTCCTTGAAGAAAAGTTGCATATTTCTTCAGAGAATTCGATTGTTCAAATTCCTCAACCGAAGAATATGGCAGATGGTAAGAAACCACAGAAAGGAGGAAATAAGCCTGAGGTCATGACTGCGTTTGAAATACCTGACAACATCTATGCTGACTATTGCACACCTGATGAGGCCAAGTTCGGAAAGGAGAACAAAAATCAGCGCAAAGTGCGCATACAGAGGATTGAAAGGAGATGGGCAAGAGAATGGAGGGAGTACAGATATGTAACTCCAAAGTATATGAAGAAATTCGCTCTAAATCCTCCATGCCCAAGAGCTCCATTAGCACCTGGTCAAGAAGCTGATCCCACCAGCATCAAGCGCGGTGAGGATTTTCCTGAAGAATGGACCAAATGCCAAGCCAAGTTGGCAAGACAAGCCAAAGAAGCAGTCAGGAAATTTAATGAAGACTCTGCTGCTGCCACAAAGGCCTCTGACAAGCCTAGAAAATCAATGGCAAAGAAGCCTACTCACAAGCCAAGTGCTTCATCAACTGTGCCCTCACGGCCAAGTGCCTCAGCAATGCCCTCACAGCCAGAATCTTCAAATCCCTCACGACCAATTTCTTCAAAGCCCTCACGGCCAATTCCTCATGCTGCTCCTACTCCTCCAAAGTCCTCAGTTGCTCTGGCAAAGTCCTCAACACCTGTACACCTGGCCACATGCCAAAGGACTACAAACATCTCCATTGCCTCTGGTGTCTCAGCGAGTTCCTCAGCTGCACCAAAGTCTTCATCAGGCCCCACTCTGCTGAAGACCAAGGCCACTGCTGGACGAGGTCCTCGGCCTAGTCCGAAGAAGAAACAAGTTGCGTTCCATGTGCCATCTGACGACGAAGCTGATGATGATGAACTTGAAGAAATCATCAGAGACAGACAAGAAAGGGCCGCTAGAGCCAAAGGCACAAATGTGCCACTACTCTTGGATCCAAAGGTGATCCTCGACTACATTGATCTATGGCACAAGGACCCAAACACTCCTATGCCTGATTTTCATTTGACTCCTGGCCAAAGTCACATGCTGACCCATTTCATCAATGAAGAGAAATGGAAATTTGAGAAGGCCAGGCAAATCAAGAAGGCTCAGTTCAGAAAAGAGAAGTTCCTGAGGAACAACATTGTCAAAATGACAACTGATGAACTCCTCAAGATCCAGTCTGAGATCAAAACCCTCAGCGATGATTTCAATGCTTATTATACTGATTGGCAAGGAGCCAAAGTCAGGTTCGTTAAACTGACTGAGAAGTTCACCAATGTTGCAGCCCCTTCGCAACAAGAAATTCCTCAAGCTGAAGCCTCTGCTCAGCAAACTTAAGAACATGCCAGCACCGATGATGATTTTCAAACTGCTGAAGAAAATGCTAGTTCCAGGGCTGATGACTCCATTCCAGCCGCTGAAGAATCTGTCAGGGCATCCACTAGTGGTGCGCCTGAAGAAAATGAAGAAGTCAGGGCAACTGCATCAGTTGCGCCTGAGGAAATACCAACAGATTCCTCAGCTCCTCCTGTGCCTACACCAACTCCTACCCTTCCATCTGCATCAGATGTGAGGAAGACCAAGGCTGCAGAGAAAGCTGCAGTGAAGAAAAGGAAAGCATCAGCTGCTTCAGATTCTTCAGCTCCGAAGAAAATGAAGACTATGACCAGCTCACTTGAGAATCCAATTGATGCTGTTCCGATTTCCTCCATGCCATCAAAGGACCTTGTTCCTTATGGTGAAGAATATGTGATCCCTAGCGGATCTGATGAAGAAAATCATTCTGCTACTTCGCCAGAGCAGATTGATGAAGAAATTGAAGTGGATGCGATCCCTTCAACACCTGTTGCTTCCTCGCCCATGCCTCAGTTCACAGCTGAAGAGGCTGGCGTTGAAGGCCTTGAAGATGAAGGTGTGGATATTGGATGCACTATGCCTGTGATGAATGATGACTTTTGGGAAAGTCGGCATCCCAATTCTCCACACTTCACCCCACTACAGCAAATACCTCAGTCCCCTGCATCAACCGTTCAAATGGGCTCTGAAGAAACTCATCCCACCTCATCTGTACATGAAGAAATTCCTGCCACTAGTGCTAAAGAAACTGCTGCTGCTGATACCTTGAACATGCAGACTACCACTAAAGAGGAACCGGAAATTCCTTAGCCTGAAGAACCGGAGATTGTGATTCCTGAGGTTGTGATGCAACTCACTAACACTCCTGTGCCCAAGCCAAAGGATCCATTCTCAAAGAAGAAAAAGTTCAAGGATGCTGATTTCTTCAACGAGCATGTGTTCTTCACTGACTATAATCCCTATGATTCTGCTCGCATAAGGAAGAGGCGTTTTTGGACTGCTAGTCAAGCAAACTTTTATTCCTCTGTGCTATTCGACAAAGACAAAGTCTTCGATCATGCACACATTCCTCACGTGGACATGGAATCTCTGTCGTGCTTCGAGCCAGTCCTCAGTGTTCTACACGATGCTGGATTACTGAATTTCTGCGCTAACATGTGTGATTGGAATGAAGAACTCATTCTTCAATTCTATGCAACGTTGCACATCACAGGAAATTCTGAAGATGTGAACACTTGGCTGCTGGACTAGATGTCAGAAAATACTCACTACAAGGCACCGGCAACTGAATTGCTTCGTGCCCTCCCACTCAGTCCTCCCATTGATGGTGCTCGTTGCATCTACAATGAACATGAGCTTACAAATCATTACATGCAAGTACTGATGAAGCCTTTGAAGCCAGGGCAGGCCCCATGAACCAAATTCCTTTTTAAGGAATTACTGTATGTGCCACGGACTGTCTATCGCATTCTGACGAAGACAATGAGTCCTATCAAAGGCCATGACTCAAATGATGAAGAAGTCGTTGGCATCATGAAGAATATGCTTTTCAATATCATTCATGGCGTTCCCGTCAACTTCCATGATTTCTTCATGAGGACTCTGGCAAATATTGCTATGTCACCATTTGACCTGAAGCCTTATGCACCATGGATTATGAAATTCATCAGGACAAGGTCTTCACTCAACTACAAGGCTGATACTCTGAACCATGGCAGTTTCTTGCCTCCAATTGAAGTCCTCAAACGGACATTTTCCTCAGCTAATAACAAAGGCAAGGCAACTGCTGTGATCGATGAAGGCATTCGTCCATTGGATGGTCAATTTCGCAAGGCTGCATCCTACTCCACCAATGATGACTCTGCCACACATGATTCTGGCGCCAACACCCCTATCAAGCAAATTCCTCAAGCCACAACACCCAGGGTGATGACTGATCGTGAGTTACTCCTCAGTCTTCATCAGAAAGTTGATCGCAATCATAAATGGGTCAAGCATCAGTTTGGTTCAATTCTTCACAACATGACTTCAACCCACAATGCAGTGAAGAAAAACCAATACTACCTCCATGAAACCTTCAACCGAACCTGGGCTGTTCTATCTCATATCTACAGTGCAGAAGATCTGAAGAGCATGGGTCTCAAGAAAGAATTTGACTGGTCTGCACCTCCACCGAAGAAATTCAAGAAGGTCAAGGTTCCTTCCTTGGAGGCCAGCTCCTATTCTTCATCGCGTGACACTAATGAAAATGAAGACTTGGACGACACTGCGGCAGGCCCTACTACAACAACCGACCCCGACAACGCTGGCGCTCCTCCATCAACTTGATATTCTTCAGGGGCGTTAGTCCTCAGTTTTGATCCTTTTGGCCATTCGATGACAAAGGGGGAGAAATCTGAGTTAGTCTTCAAGCGGGTCTATTATATGGGCATTTTTTGCTAAGTTACAACTCTCGCTCTTCTGAAACTTTTATTGGATCGAGTTGTAATCCTAAAACCGATGGTGCTCTGATACTTTTGATGCACGGTGCTCTGATACTTTTGATGCACTGTGCTCTGATACTTTTGATGCGTTATTCTGCATGCTTGTTCCTCGTTAATATTATTGCACGCATGCTGAATTTCTTCAGGCACCATATTTCATCATGCATTTCAAATTCTTCATATTATATGTCAAATGCATGTATGAATTACAAGATATAGGGGGAGATCTCCATGATTCAACTCTTCAAGTGTGCATTGCTTCAAAAGCAAATTCCTCACTATGCACATCTTCAGGGGGAGTTCTTCTATATCTTGCAATCAAATTCCTCAATATCAGTACTTACACTTCATATGTTTATCCCATTGAAAACTTAACCTATATTGTCATCAATCACCAAAAAGGGGGAGATTGTAAGTGCATCTAGTGCCCCTTAGTGATTTTGGTGTATTGAAGACTTATAGGTTAAGGGACTAATGTGTTTATGAGTGTACACAGGTCTATAAGTCTATGAGGAGTTTGATATTTACAGTGAAAGTCGACCCCTAAAAATGAATATCTTCGACTAAAGATTTTGGTATTCGTGAAGACTTTCATGAAGACTTTGAAAGTGAAGAAATTGGTGTGTCCGTGAAGACTTGATATTCATGCGAGGAATATGAAGCTTGAGGACTTTCGTTTTCATAGTTTTGTTTTTCTCTTTCTTGAGTCATAGGAAACACCGTATTGTTAAAGGGGGGTCAAGGAAATACTAAGGAAAAATTTCCATGTGATGCTCAACTCAAAATCCTACACCTACCAATCCCTTCGAGTGAAGCCATTGGAAATCTCATACAGTTCAGTCAATTTCTTCAGTGACAGAGACGAAGTTCTTCTGTTCGCTGAGGAATTTGTTCTGATTGAGGAGTTAGGAATTCGCCAGTGCGGATTGCCTACACAGTGAGGAACATGATAGCCCTATGGAATTTGAGAGTCAAATTTCCGACCGTTGTCGTGCTACGCGCCAGCTGTCCCAAAATATCTTATCCACATAACGGTCATATCATTGAAGGGCATTTATGTCTTATCATGTCGGGCTGCTCCCTAGGCTATAAATAGCCGCCCCCTACAATCACTAGCTGGTTGGCTGCTCCGAGAGAAACTGACACTTGTCATTTGAGAGCAACCCATCCTTCGAGGACTTGAGCGAAAATCATCGAGTGAGGAAAATCCAAACCCAAACACCCACAAACCCAAAGTGATTGAGCATCACTGAAGAGATTGATCCTGCATGGATCCGACGCTTGTTACCTTTGAAGACTGTGCTTCTTCCAGACGGTTAGGCATCATGGTCTAGAGCATCCAAGAGGAATTGTGGATCGCCGAGTGACCGAAGTCTGTGAAGGTTTGGAAGTCGCCTAAAGACTTACCACGAGTGATTGGACGAGGTTTGTGTGACCTTAGTTCAAGGAGAATACGGTGAGGACTTGGTGTCTTGAGCTACGTGCTCAGCGACTGGGTGTCCAGGACTGTGTGTCCTCGAGTTTAAATACTCAGGCGCTCCAACCAGACGTACAACTAAGACAACAGTTGGAACTGGTCTACCAAATCATTGTCTTCACCAACCTTACTGGTTCTATTTCCTCAACTCTTTCGTTTCCTCATTATTGTGTTGAGTGATTGTTCATATCTGTGTTTGAAGACTTTGACTGAAGACTTTCTCAATTTCCTCAGTTCAATTTCTTCAATCTATTTGTCTTCATCTTGTGTTATCCTGTGTTTACGCTTTTTGTACTCTGTGATTGTCTTTATTTCATCATGATGACTATGTATGTATTCTGTTATGCTTACTTCTGAGTACTTATTCCGCTGCAAGTAGTTCTTCGCTAAGGAATTTCCTCACCAGCAAATTACTCAGTGAAGAATTCATAAAAATCGCCTATTCACCCCCCTCTAGTCGATATAACGCACTTTCACATGACATAAAACTTACTCACGGTATTTGGTTACAAAATCTTTGCTGAGAACAAGATCCTTTATTTTAATCTCCTCATCAATATATCTGAACCTCGGAGGCTTCAATTTCTCTATAGAGCATCTCTGCTTAAAAGCCCTCTCACCTGCCCTCTTGTTCGAAAATACTTCAACCTCATCCAAAGGAGGATGATTAATTGCTGCACTCCTAGTCCTAGTGACACGTGCACATGGCGTAACAAAATCATCAACATCAACATCATATACATCATGTGGAGAGCTAGGTCGAGAGACACTTCCACCATCAGGTCCAGACGCCACATTTGTGTTCAAACCATCTCTAGCCAAAGAACCAGAATTTTCTAGAGAGATTTCAATGACACAATCCTCCATAACCACATCAGAACCCTGGGACTCAAACAGTGACATACAACCTTCATGAAGCCCCCCATCAAAACCTATAAACATGCAGAAAAAACATGGAAGCACTCAGCACAAAACACAAAAACCAAAAAACATGTATACAGAAAAATAGAATGCAGCCCACACTTGTATACATCAATGCAGCCCACTTCAATACAACAATGTAGCCCACTTCTCTATAGCAATGCAGCCCACACTTGTATACATCAATGCAGCCCACTTCTCTATAGCAATGGAGCCCACACTTGTATACAGTAATGCAGACCACTTCTCTACAGCAATGCAGCACACTTGTATACATCAATGCAGCCCACTTCTCTACAGCAATGCAGCCCACACTTGTATACAGCAATGCAGCCCACTTCTCTACAGCAATGCAGCACACTTGTATACATCAATGAAGCCCACACTTGTATACAACAATGCGTCACACTTCTCTATAGCAATGCAACCCACTTCTATACATCAATGCAGCCCACTTCTCTACATCAATGCAGCCCACACTTGTATACAGCAATGCAGCACACTTCTCTAGAGCAATGCAACACACTTCTCTACATCAATGCAGCCCCACACTTGTATACAACAGTGCAGCCCACATATAAAGAGCAATGCAGCTCACTTGACCATAAAGAAGCGGAACCAAACAGTAGACAAAAAAAGATAGGATAAAGAAGTTCAATAAAACAACCTTTATCTGCAAAAATTAGAAGTGATGTTAAATCAAGGCAACACTTCCTCGATGTTAGCTAGCTATAGAGCATGGCCTTTTTGATGTAGCCAATGTGCTCCACCCCAAACTTAGCAACTCGAACACCATCCCATGTCTGCAAGAATTGAAACATATAGAATCCACAATCATGCCTGTAATAAAAAGAATAAAAAACATCAGTTTCACAAAAATGAAGTGAAAAAAAACTTGAACAGTATGACACAGAAGGGCTATAAAGAACGCACCCATTTGACTGCAATGGGACAATGACATGTTTCAACACAAATCCATCAAGTGTAGGAGGATTTAGCGGCTCATCAAAAGTTGAGCTCCCTTCTTTCCATGCACGCTTGATATTTTTAACCATCCTCCTAAAAACCCTGACCACATCAGGGCTGCCAGGTTTGTTGAGCGAGTCAAGAAATTTAAACCGCCTTTCTTTCACATTTAACGCCACTACACAATAATAACCAACACCATCCCTCGTATCTGGTGGATCAAAAGTTGCAAAAAGGACCTGTTGGAAGCATAAAAAAATAAATAAAATTATTATAAGAAGAAAAAACAGAACGCTATAAAAGCAAAATAGACAAAATATAGTTTTCAACACATAAAAACGTCTCTCACCATATCCTTTTTATCAACACGCTCCTCGGCTTTTGAGGAGAACATCATTTTAACACTCCTACCTACAGTACCACCATTCCAAATATTTGTTTGCCGAAACAAAACCAAAAATCAAATAGTGCTCAAGCAAAACAGGTCGTCGCACGAAATCAGAAAAGAAAATCAAAAAATAAAACAAAATTTTTTGCATTCTTACACAAATATGGTACGGGACAACCATTGTCGGAGATCCCTAAAACTTATCTACCAGCAAAGAAACCCCAAGATCTACAAGCCTTGTAGTGAGCATCCCTTTATCCAAAAAGGATTGACCAACTTTGCCAATGCTAATATCACCCATCTTTGTTTTAAAAGCAATCATGTCCCTGAATTTTTCATGAAAAACTGAAACATAAGATACTAAAAAAATAACAACAAAGAAAAAGGAGTAAATACAAAAATTAGATAATACATATGAACAAAACAATTTCTAAAAAACCATACTTCTTCTTCTTGTCCTTTCAAGCCCTCGTAACAGCAGCGTGCAACTCATTGTATCTTTTCAGAAGAGCTGGATCAATGCTCGACGGTGTCACAACAGGAAGTTCATCATCTGTAATAAAAAATAGATGAAGTTCACTTATCCAAACAATGAAGTTTAAATATTAAGATAAGGAAATTCTGCTAGCTATTTTGAAAATTATAGACAAAAGATCAAAGTTTCACTTATCATTAAACATCTAATACATATACCATAGTAATTAAACAACATGAATGAGAAAAACTACAAACTGCACTGTTAAAAAAAACTCTTGCCTTCAGTGTCAGAGTCTTCAGGCTGCTGTTCTTCAGAGCTGAGCAAAATATGTTCTTGCATAGGTTGCGACGAATCCACCACAACCTCACTGGACTTTCCTTCTGCAGCAACCTCAACATTTTCTGGATTTGTATAGTCTGGTCAACAGCAACGCCCTTAGATACTTCAACTACATGAGGCTCCACTCTCGATACTTCCGGAACATCATTGGACACCAGATAGACAGGGGAAGCAACAACACTAGCAGCAGGGGCAACATTCTCCAGTTGCTTTTCAATACCAACATCAGAATCTTCATGCCGACTGGTGGGAACAGCATCATGGGATCCTTGAGCTACAGAAGGATCTGCATAGACAACGGCAACCGATACAAAAGCATCAACACTGCCACGGCCATCAACAGCACAACTGCCCTGATTCAGATCAACGTGAACTTCCACGTTCTGTTTTCCAACTTGTGGAAAGTTTAAAAACCTATACTAACACAAAAATGAGCATGGGGATAACTAACACAACAACACACAACACACTTATGTCAAAAGACTGCTGACAACATACACATAACAACTACAGTCCACATATGCAAAACAACACCAACTCACGTGTGTCAAACACAACTACAATTGCAACCCACATATACATAAAAAAGAACTGCAGTTCACTTTGACAAACGCTGCAGTTCAGTTATGTTAAATAATGAAGCTCACGTATGTAAATCAGTATGGACCGCGCATGCCAAAAGAACTGCAGTTCACTTCTGTCAAACAATGAAGCTCACACATGTAAAACTATTGCAGCTAACATATGTAAATGAAAATGCATATGGATGAACATAACAGCGTACATCAAGTTTATAACAAACAACAAAAAATTAGATTACAACCCACTAACAGAACAAGTAATACAACTATACCTTATCAGCTACAACATCCAGAGGGGACGATGCATCAGCTAAGACCTCATACTTCCCAGAGCCATCATAGGTCTCTTTGTGCACATCACAAGCAGCAACACCAGTCTACGGGCATAGAACAAACAAAAAACAAGAAATAAGATGGTACCGACCAAAAAAGAAAAAAACTTCAACTATGCACAAGCAGTACACATTTCACAACAGTGAAGTACGCACAAAAAAACAAAAAAATGGGAAGCAAACAAATGCAAGTTCAAAGAAAAAGGGACGCATGGCAGAACAGACATGGCAGGATTATTTATACCCAACCAACTCCATCGTCTCTAGTTCCATCGACACCAGAAGATTCCACTCCAGCCTATAACAAAAAAAATAGTGAGGAGCAGTCAACATAATACACAAAAAAAGAGGTTCAAAGCCGCAAAAAACCTAGAACATACATTGTCAGTGCCAACGCCAGCGTCCTGACGGGTCATTTCGTCCAAAATATGCCCATCATCCTTCTCATACCGACCGCATTTTTCTTCCTGTGAATGTCTCAATTGAGCATACGAAGACCGAACATTTGTCACCTCAATCTTCAGGCTTTCAATCACACCACAATCAAAATTGTGAGCAGCAACAATTTCTTCATCTCGTGGGCCATGGCCAACAGGGAAAAAACCAGCAACTGTCCTCAACCTGTCACCAGAGGTTGGCAAATCTTCAGTCAGCTTCAAAACCTTCAGAAGAAGCTCATCAATCTCCTCATGTTTTTTGCCACCAACAAATGTCTGTTTATAAGAGCTTGTATTATCAAACATCTGTCGAGGCATGAAACCACGAGTATGCCTCACCTCATCATCACAGGTAGGAAGCTGACTACAGATAGGCTCATAAAACCTAGCATGGGTGCTAGGCCCCGCATCAGAGCTGCCGTGTACAACTGCAACAGGACGGTTGTACACAATATCACCTGACGCCTTCCATTGCAAAAAAAGATAACAGGCAAAGAGAAGAACACATGTGAGTACTAGAAAAGTTCACATTTATAATGGCTGCACATATTTTTAAAAAATCTAATATTAAAAAATCAGGTGCACTAACCGGCAGCTTCCCAAATTTGTAACTTTCCAAGTAAATCTTTCCCTTCACAAGCACATCCTCATTATACAACTTCATCAGGCCCTTGGTCGTCAGGAATGACGCGCGTGGCGTCATCGTGTGCATGAATGAAAATTTGCGAAGCTTCAAGCAGTCAAGATACATAATCAGGGGGACAATGGCACAACCCTCTGCACAATTCTGCTTACTGCCTTCTGTTTGCCACCTAACCACAGCTGCCTGCAACTCATCAACAACAAGCTGACAAAAGTCCATCTGAGCCATAGCCGCATAATCCATGTTCTCTACCATCGCAGCAACTCTACCCAAACGAACTGCAGGCCCCGGGCACAGCAAATTCTGGTAAAGTATCAGGAAGAACACCTTCATAGCAAGGTCAACACTCACATAATCATCTTCCTCCACCAAAACCTTCAACTTCTCAAGCAAGTCCTTGACACCTATACTTTTTGAACGGTCAAAGCCAAGCTCATCCTTGAGGGCAGTCAACGATTCATCATGACCGCTGGAAGCAAGCATGGGTGCAGTGTGACGTCCCATAGGTAAATCAAAAATGTGATGAACTGCATCACGATTGATTCGAAGAACCCTGCCATTACCAAAGTCCATTACCATGGTGGCAGGGTCAATAACTCCCATCAGATAGCACATAAGAATGCGCGACACATTTTTCTTTACTGTTAGATCAAAGACAACACCAAATCCAGCATCCCTAACACGGCTGCAATGCGCCTCTTTCAACAAAGAAGCAGCCTTGCAAACAGTGGGAAGCGACAAACACACGGTCTTGTTAAATCGAGAATCATCTCCCTCACCATCATCTTCAGTTGCATTGATCTTACTAGAATTCTTCCTCTGTGTAAAGGGAAATGCAGTTCACATTAGAAGACTAGCATAAAAAAAGACACATAGAAAATACAGAAAGAATAACAAATGAAGGAAAGAAATGCAGTGCACTTCAACAAACCTTAGAAGCAGCATCCACCTCCTCGCCAGTGTCACCACCAACATCTTCGTTGACATCATCACGGGCACGCTTGGGTAGACTCTTAGATGAACCACAGTCTTTGTGTCTAGAAGGATGAACACCCTTCACATAATCAGCAAGCACAAGGTTGTCGTCATCAGAATTGGGACCTTCAGTGACATGTATTCGTTTGCGCTGAGGATCATCACTACCACCATCTTTAGTAGTTCTCTTGCCAAGATTCTTCTTCATTCCAGCAACACGTGGACTTGGCCGAGGTGTACCACCTTCCTTAGCAACAGTACTCAACCTCTTCTTCACCTTGCCAAATTTACCACCCTCGGCACCATCTGCAGATCTCCTCTGCTTCTCCTTCTCAGCAAACTCTTTTGACTCAATTTCAAACCTCAACTTCTTCTTGCTTTGCTTCAACTCATATTGACGAAGCTGTTCCGGGACCATCCAATCCTGTGTAACTTCCTCTATACCATCAACAGACTGCGATTGTGTTTCAGACAAGACAGGACATCTCTGATCAAAGCTCACACCAACATTACCCTCTGCAAAATAATGGTCAATCAATTGAGTAACCTCCTCAAACCCAGGCGCTCTAGCATGGAAAACAGACACTGCATCAAAATAAAGTTTGACTATGCTCGTTAAAAATTGCACAAAAAGAACAAATGCAGTACAGTTAGACATATAAATGCAATGCTCCAACCATAAACTCAAAATAAAAATAATGCATTGTACAAAAAACTTGAATAAAACAACAATGCAGTTCACACATACATACAGTGGAGTTCACATATAAAAATAAATGCAGTGCTGCATATACTAAATTCAAGGTTGTTTGCAACAAAAATGTCGGACTAGATAAAACAAAGCATACAAAAAAATAAACAAATTAATCACATACCAGAAGGAGGGGCCACACTTATGGGAGAAGATTCAATCGGCGAATTCACTTGATGTCCTCCCTCGACACCATGATTCTTACCACCAGGATGAGAAGAGTCAATTGGTGTATCATTATGAGCACTGCAATCACCTACTGGATTAAAAAAACCCAGAAAAAAGAAATTACAAAAACATCACATGACAAAATAATGCAAACGAACGCTGACAACAACAGAGCATAAACCAATATGCAGGATGAATTAGGAAACTATATAAACATCAAACAAAATAAACAAAGCCTAAAAATAAGCACTTCACATACCCTGAACTCCTTCTCCTGGCCTGCTCGGCGAAGACATAGCGTTTCCCTACAGCACAAGGACGAAGTGACAGACATAAGCAACAAAATTGGCGAAAATCTCACGAAACCCTAGATCCACGTTGCTACACACAACTATCGACTTCAAAACGACATAAAATCAACTGCCTACGAAAAAATTACACAAGCGAAAAGAGCGACAACAACTAAAAGAATCACAAAAACAAGACGAGGGGACGATCAACATCGAGGCCAAGCGGAATGTACCACAAAAAAGTGTGCGGCGACGGCGGCGGGAAGGGGGAAGGGGGGGGGGCGGCGACGGGAACAAACAGGAAATGGCTGCAGGAGCGCAGCGGCAAGGGCTCACAGAGCAGGACAGTGACGCGGAATGCAGGAATAAGGACCTCTTGAGGGCGCCGGTTCCCCGGGCGACGGCGGTTGCTGCGCGAGACGGCAGTTTTGCTCAAGGGAGAGATGCCTCGGGAGAAACTGCAAGAAAGGAGAGGGGATTGTTCTCGGTCTCTCTCTCTGATAGCGGAGTAGTGGAATAGCCTGGAAGGGATACGTAGGAGGCCCGCGTGTCGCAAAAAGGGTCATAAAAAACGGGCCGGCCCAAAAACGGCCCGGACAAAATAAGCCAGTCTACATCAAAACACACATATTACTAAAAAACAAAAAAAATGCACATGAACAAGTGCCCCCCTCCCCTCTCCCCCTAAACCTCTCGTACAGTGTAGTAAGCATAGGCAAAAAAACAAATGCAGTACACAGTACTAGAAAATGAAGTGCATTTCGTTACGAGATGCAGTACGCTATAGCAATCCAGTTCTGCATTATGTAGATGAATATATACATGGCATAGAACACAACGATGAAGAAAAACGCGAACACAGAAAAAGTAAATGCAGTGCGGAAGTACACGAACATGCAGTACAGGATCATAACCAATGCAGTACAATTGTAATTTGCTAAAGCAGTGCAGTCCCATACATTTGAAAAAAGATTACAAAAAAGTAAAGACCGACTAAGAAAAAACAATAAGTTCAAAAAAAAGTGGGGGGGGGGGGGCACCCCCCTCCCATTTCCCTACCCCTACCGTACCACGGACTGTAGTAAGTACATGCAAAAACAAGATGCAGTACATGGCGGTAGAAGTATGCAGTGCATTCCGTTGCGCAATGCAGATCGCCAAAGCATATAGCAAAGACACGCAAAAAATGATGGAGTACACACATGTATACACAGTTGTAGTTCCGATTTGTACGCGATGCAGTGCAGAAGTGTAAGCAATGCAGTTATGTTGTCACGCAGTATACATATATAAAACATGACGAAATTCCCATTCGCACAGAAAAGTGGTGGTTAAAAAAAATTTGATGATCATAAATAAAACAAAACCACCTTAAAAAACCCATGTTCGCATACAACCACCCAATCGGAGCAGTTCCATCGCCACAAGCCCACGATCACAGATGCAAAACCAACCCACGATCTGCACAACCGCATCGTCAGCGTGATCGTGCAGTTCATCCGACGAGGCCATCCCACCCCGCGCCCCCCCTTAAATTCAGACCCCTGCCAAAGGCCTTCTCATCCACAACAACACAAGTATCCATTGCGCTGCCACCAAATTGCCCCATATCAACGCAAAAGCACCAAGCCCTGCTACCGGCGATGACGTTCACCGACGAGTACAAGGGCAACAACGCCATGGTGGCGCATGGCAACACCAAGTTGCATGTCATCCACACCAACGACAAGAAGCAGAACGCGAACACCCTCGCGCAATACGAGCGCCACCTCAGCCTCCAGCGCCACAAGATCGTCGGTATTGATCTCGAGTACGACAACGACCCTGAAGCGACGCAGAAACCCGCCCTCTGCCAGCTCTCCATCGGCAAGAATCACCCGGTGCTGCTCTTCCAAATGAGCGACACTGAAAGGTGCATCGTCTTTGACAACTTCCTCGCCAACCCCAGGTACACCTTTGCAGGCTTCTCCATCGACGGCGACAAAACCAGGCTGGAGCACGTCAAACTGGAGGTCGCCAACTTCGTTGACATCCAAAAGGAGTGGAGGGTGCCCGAGGCAACCAAGCCGTTGGACTCCCTCGAAGACGTCTCCGGCATGCTCATCGACGACAACTACAACAACATGAAGAAGAAGATCACCGACGACGAGCACGAGCGCTGGGCCACCCTGCCTCTGTTCAGGAGGCACATCGAGTACGCGTCAAAGGACGCCTACGCAGCGTAAGAGATATGGAACCGCATCACCCTCACCCAGAACGGCCTTCGCCGTGCAAAGCTGGAGAAGGAGGAGCCCCCCAAGAAGCGCGCCAGGAGCAGCTGCGGATGGGGAGAGCCTAACTAGTGAAGAAGAAGATGGTGCCGGCCAGGAGACAACAAGGCGAACGTTCTTTTAGAATTATCATCAAATTTGCTTTATGTTGTTTGCTTATGTATCGTTAGTTTGCTTGTGTGCTGAACCTAGTTTGCTTGCCATGCAGAATCGCTTTGTAATGATGAACTTTGATTACGTTAGTTTGCTTTCTGTTCAACTTAGTTTGCTGGTGATGAAATTGTCGTACAGAATACCTGTGATAATTTGTTTTCTGTTGTCTGCTAATGTATCATTAGATTCGAGCAGTGTAGAAAACAAAAAATGAGTTGCAGTGTGCAAATAGGACGCATGCAGTGCAAGTTTTGTACGAATGCAGTACAGAATCTATCGAATGAATTCTTAACATACCCAACAAAGCAGTGCACGACCCTAAATTTGAAAAAAGAATACATAAGAGCAAAAACAGAAAAAGAAAAACACAAACACGTAAATAATCAATGCAGTACAGAACCATAATCAACGCATTACGCGTATTATTTACTAAGCAGTGCACTTCCATACATTGGAAAAAAAGATTACATAATAGCAAAAACACGGAAACAAAAAAAGGCAACTGTACATGCAGTACGGAATGCGTGCACATACAGTACAGAACCCTGATCAATGCAGTGCACGCCCCAACATTGAAAAAAACACCTAAGATAGAAAAATAAAAAGAAAAAATTAACCACCTAGGTGCTACCGGCCCGAGCTAGTCTCGTAATAGGTCTGCGCCCATAGAAGGCGAGTCGTTCTGAGTCACAGTGCATGGGGCCGGCCACACATGGGCCCACAGGTGAGAGAGCATACAGCTGCAAGCGCCGTGTTTATGCACCCAAATAAGTAACAAGAGCAGTTCGGCACAGCGGCCTCGCCAGCACTTATAAACATGTCAGGCACGCCTTCCGCGGGCGAGGTGGGACTAAACATTAGACCGCACACAGCGCACCGGGAACCAGCCGTGCTAACAGGCCGACTTGGGCCCAATTGCGTTTTCACTACCCGAACACAGGGCCAAAAAAAGAGAGGCCACTGAAAATTAAAAAAAATCCTAGATACCATACACAAACACAGGCCGAACCACGCGTTCGCAGTTCGTCGTGATATGACAATGCAGTTCGCTATTTTAAGTAAGTAGTCCTGTTGCTTCTTAAATGCATTCGTGTTCACTGAATCAGACCCAATCCACCACCTAACACCAACCACACCATTTATTACTTCCATTGCTCAATTGGTTGCATAAAAACTTATCCATTCATGCTACAGACTAACACAACTCCTCCCCCCGTTCCTCATTTTCCTCAAATCGTAGATCTAGGGTTCATCCCATCCACAACTCTTCTCTGGAATTCCACTGAACCCGCCATGGACTGTAAGTGCGGGTGCTTGGCAAGGATGGCGCCGGTAGCGGACACATGCGTCTACGCAGAAGGTTTAGAGCTCACCAACACCGAGTGGCGCAACATGCTCGGCTGCGTGATGATACCCAACAGGGGGTTTCGTGCGCCATTTCTTCATCGCCTCACAACCGCAGATCTCCAGGAAAGTTGGGTATGTTTTTCCCCTCACGATTTTGAACTTAATCTAGCCTGCAAATACACATCTGAATATATAGTTCAATCAATTTGTTCAATAATGTCAACAAAAATACAAAATAGAATTTGTATTGTTGTTCAGATTTGTTAGCTATTAAGACTATATACTTAACATGCTGAATCCCAACGCATGAACAAAAAAAGGGTCAGTAGATAAGCGTTGCAGTTATCTTAACATGCTGGAGAAGTACACTGTTACTGACATTGCAGTGCAAGCATGTTGCAGTATAATATATATCCCAATAAAACTAGGAGTCAATTGCGTATATAAGTTTGTTCATACATTACAACTACTTTAGAAAATAGCAGTCATATGTATGTAACTATTTAAGTAAACATAAACAGATCATACTAAGTATAAAACAAAAACATTTGCTGTTTACTTATAGAATTCTTTTTCCACCCATTCCAATATGAAGAAACTGCCATCCACAATAAAATTTCATGCTCCGAGTTCAGGGAAGCTTACTTTGGAGACAGAACACAAGAATGGGTATGGAGACATCCAAGCTGACTACCACATCGACTCGGAAGACTGCATCAACATAACTACTGGTTGGAAAGATTTTGTCTCCCAGAATGGCTTTGAGGCCGGAGAAGTGGCCATGGTGTTTTTCTACAAAGAAGAAGACTCCATCAAGTTTACAATATTTGCACTCTAGGCTGTCTAATATGAAGCAACCAATATTTCAAATGCTTTGGTTATACTGTATGCTTTTAAAATTATGTCCATCAGACAATTTGAACGATGCATATTTCATGTATGCAACCTCAACTACCTCATTTTATCATCCTTTTTAGACAAAGTTGTTGTTGGCAGTAATGCAGTTCTCTCAAGCATGTGGTGTGGTACTAATAATAAAAAAAGCAGCCATCTGAACATTAACAATGAAATGCAAAATGGTCGAAACTTTGTAGTTAACATATCATGTTCAAGAACAATTCCCATAGTATGGAGTTCAAAAAAATTCTTATAATAACTATTCAGCTAACAAAAGCGTATAATGGACCATCCACTCTTATAGCAGAATTGAAAATTAACAAACACTGCTAATGCAGTACGGAAATGCATATTATGCAGTCATCTAGAACACAGAATGCAGTTTAAGAAAAGGAGAAATCTCATAAGCAGCAATAACCACTGTAATGCAGCTACAACGAAGTACACTAGCGAAGAAAATGCAGTGCACTACAACGTATGCCACGACTACAAAAAATAAAATTAAAGCAGTAAAACTACAGACATGTCATAGACTAACAGAGGTGTCAATTTCACTCACAACTCCATAACACGCCTAAAAATTGTACAACCACTAAACTATAGAAAAATACCACCAAAAAATTTACACGGAAGACACAGCAACTGGACGAACAGCACAAACTTTCATTTCAAGAATGCGATTCAAAAAATGACAATTATACCCGAAATACAATGAATTCAAACCTATAGCAACAGTAATTACAATATTCAAACACGCATGGACGAGCAAAATCAAAAAAATCAACAAGAACAGAGGAGCGGACGAAGCTCACCCGCCGCAACAATAAAAACAACAAAGAATTGAAAACTAACTCCTAAAAATTAACAAATTATAGAGTGAATGGACAGATTAAAACGAATGCAACCAAAGAATTCCTTCTAAAAAATAACATCCGACCACAAAAAGACGCATCTGACGCGAACACGAACGGAACAGAGAAACGCTCGTCCGCCAAATCCCTCGATTTGCAAGCACTTTAGTAGATTTTCCTGTAAAATACAAAGAATAAAGCTAAAATGACATGCAGACACAAACTAAATCATCCCGCAACACCCGATTCCACACAAAAAACGCGGGCGGAACACCAGAAAATGAAGCAGTTCTCCCATAAAAGCACTATAGTGCCCGACATCAAGAAGCTGCAGTGCACTTGCGTTGAGTGTGCAGTGCAGAAGTGGTGTGCAGAATAGTTATTCTGCTAATATTAGCATAATAGACCATTTGTATATATATATATATATATATATATATATATAGGAAAATGGTTGTGTACTCCTGGGAGTACGTACTCCCGCTTCTCATATACCACATAGATGAATCTTTTATACCACTTTATTATTTTTAATATACTTCATTATTGATTATAAGATACCCCAAAATGAGTTCCATGAAAAAATTCATGTGAGTCTACATATTTTTAAATATTTACGTATATACTGATGTGTTTGTACGTGAAAAAGGTATATTACAAAAAATACATCGCAGATGATATTTTTTCAACAAAACTCGTATTGGGGTATCTTAGAATATTTAATGAAGTATATTGAGAATAATAAAGAGGTATAATTAATGCATATATGAGGTATATTGAGAATGGGAGTACATACTCCCAAGAGTACAGAAGAGGAGTCCTATATATATATATATATATATATATATATATATATATATATATATATCAGTCCAGGGTTGCGTCTGGGCTCTGGACCAACATCGCAAAATGCTCAGCCACCCCGATCCATTGCGTGGATGAGCATGTTGACATCATTCCCTTTGAGTTCGCCTGCCCTATCTCTTCCTTTGCTGTCTAGTACCTTGACCTCCCCTTGGTGCTTGGCAAGATCCTATCATCGACTCTCCTACCGCTTGTTGACAGGCTTGAGAAGAAGATCCCGACTTGGCGGGCTTCCATGATATTTCATGGTGATTGGCTGGCCCTAGTGCAGCACGTCCTTTGTGTGATTCCCAACTACTTCCTCATCCCCATTGCATTGACAAAATCCATCCTCACACGAGTCAACCAGGTGATCTATGCTTTCCTCTGGGCCAAGCGCAGGTACGCTCGGGTGGCCAATGCAAAGTGAGCTGGCCGCGCGTGTGCCGCCTCGTCCAGCTTGTTGGTCTCAGTGTGCATGTTCCTCATCCCACCAGCCTCGCACTGCATGCCAGATGGATTTGGACGCAGCACACAGACCCCTCATGTCCTTGGAGCCACCTCCGCTACCCTGCAACCCCGAGGTTCAGGCTATCGTGTGCGCCTCACACTACAAAAAAATACACTTCTGTGATGATACGTGTTTGTCATAGTAGGTCGCGTTTTTGTCATGGATGTACATCCATGACGATTTTATGACAGAATTAAGATAGTCATACCTATGCTGTCGTAGAAGTGTTCCATGACATTACCAAAATTATCATCATGGAAGTGTCCACTTCCATGACGATAAATCGCGCGTCACAGAAGTGCTTCATCAAGGGTGACCGACACGGCATCCACCGTGACGGAACGACGTTAAGCTATCGGGTCCGGTTTTGGATCCGATAACCCGTTAACAACCCCAACCAATGGGGATTTTCCACATGTAAAATCATCATTGGCTGGAGAAAACATGTGCTGGCTCATCGTTGGGACAGATGTCATCCACTCATTGGACCGAAGGCGCCTATGATACGGCGACACATGGCATGGCCCAACAGAGGCCCATTACTATGAAAAGGCCGGCCCGTTTGACTTGGTCAAAAGGTGGCGGGCCGGCCCACGGAAAGCTTGTTAACGGCCTGTTCTCATATAGCCCATTTACAGCCCGCTAACCCAGGGCCCGTTATGACCTCTCCGAATTAGGCCCAGTAGCGTCGTCTAGGCCGTCCAATATGATTCCAGCCCGTTTTAACTTCTGGCCCATATGTGGCCCATGACTTCTTTCGGCCCATATGAGGCCCTTTGTAACTCTTGGCCCATTAACGGCCGTGGTGAAACTGGCCCGTAATGAACAGTGTATCACTTTATACCCATTAACGTCCCGTTATTCCATTGGGCCGTTTCCAGCCCAAGTTATCTTTCGGCCTTCTCAGGGCCCATTGATTCTTGGGCTCATTTGCACCATTCGGTTACATACGGCCCATTACTGTCATTTTCTGCTTGTGGGCCAAATTCAGCCCGTCGTTACACTCGGCCCATTTGTGGACCGTTAATACGTTGGGCCATTTTCATGTAAAAAAACCAGTTGGGCTGTTTTCATAGAGTTATCAAATACGGCCTATTAACGGCCTGTTATGGTCCATGAATAGTACGACCCATGATTGGCGAAATGATGATACGCCCTATAGAAGGCCCATGGATCCTACGGACCGTATGAGGCCCATGGACCGTACGACCCATAGAAGGCCCATGGGTCATACGGCCCGCAGAAGGCCCATGGACCCTACGGCCCGTAGAAGGCCCATGAATCCTAAGGCCCGTATAGAAGGCCAATGGATCCTATGGCCCGTATAGAAGGCCAATGGATCCTACGGCCAGAAGAAGGCCCATGGATCATATGGCCTGCAGGAGGCCCATGGTTACAACAGTCCGTGTGTTGCCATGATTATTTTGGCCTAGTTACCAAAAATAGGCTATTGTGGCCACTAGAAAAACACAGAAAAAGAACTGCAGTGACTATGAGCAAACAACTAAACAAGACAATAAGGAAATAAATAAGCAAACAATTAACGCTAGCCTATTACCGCTATTACACGTATTGCATCCACTGGGCATCAAAGTTCGCCACCAGTGCAAATATAGGGAACAAAGCAGCATATTACATACACTGGCCGTCAAAATTGGCCACCGGTGCAAATAAACGCGGCAGCAAAACAAGAGCATAACTGAAACAACTTCAGAAGAGCTCAAGAAACGTTATCCTGGGTATCCACCATGCTGGCAATAAGCTTAGCAAGCTTATAGATTTGTCTTGTTTGGGGCTAAAATCCTCCAACGCTTGTTGTTGCACCAGAAAGTATGCATCTGAATGCTCCAGGGACTTCCGCAGTCCTTCCACTTCTTGTCGCAGCACAGCTGATCGATGTCTTTCAGCTTGTAGTTGAGACTCAAGAAACTGAACTAATTTAGACAGTGAGTTTGAATAGCTTGTGCAAGCGGTAGTGGCCAGTAACTTGAACACTAAACCAAGACAGGACTTTGGGGTTGTCTCACTTTCTTTAAGATAGTCTTCCTTAGCTGTTTTATCATCTTTGTTGGAGACCAACAAGGACGTGTCACTATCATGAACCTTATCTGCATTACTTCCTTTACCATTGCTTAATAAGGCACTCTTCCCCAATATTTTGTCAGCATTCTAAAAGAAGAAACAAGCAGACACATAACAAGTTTAGCATGTACTAATATATGAAACTCATTTAGGTGAACCAGTTCATTAGTAAGGTGGACAGGATTAAACTACCAAGTCTTCTATTGCCAAGTACTAGTACTTAACAAAAGCATCAAACAAACATATATCTATGTCCTATGGTCACTGCATTGTCTTGCCAAATCAAAATAGAGACACTGTTCAAATCATATCAGTTCAAGACAAAGCAGCAGTGAAAGCATACAAAGCATGGAAAACTACACGACACAACAAGATTTCAGATGGGTACCACGGGTCTACATGTACAACAACACTATTGGCTCTGTTGTGATGCTAGTAATGTGCATATGAAAGTCAACTGTATACACAATTGAAATTGAAATCAACAGAGCTATTTATAAGAGCAAACCTGTTAAAGAAACATGCATGAACATACCTGCTGTGCCATTGGAGTTCCGATTGGATCCTTCAATTTGAAAATAAGATTGTATGAGTAAATACAGTGATACAAGAGCAAAGCAATCATAGTTTAAAAAGGCGTGCCTAAGCGAGCGCTTAAGCGCGCCTAGGCTCTAGGCATTGGCAAAACGCATTGCGCATAATACGCTTAATCTATGCATAACTGCGCATAAGCATGCGCTTTGTTCAGTAAAGCGCAAGGTGGTGGCAAAACACACAATTAATGCCTAGCGCTTTTTTGAACTATGATAGCAATGGAATCTTAAATTAGAACAATTATTCTTTAGGTCTAGGCACTTGTTCTACATGAACAAAGTACAGCAAGATGCAAGAATATAATACTTAAAAATAGAAAATGACCTCATAGACCTTACCACATTCTTGGTTCGGGACCAGTACAGAACAAGGCGTTCCCAGTCATCATCCAGTAAATGTGTCTCAGGAGAACATAAGGGAATTTGATGAGTTTCTTTGCCGGTGAAGTATGTTTTCTTCAGGTAATTCTGATACTGCCACCAAGCATTCTTGAAGATAGCAGAGGTATTAGCACAGGTTACCTCATCCTGAGTTTCCAAATCGGTCCTTCTCTATAGAGAAAAATGGGAAAATTTGCTGCATTATAACCATCATGGAGGTAGGATGTATGGGACGAAGCAAAGTAATTGCCATGAATGACATTACTTACACATAACTCCTGGACAAACACCTACAACTAGCATTTTCCTTCATCTTCAGTATAATATTTCCAAGATGGGAAGATACGCACATACGATTTAACAACATCAAATGCGATAGATGCTAAACTACGACTAGCTAGTTGTGCTTCCTCCACAGGAATAGGCGTACTAACTGGTGGAGTTGGGGTTCGCCGTGATAGTACTGGCCCTTTGGGCACTGGAGCTGCCTTACTAACTGCTCTTGTTTGGGAGCTCTGTGGTGGAGATGGTGCTGTGTCAACAGGAACTGGGCTACTATCGGCTGGGGTTGGGGTTAGATTGGGTGAAGCTAGTTTTCTGTCCATCGCAGTAGGGGTACAATCTGTGAGAGTTTGGGTTATGTGTGGTAGGGCTGGTTCTTGTGCATGTACAACCAAGGTGCTATCTCCACCAAGAGGTAGCACTGTTTTATTTGAAGACCGCTAGATACTGGCATCACCTCCTCCAATTCAAATGGCCGATAAATAGGAAACATAGTTGAATGTACAGACATTGTATGAGAGACAGATGCAATAGATAGTGTGGAAAAAAGAGGGCATGAAATAGTTGACATGTATATTGTTTAACTAAAATGGATAGCATGACATAATTTCACATATATGATGTCTATCTAAACTGGATAGCATAGCATAACATAATTCAAAGATATGATGAATAACTAAACATGATCACATGACATAATTCACCTACATGCTATATAAGTAATCAGGATCGCATCATTTAATTCACATATGTGATTTATATGCTAAACAGAGGGCATTCGATATGATGTCTGAACTAAGAACATGGTGTTGAATATTGTGTATATGATGTCTAAACTATGCAATGCAAGACACCATATGCATGATATGAGCAGTATAACCGTGCCAAGTTAGAGCATACACCTCGGTGGGGGAATAGGACTGGTCATCTGTCTCTCAATCCATCTCTAAGGAGCTATCGGGACCCAACAAGAGATCTGCTTCGACAGGTAGCACTGTCTGCTCTGAAGGCCTTGTTTTCACTCCAGATTTTTCCATCTCCCACCCAAAGGGCTGATTCGCAGGAAGAGTAGTTTAATGTACAAACATTGTCGACAAATGGAAATGTAATGAAGAAAAGGATGGGCAAGATATCATTCAAATATATGATGCCTGGTTAAACAGGATGGCATTACACATTTCACATATATTATGTCTAGCTAAAAGACATGAGACTACATAATTCCCATGTATGATATAGAAACTAAACAGGTGGCATTACAGAACATGTCTAAACTAAGCAGATGAGATATATGATGTCAAAAGTAGGCACTGCAAGGCAACATATGCATGATATGACTAACATCATCATGCCAAGGTAGAGCAAACACCTTGGGGGAAAAATAGGAGTGGTCAGCGGCGTCTGAATCCGCCTCAGAACAGATATCTTCCTCTGGATTACAATCTGGAGAGGGGTAGGGAGGGTTTGCCATTGAACCCACCATGGAATGATGTCTGCATGACATTTTATTGCCGCGCAAAACTCTTCTCTTTTTCTCTACATGTTCAGCATGACTGTGTACAATATTTGACATGCATACGAAAAAATATGGTGAGATTATGCAAGGAGAGCATGCAGAAATTTAGAGTGATGGTAACAACTAGTGGATGGATCCAAAAATAATGATAGCAGGCTGATGATTTCTTTAATTTAATAAAAAGACAGATGATGATTGCTTAACTATTTGTTTCCCACCCAAGATGAACAGCATAGGCATACCCTATGTGAACCAGATATTAGACAGATGTACTATTCATTGCTGCCTCGTTATGTGCCCCACAACTAATTTAGAACTCAAGTTTGAACATTAATTTGGACCTGACTTGGGAGTCCAAGAGCTGAACGGGACGATAAAGTAGCAAGTAAGTTTAAGCAATGCATAACATAAGCAAAAACAAAAGAGTGCGACCTCTCTTTTGGACCCGTGTACTCCTCAGGTTCATCTGCCGAGTCGATGATGGTGATGCCATTGTGGTGGGTGCCGCGGCAGGGAAGGAGATCTGAGGCGGCGAAAGACGGTCAGGAGTCATGATGTCTGGTTTGGTGTATGCTTTTGTCGATGGAGCAGCTCAGGTGAGGTGGACCATGTCGCGGCAGGAGTAGGACAAACCACACAAAGTTCCCTTCGACACCTACCTGTAACTGAAGTAATTCTGTAAGGGCTCATTTGGCTCGCATGATTCTAAAAACACAGGGATAGGAAAACACTGGAATAGGATAAGAATGCACATGGTAAATAGAGCATTTGTAAACATAGGATTTCTATCAACTTGGGTGTTTAGTTTACAGGAATTGGAAGAGCAGAGGAATGCAAAGAAACATGGCCAAAATAAAGTGAAACCATATGAAAGCATGTACAGTTAGAATGTTATTCTGCCACTAATGCACTTGGTCTTGTTTTCATGCATAGGATTTTGAAAAGTAGGTCCAGGTGGATGTTTTGCTTCATTCCTTTCAATAAAATGCATGAATAATTGAATAGTAGAGTGCCATTGGAAAATTCCTTATTGCTATGTTTTTCCGTTGAACCAAAATAGCCCTAATGGATCGACGTGAATGTATAGTAATAAGTGATGCAACAAGTGTACAACCTCTTTGCTGTAGCCGTGTGGACCTCAGCATCATTGGGTTGGTCGCTGAAGCAGTTGAGGCAGAGGTGGCCGTCGGAGGTGTGGAGGAAGATCTAAGGAATCTGTAGATGGCGTCCAGGGTACTGCTCAGTTGTGATGGATCGTTTTGTCATTGGAGCAGCTCCAGTGAGCCGTAAGACGTCAAGGCTAAAGCAGCACAAGACAAACATCATCAATCTCAAGTGGGATTCTAATAGCATCTCCAATAGATCATGTAAAATAGATGTAAAATTTACATCACCAAAAACCACCTGACTACAATAGATGAGGTAAAAACTGTTGACTCTGAACTTAACTGTTGAAACTGAAATTTACTGTGGAATCTGAATGCTACTGTCGAAACTGAACGCAATGGTAGCAGAGAGGCACTTGACATGTAGTTTAGGAAGGGACTGCAGTTCATCTTCAACCTGCACCCCCTTGAGCCGCCAGCCACCATCGGCTAAACCGCCGGCCCCAGTGCCGCCTCGCCGCCCTGAAACAACTCCCCAACGCCGCCCCAGCCAGCCCTCTAGGCCCCCCGGCCCCCACCCTGAACCCTAAGATAGATAGTGAGGTACCTCTCCAGCGAGCCCCCGTCCCTGCTACGGGTGGTTCTTCCTTAACTCCGGCGAGCCCCCCCAACCCCTGAAAATCGACTGACCCAAAAGTCGTTTCAGTCGACTGAAGTGTGGCTAAATCAGAGCAGAGCAGCAGCACGAGCGAGGGGGAGAGCAGCAGCAGTAGTTGGGCGAGCGAGCGATCGAGCGAGAGCCGGAGCAGCAGCAGCAGTAGCGCGAGCGGGCGAGCGAGAGCCGGAGCAGCAGCAACAGATCCGGCTAGTATGGCCGCCGCCACCGAAGGGGCCTCGCACTGGGGGAGAGCCGCCAGGGAGATGTCGCCCGCGGCGCCGACTTCAAGGTAGCCGCTCCATGGGGGTGCGGGATGGAGCACCGTCGGTGCCGGGAGGTCGAGTTAAGGAGAAGGTGCGATGCGATGAGTGTACACCCTCTTTGGTGGCATCGAGTAGGCCTCGACTTCGTCCGAGGAGTCGGTGAGGATGCTGCGGTTCTGGTGGAGCAGGTTAAGGCGGCGCTGTGGGGATGGAGCAGCCGCGATAGACGATGCGATCATCGGAGCAGCTCCTTGGAGGTGGAGGACGGGGCGGCTGAACCAACGAGATGACGAGATGGACGACGGATCCTCATCCGGGGAGGTGGACGAGGGACGTCGAGCTATTGCGGTGGACGACATCGTCGAGGAAGAGGCTCCGGCTGGGCAGCGGTGAGGTGGCGGACGGAGAAGGGTGGGTTTTCGTGGCTAGAGCGGAGAGGTTATGGCGGCTTGGGATTTCGAATGGCGAAAAGGGGGCGATGGGAGGGGGTGAAGCACGACTTAGGGACGCGCTTGTCCAAAATGTAGGGTGTGTTACAAAAGTACCCCCACCGATTTGAACTAGCGGCCCTTTCGGCTCAGGGTTAGAAGGGGGATTTCACGTGTCGGGATTTGGCAGCTGGAGGGAGTTTCCGCGCGTGTTGTAATTTCAGGATAGCAAGGCGCGGGTTGTGATGGCGCCAGTTTTGGGAGCACGATATCTGAATTTTCGGGATATAACAAGACGCGGGTTGAATTTTAGGGACAAGCCTAAGGTGTAGTAATATTGTACTTGTACGTACCAAATCAATTCACACTTCCCTCAATCAAAAAGAAAATGAAAAAAATAAAACTATTCACACCACACAAAGAGAGAGTCTTGCCCCATTTTACTATACAAATGCTATTCAAAGCTACTCCCTCCTTCCATCTGTATAGGGCCTAATGCATTTTTCGATGCTAACTTTGACCAAATATTAGAGCAATAATATATGACATGCAACTTACACAAAGCACACCGCTAAATTCGTCTGTGAAAGTGTAAGGGCATATTTATCCCTAAGGTCTTTTGGTGATTGATGATAATGCTTTTGCGGACTAATCGTGTGCCTTGAGTATTTCAGTCGCTTCGTCACTAGGCACAAGACGGTTTGGTACCCCTCGAAGACTTTTGAAGACGGAGCTGTTCTACGTCTCTTTTGGTGGATTTGAGTCGTAGGATAGCCGTACTATTAAGAGGGGGTCCGCATTGGAAAGGTTTGGGTGGAATCATCACATACACGTTTACTCCCTTTGCTCCGCATTTCCCTTTGCGCTTTGGAGCATCCTCCGTTATCTTCATATTTATGCAAAAAGAAGGATTCCTAGTGTTGCTATTTTGAGGCATGCGGTAGTACTGCTCCTTGGAGCGGTAGTACCGCAGGCCCCTGCGGTAGTACCGCAAGCCCTTGCGGTAGTACCGTAGGTGCACACGGTAGTACCGCTCCTAAGGAGCTATAGTACCGAGGCCTCTGACCAGGCTCAGCCTCTTGTGCGGCTATAGGGGCGGATGTAATTTTTTACATCCGCGCCCTACGCGGTAGTGCCGCCCCATGCGCACGGTAGTACCGTGAGGCCTGGTCTGGCTCAACAACACGAGCGGAAGTAGGGGCGGATGTAATTTTTTACATCCGCTCCTTGCGCGGCAAAACCGCATGCCAGTTGCGGTAGTACCGTGTCGGATTTTTGCACTGTTTGATTTTTAGCGGAAATAGGCACGGATCTATTTTTATTCATCCGTGCCCTTCCCAGGCTAGTCCATTCTGGCCTTGCCGTAGTACCGCAAGGGGGAGCGTTAGTACCGCGTCAGCGGCAGTACCGCTCTCAGCTTTGGCGGCTCTAGCCTGGACTAGCTCCTGCCATTGCAGCGGTAGTACCGCGGTCCACCGTGGTAGTACCGTGAGCCCCTGCGGTAGTACCGCTTGTCTCGAGCGGTAGTACCGCAGGGGTTGAGTAAGTGGATAACGGTTGGATTTGTCTCTCCACTATATAAGGGGTGTCTTCTTCCTCTACTTGACTACCTCTTCCATCCCTAAGCTCCATTGTTGCTCCAAGCTCCATTTTCTCCTGATCTCTCTCCCTAGCTAATCAAACTTGTTGATTTGCTCGGAATTAGTTGAGAAGGCCCCGATCTACACTTCCACCAAGATAAATTTTATTCCCCCCACTAATCCCTAGCGGATCTTGTTACTCTTGGGTGTTTGAGCACCCTAGACGGTTGAGGTCACCTCGGAGCCATAGTCCATTGTGGTGAAGCTTCGTGGTGTCGTTGGGAGCTTCCAATTAAGTTGTGGAGATTGCCCCAACCTTGTTTGTAAAGGTTCGGTCGCCGCCTTCAAGGGCACCAATAGTGGAATCACGGCATCTCGCATTGTGTGAGGGCGTGAGGAGAATACGGTGGCCCTAGTGGCTTCTTGGGGAGCATTGTGCCTCCACACCACTCTAACGGAGACGTACTTCCCCTCAAAAGGAAGGAACTTTGGTAACACATCCTCGTCTTCACCGGCTCCACTCTTGGTTATCTCGTGCCTTTACTTTTGCAAGCTTACTTGTGTTATATCCCTTGCTTGCTTGTGTGCTTATTGTTGTTGCATCATATAGGTTGTTCACCTAGTTGCATATCTAGACAACCTACTTTGATGCAAAGTTTAATTTGGTAAAGAAAAGCTAAAAATTGTTAGTTGCCTATTGACCCCCCTCTAGTCAAGTATATCGATCCTTTCAATTGCTATCAGAGCTACGTCTCTTTATTAAGGACTCTGCCATCCGAAGAGTATGGTTGACACCGTAGACGGTAGGGAGGAGCACTCCGGTGTGAATCCGATCTCGTCTACGGGTGAAGGGGGACCGCAGTGTCTCGTGAGGAATTCAATGTGGCTTTGGACACATTGAAAACCTCCATGACTACCAAGGTTGAAAGCATGTTTAATAAATTCTTAGAAGGACTTAAACTATCTACCTCACCGTTGAAAGTGGGTGATCCCACTGAAAAGGTGACGGATGCTAAATCTAACAAGGGGGAAGCTACAAGTGAAAAGGATCCTTCTACTAGTGGTAGAAATGGCACCGGCATCTTTGCCCATGTGGCTCCTCTAGTTTATGGAGGACCGATTCCTTCTACTCATTTAAATCATGCTGGCCCTCCTCCTAAGATTGTGAAAAATGAGGACTTTGATTCTTGTGTATATCGCTTCAAGTGTCATTTAAATCATGTGAATACTAACCTTTGGAGAATCATTGAAGAAGGTTTTCATCCACATGACCGAAGCAACTTCACCCCTAGAGAAGCCGTGGACCATCAATTCAATGAGAATGCTCTCTTCATCATTCAAGATGCAGTTCTACCCAAAGATCTCCCTCATCTTCGACCCTTCGCCATGGCCAAAGACAAATGGCATTGTATTTTTCCCTCTATAAGGGAAGTTCAAGCATTGAACACTCCAACTATGAAGTGGTGCAAGATGAAGCCGATGAGTTTGCAATAAAAGAAGATGAAGAACCTCGTGAGCTCTTTCGGAGGGTAATCAAACTTGCGGTCTCACTCCGAGATCATGGGAGAAAGGACACAGATGACAATTGGATCAAGCGCAAGTTCCTCAAAGCAATGATGCCTTTCCACAAGGCCTTGTCATCCATCATCCGTCAAAGACCGGACTTCCACTCCTTGACCTCAAATGAAGTGTTGAATGAGTTTGTGGAAATGTGGATCTTGGACAAGACCGCCGACAATGCGGTGTTGCACTCTCAAAGGGTAAAGAAGCCCAACCTTGCCTTAAAGGCCAAGGTTATTGTGGAAGAAGAGGAAGATGAGGAGAGCAACCCCGAAGATACAAAATATGATTATCATGAGCACATGGCTCTTGCTTCAAGGCAATTTTGGAGCAAGAAGAACACAAGGCCCAACTTCAACAAGAACAACTCAAGTGGGTTCAAGGTCAAGCAACGTGTGAGAACATGTTACAATTGTGGCAATGTGAGCCATTTTGTTGTGGATTGCCCTTACAAGAAGCAGGAACACAATGGTGGCAAGCTCATTCGAAAGGACAAAGCCAAGTCCTTCCCTAACAAGAACAACTTCACCAAAAAGACTCCTACTCGAGGGTTGGTGGTTGAAGAAGAATACCATGAGGATGACGATGATGATGAAGATAGTGAAGCCATGGCCATGGCCTCCGTTGCCATTGCCACAACTCCACGAGTGTCCCTTTTCGACTCACCCAATGAGAACATCACCGCCAAGTGTCTCATGGCTAAAGCCACCAACAAGGTAACCCCCAACATCAAAACCACCATCATTACTAATCCTTCCTTGACGGATGGCATTGATGAAAGTCAGGGGTCTAATGAGGAAGTAAATGAATTTTAGTCTTTTATGAGTAAGCTCAAGGGCAAATCCAAGAAGGACTTCGTTGATCTCTTGGAACAACTTGGTGAAGCTAATGACATGATTGAGGCTCATGAAGAAACCATCTCTAAGATGGAAGGTCATAGTCGTGACTATGACGATGAGATATCGGATCTCTCTAATGCTCTTGAGGAAGAGCATGGGCATCATTTGGCTCTTGAGGAGTCACACAACAATGACCATGCTAAGTTAAAGAAAGATCTTGATCATGCTCTTGTTGTATCTCGTGTGCTATCTTCTGAGAAGCCTAAACTTGGCGTTGACCATGCTAGGCTCAAAGAGGAGTTTGATATACTCGACAAGGCCCACAAGGTCTTGAAGAGCGCGCATGCTAGCCTCAAGTAGTCTCATGATCAACTCCAAGTGAAGCTAACTAAAGAAAAAGCCACCTTTCCTCATATGGTATTAATTGATAATGCAAATGCCACTAACCCATGTTGTGAGCATGTGCATCTTGTGGAGGAGAAAGCCAAGTTGAAGGAGCAACTTAAGAAATGCCTTGTTAAATGCATACAAGGTGAGAAGAACCTCAATGACCTTTTGAGCAATCAAAAGGAAGTTGTGGCCAAGGAGGGAGTTGGGTTCACACCCAAGTCCAAGAACAAGAAGAAGAACGACAAGGCCAAACGACCTCCTCCTCTCAAGCAAACTTTTGTGAAGGAGGGAGAGGGTGCTCCTAAGGAGAAGAAGAACAATGTGAAGGGTGGTGTTGTCAAAAAGGGCAATGCCTCCCCTTCCAACAAAGTCGGCGACTTTAACCCTTCTTATGTGTTGTGTCGTGCTAGTGATGGGCATGTTTATGCTAAATTTGTTGGTTCTCTTTATGAATACCTTGAATGGTCTATTTGGGTTCCTAAGACCCTTGTTACTAACATCAAAGGACCCATTACAAAATGGGTACCTAAAACCAAGCATTGATCTCTTGTAGGTGTTTGCTTCCGGTGGGGGATCATGGTTGCTCGATGGTGGAGCAACGAATCATATGACCGGAAGCAAGGACTTGGTGGTGGACGTGCACAAGATTCCTACAATGCCCACCAATGTCGAGTGGGGTGATGCCTTGTCTTGGCAAGGTTGTCATTTCTCATGATCTAACGATCGAGAAAGTCATGCTTGTTGAGCCCTTGCTTTCAATCTACTTTTCGTTCGTCAACTTGCACTCATGGATTTTGTCACTTTATTTGATATTGATACCGTGGCCCTCTTGTGGAGCAAGACTCTTAAAGTAGACTTTGTTGGGCATGTCGAGAACGGTCTTTATGTGATTAAATTTTCAGAGCGACCCACTAAGACCGCGACATGCCTAATGGCTAAAGTTGATGTGGGATGGCTTTGGCATCACCGTTTAGCCCATGTCAATATGAGATCTTTGCAAAGTCTTCTCAAGGGGTACCATGTCCGTGGACTAACAAATGTTAGTTTTGCCAAAGATCATGCTTTTAGTGCTTGTATCGAAGGAAAGCTTCATGAGAAGGCTCACCCTCCCATGACTATCATCTACGCAAAGAGACCCTTGGAGCTCCTTCACATGGATCTCTTTGGGCCTCCATCCTTTGACAGTCTTGGAGGTAGAAAGTATTGCTTGGTTATTGTGGATGATTATTCAAGATACACTTGGGTATACTTCTTCAAGAGGAAGAGTGAGACTCAACAAACCGTCATCGACTTTGCAAATGAAGCTCGACGTCAACATGATGCAAAGATCTTGACAATAAGAAGTGACAACGACACCGAGTTCAAGAACTACACCTTGGATGAGTTTCTTAGTGATGAGGGGATCAAGCATCAATATGCTGCACCATATACCCCTCAACAAAATGGTGTCGTGGAGAGGAAGAACGGACGTTGATGGATGCGGCAAGGATCATGATGGCAGAGTTCAAGTCCCCATACAACTTTTGGGCCAAAGCCATCAACACAACATGTCATGCATCCAATCGGCTCTATCTCCGCAAAGGCTTGAACAAGACTCGTTACGAAATACTTACCGGTAACAAGCCCAACCTCAAGTACTTCCGGGTGTTCGGGTGTAGGTGTTTCATTCTCAAGAAAGGTGTTCGTTTGTCTAAATTTGAGGCTAGAGCTTATGAGGGCATATTTGTTGGTTATGCTACAAACTCTCATGCTTACCATGTCCTCAACAAGTCCACCGGACTCATTGAGGAGACATGTAACGTAGAGTTTGACGAGAATAAAGGCTCCCAATTGGAGCAAAGTGGTACTTGTGATGTAGGTGATGAAATTCCTCCCCAAGCCATAAGAAGAATGGGTCTTGGTCATATCCTACCCATTGAGGAACCCCTTGTGGCCGAAGGAGAAGGACAATGCTCCACTCAAGTGGAGCCATCACCACCCCAAGACCCACACGCTTCCGAAGAACAAAGTGAAGGCCCTCAACCTCTTGAACAAGACCAAGGGCAAGATCAACCTCAAGATGGTGGTGAACCACCAAATGATGCCCAAGGTCAAGTTCTCCCCCTCGAGCAAGTTCAAGATCAAGAGCAAGCTCAAGACCAAGAACAAGCTCAAGACGACGCTCAAGATGATCAAGTTACCCCTCCTCCTTCCACATCCGAGGAGGAGTTAGAGCGTCGTGCCGTGAAGATTGCTTCCAAGCTCACCACCAAAGGTCATCTCATGGAAAATGTGGTTGGAAGCCTAAGAAAGGGGGTAAGAACTCATAGACAATTAGCAAACTATTGTGAACATCACGCGTTTGTCTCTTGTGTTGAACCCCAAAAGGTCTATGTGGCGCTCGAAGATCCGGATTGGCTCAACGCCATGCATGAAGAACTCAACAACTTAGAATACAACAAGGTGTGGAGATTGGTGCCAAGGCCATC
The DNA here is from genome assembly GCF_018294505.1 of Triticum aestivum. Taxonomy (NCBI): domain Eukaryota; kingdom Viridiplantae; phylum Streptophyta; class Magnoliopsida; order Poales; family Poaceae; genus Triticum; species Triticum aestivum. The sequence goes on from NC_057801.1 coordinate 415,164,258, forward strand.
GGGGAACCACAATGTCACTGGAACCAAGTGGATATTCAAGAACAATCAAGATGCTCATGGGACCATAGTTTGCAACAAGGCAAGATTGGTAGCACAAGGCTACTCCGAAGTCGAGGGTATTGACTACGGTGAAACCTTCGCTCCCGTTGCTCACCTTGAATCCATTCATTTGTTGATTGCTTATGCTTCCCATCACAACTTTAAGTTACAACATATGCATGTGAAGAGTGTTTTTCTTAATGGTCCTATTAATGAGTTGGTTTATGTCAAGCAACCCCCCCGGTTCGAGGATCCCTACTTCCCCAATCATGTGTATCAACTCGATAAGGCACTCTATGGCCTTAAGCAAGCCCCACATGCGTGGTATGACCACCTTACCGAGTTGTTGCAAGATCATGGATTTGAAGTTGGGAAAATCGATCCCACTCTTTTTACTAAGAAGGTCAAAGGGGAGTTGTTTGTGTGCCAACTATATGTTGATGATATTATATTTGGTTCCCCTAACAAAGCTTTCAATGAGGAATTTGCCGCTCTCATGACCTCTAAGTTCAAGATGTCTTCGATGGGAGAGTTGAAGTTCTTCCTCGGTTTCGATATCAAGCAAAGAAGAGAAGGTACCTTCATCAACCAAGCCAAATACACTCAAGACATGCTAAAAAGATTCAAGCTAAGTGATGTCAAGCCGGCTACTACTCCAATGCCCACCAAGTGCCAACTTGACATTGATCCAAATGGTAAAGCAGTGGATCAAAAGGTATATCGCTCCATGATTGGCTCCTTGCTTTGCATTTGTGCATCTAGACCAGATATCATGTTGAGTGTGGGAATGTGTGCACGGTTTCAAGCCGCACTGAAGGAAAGCCACTTTGTGGAGGTCAAGCAAATCTTACGATATTAGGCTCATACCCCAAACTTTGGCTTATGGTACCCAAGAGGAGCAAACTTCAAGCTTGAAGGATATACGGATTCCGATTGGGCGGGAGGCAAAGTGGATAGGAAGTTGACTTCCGGAGGGTGCTAATTTCTTGGTTGCTCTTTGGTGAGTTGGTCTTCCAAGAAGCAAAGTTGTGTGTCTCTCTCGTCCACCGAAGCGGAGTATGTGGCGGCCGGTAGTTGTTGTGCACAACTCTTATGGATGAGGAAAACTTTAAAGGATTACAGTGTAATTTGTGACAAAGTGCCTCTTTGGTGTGACAATGAAAGTGCCATCAAGATTTCTCTCAACCCGGTGCAACACTTCAAGATGAAGCATATTGAGATTCGGTATCACTTCATCCGGGATCACATTAGGCGAGGGGAGATCGATCTCAAGTATGTCAACACTCATGATAACCTTGCAATATTTTCATGAAGCCCTTGGATGAAGCAAGATTTCGCAAGTTAAGGCATGAGCTAAATATCATCGATTCGAGCAATGTGACTTGAACCCTTGCACAACCCACCACACTCAACTTGTTGTCTAGTTTAGGTGTAGGCATGGACATAGGGGGAGTGTTGTTCTCCCAATGAACTCTCCCTCCCCCCATTATGCATAAATTGATCAACTCTTTCACATTAGCCATTTTTGATGGTACATGTGCTTCAAAGATGAGTTTTGGTCATGGGCCCAAGGATAATTCTTCACGGTGCCATACCAATCAACTCAAACATAGGTGGCTCCGGCCACCGCCCCTCCTTGGAGAGGTTGTGTCTCGTTTTTGGTCCTTGTTGCCTCTTGTTTGTTTGCGGTGTCTCGCTTGTTAGCTCGTTGGTGTGTGTGTTCTCTTGAAGGTTCCGTGCAAAGTCATTCTCTCATGTGCTTGAAACTGCATTTTCTTGGGTTCACGGTACTACTGTGGTCTGCCACGGTACTACCGCAAGGACACGGTACTACTGCAACCAGCACGGCAGTAATTTTTTACTGCCGCTGGTGGAGCAGTACTACCGCCCACGTCGCGGTACTTCCACCCGGGCGGTACTACCGCAATGATCCGCGGTACTACCATGGAGTAGCGAGCGCATGGGGGTTAAGAGCGGGCAGGGGGAGTTCCAACTTCCCCATACCCATTCACTCCTTCTTCCCACGCCGCCTCTCGCTCTCTCCTGCCCATGAATGACGCCGGAGACCCTCACTGGATCTCCCTCTCCGGCTGCTCTCCTCGGATTCTGACCGGTGGGATCGTTCCCCACCACTTCCTCTTGCCATGGAACAAGGTCTTTCCCAAAAGCCCTCTCTTTTTGGTTTGTTCCTTTGCTTCTAGGTTTTTGGGGAGATGCTAGTTGTTCTTGAGATTTTAGGCTAAATCTTTGCAACAGTAGGATGGAGGAGAATAGTAATGTGTAGAGATAGTACATGATATGTTGCCCCATGGTAGATTTGATCAACCGTAGTACCGCTTTGTCGTCACCGTTGTTCACAGATCCACTTGTTGTTTCGGATTTGAAACCGCGCGGTACTACCATACCTCCGGCGCGGTACTACCGCACCTCCAGCGTGGTACTACCGCGCGCACGGTACTACCGTGACTTGGAGCGGCACTAATTTTTAGTACCGTGCAACCAAGCAGTGCTACCGTTGTTGTCAAATCTATCATGTGGCAATTATCAAGTGCGAGTTCTACTTGTTTCACTATTTTGTTGTGTTCTTTGCACTGATCCTTCTCGCGTTTCTTGCGTGTTTGTTTTTTGGTGTGTGGCTCAGGTGCTCTTGCTTGCCATTCCAATCCAAGCCGTGACACGGGCTCCAAGCGTCTGTGCAATCAAGATGAAGCTCCTGAGTGCTCCAGTGCCCCCCAACACAGGACCAAGACCACCGCCTCAAAGGACAAGGAACCCATCATGGATATGGATGAGATACCGCTTGCTGAGTTCATCTCTCGAAGGAAGATCAATCCCTATGTGCATCCTCGTGCCAACCTTCGAGGAAATGAGTTGTTCTGTACCAAGCACCAGAATCTCATTTATTTGGATGTGCTCGAGGCCAAGCGGAATATCTATGTGGATGTGCACTGGATCGACATGCATCACATGAGGGAAGATAAGCATCGGGCATACTTTTGTGAGGCTCTGGATCTAGTGGAGCAGTTTGGCATTGATCATATCATCTCTTTTCACAAAGACTATGATCCGGAGATTGTGGCTCAGTTCTTTGCCTCGGTGTACTTTCATCCTAATGAGGACCGGATGATGACTTGGATGACCAATGGTCGGCAGTTGACGACTTCATGGAAGGAGTTCATGACTTTGCTTGGTGTTTTGGATGAGGGGCTCGCCACACCCCAAGGTGTTCGTCCTCATGCCAATCCCGAGTCAGCCAACAAGAACAAGCTTCAGCCCTTCCTTGTTGAGAAGAAGCTCTCCAGTGGAAAGTCTTCTTGGGTGCTCAACTCCTTCCTTGACATCATGTACCGGATCTTCCGCAACTCTCTCTTCCCACGCATTGGGGACAAGGACAAGGTGCATGCTTATCTTGTGGACATGCTGCTCCTTTGTGAAGAAGAGCGCAACTCTCATACGCTACCACTTGATGTCTCACATATCATGTGGTGTGAGCTCCGGCTTGCCATCTTCAAACGCAAGGTCCTCATCTATGGACCGTATCTGTTTCAGTTGATCTCAGCAACTTGGGAGAAGCTCTACCCTCAGGATGACTTTGAGGCCCCTGATTGGATTCGACATGATTCCATCCGGCTCCGCGTCAAGACTCGTGGGCTAACACCATTTCTTGTGTTGAGGCTACGGCAGCCATGAATGTGGATGCAGATGAGGATGAGGAGGAGTCAGCAGATGAGGTTAGCTCTGAGGGTTACACCCCTCCCACCTCTGAGCCATCTTGGGCTAAGAGGCTGAAGAACAAGATGAAGACCTCGTTCTGCATGCAGGCAAAGGGGCAGTACAGGACTCATGTTGCCTCCAAGGAGAGTCGCTGCCGTGACAAGAAGATCATGAGCCTGTTTGGAGATGATGTTTCTAGCGGTTCTGAGGATCGCATCACTCCAGAGGCTGAGTGGATGGTGAAACAAGGCTTCAAGTGGACTGATTCTGAGGAGGACCGTGCGTCTGATTACTCCGCTTGAGCCACCACTTGTGTTGTAGGTGTCCTCTTTGCCTTTTTGGCATCTCGATGCCAAAGAGGGAGAGAGTGTAGGGATTTGCGAGAGTCTTGTGTCGTGCTTGTGTTTGCTTTGCTCGTGCTTGTTCCATTGAACCTTGCTTGCTTTGGTTTAGTTTGCTCGTGAGACTTGGTATATTATATGGTGTAAGAAATATGCACTCTATCGTACCTTATTACCTTATTGAGCTTTTGTTATATTGTGCTATTTATGTTATGATCATATTTACTATCTTGTTTAGTGTTAGCCTTATTGTTGCGAGATATGCATTGTCCATAAAATATAGGGGGAGTGTTGATCCTAGTATACGTGCCGTGCAGTCCAAAGCACTTTTCTCTATAGCACACATCTAGGGGGAGCCCGTATATATTTTAGAGATGTGTGGTTCGCTTATGTGCTATATTCTTTCCCTTTGTGCAAATCCCGTATTGTCATCAATCCACCAAAAGGGGGGAGATTGTAAGGTTATATTTATCCCTAAGGTATTTAGGTGATTGATGACAATGCTTTTGCGGACTAATCATGTGCCTTGAGTATTTCAGTCACTTCGTCACTAGTCACAAGACGGTTTGGTACCCCTCGAAGACTTTTGAAGACGGCGGTGTTCTATGTCTCTTTTGTCGGATTTGAGTCGTAGGATAGCCGTACTATTAAGAGGGGGTCCGCATTGGAAAGGTTTGGGTGGAATCATCACGTACACTTTTACTCCCTTTGCTCCGCCTTTCCCTTTGCGCTTTGGAGCATCCTCCGTTATCTTCATATTTATGCAAAAATAAGGATTCCTAGTGTTGCTATTCTGAGGCATGCGGTAGTACTGCTCCTTGGAGCGGTAGTATCGCAGGCCCCTGCGGTAGTACCACAAGCCCTTGCGGTAGTATTGTAGGCGCACACGATAGTACCACTCCTCAGGAGCTGTAGTACCGTGGCCTCTGACCAGGCTCAGCCTCTCGTGCGGCTGTAGGGGCGGATGTAATTTTCTACATCCGCGCCCTACGTGGTAGTACCGCCCCATGTGCGCGGTAGTACCGTGAGGCCTGGTCTAGCTCAGCAACACGAGCGGAAGTAGGGGCGGATGTAATTTTTTACAGCTGCTCCCTATACGGTAGTACCGCATGCCAGGCGTGGTAGTACCGTGTCGGATTTTTGCACTGTTCGATTTTCAGCGGAAGTAGGCACAGATGTATTTTTATTCATCCGTGCTCTTCCCAGGCTAGTCCATTTTGGCCTTGCGGTAGTACCGCAAAGCGGCAGTACCGCTCTCAGCCTTGGCGGCTCCAGCCTGGACTAGCTCTTGCCGTTGCAGTGGTAGTACCGCTTGTCTGGAGCGGTAGTACCGCAGGTCACGGGCTGAGTAAGTGGATAACGGTTGGATTTGTTTCTCCACTATATAAGGGGTGTCTTCTTCCTCTAGTTGACTACCTCTTCCATCCCTAAGATCCATTGTTGCTCCAAGCTCCATTTTCGCCTGATCTCTCTCTCTAGCCAATCAAACTTGTTGATTTGCTCGGGATTGGTTGAGAAGGCCCCGATCTACACTTCCACCAAGAGAAATTTTATTACCCACACTAATCCCTAGAGGATCTTGTTACTCTTTGGTGTTTGAGCACCCTAGACGGTGGAGGTCAGCTCGGAGCCATAGTCCATTGTCGTGAAGCTTCGTGGTGTCATTGGGAGCCTCCAATTAAGTTGTCGAGATTGCCCCAACCTTGTTTGTAAAGGTTCGATCGCCGCCTTCAAGGGCACCAATAGTGGAATCACGGCATCTCGTATTGTGTGAGGGTTTGAGGAGAATATGGTGGCCCTAGTGGCTTCTTGGGGAGCATTGTGCCTTCACACCGCTGTAATGGACACATACTTCCCCTCAAAAGGAAGGAACTTCGGTAACACATCCTCGTCTTCACCGGCTCCACTCTTGGTTATCTCGTGCCTTTACTTTTGCAAGCTTACTTGTGTTATATCCATTGATTGCTTGTGTGCTTGTTGTTGTTGCATCATATAGGTTGCTCACCTAGTTGCATATCTAGACAACCTACTTTGATGGAAAGCTTAATTTGGTAAAGAAAAGCTAAAAATTGTTAGTTGCCTATTCACCCCCCTCTAGTGAACTATATCGATCCTTTCAGAAAGGTTCTTTCAATGATATAATTTTCACATTGTGCATGTCATGTACTATTAATCTTGTCAATAGTCAAAGGCGGTCTTAAAAATCTCATTATGCCCTATATAGATGGAAGGAGGGAGTATGAATCCATGTTATGTCCGATTAATTTTTTTTGCTTGCTGTATAATGCATGTAACCTACTCATACCAACATTTTAGTGCATTCCTAATGTCTATACTATCGCTGCAATTCGAACTAAATTTGAATTTGTTTCTCTATTTCAATACGAATCTACAATCATGATTGTTGCCAACTTCAACCATCGTTCGTGTATTACCTTAATAACACACCACATGATTACTATAGAGATAGATATGAACTATGTGTACTACATGAACTCGAATTCTATTTTTTGAATGCACTTGATGTTGATTCTAAATAATAGTACATTTGATGTACTAACTATATATTCATAATCTAAACCATGTTCCATACGTACACTGTGTTTATCACACAAAGTATAGTGCCCCGCCCCCTACATTATGACAAGTATTTAGATCCGAGTTGCAAAAGCCACACATTAGCCCAAATTATAATCAATGTTCTAAATTATGATATCTTCTTCAAGTATCCGTATCCACTTTTTTATAATGAATATGATCTTTCTTTGTCTTTTACACCTTCATGGTCCACTTCTATTTGTAGCTAGCTAGCGCTAACTTTCTATCGTGCATGCACACGCCCGCCCCCCTCTCTCCCACCCTTAGCGTCCCCTCCATCGCGCACGTTCATTATTTCTCTTTAGGTCGTCCACCCGCGGTGTGTGTAGGCCCCCGGATCCTTTTTTCCAGCACACACCGGTCGATATACCTCTCTAGCCAAGTGTGCCTACAACAAACACATATATATAGTTCCCCTCTTCTCTTCTCACCGTCCATGCCCCCCTATGTCCAATACGATTCCACACAGGTGCACACTCCCGCCCCTCTTTTCATTGATCACATACTCGCACACTCCTCCCCCCTCGACATGGTAGGCCTCTCGCACCACCTCCTAGCCGCACTCTCTCCCCCTGTCTGTCTCTCTGGACCTTATTTGCTTCTGTCGGCGTTCTGGGAACGGGGGTCCCCAGACTTGCCTGCCTACGGCCTGCGGCGTGGCTCAAGAGGTGGCCCAGTACGAGCCATCTTCATCAGCACAAGACTCAAGACCCTCGCGAGGGGCCAAGCCTCGTGGGGAGGACGATGCAAGGCTTCCTCAGGGACAGCCTCGCCAGGCGGGCTCGCGAGGAGGCGGAGAGATCAAGGCGGGGTACCTCGCGAGGTGCTCATGACGCAAGCCATGATGATAGAGACCAGGCGGGCGCCAGGCGGGTGCCGGCCTGCACAGTGTCCTTGTTTCCTCTTTGGTGCAAAGGGGGCAAGCACAGGCGCGGAGTACCAAGGCATCAGGCAAAGGTTGCCATTTCAGTGCAACAAGACCAAGACCAGCGGAGCGGCAGGATGGAGGTCACCGTGGAGCCCAAGGCGGCATCATCGCCAGTGCTTTTGGCAGCCGAAGACTAACTTTAGTCAGGATAACTTGTACTGGATGTTCCCCTTCAAAATGGCCGTTGTTGGCGCCCTTCCCGCTCAATATTTGGGAAGAGGACCAGGGCCTCTATAAATAGAGCTAGCCATCACAGAGTAGGGGCATCTGATCAAGTGCTCATTAGAGAGAGAGATAGAGAGAGAGAGAGAGAGGCGAGCGAACTCACCCAAGAAGTTCATCGCATCAGCTCAAGAACACCTCTCGCGAGGCTGTTCTTCCCTAGTACTATTCATCATCAGCCCCAGAGGCAATCCACCACACCACACACTGGAGTAGGGTATTACACCACAACGGTGGCCCGAACCAGTATAAATCTTGTGTCCCTCGCGTTGTTCATCGTTTTCAGCTTAGATCTCACGAGGCGATCGGACGTAGATCGGTAGGGGAGAGATCTTCGTGCGCACCCTAGAGTTCGAACCTTAAGGGTCTGCCGGAACCCCACATCCGACATTTGGCACGCCAGGTAGGGGTGCGCCGGAATATTTCTTACGCTGTTTCATGTTCGATCTTCCGTTATGTCCATGGCTGACACTCGCCGGGCTCGCGCCGAGCGCCGGGCTGCTCTCACCGCCCGCTTCGCCCAGACGGCTTCCATCGGTGGGTGTCCCCGTCGTTCCCCGTCACCTGCCGCCAACGCCGCCACCTGCCGGCGGGGAACGAGCAGCAGGCCTCATCTCTGCATCCTTCGATGCGGCGAGAAGGCCGCACCGCCACCCCGTCGCTGACTCCAGCCGGTTCGTCGTCCCGCCCGTCACACCCCCACGGACGCGCATGCCATGTTGCTCCTGGCACGTGAGCTCCTGCACTACCGTCTCGTCGACGATCTCTACGAGGACTGGCTTGCTCGCATCACCGAGCTCGTCAGCGCTGCAGGGGGCTCTCCTATGCCGTCCCTCTCGCTGCCTCGCCCTCCGTCCTGCGCAGGAGGCGCGGATCAGGAGGTGCCTCCGCCACCTCCTCCCCAAGAAGGCGCCCTGGCTCCAAGGCACATGGCCCCAGGATGAGATCCACCGCGTCCGGCGCCCGCGCGACCAGAGAGGAGCTGTCAAGAAATCCCTCGTCCCCAAGACGGTGCTCGCATGCTCCCGACACCGGTGCACCATGACCGCAACCCTGCGCCACCACGTCAAGACCCCGTGCTGCTCCAGGCAGCAGCGCGTGGGAATCCCCAGGAGCAAGCCCAGCATCAGCAGAGAGCTCCGGTAGCCACCACAGGCTGCCACACCTTCACCCCCGAGCTACACAGTGTCGCCTGGCCAGACAAATTCAAGCCTGACCTGCATCCTCACTACGACGGCACTGCAGACCCTGTGGAGTTCCTACAGCTCTACGAGCTGGGCATCAAAGCCACCAACGGGGACGAAAAGGTCATGGAGAACTGGTTTCCCATGGAACTCAAGGACGGCGCCCGCACCTGGCTCCTGAACCTGGCTCCTGGCACGATCTCCTCCTGGGATGAGATGCACACCCGCTTCATCGCCAACTTCCAGGGCACTCGTGACCGTCCGCCAGCCGTGGGTGACCTATGCCGCATCAAGCAGCAGCCCAGAGAGACCTTGCAGAAGTACATCCAGCGCTACAACAACGGTCGCCTCAAGATTCCCAGGGTGACCGAGGAGGCCATCATTTCGGCGTTCTCTGACGGCGTCCGCGACGTCAAGATGAAAGAGGAGCTGGCGATCCATGACGATCTGTGTACGTCACTAGAGCTGTTCAACCTGGCGACCAAGTGCGCAAGGGCTGAGGAAGGACGCCTCTCCCTTCTCGAGCTCCCGGCAGCAGACCTAGTAGAGAAGAAAGCCAAGGCCAAGGATGTGAAGCGCAAGGGAGTAGTTGTGCTCGCTGCGGAGCCAGACACAAAGCGCGGCAGGGACCAGCCGGAGTCATCCAAGGGCAGCCGGTACTGTGTGTACCACGATATCCATACTCACAACACCAACGAGTGCCAAGAGCTCAGGGCCGTGCGAGAAGGCCATGTCGGTCGACGCCCCGAGTGCAACGATCGGGGCTACGTCTGAGGCGGAGCCAGAGGTGGAGGACGATGGGACGACCGTGTCCCTCGCCAAGGGTGGCGTGACCGACCTCGCGAGGACCAGCCTCGCGAGGGAGCTTGGAGAGATCAGCCTCGTGAGGATCGCCCGCAAGGCAACGCAGGCCTTGCTCCTCTGCCATCACCACCAAGGAGGAATGAAGACCATCATCAGGACGAGGGGGCTGGGGGCTTCCAGGAGCCACGTGCAATCGCTTGCATCCTGGGCGGCGCTCAAGCCCCAGCCTCACAGCGCATCTTCAAGCAGTTTGCTCGCGAGGTGAATGCAGTCCTCCCCAAGCTTGAGGCCACGCGCCCCCTCAGGTGGTCTGCGTGCGCCACCACGTTCAACTTAGCGGATCAAATCAAGTGCGCGGCGACGGCCGGTGTCCTCCCAATGCTCTGCTCCCCAGTCATGAGCAATGTGCAAGTCACCAGGACCCTCATCGATGGCGGAGCAGGACTCAACATTCTGTCCATCGAGAAGTTCAACAATCTCCAAGTGCCATATGATCAGCTTCAGCCAACCAAGCCTTTTTCAGGAGTCATTGATGGTTCCACTGTCCCGACAGGGCAGGTCCGCCTTCCTGTCACCTTTGGACAGCGCAACAACTACCGCACCGAGCTCATTGACTTCGACGTTGCTCACATTCGCCTGCCATACTATGCCATCCTCGGGTATCCGGCCCTGGCCAAGTTCATGGCAGTGACTCACCATGCCTACAACATCCTCAAGATGCTAGGAAGTGGCGGGGTCATCACGGTCCCCTGTGAAGAGAGGGATGCGGTGTGCTCCCTCGAGCGTGCCTTCCAGGCCACGTCGATCGAGGACCCAGACAGCAAGAGTGGAAACCTCCCTGGAGCAGCTCCCAAGAAGAAGAAGACATCACCTGGATCAAGGCCTCAGGAGGCACACACCTCTGGAAGTGCCACGTCTAGACACGCGCCTGTCCAAGGGGCTCCACCCTCCATTGCATAGGAAGGCGCGCCCGGCGCCCTCCTCGGGCAGGGCTCAGGGGCTCTCTCCTGGGGAGCCACCGACTTTGCCAAGATCACGAGGGAGGCGCTTGGGCACCACTTGGAGGCATGCTTCACGGCATGGTTCCCTCAAGAAGGTGTAAGGGAAGAAGGACCCAACCCTCAGGAGTTCATCACCAAGGCCGCTCAGGAGTTGGAGGAATCGAGAGTCATGCGCGGCAACTGCCGCCTGCTCAGCGTAGCTCCCCATCCAGGCGAGGATGGCGGGCTGCGCATCTGCATCGACTACCCAGGGCTCAATCGAGTCGCTTCTCAGCAGTGCTTCCGGCCTTCACGCGTGGGGCGTTGCACGGGCCCACCGCATAGCTTCGTTCGCATGCCCTTCAGCTTGCCGCGGCTGCAGCCCACCAGCGCTTGATGAGAAGCATTCTTGAAGCTCAGGTGGCCAAGCATCATGTGTTCCTGGAGGAGGTGGAGATGGACATCAGTGGGCCGCCCGGACCTCCTGATCCTCCTGAGGCTCGGAGTCCCGAGGGCTCATGAGGATCGGCTTCTTCACCCCGCACCGCTAGCTGCTCCGACAATTGTTCTGCAATAGTATCAGGTGACTTCTTTTCAGTTTTCATTTCAGCTGGGAGCGCCCCTAGGGCTACATCATTCCCAGGTCGCGTGGGTCCGTCCCTGCGGCATGTATCCGTTTTGCTTATGTCTTCTGCTTACCTTGTTGGGGGCGCCCCTCGGGCTGCATCATCCCCAAGCTGCTCGGGCTTGACCCAGTGGCGTTTGCTTTCTCCGCATCTATCTAAGTTGATTTGCTTCTTCATGGTTAACCTGCTTGAGATAATCGCTTGCTCGATTGACACCTACCTTTGGAGCCTCCCTCTTTGGCACGGCGCTTGCACATGGGTCCGTCCCTGCAACACCAACAAATCTGAGTGGTCGAGCTCTGGCCGCGGTAGCCCCGCATAGCGCTACCTCGCCAGGCCCTCAGTGCCTCAATCACTCCCTCAGTGCAACCAATGGCTAGCTGGCGACCGTAACGGCAGACCTTGTTTTCCCTCATGATTGGTGTGCAGGATCCACTTCAGGAATAGCATGGGGGGCGTCGCGAGCTCCCTCTCCCTCTCTCCCGTACGATCCGCTCGCACGTTAAAAGGGGGGCGCATGAGCATTGCGACTCATGGGCTCTTACTGGCTCTCCATCCCTCACCCCCTGGCCTTGACCCACGGCATCGCGACCTGTCATTCCAGCGGCGGCTGAGCTCGCTCGAGGGCTGGGACCTGAGGACGCAGAGGATGAAGGAAAGTGCAGGGAAGAGGGGAGAAGCTCACGAGGGCCTGACCCAGCAACACCCCAGCTGCCGGCATGCAGGCCCGGCACCTTGCCGAAGAGTAACTCCAAACCTATGAGATAAGTCACGCAAAAGCTAAATCAACTCAACGTCAAACCCTCGCCTATTGCAGCTCTGTCACGGCAATGTTGCCTGCCTTTCTCGCCCAGCGGAGGCTGCTTGAGCGCTAAAGGGGACTTCCTGAGCATCATGAATCAGGGGCTCTTACTGGACCTTGGGTCGCTCACCTCCTGGCCTTGACCATGGCATCGCGACATGGCATACCAGCGACGGCTGAAGCCTGCCTGGGGACCGGGACCTGTCAGCATAGAGCACCAAGCCCTCGCGAGGAAAGAAAGGGGGAGCTAAGCCGGGATTGGACATGTATCTTGCATCGATTCATAATAAGGATATACAATTCACAAAATACATGGCAAGTGCCTTACACACCCCCGCAGGGTGCTACTGTGATTCCTTGCAGGGAACGAAAGGTGTTAATCCTAGGGATCATTAACTACGCGCGCCTCCGCAGGAGACGCCATCATCAACAGTGGGCCGTCAGGCGCCGGCGCCAACCCCAACCAGATTAGTGGCGCCGACGGCCTAATGCAGCTGCCCTGCTTCGGGCGCCACGCGAGCTCGGGGGCTCGTAGCTGTCGTCGCTTGTCTCCGAAGTTGCACGGAGCTCGGGGGAGTCGCTGGATTCTCCGGTTCCTCCGCTGCTGCTTGAGGAGCTACTGGGGAGGCGATTGGCCGGCCTGGCCCTCGCCACGTCGGTACCCCGGCCACTCTCCTTGGGGCAACACTGCAGCCAGCGTCCTTCCGCGTTGAAGACCTTGAGGAACATCAAGGAGGCGCCATCGTATTCCAGATGAATTACGAGGGCACCACTGTCCGGCAGACCTGGGCGCTCTCGCCCCAGCCCCGAGTCATGAAGACCTCGGCCGGAGCAATGTCCGCAACCTCCGCTCCGGTTGCAAGGGTGCTGCAGTCAGCGTGCTGCAGCCAGAGCTCCAGAGACCCACTCGGCGGCATCTCAAAGGCGAAGGAGGGAGAAGGCGAATCCAAGAGCGGAGAGGCATGGCGGCGTGAAGCACGAACTCACGGGAAGAGCCCTCGGTGTGGACGCCAGGGGTGATGATGCGCACCGCCTTGACTCGCCGGCATCACCGTCGGCGTCATCGGTGTTGCTCGGCATCTCCTCCTATAAGGCCCTCGATTCGGGCGTACAAGGGCAGCGAAAACACAGGCGACGGCCGCTCGTACCATGGCCGTGACGCGACCACGTCGCGGCGGCCGGGGATAGGACGCTTCTTCGGCGGGAGAGGGTCAGGACCCTCTCAGGGGGGGGGGGCTTTCACTTCTCCTCTGCAGAAAACTGGCGGATCGGCACCATTGGCGTAAGGTGGAGGAAGGCGAGGAAGAAGAAGAAAGATAGTAGCAGGAAGGGATGGACTACGGGGGCTCTCGCCCGTCCGTACTTATAGTCCGGAGGAGGCCAACCGTCAGCCACCATGATCTCAGGTAATCATGACCCATTTTTGCATGCAGGGACTTGTCAAGTTGGGCGGTTGCTGAGGCGGCATGGGGAAGCGGAGACACCCACATCCAATCAACCACCACGCGGCGCCCAAGGCCGCAGGCTGATGGGGCCCGCGGTGCTCCACACTTGCCCCTTCGCTTCTCCGCTAGGCCAAGTCCGAGCGCGCCTTGGGCCGGGGGCTACTGTCGGCATTCTGGGAACGGGGGTCTCCAGACTTGCCTACCTGCGGCCTGCGGCGTGGCTCAAGTGGTGGCCCAGTATGGCCCATCTTCATCAGCACAAGACTCAAGACCCTCGCGAGGGGCCAAGCCTCGCGAGGCGGACGACACAAGGCTTCCTCAGGGATGGCCTCGCCAGCGGGATCGCGAGGAGCCAGAGAGATCTAGGCGGGGTACCTCGCGAGGTGCTCGTGACGCAAGCCATGATGATCCAGACCGGGCGGGCGCCGGCCTGCGCAATGTTCTTGTTTCCTCTTTGGTGCAAAGGGGGCAAGCACAGGCGCGGAGTACCAAGGCATCAGGCAAAGGTTGCCATTTCAGTGCAACGAGACCAAGACCAGCGGAGCGGCAGGATGGAGGTCACCGTGGAGCCCAAGGCGGCATCATCGCTAGTGATTTTTGGCAGCCGAAGACCAACTTTAGTCAGGATAACTTGTACTGGATGTTCCCCTTCAAAATGGCCGTTGTTGGCGCCCTTCCCGCTCAATATTTGGGAAGAGGACCAGGGCCTCTATAAATAGAGCTAGCCATCATAGAGTAGGGGCATCTGATCAAGTGCTCATTGGAGAGAGAGAGAGAGAGTCGACCGAACTCACCCAAGCCGTTCATCGCATCAGCTCAAGAACACCTCTCGCGAGGCTGTTCTTCCCTGGTATTATTCATCATTAGCCCCAGAGGCAATCCACCACACCACACACTGGAGTAGGGTATTACACCACAACGGTGGCCCGAACTAGTATAAATCTTGTGTCCCTCGCGTTGTTCATCATTTTCAGCTTAGATCTCATGAGGCGATCAGACGTAGATCGGTAGGGGAGAGATCTTCGTGCGCACCCCAGAGTTCGAACCTTAAGGGTCTGCCGGAACCCCACATCCGACAGCTTCTAACACATGCAGGCGTGTATATGAACTGATCTCCCTACATATAGCCAGGTCGACCATAATTCGTTTTCACCAAGCACCGATACACTGACCTCGCTAGTTATGTCTCTCCCTTTCTCGGACACACGACAGTTGATCTTCCTATGTAGTTACGTATGCTTACCACAACCATATTTTCTCCCCTTATCATCCTTGAATACCTCCTGACCCGTCTCTCACATGCGCGTGCATAGACAGACAGACATCCCCCACCCTTTCTTATTGATATTGCACTCATACCCTCCGTTTGTCTAGCAGGCCTCTCCCACCATTTGTGAGATGCCACTCCACCACCAACCCTCCGACGCTCTACCTTTGTCTTTTTCCCAACCTTATTCCTTTGCTACACATATCCATGGATCTCAATCGATCTCCCTTAATACATAGCTAGGTATCTCTCCTTCCCCACACATATACTAGTTGATCAGTCTCTGCCCCCTCCCCCCCCCACACACACCCATAGTCGAACGTTGTAGGTAGGTATCCATGCCACGGAGAAAAACCGCACCTCTGCCCTCTCAAATTCTAGTAGGCCAGCCGCCCTGTATATTTGACGTGGGCAAACACAAATTCGATGGCACTCTTTATCGATCGCGCAGCCACACACTTCATCCTTGTTTTCAATTCTATCGATACCTCACGACCATGACTCCGTTTCACACACATTGCATATATTACATTTTTCTTTTTGAGATATCATCAACACGTTGCCTCTGTTTCACACAAACCATCTCTCTCACACCCACCCACGTACGTACCTGCACATAAAGAAGAAGTGCACGCAGGACGCACGTACTCACATCTCGTTCCCGGCCACAACCATGCGGGTACACGGCGGAGTTCGTTTCTGTATGAAAAGGCAGCCCACGTGATAATTTGACGCGTGTAGCGGTTGTTTACTCGAAGGAGGGTCGGGTACCACGCCTAGACGAAACAAAGTTTGACTTGACGCATTAGCATTAAATAAAGTTATATATTCCTCAATGGCACGTATAGAATATAAAACGATTGCCGTGGGGAAAATGGAAAAATGGGTTTGTCTCTCATCACACCATCTCACACAAGAAGGTCGTGGCCTCTCCCTCTCTCAGCGTCGGTCAGTGATCCTGCCGCATCCCGTCCGCCAGCGAAACAGGAGGATGTGCATCATCTCTCCGTTCGACGGTGTTGAGGCAGAACGTCCCGATCTGCGGTACCCGCCATACTCTCTGACCAAGCTCCGGTGCGGTAGGGCCTTGGCCACTTGCTTGCTGCCGCAGTATGGGCAGATCCTGGCTGCTGGCGCCCTCCTAGTAACATCTCGACGACCCTCAGGTACAACTTTCTCCGGCCTTGCTCCACTGCCCATCTTCCCATGTTGCTTCATGTGGATCTTCTTTAGTTGTTTGCTTAAATCGTATCTCGGCCGACGTACTTTACATCTTGCAATCTCATCCTCAAACCATTTTTGATAAACCACCATGTGCTATCTTTCCCTTATTACATGGAACATTCTTCTTTTTTGTCGGCGTATGTGTCTTCAACTCGTTTTATTGGGCAGTAATTGTTTCCTTTCGACCTCCTTTTGCAAACAGGGCTATCCATTTTCACCTCGTTGCCATTGCGACCTTTTGGTGAACTACACAAATCACTTTTTTCTAAAGAGTGTTTTGTGCAGTTCCGCTAAAATGTCACATGCGCAACGTTTTTACATTTCTGTGGGACTGCGGAAAGGGAGATTGGTTTTGCTATCCTCCTCATCCAACTCCGTTCCTAATCTTCTCCAACAAGAAGTTAGTCCTAAAGATAGATCGTAGAGGTGATCGACTTCTATTTATGTGTGTTATGTTTCATCATCTAGTTCCACTATTATTGTAATCACACTGACTAGATATCTTTGCAAACAGGGATGGTCCGCTCGATTTTAGTGGAGATGCACAAAATGATCGGATTGTGGTGTCCTTCATACACCTCTTTTTTGGCTACAAAGCTGGGTGAAACTAGTTGCCAAGCAATGAACACTGTGCCAAGGAAATGGAGCCATGCCTACGAACAACATCGATCAATTATATATTTTTCTTTATTTGTACACCTTCTCACATCTTTGTATTCAGTTGTGATGTGAATATTGGCGCTGATCTGCGAACCATTGAGATGCATTAGCCATGGTAGTTTCATTTGTATTTGATGGAATGTTGTAACAAGATAATCTCAAGGCAAGACACATGAATCCTAAGATGAATCCTTTTTTTCCTGCGGGAACCAAAGTTGAAACCTTCATAGCATCACAGTACAATTTCATTAAAATTATGCATACATATAAACAAATCCTGAAGGGTTGATAGCAATGCCAGAAACAATTCAACTTCGTTTCGCCGACATGTTGGACATCCTTCATCCGGCTTCACCTGCCATGCAGCAATATTGAGTGCACAACACAACTTCAGGGAAAGATTCACCCCAGTCGTTGCGCCGCAGTAGTAATGACTAGTGCGCAGTCAAATGACAGAGCCCCACCTTTGCCACATTAAGTTGCTCGGACGAAGCAACCATCATTTCTCTGTTCCTTGAATCCACTGGTACTCCCATATTCCCACAGTAATAAGTTGCTCGGGCGAATCAACCATCACTATATCCGCTCATGTGTGATGACCACAGGAGCTATCCATTCAGATTGCATGTTAAAAAAAATAAAGGTCGATAACTAATGTGGCAAACTTTCAGAAATAAAATAAAAATTAATGCGGCACCTCGGGCCAACGCGGCCAGATCGCATTTTGCACGAGAAATTACATACCATGTTTCGTTGACATGTGGTCCTGTTCCAACATATCAGTGAGATGACGCGCGAGTCCTTTTCTACTAGTATTTCCGAACGGACGTGTAGGCCGGGGTGCCTCTTCGTGTACCGTGGCAAACTGGCAACCATCCACCAACTCTTCGCCTTTCCCTCTCGATTTGGAACTGCTGTCGCACGCTCTTCCTCTCGCTCCTCCATTTTCCTTCAGCCCTTCACCCTTCCTTCTGCCATTGTTTGATCATCTTCTCCATGGAGGGAACAGGCCGGGAATGACTCCGTTGTTCTTGGCCCGATCTGAAAGAAGACGTGGTGGAGGAACTCATTGATCAGTGCAACGTCATCACCTCGGCTAGCATGGCAGGTTCATTCAAGACCATTCTCAACTCAACTAATAACATCATTACAAGGAACCCAAGGTTCAAGGAGCGGTTTGATCTCCCCTATCTTCTTCGCCGTGACCCTGATGACTACTGGCGCGGGGACGACGGAGGCCTCGCCTTGTGCAAGTTGATGCCGCTTGATAATGATACGTATGATGTTAAGATGCCATCGCTTGAGGGCAAGGATTTGGTAGGCGCAAGTGGAGATTGGGTTGTTTACATTGGGTCCAACTGCGAGTGGAAACTTGTCAATGTGTACACTCGTCACTGGGTTCCACTTCGAAAAATCTCAGCAGACTGCCCAGAGGTTGAGCACACTGGTATTCTACGCACGTTCAAATACGATCATGGTGACTGTGTTCTACAGAAGATAGCAATTTGTCGAGTTCCCAACCACTCTTGGAATTACAAGAACTATGAAGTTGTTGCTATCTTCGACAAGCTTGTTGCCGTCCTTTGTGGTTCGACTCGATGGATATTGCTCAAAAATCAGTTTATATACACGGATGTGTACTATGATGCAATTCAATACGAGGGTCTTGTGTTTTCTTCCACCGCTCGTGGCACTGTTTTTGCATGGGATCCTCGTAGTTTCGGTACGTTTGTCTTCCACCGTAATTACAATTGTTTCATCCACATGCATGCGGGTTAGCAAGTTTCCCTTTACTTATTAACCTTCTTCTTGTGTTTCCAAGGTCCTCTGAATATTCCACCACCTATACTTGAATTTTTTTATAACCAAGGGGGATATGACAATGGTGATGATCACGAGCAGAACGTATATACTTAGTGGCGCCTGGCAACTAATTCCGATGGATCACCTCTTCTTGTCTGTATACAGCACACTGAGTTTGTTACTACTGAGGGAGCATGTGTTGTCTCCCATGGTCGCACTCTCCGAACCTATTCCAACACATGTTGCATGGTATTCGGGATGGATACTAGTGTGCTAGCGCCAACACCTTCTCCCTGGTACAAAATTGATAGTCTTGGAGAAAACTCGCTCTTCCTTGGACAAAACTATCCGATGATGGTGAAAGGCGATCCAACTGTTGTTGACACAATGTTACTAGTACCATTTATGAGAAGCAACTGTGTCTATACCTCAGACATTTGGGTGGTTCCCTACCCTGGTACTGATATAGTAGGCCGCTTCAGCCTGGATGATCAATCATGTGTTGGTTTTGAGATCGACAATAGATGGCCCGTCCCAGAGAATCACTTGTGGTTCAAAGCAAGCGTTTCCAACGCTGAGGATTGGTTGAGTTGAAGTTCATTTCATTGCTTGTTATTTGTTGTGTGATGAAAACTTTAGTATTTATAATGTATCCTCGTTGTCGATGTGGGTTGATGACCAGTTATATGTAATAAAATGATATGCCAGTGATAAACTTACTAAATTTATGAATGGCTTTCGAGTTGCTTCTCTAAGTGAGTGGTGCGACGAGGCAAAAAAATATTTTCCGAATACATAATTGTACGTGCATTGCAACAGGTTATCGGATGAGGCCAATCAACACTAGTAGTACACTATTTGTACTAGCTTCATATGCTTCACTCGTCGGGAGGGTGTTTTTACTGTAGCCATATGTTAATGTGTTCGCTGTACCTGTACGTAACCAGCACCTCGAATCCTCGATACTAGTACTATATAAGTAGTAGGAGTAGTAGGGTGGCATAGGCCAGAACAAGCATCCACGTCCAGGAGTACGGCACACGCCACCACCACGACATCCATCTGACACCATATTATTTCTTGGAGTCCGTGCTAGAGCAATCTCTTCAACCTCTTCGTTTCTCTAACTTCAGCCATCGCGCGGCGGGCAGGTGGGGATTTGCCGATAGTCAGTTTCCTCAACTGCGGTCCCACTTGTAAGGCCAACTCCAATGCACAACCCCAAATGGACCTCCATTTTGCATGAACTCCAACGATAATTTTGACTAGAAAAGCAAGACCAAATAAAACAAGAACCACAAGAATACATTTTATTAGAAGATATCCAACTTCCATAACTCCTCCCGTTAGTTGGATTAGTGCCTTCTCGATGCATTCATTGTTGATCTACGGAGGCTCGATCTTGCGTGCTTCTTTCTTCTTCGAGTGTAAAGAAGTAGACGTTGCTTCCTCGCATCTAGTCCCATGTCTAGCCTCTATTCTAGTAGGAGTATCAACAAGTGCACTTAGTCTCATCTCTAGCCTCTATGCTAGCTAAAAGTGCTAGAACATCTACTAAATTGCGCTCTATCCATATATCGATGTACTCTTCTTCCCAATACCAAAACTTGCATTCATTCTAGTTCCTCCATTCCACAATACATGCCTTCTATTTGTCAAAATATAGATGTATCTAGACATGTTTTGGTATATAGGTACATCCATTTTTGGACAAATGGAAGTCAAGTATTTTGGAATGGAGGGAGTACACAATAATTTTTTTAAGTTAGCACAACTAGTCTAATCCGAGAGCACAACCGAAGATTTGGTTGGGTTGTTCCTCCTTTTGCCGACATGTGGGACATCCAGCATCTAGGCCATGTCATGCAAGAAAATGGAGTGGTAGTTGAAGCCACGTGATGTGCATCTTGGGTTAAACTGTAAATAGAATCTTACTACTCTTGAGTAACTCCAAAAGCGGCCACCAGAGATCTTTATTGGATTTTTTTTTCATCACCAGCACGTCGAGGTGAAAGATGTGCAGGTTCGGTGGGTCCTTTTGCGTTTTCACTGACATGTGGGACCGCATGTGAGCAAACAGAAGATGGGCTCCGCACGTCCGCTGGCTGGCTGAGAAGAGAGATAGAGGAGGGCTGAGCATGGACTCCAGGAAATTTGTTCTATGTAACCAGCACCTCGATATCCGTGTGTGGTTGTTTCTAGAATAAAAAAAGGAGGTACCCCTACTTATGTTACTCCCACTACGCCTAGCCTAAGGTTAGTAGGTGACCTTGCGCTTGGCTCTTCGCCTCTTCCGGAAGTCGATGGTTCTACAGTAGTACTTCTGGCAATCTGACACCAAATGAACTGCTGCACGTCCACCGCTTGTAAGAAAAAGTTTCTCCTCGTGCTGCGAGCCATCGCGCACGCGTTGGCGAGGGAGACGGCGTAATCAAGCTTCTCGTCGTTCTGCGAGTTGACGGGACACATTGAAGTTATTTAGTACGTACTCTCTCCAAAAAAGGGCTGACCATGTCATTGTTACCATCCCGTGCTGCGTTGTTGAGTACATGCACTATTCACGTGCCATCGAGGAGAAAAAATATTGCGTAGGTGCCATCGAAGTGCACGACTCACTTACACACTGGTTATCTGATTATCTCCATTTTCTTGCATGACATGTGCACCTTGATGCTAGATGTCTCACGTGTTGGGAAAAGGATGTACAAAGCTCACGTAAAAGAAAAGAGTTGAAGAGCATAGATTCCCGACGACCGAGAAGGAGCAAGGAACCTCGCGGTGGAGCATTTGCAAGGAACCTTGCGCGTTTTCCCCTATTTTTTGCCGCCTGCCCACCTATAAACAAATAAAAGAACATGAACTTTTCGCTAACCACTAGAAACGGTACATCAGAATGCTAAGTTGAAGTTCCCAAATATAAGTCTTTTTTGACATTTCAATAAGGGACTACATACGAAACAAAATGAGTGAATCTACACTCTAAAATATGTCTACATACATCTGTATGTTGTAGTCTATTTGAAATGGCTAGAAACACTTATATTTAGGAACGGAGGGAGTAGTTTATATTGAATTATTGATAACCATGCTACAAGCCACGCATGTACAGGACGCATGTAGCCACACATGTACACAAGCCAACGCACTAACTCCATCCGATCCAACTCATGCACATACGCGCACAGCATGGAGCACACAACGCACGTACACAACACGTGCATGCACACACGCTCGGCCGCAGAATGCACATGAATAACACATGCATGCGCACACACTCGGTTGCATGGAGGCGTGCGCCATCCGCGGCGACGCCCGGTTCGTCGGGCTATGGCGAAGCTCACACGCAATGGCGCACATGCATCTCTTGCAACACCTCTTTGTCGTCGTTGCTCAACTACTAGTCAGAGACGAAGATGACCGCAGCCTCGGCCTTAGAGCTAGCACCGATGAAAGAACACACACGATGCACACACACGAGCACGTACGGAGTGCCCACGACGTGGTGGTGGTGCGTCCCCAGTCGCCTCTACTCCTTCTGCGCATGTTGTCTATCAAGGCGGCTGCATGCTAATGATGATGTGGGTAAGATCTTCTAGGACTCAGATGATGATGAGGAAAATTATGAGACAAAGGGTGACGTACACCGTCAAGGTCCACGGTCAAGGGGGTGCTAGTAAGTGCTTAGATGTGCTTAGAGAATGTAGTACAATAGAGTTGAGTCAGCGGGCTATAAGGAATAAACTAGTATATTTCTGTTTAGTTGGAGAAAAAAGAAGAGGAGAGAGAAGGTAAGCAGGCTCTTTGTGAAGAGCCAGCTCTAGCACGTGCTCCTAGGCACTTTGTGAGAATGAAAGGTGGGCCACATAATAAAAAAGTAGTACACCCTTTTGATCTACTATTGTACATGTTGACTATAAGGGTATCTCCAACAGGTTGTATGTTAGTCTTGTTGGTAAAATGTCCATGTCATCAACCAACAAGCTATCATACAACTACTCCAATATGTTGTATCTAAGCTATCCAATAGATAGTGAGAAAATAAATGTGATTGCTCTCTATTTCACCTTGGAGCTTGTGTAAAAGTTGTTGGTTAATCTACATACTACCTCCGTCCTTGTTTATTGGTCCCCATTGTATTTTGTGCCAAATTTTGACCATAGATTGAACTAACAAAATTTACATGCATGTCACAAAAAATTATATCTTTGAAAACTATGTTCAAATACTAATCCAACAATATAATTTTTGTTGACATGCATCAATATTTTTTTAGTTAAATCTCTGGTCAAAATTTGACACAAATTACAAAGGGGACCTATAAACCAGGATGGAGGTAGTACAACTTTGCTCTCTCTCCATATTTATTACATGCCACATCATCACTATGTCCTAGGTGGCAAATTTACCAACAACTATCTTACAACTGTTGGAGATGCCCTAAGATGGGCTGTAGATGACATGGCACTGGCTTATAGCCAGCAGCTGGCTATACTATTAACCATGCTCTTAGATGAGGTGCTAAGTGCATTAAATGGCTTAGTAACTCAAGTCTTCAATGTATAGGTGCTTAGTTTATTGGTGCCACATCATATTTTATGCCTACGTGGCAGGCTTAGCAGCTATACATGGTGGAGCACTGGGAGAGGCCAAGGTTAGTCATAGTGGGGAGTAACTTATACTGTAACATATTACTATGTTACTCTAAACATCTCTATAAACCGGAAATGAGGGAGTAGTAACATAGACTAGTGTCATATGCAGAGTATGGGAGCACATGATATTTCCCCGTCCGGATCGATCCCAAGTTGGCTTCTCACCTTCTTGGCCCAACAAAAACTACTCCTCCCTCTCGCGTGCGCTTCCCGCCCGGCGCCAGCTGAGCCCGCCGCTCCACATTGATGGCAAGTCAGGGCGACGCGACCTCTCACTGCTTCCGCCGTTGAAGCGATACACCGACCGAGGGCACCACCCGCTGCACGCCCGGCATTTCAGACTACACAATGGAGAGTAACTTTAGAGCAAGTACTACAATTAGATGACATAAGCAGGCTATAAGGATTTAAATATAGTATTTATGCTTAGTTGAAGGAGAGAGAAGAGGAGAGAGAAGAGAAGCGGATTGTAAACGTGTAGCCGGTTGTACTCCAACATACTTTGTGAGACAAAAGGTGGGGCCATTATTAATGATATAGTATTTATACTAAAGGGACTAACGGACGCCTTAATTACTCTTTTTTTGAGACAAACCTTTGTGGGGATCTTATTGACTTTTTTTTGAGCTACTATTGACTTGGACATGGGGTTTGGGGGCCAAAGGCCTACTATTATACTCGCACGACCGACCTGGCATGCTCTACCCTAGCCGCCGCTGTATCATATGGTTTCGCACCGTTCCAGATCTTAGCGCCGCCACACAATTCTTCTCCAGCCCTCCTTCCGGCGTGCACCGCGAGAAGGGACATCAGTCCTCCGAACCCCGCCTTTCGTGATCCTGTACAGGAGAGGGGCGATCAAGTTTTTGGGGAGCACACTCCTGTGACTGCTGCCTACGACCACTTCCTCAACGACAGCCTTCTTCCCCGACCTCGGTAACCTCTTCTGAAACGACATGAGTGACAACATCAACCACATCGGTTCTGCTCCCGCTGTACAGTATGTGATTCTGTCCTCCTGGTTTAGTCCGCATCATTACTTTGATGTTTGCAATTGTCGTCATGATCTATTTACTGCTGATTCGGATTAAATCTCATAATAAATTGCTCATATATTCAACAATCCAATCCAAAAACCTGATTACAGGTAATTTACTCTGAGTGGTTTTGCTGCGCTTTTGAAGCTGCTACTTTTAAGGGGGTGCAATATAAAAGGTGGCGCACAAGAGCAGTATATTTGTTTCAGATCATGTACTGCTATGACGCCACTAAGGGTAAGCCTGAGGGCGATCTTAATCCTACACAGCAGGAAGCTTTTCAGAACATGGATACCCTCTTCAAATCTTCCCTGCTTAGTGTTCTTGATGATTCCATTGTGGATTCATATATGTCGTTTGACAGCGGCAAAGACATGTGGGCTACGCTCGAGGCCACGTTTGGGACCTCGGGCATTGGCAACGAGTTGTACGTTATGGATCAATTCTGTGACTACAAGATGACTGATGAGCGCTCTATTGTTCAGAAGACTCATGAGATACAGTCACTCTCTAAGGAACTTGAGTACTTTAAGTGTGTGTTGCCGGACAAATTTGTTGCTGGGACCATCATTGCCAAGCTTCCACCTTCGTGGAACGATTTTGCTACTTCTCTGAAAAACAAGAGACATGAGTTTTCTGTTTTGGATCTCATTAGCACTCTTGATTTTGAGGAGAAGGCGAGAGCAAAAGGCACACGTGCTCGGGTCACTGAGGGAGCTTCTAGTGCCCACATGGTACACGAGAAGAACTTCTAGCCCAACCAGCCCCAAAACAACAAGAACAAATCTCAGGGGAAAGGCAAGTTTGATGCAAAGAACAAGCCGTCATGTTCTAGCAACTTCAAGAAGAATTCTCATAACGGGAAGGGATACAAACCTCAATTTTGGTAGCACCACACAAAATTTATATGGCTACATCTACCTGCTGTCAGCTAACCTCATGGTGCTCCAGGTATTCCTACATTCATAACTAGGTACAATGACCACCGCAAGATGAAATTAGCTTATTCGTACGTTGACTTGCTGAATGCAGTGCGGAACGATCCTGTCATGTGTGGAGGAGCAAACAAGCAGTGCAGCCGAAGGTGGAAATCAACCAAGGACTTATGAAATTATATATAATCAGGTCAGTATCCCCTTCGTCCAGATGATCGTGTTTTGTCATGCCGAGCTATTGATATGTGCTACTATTTTGCCACACCGTTTAAGTATAGCTACTATTTTCCTATCTTTTCAGATTCAGGACAATGAATATGATTTCAGGGGAACTGCACAATATGGACTCATGTTGAGTCATCTCTATTGCCTCATGTGTTTGCTGCAAATGTGTCAGCATCAATTGCAAGATGAGGCAGCTAGCTAGCTGTGGAGTTGCCAACATGCTCAAAGTGCTCACAACATTGAGAAGAAACAAGCATGCCCAGGAAATTAATGCGTGCGCAGGGAGGCCCTTTCCTCAGAGAAGCATCGACCAATTTTCTTTATTTCCACACCTTCTCACAGCTTTGTATTGGTTATAGTATGGTGAATCATTGAGATGCATAGACATGCTGAACTTTTGTTCTTCTGAATGTTAGTATGCATACCGTATCTTCTGAAGCTTAGTTTAATGTGAGTGTCTGCATCCAGTACCACATCCTCTAATTTGGTGGATGCACACAAAGAAAATAAATCTCCTTAATTTACTCCATAACCACCCTATTAAATAGACCTACTAACAAACCAGGCGCATGCAGTGGCCGGCGGGCACATGCATCCTGCATGCATGGCCAGTCAGCCAAGTCCATGCGCCACCTCCAATGCAGCAACGCAAAAGAAGAGAGCGATTCTTGGGAAAAAGCGAGTAGTTAGTGCAACGGGCCTTATAAACATGAACAACTCACTCTCCCGCTTACGTCTCCCCCCCCCAATTCCCCCCGCTCCCCAATCTTCCTCCCTCGTCCAGAAAACCCCGCTCACCTTCTTCCTCACTCGTACAGAAATCGCCTGCTCATCTTCTTCCACTCCTACAGAAATCCCCAGCCCTCCTTCCCCACTCGCACTGCCACTAGGCTCGTCTCTAGCTACTCTGCTCAAACCCGTGAGCTCGGCGCGACGCCCACAAGGAAAATGGAGTCGGCTGGCCCCAGCGCCAAGAAGATGGGGCTCTCGCCAGCGACGACGCTGGTTGTAGATCCCACACCCAGTAGCGTAGGGAGAAGTGGCGAGCCCCCCCACCCGGATCTGACGAACCGGTAGAATCTCCAGTGGACCGCATCAGCGATCTCTCGGGCGTCATCCTTGAGGAGATCATCTCGCTTCTCTCCACCAAGGATTGCTGCCGCACACAAGTCCTCTCAACTTGGTGGCACCCTCTATGGCGCACCGCGCCCCTCAATCTCGACTGTCGTCAGATATCTGTCCTTCCTGAATTTGATCTCCTCAGAGCCATCATCTCTTCTCACCAGCAGGGCCCCATTCAATGCCTCTGCATCCCGACATGCTACCTGCTGTCCATACCCGGCAAGCTGGATGCTTGGCTAACATCCCCTGAATTCAGAAAACTCCAGCAGTTTGAGTTGTACCATTACCACAAAAGTTTCATACCACGAACACACCAAGAATTCTTGCCCACACCACAGTTGTCCATCTCGCAGTTTTCCTCCTCTCTCCACACCGCCACCTTCGCCCGGTGCCATCTACCAGATTATTTGGTACAAATGCTTCGACTCCCACTGCTAAAAAAACTTTCTCTTGTGGTTGTTTATCTGTCGGAGGCCTCACTGCACAGCATCATCCACTCCAGTTGCCCTGCCCTGGAGCGCTTGCTGATTGTTTTGGGAATAGAAATCGGTATCAGTTATCTCCAAATAAAGTCGCCTCACCTTAAATGCATTGGAATTTGTTTTAAAGGGCAGCAACTCATCATCGAAGATGCCCCTTCACTTGAAAGGTTGCTCCTTCATAACTGTTATACACCTTTAGAAATAACTGTCATCTCTGCGCCCAAACTGGAGATCTTGGGTGTAATTCGTGACCCGTTTAATAATCACAAGGAGTTGGTGTTTGGCTCCTCACCTTTTCAGGTACAGTATATTATCATCTACACATTTGTAATCATATGCTGCATTTTTCATTTGTGCACATAAGTTTTATATCATCTTGGAGTACACTTTGGGTACTAATATTATGTTATATGCTCAATGAAGAGTTCGTCCATTGATAGCCTATCAATGCTGCTAGATTCTGTCAAGATCATATATATCAATGTATAGTTTTGATCTGGACATAATTATTGGCTTGCTGCGATGCGTTCGATCTCTGGAGAATTTTATACATAGAGGTGATGATTTCATGCACATGGAAAGCCCGTATATATTGTACTAGAATTAATTGTTCAGCTGTCGTTCTTTCGACATACTCTTTTTTCAGACCTTAACTGTTTTCAATCTTCATGTCTACTTAGGTAGAACCACATGGAGAAAAGCATATAGCCAATCAGTGACGTAATAAGCACAAGGATTTTCTCAGTTCTCATGACATTCTTTGGAGGACAATAACGATGGGACGATATGCATCCAACCAGGCAAACAGAAGCTTTGTCACATTCTTCCTGTTGAATGTGAGGTTACAATTGTCCATGAGGCTTAATTTTTACAGCAAGAGATTTCTCACGGACGAACATGTTGAACAGCAAAAAAAAAGAAGTTTCAGGTGGACAAATGGGCTTCTAAACGTGCTCGGCTTCTATTTACAACAAGTTGTAGTCATCCTGGAATAATTTTTTTTGCACAAGATGTTGATTTTATGGATCAGACCGATCCATTTGTTTGTGACTGCAAAAAAGAGTGGTTGGGTTAGATGTTACTGTCATGTTCAATCTGGGTTTTGTCTAAAAATTCGATGAACAATTAATCCTTGGTCTTTTTTACCATTTTTATGCTTGAGTTGAATGTTGTTGACCTCGTACTCCCCTCCACCTGCCACTACACTGCCGCATCTTCCATGGCAGCTGTTCGTTCCAGTCCAAGGCCTCGCCATCGTTCTCCACCTTGGTTCGCTCGCTGTGCCCGCCGCCGTCTGGCGTTGTGAACATGGTCAACAACCAAGAGGAATCAGGAGATGACTGTACGTGGAGAGGCTGACAGTAGGGACCCACCGGGGTCATTGCATTTCGCAAGCAGGTGCCTCGTTATTACAAGCTAAAAAAATACTTCCTCCTAATTGTTTGACAACTAGGTCCCACGCCATTGTCAATGTAGTCAATAAACGAGAAAATTACACAACGAGCGGATAACACCAGGGACGCAGCAGCTCACCCAGTTGTTTTTTAGTTTCAGAGACGAAGCTCAACTGCGCGCTGTGCGGGGGCTGTGGCCCGTCTAGCCCATGCTTACGCTTTTATTAAGCACATGACGAGCCTAGTTGATATATTTTTTCTTTCTGAAATTGGCTAGCCCAGTTCTTTTTTTGTAGAATACCAAAACTGAGGCCTACTTGCTTTTCTCAGCCCTGCTGGGCTGCAAATCTTTCAAGACAAGGAGGGATGTAAGTTCTAAGAAATGGGCTGTAAATTTTTAAACCAAAGCCGACCGGCAATTGCATTAAAATATCATTTTTTCAGGATTTCTCTACTCTTATAAAAACCAAAGCCAACTGGCAATTACATTAAAATATCATCTTTTCTCCCACAAGAGAAACTACTCATACAAATGCATCTTCATGTTTCGTGCAACGAACGGGCATCTTGCTAGTTAGGATTCTAAATTTCATTCCTTTTGTAGAGTATTGTTTTTTGAATTTTATTTTGATATATTTTTTTGAAAATTATTTTTAGCGTGACTCGAAATTTCGTGATTAAAAGAGTTCGGACCCCACCGAAATATGCAAAATTTCGTTGAATTTTTTAGTAGCGCCTAGAATATATGGTCTGTAATGCTAATAAAAAGAATATGGGCTTCAAACATCCTTAAGAATTAGCAAATGGGCTGTAAATTATTGAAAATAAAGGCTAATGGGCTGTATGCTGCTTTCCACAAATTTGGAGGACCACTTCTGGGCCTACTAGGTTGACGATGACGCTGTCCTAATTTTTTTTGACGCGTACGCAAGGCTTTGTCAACTTAGTCAACACATAGCAGTGACTGTTGGATGTCCATCCAACGGCCGCTGTGCTTCTTTAATCTCTGATCTTCCTGCTCCAGTCGCCCAAACCAGCGCCGACGGGACTGCCTGCTCCCTCCTCCCGTGGCTGGCTGTGCTGCCGCCAGGCCATCCCTCTAACCACCCACACATCCTGTTATTTTCCGACGACGTCAGCCTCACCCCGCAACCGACCATTCAGCGCTCGTACTCCCCTCAGCGTGGGCTTCCACTGCGGTGGCTTCGCCAGCTCCGGGTGGTTCTCTTCCTGGGCCTCGCCCTCGTCCACCGTGTTTGTGCTTTTGGCGTGGCGAGGTCAACATGGTCAACAAACAACAGCCATCGGAAGAGGCTGACAGTAGGGGCCCACACAGGGAAATGCCTCCTTATTATGCGCAAAATAATGATTCATCCACTTGATAGCTGGGACCCACCGGAAGGGCCTCTATATTTCGTGAAAAAATGTTCCCCCCGCTATCAGCTCAGACCCACCGGAAATGCCTCCTTATTACGCACAAAAAAAATGAATACTCCCCCTGCTAGCTGGGACTCATCTTGGTGGGAGGCTGACTTGTGGGCCTACTAAGTTGACGGGGACGGAGGGCTTTGTCAACTTCGTCAATATGAACGATTCTAGCTCTAGTGACCGTACGATTTCCATCCAACGGCCGTAATGCTTCTTCAACCTCTGGTCTTCGTGCTCCAGCTGCCCAAAGCAGCGCCGGTCGTGCCGCATGCTCCTGCCTCCCGTGGCCGGCTGTGATGCCGCGGAGGCCTCACCGCCCCCTACTACTCCCACCGCTGGCCAGGCCATCCCTCTACTCACCCACCCCCCTGTTATTCTGCGGTGACGACAGCCTCACATCGCAACCGAACTAGTGAACCCTCGTACTCCTCTTTGCGTGGACCTCCACTACTGCGTCTTCCCTGGCTCCACGTCGTCCCCTTCCTAGGCCTCGCCGTCGTCCACCTCCATGGTGCTCTCGGCATGGCGTGGTCGATGTGGTCAACGACCGACTTCCATCGGAAGAGTACTGTGCGTGGAGCGGCTGATAGCTGGGTCCACGGCGGCCGCAAGGAAGTGCCTCCTTATTACGCGCAAAATAATTATTCCTCCACCTGACAGCAGGGACCCACCGGACGGGCCATCGTATTTCATGAAAAAAAAACGTTTCCCCCCTGACTGCTGGGACCCACCAGCTACACCTTCGCATGCAAGGAAGTGCATCCGGGCAAAAAAACGATTCGCCCCCTGACTGCTGGGACCTACCAGCTACATCTTTGCACGCAAGGAAGTGCCTGACAGTCGGGACCCACCTGGTCGAAGCGTACGTAGCATTGTCATTCTGGTCGCGAATGTGTACGTACATATATACTGGTCGATGTAGAGGCGCTCACATGTCGTAGTAGAGGCGCGCACGTAGCATGTACAGGTATGTACATCGGCCAGTGTGCAAGAAAGAAAATACGGCCATGTATGTGTACATACGGGCGGGGTCTCGAACGCCTACTCGCGCATACGTACGGCCAGGGATCATGTACATGGCTGGGTCGGAACGGAGAAACAGTATCATCGTCGTGTTCATGGGGAGCCAACCGGCTAGGTCGGAACGGAATGCGTCGCCGTGTTCATTGGGAGGGCTTGGACGGAACAGGCGATGGAAACGAGGCCTGGCGTATCACAGAACGAAGGAAACAGCCTTGTGTTCGACCGTCCACGTTCGAAACAGGATCCTGTTCATCGGGAGGGGCCTCGCGTACCGCAAAACGGAGGAAACGGACCTCCTACGGTCGAAACGGGGGTCCTGTTGATCGGGAGGGGTGTGGCGTACCGCAAAACGGACGAAACGGACTTGTGTTGGAGCGCTACGGTCGAGACAGGGGTCCTATTCATTGGGAGGGGTGTGGCATACCGCAAAACGGGACTCCACGGGATACTGTTCATCTCCATCGTCGACCTCCTCCAGCCTCCACGGGCTACCGTCGACCTCCTCCAGCCTCCACGGGCTCCTGTTCATCCATCCTCCACCGTGCGCTACTCCACTGGCTACTATTCAACCACCCCTCCACGGGCACCCCTCCACCATCTACTACTCACCCAGCCCTCCACGGGGTCGTCCTGTTCATCCAGCCCTCAACGGGGTCCTGTTAATCCAGCCCCAACCGGCTCGATCGATCGGGGTCCTGTTCATCCAGAGGCAACGCCACGGGGTCTTGTTCATCCACCCCCACCACTTACTGTTCATCCACCCCCCTGAAAGGATCGAGAAGAGGTGTCTAGAGGGGGGGGTGATTAGACACTAAGTACCAAAAGTTGTAGTTTTTAATTTCTTTAAGTTGAAGTGGAGTTTTGGCACAAGTTTAACATTCACAATACATAACAAGCAAGCATGCAAAGAGTATGTGAGCAGCAGAAAGTAAAGCATGCAACTTGCAAGAATGTAAAGGGATGGGATTGGAGTGTACAAACACAATTTGGAGATACGGAGATTTTTGAGACGTGGTTCCGATAGGTGGTGCTATCGTACATCCACGTTGATGGAGACTTCAACCCATGAAGGGTAACAGTTGCGTGAGTCCACGGAGGGCTCCACCCATGAAGGGTCCATGAAGAAGCAAAATTGTCTATCCCACCATGGCCGTCGCCCACGAAGGACTTGCCTCACTAGTGGTAGATCTTCACGAAGTAGGCGATCTCCTTGCCCTTACAAACTCCTTGGTTCAACTCCACAATCTTGTCAGAGGCTCCCAAGTGACACCTAGCCAATCTAGGAGACACCACTCTCCAAGAAGTAACAGATGGTGTGTTGATGATGAACTCCTTGCTCTTGTGCTTCAAATGATAGTCTCCCCAACACTCAACTCTCTTCATAGGATTTGGATTTGGTGGAAAGAAGATTTGAGTGGAAAGCAACTTGGGGAAGGCTAGAGATCAAGATTCATATGGTAGGAATGGAATATCTTGGCCTCAACACAAGTGTAGGTGGTTCTCTCTCAGAAAATGTATGGTGGAAGTGTAGGCACATTCTGATGGCTCTCTCCACGAATGAAGAGTGGGTGGAGGGGTATATATAGCCTCCACACAAAATCTAACCGTTACACACAACTTGCCAATCTCGGTGGGACCGAATTGATAAACTCGATCGGACCGATTCAGCAAATCTAGTGACCGTTAGGATTTTCGGTGGGACCGATATGCAACTCTGTAGGACCGATATGGTTAGGGTTAGGGCATAACGCAATCTTGGTGAGACCGATTACACAAACTCGGTGAGACCGATTTTGGTAATAAGCTAACCAGAGAGTTGGTCAGGTAAACTCGGTGGGACCAATTCGCTCATCTCGGTGAGACCGAAATGTTACGAAAGGGAAACCGAGAGTTTACATTGCAATCTCGGTAGTACCGATTATGCAAACTCGGTGAGACTGATTTTGGTAACGGATAAATACAGAGAGATTACAGTCCCATCTCGGTGAGACCGAGATCCCTAATGTTGAGACCGATTTGCCTAGGGTTTGTGGCAGTGGCTATGACATCTGAACTCGGTGGTGCCGGATAGAAAGAATCGGTGGGGACGAGTTTGACTTTTGGTTTGGGTCATATGTGGATGTGAGAAGGTAGTTGGGGGCTTTGGAGCATATCACTAAGCATTTTGAGCAAGAAAGCCATTAAGCAACACCTCACCCCTCCTTGATAGTATTGGCTTTTCCTATAGACTCAATGTGATCTTGGATCACTAAAATAGAAAATGTAGAGTCTTGTTCTTGGAGCTTGAGCCAAAACTTTGTCCTTAGCATCTTGAAGGGCTTCCACATCCTCTAGTCCATGCCACTTCATTGTTGAACTCATCTGAAACATACTAGGTAAAATTGTTAGTACAACAAGAGATATGTTGACATTAATTACCAAAATTACTCAGGGAGCACTTGTGCTTTCAATCTCCCCCTTTTAGGTAATTGATGACAACATACATCAAAGCTTTAGATAAAGATATAGAGAATAGCAAGTAAAGCTTTGGAAAGACATGTAACATGCATAGGCTCCCCCTACATGTATGCATTCATGTGAATATGGAATATAGGAGCATGTGAATGCATAAACATGATAGAGTAAGCAATGTGTTACATGTATCTTGGCTATATGCATCAGAGCAAAAGATGTGAATATGGAAAATGTACCTTCATGCTCATGAGTCCTTCTTGCAAACAGTATGTACATTAGCAAGAATTCCTCATACACATGACTGTGATGCATATACTTACCTTGTGGTCTTGAGTTGGCTTAGGATGGAATGAACCTGCATAAACAAGGTTAGATAACACAGATGCACCTACTAGCCAGAGCAAAAGAAAGATACCACAAGAGAACCAAGACTGGGATGACATGTAGAGTGAGTACTAAGTACCACATTGGATATAAACATGTCCCCAAAGGTAAAGATGTGCAATGAATTCAAAGACTTCCTTCCCTTAGATGTCTTGCTCCCCCTGAATCTAGCATGGGATACTGGGAGAAGATAGGGAACAGAAAATCAGAGCAAAATCAGAGCTCAAAGAAAATAAACAGAGTCAATGCAATCAAGCACATATGAACATGTCTTTCCCCTCTTGAAGACATGTGACTTATCTCTCCTCTTGAACACCAAGCATCTGGGGTCCTTGATTATTACTCTCTCTCCTTGAGTATTCTCTCCCCCTATAGATATGACTGAGCTTCGATGTGATCTCTCTCTCCCCCTTTGACATCAATTTCCAAGAAGGGTTCTTATGGATGTTTGTCATGATGGGTTTGGTCCTTGAGTCACAGAACAAAGCAGTAAGTTGAATGTGATGCTGGTCGAGGACAAGATTCATTGAGTGGAGCTAGATCAAAAAGAATGCAGAAACAAATGGCAAGCTGTCTTTCCTGTAGTGAAATCGGTGGCACCGAGTTGTATGTTTCAGTTGTACCGAAAGGATTCGGTTGGACCGAAGGCATCAGACCGGTGGGACCAAGTTCATCACAGAGAAAACACTTGTCACCTCAGCTCACTAGACAAGTAAGATCTCACAAGGATTTGCAAGGAATTAACTGAAAGATTTGCAAAGAATTGGATGCAGGGAATGCAAAACAAAAAGAAAAGAAAAGAAAGCTATATGAAGTTTTTTTTTGAAGGGGAAATAAATATGCAAGAGATAAATGCAAGAGCACAGAAAAGAACACACGAGAACTTCATCTAGAAATGGTCGGCGAGAAAGTCACCTATGTTAGAGTATATTGACTTAGGAGTCAAGTGAGATCACTTGATCATAGGTCATACTCATCGTTTAAGCTCAAAATGGGGTTACCATTTTTCATTTAAGCATTTTGATGTATTCACATCTTGTCGAGTTGCTTTTACTCATGACTTGGAGTAAATCTTCGCTTAGATGGAATAACATACCTTGGGTGGTGGTGTTGATCATGATCATGTAGTTGAACTTGTGTGGGTTGCTCAAGGTTGATGTAGCTCATCAAGAGTTGGGAGCACCACTTGGAATTTGAGTTCATCTACCTACATGAGTTAGTTTTTGCAAGGAAGAGCACTTGTGTATCCAAAATGACAATCATGAATTTCAATAGAATTTGTCAAAGGATATGTTTGAATGGTTTCGTGCTTCCTGGTCTTGAACCACCATTATGTAGAGACTTGGTGATGTAGAGATCGCTCAGGTTGTGAATGAGTTGCAATCTCATAGATTTAGATTCATCCAAGTACCTACAAGGGTTAGATAACATGCAAGGTGCAAATGTATCCAAGACATAAGATTATCATCATAAGAGAAATATCAAGGATTAGTCATCGACTCATGTCTTGCATGTATCCAAAATGGAGTTCCTACTCCAAGTTTGAAGCATCAATGATGTTCAATTCACCTCTTAACCTGCAAAACACTTTCTCATCAAGTGGTTTAGTGAATATATCCGCTAATTGCTTTTCGGTGTGAACATGCTTAAGATTAATGTCCCCTTTGGCAACATGATCTCGAATGAAATGATGACGAACTTCAATATGCTTACTTCAAGAGTGTTGCACAGGATTATGAGCAATCTTGATAGCACTTTCATTATCACAAAGTAATCGAACATGTTTCACATATATCCCATAATCTTTAAGAGTTTGGCTCATCCAAAGTAATTGAGCACAACATGAACCATCGGCGATGTATTCCGCTTCAGCGGTGGATAAGGATACCGAGTTTTGTTTCTTGGAAGACCAAGACACAAGAGATCTACCAAGAAATTGACAAGTACTCGAAGTGGACTTTCTATCAACCTTGTCACCAGCATAGTCCGAGTCGGAGTAGCCAACAAGATCGAAAGAGGCCCTCTTTGGATACCAAATGCCAAAGTTTGGTGTATGGATTAAGTATCTCACTATCCTTTTCATGGCCTTAAGATGACATTCTTCAGGAGCAGCTTGATATCGTGCACACATGAACACACTTAGCATGATATCGGGACATGAAGCACATAGATATAACAATGAACCAATCATAGAGCGATAAACCTTTTGATCGACCGGTTCACCATCTTTGGTCAAATCAAGATGTCCACTAGTAGGCATGGGTGTAGTCATACCTTTGCATTCTTGCATATTGAACTTCTTGAATAAGTCCTTGGTGTACTTTGTTTGAGAGACAAAGGTACCTTCCCTAGTTTGCTTGATTTGCAAACCAAGAAAGAATTTGAGTTCACTCATCATAGACATCTCAAACTTCTCCGACATTAGCTTTCCAAACTTTTCACCAAAATGAGGGTTAGTTGATCCAAATATAATATCATCGACATAAATTTGGCACACAAATAGTTCTCCATTAACCCTTTTAGTAAAAAGAGTAGAATCTATTTTTCCAATTTCAAAGCCTTTTTCAATAAGTAACTTGGTCAAGCATTTATACCAAGCTCTAGGAGCTTGTTTGAGTCCATAAAGAGCTTTGTGAAGTTTGTAAATATGATTAGGTTTCTTAGGATTGACAAAGCTGGGAGGTTGCTTAACATAAACTTCCTCCTCTATTTCACCATTTAGAAAAGAACTTTTAATGTCCATTTGGTAAAAGGCGATATCATGGTGATTAGCATAGGCAAGTAAGATGCGAATGGACTCAAGTCTAGCAACGGGAGCATACGTCTCACCATAGTCCATACCTTCGACTTGTGTGTAGCCTTGGGAGACGAGACGTGCTTTGTTGCGAACTACTTGTCCATCTTCATCTTGCTTGTTACGAAACACCCATTTGGTACCGATGATGTTGTGGTTGTTGTCGGGCTTCTCTACCAATGTCCAAGCTTGATTTCTCTCAGAGTTGTGTAGCTCTTCATGCATAGCGTTTATCCAATCCGGATCTTCCAAAGCTTCTTCAACCTTCATAGGTTCAATGCTAGAGATGAATGAATAGTGTTCACAAAAGTTAGCTAAACGAGTTTTTGAGCGAGTGATTCTCCCGGTTTGGATATCATTGTAGATTTGCTCGACGGGATGGTCTTTAGCAATTCTTACTCGAACTCGGGAAAGATTTTGCTTGGATCTTGGTTGAACATCTTCTTCATCTTGTTCTTCTTCTTGGCTGTCTTCATTGTTGGCGTTGTCATTATCTTGTCGTGGTGGAGAAGGAGGTTGTTGATGTTCATCTTGGTGCACTTCCTCATTTTCTTCATCTTGGTGTGTCCCACTTGTGGATGCTTCCATATCAACTCTTGGATCACCTTGTCGTGAGGTAGAAGCTTCCACTTGGATGGACGAGGTACTCTCCTTCACCTCCGTTGGACGAATCTTGCCAATAGACAAGTCTTGGATTGCTTCTGAGGGGTCTTTGTCTCCTACATCAATTGGCAATTGCTCTACTTGCAAGTTGTTAGATTTATCAAACTTCACATCTACCGTTTCTTCAACCTTTCGGGTGAAATTGTTGTAGACACGGTATGTGTGAGAGTTTGAGCCATAACCAAGTAGGAAACCTTCATGAGACTTAGGAGAAAATTTAGAACTACGATGCTTATCAAGAATGTAGCACTTTGAGCTGAATACTCGAAAGTATCCAACTTGGGGTTTGTTACCGGTGAGGAGCTTGTATGCCGTCTTGTCGAGTAGCTTGTGAAGATACAAGCGATTTTGTTGCGTCACAAGCTATCTCAAGCGCTTCCGCCCAAAAGTGCTTCGGCGTCTTGTACTCATCAAGCATCGTTCTCGCCATTTTGATGAGCGTCCGGTTCTTCCTCTCAACAACTCTATTTTTTTAGGTGTGTACGTAGCCGAGAACTCATTTGAAGTCCCTTCTTCATCAAGAATGGTGTCCACATTTGCGTTCTTGAACTCCGTTCCGTTGTCGCTGCAAATCTTCTTGATCTTCACTTAAAATTGATTTTGGGCCTTCCTAGCGAAGTTTTTGAAGATCTTTTGGACCTGCAATTTATCATCTAGAAAGAACACCCACGTAAATCTTGAAAAATCATCAACTATAACTAGACCAAAAGAATTTCCACCGAGACTTTTGTAAGCGTTGGGACCAAAAAGACCCATGTGAAGCAGCTCGAGTGGCCTCCTTGTGGTCGTGATGTTCTTCACGGGATACCTTCGTCCAACCTGTTTACCTGCTTGACAAGCGCTGCAAAGTCTATCCTTATCAAATATGACATCGTTAACGCCAAGGATATGATTTCCTTTAATAAGCTTGTCAAGGTTTCGCATACCAACATGACCTAACCGTCTATGCCATAACCAGCCTTTAGAAGATTAGCAATAAAGCAAGTTCTAGGTTGAGCCTTTTTGGTGAAATCAACAATGTATAGATCACCTCTACGTACACCGTAAAGACCATTTTATGATTATCTCTACGAAATATTTGGCAATCTACTTCAGTAAATAGGACATTGAAACCAAAATCATTAAGTCTAGATACTGAAAGTAAGTTGTAGCCAAGAGATTCAACGGGCATGACATTTTGTATGGAGCTATCATGTGATATGGCCACCTGACCGAGGCCAACCACCATACCCTTTGAGTTGTCACCGAAAGTGGCATACTTTCGAGGACCATCGTTTTCAGCAAGCTCACGAAACATATATTTATCTCAGGTCATGTGATCGGTACATCCACTATTATTAACCCATTCCTTTCCTCCTGCCATATATCCCCGAAGATTTTCCATAAGACCAAAGTGTCTCATTGCATCATCAAGATCAAAGTCACTATCATCATCCTTGTCATAGTATCCATGTTCAACATCGTCATGTGGTGGATCAAATCCTAGAGACGGTGATTCGTTAGAGTGAGTTTGACAATGATCTTCTTTGGCACGCATAAGGTTTGTAAGCTCTAATAGACAATCACCAAACATAGAATCACCGGAATTCATCTTACTCAAGGCAATAGACTTATGGAGAATTTCATCTAGATTTTTCAAGGAATAATTTGGAAAACGTTCCTCAAGAAATTTCCATATGGTGTAGGCACAGTTAAGTGTAGGCAAACATCGAATCAAGTTTCTAGGCAAGCCTCTAGTGATAAGTTCAACAGTTCTAAGATTGCGAATCATGGCAATTGACTCATCAAGGGTAGGATGCGTAGGATCAACATGAGGTACACAAGGGCTAGCAATATACTTGTTCAAATGATATTCATTCAAAATCACAAGCATCTCATTTTTCCACTCATGAAAGTACTCTCCATCAAGTATAGGCACTCTATGTCTAAGACTCCCAATAGTAGACTCATCCATCTTCCTCCAATGGTGTTTAAACCAAAGCAATGGACACCAAAGCTCTAATACCAATTGAAAGGATCGTGAAGAGGTGTCTAGAGGGGGGGGGTGATTAGACACTAAGTACCAAAAGTTGTAGTTTTTAATTTCTTTAAGTTGAAGTGGAGTTTTGGCACAAGTTTAACATTCACAATACATAACAAGCAAGCATGCAAAGAGTATATGAGCAGCGGAAAGTAAAGCATGCAACTTGCAAGAATGTAAAGGGATGGGATTGGAGTGTGCAACCGCAATTTGGAGACACGGAGATTTTTGAGATGTGGTTCTGATAGGTGCTGCTATCATACATCCATGTTGATGAGGACTGCAACCCACGAAGGGTAACGGTTGTGCGAGTCCACGGAGGGCTCCACCCATGAAGGGTCCACGAAGAAGCAACCTTGTCTATCCCACCATGGCCGTCGCCCATGAAGGACTTGCCTCACTAGCGGTAGATCTTCACGAAGTAGGCGATCTCCTTGCCCTTACAAACTCCTTGGTTCAACTCCACAATCTTGTCAGAGGCTCCCAAGTGACACCTAGCCAATCTAGGAGACACCACTCTCCAAGAAGTAACAAATGGTGTGTTGATGATGAACTCCTTGCTCTTGTGCTTCAAATGATAGTCTCCCCAACACTCAACTCTCTTCATAGGATTTGGATTTGGTGGAAAGAAGATTTGAGTGGAAAGCAACTTGGGGAAGGCTAGAGATCAAGATTCATATGAGAGGAATGGAATATCTTGGCCTCAAAACAAGTGTAGGTGGTTCTCTCTCAGAAAATGTATGCTGGAAGTGTAGGCACGTTCTGATGGCTCTCTCCACGAATGAAGAGTGGGTGGAGGGGTATATATAGCCTCCACACAAAATCTAACCGTTACACACAACTTGCCAATCTCGGTGGGACCGAATTGATAAACTCGGTCGGACCGATTCAGCAAATCTAGTGACCGTTAGGATTTTCGTTGGGACCGACATGCAACTCGGTAGGACCGATATGGTTAGGGTTAGGGCATAACATAATCTCGGTGAGACCGATTACACAAACTCGGTGAGACCGATTTTGGTAATAAGCTAACTAGAGAGTTGGTCAGGTAAACTCGATGGGACCGATTCGCTCATCTCGGTGAGACCGAAATGTTATGAAGGGGAAACCAAGAGTTTACATTGCAATCTCGGTAGTACCGATTATGCAAACTCGATGAGACCGATTTGGGTAATGGATACATACAGAGAGATTACAATGCCATCTCGATGAGACCGAGATCCCTATCGGTGAGACCGATTTGCCTAGGGTTTATGGCATCTGAACTCGGTGGCGCCGGTTAGAAAGAATCGGTGGGGCCGAGTTTGACTTTTGGTTTGGGTCATATGTGGATGTGAGAAGGTAGTTGAGGGCTTTGGAGCATATCACTAAGCATTTTGAGCAAGAAAGCCATTAAGCAACACCTCATCCCTCCTTGATAGTATTGGCTTTTCCTATAGACTCAATGTGATCTTGGATCACTAAAATAGAAAATGTAGAGTCTTGTTCTTGGAGCTTGAGCCAATCCTTTGTCCTTAGCATCTTGAAGGGGTTCCACATCCTCTAGTCCATGCCACTTGATTGTTGAACTCATCTGAAACATACTAGGTAAAAGGGTTAGTCCAACAAGAGATATGTTGACATTAATTACCAAAATCACCCAGGGAGCACTTGTGCTTTCACCCCCCCCCCGCAACGCTCACTATTCATCCAGAGGCAGCATCGATCGGCTTCAGTTAGCAGCAGTAGCGAAGGAATCGCTCGATCGGGTTCAGTTAACAGCCATCGATCGATCACTCGGGTTCAGTAGCGCGTAGTCTACAGTGCAATCGCTCGGGTTCAGTTAGAGCCCAACGCCTCGCTCGGGTTTAGTTAGAGCCAATGCCTCGCACACACGCACGTACGTGTATGAGAGAAGCTTGCATCGCTCGGCCCCCCGACCACCCACCGTAACCGTCCCCGAAATTTTCCTCGCCCTCGCTTCTGCTATGGTTTTTTCCGTCATGGACAACCCAAAGAATGTCATGCAGCTGCGTCTCCGGCCCCCCAGGACGAAAAGCCCATTTTCTGTCATGATTTTTTGTCATAGAAGTAGGAGCCCACCACATCTATGATGATACCGGGTTTTTTCACAATTATTGTCATAGAAGTGTCATAAATATGACTGTTTTTCTCGTTCGGCCCAAAATGTCACGGATGTGTCTTTTTTTGTAGTGTCATGTTCCTTACAGCTTGGGGACTATGATTCTTTCGTTTTCTACACCGATCATTGGGTGGATGGCCACTCGGTGGCCGATCTTGCGCCTCTCATCATCACACTCGTCCCTCATCAGTGTCGCAAGCTTCGCATCGCTCGTGACATCTAGGGGATTGGGCTTGCTGCCATGGTTCAATATGACGACCTTTGGCGCCGACTGGGACACAGTGCCCTCTAGCCCACCCATAATAGGTACATCTAAAGATGGATGCCCTCCAACACTTATTCCCCTGTGTCTTGCTACCTAGCCTTATTCCATGACTCACTAACGGGCCCGAATTGGCGCCTCACGTGGT
The DNA here is from genome assembly GCF_018294505.1 of Triticum aestivum. Lineage (NCBI taxonomy): Eukaryota > Viridiplantae > Streptophyta > Magnoliopsida > Poales > Poaceae > Triticum > Triticum aestivum. The sequence continues at coordinate 415,206,040 of NC_057801.1, forward strand.
AGATGTGTGATTGCTTGTATCTGCGTTGGTATTTCCCCAAAGAGGAGAGGATGATGCAGCACAGAAACGGTAAGTATTTCCCTCAGTTATGAAACCAAGGTTATCAATCCAGTAGGAGAACCAAGCAACACTATGTAAATAACACATGCACACAAATAACAAATACTTGCAATCCAACGCGTAAAAGGGGTTGTCAATCCCTCCTCGGTATTGAGATAGATTAAATTGTACGAGATTGGATAAATAGATCTAGCAAAAACACAAAAAAAATAAGTAAAGAAAAAGTGCAGCAAAGTATTTTTGGGTTTTTGGAATAATATATCTAAAAATAATATGATAGGAAATAGACCCAGGGCCTATAGATTTCACTTGTGGCTTCTCTCAAGAAAATAGCATACAATGGGTAAACAAATTACTGTTGGGAAATTGATAGAAGAGCAAATAATTATGACAATATCCAAGGCAATGATCCTGTATAAGGCATCACGTCCAAGATTAGTAGACCGAAATGATTCTCCATCTACTACTATTACTCCACACATCGACCGATATCCAGCATGCATCTAGTGTATTAAGATCATGGAGAAATGGAGTAATGCAATAAGAACGATGACATGATGTAGACAAGATCTATTCATGTAGGAATAGAACCCATCTTTTTATCCTTAATGGCAACGATACATGTGTGTCACTTCTCCTTCTCTCACTGAGATTGAGTACCGCAAGATCGAACCCATCACAAAGCACCTCTTCCCATTGCAAGAAAATCAATCTAGTTGGCCAAACCAAACCAAAGTTTTGGAGAAGAAATACGAGGCTATAATAATCATGGATATAAGAGATCAAAGAAGACTCAAATAATATTCATAGATAGATCTGATCATAAACTCACAATTCATCGGATCCCAACAAACAAATTGCAAAAAGTCATTACATCAAATAGATCTCCAAGAACATCGAGGAGAACATTGTATTGAGAATCAAAAAGAGAGAAGAAGCCATCTAGATATTGCCTATGGACCCGTAGGTTTGTGGCAAACTACTCACGCATCACTGGAGGAGCACCAATGAGGATGATGAACCCCTCCGTGATCGTGTTCCCCTCTGGAAAGGTGCCAGAATAGGGCTCTAGATTGGATCTCGTGGTTCTGGAACTTGCGGTGGCTGGAATTGTGTTTCGTCGACTCCCCTAGGGTTCTGGAATATCTGGGTATTTATAGAGCTGAGAGGCGGTGGAGATGACACCTGTGGGCCCCACTACCCACCAGGATGCGCCAGGGGCCTCTAGCACGCCATGGTGCCTTGTGGGACCCACAGGCCTCTGCTCCTGCACTTCCTTGGCTCCCAAGTTGTCTTCTGGTCAGAAAAAATCCAAAAGGTTTCATTGCGTTTGGACTCCGTTTGATATGGATATTCTATGAAGTAAAAAACAAGAAAAAAACAGCAACTAGCACTGGGCATAGGTTAGTCCCAAAAATGCTATAAAGTTGCTAGAAAATGAATATAAAACATCCAAGAATGATAATATAACAGAATGGAACAATAAAAAAATTATAGATACGTTGGAGACGTATCAATGTGGGCACTACTTGTCAAGGTCTTTATCTGGCCATGTGCGGTACTATTCCAACTATAGACCCTAGGAGTCCATTATTAGAATAGAAGCATATATTGTCACCACAAGCATATGACTTCATCTCATACACACATTATCATATGCCATGGTCTTTAAAAATTGAATATCATGACAATTCCACTACCAAAAGAGCAACATAAATATATAAGTATGATGAATAGGGCATACAAGTGCCAAGATCCAAATTTATTACACGAAGATACCACATGGTCCAACATTCATCATCACAGCGGAGGAATCAAATGGTTTGAGTATAGACAACATCAAATGATGCCTAAGAGACCGGAAAACATAAGAAATGGTCCCAACCCTTTGTTTCTAGGATGATGGTCGGGTCCCGCTAACTACATGTCGTTGTCTAGGAACTCCACACAATGATTCCCTATCTTGACATCCCATTTGAACAAATAACTTGCACTTGTTGCTGTTGTGGAAAGTGTGTGTACTTTGGGTACTCAGCAAGCCTCATTACCATTGGTAGTAGAACACACAATACTTTTAGGTGTGGTACATTTAAGTGGTGAAGTTGCGGCGAGTGACTAAGCAATATTCTACACTTATGTCTATCTTACTCAAGATGAGAGAACATATGTAAATGGGATCGTAGAACGTCCAAGATTTCCTTGATTCACCTTAAGTGAAAAAAAATACTTACATCTATTTGTTACATAGAACATCTATTCTAGTTTCACTTAGAGTGGAAACACCTTCATTGACCTTAGGCAAAATGTCCCAGATTTCCTTTGTCGTTTCTAGTTCACTGATATGGCCAAATTGTTCTTCAGTCATACAATTTCGTAGAATGTCTTGAGCTTGAGAAGGAGATCTATATTTCTTTGTTCTTCACGAGTAAGATCATTGGCGGTCCTCAATCTCAAAGCCATCTGAGACAATTCTCCATAGCTCGGAATTAAGACCTCTGATATGGCTTCTTGTTATGTGATTCCATTTAGGTGAGCACTCTGGTTAAAAACATGAGTTAACTAAATACATAGTCCTATATCAACAACCTACACACTATGCAGCGAAGATAACTAATAATAAGCTAGTTACTATAAAACTATGACTAAGGTAACATGAATAACTTATTGTAGGATCGCAAGTAGGTCTAGAGGGGGGAGATTAGACTACTTGACCAAATAAAAACTTAGCCTTTTCCCAGTTTTAACTCTTGGCAATTTTATGCAATTCTCACTAGTCTTGTTACACCTACACATGCAAGTCTAGATAGTAGGCAATGAAAAGTAAAGACTTTGCATATATACGTAAAGGTGGGGTTGGAGAAAATCAAATGCGATGAAGACACAATGATTTTTGGCGTTGTTCTGATAGGTGGTGCTATCGTACGTCCACGTTGATGGAGACTTCAACCTAAGGAGGGTAACGGTTGCACGAGTCTGTAGAAGGCTCCACCCATGAAGGGTCCACAAAGAAGCAACCTTGTCTATGCCATCATTGCTTCTGTCCATGAAGGACTAGCCTCACTTTGGGGTAGATGATACGTCAATTTTCCATCATGTTTTCCTATTGCTATTTATAATGTTTTTGGTTGTTATTTCACTTTATGATGCAATTCTAATGCCTTTTCTCTCTTAATTTGCAAGATCTAGATGGAGATAGAATTTATCGGTAGCTGGAATTCTGGACCTAAAAGAGCTACAATAGAGATAGCTATTTTATGGAGCTCCACATGATCTGAAACTCTACGGAGATTTTTTATTGAATATATAAAAAAACAGTCGTACGAAGATATACTAGAGGGGACCACCTGCCGCCTATAAGGCAAAAGGGCGCGCCTTGATGCCTTGTGGGGTCCTGATACGTCTCCAACGTATCTATAATTTTTGATTGTTCCATGCTATTATATTACCCCTTTTGGATGTTTACGGGCTTTATTTTACACATTTATATCATTTTTGGGACTAACCTACTAACCGGAGGCCCAACCTGTATTACTGTTTTTTTTGCCTATTTTAGTATTTCGAAGAAAAGGAATATCAAACGGAGTCCAAACGGAATGAAACCTTTGGGAGCGTGATTTTTGGAACGAACGTGATCCAGGGGACTTGGAGTGCAAGTCAAGAAGCAGCCGAGGCGGCCACGAGAGGGTAGGGCGCACCCCCTGTCTTGTGGACCCCTCGGCGGCCACCGACGTACTTCTTCCTCCTATATAAGCCTACGTACCCCGAAAACATCCAGGGAGCCAACGAAACACAATTTCCACCGCAGTAACCTTCTGTATCCGGGAGATCCCATCTTGGAGCCTTCGCCGGCGCTCCGCCGGAGGGGGAATCGACCATAGAGGGCTTCTACATCAACACCATAGCCCCTCTGATGAGTTGTGAGTAGTTTACCACAGACCTTCGGGTCCATAGTTATTAGCTAGATGGCTTCTTCTCTCTTTTTGGATCTCAATACAATGTTCTCCCCCTCTCTTGTGGAGATCTATTTGATGTAAACTCTTTTTGTGGTGCGTTTGTCGAGATTCGATGAATTGTGGGTTTATGATCAAGTTTATCTATGAGAAATATTTGAATCTCCTCTGAATTCTTTTATGCATGATTGAGTTATCTTTGCAAGTCTCTTCGAAATATCAGTTTGGTTTGGCCTACTAGATTGATCTTTCTTGCCATGGGAGAAGTGCTTAGCTTTGGGTTCAATCTTGCGGTGTCCTTACCCAGTGATAGAAAGGGTTGCAAGGCACGTATTGTATTGTTTCCATCGAGGATAAAAAGATGGGGTTTATATCATATTGCTTGAGTTTATTCCTCTACATCATGTCATCTTGCTTAATGCGTTACTCTGTTCTTATGAACTTAATACTCTAGATGCAGGCAGGAGTCGGTCGATGTGTGGAGTAATAGTAGTAGATGCAGGCAGGAGTTAGTCTACTTGTTGCGGGCGTGGTGCCTATATACATGATCATGCCTATATAATCTCATAATTATTTGCTTTTCTATCAATTGCTCGACAGTAATTTGTTCACCCACCGTAATACTTATGCTATCTTGAGAGAAGCCTCTAGTGAAACCTATGGCCCTCGGGTCTATCCTTTATCATCTTTGCTTCCAATCTACTTTTATTTGCATCTTTACTTTTTGCATCTATATTATAAAATACCAAAAATATATTTATCTTATCATACTATCTCTATCAGACCTCACTTTCGCAAGTGGCCGTGAAGGGATTGACAACCCCTTTATTGCGTTGGTTGCGAGTTCTTTGTTTGTTTGTGTAGGTGTGTGGGACTTTTGAGGAGCCTCCTACTGGATTGATACCTTGGTTCTCAAAAACTGAGGGAAATACTTACGCTACTATTGCTGCATCACCCTTTCCTCTTTAAGGAAAACCAACGCAAGCTCAAGACGTAGCAAGAAGGATTTCTGGCGCCGTTGCCGGGGAGGTCTTCGCTCAAGTCAAGACATACCAAGTACCCATCACAAACTCATCTCCCTCGCATTTACATTATTTGCCATTTGCCTCTCGTTTTCCTCTCCCCCACTTCACCCTTGCTGTTTTATTCGCCCCCTCTCTCTCACTCGCTTGCTTTCTTCTTCCTTGCTTTTGTTTGCCGTTATGTCTGAAACTGGGGAGATTATCATTGATATGGACAATAATGACAACATGGAAAATTCCGAGACTCCGGCTGAAGAACCCCCTATCTTGCATACTAAAAAGTTTCGAATCGGTAGTGGTAATATTATTGGAAAAAGTGTTATTCAAGATTTCTTTACTTGTGCCAGTGCTTTACCTTCCATGGGTGGTTCTATTCTTCACATAACTAGTAGTCTTGCGGATGCCATCGCTATGCTCGTAGTTGAACTTGAAAGACAATTTATGCATATGCATCCTTGCATACAAAGAGTTTTTCTAGAGTTTTCCAATATTGAGCATTCTTCTATTAAACGCGTTGTTACTATCTTTTTGGCTCATGAGTTTAGATTTATAATAAGACAGGCCAAAGAAATCTTTGTGCACTATAGGGTTGTAGGACCTTGAGAAGAGGTGTGTAGAGGGGGGGGGGGTGATTAGACACTAAGTACCAAAGTTGCAGTTTTTAACTTCTTTAAGTTTAAGTGGAGTTTAGGCACAAGTTTAACATTCACAATACATAACAAGCAAGCATGCAAAGAGTATATCAGCAGCGGAAAGTAAAGCATGCAACTTGCAAGAATGTAAAGGGAAGGGTTTTGGAGGATTCAAATGCAATTGGAGACACGGATGTTTTTGGCGTGGTTCCGATAGGTGGTGCTATCGTACATCCACGTTGATGGAGACTTCAACCCACGAAGGGTAACGGTTGCGCGAGTCCATGGAGGGCTCCACCCACGAAGGGTCCACGAAGAAGCAACCTTGTCTATCCCACCATGGCCGTCGCCCACGAAGGACTTGCCTCACTAGCGGTAGATCTTCATGAAGTAGGCGATCTCCTTGCCCTTACAAACTCCTTGGTTCACCTTCACAATCTTGTCGGAGGCTCCCAAGTGACACCTAGCCAATCTAGGAGACACCACTCTCCAAGAAGTAACAAATGGTGCGTTGATGATGAACTCCTTGCTCTTGTGCTTCAAATGATAGTCTCCCCAACACTCAACTCTCTCTCATAGGATTTGGATCTGGTGGAAAGAATATTTGAGTGGAAAGCAACTTGGGGAAGGCTAGAGATCAAGATTCATATGGTAGGAATGGAATATCTTGGCCTCAACACATGAGTAGGTCGTTCTCTCTCAGAAAATGTATGCTGGAAGTGTAGGTTCATTCTGATGGCTCTCTCCACGAATGAAGAGGAGGTGGAGGGGTATATATAGCCTCCACACAAAAACTAACCGTTACACACAATTTACCAAACTCGGTGGTACCGATTCAACAAACTCGGTCGGACCGATTTAGTAAACCTAGTGACCGTTAGGATTTTCGGTGGGACCGAAATGCAACTCGGTAGGACCGATATGGTTAGGGTTAGGGCATAACGTAATCTCGGTAAGGCCGGTTACACAAAATCGGTGAGACCGATTTTGGTAATAAGCTTTCCAGAGAGTTGGTCATGCAAACTCGGTTGGACCGATTACGAAACTCGGTAGGACCGATTTTGGTAATGAGTCAACCAGGAAGTTTGCATTGTAATCTCGGTAGTACCGATTCCTCAAACTCGGTGATACCGATTTTGGTAATGGACATACAACGTGAGATTACAATCCCATCTCGGTGAGACCGAGATCCCTATCGGTGAAACCGATTTGCCTAGGGTTTGTGGCAGTGGCTATGACATCCAAACTCGGTGGCGCTGGATAGAAAGAATCGGTGGGGCTGAGTTTGACTTCATGTTTAGGACATATGTGTGGAAGTGGGAAAGTAGTTGAGGGTTTTGGAGCATATTACTAAGCACTTGAAGCAAGAGGCTCATTAAGCAACACCTCATCCCTTCTTGATAGTATTGGCTTTTCCTATAGACTCAATGTGATCTTGGATCACTAAAATGTAAAATGAAGAGTCTTGAGCTTGAAGCTTGAGCCAATACTTTGTCCTTGGCATCTTGAAGGAGTTCCCACATCCTTTAGTCCATGCCACTCCATTGTTGAACTTATCTGAAACATACTAGATAAAAGTGTTAGTCCAACAAGAGATATGTTGACATTAATTACCAAAACCACCTAGGGAGCACTTGTGCTTTCAATCTCCCCCTTTTTGGTAATTGATGACAACATACATCAAAGCTTTAGATAAAGATATAGAGAATAGCAAGTAAAGCTTTGGAAAGGACATGTAACAAGCATAGGCTCCCCCTACATGTATGCAATCATGTGAATATGGAATATAGAAGCATGTGAGAGCATAACCATGATAGAGCAGGCAATGTGTTACATGTATCTTGGCCATATGCATCAGAGCAAAGAATATTAAAGGAAAATACCTTCATGCTCATGAGTCCTTCTTGCAAACAGTATGTACATCAGCAAGAATTCCTCATACACATGATTGTGATGCATATACTTACCTTGTAGTCTTGAGTTGGCTTAGGATGGAATGAACCTGCATAAACAAGGTTAGATAACACAGATACTTCTACTAGCCAGAGCAAACAAAAGAAACCACAAGAATACCAAGATTGGGATGACATGTAGAGAGTGAGTACTAAGTACCACATTGGATTAGACATGTCCCCAAGAGTAAAGATATGCAATGAATTTGAATGATTTCTTTCCCTTAGATGTCTTGCTCCCCCTGAATCTAGCATGGGATACTGGGAGAAGATAGGGAATAGAAAATCAGAGCTGAAAGATATAAATGATGAACAGAGCTAATGCAAGCTAATGCAAATAAGCACAAAAGATCATATGAACATGTCTCTCCCCTCAGGAAGACATGTGGCATCTCTCCTCTTGAACACCAAGCATCTGGGATCCTTGAGAAATACTTTCTACTTAAGTATTCTCTCCCCCTGGAGATCTCTCTCTCTCTCCCCCTGAGGATCTCTCTCCCCCTAAGGAGGTGATATACTCTTTCTCTGATGTGATCTCTCTCTAAATGATAAGATTTGATGTGATCTCTCTCTCCCCCTTTGACATCAATTTCCAAGAAGGGTCTTCTAGAATTTGTCGTGAATGGGTTTGGTACTTGAGTCACAACACAAAGCAATGATAAAAATGTGATGCTTGTAGAGGACAAGATTCATTGAGTGGAGCTGGATCAGAAGAAACACAGAATAAGTGGCAAACTGTTTTTCCTGTTGTGAAATCGGTGGCACCGAGTGGTATGTTTCGGTTGTACCGAAAGGATTCGGATTGACCGAAAACAACAAATTGGTGAAACCGAGTTCATCGCAGAGAAAACACTTGTCACCTTAGCTCACTGGACTAGTAAGATCTCACAAAGATTTGCAAGGAATTTACTGAAAGATATGCAATGAATTGGATGCAAAAAATGCAGAGCAAACAGAAAGAAATCTAGATGAAGTTTTTTTTTGAAAGGGGAAACAAATATGCATGAGACAAATGCAAAAACACAGAAAAGAACACAAGAGAACTTCATCTAGAGATGGTCAGCGACAAAGTCACCTATGTTAGAGTATATTGACTTAGGAGTCAAGTGAGATCACTTGATCATAGGTCATACTCATCGTTTAAGCTCAAAATGGGGTTGCCATTTTTCGTTTAAGCATCTTGATGTATTCAAATTTTGTCGAGTTGCTTTAGCTCATGACTTGGAGTAAAGCTTCTCTAAGATGGAATAACATACCTTGGTTGGTGGTGTTGTCCATGTAGCTGAACTTGTGTGGGTTGCTCAAGGTTGATGTAGCTCATCAAGAATTGGGAGCACCACTTGGAATTTGAGTCCATCTACCTACATGGGTTAGTTCTTGCAAGGAAGAGCACTTGTGTATCCAAAATGACAATCATGAAGCTCAACATAGAATTTGTCAAAGGATATGTTTGAATGGTTCCGTGCTTCCTTGTCTTCAACCACCATAGTGTAGAGACTTGGTGATGTAGAGATTGCTCAAGATATGAGTAGGTTACAACCTCATGGAATTAGATTCATCCAAGTACCTACATGGGTTAGATAACATGCAAGATACAAATATTCCCAAGACATAAGATTTTCATCATAAGAGAAATATCAAGGATTAGTCATAAGCTCATGTCTTGCATGTATCCAATGGAGTTTCTACTCCAAGTTTGAAGCATCAATGATGTTCAATTCTCCTCTTAACCTGCAAAACACTTTCTCATCAAGAGGTTTAGTGAATATATCCGCTAATTGCTTTTCGGTGCGAACATGCTTAAGATCAATGTCACCCTTAGCAACATGATCTCGAATGAAATGATGACGAACTTCAATATGCTTAGTTCGAGAATGTTGCACGGGATTATGACCAATTTCGATAGCACTTTCATTGTCACAAAGCAATGGAACATGTCTCACATATATCCCATAATCTTTAAGAGTTTGGGTCATCCAAAGTAATTGAGCACAACATGAACCAGCGGCAATGTATTCCGCTTCGGCGGTGGATAAGGATACCGAGTTTTGTTTCTTGGAGGACCAAGACACAAGAGATCTACCAAGAAATTGACAAGTACCCGAAGTGGACTTTCTATCAACCTTGTCTCCGGCATAGTCCGAGTCGGAATAGCCAACAAGATCGAAAGAGGCCCTCTTAGGATACCAAATGCCAAAATTTGGTGTATGGATTAAGTATCTCACTATCCTTTTCACGGCCTTAAGATGACATTCTTTAGGAGCAGCTCAATATCGTGCACACATGCACACACTTAGCATGATATCGGGACGTGAAGCACATAGATATAACAATGAACCAATCATAGAGCGATAAACCTTTTGATCAACCGGTTCACTATCTTTGGTCAAGTCAAGATGTCCACTAGTAGGCATGGGTGTAGACATACCTTTGCATTCTTGCATATTGAACTTCTTGAATAAGTCCTTGGTGTACTTCGTTTGAGAAACAAAGGTACCTTCCTTAGTTTGCTTGATTTGCAACCCAAGAAAGAATTTGAGTTCACTCATCATAGACATCTCAAACTTCTCCGACATTAGCTTCCCAAACTTTTCACTAAAATGAGGGTTAGTTGAACCAAATATAATATCATCAACATAGATTTGGCACACAAATAGTTCTCCATTAACCCTTTTAGTAAAAAGAGTAGAATCAATTTTCCCAATTTCAAAGCCTTTTTCAATAAGGAACTTGGTCAAGCATTTATACCACGCTCTAGGAGCTTGTTTAAGACCATAAAGAGCTTTGTGAAGTTTGTAAACATGATTGGGTTTCTTAGGATTGACAAAGCCGGGAGGTTGCTTAACATAAACTTCCTCCTCTATTTCACCATTTAGAAAAGCACTTTTAATGTCCATTTGGTACAAGGTGATATCATGATGATTAGCATAGGCAAGTAAGATGCGAATGGACTCAAGTCTAGCAACGGGAGCGTAAGTCTCACCATAGTCCATACCTTCGACTTGTGTGTAGCCTTGGGCGACGAGACGTGCTTTGTTGCGAACTACTTGTCCATCTTCATCTTGCTTGTTGCGAAACACCCATTTGGTACCGATGATGTTGTGGTTGTTGTCGGGCTTCTCAACCAATGTCCAAACTTGGTTCCTCTCAAAGTTGTGTAGCTCTTCATGCATAGCATTTATCCAATCCGGATCTTCCAATGCTTCTTCAACCTTCATAGGTTCAATGCTAGAGATGAAAGAATAGTTTTCACAAAAGTTAGCTAAACGAGTTTTAGAGCGAGTGATTCTCCCGGTTTGAATATCATTGTAGATTTGCTCGACGGGATGGTCTTTAGCAATTCTTGCTCGAACTCGTGAAAGCTTTTGCTTGGTTCTTGGTTGAACTTCTTCTTCATCTTGTTCTTCTTCTTGGCCTTCTTCATTGTTGGCGTTGTCGTTCTCTTGTCGTGGTGGAGAAGGAGGTTGTTGACGTTCATCTTGATGCACTTCCTCGTTTTCTTCATCTTGGTGTGTCCCACTTGTGGATGCTTCCGTATCAACTCTTGGTTCACCTTGTCGTGAAGTAGAAGCTTCCACTTGGACGGACGAGGTACTCTCCTTCACCTCCGTTGGACGAACCTTGCCAATAGACAAGTCTTGGATTGCTTCCGAAGGATCTTTGTCTCCTACATCAATTGGCAATTGCTCTACTTGCGAGCCATTAGATTCATCAAACTTCACATCTACCGTCTCTTCAACCTTTCGGGTGAAATTGTTGTAGACACGGTAAGTGTGAGAGTTTGAGCCATAACCTAGTAGGAAACCTTCATGAGACTTAGGAGCAAATTTAGAACGACGATGCTTATCAAGAATGTAGCACTTTGAGCCGAATACTCGAAAGTATCCAACTTGGGGTTTGTTACCGGTGAGGAGCTCGTATGCCGTCTTGCCGAGTAGCTTGTGAAGATACAAGCGATTTGTTGCATGACAAGCTGTCTCAACCGCTTCTGCCCAAAAGTGCTTCGGTGTCTTGTACTCATCAAGCATCGTTCTCGCCATTTCGATGAGCGTCCGGTTCTTCCTCTCAACAACTCCGTTTTGTTGAGGTGTGTACGTAGCCGAGAACTCGTGTGAAATCCCTTCTTCGTCAAGAAAGGTGTCCACATTTGCGTTCTTGAACTCCGTTCCGTTGTCGCTGCGAACCTTCTTGATCTTCACTTCAAATTGATTTTGGGCCTTCCTAGCGAAGTTTTTGAAGATCTTTTGGACCTGCGATTTTTCATCGAGAAAGAACACCCACGTAAATCTTGAAAAATCATCAACTATAACTAGACCAAAAGAATTTCCACCGAGACTCTTGTAGGAGTTGGGACCAAAGAGATCCATGTGAAGTAGCTCGAGTGGCCTCCTTGTGGTCATGATGTTCTTCACGGGATGCCTTCCTCCAACCTGTTTACCTGCTTGACAAGCACTGCAAAGTCTATCCTTATCAAATATGACATCGTTAACTCCAAGGATATGATTTCCTTTAATAAGCTTGTCAAGGTTTCGCATACCAACATGACCTAATCGTCTATGCCATAACCAACCTTTTGAGGATTTAGCAATGAAGCAAGTTTTAGGTTGAGCCTTTTTAGTGAAATCAACAATGTATAGATCACCTCTACGCACACCGGTAAAGACCATTTTATGATTGTCTCGACGAAACACTTGGCAATCTACTTCAGTAAATAGGACATTGAAACCGAAATCAGCAAGTCTAGATACTGAAAGTAAGTTGTATCCAAGAGATTCAACGAGCATGACATTTTGTATGGAGCTATCATGTGATATGGCCACCTTACCGAGGCCAACCACCTTACCCTTTGAGTTGTCACCGAAAGTGACATACTTTTGAGGACTATCATTTTCAGCAAGCTCACGAAACATGTCTTTATCTCCGGTCATGTGATCGGTACATCCACTATCAAGAACCCATTCCTTTCCTCCTGACATATATCCCCGAAGATTTGCCATAAGACCAAAGTGTCTCATTGCATCATCAAGATCGAAGTCACTATCATCATCCTCATCATAGTATCCATGTTTAACATCGTCATGTGGTGGATCAATTCCTAGAGAGGGTGATTCGTTAGAGTGAGTTTGACAATGATCTTGCTTATGAATTTTTATAGCTTCGGAAATAATATCACTAATAATTCCAACATTTCCTTTGGCACGCATAAGGTTTGTAAGCGCAAATAGTCGATCACCAAACATAGGATCACTAGTATTCATCTTACTCAAGGCAATAGACTTATGGAGAATTTCATCAAGATTTTTCAAGGAATAATTTGGAAAGCATTCCTCAAGAAATTTCCATATAGTGTAGGCACACTTAAGAATAGGCAAACATCCAATCAGCTTTCTAGGCAATCCTCTAATGATAAGTTCGGCAGTTCTAAGATTCCTAATCATGTCAATTGACTCATCATGGGTAGGATGATAGGGTCAACATGAGGTGCACAAGGGCTAGCAATGTACTTGTTCAAATGATATTGATTGAAAATCACAAGCATCTCATTTTTCAACTCATGAAAATACTCTCCATCAAGAATAGACACTCTATGTCTAAGACTCCACAAAGTAGACTCATCCATCTTCCTCCAATGGTGATTAAACCAAGGCAATGGAGACCAATGCTCTGATACCACTTGTAGGACCTTGAGAAGAGGTGTCTAGAGGGGAGGGGGTGATTAGACACTAAGTACCAAAGTTGCAGTTTTTAACTTCTTTAAGTTTAAGTGGAGTTTAGGCACAAGTTTAACATTCACAATACATAACAAGCAAGCATGCAAAGAGTATATCAGCAGCGGAAAGTAAAGCATGCAACTTGCAAGAATGTAAAGGGAAGGGTTTTGGAGGATTCAAACACAACTGGAGACACGGATGTTTTTGGCGTGGTTCCAATAGGTGGTGCTATCGTACATCCATGTTGATGAAGACTTCAACCCACGAAGGGTAATGGTTGCGCGAGTCCACGGAGGGCTCCACCCACGAAGGGTCCACGAAGAAGCAACCTTGTCTATCCCACCATGGTCGTCGCCCACGAAGGACTTGCCTCACTAGCGGTAGATCTTCACGAAGTAGGCGATCTCCTTGCCCTTACAAACTCCTTGGTTCAACTCCACAATCTTGTCGAAGGCTCCCAAGTGACACCTAGCCAATCTAGGAGACACCACTCTCCAAGAAGTAACAAATGGTGCGTTTATGATGAACTCCTTGCTCTTGTGCTTCAAATGATAGTCTCCCCAACACTCAACTCTCTCTCATAGGATTTGGATCTGGTGGAAAGAAGATTTGAGTGGAAAGCAACTTGGGGAAGGCTAGAGATCAAGATTCATATGGTAGGAATGGAATATCTTGGCCTCAACACATGAGTAGGTAGTTCTCTCTCAGAAAATGTATGCTGGAAGTGTAGGTTCAGTCTGATGGCTCTCTCCACGAATGAAGAGGAGGTGGAGGGGTATATATAGCCTGCACACAAAAACTAATCGTTACACACAATTTACCAAACTCGGTGGGACCGATTCAACAGACTCGGTCGGATCGATTTAGTAAACCTAGTGACCGTTAGGATTTTCGGTGGGACCGAAATGCAACTCGGTAGGACCGATATGGTTAGGGTTAGGTGTAGCGACCCGACCTTAGATGGTCAAGTCTCTGTGCTTAAGTGTCATCCCTGGATCGGTAATGCTGACACACACAGTACTCGAAGGATTTATAACAGAGTACCAATCACACACTTATTACATCGAATGTCTCAAAGGAGAACTTATTACAATAATATGGCTTAAGGCCATCTAATGCGATAACAGCGGAAGGCTTGGAAGATAAAGTGAGTCCATCAACTCAAACGGCATAGCTGAGCTGCACGGCAACGACCTATCAAACCTTACTCCTCGTCTGAAAAGTTTGCAACATAATACGTTGCATCCCGAGAACGGGTCAGCACATGGAATATGCTGGCAATGTAACACAAAAGAGCAATAATAGAATAATGCTACCACTACATGCATATTTGGCTGGTGGAAAGCTCTATGGTTACAGTTTTTGCGAAAAGCCAATTTTTCCCTACATCAATGGAATATATTTTTAATTTAACTATCATGGTAGTTGAAACATCATTGAGAAGGTAACCCCAACTCAATGATCCCGATTAAGATAATTAACATCCCAGCAATATTAATTTAGAGTGATGAGATACATGTCAATACTCAAGTACTAGATACTCAGAATTGTCCATAACCGGGGACACGGCTAACCATGATTAGATTGTACACTCTGCAGAGGTTTGCGCACTTTTCCCCACAAGACTCGATCGCCTCCGTTGATTTCTCGCACTACATGGTGTTTGAGAAACGGATGACCGAGACACAGTCTTTCAGAAACATTAACTCTCTACTCCGGGTAGACCATACCAAACCTACAAAACCCACTACCTGCTGATCCACCTCTTCAAGAGCTTCATGTAACTTACTCAACTATGCTAGAGCCCATAATAGCTTGTGGCTGCACACAGAAGTTTCTAGCATGAATAATCTCAGTTCCCTTTGATCCTGGGTGGCGGTCCATAGGAAAATCACACGGTAACCCCGGGATTTCCAAAAAAAACAGGCAATCACTGGATACCCCAGGTGCCTCAATCCACCCAGATGTGTATTTAAGTTGCCACCTTAAGTAAACCATTAATTAATAATCTCACATCTGCCATGGATACACTCAAACCCAAACCACGTCTACGAGCATAGCATGGCAATATAAGCAACATGTAGAAGTAACTCCCAAGGGTTTAATAATAAACAGGGCAATAGGTTCTACCTCAGCAACTACTTCCCAACCCACAAGTTAATGACATCCTAATCATGCAATGTTTGAGGGGTGAAACTAATGCATAAAAACTGGGTATGGAAAGAGTATGATCAATGTGTTACTTGCCTTGCTGACGATCCGTGAATCCTAGAGACTCGTAGTAACACGCTTTGCACTCCGGGAATTCTATCGCAAACAAACAATAACATACATAAGCAACAAGCAAAGATGCACAAGTAAAACTCCAAATAAAAGAGTTTGACCGAAGAGTTCAACTTAAGAACTCCGGTTCACAAAAAGAAACAAATCAAACAGAGCAACGAAACTCAAACGGCGAAAGAAATAAGATCCGTTTACTAATCTGAACTAGGGTCAAATTTTACAGAAATGAAAACTTGTTTGAGTTGATTATTCGGAAAGAGGGTTTCGAGATGAAACTCCAGGTGCTTGAATCGCCTGATTCCGATAAACGAGCGAAAAGATAAACAGGTTCGAACATCGGATCAGGAATCTCGATCAGAATAATCGCGGAACAAATCCGATAAAAGAAAATGACGAACGGCTAAACGAAGGGGTTATATATAAAAAACACTGCGGCGGGGCGGCTACCTCCAGCGAGGTCGTCCGACAGGCAGGCGGCTCCGGCGGGGCTTGGCGAGGGCGACGGGGCTCGGCGAGGGGCGGCGGGGTGCGGCGGCGGCAGCTCGGGCAGGGCACAAGCGGCGGCGGCTCGGCTCGGCTCGGGCGCTGCTCGGCGGCGGCGGTGGTGGCGGGTGGTGGTGAGGGCGGCGGGGCGGCAGTATTAAAGGAGGGGGGCGGCTCCGGCTTGGGGAAGGGGGCGCCCGGGGAGGAGTCCGACTCGGACTCCCCTCGGCGTCCGTGCGGCGCACGGCGGCGCGCGCGGGGCAGGCGGCTGCTAGGCGGGCCGGCCTGGCTGGGCCCTTGGCCCGGTCGGGCGCGGGTTCTAATTTTTTTTAAACATTCCGCCGACTTAGAAAAATCCTAGAAAAATAAATAATAATCTAAAAAATTGCAAAACAAGTTTTCTCCGTCTAAATGGAATATTTAGAAAGAGTTGAACTTTTCTTGGCCCCTCAAATGCAACTTTTAAAACATGCAAATTTTTTTCAGGGCAAATAAAATTCCAAATAAAATCAAATAAAACCAAATAATGTTTTTAACATTTTTCCTCCGATATTTCAATTATTTTGGAGAAGTCATATTATCTCCCCTCATTTTTTTAATTTAAAATGAAATATTTTTTGGAGAGAAAAATAATAAAAATCAAAATCCTCGTCTTCATTATTTGATAAAAATCAAATATGAAAATCGGAAAATCCCCAACTCTCTCCGAGGGTCCTTGTGTTGCTTAGGATTTCGAGGATTGCAACGAAAATGCAATAAAATATTATATGCATGGATGACCTATGTATAACATGCCAAATTGGAAAATTTGGGATGTTACAAACCTACCCCCCTTAAGATGAATCTCGCCCTCGAGATTCGGGTTGGCTAGAAAATAGGTGCGGATGGTCTTTGCGAATATCCTCTTCTCGCTCCCAGGTGGCTTCCTCCTCGGTATGGTGGCTCCACTGAACTTTGCAAAACTTGATAACCTTGTTGCGAGTGACTCGACTGTCAAAATCAAGAATCTTTACTGGCTTCTCCTCATAGGTCAGATTATTATCCAGCTGAATCGCCTCCAAAGGCACTGTATCATTCAACGGTATATCGGCCATCTCAGCATGGCACTTCTTCAGCTGTGATACGTGAAACACATCGTGAACTCCTGACAATCCTTCAGGTAACTCCAGCTTGTAGGCAACTTCTCCCATCCGTTCCAAAATACGATATGGTCCTACACATCTCGGGGCTAACTTTCCCTTAACTCCAAAACGTTTTACTCCCCTCAAGGGCGATACTCGTAGATAGGCTCTGTCTCCAATTTCATAGGTTACTTCCTTGCGTTTTGAATCTGCATAACTCTTCTGTCTGGACTGAGCAATCTTTAGTCTGTCTCTGATCAGTTTAACCTTCTCCTTTGATTCCTTGATCAAATCTGGTCCAAACAACTGATGGTCTCCTACCTCATCCCACATCAATGGTGTTCTACATCTGCGTCCATACAGAGCTTCGAACGGTGCCATCTTCAAACTGGCCTGGTAGTTGTTGTTATAGGAGAACTCTGCGTACGGAAAATTGTCATCCCAACTAGATCCATAATCTAGCGCACAGGCTCTCAACATGTCCTCCAGAATCTGATTGACTCTCTCTGTCTGTCCATCTGTCTGCGGGTGAAAAGTGGTACTGAACTCCAATCGGGTACCCGAAGTCTGGTGTAGTTGATGCCAAAACTTTGAAGTAAACTGTGTTCCTCTATCTGATACGATGCTCCTCGGAACTCCATGCAAACATACGATCCTGGACATATATATCTTGGCCAACTTTGCACTTGTATATGTTGTTTTCTCTGGGATGAAGTGAGCTACTTTGGTCAAACGATCCACTACTACCCATATAGAATCATATCCTGCCTTGGTTCTGGGTAATCCAGTAATAAAGTCCATACCAAGTTTGTCCCACTTCCATTCGGGTATTGGCATAGGCTGTAATAGTCCTACTGGCTTCTGATGCTCTGCCTTCACTCTCTGACATACATCACATACGACTACATACTCAGCAATATCCTTCTTCATACCAGTCCACCAGAAACGTTCCTTCAAGTCCAAATACATCTTGGTGTTTCCGGGGTGAATCGAGTATGGTGAGTCATGGGCCTCCTGAAGTATTAACTTCCTGATCTCCGAATTGTTGGGCCCATAAATCCGGTCCTCAAACCACAAGGTATCATGCTCATCCTCGCGAAAACCTTTGGCTTTACCTTTGCCCATCCTCTCTCTTATCTCAGCAATCTCTTTGTCCTCCTTCTGAGCTTCTCGAATCTTGTCCAACAATGTCGACTCAACCTCCATTGTTGCAAGAAAACCTCTTGGAACAATTTCCAATCGAAGTTCCATGATCTCCGCAGCTAACTCCTTTGGCAATCCTTTGCTCTCAAGAATATTAGCATAACTCTTCCGGCTCAAAGCGTCTGCTACGACGTTGGCTTTTCCTAGATGATAGTGTAGATAGATATCGTAATCCTTTAAAAGTTCCAACCACCTCCTCTGTCTGAGGTTCAACTCCTTCTGTGTGAAAATGTACTTCAAGCTCTTGTGATCCGTGTGCACATCACAACGGTTTCCAACAAGATAATGTCTCCAGGTCTTCAACGCATGCACTACGGCTGCTAACTCCAAATCATGCGTGGCATAGTTCAACTCGTGTGGCCTCAGTTGTCGTGAGGCATACAAAACAACTTTTCCGTCCTGCATAAGCACACATCCAAGTCCCAAGCGAGAGGCGTCACAATACACTTGAAACTCCTTATGTATATCTGGCAAGGTCAGCACTGGGGCTATAGTCAATCGCTTCTTCAACACCTGAAAGCTTGTCTCGCAATCCTCTTTCCATTTGAACTTAGTATCCTTCTTTAACAATTCAGTCATTGGCTTAGCGATCTTGGAAAAACTCTCAATGAATCTCCGATAATATCCTGCCAGTCCAAGGAAACTGCGGATCTCGCCAACTGAAGTGGGTGCCAACCATTCAGTGACCGACTGAACCTTACTGGGATCTACTGCTATACCCTCTCCTGATATAACATGCCCAAGAAATCCAACTTCTTTCAACCAAAACTCGCACTTGCTGAATTTGGCGTATAACTGGTGTTCCCTGAGTTTCTCGAGAACCAATCGCAAGTGTTCCGCATGCTCCTCTTCATTCTTCGAGTATATCATAATATCATCAATAAATACCACAACAAACTTGTCCAAATACTCCATGAACACCTTGTTCATCATACTCATGAAATAGGCAGGGGCGTTAGTCAGTCCAAATGACATGACCGTATACTCATATAATCCATACCGTGTGGTAAATGCTGTCTTGGTATATCCTTCTCTCGGATCTTCAAATGATGGTATCCTGATCGTAGATCAATCTTTGAAAACACCTTAGCTCCTTGTAACTGATCAAACAGATCATTAATCATCGGCAAGGGATACTTGTTCTTTATCGTTACTTCATTCAGAGCTCGGTAATCAACAACCATCCTCAGGGATTTATCCTTCTTCTCCACCAAAAGTACTTGGGCTCCCCAAGGTGATGAACTTCTACGAATGTAAACTTTCTCCAACAACTCTTTGATCTGCTTTTTAATTTCCTCCAGGTCATTTGCTGGCATCTGATAGGGTCTCTTGGATATTGGCCCTGTACCTGGCAATAGCTATATCAAAAATTCGATGTCTCGATCCGGCGGCATACCTGGTAACTCTTTGGGGAAAACATCCGGAAAATCCTTTACTACCGGTACTTCCTCCTGTACAACTTCCGTGAGGGCGTTTACTTGGCTCCTCCTAGGCACATGCCTAGATACATACTTAATCCTTTTTCCCTCCAGGGTGGTAAGATAAATTGACTTGCTAGCACAGTCAATACTTCCTCCATACTTTGACAACTAGTCCATACCTAATATCACATCCAATCCTTGCGACTCCAAGATGATTAGGTTAGACGGAAAAACATGTGTGCCAATGATTAGGGGTATCTGGGTGCACCATCTGCTAGCCATGTACTCTACTCCAGGCGAGCTCACTAAAAGCGGGGTCCTAAGGGTTTGGGTTGGTAACTTAATTTTTTCCACAAATCCCCTTGATATATATGAATGCGATGCACTAGTATCAAAAAGAACAATAGCGGTAAATGACTGAACCAGAAACTTACCTATTACCGCGTCCGACTGCCCTTCAACTTCCTCCATGTTAACGTGGTTCACTTGTCCTTTGTTGAATGGATTGGGATTCTTCCCAGCGCTCCTATTTCCGTTTCCATTCTTTCCTTTAGGGCAGTCATTGGCATAGTGCCCTGTCTTCCCGCACTTATAGAAAATAACTTTTCTTAAGTCCCTCTTTGCGGGTGTAGATGGGTTAGCGCGATTCTGATTATTATTGGCTCCGTTCCCATTCCCGTTCTTCGCACCATTATGGTTATGCGATCCTCCTCCAGTATGGTTATGAACAAGTCCTCCCGAGTTTGGGGTTAAGCGAGGCTTCTGGTGAGCTCCTGAGTTGTATTTCCCTTGTCCATACTTCCTCTTACGACTCTCAATTTGTTGCTGCTTTCCTTCAATCATTAGGGCCTTATCTACCAACTCCTGGTAGTTATTGAAGGTTGCCACCATCAACTGCATGCTCATCTCATCATTCAACACTTCCATAAACTTCTCCTGCTTCGCGGCATCTGTGGCCACATCATCAAGGGCATAGCATGATAATTTGCTAAACTCATCCACGTACTGGCCAACAGTACGGTTCCCCTGGCGTAAATTGCGAAACTCACGCCTCTTCATGTGCATAGCTCCAGTCAAGACATGGGCAGTACGAAAAGCTTGCTGAAACTGGGCCCATGTGACAATGTCGTTAGGATAGGTGGCTGTGAAATTTTCCCACCATGCTGCTGCAGGTCCGTCCAGTTGGTGTGCGGCAAAATGCACCTTCTCAGCATCTGTGCATCCTGCGGTGGTTAACTCCCTTCCAATACGGCGTAGCCAATCATCTGCAACTATTGGCTCGGTGCTACTGGAAAACACCAGCGGCTATAACCTTAAGAAACGGGCTAGGTTATCCACTGGCGGCGGGTTGTTGTTGGCATTGCCCTGGTTCTGAACTAGCAATTGCATCAAGGCATTCTGCTGCTGGATCAACTAGGTGATCTCCGGTGGAAAAACAAAACCAGGGTCTCTTCTCAGAGGCATCTGATGGGTTTAGATGGAAGAGATTAGAATAGAAAAAGATCTAGGGGAGAAACACTACCCATATGCATATGAGGCAAACACAAGCATTCATTCAATCAATCAAGCAAGGGCAAACAAAACGGTCTGGGACTATCGCAAAAGTGCTCAACTACTACTAGTTACATGGGGGAATACTACTATTATATGGTGGTCATCTAAAAATTTTGATCGCTGGAAGACTCCATGATGTCTGCTCCAGCTTCATCTTTGTAGTCATCATCACTTGGATCTGAATCGGTGTCGTCGATGATGATGTAATTGTCCGGACAAGTGGGATCTCCTTCCTCTTCTCCCGGGGCTGGTCCTCCCATGAAGATTCCGATCTTCTTGACTAGGTTGTCATTCTTCTCCAGTAGGGTCTTGATTTCCTCCTCATATCCATCGCGTGTAAACTTGAGTTCTTCCTCCAGCTCGATGATCCTAGTTTTCACCTTCTTCATCTCCATCATGTCTGCGCACATCTGGTTCTCCTGGCGTCGAATGTACTGGTTTAGCTCCTGGATAAAAGCTGCAACAGATCTATCCTTCCTGGTGCTGATCATCTCCCATTGTTCATCTCGGCGCCCACAAATCTGATAGGTGGTGTCTTTAAGCTCCCTGTTGTAGACTTCTCCAATGCGTCCCATGGTAATATGAGCTGCCATACTCTTGCCAAGGCTCCAAGTGGGTGCTTCGAAAGAAAACTCTATGGGTTTGGAAGTTGGCGAGAATGTCCTTCCTGGAACTCGTACTTGAATCATCCAGCGCTCTTCTTCTGGTAAAGTGGCGTTGTACGTCCCGATGAAGCTTGGTATTCCAATATTCAAGTACCTAGTGACTTCCTTCAAGTGGCGTCCAAAAGGTGTGTCTTCATCTGGTTGTTCAAACTTGTTCTTCATCTCCTTCATCCTAAAGAGTGGAAAATGGAGAGGAGTCAGAAATGAGTAGAGAAGAGTGACCTATGGTTTATCTTAGTGGTCGTGTCCTACACTCAGCGTGTGCTCTGATACCATCTTGTAGCGACCCGACCTCAGATGGTCAAGTCTCTGTGCTTCCGTGTCATCCCTGGATCGGTAATGCTGACACACACAGTACTCGAAGGATTTATAACAGAGTAGCAATCACACACTTATTACATCGAATGTCTCAAAAGAGAACTTATTACAATAATATGGCTTAAGGCCATCTAATGCGATAACAGCGGAAGGCTTGGAAGATAAAGTGAGTCCATCAACTCCAACGGCATAGCTGAGCTGCACGGCAACGATCTATCGAACCTTACTCCTCGTCTGAAAAGTCTGCAACATAATACGTTGCAGCCCGAGAACGGGTCAGCACATGGAATATGCTGGCAATGTAACACAAAAGAGCAATAACAGAATAATGCTACCACTACATGCATATTTGGCTGGTGGAAAGCTCTATGGTTACAGTTTTTGCGAAAAGCCAATTTTTCCCTACAACAAAGGAATATATTTTTAATTTAACTATCATGGTGGTTGAAACATCATTGAGAAGGTAACCCCAACTCAATGATCCCAATTAAGATAATTAACATCCCAGCAATATTAATTTAGAGTGATGAGATACATGTGAATACTCAAGTACTAGATACTCAGAATTGTCCATAACCGGGGACACAGCTAACCATGATTAGATTGTACACTCTGCAGAGGTTTGCGCACTTTTCCCCACAAGACTCGATCGCCTCCGTTGATTTCTCGCACTACATGGTGTTTGAGAAACGGATGACCGAGACATAGTCTTTCAGAAACATTAACTCTCTACTCCGGGTAGACCATACCAAACCTACAAAACTCACTACCTGCTGATCCACCTCTTCAAGAGCTTCACGTAACTTACTCAACTATGCTAGAGCCCATAATAGCTTGTGGCTGCACACGGAAGTTTCTAGCATGAATAATCTCAGTTCCCTTTGAGCCTGGGTGGCGGTCCATAGGAAAATCACACGGTAACCCCGGGATTTCCAAAAAAACAGGCAATCACTGGATACCCCAGGTGCCTCAATCCACCCAGATGTGTATTAAAGTTGCCACCTTAAGTAAACCATTAATTAACAATCTCACATCTGTCATGGATACACTCAAATCCAAACCACGTCTACGAGCATAGCATGGCAATATAAGCAACGTGTAGAAGTAACTCCCAAGGGTTTGATAATAAACAGGGCAATAGGTTCTACCTCAGCAACTACTTCCCAACCCACAAGTTAAAGACATCCTAGTCATGCAATGTTTGAGGGTTGAAACTAATGCATAAAAACTGGGTATGGAAAGAGTATGATCAATGTGTTACTTGCCTTGCTGACGATCCGTGAATCCTAGAGACTCGTAGTAACACGCTTCGCACTCCGGGAATTCTATCGCAAACAAACAATAACATACATAAGCAACAAGCAAAGATGCACAAGTAAAACTCCAAATAAAAGAGTTTGACCGGAGAGTTCAACTTAAGAACTCCGGTTCGCAAAAAGAAACAAATCAAACGGAGCAACGAAACTCAAACGGTGAAAGAAGTAAGATCCATTTACTAATCTGAACTAGGGTCAAATTTTACAGAAACGAAAACTTGTTTGAGTTGATTATTCGGAAAGAGGGTTTCGAGATGAAACTCCAGGCGCTTGAATCGCCTGATTCCGATAAATGAGCGAAAAGATAAACAGGTTCGAACATCGGATCAGGAATCGCGATCAGAATAATCGCGGAACAAATCCGATAAAAGAAAACGACGAACGGCTAAACGAACGAACGTTCGTTAGCAGAAACTAAACGATGAACACGTTCGTTAAAATGAATGAACGAGCAAACGCTCGCTATGTAAATAAACTGAAAAAATAAAACCAATCTATTAAAAAACGAACTAGGGTTTTCTCAGAAAAAACCGAAGGGGTTTTATATATAAAAAAACGGCGTCGGGGCGGCTACCTCCGAGGAGGTCGTCCGGCAGGGCGGGCGGCTCTGGCAGGGCTCGGCGAGGGCGACGGGGCTCAGCGAGGGGCGGTGGGGTGCGGCGGCGGCGGCTCGGGCAGGGCGCGGGCGGCGGCGGCTCGGCTCGGCTCGGGCGCTGCTCGGCGGCGGCGGTTGTGTTGGGTGGTGGTGAGGGCGGCGGGGCGGCGGTATTTAAGGAGGGGGAGGGGCGGCTCCGGCTTGGGGAAGGGGGCGCCCGGGGAGGAGTCCGGCTCGGACTCCCCTCGGCGTCCGTGCGGCGCACGGCGGCGCGCGCGGGGGAGGCGGCGACTAGGCGGGCCGGCCTGGCTGGGCCCTTGGCCCGGTCGGGCGCGGGTTCTAATTTAAAAAAAAAACATTCCGCCGACTTAGAAAAATCCTAGAAAAATAAATAAAAATCAAAAAAATTCCAAAACAAGTTTTCTCCGTCTAAATGGAATATTTAGAAAGATTTGAACTTTTCTTGGCCCCTAAAATGCAACTTTTAAAACATGCAATTTTTTTTCTAGGGCAAATAAAATTCCAAATAAAATCAAATAAAACCAAATAATGATTTTAACATTTTTCCTCCGATATTTCAATTATTTTGGAGAAGTCATATTATCTTCCCTCATTTTTTTTATTTAAAATGAAATATTTTTCTGGAGAGAAAAATAATAAAAATCAAAATCCTCGTCTTCATTATTTGATAAAAATCAAATATGAAAATCGGAAAATCCCCAACTCTCTCCGAGGGTCCTTGTGTTGCTTAGGATTTCGAGGATTGCAACGAAAATGCAATAAAATATGATATGCATGGATGACCTATGTATAACATGCCAAATTGGAAAATTTGGGATGTTACATTAGGGCATAACGTAATCTCGGTAAGACCGATTACACAAAATCGGTGAGGCCGATTTTGGTAATAAGCTTTCTAGAGAGTTGGTCAGGCAAAATCTGTTGGACCGATTACGCAAACTCGGTAGGACCGATTTTGGTAATGAGTCGACCAGGAAGTTTGCATTGTAATCTCGGTAGTACCGATTCCTCAAACTCGGTGAGACCGATTTTGGTAATGGACATACATAGTGAGATTACAATCCCTTCTCGGTGAGACCGAGATCCCTATCGGTGAAACCGATTTGCCCAGGGTTTGTGGCAGTGGCTATGACATCCAAACTCGATGGCGCCAGATAAAAAGAATCGGTGGGGCTGAGTTTGACTTTGGGTTTAGGACATATGTGTGGAAGTGGGAAAGTAGTTGAGGGTTTTGGATCATATCACTAAGCACTTGAAGCAAGAGGCTCATTAAGCAACACCTCATCCCTTCTTGATAGTATTGGCTTTTCCTATAGACTCAATGTGATCTTGGATCACTAAAATGTAAAATGAAGAGTCTTGAGCTTGAAGCTTGAGCCAATCCTTTGTCCTTAGCATCTTGAAGGAGTTCCCACATCCTTTAGTCCATGCCACTCCATTGTTGAACTTATCTGAAACATACTAGATAAAAGTGTTAGTCCAAAAAGAGATATGTTGACATTAATTAGCAAAACCACCTAGGGAGAACTTGTGCTTTCAAGGATGGAAGCCGGTCATCCTCCCATAGAGGCGGTCCTCTTTGATCAAGAGGAAATTAGGCGTTTTCAATCTTCGGACTATGTTGCTTTCAATGAAAACCATAGAAAAAAGGTTCCTACCAATGTCTTGGTTGATAGAATTACCGAACTTAATAATGATTTTGCCCTTTGAAACAATGAGCTAGGATACTCTATTGAGTATAGGCTCACAAGATTCTGCCAAAAGAATGCTTTTAGTGATGAATTAGTTGTGCATTATGAGGGGCCAAAGGAGGAACCCGTTCCTCCTGAGATTGATCTTGGGGACTTTTATCGCGCTAAATTTAGCCCTTTTGATTACTTTTGCTTGCCTCAAAGAAAACTTGCTGCCGAACGTAGATAATATGAGATGAGCTTCCAAGATATATCTTATTATTATGGCACTACTTAGATCTATCTTCGCTTTTATGCCTAGCTAGGGGCGTTAAACGATAGCGCTAGTTGGGAGGCAACCCGATTTTCTTTGTGTTTTTTGTTTTTGTTCCTGTTTAGTTATAAATCTTGCATCTACTTTCTGTTTAGATGTGTTTTTATCTTTTAATTAGTGTTTGTGCCAAGTAGAACCTATAGGATAACCTATGGTGATAGTTGATTTGATTCTGCTGAAAAACAGAAACTTTGCATGAACGAATTTAGTTTTGTTAAATCACAGAAACATGATTTTGCGATTATTCTTTTTGTTGCTGATCAATAGACAAATTGTCCAGGACTTCCTATTTTGGTAGGATTATTAGAGTTCCATAAGTTTGCATTAGTTACGGATTGCTACAGACTGTTCTGTTTTTGACAGATTCTGTTTTTCGTGTGTTGTTTGCTTATTTTGATGCATATATGGCTAGTAAAATAGTTTATAAACCATAGAGAAGTTGGAATACAGTAGGTTTAACACCAAAATAAATAAATCATGAGTTCTTTACAGTACCTTATGTGGTGTTTTTTTTTCTTTCACTAACGGAGCTTATAAGATTTCCTGTTGAGTTTTGTGTTGTGAAGTTTTCAAGTTTTGGGTAAAGCTTTTATGGACTATGGAATAAGGAGTGGCAAGAGCCTAAGCTTGGGGATGCCCATGGCACCCCAAGATATTCAAGGATAGCCAAAAGCCTAAGCTTGGGGATGCCCCGGGAAGTCATCCCATCTTTCGTCTTCGTTCATGGCATCCCCTCTTTCGTCTTCGTTCATTGGTAACTTTACTTGGAGCTATATTTTTATTCGCCACATGATATGTGTTTTGCTTGGAGTGTCGTGTATTATATTAGTCTTTGCTTTTTAGTTTACCAAAATCATCCTTGCTGTACACACCTTTTTGGGAGAAGCCTACTTGATTGAATTTGCTAGAATACTCTACGTGCTTCACTTATATCTTTTGAGCTTGATAGTTTTTGCTCTAGTGCTTCACTTATATCTTTTAGAGCACGGTGGTGACTTATTTTTGTAGAAATTGCTAGTCTCTCATGCTTCACTTATATCTTTTTGAGAGTCTTTTAGAACAGCATGGTATTTGCTATGGTTATAAAATTGGTCCTAGAATGGTAGGCATCCAAGTTGGGTATAATAAAAACTATCATAGGAAGTGAATTGGATGCTATGATCAATTTGATACTTGATAATCGTTTTGAGATATGGAGGTAGTGATATTAAAGTCATGCTAGTTGGGTGATTATGAATTTAAAGAATCCTTGTGTTGAAGTTAGCAAGTCCCGTAGCATGCACGTATGGTTAAAGTTGTGTAACAAATTTGAAACATGAAGTGTACCTGGCTTGTGCATCCTTATGAGTGGCGGTCGGGGACGAGCGATGGTCTTTTCCTACCAATCTATCCCCCTAGGAGCATGCATGTAGTGCTTGATTTTTGATGACTTCTAAATTTTTGCAATAAGTATATGAGTTCTTTTGACTAATGTTGAGTCCATGGATTATACGCACTTTTACCTTTCCGCCATTTCTAGCCTCTTCGGTACCGTGCATTTCCCTTTCTCACCTTGAGAGTTGGTGCAAACTTCGCCGGTGCATCCAAACCCCGTGATACGATACACTCTATCACACATAAACCTCCTTATATCTTCCTCAAAACAGCCACCATACCTACCTATTATGGCATTTCCATAGCCATTCCGAGATATATTGCCACGCAACTTTCCACCATTCCGTCCATCATCATGACATACTTTACTTTTGTCATATTGCCATTGCATGATCATGTAGTTGACATCGTATTTGTGTCAAAGCCATTATGCATAATTTTTCATACATGTCACTCTTGATTCATTGCACCATCCCGGTACACCGCCAGAGACATTCATATAGAGTCATATCTTGTTCTAGTTTCGAGTTGTAATTCATAAGATGTAATCAATAGAAGTGTGATGATCATCATTATTAGAGCATTACCCAAAAAGAAAAGAAAAAAAAGAAAGGCCAAAAAAAGGAAAGGCCCAAAAAAAGAAAGAAAAAAATAAAAAAATAAAAAAATAAAAAAATAAAAAGGGCAATGTTACTATCTCTTTTTCCACACTTGTGCTTCAAAGTAGCACCTTGTTCTTCATGTAGTGAGTCTCATATATTGTGCTTCAAAGTAGCACCTTGTTCTTCATGTAGTGAGTCTCATATATTGTGCTTCAAAGTAGCACCATGTTTTTCATATAATGAGTCTCATAAGTTGTCTTTTTCGTACTAGTGGGAATTTTTCATTATAGAACTTGGCTTGTATATTCCTACGATGGGCTTCCTCAAATGCCCTAGGTCTTCGTGATCAAGCAACTTGGATGCACACCCACTAGTTTTCTTTTGTTGAGCATTCATTTATAGCTCTAGTGCATCCTTTGCATGGCAATCCCTACTCCTCATGTTGACATCAATTGATGGGCATCTCCATAGTCCGTTGATTATCCTCGTCAATGTGAGACTTTCCCTTTTTTGTCTTCTCCACACAATCCCCATCATCATATTCTATTCCACCCATAGTGCTATATCCATGGCTCACGCTCATGTATTGCATGAAGGTTGAAAAAGTTTGAGATTATTTAAGTATGAAACAATTGCTTGGCTTGTCATCGGGGTATAAAAGTTGGGAACATATTTGTGTGACAAAAGATGAAGCATAGCCTAACTATATGATTTTGTAGGGATGAACTTTCTTTTGCCATGCTATTTTGAGAAGACATGATTACTTTGATTAGTATGCTTGAAGTGTTACTATTTCTTTTATCAATAGGAACTTCTATTTTGAATCATTTGGATCAGAACATTCATGCCACAATAAAGAAAAATTACATTGAGAATTATGCTAGGTAGCATTCCACATCAAAAATTTCTTTTTTATCATTGACCTACTCGAGGACGAGTAGGAATTAAGCTTGGGGATGCTTGATACGTCTCCAACGTATCAATAATTTTTTATCGTTCCATGCTATTATATTACCCCTTTTGGATGTTTATGGGCTTTATTTACACATTTATATCATTTTTGGGACTAACCTACTAACCGGAGGCCCAGCCCGTATTGCTGTTTTTTTGCCTATTTCAGTATTTCGAAGAAAAGGAATATCAAACGGAGTCCAAACAGAATGAAACCATCGGGAGCGTGATTTTTGGAATGAACGTGATCCAGGGGACTTGGAGTGCAAGTCAAGAAGCAGCCGAGGCGGCCATGAGAGGGTAGGGTGCGCCCCCCCTACAGGGCGCGCCCCTGTCTCGTGGGCCCCTCGGGCGGCCACCAACGTACTTCTTCCTCGTATATAAGCCTACGTACCTCGAAAACATCCAGGGAGCCAACGAAACACAATTTCCACCGCAGTAACCTTCTGTATCCGCGAGATCCCATCTTGGAGCCTTGGCCGGCGCTCCGCCGGAGGGGGAATCGACCACAGAGGGCTTCTACATCAACACCATAGCCCCTCCAATGAGTTGTGAGTAGTTTACCATAGACCTTTGGGTCTATAGTTATTAGCTAGATGGCATCTTCTCTCTTTTTGGATCTCAATACAATGTTCTCCCCCTCTCTTGTGGAGATCTATTCGCTGTAAACTCTTTTTGCGGTGTGTTTGTTGAGATCCAATGAATTGTGGGTTATGATCAAGTTTATCTATGAGAAATATTTGAATCTCCTCTGAATTCTTTTATGTATGATTGAGTTATCTTTACAAGTCTCTTCGAATTATCAGTTTGGTTTGGCCTACTAGATTGATCTTTCTTGCCATGGGAGAAGTGCTTAGCTTTGGGTTCAATCTTGAGGTGTCCTTATCCAGTGACAGAAAGGGTTGCAAGGCACGTATTGTATTGTTGCCATCAAGGATAAAAAGATGGGGTTTATATCATATTGCTTGAGTTTATCCCTCTACATCATGTCATCTTGCTTAATGCGTTACTCTGTTCTTATGAACTTAATACTCTAGATGCAGGCAGGAGTCGGTTGATGTGTGGAGTAATAGTAGTAGATGCAGGCAGGAGTTGGTCTACTTGTTGCAGACGTGATGCCTATATACATGATCATGCCTAGATAATCTCATAATTATTTGCTTTTATATCAATTGCTCGACAGTAATTTGTTCACCCACCGTAATACTTATGCTATCTTGAGAGAAGCCTCTAGTGATACCTATGGCCCCCGGGTCTATCTTTTATCATCATTGCTTCCAATCTACTTTTATTTGCATCTTTACTTTTTGCATCTATATTATAAAATACCAAAAATATATTTATCTTATCATACTACCTCTATCGTATCTCACTTTCGCAAGTGGCCGTGAAGGGATTCACAACCCCTTTATTGTGTTGGTTGCGAGTTCTTTGTTTGTTTGTGCAGGTGTGTGGGACTTTTGAGGAGCCTCCTACTGAATTGATATCTTGGTTCTCAAAAACCGAGGGAAATACGTACGCTACTATTGCTGCATCATCCTTTCCTCTTCAAGGAAAACCAATGCAAGATCAAGACGTAGCAGGTCCACAATTGGCCTCTGCCACCTCCTTCTGCTACAGGAAGCCATTTGCCCTAAAAAATTAAGAGGAAGATTTTCGGGATGAAGCACCGCTGTCTCGAGGAGGAACCTAGGCATGAGCACTTTTGCTCTGTGGTCGAGCAATTCCAATGGGTGTACTTCCCTCCGGGAGGGGGAAATCGAAGCCATCATCATCACCAATGTTCTTCTCATCATGGAATGACCAATATTCATTAGCATCTTAACCAACACCATTTCCTCTCAAACCCTAGTTCATCTCGTATTCAATCTTTGTCACAAAACTCCAGATTGGTACCTGTGGGTTGGTAGTAGTGTTGATTACATCTTGTAGTTCATGCTAGTTGGTTTATTTGGTGGAAGATTATATGTTCAGATCCTTAAGCATATTCAATACACCTCTGATCCTGAACATTAATATGATTTGTGAGTAGTTACTTTCGTTCTTGAGGACATGGGAGATGTCTTGTTATAAGTAATCATGTGAAGTTGGTATTCGTTTGGTATTTTGATGATATGTACGTTGTTCTTCCTTTAGTGGTGTCATGTGAACGTCGACTACATGACACTTCACCATACTTGGACCTAAGGGAAAGCATTGGGGAGCAATAAGTAGATGATGGGTTGTGAGAGTGACAGAAGCTTAAACCCTAGTTTATGCATTATTCCGTAAGGGGCTGATTTGGATCCATAAATTTCATGATGTGGTTAGATTTATCTTAATTCTTCCTTTGTAGTTGTGGATGCTTGCGAGAGGGGGTAATCATAAGAGGGTTGCTTATTCAACTAAGAACAACACCCTAGCACCGGTCCACCCACATATCAAATTATCGGAGTAGCAAACGCGAATCTACTAAACATGATGAACATGATTAGATGAAAATTACCATGTGTCCTCGAGAACACTTTGCTTATTATAAGAGAATTTTCTGGCTTATCCTTGCTACTTGTCAGCTACTTTGGGATTTCCCCAAAGAGGAGAGGAGATGTAGTAAAGTAGAGATAAGTAATTCCCTCATTTAAGAACCAATATTATCAATCCAGTAGGAGAATAACGCAGAACCTCGTGAACAACACCTGCACACATAAAAGCAAATACTTGCACCCAACACAAACAAGAGGGTTCTCAATCCCGTTGGCGGTTACTTGCAAGGATTAAATCTCGTAGTGGTAGATAGATAAATTGCAAAGATAAAATAAAAGTAAATAGAAAATGGCAACAAGATATTTTTTGTTTTTATATATGATAAAGGTAGACCTGGGAGCCATAGTTTTCACTAGAAGCTTCTCTCTCAAGCACACATGATACAGTGGGTGAACAAATTACTGTTGGAAAATTGATAGAGAAGTGCATAGTTATGACGATATTCAAGGGAATGATCATGTATATAGGCATCATGTCTGAGACAAGTAGACCGACTCTTGCCTGCATCTACTACTATTACTCCACCAATCAACCGCTATCCAACATGCATCTATGGTACTCCCTCCATTCCTAAATATTTGTCTTTCTAGAGATTTCAACAGGTGACTACATACAGAGCAAAATGAGTGAGTCTACACTAAAATATGTCTATATACATCCGTATGTGGTAACCATTTGAAATCTCTAAAAAGACAAATATTTAGGAACGGAGGGAGTGCTGAGTATAAAATAGAGTAACGCCTTAAGCAAGATGACATGATGTAGAAAAAGTAAACCCAATCAATATGAATAAACCCTTTCATTTTACCCTTAATGGCAACAACAAAAATACGTGTCTTGTCCCTTGCTATCAACGAGATATAGAGCACCACAAGATTGAACCCATTACAAAGCACCTCTCCCACTGAAGATAAATCAATCTGGTTGGCCAAACCAAACGGATAGATCGAAGAGAAATACAAAGCTATAACAATCATGCATAATAAAGTTCAAAAAAGATTCCATTAATATTCATAAATATTCAGATCATAAAGCCACAATTCATCAGACTCCATCAAACACACCGCAAGAGAAGATTACATCGGATAGAACTCCAAGAACATCAAGGAGAACAATGTTTTGAAGATCAAAGAGAGAGATGAAGCCATTTAGCTACTAGATATGGACCAGTAGGTGTGTGGTAAACTACTCATGCATCATCGAAGGGTAGCAAGGATGGTGTCGAAGCCCTCCATGATGGATTCCCCCTCCGGCAAAGTACTGGAAAAGGCCTCCAGATGGGATCGCGAAAGAATAGAAACTTGCGGCAACGGAAAAAGTGTTTTGGGTGGCCCTATGTTGGTTTCCTGATTTTAGAGCATTTATAGAGGTGGAATTAGGTCAGGCAGAGCCACGAGGGGCCCATAAGGCATCAGGGTGTCCCCCAGGGCGCACCCTGTTGCCTTGCCGTCTCCTCGTTTGCCTTCTGGTCTCCTCCTGTAGCTTCTAGGGTCTCTTTCCTCTAGAAAATTCATCAAAAAGTTCGTAGTGTTTGGACTCCTCTTGGTACTGATTTTGTGGAAATTAAAAAACAGGCAAAAAACTGCAACTAGCACTAGGCATTGGGTTAATAGGTTAGTCCCAAAAAATGATATAAAATAGCATATAATTGCATATAAAACATCAAAGATTGATACTATAATAGCATGGAACAATAAAAATTATAGGTACATTGGAGACATATCAAGCATCCCCAAGCTTAATTCCAACTTGTCCTCAAGTAGGTAAATGATGAAAACAATTTTTTTGATCTGGAATGCTACCTAACATGTTCCTCATGTAATCTCTCTTTTATGGTATGAATATTAAGATCCGAATGATTCAAAGCGATAGTCTATAATTTTATATAAGAATATTAATACTCAGGCATACTAACAAACAATCATTCCTTTCAAAATAAAAAATGCTAAAGAACTGTTGGAAATATGCCCTAGAGGCAATAATAAAAGCATTATTATTATATTTCCTTGTTCATGATAATTGTCTTTTATTCATGCTATAATTGTATTATCCGGAAATCGTAATACACGTGTGAATACATAGACCATAACATGTCCCTAGTGAGCCTCTAGTTGACTAGCTCGTTGGTCAACAGATAGTCATGGTTTCCTGACTATGGACATTAGATGTCATTGACAGCGGGATCACATCATTAGGAGAATGATGTGATGGACAAGACCCAATCCTAAGCATAGCACAAGATCGTGTAGTTCGTTGTGCTAGAGCTTTTTCAATGTCAAGTATCTCTTCCTTAGACCATGAGATCGTGTAACTCCCGGATACCGTAGGAGTGCTTTGGGTGTACCAAACGTCACAACGTAACTGGGTGACTATAAAGGTGCACTAAAGGTATCTCCGAAAGTGTCTGTTGGGTTGACACAGATCGAGACTGGGATTTGTCACTCCGTATGACGGAGAGGTATCTCTGGGCCCACTCGGTAATGCATCATCATAATGAGCTCAAAGTGACCAAGTGTTTGGTCACGGGATCATGCATTGCGGTAGGAGTAAAGTGACTTGCCGGTAACGAGACTGAACGAGGTATTGGGATACCGACGATCGAGTCTCGGGCTTGTAACGTACCGATTGACAAAGGGAATAGTATACGGGGTTGCTTGAATCCTCGACATCATGGTTCGTCCGATGACATCATCGAGGAGCATGTGGGAGCCAACATGGGTATCCAGATCCTGCTGTTGGTTATTGACCTGAGAGACGTCTCGGTCATGCCTGCGTGTCTCCCGAACCCATAGGGTCTACACACTTAAGGTTCGGTGACGCTAAGGGTTATTAGGAAGACTTGTATGTGAATACCGAATGTTGTTCGGAGTCCCGGATGAGATCCCGGATGTCACGAGGAGTTCCGGAAGGGTCCGCAGGTAAATATTTATATATGGGAAGTGTCAAACGGACATCGGAAAGTTTTGGGGGCATATCGGTATTGTACCGGGGCCACCGGAAGGGTTCCGGGGGTCCACCGGGAGGGGCCACCCCTCCCGGGGGGCCACATGGGCTGCGTGGGGCAGGAGCCAGCCCCTGGAGGGCTGGGCGCGCCCCCCCCTTGGGCCCATGCGCCTAGGGTTGGGGGGGAACCCTAGAGGGGGCGCCCCCTTTGCTTCGGGGGCAAGTCCCCCCTCCCTAGCCGCCCCCCCCTCTAGATCCCATCTAGAGGGGCCGGCCCCCCTTGCCCCTTCCCCTATAAATAGAGGGGTGAGGGGAGGGCTGCATATACAAGCCAAGGCGCAGCCCCTCCCCTCCCCAACACCTCTCCTTCTCCGTCACGAGCTTGGCGAAGCCCTGTCGGAGTGCTGCTTCTCCACCAACACCACGCCGTCGTGCTGCCGGTGGAGCTGTCTTCCTCAACCTCTCCTTCCTCCTTGCTGGATCTAGACGGAGGAGACGTCGTCCGTACCGTACGTGTGTTGAACGCGGAGGTGCTGTCCGTTTAGCACTTGGTCATCGGTGATCTGAATCACGGCGAGTACGACTCCATCATCACCATCCCCTTGAACGCTTCCGTACGCGATCTACAAGTGGTATGTAGATGCAAACTCACTCCCTTGACTCGTTGCTTAGATGAATTCATAGATGGATCTTGGTGAAACCGTAGGAATTTTTTTAATTTTCTGCAACGTTCCCCAACAGTGGCATCATGAGCTAGGTCTATGCATAGTTCTCTATTGCATGAGTAGAACACAATTTTGTTGTGGGCGTAGATCTTGTCAACTTGCTTGCCGCTACTAGTCTAATCTTGCTTCAGCGGTATTGTGGGATGAAGCGGCCCGGACCAACCTTACACGTACGCTTACGTGAGACCGGTTCCACCAACTAACATGCACTAGTTGCATAAGGTGGCTGGCGGGTGTCTGTCTCTCCCATTTTAGTTGAAGCGGATTCGATGAAAAGGGTCCTTATGAAGGGTAAATAGAAGTTGACAAGATCACGTTGTGGTTATTCGTAGGTAAGAAAACGTTCTTGCTAGAACCCAATTGCAGCCACATAAAATATGCAACAACAATTAGAGGACGTCTAACTTGTTTTTGCAGCAATTGTCATGTGATGTGATATGGCCAGAAGTTGTGATGAATGATGAATGATATATTGTGATGTATGAGATCATGTTCTTGTAATAGGAATCACGACTTGCATGTGAGTATGAAAACCGGCAGGAGCCACAGGAGTTGTCTTTATTTTTGTATGACCTGCGTGTCATTGAAGAACGCCATGTAAATTACTTTACTTTGTTGCTAAACGCGTTAGCCATAGAAGTAGAAGTAGTCGTTGGCGTGACAACTTCATGAAGACACGATGATGGAGATCATGATGATGGAGATCATGGTGTCATGCCGATGACGAAGATGATCATGGAGCCCCGAAGATGGAGATCGAAGGAGCTATATGATATTGGCCATATCATGTCAATATTATATAATTGCATGTGATGTTTATTATGTTTATGCATCCTGTTTACTTAGAACAACGGTAGTAAATAAGAAGGTCCCTTAAAAAATTTCAAGAAGTGTTCTCCCCTAACTGTGCACCGTTGCTAAAGTTCGTCGTTTCGAAGCACCACGTGATGATCGGGTGTGATAGATCCTTACGTTCACATACAACGGGTGTAAGACAGTTTTACACATGCAAAACACTTAGGGTTAACTTGACGAGCCTAGCATGTACAGACATGGCCTCGGAACACGAAGACCGAAAGGTCGAACACGAGTCGTATGGAAGATACGATCAACATGAGAATGTTCACCAACGATGACTAGTCCGTCTCACGTGATGATCGGACACGGCCTAGTCAACTCGGATCGTGTAACACTTAGATGACTAGAGGGATGTCTAATCTGAGTGGGAGTTCATTATATTAATTTGATTAGATGAACTTAATTATCATGAACTTAGTCTTAAACCTTTGCAAAATATGTCTTGTAGATCAAATGGCCAACACTCATGTCAACATGAACTTCAACGCGTTCCTAGAGAAAACCAAGCTAAAAGATGATGGCAACAACTATACGGACTGGGTCCGGAACCTGAGGATCATCCTCATAGCTGCCAGGAAACAATATGTCCTAGAAGGACCGCTAGGTGACGCTCCCGTCCCAGAGAACCAAGACATTATGAATGCTTGGAAGTCTCGTGCTGATGATTACTCCCTCGTTCAGTGCAGCATGCTTTACAGCTTAGAACCGGGGCTCCAAAAGCGTTTTGAGCAACACGGAGCATATGAGATGTTCGAGGAGCTGAAACTAGTTTTCCAAGCTCATGCCCGGGTCGAGAGATATGAAGTCTCCGACAAGTTCTATAGTTGTAAGATGGAGGAAAATAGTTCTGTCAGTGAGCACATACTCAAAATGTCTGGGTTGCACAACCGCCTGTCCCAGCTGGACATTAACCTCCCGGATGAGGCGGTCATTGACAGAATCCTTCAGTCACTCCCACCAAGCTACAAGAGCTTTGTGCTGAACTACAATATGCAGGGGAGGGTGAAGACCATTCCTGAAGTATTTTCAATGCTGAAGTCAGCAGAGGTTGAAATCAAGAAAGAACATCAAGTGTTGATGGTCAATAAGACCACTAAGTTCAAGAAGGGCAAGGGTAAGAACAACTTCAAGAAGGACGGCAAAGACGTTGCCGCGCCCGGTAAGCCAGTTGCCGGGAAGAAGTCAAAGAATGGACCCAAGCCTGAGACTGAGTGCTTTTACTGCAAGGGGAAGGGTCACTGGAAGCGGAACTGCCCCAAATACTTAGCGGATAAGAAGGCCGGCAACACCAAAGGTATATTTGATATACATGTAATTGATGTGTACCTTACCAGTACTCGTAGTAACTCCCGGGTATTTGATACCGGTGCCGTTGCTCATATTTGTAACTCACAGCAGGAGCTGCGGAATAAGCGGAGACTGGCGAAGGACGAGGTGACGATGCGCGTCGGGAATGGTTCCAGAGTCGATGTGATCGCCGTCGGCACGCTACCTCTACATTTGCCTACGGGATTAGTTTTGAACCTTAATAATTGTTATTTTGTGCCAAGTTTGAGCATGAACATTGTATCTGGATCTCGTTTGATACGAGATGGCTACTCATTTAAATCCGAGAATAATGGTTGTTCTATTTATATGAGAGATATGTTTTATGGTCATGCCCCGATGGTCAATGGTTTATTCTTAATGAATCTCGAACGTAGTGTTACACATATTCATAGCATGAATACCAAAAGATGTAAAGTTGATAACGATAGTTTCACATACTTGTGGCACTGCCGCCTCGGTCACATTGGTGTCAAGCGCATGAAGAAGCTCCATGCTGATGGACTTTTAGAGTCTCTCGATTATGAATCATTTGACACATGCGAACCATGCCTCATGGGCAAAATGACCAAGACTCCGTTCTCTGGAACAATGGAGCGAGCAACCAACTTGTTGGAAATCATACATACCGATGTGTGCGGTCCAATGAGTGTTGAGGCTCGCGGAGGATATCGTTATGTTCTCACTCTCATAGATCACTTGAGTAGATATGGGTATGTCTACTTGATGAAACACAAGTCTGAGACCTTTGAAAAGTTCAAGGAATTTCAGAATGAAGTAGAGAATCAACGTGACCGAAAGATAAAATTCTTACGATCGGATCGTGGAGGAGAATATTTAAGTCATGAATTTGGTACACACTTAAGAAAATGTGGAATCATTTCACAACTCACGCCGCCTGGAACACCTCAGCGTAACGGTGTGTCTGAACGTCGTAATCACACTCTATTGGATATGGTGCGATCTATGATGTCTCTTACCGATTTACCACTATCATTTTGGGGATACACTCTAGAGACAGCTACATTCACTTTAAATAGGGCACCGTCTAAATCCGTTGAGACGTCACCGTATGAATTATGGTTTGGGAAGAAACCTAAGCTGTCATTTCTAAAAGTTTGGGGATGCGATGCTTATGTCAAGAAACTTCAACCTGAAAAGCTGGAACCCAAGTCGGAAAAAATGCGTCTTCATAGGATACCCTAAAGAAACCATTGAGTATACCTTCTACTTAAGATCCGAGGGCAAGATCTTTGTTGCCAAGAACGGATCCTTTCTAGAAAAAGAGTTTCTCTCGAAAGAAGTAAGTGGGAGGAAAGTAGAACTCGATGAAGTACTACCTCTTGAACAGGATAGTAGTGCAGCTCAGGAAAATGTTCCTATGATGCCTACTCCAACTGGAGAGGAAATTAATGATGATGATCAAGGTACTTCTGATCAAGTTGCTACTGAACTTCGTAGGTCCACAAGGACACGTTCCGCACCAGAGTGGTACGGCAACCCTGTCCTGGAAATCATGTTGTTAGACAACGGTGAACCTTCGAACTATGAAGAAGCGATGGCGGGCCCAGATTCCAACAAATGGCTTGAAGCCATGAAATCCGAGATAGAATCCATGTATGAAAACAAAGTATGGACTTTGACTGACTTGCCCGATGATTGGCGAGCGATAGAAAACAAATGGATCTTTAAGAAGAAGACGGACGCGGATGGTAATGTCACCATCTATAAAGCTCGACTTGTCGCTAAGGGTTATCGGCAAGTTTAAGGGATTGACTACGATGAGACTTTCTCTCCCGTAGCGAAGCTTAAGTCCGTCCGAATCATGTTAGCAATTGCCGCATACTATGATTATGAGATATGGCAGATGGACGTCAAAACAGCATTCCTTAACGGGCATCTTAAGGAAGAACTGTATATGATGCAGCCGGAGGGTTTTGTCGATCCTAAGAATGCTAACAAGTATGCAAGCTCCAGCGATCCATTTATGGGCTGGTGCAAGCATCTTGGAGTTGGAACATTCGCTTTGATGAGATGATCAAAGCGTTTGGGTTTATGCAGACTTACGGAGAAGCCTGCGTTTACAAGAAAGTGAGTGGGAGCTCTGTAACATTTCTCATATTATATGTAGATGACATACTCTTGATGGGAAATGATATAGA
This sequence comes from Triticum aestivum, assembly GCF_018294505.1. NCBI lineage: Eukaryota > Viridiplantae > Streptophyta > Magnoliopsida > Poales > Poaceae > Triticum > Triticum aestivum. The sequence goes on from NC_057801.1 coordinate 415,245,815, forward strand.
ATTCTTGGACAGCATTAAGGCCTACTTGAATAAGTGTTTTTCAATGAAGGACCTTGGAGAAGCTGCTTATATATTAGGCATCAAGATCTATAGAGATAGATCGAGACGCCTCATAGGTCTTTCACAAAGCACATACCTTGATAAGATTTTGAAGAAGTTCAAAATGGATTAGTCCAAGAAGGGGTCCTTGCCTGTATTGCAAGGTGTGAGATTGAGCTCGGCTCAATGCCCTACCACAGCAAAAGATAAAGAAGAGATGAGCGTCATCCCCTATGCCTCAGCCATAGGATCTATTATGTATGCCATGCTGTGTACCAGACCTGATGTAAACCTTGCCGTAAGTTTGGTAGGAAGGTACCAAAGTAATCCCGGCAAGGAACACTGGACAGCGGTCAAGAATATCCTAAAGTACCTGAAAAGGACGAAGGACATGTTTCTCGTTTATGGGGGTGATGAAGAGCTCGTCGTAAAGGGTTACGTCGATGCTAGCTTCGACACAGATCTAGATGACTCTAAGTCACAAACCGGATACGTGTATATGTTGAATGGTGGAGCAGTAAGCTGGTGCAGCTGCAAGCAGAGCGTCGTGGCGGGATCTACATGTGAAGCGGAGTACATGGCAGCCTCGGAGGTAGCGCATGAAGCAATTTGGGTGAAGGAGTTCATCACCGACCTAGGAGTCATACCCAATGCGTCGGGGCCGATCAAACTCTTCTGTGACAACACTAGAGCTATTGCCCTTGCCAAGGAGCCCAGGTTTCACAAGAAGACCAGGCACATCAAGCGTCGTTTCAACTCCATCCGTGAAAATGTTCAAGATGGAGACATAGATATTTGCAAAGTACATACGGATCTGAATGTCGCAGATCCGTTGACTAAACCTCTCTCGCGAGCAAAACATGATGAACACCAGAACTCTATGGGTGTTCCATTCATCACAATGTAACTAGATTATTGACTCTAGTGCAAGTGGGAGACTGTTGGAAATATGCCCTAGAGGCAATAATAAAAGCATTATTATTATATTTCCTTGTTCATGATAATTGTCTTTTATTCATGCTATAATTTTATTATCCGGAAATCGTAATACACGTGTGAATACATAGACCATAACATGTCCCTAGTGAGCCTCTAGTTGACTAGCTCGTTGGTCAACAGATAGTCATCGTTTCCTGACTATGGACATTAGATGTCATTGACAACGGGATCACATCATTAGGAGAATGATGTGATGGACAAGACCCAATCCTAAGCATAGCACAAGATCGTGTAGTTCGTTGTGCTAGAGCTTTTTCAATGTCAAGTATCTCGTCCTTAGACCATGAGATCGTGTAACTCCCGGATACCATAGGAGTGCTTTGGGTGTACCAAACGTCACAACGTAACTGGGTGGCTATAAAGGTGCACTACAGGTATCTCCGAAAGTGTCTGTTGGGTTGACACGGATCGAGACTGGGATTTGTCACTCCATATGACGGAGAGGTATCTCTGGGCCCACTCGGTAATGCATCATCATAATGAGCTCAAAGTGACCAAGTGTTTGATCACGGGATCATGCATTGCGGTACGAGTAAAGTGACTTGCCGGTAACGAGACTGAACGAGGTATTGGGATACCGACGATCGAGTCTCGGGCTTGTAACATACCGATTGACAAAGGGAATAGTATACGGGGTTGCTTGAATCCTCGACATCGTGGTTCGTCCAATGACATCATCGAGGAGCATGTGGGAGCCAACATGGGTATCCAGATCCCGCTGTTGGTTATTGACCTGAGAGCCGTCTTGGTCTTGTCTGCGTGTCTCCCGAACCCGTAGGGTCTACACACTTAAGGTTCGGTGATGCTAAGGGTTATTAGGAAGACTTGTATGTGAATACCAAATGTTGTTCGGAGTCCCGGATGAGATCCCGGATGTCACGAGGAGTTCCGGAAGGGTCCGGAGGTAAAGATTTATATATGGGAAGTTGTCAAACGGACACCGGAAAGTTTCAGGGGCATATCGGTATTGTACCGGGGCCACCGGAAGGGTTCCGGGGGTCCACCGGGAGGGGCCACCCCTCCCGGGGGGCCACATGGGCTGCATGGGGCAGGAGCCAGCCCCTGGAGGGCTGGGCGCGCCCCCCCCTTGGGCCCATGCACCTAGGGTTGGGGGGAACCCTAGAGGGGGCGCCCCCTTTGCTTGGGGGGCAAGTCCCCCCTCCCTGGCCGCCGCCCCCCCTCTAGATCCCATCTAGAGGGGCCGGCCCCCCTTGCCCCTTCCCCTATAAATAGAGGGGTGAGGGGAGGGCTGCATATACAAGCCAAGGCGCAGCCCCTCCCCTCCCCAACACCTCTCCTTCTCCGTCACGAGCTTGGCGAAGCCCTGTCAGAGTGCTGCTTCTCCACCAACACCACACTGTCGTGCTGCTGGTGGAGCTGTCTTCCTCGACCTCTCCTTCCTCCTTGCTGGATCAAGACGGAGGAGACGTCATCCGTACCGTACGTGTGTTGAACGCGGAGGTGCTGTCCGTTCAGCACTTGGTCATCGGTGATCTGAATCACGGCGAGTACGACTCCATCATCACCATCCCCATGAACGCTTCCATACGCGATCTACAAGTGGTATGTAGATGCAAACTCACTCCCTTGACTCGTTGCTTAGATGAATTCATAGATGGATCTTGGTGAAACCGTAGGAAATTTTTTAATTTTCTGCAACGTTCCCCAACAAGAACGCCAAAATATATAATCTTGTCATGCTCCATCTTCTTAACACAAAATAGTTATCATGTACAGCCCCGATGACAAGCCAAGCAATTGGTTCACACTTTTTAACACGCTTCGACTTTTTCAACCCCCACGCAATACTTGTGTGCAAGCCATGAATATAGCACTATGGGTGGAATATAATGCGGTGATAGAGATTAATAAGGGGAAGTAAAAAAGGAGGATAGTCTCACATCGACGCAGCTAATTAGCGGGCTATGGAGATTCCCATCAATTGATGTCAATGCAAGGAGTAGGGATTGCCATGCAACGGATGCACTAAGAGCTATAAGTGTATGAAAGCTCAAACTGAAAACTAAGTGGGTGTGCATCCAACTTTCTTGCTCATGAAGACCTTGGGCATTTGAGGAAGCCCATCATCGGAATATGCAAGCCAAGTTCTATAATGAAAAATTCTCACTAGTATATGAAAGTGACAACATAGGAGACTCTCTATATGAAAAACATGGTGCTACTTTGAAGAACTAGTGTGGAATGGGATAGCAACATTGCCCCTTCTCTCTTTTTCTCGCATTTTTGTGTTGGAACCTTTTTGGCCTCCTTTCCCCCCTTTTTTTATTTCCTCGCTGAGACAATGCTCTAATAATGATGATCATCACACTTCTATTTACTTACAACTCGATATGACTCTATATGAATGCCTCTAGTAGTGTACTAGGATGTGCAATGATGCTAGCGTAACATGTATAATAATAATGAACGGTGGCTGAGCCAGAAATACTATGTCAGCTATATGATCAAGCAAAGCAATATGACAATGATTATGTGTGTCATATAAGAACGGTGGTAGTTGCATGGAAATATATCTCGGAATGGCTATGGAAATGCCATGATAGGTAGGTATGGTGGCTGTTTTGAGGAAGATATAAGGAGGCTTATGTGTGATAGAGCGTATCATATCATGAGGTTTGGATGCACTGACAAAGTTTGCACCAACTCTCAAGGTGAGAAAGGGCATTGCACGGAACCAAAGAGGCTAGCAAATTGCGAAAAGATGAGAGTGCGTATAATCCATGGACTCACATTAGTCATAAAGAACTCACATACTTATTGTGAAATTTTATTAGCCCTCAAAGCAAAGTACTCCTATGCATGCCCCTAGGGGGATAGATTGGTAGGAAAGGACCATTGCTCGTCCCCGACCACCACTCATAAGGACGACAATCAATAATAAATCATGCTCCAACTTCTTAGCATAACTAGGACTAGCATGCATGCTTCGAGAATCAAAAACCTTAACATCAATATTCTTACTAAATCGCAATCATTAACTAGTACCTCCCACATATTCCCATCTTAATATCGCAAAACTATTGCAAGGAATCAAATTTATCATATTCAGTGATCTACATGATTTTTTATTATATCCCTCTTGAATACCTATCATATTAGGACCAATTTCATAACACTGCATATTGCCATTACTATTTATTAGGCTCTGAAAAATATATAAGTTAAGCATGATACTGCAACTATTTCTTTAAAATATAACCACCGCCGTTCTCTAAAAGATAAAAGTGAAGCACTAGAGCAACTGCCTAGCTCAAAAGATATAAGTGAAGGACATAGAGTATTATTACAAATCATGAATAAATGTGTGTCCCTATCAAAAGGTGTGTGCAACAAACAATGATTGTGGCAAACTAAAAAGCAAACAAAGGAAGGACTACTATAATACTAGACGCTCCAAGCAAAACTCATATCATGTGATGAATAAAAATATAGCTCCAAGTAGCAATGGATTGTAGACAAAAGAGGGGATGCTATTCGGGGCATCCCCAAGATTAGATGCTTGGTTATCCTTTTATATAACCTTGGGGTGACTTGGGCATACCCAATCCTAGGGTCTTGCCGCTCCTTATTCCTTCATCCATCGCGATCTCACTCAAAACTTGAAAACTTCAGCACACAAAACTCAACAGAAACCTCATGAGATCCGTTATTATAACAAGCAAATTATAAAATTTAGGTACTGTTATAAACCCATTGATATTTTATTATTGCATAATACCTACTGTATTCTAACTTCTTCATGACTTATACTCCTAGATATAATTCATAGATTCATCAAAACAAGCAAACTAAGCAACAAAAACAGAATCAGTCAAAAACAGAACAGTCTGTAATGATCTAAACAAAGTAAATACTTGTGTAACTCCAAAAATTCTCAAACATTAGGACAACGTGAGAAATTTGTATATAAATAATGTGTAAAATAATCAGAACTTTATCACTTTCCAGTCAATTTTCAAAATTCCAGTACTGGATGCAAAAGTTTCTATTTTTTCACATATTCAAGTCAACTATCAACCAAATCATCCCAAAGGCTTTACTTGGCGCAAACACTAATTTAAACATAAAAACACAAAAATAGAAGTAGCAAAATTGTATGAACACTCAAAAACAAAAAAGAAAACAAGAAAAATAAGATAACTATTGGGTTGCCTCCCAGCAAGCGTTATTGTTTTACGCCCCTTGCTAGGCGTAATGCATAGTTTCAAGTATTGCAATCCTTAGTTTTCATCCCATAGGTGGCCCTCATAATTTATTCATGTGGTGGATTAATTCTCTATCTAGGGAAGTGTTCCATTCCTTTATTTAATGGAAATTGAAACCTTATGTTTCCTTCTTTCATATCAATAATAGCACCTATGGTTCGTAGGAAAGGCCTACCAAGTGTTATAGGACAAGATATATTACATTCAATATCAAGCACAATGAAATCCACGGGAACATAGTTTATATTAGCAAGAATAAGAACATCATATTATTTATTCTACCCAAAGGTTTCTTAATAGTGGAATCCTCTAGATGCAAATTAAGGGAACATTCACCCATATCGGTAAGGCCTAGCACATCACATAAAAGATTTTGGTATAGTGGAAGCGCTAGCACCTAAATCACATAGAGCATTACATTCATAATATTTAGTGTTTACTTTAATAGTAGGTTCCCATTCATCATGTAATTTCCTAGGTATTGAAATCTCCAACTCTAGCTTTTCTTACATGAGCTTTTATCATAGCTTCTACGATATGTTTAGTAAAACCATTATTTTGTTCATAAGCATTAGGGAATTTATCATGGATTGCAACAAGGAAATACACTCAATTAAAGAAAAATTATCATAATTAAATTCCTTGTAACCCAAAGTAGCGGGCACATCACTAGTTAAAGTCTTGACCTCTCCAAACCCACTTTTATTATTAGTATCATTATTCATCACCCTCAATTGGGATGCCTTATAGCTAAAGTTGACTCATCTCCAGTCCCTTTTTCATTAATTTTTATATTATTAAACAAAGATTCAATGGGTGAGACAGCAATCATTTTAATATCATCATCATGATTATGCTAAAAATAGGGTGGAATAGCCTTTTTTAGGAATTCTCGCTTAGCTCTCAACCTAGCGGTTCTTTATTTACTTTCATTAATGGAGACATAGATAACTTTAATGGATTCATTAATACCCATGCTTAGGTGGCAACAATTTAGATTTAGGAGTTGCCACATCATGAGCAATTTTATCCATGTTCCTAGCCATATCATCAAAATTCAATTTTTCTTCTACCATGGCATTAAAAATCTTTGAGAATTTATGAATTCTTTAATATTGCCCTCAAGATCAGTAGGTATCATATTATTATTATTATTATTATTATTATTATTATTATTATTATTATTATTATTATTAGAACTTCCATAGGAATTTCCATAATCATCAGAGGAATATCCGAGATACGGTCTAGGATTAAAATGACCACATAAGCGTTGTTATTGAAATTATTTCTAGAGACAAAATTCACATAAAAGGCATCATTATTTGGATCAATCAAAGTAGACAATGACACGTCATTTGGATTAACATGAGCATTTTTATTAGCAACCAATTTCATGAGAGCATCCATTTTATCATTCAAAGTAGTAATTTCTTCGACAGAATTTACCTTCTTACCAGTTGAAGCTCGTTCGGTATGCCATTGGGAGTAATTCACCATAATATTATCACGGAGTTTTGTAGCTTCTCCCAATGTGATTTCCATGAAGGTTCCACCTGCAGAAGAGTTTGATATGTTTTGATGATGTCTCCCCGGCAACCGCGCCATAAATTCTTCCTGCTACTTGTGAGCTGCGTTGGGATTTCCTCAAAGAGGAGAGGAGATGTAGTGTAGTAGAGACAAGTATTTCCCTTAGTTAAGAACCAGGGTTATTAATCTGGTAGGAGTATCACACAAAACCTCGTGAACAACACCTGCACACACAAAAGCAAATGCTAGCACCCAACGCAAACAAGAGGGTTGCCAATCCCCTTAGTGGTTACTTGCAAGGATTAAATCTTGTAGTGGTAGACAGATAAATTGCAAAGGCGAAACAAAAGTAAATAGAAAATTGCAGAAAGGTATTTTTGTGTTTTCATATATGATAAAGGTAGACCCGGGGGCCATAGTTTTCACTAGAGGCTTCTCTCTCGAGCACATAGCATACGGCGGGTGAACAATTACTGTTGGGAAATTGATACAAAAGCGCATAGTTATGATGATATTCAAGGAAATTATTATGTTATAGGCATCACGTCCGAGACAAGTAGACCAAGTCCTTCCTGCATCTACTACTATTGCTCCACCAATCGACCGCTATCCAGCAACATCTATGGTATTAAGTACTCCCTCCGTTCCAAAATAAGTGTCTCAAACTTAGTACAACTTTATACTAACTTTGGTACAAAGTTGAGACACTTATTTTAGGACGGGGAAGTATAAAACAGAGTAACGCCTTAAGCAAGATGACATGGTGTAGAGAAAGTAAACCCAGTCAATATGAATAAACCCTGTTGTTTTACCCTTAATAGCAGCAATACAAATACGTGTCTTGTCCCTTTCTGTCACTAGGATATAGATCACCACAAGATTGAACCCATTACAAAGCACCTATCCCATTGAAGATAAATCAATCTAGGTGGCCAAACCAAACAGATAGATCGGAGAGAAACACAAAGCTGCTTTAACAATCATGCATAATAATGTTCAGAAAAGACTCCATGAATATTCATAAATATTTAGATCATAAACCCACAATTCATTGGATCGCAACAAACACACTGCAAAAGAAGATTACATCAGATAGAACTCCAAGAACATCAAGGAGAACATTGTATTGAAGATCAAAGAGAGATAAAAAGCCATCTAGCTACTAGCTATGGACCCATAGGTCTATGGTAAACTACTCACACATCATCGGAGGGGCAGCAAGGTTGATGTAGAAGCCCTCCATGATCGATTCCCCCTTCAGTAGAGTATCAGAAAAGGCCTCCATATGGGATCTCGCGAGAACAGAAGCTTGCGGCAATGGAAAAAGTGTTTGTGCAGCTCTCTGTTAGTTTCCTTATTTTAGAGAATTTATTGAGGTGGAATTAGGTCAAATGGAGCAACCAGGGGGCCACGAGGAACCATGCCATACCTACCCCCTGGGCACAACCTGTTGCCTTGCCGTTTTCTCATTTGCCTTCTGGTCTACTTCCGAAGCTTCTAGGGTATCTTTTGCCTAGAAAAAATCAACAAAAAGCGTCGTAGCGTTTTGACTCCATTTGGTACTAATTTTCTGGAAAACCAAAGACAGGAAAAAACAACAACTGGCACTAGGCACTAGGTTAATAGGTTAGTTCCAAAAATGATATAAAATAATATAAAATTGAAAATAAAACATCCAAGATTGATACTATAATAGCATGGAACAATAAAACATTATAGATATGTTGGAGATGTATCAGTCCTTTTCTATAAAAAGGATTGGGCCACCTTTCTGCACCTTGGTTACTGTTGTTACTTGTTACGAATTACCTTGCTACAAAATTATCTGTTACCACTACTTTCAGTACTTGGAGAGAATACCTTGCTTAAAACCACTTGTCATTTCCTTCTCCTCCTTGTTGGGTTCGACACTCTTACTTATCGAAAGCACTATGATTGATCCCCTATACTTGTGGGTCATCAAGGCTCTTTTTTGGTGCCACATGGAGTGAAACGCCTTTGGTAAGAGAAATTTGGTAAGGAAACATTTTTATTACATGCTGAAATTTACCGCCAGTTGTTACTAAGGAAAATAATCCTTTGAGGGGCTTGTTCGGGGTATCTTCACCTCGACCGGAAGCAATAAGAGTTGCCCCTCAACCTACTGAACCTATTTAAAATATTTATTATGAAATTCCCTTGGGTATGTTAGAGAAACTGCTGGCTAATCCATATGCAGGAGATGGACCAATACATCCTGATATGCACTTGATCTATATAGATGAAATTTGCGGATTGTTTAAGCTTGCAGGTTTATCCGAGGATGTAGTTAAGAAGAAAGTATTCCCTTTATCTTTGAGGGTAAAGGCATTGATATGGTATATGTTATTGGATGTACTGGAACATGGGATTGGAACCGGTTGAAACTAGAATTTCATCAGAAGTTTTATCCTATGCATTTGGTTCACTATGATCAGAATTATATATAAAGTTTTTTGCCTATTGAAGGAGAAAGTATGGCTCAATCTTGGGGAGGCTTAAATACATGATGCACACATGTCCCAATCATGAGCGCTCAAGAGAAATAATTATACAGAACTTTTATGCTCGGCTTTCTCACTATTGAATTCAAATGGGATCTCCTGGAAACAATTAAATGCAACTCTGAATATTCAGAAATCGACAAAGTTAATGAGTCATGTATAAATCTTGAGTTTGATTGTGTTAAATGTTCGATGGAAACATATGATTTTCATAAGTTTAGTGTGAAATATGGACTTGACTCTGAGATAGTAGCCACTTTTCGTAAATCATTTGCTGCTCATGTTGATCTCCCTAACGAGAAGTGGTTTAAGTTTCATCTACCTACTGAAGAAAATTGTGAGGAACCTATTATAGCTAAAGATGAAACAATCATTTATAATGTTGATCTAGCTGTGCCTATGGCTTATATTGAGAAACCTCCTTTGCCTGTTAGGATTAAGGAACATGCTAAAGCTACAATTGTGGTTCATAAGAGTCATATTAGAACACCTAAACCCTCTGAAAAAATTAAGATAGAAGCTAATATTGCAATGGTTAAAGATCTCTTGGTTGATAATATTGATGGTCATGGTATTTACTTCTGTTACAAGGCTGCTAGAATTGTTAAACCTTCTAGAAATGAACAAGATACGTTAGACAAGAATAAGCCTGTTGTTAGCATGATCGTTGTTTCTGTTAAAACTGGAGATCATTGTTACCATGGTTTATGTGATATGGGTGCTAGTGTGTGCGCTATTCCTTTTTCTCTTTATCAAGAATTTATGAATGACATTACACCTGTTGAGATTGAAGATACTATTAAACTTTCAAATAGAGATACTATTTCACCACTGGGATTGTTAGAGGTGTCGAAGCTTCTGAGGTTAGATAAAATCCCCTATTAATTTATTATTACTTGCATCACAACAATATTTTTGTGTCCCATTATATTCTGGAATACTGTTAATGCTGAAATTGATTGTGTTAAAGAAAAGGTTAGAGTTAAGTTTTGTAATGTATCTCATGAGTTTAATTTCACTAAGTTTAGTAAACAACCTCATGAGAAAGAATTGTCTAGTAAAGATGAAATTATTGGTCTTGCTTCTATTGTCGTACCTCCTTCTGGTCCATTAGAACAATACTTTCTAGACCATGAAAATGGTATGCATATGAATGAAAGAAATGAAATAGATAATATATTATTCAAACAAGCACCTATCCTTAAACATAGTCTGCCTCTTTAAACATTGGGAGATCCTCTCCGACCTAAGAGTGACCCTGTGTTTGAATTAAGGATACTACCTGATACACTGAAATATGCTTATCTTGATGAAAAGAAGATATATCCTGTTATTATTAATGCTAACCTTTCAGAGCATGAAGAAAAGAGATTACTCAAAACATTAAGGAAGCATTGTGCTGCAATTGGATATACCCTTGATGATCTTAAGGACATTAATCCCACCATATGCCGACACAAGATTAATATGGAGCCTGGTGCTAAGCCAGTTGTTGATCATCAACGTCATCTGAATCCTAAAATGAAGGATGTGGTAAGAACTGGAATATTAAAGCTTCTAGAGGCATGTATAATTTATCCTATAGATGATAGTAGATGGCTAAGTCATGCTCTTTGTGTCCCTGGGAAAGGAGGCATCACTGTTGTCCCTGATGTTAAAAATGAGCTTATGCAACAAAGAATTGTAATTGGTTATAGGATGGTAATTGATTTCGGGAAATTAAATAAAGCTACTAGAAAAGATCATTATCCCTTGTCTTTTTTGATCAAATGTTAGAAAGATTATCTAAGTATACTGCTACTTGTGAGCTGCATTGGGATTTCCCCAAAGAGGAGAGGATGATGCAATATAGTAGAGATAAGTATTTCCCTCAGTTATGAACCAAGGTTATCAATCCAGTAGGAGAACCACGCAACACCTCGTTAGAAGTACCTACACACAAAATAACAAATACTTGCACCCAACGCAAACAAGGGGTTTACAATCCCTTGGCGGTTAATTGCAAGGATCAAATCTCGTAATGATCGATAGATAAACAAAAACACAAAATAAATTAAAGTAAATAAAATTGTAGCAAAGTATTTTTAATTTTAATATATGATAAAGATAGACCTGGGCCATAGTTTTCACTAGAGGCTTCTCTCTTGAACATAGCATACGGTGGATGAACAAATTACTGTTGGGCAATTGATAGAAAAGCGAATGATCATGACGATATCCAAGGCAATGATCATGTGTATAGGCATCATGTCCAAGACAAGTAGACCGACTCCTACCTGCATCTACTACTATTACTCCACACATCGATCACTATCCAGCATGCATATAGAGATTAAGTTCATAAAGAACGGAGTAACGCTTTAAGCAAGATGACATGATGTAGACAAAGTAAATCCAATCAATATGAATAAACCCCATCGTTTTATCCTTAATGACAACGATACAAATACGTGCCATGTCCCTTTCTGTCATTGGTATTGAGCAGAGCAAGATCGAACCCATCACAAAGCACATTTCCCATTGCAAGATAAATCAATCTAGTTGGCCAAACCAAATGGATAGACCAGAGAGAAATACAAAGCTATAAAAATCATGCATCAAAGACTTCAAAGAAGACTCAAATAATATTCATGGATAATATGATCATAAACCCACAATTCATCAGATCCCAACAAACACACCACAAAAAATAATTACATCGATGAGACCGGATGGAACAACTTGGTGAGACCAACTGGTGATCACCTAAGGACTTCCCACACTTCGGTGAGACCGATCGAAACCACTCAGAAATTTTGAGATGAAATCAAGAGGCAACAGAAGGTTGGCAAGAGCACTTCGGTGGGACCGATGGGTCATATCAGTGAGACTGAATTGCTAGGGTTTAGGCATTGGCTATATCAAGTGTAACTCGATGAGTCCGGGTAGATGTGTAATGGTGGGACCAAGTTTGACTTTATGGTTTTGGACATAGATGAATGTGAAGGTGTGGCTGAAGGTTTTGCAGCAATTTCTCTAAGCACTTGAGCAAATTGTGTTGGGGAACGTAGTAATAATTCAAAAAAGTCCTACGTGTCACCAAGATCGAGATGCTAGCAACGAGAGAGAGGGAGTGCATCTTCAAACCCTTGAAGATCGCTAAGCGGAAGCGTTATAAGAACGCGGTTGATGGAGTCGTACTCGCGGCGATTCGAATCGCGGATGATCCGATCCAAGCGCCGAACGGACGGCGCCTCCGTGTTAAACACACGTACAGCCTGGGGATGTCTCCTCCTTCTTGATCCAGCGAGGGAGAGGAGAAATTTAGTGAGAAATCCGGCAACACAATGGCGTGGTGGTGGAGCTCGTGGTTCTCCGGCAGGGCTTCACTACGCTCAACGGAGGAGGAGGAGTTGGAGGGGGAGGGTTGCTGTGACGCCCCCGATTTAATCGTACACTAATCATACACGCAAATGTGTACGATCAAGATCAGGGACTCACGGGAAGATATCACAACACAACTCTAAAACATAAATAAGTCATACAAGCATCATAATACAAGCCAGGGGCCTCGAGGGCTCGAATATAAGTGCTCGATCATAGACGAGTCAGCGTAAGCAACATTATCTAAGTACAGACATAAGTTAAACAAGTTTGCCTTAAGAAGGCTAGCACAAACTGGGATACAGATCGAAAGAGGCGCAGGCCTCCTGCCTGGGATCCTCCTAAACTACTCCTGGTCGTCGTCAGCGGGCTGCACGTAGTAGTAGGCACCTCCGGTGTAGTAGTCGTCATCGACGGTGGCGTCTGGCTCCTGGGCTTCGACATCTGGTTGCGACAACCAGGTAGAAGGGAAAGGGGGAAAAGAGGGAGAAAAGCAACCGTGAGTACTCATCCAAAGTACTCGCAAGCAAGGAGCTACACTACATATGCATGGGGATATGTGTAAAGGGCCATATCGGTGGACTGAACTGCAGAATGCCAGAATAAAAGGGGGATAGCTAATCCTGTCGAAGACTACGCTTCTGGCAGCCTCCGTCTTGCAGCATGTAGAAGAGAGTAGATTGAAGTCCTCCAAGTAGCATCTCCAAATAGCATCTCCAAATAGCATCTCCAAGTAGCATCTCCAGTCGCATTGCATAGCATAATCCTACCCGGCGATCCTCTCCTCGTCGCCCTGTAGAAAAGCGATCACCGGGTTGTCTGTGGAACTTGGAAGGGTGTGTTTTATTAAGTATCCGGTTCTAGTTGTCATAAGCTCAAGGTACAACTCCAAGTCGTCCTGTTACCGAAGATAACGGCTATTCGAATAGATTAACTTCCCTGCAGGGGTGCACCACATAACCCAACACGCTCGATCCCATTTGGCCGGACACACTTTCCTGGGTCATGCCCGGCCTCGGAAGATCAACACGTCGCAGCCCCACCTAGGCAAAACAGAGAGGCCAGCACGCCGGTCTAAACCTAAGCGCACAGGGGTCTGGGCCCATCGCCCATAGCACACCTGCACGTTGCGAGGGCGGCCGGAAGCAGACCTAGCCTAGTAGGCGTTCCAGTCCAATCCGGCGCGCGCCGCTCCGTCGCTGACGTCTGAAGTGCTTCGGCTGATACCACGACGCCGGGATACCCATAACTACTCCCACATAGATGGTTAGTGCGTATAGGCTCGTAGCCAACTCAGATCAAATACCAAGATCTCGTTAAGCGTGTTAAATATCCGCGAACGCCGAACAGGGCCAGGCCCACCTCTCTCCTAGGTGGTCTCAACCTGCCCTGTCGCTCCGCCACAAAGTAACAGTCGGGGGCCGTCGGGAACCCAGGCCCACCTCTACCGGGATGGAGCCACCTGTCCTTTCAGCCCCCTCATCAGAATCACTTGCGGGTACTCATCGAGCTGACCCGACTTTAGTCACCATCTGTATAGTATGTATGTATGTATAGTATATACCCGTGATCACCTCCCGAGTGATCACGGCCCAATAGTATAGCAAGGCAGACTGACAAGAATGTAGGGACAATAATGATAAACTAGCATACTATACTAAGCATCTAGGATTGCGGGTAAGGTATCAATGACTATAGCAACAATGACAGGCTATGCATCAGAATAGGATTAACGGAAAGCAGTAACATGCTACACTACTCTAATGCAAGCAGTATAGAGGAGAATAGGCGATATCTGGTGATCAAGGGGGGGGGGGCTTGCCTGGTTGCTCTGGCAAGAGAGAGGGGTCGTCAACTCCGCAGTCGAACTGGTCAGCAGCAGCGTCGGTCTCGTAGTCTACCGGAGAGAAGAGGGGGAAGAAATAATGAATACAGAGCAAACAAAGCACCACAAAATATATCAAGGCAATACGCGGTGTTCGGTGTGCCCTAACGCGGTAGTAGGTGATACCGGTGAAGGGGGGAAAACCCCCGGGAAAGTATTCCCGGTGTTTCGTGTTTTCGGGCAGAGGAGCCGGAGGGGGAAAGTTGCGGGTTCGATAGGTTAGGGGTGTGTGGCGGACGAACGGACCGCGTATCCGGATTCGTCTCGTCGTTCTGAGCAACTTTCATGTAGAAAGTATTTTAATCCGAGTTACGGATTAAAAGATATGATTTTCTAAAGATTTTATTAATTTCTGGAATTTAATTAATTATTTAATTAATTCGAAAATGAATTAATGACATCAGCATGATGTCATGCTGACATCAGCAGTCAACAGAGTTGACTGGTCAACCTGACCAGTGGGTCCCACTGGTCAGTGACACATTTTAATTAACAGTAGTTAATTAAGTTAATTAATCATTAGGTTAATTAATTTTAATTGGTTAATTTAATCAGAATTAATTAAGTTAATTAATTAGTTAATTAATTAATTTCATTATTTATTTATTATTACTATTTTTTTTTATCAAAACGTTCTCTGGGCGGGGCCCACTTGTCATTGGCCCCGGGGGCCTTAGCGGATCGGGCGCAGGGGCTCAGCCCGAACGGGTGCTAGCCCGCGGGGGCGCCCCCAATCGGGCAACAAGGGTCGGCTGGAGGGCGCGGGCGCCAGCACGCCGGCGTTGAGCTCCGGCGGCTGCGACCGGGCAGAGCACGGGGAGGGCCGCGACTAACTGGTGCGGGGGCTCGCAGCCGACACCATGAGAGGCGAGGGTGAGCGCGCCTGGGGGTCTCGGTGGTCGCGAGCGGAGGCGGCCGGGAACGTGCCGGCCACGGTAGATGGGGTGAGCGCGGACGGGGCGAGGAGCAACGGGTCGGCGCGGCGACGGGCGCGACCGAGCGGCCGAGCGCGCGCACTGGGCGGCCAGGACACGTGAGGGGGGGGGGTGCGCGACGACGGGGTTCGTGGAGAGGGGCAGAGGGGAGTGGAGAGGGGCAAGGCCTCACAGGGGGGGTTCGTGGGGTCCGGGGCAGTGGGCGCGGGGTCGGCCGGTGAGGAGGAGACCGTGGACGGGGCGGTGTAGACGGGGAGGCGGCGCTGACGACGGAGGGTAGCTCCGGCGTCGATGCAGGGCGTCGGGGGCGTCGATTACCCCCGACCGGATCCACGTAGGAGGGAGGTTGAGGAGGCAGGCCGGTGGGGAAGGGCGCCATCGAGGACGCGTCGGGGACGGGCGCAGGGTCCTCGGGCGCGGCGTCCCGCGAAGCCAGGGCGGCGACGATGCTCGAGGGGAGGGGGGGTCCGTCGGTGGAGGGGTCGACGACGAGGGCGGCGTGGTGAGGCGGTCGACGAGCGTGGGAGAAGGGCGCCGTGAGGCGGCACCGGGCGACGACCGGGGGATCGGCCCCGATCCGATCTGGATCGGGGGAGAGGGAGAGACGAGGGAGTGAGGGGGGAGGGGGGTTGGTTCGGTTAGGGTTTCGGGGTGGAGTGAGGATATGGGGAGTGGGGTGGGCCGGCCTGGTGGGTTGGCCCAGTGGGGGGTTGTGGCCTGCTGGGCCGAAGCCCAGTGGGGGGGGGGTTGCTTTCTCTTTTTTTTAGCTTTGTTTTCTGTTTTCTTTTCTTTATCTATTTTCTTTTAATTTCTGTTTTATAAAATATAAGTACAACTCCTAATTTAATGTTATAATTTATTCTACTGCCCCAAAAGTTTGACACCTAATTAAAATAGTTTGTATTATTATTATTTTTGGCATTTAATTAATTGTTATAGCTGCTATTTTAATTAGTTTAGAGCCTTTAAACATTTTATAAAATTTGTGATTTCTCCACTAGTATTACCCATGATTTATTTGACACATTTTGGACATTTTAGTTTTAATGTTTGAAAACTTTTGTTGTTCGCCTAAATCTCAAATTTGAATTTGAATCGTTTTCGAACTAACGTGAGATTAGCGACAGTAACGGAGGTGATGTGGTGTCATTAGTAGAGGTTACTGTAGCTTGATTATCCGGGCGTCACAATTCTCCTCCACTACAAGAAATCTCGTCCCGAGATTTAGGAGCAGGAGTAAGGGGGGAGGGATCTAATTACGAAATGCTAACGGATCTTCTCAGTCTTGGTTGCTCTTCTCGAAGAGGTCGACCCATTATATTGATGTCTTCCTTTCTCTGCTTCAGGTCATCATGATGAAGTCATCATCCTTTCTTCGGAAATTTCATCGTACTAACGAAAGATTAAGGGGGTATACCGAAGAATGGATCTCTGCAGGGTAGATTATCTGGTAGACAACAATGAGGAAGGTGGCGGAAAGTAACTCTCGAATTGAAATTTAAGACAATATCGAGAGCAAAGCAAGAAGGTGCAAAATAGAAGTTTCAAGCGCATAGGTAATCGTTCGTTGCCTGAAGCAAAGTGTGAAAGGAGTTCAGAGCAATGGGAATAAGTATTGCGTCTGATACCAAATTGATGATCTCATCAGAAGGTGGCTCGTGAATTACACACGAGGCCACGCGTGAGGAATAACTTTGGGAACAGGGGGTGTACAAGAGAGTTAGGTTTCGTTCCTGGGACCTGTGGGTTATGGGCCCATCATGTGGGTTAAAAGTAGAAAGGGGGGCTGACATCTTGTACGATCACGATAGCAAGGCATGTCAGAGAGTAGCATGTCAGTTATGTTGGCAACAATGTCGGTACCAAGGGCGAGGGACGAAGAGAACCATTTTCCTGCTCGTTGAACGAGGAGGACCAGTAGGCAAAGTTCTCGTCCATCGATGGTTACCGGAATGTCATCAACAAAAGTAACAGGGTCTTACTGACAGAATTGTACAACGAGATGTTTACATAAGCAGGAAAATATTACTTCTCAGATAATATAGATCAGAAGAAAGGTTAAACCAACAATGGAAGGAAAATATGATCATCAGATTAAACAGAACAATGGAAAGGAAAATGTGTTTAAACACATATTTCAGGGGTATATCCTTCCCAATGACAAGCAGAGCATGATATCCATGACAGGATATAAAGTAGAAAACCATTTAGGTAAGGGGGAAGGAATCTCATGATATTACCCATACAACGGTGTTAGGATAAGTGATAAATAAAATTTAGCATCGTGCTTCAAATGTTCCTGTTGAAAATCGGAGTACCGTTGACATGCTTCGAGATAGCATTGACATGGTCTTCAGGTGAAGATCAGACTTTGGAAACACGAAGGATCCATCAGAAATAACTTGTAGAATAAGTCTTACAATTTCCTCATGGACGAATGGATAACCTTGCTGAAAAGGAATCTATAATGATAGGTCCTCCAACCGGGGGGGGGGGGTGCTAGGCATGACATCATGTTAGCGGGTCATCAAAGGATCAACATCATAACTCTTGGAAAGGTGTCCCAACCATCATATCTGACCAAGATTCAGATCCGATTGGTGTCAGGATACCTCAGACTTAGGATACCTGAGAAGAAAAGGTGCAACGCAAATTGACGAGATGACATTGTAAGATTCTCGGGGAAATGAACTATGAAGTGTTTTCCGTTATCAAGAGTCCATCATTAACCCAAGGAGAGGACAAGGAGGTGTCTGGTGAACTCAACGGCAATTCACCGAGATTCCCAAAAGATGGATTTCCACAATTAAGTGAACAAGGAGATAACATTGGTCAGATCAAATGATATAAGGAAGTATGCTCGAGGAAAACATACACAATTAAACATTGGTTGAAAGGTGCGCCCGAAATATGGGTTGGGTTGCACGAACAATGTCAGAATGGTGATTCAATAGTCAATAGCCTAAGAATGAACTTTCGACCATTAACTTCAAAAAAATAGGGTTGCTAGAAGGAAAGAATCCAAACAACACCGTTCACTTGTTGGAATTAACACGGGGACCAATAAAGAATGGTGATGGTGAGAAGTATTTCTATGTCAAGAATTCTCAAGAGGTGGAACAAATCTCAGAACATTCTTGACATAAAGGATGGTAATACTCCAAGGTAAAAAGAACAATTGCTGGATAGCAAGGAACTCAAGGTATAACACCAAACATGAACAAGCTTGTGTTGGTGGGAAGGCAATAAAGTGGTCGACGATAATACAATTCATCGAGGGCAAGGATGTTATTTCTCATCATGAATTCAATTGATATCCTGGATGAGCTCAGAATGTCGATGATCACGACACCTTTGTCGCGAGAGTTCATGAAGATGTAATCGATCGGTAACGACATCAAGTCAAGTAATGATGAAGTGAAAGGTTATTGGAACCAAGGGTACGACACAAACTCGAAACCAAGCTTGTTGTTCAAGGCGAAATGATATGACGATGAGGATCGACATAAGGTTAGTTCATCGTCGAAAATTGGTGCTCCGAGAATAAGGACCAGGTAGCACAGTTAGAATCGTCACGACAATGATATAGCCAAACAAGCTAGGAATGGCGTGATCGGGTACAAACTCGTACTTATAGAAGCTTACTGAAGAGTTGTTGAACCGAAGAGCGGACTCGGTTCAGTTATCGATGTCTTTGAGTGTTCAATAACCAGAGCCCGCGAAAAATTGGAATCAGTGGGAAGGTAGCACTTGATGAAGAACTCATAAAAAGTTATGCAGTTCCATGATAATCTCGAGATACCAGGGGGGTAATACTCGACACAAGATCAAAGTAAAGGTTGGACTGGTGTATTGATCCATAGAAGACAATTATTTTGACTTGTCCGAGAAAGGAGAACAAAGAAGAACAATCATGGTCGGAACCACGGTTGCAAAAGGCCAGATCCTAGATATAAGATGAACTTATACCAAAGGAATAATTTATTTAAGAGAAACTTTAATGATAAGATCTACATCGTGTCCATGGGCATGAACACAAGTTCAAGGTCGACTCCCACTTCTCCAATGCATAACATTTCATTCACTTCTCACGTTCGATGAAGTTGCAGTGTTGAAATTTTATCTGGTGAAGCACCAGAAGAGTATGACTCGTGAAAACTTTCGGGTTCACACGGTTTAGAGAAGGCATATGTTCAATCCATAGGGGCTTCTTAGAAACATATACCACAAGTTTCAAGAGTAAATAACACAAGCCCGAAAGCAGAGCATGGTTGGCCAAGCAGAGGATACAACTTAACAAAGGCATTATGTATCAGGGGAAGAACTCACAAGGTGATCAAATGTGAAGGACACTGTCGGATAACCATCCAACAAAGGACTTGATGGTCCACAAAGGATCTGATACGAGTATCGGTACTCAACTAGAGGAAGAAGAATGCAAGGAGATCAGATTATAGAAACAACTGACTAACTCAATTGTCAAATGCAAAGGAATTATGATTTCCAAATCAAGGGATCAGAAGCAATGCTCTGATTAGGGATGGATAAGTTGAATAGCCTTAGGGTACAATCAACGACAATTGGATTGCTCGAGAACCAATTCCAGTTAAAAGAATGGAAGCTCCGCCGAAAGGTAATTTATAAGGATCAATGATGATTGCGTGTATTCGCAACATATTGAGTCAACAGACTCAAAATGATAATGACAAGGAATGTCATTAAGACTACGAGACTTATGGGATTAACCATAATGCAAGCAAGCAAGAATTTCAAGAGCCAAAGGCTCCAGAGGATTTTCGGAAGATCGAATATTATTTTGAAGACTTTTGTGAAACACATGAACAACTGGGGATGAGCGGATACTCGACAAGTGCGAGAAATTATTCTTAGGGGTATTCAAGTGACAAGAACAGCAAGGCAGTAAGCTCAAGGGATTATCAAAATCACGACGAGTTTTTCAGGGTATCTTGTAATAACAAGACCACTGGGGATGAATGTAAGAATAACAAATGCAAGTAGTTATCCATAAGGGTTTGCGATGGAAGGTGAATTGCAAACGCGAAGAACAGAAGTTCTCGGGTTAACAGCGGAGAGTAACTTCAGTGTCTTCTGGTGCAGCAGACGATCATCAGTAATAAGGGGCTCTCCGGGTGAAAATGATAACGAGATCCTAATGTTAGATTTAGTAAAATTCATTTAACCTGAATAGAAGAGATGTCAGAGTCCCAGAGTATAGGTCGAGGAATAAAAGATCCTAGTACCACCCGATGGCGACGTGGGCCCGTAAGGCACACAGCCAAGTTAGTAAAAGTTTTTGTAATGTCTAGACTCGACTTCGGCCAAGGAGTGTGGAAGGGGGATTCCTACAGGCAGTCGGCTCTGATACCAACTTGTGACGCCCCCGATTTAATCGTACACTAATCATGCACGCAAATGTGTACGATCAAGATCAGGGACTCACGGGAAGATATCACAACACAACTCTAAAATAAAATAAGTCATACAAGCATCATAATACAAGCCAGGGGCCTCGAGGGCTCGAATACAAGTGCTCGATCATAGACGAGTCAGCGGAAGCAACAATATCTGAGTACAGACATAAGTTAAACAAGTTTGCCTTAAGAAGGCTAGCACAAACTGGGATACAGATCGAAAGAGGCGCAGGCCTCCTGCCTGGGATCCTCCTAAACTACTCCTGGTCGTCGTCAGCGGGCTGCACGTAGTAGTAGGCACCTCCGGTGTAGTAGGGTCGTCGTCGACGGTGGCGTCTGGCTCCTGGGCTCGGCATCTGGTTGCGACAACCAGGTAGAAGGGAAAGGGGAAAAGAGGGAGAAAAGCAACCGTGAGTACTCATCCAAAGTACTCGCAAGCAAGGAGCTACACTACATATGCATGGGGATATGTGTAAGGAGGCCATATCGATGGACTGAACTGCAGAATGCCAGAATAAAGGGGGATAGCTAATCCTGTCGAAGACTACGCTTCTGGCAGCCTCCGTCTTGCAGCATGTAGAAGAGAGTAGATTGAAGTCCTCCAAGTAGCATCTCCAAATAGCATCTCCAAATAGCATCTCCAAGTAGCATCTCCAGTCGCATCGCATAGCATAATCCTACCCGGCGATCCTCTCCTCGTCGCCCTGTAGAAAAGCGATCACCGGGTTGTCTGTGGAACTTGGAAGGGTGTGTTTTATTAAGTATCCGGTTCTAGTTGTCATAAGGTCAAGGTACAACTCCAAGTCGTCCTGTTACCGAAGATCATGGCTATTCGAATAGATTAACTTCCCTGCAGGGGTGCACCACATAGCCCAACACGCTCGATCCCATTTGGCCGGACACACTTTCCTGGGTCATGCCCGGCCTCGGAAGATCAACACGTCGCAGCCCCACCTAGGCAAAACAGAGAGGCCAGCACGCCGGTCTAAACCTAAGCGCACAGGGGTCTGGGCCCATCGCCCATAGCACACCTGCACGTTGCGAGGGCGGCCGGAAGCAGACCTAGCCTAGTAGGCGTTCCAGTCCAATCCGGCGCGCGCCGCTCCGTCGCTGACGTCTGAAGTGCTTCGGCTGATACCACGACGTCGGGATACCCATAACTACTCCCACGTAGATGGTTAGTGCGTATAGGCTCGTAGCCAGACTCAGATCAAATACCAAGATCTCGTTAAGCGTGTTAAGTATCCGCGAACGCCGAACAGGGCCAGGCCCACCTGTCTCCTAGGTGGTCTCAACCTGCCCTGTCGCTCCGCCACAAAGTAACAGTCGGGGGCCGTCGGGAACCCAGGCCCACCTCTACCGGGATGGAGCCACCTGTCCTTTCAGCCCCCTCATCAGAATCACTTGCGGGTACTCATCGAGCTGACCCGACTTCAGTCACCATCTGTATAGTATGTATGTATGTATAGTATATACCCGTGATCACCTCCCGAGTGATCACGGCCCAATAGTATAGCAAGGCAGACTGACAAGAATGTAGGGCCAATAATGATAAACTAGCATACTATACTAAGCATCTAGGATTGCGGGTAAGGTATCAATGACTATAGCAACAATGACAGGCTATGCATCAGAATAGGATTAACGGAAAGCAGTAACATGCTACACTACTCTAATGCAAGCAGTATAGAGGAGAATAGGCGATATCTGGTGATCAAGGGGGGGGGCTTGCCTGGTTGCTCTGGCAAGAGAGAGGGGTCGTCAACTCCGCAGTCGAACTGGTCAGCAGCAGCGTCGGTCTCGTAGTCTACCGGAGAGAAGAGGGGGAAGAAATAATGAATACAGAGCAAACAAAGCACCACAAAATATATCAAGGCAATACGCGGTGTTCGGTGTGCCCTAACGCGGTAGTAGGTGATACCGGTGAAGGGGGGAAAACCCCCGGGAAAGTATTCCCGGTGTTTCGTGTTTTCGGGCAGAGGAGCCGGAGGGGGAAAGTTGCGGGTTCGATAGGTTAGGGGTGTGTGGCGGACGAACGGACCGCGTATCCGGATTCGTCTCGTCGTTCTAAGCAACTTTCATGTAGAAAGTATTTTAATCCGAGTTACGGATTAAAAGATATGATTTTCTAAAGATTTTATTAATTTCTGGAATTTAATTAATTATTTAATTAATTCGAAAATGAATTAATGACATCAGCATGATGTCATGCTGACATCAGCAGTCAACAGAGTTGACTGGTCAACCTGACCAGTGGGTCCCACTGGTCAGTGACACATTTTAATTAACAGTAGTTAATTAAGTTAATTAATCATTAGGTTAATTAATTTTAATTGGTTAATTTAATCAGAATTAATTAAGTTAATTAATTAGTTAATTAATTAATTTCATTATTTATTTATTATTACTATTATTTTTTTTATCAAAACGTTCTCTGGGCGGGGCCCACTTGTCATTGGCCCCGGGGGCCTTAGCGGATCGGGCGCAGGGGCTCAGCCCGAACGGGTGCTAGCCCGCGGGGGCGCCCCCAATCGGGCAACAAGGGGCGACTGGAGGGCGCGGGCGCCAGCACGCCGGCGTTGAGCTCCGGCGGCTGCGACCGGGCAGAGCACGGGGAGGGCCGCGACTAACTGGTGCGGGGGCTCGCAGCCGACACCATGAGAGGCGAGGGTGAGCGCGCCTGGGGGTCTCGGTGGTCGCGAGCGGAGGCGGCCGGGAACGTGCCGGCCACGGTAGATGGGGTGAGCGCGGACGGGGCGAGGAGCAACGGGTCGGCGCGGCGACGGGCGCGACCGAGCGGCCGAGCGCGCGCACTGGGCGGCCAGGACACGTGAGGGGGGGGGTGCGCGACGACGGGGTTCGTGGAGAGGGGCAGAGGGGAGTGGAGAGGGGCGAGGCCTCACAGGGGGGGTTCGTGGGGTCCGGGGCAGTGGGCGCGGGGTCGGCCGGTGAGGAGGAGACCGTGGACGGGGCGGCGTAGACGGGGAGGCGGCGCTGACGACGGCGGGTAGCTCCGGTGTCGATGCAGGGCGTCGGGGGCGTCGATTACCCCCGACCGGATCCACATAGGAGGGAGGTTGAGGAGGCAGGCCGGTGGGGAAGGGCGCCAGCGAGGACGCGTCGGGGACGGGCGCAGGGTCCTCGGGCGCGGTGTCCCGCGAAGCCAGGGCGGCGACGATGCTCGAGGGGAGGGGGGTCCGTCGGTGGAGGGGTCGACGACGAGGGCGGCGAGGTGAGGCGGTCGACGAGCGTGGGAGAAGGGCGCCGTGAGGCGGCACCGGGCGATGACCGGGGGATCGGCCCCGATCCGATCTGGATCGGGGGAGAGGGAGAGACGAGGGAGTGAGGGGGGAGGGGGGTTGGTTCGGTTAGGGTTTCGGGGTGGAGTGAGGATATGGGGAGTGGGGTGGGCCGGCCTGGTGGGTTGGCCCAGTGGGGGGTTGTGGCCTGCTGGGCCGAAGCCCAGTGGGGGGGGGGGTTTGCTTTCTCTTTTTTTTAGCTTTGTTTTCTGTTTTCTTTTCTTTATCTATTTTCTTTTAATTTCTGTTTTATAAAATATAAGTACAACTCCTAATTTAATGTTATAATTTATTCTACTGCCCCAAAAGTTTGACACCTAATTAAAATAGTTTGTATTATTATTATTTTTAAAAGGCATTTAATTAATTGTTATAGCTGCTATTTTAATTAGTTTAGAGCCTTTAAACATTTTATAAAATTTGTGATTTCTCCACTAGTATTACCCATGATTTATTTGACATATTTTGGACATTTTAGTTTTAATGTTTGAAAACTTTTGTTGTTCGCCTAAATCTCAAATTTGAATTTGAATCGTTTTCGAACTAACGCGAGATTAGCGACAGTAACGGAGGTGATGTGGTGTCATTAGCAGAGGTTACTGTAGCTTGATTATCCGGGCGTCACAGTTGCGCCAGGGGAAAGGGGTGCAGCTCCCATGTGCCTCCCCACTATATATAGGGGTGGAGGGGGCTGGTTTCTTACCCTCCAAGTCCATCGGGGCGTTGGCAAATGTGGGAGGAAAGAAATCCCATCCTTTCCCTTCCCCACCGATTGTTATCCCCCCTTTTAGGGATCTTGATCTTATCCCTTCGGGATATGATGTTATTCCTTCTAAGGGCGGATATTGGTGCGCCTTGACCAGGGGTGTGGGGCCCTGCCCCCACTACCCACGTTCATGTGGGTCCCCCAATGCAGGTGGGCCCCACTCTAGAACCTTCTAGAACCTTCCCGATACAATACCGAAAAATCCAGAACATTTCCGGTGCCCAAAATAGGACTTCCCATATATAAATCTTTACCTCCGGACCATTGTGGAACTCCTCGTGACGTCCTGGATCTCATCCGAGACTCCGAACAACTTTCAGTCACCACATACAATTCCCATTATAACTCTAGCGTCACCGAACCATAAGTGTGTAGGCCCTACAGGTTCGAGAACCATGCAGACATGACCGAGATGCCTCTCCGGCCAATAACCAATAGCATGATCTGGATACCCATATTGGCTCCCACATGTTCCACAAAGATCTCATCGGATGAACCACGATGTCGGGGATTCAATCAATCCCGTATACAATTCCCTTTGTCCATCAGTATGTTACTTGCCCGAGATTCGATCGTCGATATCCCTATACCTTGTTCAATCTCGTTACCGGCAAGTCTCTTTACTCATTCCGTAACGCATGATCCCGTGGCTAACTCATTAGTCACATTGGGCTCATTATGATGATGCATTACCGAGTGGGCCCAGAGATACCTCTTTGTCATATGAAATGACAAATCCCAGTCTCGATTCGTGCCAACCCAACAGACACTTTCGGAGATACCTTTAGTGCACCTTTATTACCACGCATTCCTACGGTATCCGGGAGTTGCACAATATCATGGTCTAAGGAAATGATACTTGACATTAGAAAAGCTCTAGCAAACAAACTACACGATCTTGTGCTATGCTTCGGATCGGGTCTTGTCCATCACATCATTCTCCTAATGATGTGATCCCGTTATCAATGACATCCAATGTCCATGGTCAAGAAACCACAACCATCTATTGATCAATGAGATAGTAAACTAGACGCTCACTAGGGACATGTTGTAGTCCATGCATTCACACATGTATTACGGTTTCCGGTTAATACAATTATAGCATCAACAATATACAATTATCATGAACAAGGAAATATAATTATAACTATTTTATTATCTCCTCTAGGGCATATTTCCAACAATTTCCCACTTGCACTAGATTCAATAATCTAGTTACATTGTGATGAATCAAACACCCATAGAGTTATGGTGCTGATCATGTTTTGCTCGTGGAAGAGGTTTAGTCAACGGATCTGCGACATTCAGATCTGTGTGCACTTTACAAATATCTATTTCTCCATCTTGAATATATTCATGAATGGAGTTGAAGCGACGCTTGATGTGCCTGGTCTTCTTGTGAAACTTGGGCTCCTTGGCAAGGGCAATAGCTCCAGTGTTCTCATAGAAGAGAGTCATCGGGCCCGACGCATTGGGAATCACTCCTAGGTCGGTGATAAACTCCTTCATCCGGACTGCTTCTTGTGCTGCTTCTGAAGCAGCTATGTACTCTGCTTCACATGTAGTTCCCGCCATGACACTTTGCTTGCAATTGCCCCACCATTCAAAATATACATGTACCCGGTTTGTGACTTGGAGTCATCCGGATCTGTGTCAAAGCTAGCATCGACGTAACCCTTTACGACGAGCTCTTCGACACCTCCATAAACGAGAAACATAACCTTAGTCCTTCTTAGGTACTTCAGGACATTCTTGACCGTTGTCTAGTGTTCCATTCTGGGATCACTTTGGTACCTCCCTACCAAACTTATGGCAAGGTTCACATTAGGTCTAGTACACAGCATGGCATACATAGTAGAGCCTATGGCTGAGGCATAGGGGATGCCACCCTCTATCTTCTGTTGAGGTCGGGCATTGAGCTGCGCTCAATTTCACACCTTGCAATACAGGCAAGAACCCCTTCTTGTGAAAGACCAATGCGGCGTCTCGATCTATCTCTATAGATCTTGATGCCTCATATGTAAGAAGCTTCTCCAAGGTCCTTCATTGAAAAACACTTATTCAAGTAGGCCTTTATGCTTTCCAAAAGTTCTATGTCATTTCCCATCAACAGTATGTCATCCACATATAATATGAGAAATGCTACAGAGCTCCCACTCACTTTCTTGTAAATACAGGCTTCTCCATAAGTGTGTATAAACCCAAACGCTTTGATCATTTCATCAAAGCGGATGTTCCAACTTCGAGATGCTTGCACCATCCCATAGATGGAGTGCTGGAGCTTGCATACTTTGTCAGCATTCTTAGGATCGACAAAACCTTCCGACTGCATCATATACAATTCTTCCTTAAGGAAACTGTTAAGGAATGCCGTTTTGACGTCCATTTGCCAGATCTCATAATCATAGAATGCAGTAATAGCTAACATGATTCGAACAGACTTTAGCTTCGCTACGGGTGAGAAGGTCTCATCGTAGTTAACCCCTTGAACTTGTCGATACCCTTAGTGACAAGCCAAGCCTTATAAATGATCACATTACCATCTGTGTCAATCTTCTTCTTAAAGATCCACTTATTCTCTATGGCTTGCCGATCATCGGGCAAGTCCATCAAATTCCA
This sequence comes from Triticum aestivum, assembly GCF_018294505.1. Classification (NCBI taxonomy): domain Eukaryota; kingdom Viridiplantae; phylum Streptophyta; class Magnoliopsida; order Poales; family Poaceae; genus Triticum; species Triticum aestivum. The sequence continues at coordinate 415,273,430 of NC_057801.1, forward strand.
TACTTTGTTTTCATACATGGATCCTATCTCGGATTTCATGGCTTCAAGCCATTTGTTGGAATGCGGGCCCGCCATCGCTTCTTCAGAGTTCGAAGGTTCAACGTTGTCTAACAACATGATTTCCAGGACAGGTTGCCGTACCACTCTAGTGTTGAATGCGTTCTTGTGGACTTACACAGTTCAGTAGTAACTTGATCCGAAGTTTCATGATCATCATCATTAACTTACTTATTTCGAGAGAAACTCTTTCTCCAGAAAGGATCCATTCTTGGTAGCAAAGATCTTGCCTTCGGATCTGAGGTTGAAGGTATACCCAATAGTTTCCTTAGGTTATCCTATGAAGACACATTTTTCCGATTTGGGTTCGAGCTTTTCATGTTGAAGTTCTTGACATAAGCATCACATCCCCAAACTTTCAGAAGCGACAGCTTAGGTTTCTTCCCAATCATAATTCATACGATCTCGTCTCAACGGATTTAGACGGTGCCCTATTTAAAGTGAATGCGGCAGTCTCTAAAGCATAACCCCAAAATGATAGCGGTAGATCGGTAAGAGACATCATAGATCGCACCATATCCAATAGAGTGCGATTACGACGTTCGGACACACCATTACGCTGAGGTGTTCCAGGCGGCATGAGTTGTGAAACAATTCCACATTTCCTTAAGTGCATGCCAAACTCGTGACTCAAATATTCTCCTCCACGATCTGATCGTAAGAACTTTATTTTCCTATCACGTTGATTCTCTACCTCGCTCTGAAATTCCTTGAACTTTTCAAAGGTCTGAGACTTGTGTTTCATTAAGTAGACATAACCATATCTACTTACGTCATTAGTGAGGGTGAGAACATAACAATAGCCCACGAGCCTCAACGCTCAATGGACCGCATACATCAGTATGTATTATTTCCAACGAGTTGGTTTCTCGCTCCATTGTTTTGGAGAATGGAGTCTTGGTCATTTTGCTCATGAGGCATGGTTCACACGTGTCAAAAGATTCATAATCAATAGACTCCAAAAGTCCATCTGCATGGAGTTACTTCATGCGTTTGACACCAATGTGACCAAGGTGGCAATGCCACAAGTATGTGGGACTATTATTATCAACCTTACATATTTTGGCATTCACACTATTAATATGTGTAACATCACGTTCGAGATTCAATAAAAATAAACCATTGACCAGCGGGGCATGACCATAAAACATATCTCTCATATAAATAGAACAACCATTATTCTCGGATTTAAATGAGTAGCCATCTCGCATTAAACGAGATCCAGATACAATGTTCATGCTCAAAGATGGCACTAAATAACAATTATTGAGGTTTAAAACTAATCCCGAAGGTAGATGTAGAGGTAGCGTGCCGACGGTGATCGCATCGACCTTGGAACCATTCCCGACGCGCATCGTCACCTCGTCCTTCGCCAGTCTCCGCTTATTCCACAGCTCCTGCTTTGAGTTACAAATGTGAGCAACCGCACCGGTATCAAATACCCAGGAGCTACTACTAGTGCTGGTAAGGTACACATCAATAACATGTATATCATGTATACCTTTGGCGTTGCCAGCCTTCTTATCCGCTAAGTACTTGGGGCAGTTCCGCTTCCAATGACCATTTCCCTTGCAATAAAAGCACTCAGTCTCAGGCTTGGGTCCATTCTTTGGCTTCTTCTTCCCGGCAACTGACTTACTAGGCGCGACAAATCCCTTGCCGTCCTTCTTGAAGTTCCTATTTCCCTTGCCTTTCTTGAAACTAGTGGTCTTATTCACCATCAACACTTGATGTTCCTTTTTGATTTCCACCTCCGCTGATTTCAGTATTGAATATAACTCAGGAATGGACTTCTCCATCCCTTGCATATTGTAGTTCATCACAAAGCTCTTGTAGCTAGGTGGAAACGACTGGAGGATTCTGTCAATGACTGAGTCATCTAGAAGATTAACTCCCAGTTGAGACAAGCGGTTGTGCTACCCAGACATTTTGAGTATATGCTCACTGACAGAACTGCTTTCCTCCATCTTACAACTGTAGAACTTGTCGGAAACTTCATATCTCTCGACCCGGGCATGACTTTGGAAAACCATTTTAGCTCTTGGAACATCTCATATGCTCCGTATTGCTCAAAACGCTTTTGGAGCCCCGGTTCTAAGTTGTAAAGCATGTCGCACTGAACCAGGGAGTAATCATCACTACGCAACTGCCAAGCGTTCATAATGTCTTGAGTTGCTGGGAAAATGGGTGCGTCACCTAGCGGTGCTTCAAGGACATATGCTTTCTTGGCAGCTATGAGGATGATCCTCAAGTTACGGTCCCAATCCGTATAGTTGCTACCATCATCTTTCAGCTTGGCTTTCTCTAGGAACGCGTTGAAGTTGAGGGCAACATTAGCGTGGGCCATTGGATCTACAGGATAGATTGTAAATACAATTTTACACTAAGTTCATGATAATTAAGTTCATCTAATCAAATTATTTAATGAACTCCCACTCAGATAGACATCCCTCTAGTCATCTAAGTGATACATGATCCGAATCGACTAGGCCGTGTCCGATCATCACATGAGACAGACTAGTCATCAACGGTGAACATCTCCATGTTGATTGCATCTACTATATGACTCATGTTAGAACTTTTGATCTCTCATGTTCCAAGGCCATGTCTGTACATGCTAGGCTCATCAAGTCAACCTAAGTGTTTCGCATGTGTAAATTTGGCTTACACCCGTTGTATTCGAACGTTAGAATCTATCACACCCGATCATCACGTGGTGCTTGGAAACAACGAACCTTCGCAATGGTGCACACTTAGGGGGAACATTTCTTGAAATTTTAGTGAAGGATCATCTTATTTATGCTACCGTCGTTCTAAGCAAATAAGATGTAAACAGGATAAACATCACATGCAAATCATAAACTGACATGATATGCCCAATATCATCTTGCGCCTTTGATCTCCATCTTTGAGGTGCGGCATGATCACCATCGTCACCGGCATGACACCATGATCTCCATCATCATGATCTCCATCATCGTGTCTTCATGAAGTTGTCTCGCCAACTATTACTTCTACTACTATGGCTAACGGTTAGCAAAAAGTAAAGTAATTACATGGCGTTTATATTGACTCTCAAGCCATACAATAAATTAAGACAACTCCTATGGCTCCTACCGGTTGTCATACTCATTTACATGCAAGTCGTAATTCCTATTACAAGAACATGATCAATCTCATACATCACGTATATAATTCATCACATCCTTTTGGCCATATCACATCACATAGCATACCCTGCAAAAACAAGTTAGACGTCCTCTAATTGTTGTCGCATGTTTTACGTGGCTTCTATGGGTTTCTAGCAAGAACATTTCTTACCTACGCAAAAGCCACAACTGTGATATGCCAATTGCAATTTACCCTTCATAAGTACCCTCTTCATCGAATCCAATCTGACTAATGTGGGAGAGACAGACACCCGCTAGCCACCTTATGCAACAAGTGCATGTCAGTCGGTGGAACCTGTCTCACATAAGCATACGTGTAAGGTCGGCCCGGGACGCTTCATCCCACAATGCCACCGAATCAAGATAGGACTAGTAACGGTAAGCAAATTGAACAAATCATCGCCCACAACTACTTGTGTTCTACTCGTGCATAGAATCTAAGCATAGACCTAGCTCTGATACCACTGTTGGGGGATGTAGTAATAATTCAAATAATTTCCTACATGGCACCAAGATCAATCTAGGAGATGCTAACAATGAGATAGAGGGAGTGCATATTCATACCATTGAAGATCGCTAAGTGGAAGCGTTACAAGAACGCGGTTGATGGAGTCGTACTCGCGGCGATTCAAATCGCGGAAGATACAATCCAAGCGCCGAACAGACGGCGCCTCCACGTTCAACACACGTATAGCCCAGGGACGTCTCCTCATTCTTGATCTAGCAAGGGGAGAGGAGAAATTGAGGGAGAACTTCGGCAGCTTGACAGCATGGTGGTTGCGCTCGCGGTTCTCCGGCAGAGCTTCGCTACGCTCAATGGAGGAGGGGGAGGAGTTGGAGGGGGAGGGCTGCGCCAAGGGCAAGGGGTGCAGCTCCCATGCGCCTTCCCACTATATATAGAGGTGGAGGGGCTGATTTCTTGCCCTCAAGTCCATTGGGGCATTGGCAAAGGTGGGAGGAAAGAAATCCCATCCTTTCCCTTCCCCACTGATTGTTATCCCCCCTTTTTAGGGATCTTGATCTTATCCCTTCGGGATATGATCTTATTCCTTCTAAGGGGAGGATCTTGGTGTGCCTTGACCAGGGGTGTGGGGCCTTTCCCCCACTACCCACATTCATGTGGGTCCCCCCATGCAGGTGGGCGCCACTCCGAAACCTTCTAGAACCTTCCCGGTGCAATACCGAAAAATCCCAAACATTTTTCGGTGGCCAAAATAGGACTTCCCATATATAAATCTTTACCTCCGGACCATTCCGGAACTCCTCGTGACATCCGGGATCTCATCCGAGAGTCTAAACAATGTTCGGTAACCACATACAATTCCCATTACAACTCTAGCGTCACCGAACCTTAATTGTGTAGACCCTATGGGTTCGGGAACCATGCAGACATGACCGAGATGCCTCTCCGGCCAATAACCAATAGCGGGATCTGGATACCCATATTGGCTACCACATGTTCCACGGTATCTCATCAGATGAACCATGATGTCGGGGATTCAATCTATCCTGTATACAATTCCCTTTGTCCATCGGTATGTTACTTGCCCGAGATTCGATCGTCGGTATCCCTATACCTTGTTCAATCTAATTATCAGCAAGTCTATTTACTCGTTTCGTAAGGCATGATCCCATGGCTAACTCATTAGTCACATTGTGCTCATTATGATGATGCATTATCGAGTGGGGCCAAAGATACCTCCCCGTTATACGGAGTGACAAATCCTAGTCTCGATTCGTGCCAACTCAACAGACACTTTCGGAGATACCTGTAGTGCACCTTTATAGACACCCAGTTACGTTATGACGTTTGATACACCCAAAGCATTCCTACAGTATCCAGGAGTTGCACAATCTCATGGTCTCAGGAAATGATACTTGACATTAGAAAAGCTCTCGCAAATGAACTACGCGATCTTGTGTTATGCTTAGGATTGGGTCTTGTCCATCACATCCTCCTCCTAATGATGTGATCCTGTTATCAACGACATCCAATGTCCATGGTCAGGAAACCACAACCATCTATTGATCAACGAGCTAGTCAACTAAAGGCTCACTAGGAAAATGCTGTAGTCTATGCATTCACACATGTATTACGGTTTCTAGTTTCTACAATTATAGCATGAACAAGGAAATATAATAATAACTCTTTTATTATTGCCTCTAGGGTATATTTCCTACAAATGGTCCATGATCAAAACCCCATCCTCTTTTAATAGTATTGGCTTTCCTATGCACTCAATCTAATCATTGATCACTCAACCAATAATGTAGAGTCTTGGAGCTTTTGCTAATGCTTTGTCCTTTGCATTTTGAGGGGTCCACATTCACATACCATTGCCATACCTAGATTGAACTTTCCTAAAATATTCTTTGAATAGGCATTAGTTCAATGATGCATATGTTGTTATGAATTACAAAACCACCTAGGGATTAGTTACACTTTCATTATCATTTCAATGCACGGTATATGGACTCTAGGACTATAAAAAGGTAGAAGTGTTTGCAAAAGTAACTAAAAATGTGGTCTGCATTAATAGTACATTGATGCCTACATCAAGAGTATGCCACCAACATAACCATCAAGGGTAGGAGTTGATAAGGCGTACTAATTACTTCGGGATTAACTATTGCTCGATGTGATAACTGCCATATAAATATGCATGAGCGACATTAATGAATGCATTGTTTAAGGGCAACTTATATATGCACTGGTGCCTAATTTGGAGTAGATGAATAATTCAAAGAACCCTGCAACTAGACCAAGTAACTAATTACTAACTGATTGACATTCAGAGCACTAATGCCTAATTTGGACAACTTCTGTTACATAATATTTGGATTTAGGATTATGTTGGAGCAACAATTTGCCTGCTTGTGTTTGGGAGATTGTTGTCAGAAATAGTGATGGACTAATGTGTTAGATAGTGCACACAAAGATATAGGTCCCTGGAGTACTGAGGAGATTGTTATAAACTCTGAAGATTATCATCTGTGTTGCAGTGAAGATTAACAGCGAGGATTATGCATGACGAAGTTGAGCCCCTAAAAATTACTAAAGTGAAGCAATTTCTTTGGTACCTGGTCCAGGCGTTTGACTGTAGTCGAGAAGAATGAAGACAGAGAAAAGACATTGTATTTTTAGTTCATTTTCTCTTTCTTGAGTCATAGGACCACCTACTATTAAGAGGGGTATAGTGTTAGAAACTTTTGTTTCTCTGGTGCTAAACTAAAACCTATGAGAGTTGAGAGAAGTCTCTTTGTCTTCCAAAACTTTACTTGCCTACCAGAGACATTGATCTTCTCTAAGATCAATCTAATGTAATCGTTTGCGGTGTTTTTGTTGGGATTCGATGAATTGTGGGTTCATGATCAGATTTTTCATTCATCTATTTTGATTCTCTTGAAGTTTCTCTCTTGTGTAATTCTATGTGTCTTCTTTGGCCCATTAGATGAGCTCCTTCCGTCCCAAAATAAGTGAATCAACTTTGTACTAACTTTATTACAAAGTTGAGTCGCTTATTTTGTGACGGAGAGAGTAGGTCTTTAGAGGGACTGGTGCGTAGTAGTGGGTTCAATGTTGAAGTGATCTTACCCTATGACAGGATGGGCGAAGGCACATATTGTTATTGCCACTAAGGGTAAAACAACGGGGTTTGGTCATGTTGATTGATCTTTTCCTGTCTACATTATGTCATCTTTCTTATCATGTTACTCTATTTATCATGAACTTAATACTTTGAGATGCATGCTGGATAGCATTCTTGGGTTGGAGTAACAGTAGTAGATATAGTTAGATTAACGGTCTACTTGTCACACACATAATGCCTATGTGAGATAATTCCATGAATGATCACAATTGTAACTATGCACAATTCTGTCAATTGCCCAACAATTATTTTCCTACAACACCATTGCTATCACTACAAAGAAAGACACATCCATGACATCTTGGGTCGAATGAATTTTTTCCCGTCATGCTTATGACACTTCTATGACGATAATCGTGACAAAAGCACGTATCATCATAGATGTGGTGGGCTCGTACTTCTACGACAAAAAATCATGATAGAAAATGGGCTTTTCATCCTGGGCGGGCTGGGGACACACCTGCATGACATTCTTTGGGTTGTCCATGACGGAAAAAATCATGGTAGAAGCAAGGGCGAGGAAAATTTCAGGGAGTTCCCGCTTACGGTGGGTGGTCTGGGCCGAGCGATGCATGGAAGGATTGCACGTTTCTCTCATACATGTACGCGCGTGTGTGCGAGGCGTTGGGCTCTAACAGAACCCGAGCGAGGCATTCTCTTACTAAACCCGAGCGATTGCACTAGCTACATTACTGAACCCGAGTGATCGATCCCTTGGCTGTTAATTGAACCCAAGCGATTCCTTCGCTACTACTGCTAACTGAAACCGGTCGAACCTGCCTCTTGATGAATAGTAACCATTGTTGGGGTTTGATGAACAGTTCCCGGTGGGGGCTTGGATGAACAGGACCCCGTGGTAGTAGAGGTCGTTGCCGCTGGATGAACAGGACCCTGATCGAGGAGGCCGCCACACCTGAGCCGGTTGAGGGTGGATGGAGAGGACCCTGTTGAAGCTCCATGAACAGTGGCCGGTGGAGGATGGATGAACAGTAGCCCGTGGATGAACAACAGCTGGTGGAGGCAGGAGGAAGGTCGCGGTGGATGAACAGTAGCACATGGAGGCCGGAGGAAGTCGACTGTAACATCCCAAATTTCAATTTGGATGTTATACAAAGATCATCATATGCATATCATATTTATTTCTGCATTTTGGTTGAGATCCTAGAAATCTTAAGCAACTCAAGGACCCACGGAGAGAGTTGGGGATTTCACAAAATTCATATTTGAGTTTTATTCAAATTTGAAGAAAGGATCAATTTGATTTTATTATTTTCTCTCCAAATATTTCCAATATTAAAAATAAACGAGAGAAGATAATATGACTTCCTCAAATTAATAGGAATATTGGAGAAAGAATTTTAAAATCAAATTATAAATTTTCTGGTATTTTATTTGCTATTTTAATTGAATTAGAAAAATGTGCATTTTTGAAAATTGCATTTTAGGCCAGAAAAATGTTCACTTTGTTCCAAATATTCTATTTAGACGGGCGAAAATTGTTTTTGCCATTTTTAGGATTTTTATTTTATTTTATTAAGATTTTCTTCTTCGGGCAAAATATTAAAAAAAAAGTTTTCCCTGCCCGACTGGGCCGAAGCCCAGACGAGCAGGCCGGCCCAAGCCGCGCCGCCACCGACATCGCCGGGCTCTAGGAGTCCCAGCCGGACTCCCGTCACCGTCGTGCCCCCACGCCCAAGCCGCCTCCCCCCTTTATAAGTATGCCCGCGGACCCCCTGGAGCCCCAAGTCGCCGCATCGCCGCGTGCCCTCGCCTGTGTCGCCGCCAGCCTGCGCCACTCGCCGCGGACGCCGCGCCGCCTCGCCGTCACCCGCTGCCGCCTCGCCGTCACCCGCTGCCGCCTCGCCGCCACCCACCGCCGCGTCCACCGCCACCTGTCGCTGCCCGGCGCCGCCGTTGACCCGCGTTGACCGGTTGTTCTTTTCGGTTAACCTCGGTTATTCTTTGATTTGTGGTTTATTTTTCGTAGATCGGTTTTCGTCGGTTTATTTTATTTAGCGGACGTTCGTCCCTTCGTTCGTTTTAACGAACGTTATTCGCCAGTTAGGTTCAGACAGCGAACGTCCCTTCGTTAGTCTTTCCTTTTCCTTTTTATTTTCGTCCAGGGACTTATCCGTGATTATTTTTTATCGCAATTCAGCCCCTGATCTTTGGACTAGTTTAAATTTTTACTCGTTTATCCAAATTAGATGAAACCAGCGCCAAAATCTTCCTCTCGAAACCCTCTTTCCAGTTAATCAACTTGAGCATGATTTTGGTACTGTAGAATTGTACTTTAGTCCAGATTAATAAACGATCTTGTTTTGTTCGTATTTTGAGTTTCGTTGCTCCATTTGAGTTGAATCTTTTTGCAAATCGTAGCTAATCACATGTACTTACTGTTAAGATCTAATTCACATGTTAATATTGCTGTTAGGTTTTGACTCTTATTAGTTTAAGCCGTTTGCTTGTTTCTTGTTCAATTTGGATCTTTTCTCTGTTTTTCTCGTGTTTCGTTTGAGTGATTGCTTATGTATGCTATTGTTTGTCCGTGCTAGATTACCCGGAGTGCGAAGCTTGTTACTACGGATCTCTAGAGTTTGCAGATCTTTAGCAACGCAAGTTACACTTTGATCATACTCTTTTATAAATAGTTTCTACTATGCATTAGTTCTGCCCCACAAATACTTGCATTGGTAGGATTGGGAACATGTGGTTTTGGTTGTAGTGTTTGAGGTAGGAACCTAATATCTTTTGATCACCCCAGGAATATACATTATGCTTATTATTGCTTAGCCATGCTCGTAGACGGGGATTGGATCGTGATTCACACATGGAAGTTTGAGAGTTATTTTAATTGGATAACATTAAGGTGGCAACTTTAATACATATCTAGGTGGATTGGTTGAGGCACCTGGAGTACCCAGTATTGTCTGTTTTGGAAATCCTAGAGTACCTGTGTGATTATCCTATTAAATTCCACCCAGGCTCAAAGGGATCATAAGATTATTCATGCTAGAAACTTCCGTGTGGAGCCACAAGCCATTATGGGTTCTGGCATAGTTGAGTAAGTTGTGTGAGCTCTTGAAGAGGTAGACTAGCAGATGTAGAGGGTTGTAGGTGGTACTGTCTACCCGGAGTAGAGAGTTAATGCTTCGGAAAGACTATGTCTCGATCATCCGATCATGGATGCGGTCGAGTCTTGTGGGGAAAAGTGCGCAAAACTCTGCAGATTGTATAAACTAATCATGGTTAGCCGTGTCCCCGATTATGGACGTTTTGAGTATCTAGTACTTGAATCTATTGATGTGATCTCATCATGTTACTATAATTAATTTTGATGTTGGGTTAATGATGATACTTTTAATTGGGATTTGAGTTGGGGTTACCTTCTCAAATAATGGGCAACATGGCAGTAGTTAAATAAATTTATTCCTTTGTTGTAGGGAAAAATTAGCTTTATGCAAAATCAGGAAACTTAATGATCACAATTGTAACCATGCACAATTCTGTCAATTGCCCAACAATAATTTTCCTACCAAACCATTGCTATCAATACAAATAAAGACACAACCATGACATCTTGGGTCGAATGAATTTTTTCCACATCATGCTTATGACACTTCTATGATGATAATTGTGACAAAAGCACGTATCATCATAGATGTGGTGGGCTCCTACTTCTACGACAAAAAATCATGATAGAAAATGGGCTTTTCATCCTGGGCGGGCTAGGGACGCACCTGTATGACATTCTTTGGGTCGTCCATGACGGAAAAAATCATGGTAGAAACAAGGGCAAGGAAAATTTCAGGGAGTTCCCGCTTACGGTGGGTGGTCTGGGCCGAGCGATGCACGGAGGGATTGCATGTTTCTTTCATACCTGTACGCGTGTGTGTGCGAGGCGTTGGGCTCTAACAGAACCCGAGTGAGGCGTTCACTTACTAAACCCGAGCGATTGCACTAGCTACGTTACTGAACCCGAGTGATCGATCCCTTGGCTGTTAATTGAACCCGAGCGATTCCTTCGCTACTGCTGCTAATTGAAGCCGGTCGAACCTGCCTCTTGATGAACAGTAACCGTTGTTGGGGTTTGATTAATAGTTCCCGATGAGGGCTTGGATGAACAGGACCCCGTGGTAGTAGAGGTCGTTGCCACTGGATGAACAGGACCCCAATCGAGAAGGCCGCCACACCTGAGCCGGTTGGGGGTGGATGAACAGGACCCTGTTGAAGCTCCATGAATAGTGGCCGGTGGAGGCTGGATGAACAGTAGCCCATGGATGAACAACAGCTAGTGGAGGCAGGAGGAAGGTCGCGGTGGATGAACAGTAGCACATGGAGGCAAGAGGAAGTCGACTGTAACATCCCAAATTTCAATTTGGATGTTATACAAAGTTCATCATATGCATATCATATTTATTTCTGCATTTTGGTTGAGATCCTAGAAATCTTAAGCAACTCAAGGACCCACGGAGAGAGTTGGGGATTTCACAAAATTCATATTTGAGTTTTATTCAAATTTGAAGAAAGGATCAATTTGATTTTATTATTTTCTCTCCAAATATTTCCAATATTAAAAATAAACGAGAGAAGATAATATGACTTCCTCAAATTAATAGGAATATTGGAGAAAGAATTTCAAAATCAAATTATAAATTTTCTGGTATTTTATTTGCTATTTTATTTGAATTAGAAAAATGTGCATTTTTGAAAATTGCATTTTAGGCCAGAAAAATGTTCACTTTGTTCTAAATATTCTATTTAGACGGTGAAAATTGTTTTTGCCATTTTTAGGATTTTTATTTTATTTTATTAGGATTTTCTTCTTCGGGCGAAATATTAAAAAAAACTTTTCCCCGCCCGACTGGGTCGAAGCCCAGACGAGCAGGCCGGCCCAAGCCGCGCCGCCACCGACATCGCCGGGCTCTGGGAGTCCCAGCCGGACTCCCGCCACCGTCGTGCCCCCACGCCCAAGCCGCCTCCCCCCTTTATAAGCATGCCCGCGGACCCCCTGGAGCCCCAAGTCGCCGCACCGCCGCGTGCCCATGCCTGCGCCGCCGCCAGCCTGCGCCACTCGCCGCGGACGCCGTGCCGCCTCGCCGTCACCCGCTGCCGCCTCGCCGCCACCCACCGCCGCGTCCGCCGCCACCCGTCGCTGCCCGGTGCCGCCGTTGACCCGCGTTGACCGGTTGGTCTTTTTTCGGTTAACCTCGGTTATTCTTTGATTTGTGGTTTATTTTTTGTAGATTGGTTTTCGTCGGTTTATTTTATTTAGCGGACGTTCGTCCGTTCGTTCGTTTAACGAACGTCATTCGCTGGTTAGGTTCAGACAGCGAACGTCCCTTCGATAGTCTTTTCTTTTCCTTTTTATTTTCCTCCAAGGACTTATCCGTGATTATTTTTAATCGCAATTCAGCCCCTGATCTTAGTATAATTTTTTACTCGTTTATCCAAATTAGATGAAACCAGCGCCAAAATCTTCGTCTCGAAACCCTCTTTCTAGTTAGTCAACTTGAGCATGATTTTCGTACTGTAAAATTTGACTTTAGTCCAGATTAGTAAACGATCTTGTTTCGTTCGTATTTTGAGTTTCGTTGCTCCGTTTGAGTTGAATCTTTTTGCAAATCATAGCTAATCACATGTACTTACTGTTAAGATCTAATTAACATGTTAATATTGCTGTTAGGTTTTGACTCTTGTTAGTCTAAGCGGTTTGCTTGTTTCTTATTCAATTTGGATCTTTTCTTGATTTTTCTCGTGTTTTGTTTGAGTGATTGCTTATGTATGCTATTGTTTGTCTGCGCTAGATTACCCGGAGTGCGAAGCTTGTTACTACGAATCTCTAGAGTTTGCAGATCGTCAGCAAGGCAAGTTACACTTTGATCATACTCTTTTATACCCAGTTTTATCTATGCATTTGTTCTGCCCCACAAATACTTGCATTGGTAGGATTGGGAACATGTGGTTTTGGTTGTAGTGTTTGAGGTAGGAACCTAATATCTTTTGATCACCCCGGGAATATACGTTATGCTTATTATTGCTTAGCCATGCTCATAGACGGGGATTGGATCGTGATTCACACATGGAAGTTTGAGAGTTATTTTAATTGGATAACATTAAGGTGGCAACTTTAATACACATCTGGGTGGATTGGTTGAGGCACCTGGAGTACCCAGTGTTGTTTGTTTTGGAAATACCGGAGTACCTGTGTGATTATCCTATGGAATTCCACCCAGGCTCAAAGGGATCATAAGATTATTCATGCTAGAAACTTCCGTGCGCAGCCACAAGCCATTATGGGCTTTGGCATAGTTGAGTAAGTTGTGTGAGCTCTTGAAGAGGTATACTAGTAGATGTAGAGGGTTGTAGGTGGTACTGTCTGCCCGGAGTAGAGAGTTAATGCTTTAGAAAGACTATGTGTCGATCATGCGATCATGGATGCGGTCGAGTCTTGTGGGGAAAAGTGCGCAAACATCTGCAGATTGTATAAACTAATCATGGTTAGCCATGTCCCCGGTTATGGACGTTTTGAGTATCTAGTACTTGAATCTATTGATGTGATCTCATCATGTTACTTTAATTAATTTTGATGTTGGGTTAATGATGATACTTTTAATTGGGATTTGATTTGGGGTTACCTTCTCAAATAATGGGCAACATGGCAGTAGTTTAATAAATTTATTCCTTTGTTGTAGGAAAAAATTAGCTTTATGCAAAATCAGGAAACTTACAGCCTCCATCAGCCAAATATTGCATGTAGTTATAGTTCTTGCATTATCTTTGCTTTACAGTGTAACTATGCTAGCATATTCCATGTGCTGACCCGTTTCAGGCTGCAACGTCTTATGTTGCAGACTACTCAGACGATGAATAAGGTGCGATGGGTCGTTGTTTCGCACCCAGCTATGCCGTTGGAGTTGATGTACTCATTTTCCTTCGAAGCTTCCGTTGTTATCTAGTTTAGATGGCCTTCAGCCATGATTTATTTATGTAATCATACTGTTTATGAGGACTCGATGTAATAAGTGTGTGATTGAAACTCTATTACAAATCCTCGAGTACTATGCGTGTCAGCATTACCGGTCCAGGGATGACACTGATGCACAGAGACTTGACTGTTTGAGGTCTGGTCGCTACAAGATGGAATCAGAGCACACACTGACTGTAGGACGCGACCACTAGAATGAGCCACATGATTTCTCTTCCCTAATCATTTCTAATTCTCCTCTCTTTCTACTCTATAGATGGCGGAGCCCAGGAACAAGTTCACCCAGCCGGACGACGACACCCCTTTTGGAAAGCACTTGAAGGAAGTCACTAAGTATCTGGACATCAGATTACCAAGCTTCACGGGGACTTTCTCTACATCCATGCCGGAAGAGGAGCGCTAGAAGATCAAAGTCTGGATACCTAGGAGGACCTTTGCACCAATAACAGAGCGTATTGATTTCTACCTGGATGCACCAAGCTGGAGTATTGGAAAGAGCATGGTCGCACATATCACCTTTGGACGCATATGTGAGGTGTACCACAAGGAGCTAGAGAATACCGTCTATCAGATATGTGGCCGCCGAGATGACAAATGGGTGATGATTCGTACCAGGAGGGATGGATCAATTGCAGCTTACATTCAAGAGATGGGAGATCATATTTGTCGACAGGAGAATCAACAAATTATTCACATGAAGAAGATCAAGAAACTGGTGAGGAGAAACAACGACCTGGAAGAGGAGGTCAAGTCTACACGCGATGGATACGAGGAGGAGATTGATATATTAGTAGAAAAGAATGACGACCTGACAAGGAAGCTAGGAGTATTCATGGGAGACCCCATGCCAAAGAAGGACAACCAACCAGGAGACTACATCATCCTCGACGACACCGACTCCGACCCTGATAGCGATGATGACTACGTTGATGAAGCTGGAGCAGATATTATGGAGTCTTCTTCCGATGAAAATTTCTAGACGACCACCATTGTAATTAGTAGTATTTTCCCTCCAAGTAGTTGCAACGGCCGAGTTTTTAGTTATAGGTTAGACCATTTTTTTCTGTGTGACTCGTGTGCTATTGATTGAAGTGAAATTGATTGTGTTTGTCTCATGAGCATTATGGGTAGTGAATTTCTCTTAGACCCCTATTCTATTCTGTTTTCTCACCCCTTCTAAACCCATCAGATGCCTCCGAGACGTGACAATGGATTCTCCTTCCCACCGGAGCTCACTCAGTTGATCCAGCAGCAGAATACCTTGATGCAACTTTAGTCTAGAATCAGAACCAAGGCAACAACAACAACAACAACAACCCACCACCACCACCCCCTGTTGATCACCTAGCCCATTTCCTAAGGTTAAATCCGCCGGTGTTCTCTAGTAGCGCCGAGCCGATTGTTGTAGATGATTGGCTCCGCAAGATTGGAAGACAGCTGACCACTATAGGATGCACATATGCGGAGAGAGTGCATTTTGCCGCACATCAGCTTGATGGACCCGCAGCATCATGGTGGGAGAATTTCACAGCCACTTACCCCATTGACACTATTACATGGGATCAGTTTTAGCAGGCTTTCCGCACTGCCCATGTTTCAGCTGGAGCTATGAGCATGAAGAAGCGTGAGTTTCGCAACTTGTGCCAAGGAGGACGCACAGTGGGCCAGTATGTGGATGAGTTTAGTAAGTTAGCACGCTATGCCCCTGATGACGTAGCTACAGATGCCGCTAAGCAGGAGAAGTTTCTGGAAGGACTAAATGATGAGCTGAGCATGCAGTTGATGGTGGCAACATTCAACAACTACCAGGAGTTGGTAGACAAGGCGCTTGTGATTGAAGGCAAGCAGCAACAGACTGATAATCGCAAGAGGAAGTATGGACAGGGGAGGTACACTTCAGGAGCTCAGCAGAAGCCCCGCTATTCCTCGTACTTGAGAGGACATACCCACAACCATGGAGGACACACACACAATGGAGCAAGTTCGCACAACCATAATGGCACCAGGAATGGCAATGGGAATGGAGGAAGCAGCAGCCAGAACCGTTCCAACCCTTCAACACCAGCCAAGAGGGATCTGAGCCACATTACCTGTTTTAAGTGCCAGAAGACTGGACATTATGCCACTAAATGTCCTGAAGCGAAGAATGGAAATGGCAATGGAGGTTCTGACAAGAAGCCCAACCCCTTCACCAAAGGTTAGGTGAACCACATCAGCGTGGAGGAGATTGAGGATCAACCCAACGCAGTTGTCGGTAAATTTTTGATTAATGCATTTCCCGCACTTGCTATTTTTTATACTGGTGCATCGCATTCATACATATCAAGGGGATTTGTGGATAAGTATAAACTGCCAACCCAAGCCCTTAGGTCACCCATGTTAGTAAGCTCGCCAGGAGCAGAGTATATGGCCAGCCGATGGTGTGATCGGTTACCTTTGACCATTGGCAGACATGAGTTTCCCTCGGACCTAATAATTTTGGAGTTACAAGGATTGGATATAATATTAGGCATGGATTGGTTATCACAGTATGGAGGGAACATTGATTGTGCTAGTAAATCGGTATTCCTCACCACCCCAGAAGGAAGAAGGATCAAGTATGTATCCCGGAATGTGCCGAAGAGGACTCAAGTGAATTCCTTATAAGGAGTTGTACAAGAGGAAGTACCAGTGGTGAACGATTACCCCGATGTATTTCCGGAGGAGTTGCCAGGCATGCCACTGGATCGAGACATTGAGTTTTTGATTGAGCTATTGCTAGGCACCGGGCCAATATCAAAGAGACCGTATCAGATGCCCGCTTAGGATTTAGAGGAAATTAAGAAGCAAATTAAGGAGTTACTGGATAAAGGTTACATACGACCAAGTTCATCACCTTGGGGAGCCCTAGTGCTTCTAGTGGAAAATAAGGATGGATCATTAAGGATGGTTGTTGATTATCGTGCGTTGAATGAGGTGACGATCAAGAACAAATACCCTCTGCCGATGATCAACGATTTGTTTGACCAGTTGCAAGGAGCTAAAGTTTTCTCTAAGATTGATCTTCGATTGGGTTATCACCAGTTGAAGATTCGAGAGCACGATATACCTAAGACAGCTCTTACCACAAGGTACGGGCTATACGAGTATACCGTTATGTCATTTGGTCTGACTAACGCGCCTGCCTATTTCATGAACATGATGAACAAGGTGTTTATGGAGTTTTTGGATAAGTTTGTCGTGGTGTTCATTGATGATATATTGGTCTACTCGAAGAACGAAGATGAGCATAAGGAGCATTTGCATTTGGTACTTGAGAAGCTCAGAGAACATCAGTTGTATGCCAAGTTCAGTAAGTGTAAGTTTTGGTTAAAGGAAGTTGGATTTCTCGGACATGTTATATCCAGAGAAGGAAGATCAGTAGACCCTACCAAGGTTGCTTCTGTGACTAAATGGGTGGCACCCACAACAGTTGGAGAGATCAGGAGTTTTCTTGGACTCGCAGGATATTACCGGAGGTTCATTGAGAATTTCTCCAGGATTACAAAGCCCATGACAGAGTTATTGAAGAAGGGCGGCAAGTTCAAGTGGACTGAGGAGTGTGAAGCCAGTTTTCAGGAGTTGAAGAAACGTTTGGTTACAGCCTCAGTGCTGATTCTTCCAGATCAACGAAAGGATTATCAAGTGTATTGCGACGCTTCATGTCGAGGACTTGGAGCAGTGCTTATGCAGGAAGGAAGAGTTGTTTCATATGCCTCACGACAGCTTAAACCCCATGAGTTGAATTATGCTACGCATGATTTGGAGTTAGCAGCCGTAGTGCATGCGCTGAAGACTTGGAGACATTTTCTCATCGGAAACCATTGTGAGGTATACACGGATCATAAGAGTTTGAAGTATAACTTCATGCAGAAAGAGTTGAACCTCAAGCAAAGGAGATGGTTGGAGGTCATCAAGGATTATGATATGAAATTGCACTATCATCCCGGAAAGGCCAATGTAGTAGCAGATGCATTGATCCGCAAGAGTTATGTTAACACGCTCATGACCGAAGGATTACCTAAGGAGTTAGCAGATGATCTCCGAGAATTATGTTTGGAGATAGTTCCGAGAGGTTATGTAGCAGCATTGGAAATTTAGTCCACCTTGATGGGTAAGATCAGAGAAGCCCAGAAGACTGACAAGGAGATTGCCGAGATGAAGGAAAGGATGAGTAAAGGAAAGGCTAAAGGATTTCGTGAGGATGAGCACGACACTTTATGGTTTGAGGATCGCGTATATGTGCCTAATGACCCCGGGATCAGGAAGTTGATTCTGTAGGAGGCCCATGATTCGCCATATTCAGTTCACCCAGGAAACACTAAGATGTATTTGGATTTGGAGGAAAGTTTCTGGTGGACAAGAATGAAGAAGGATATTGCCGAGTATGTAGCAGTATGTGATGTATGCCATAGAGTTAAGGCAGAGCATCAGAAGCCAGGTGGATTGCTACAGCCATTGCCGATACCCGAATGGAAGTGGGATAAGCTTGGCATGGATTTTATCACTGGATTGCCCAGGACTCGTTCAGGCTATGACTCTATCTGGGCTGTAGTCGACCGTTTGATGAAAGTAGCTCATTTCATCCCGGTGAAGACCACCTATACGGGTGCTAAGTTGGCAAAGATATACATACCATGATCGTATGTCTGCATGGAGTTCTGAGGACCATTGTATCGGATAGAGGAACCTAGTTTACCTCAAAGTTCTGGAATCACTTGCATGAGACTTTGGGTACTAGGCTAGAGTTCAGTACAGACTTTCATCCACAGACAGATGGACAGACCGAGAGAGTCAATCAGATGGAGGACATGTTGAGAGCTTGTGGGCTAGATTATGGATCTAGTTGGGACAACAATTTACCGTATGCAGATTTCTCTTATAACAACAGTTATCAAGCCAGTTTGAAGTTGGCCCCTTTCGAAGCTTTGTACGGAAGGAGGTGCAGGACACTGTTATTGTGGGATGAAGTTGGAGATCGACAGTTGTTCGGACCAGATTTAATCAAGGACTTTGAAGAGAAGGTTAAGTTGATTCACGACAGACTCAAGGTAGCTCAGTCCAGGCAGAAGAGTTATGCGGATTCGAAATGCATGGAGATAGTTTATGAAGTCGGAGACATAGTATATCTTCGTGTGTCCACGCTTTGAGGAGTTAAGCGTTTTGGAGTTAAGGGAAAGCTAGTACCACGTTTTGTGGGACCACACCGAGTGTTGGAACGTATGGGAGAAGTTGCATACAAGCTGTAAATGCCAGAAGGATTGTCAGGAGTTCACAATGTGATTCACGTTTCCCAGTTGAAGAAGTGCCACGCAGAGATGGTCGATATTTCTCTGAGAGATACAGTGCCACTGGAAGCGATTCATTTAGACAATGATTTGACTATGAGGAGAAGCCAGTCAAGATTCTCGAGTTTTCCAGCCGAGTTACTCACAGTAAGGTTATCAATTTTTTCAAAGTTCAGTAGAGCCATCATACCGAGGAGGAAGCCACCTGGGAGCGAGAGTAAGACCTTCATAGAGACCACCCAATCGTTTTTTCTGACCAACCCAAATCTCGAGGGCGAGATTCATTTTAAGGGGGGTATGTTTGTAACATCCCAATTTTCAATTTGGATGTCATACATAGATCATCATATGCATATCATATTTATTTCTGCATTTTGGTTGAGATCCTAGAAATCTTAAGCAATTCAAGGACCCACGGAGAGAGTTGGGCATTTCACAAAATTCATATTTGAGTTTTAATCAAATTTGAAGAAAGGATCAATTTGATATTATTATTATTCTCTCCAAATATTTCCAATATTAATAATAAACGAGAGAAGATAATATGACTTCTTCAAATTTAGAGAAATATTGGAGAAAGAATTTTTAAATCAAATTATAAATTTTCCGGTATTTTAGTTGCTATTTTATTTGAATTAGAAAAATGTGCATCTTTTAAAATTCCATTTAAGGCCAGGAAAATGTTCACTTTGTTCTAAATATTCTATTTAGACGGTGAAAATTGTTTTTGGCATTTTTTTTATTTTTTATTTTATTAGGATTTTCTTCTTCGGGCGAAATATTTTTTTTAAGTTTTCCCTGCCCGACTGGGTCGAAACGCAGCCGAGCAGGCCGGCCCAAGCCGCGCCGCCACCGACATTGCCGGGCTCGGGGAGTCCGAGCCGAACTCCCGTCACCGTCGTGCCCCCTCACTCAAGCCGCATCCCCTCCACCTTTATAAGCGCGCCCGGGGCCCCCTTGGAGCCCCAAGCCGCCGCCGCGCCGCCGCCTGCCCGCGCCACTCGCCGCCAACGCCGCGCCGCCTCGCCATCACCCACCTCCGCCTCGCCGCCACCGCCCGCCGCGTCCGCCGCCACCCGCCGCCGCCGACGCCGTTGACCCGCGTTGACCGGTCATTTTTTTCTGGTTAACCTCGGTTATTCTTTGATTTGCGGTTTATTTTTTGTAGATCGGTTTTCATCGGTTTATTTTATTTAGCGGACGTTCGTCCATTCATTCATTTTAACGAACATTATTCGCCGGTTAGGTTCAGACAGCGAACATTCATTAGCTAGTATTTTCTTTTTATTTTTATTTTCAGCCAGAGACTTATCCGTGATTATTTTTTATCGCAATTCAGCCCTTGATATTTAGACTAGTATAAATTTTTACTCATTTATCCAAATTAGATGAAACCAGCGCCAAAATCTCATTCTCGAATCCCTCTTTCCAGTTAATCAACTTGAACATGATTTTGGTACTGTTAAATTTGACTTTAATCCAGATTAGTAAACGATCTTGTTTCGTTCGTATTTTGAGTTTCGTCGCTCCGTTTGAGTTGAATCTTTTTGCAAATCGTAGCTAATCACATGTACTTGCTGTTAAGATCTAATTCACATGTTAATATTGCTGTTAGGTTTTGACTCTTATTAGTTTAAGCCGTTTGCTTGTTTCGTGTTCAATTTGGATCTTTTCTCGGTTTTTCTCGTGTTTCGTTTGAGTGATTGCTTATGTATGCTATTGTTTGTCCCCGCTAGATTACCCGGAGTGCGAAGCTTGTTACTACGAATCTCTAGAGTTTGCAGATCGTCAACAAGGCAAGTTACACTTTAATCATACTCTTTTATACCCACTTTTTACTATGCATTAGTTCTGCCCCACAAATACTTGCATTGGTAGGATTGGGAACATGTGGTTTCGGTTGTAGTGTTTGAGGTAGGAACCTAATATCTTTTGATCACCCCGGGAATATACGTTATGCTTATTATTGCTTAGCCATGCTCGTAGACGGGGATTGGATCGTGATTCACACATGGAAGTTTGAGAGTTATTTTAATTGGATAACATTAACATGGCAACTCTAATACACATCTGGGTGGATTGGTTGAGGAACCTGGAGTACCCAGTGTTGTCTATTTTGGAAATCCCAGAGTACCCGTGTGATTATCCTATGGAATGCCACCCAGGCTAAACGGGATCATAAGATTATTCATGCTAGAAACTTCCGTGTGCAGCCACAAGCCATTAGGGGCTCTGTCATAGTTCAGTAAGTTGCATGAGCTCTTGAAGAGGTAGACTAGCAGATGTAGAGGGTTGTAGGTGGTACTGTCTACCTGGAGTAGAGAATTAATGCTTCAAAAAGACTATGTCTCGATCATCCGATCATGGATGCGGTCGAGTCTTGTGGGGAAAAGTGCGCAAACTTCTGCAGAGTGTATAAACTAATCATGGTTAGCCGTGTCCCCGGTTATGGACGTTTTGAGTATCTAGTACTTGAATCTATTGATGTGATCTCATCACGTTACTTTAATTAATTTTGATGTTGGGTTAATGATGATACTTTTAATTGGGATTTGAGTTGGGGTTACCTTCTCAAATAATGGGCAACATGGGAGTAGGTAAATAAATTTATTCCTTTTTTGTAGGAAAAATTAGCTTTATGCAGAATCAGGAAACTTACAGCCTCCATTAGCCAAATATTGCATGTAGTAATAGTTCTTGCATTATCTTTGCTTTACAGTGTAACTATGCCAGCATATTCCATGTGCTGACCCGTTTCGGGTTGCAACATCTTATGTTGCAGACTACTCAGACGATGAACAAGGTGCGATAGGTCGTTGTTTTGCAATTAGCTATGCCGTTGTAGTTGATGGACTCATTTACCTTCGAAGCTTCCGTTGTTATCTAGTTTAGATGGCCTTCAACCATGATTTATTTATGTAATCATACTCTTTATGAGGACTCGATGTAATAAGTGTGTCATTGAAACTCTGTTATAAATCCTCAAGTACTACGCGTGTTAGCATTACCGGTCCAGGGATGACACTGATGCACAGAGACTTGACTGTTTGAGGTCCGGTCGCTACATCGACGATGGATGAACAGTAGCTCATGGAGGTTGGAGTGAGGCAGCAGACGCTGGATGAATAGTATCCCATGGGGTCCCGTTTTGCGGTACGCCACACCCCTCCTAATGAACAAGACCCCGTTTCGACCGTAGGCGCTGAAACACAAGTTCGTTTCCTCTATTTTGCGGTGCGCCGCACCCCTCCTGATCAATAAGACCCCGTTTGGAGCGTAGGCGCTCCAACACAAGTTTGTTTCCTTTGTTTTGCGGTACGCCACACCCCTCCCGATCAACGACACCCTATTTCAACTGTAGGAGCTCGAACACAAGTCTGTTTTCTCCGTTTCGCGGTACGCCATGCCCCTCCCGACGAACAGGACCCTATTTCGACCGTAGGCACTCAAACATAAGTCTGTTTCCTCCATTCTGTGGTACGCCACGCCCCTCCCGATCAATAGGATCCCGTTTCGACTGTACGCACTCGAACGAAAGTCCGTTTCCTCCATTTTGCATACGACAGACCTTGTTTCGGCTGTTCCTTCCAAGTCGGTTGGCTCCCGATGAACATGATGCATTCCGACCCAGTCTGTTGCCTCCCGATGAACAGGACGCTATTTCTCCGTTCTGACCCCTGTACGTGTTCGATACCCTGCTCGTATGTACGTACGCAGTCGTATTTACTTTCTTGCAGCGTGGCTGTGCGTATGTGTACATGATTTATACATGACTACTTTAACTGCTACGTCACACGTGCCGCTCCTTGCTCAGCCATGATTCATCCGTGTAGAGAGACCGATCGTAGTATGTATGTACATGTTCGCTACCAGAGAGACATCCCTACATACGGTTCGACTTGGTGGGTCCCAACTGTTAGGGAGGATAAGGAGGCACTTCCTTGTGTGCGAAGATATAGCTGATGGGTCCCAGCTGTCAGGGGGAGGAATCAATTTTTTGCTAGTAATAAGGGCGCACTTCCTTGCATGGAAAGATGTAGCTAGTGGGTCCCAACTATCAGGGGGACATTATTTTTCATGGTAAAAAGGATGCAGTTGCATGCATGCATCCATGGGCATGGTGTGTCCCCACTGTCAGCCTCTCCACATACAGTCATCTTTCGATGACTCTTGTTTGTTGACCATGTTGACCACACCATGCCGAGTGCACCAAGGACGGTGGACGACAACGAGGCCCTAGACTGGAACGGCCTGGAGATGGGACACGACAGTGGAGTCGTAGATGGAGAGGAGTGGGAAACTTGACTGGTTCGGGTGCGCGGCAGCACTGCTGCCCACGGGAGACATGAGCAAGATCAAAGATTGAAGAAGCAGCACGGCTGTTGGATTAGCATCCAACGGTCCAGCTGCTAGAATAATTTGTTGATTAAGTTGACAAAGACCTGCGTACACGTCAGCTTAGTAGGCCCACAAGTCAGCGAGCAAATCTGCAGAGTCCCAGCTGTCATCGGGACGAATATGTTTTTTTGCATAACAAGGAGGCACTTCCTTCCGTGTGAAGATACGGCCGATGGGTCCCAGCTGTCAGCAGGAGCAATCATTTTATTCGCGTAATAAGGATGCACTTGCTTGTGTGGGTCCCTATTGTCACCCTCTGCACTTACATCCCTCTTACGATGGTTATTGTTTGTTGACCATGTTGACCACGCCGCGTCGAGAGCACCAATGCGATGGACAACGGCGAGGCCTAGGAAGGGAATGACCCGGAGCTGGCGAAGCCACAACAGCGGATGCCCGCGCTTAGGGGAGTACGAGGGATGACTAGTTAGCTGCGGGGTTATGCTAACATCACTGGAAAATAACAGAGGTGCAGGTGGGTAGAGGGATGGCCTGGCAGCAGCACAGTCGGCCACGGGAGGAGGGAGCAGGCAGTCCTGCCGATGCTGGTTTGGGCGGCTGGAGCGGGAAGATCAGAGATGGAAGAAGCATGACGGCCATTGGATGGACATCCAACAATCACTGATATGTGTTGATAAAGTTGACAAAGCCTTGCGTATGCGTCAATTTTTTTGGGGACAACGTCATCGTCAACCTAGTAGGCCCACAAGTCAGCCTCTGAATCTGTGGAAAATAGAATACAACCTATTTGCCATTATTTTCAATAATTTACAGCCCATTTTCTAATTCTTAAGGATATTTTGAAGCCCATATTCTTTTTATTAGCATTACGCACCATATTCTGGCCACTCCTAAGAAATTCGATGAAATTTTTCGTATTTCGGTGGGGTCCGAACTCTTTTAATCATGGAATTTTGAGTCACGTTAAGTAACTTTTAAAAAATCATATCAAAATAAAATACAAAGAAATTTTCTCCCCCCAAAAATGAATGAAATTTAAAATATTTAAATCTAGAAAAAAAATGAAATTTGAATGTAATTGTCGGTTGGCTTTGGTTTTAAAACTTACATCCCATTTCTTACTACTTATAGCCCATTTTCTGGGGAAGCCGAATACATATCCCTCCTCGTCTTGAAAGATTTGCTGCCCAGTGGGGATGAGGAAAGCAAGCAGGCCTCAGCTTGTCATTTTTGAAAAGAAAAAAGATATCAACTGGGCTCGTCATGTGGTTAAATAAAAGCGTGGGCTATACGGGCCACAGCGCCCACACATTGCGCAGTTGAGCTCCGTCTCTAAAACTAATAAACAACTGGGTGAGCTGTTGAGTCCTTGGTGTCAGCCGCTCATTGTGTAATTTTCTTGTTTATTAACTACATTGACAATGGCGTGGGACCTAGATGTCAAACAATTAGGAGGAAGTATTTTTTGGCTTGTAATAACGAGGCACCTGCTTGCGTAATGCCACGACCCATGTGGGTCCCTACTGCCAGCCTCAGTCATCTCATGATTCCTCTCAATTGTTGACCATGTTGACAACACCAGACGGCGGCGTGCAAAATGAGCGAACCAAGGCGGAGAATGACGGCGAGGCCAGATGAGAACGAACATGAGCCATGGAAGATGCGGAAGTGTAGTGGTAGGCGGAGGGGAGTATGGGGGCAACAACATATAACTCAAGCTTACAAATGGTACAAAAGCCAAGGATTAATTATTCATCAAATTGAGATAAAACACATATTGAACATGGCAATAACTTCTAACCCAACCATTGTTTTTGGCAGTCACAAACAAATGGATCGGTCTGATCCATAAAATCAACATCCTATGCCAAAAAAATTATTGGAACATGACCACAAGTTGTTGTAAATAGAAGCCGAGCACGTTTAGAAGCCCATTTGTCCACCTGAAACTTATTTTTTGTTGTTCAACATGTCTGTCCGTGAGAAATTTCTTGTTGAAAACTTAAGCCTCATGGACAATAGTAACCTCGCATTCAACAGGAAGAATGTGACAAAGCTTTTGTTTGCCTGGTTGGATGCATATCCATCTATCGTTATTTTCCTCAGATGAATGTCATGAGAACTGAGAAAATCCCGGTGCTTATTACACCACCGATTGGTTATATGTTTTTCTCCATGTGTTAGTGCCTAAGTAGACATGAAGATTGAAAATAGTTAAGGTCTAAAAAAATAGTATGTTGAAAGAGCGACAGCTGAAGGTTAATTCTAGTACAATATATATGGGCTTTCAATGTGCATGAAATCATCACCTTTATATATAAATTCTCCAGACATGGAAAGCATCATAACAAGCCAATAATTATGTTCAGATCATAACTAGACATTGCAATATATAATATCTTGACAGAATCCAGCAGCATTGAGAGGCTATCCATGGACAAACTCTTCATTGAGCATATAACATAATATTAGTACCCAAAGTGTACTCCAAGATGATATAAAACTTATGCACACAAATGAAAAATGCAGCTTATGATTACAAATGTGTAGATGATAATGTACAGTACCTAAATAAGTGTGGAGCCAAACACTAACTTGTGATCATTAAACGGATCACGAATTACACCCAAGGTGTCCATTTTGGGTGTAGAGACGTCAATTATTTGCGAAGGTATATAACAATAATGAAGGAGTAACCTTTGAAGTGAAGGGGCATCTTCGATTATGAGTTGATGTCCTTCAAAACAAATTCCAATGCTTTTAAGGTGAGGCGACTTTATTTGGAGACAACTGATATAGATTTCTATTCCCAAAACAATCAGCAAGCACTCCAGGGCAGGGCAACTGGAGTGGATAATGCTATGTAGTGAGGCCTCCGATAGATAAACCACCACAAGCGAAAGTTTTTTTAGTAGTGGGAGTCGAAGCATTTGTACCAAATCGTCTGGTAGATGGCACCGGCTGAAGGTGGCGGTGTGGATAGAGGAGGAAAACCATGAGATGGAGAACGATGGTGTGGGCACAAATTCTTGGTGTTTGGTTTGTGGTATGAAACTTTCGTGGTAATGGTAGAACTCAAACTGCTGGAGTTTTTTGAATTAAGGGGATGTCAGCCAGGCGTCCACCATGCATGGTACAGACAACAGGTAGCATGTCAGGATGCAGAGGCGTTGAACAGAGCCCTGGTGGGAGGAGATGATGGCTCTGAGGAGTTCAAAATCATGAACGACATATAGTTGAACACATTCGAGATTAAGGGGCGTGGTGCACCATAGAGGGCGCCACCGAGTTGAGAGGACTTGGGTGCGGCAACAATCCTTGGTGGGGAGAAGTGAGATGACCTCCCCAAGGATGGTGTCCGGGAGGTCGCTTATGCGGTCCACTCGAGATTCTACGGGTTCCTCAGATCCGATGGGGCCCTGCCACTTCTCCCTGCGCTATTGGGATCTACAATCGGTGTCTCCGCTGGCAGGAGCCTCATCTTCTTGGCGCGGGAGCCAGCCGACTCCATTTTCCTTGCGGGCGTTGCACCGAGCTCACGGGTTTGAGAAGAGTAGCCAGAGACGAGCCTAGTGGCAGTGCAAGTGGGGAAGAAGGATGACTGGGGTTTTCTATAGGAGTGGAAGAAGAGGAGCAGACTTTTTCTATACGAGTGAGGAAGAAGATGAGCGGGGGTTTTCTGTACGAGTGAGGAAGATGGGGAGCGGGGGGGATTGGGGGGCGACGGAAGCGGGAGAGTCCAACGGGCCGTAGTATAAGTGGAAGCAAGGAGGAAGGATGGTTTTTCTGGGATCACCCCCTCTTCAATAAATATGGGCTTTTCCTTGCAAAAAACAAAAACAAATGGGCTTTAAGATGGAATAGGCTTTTGTATCGGCCTAGTCGGTTGCCCGTGTTTTGTACTGGAGGGCCTTAATACTAGAGGCAGCCCATTAGAGACACTCTCCAGCTCTCCAGCTTATTGCCCATTCGAAAAAAGAGACGCCTCTAGCTTAATTATGGCTCCTCGTCGGTAACATTTTTCAACTTGAAAAGAAGTTATAGCTCCTTATCGTGCCGGCTTGGGATCCACCAAATTAAAGGATGGTCTACTGCATGCAGACACTCACACTAGTCGTAGCGCGCCAAAATGAGGGGTCAAATAGCATGCCCACAATATACATAGATTGTAAAGGTTGACACGCTAACATTCACACTAAACTAAGCTTGACAAGATAGGGTATGCATACTAGCTAACATTCCCAAGCACTTAAGTTCAGCGAGCTTATGCATCTAAATGATTCAAAAGACTATAACCAAGACAAAGTTGTGAGAAGTTGTAGAAATAAAGAAAAAAACGATCAATGCTTCTCTGAGCAAAGGGCCTCCCTACGCACACATTCATTTCCTGGGCATGCTTCTTTCCGCTCAATGTTGTGTGCACTCTAAGCATGTTGGCAACTCCACAGCTAGCTTGATGGCTCATCTTGCAATTTACACTGACACATTGCAGCAAACAGAGGAGGCAATAGAGATCACCCAACATCAGACAATTTTGTGCAGTTCCACTGAAATCATCTTCATTGTCCTGAATGTGAAAAGATAGGAAAGCATTGTACTTAAACGGTGTCGCAAAACAGTAGCACATATAAATAGCTTGGCATGACAAAACATGATCATTTGGACGAAGGGGATACTGACCCATGTGAGGAAGTTTATGCATAATTTTATAGGTGGTTAGTTGATTTCCACCTTGGGATCACCTATGATGGCACGAAGGAAATCCTATGCAATTGACGAGCGCAATTCCTTTCGTGTGGGTGCAGAAAATTTGTCTGACTAACCCCAATATCTTTTTTGTGCAGTTCAACTAAAAGAATGCACCGCTGTTTGCACAACCCTACTTGCCAGCCAGGACATCAATGACTCGGCCTCTTTTATATTTGTGTTGACGGTGCGGTTGCAGTGCTTGTTTGCTCCTCCACACACGACAGGCTTGTTCCACACTCCAAACAACAAGTCAGCGTACGAATAAGATTATTATTTCATATTGCGTTAGTCATTCTACCTAGTTATGAATGTTGGAATACCTGGAGCATCGTGTGGTCAGCTGACAGCAGGTTCCACTAAAATTGAGGTTTGTGCTTCAGTTTGCACAAATAGACACCATATGGAGATAGACAACCCTGTTTGCACAAATATGCAACAGGGTTATTTAAGTAGTGTTATTTTTTGCAACGACATATGATTAACAACAACATCTCATATGTTATCAATGGCATTATAGTGACAGTATGAAAAAGTGCCATTAACTAAGAAGTGCCATCACATCAAATCAACACTACCACTAGATTAACGGAGGCTTACATTAACATGCATAACAATTGCATTATTACTCTGTGATGACAGGTTGGGAGTAGCACTTGATCAGTACGTATGTGCACGGTTAACAGGAACGGTCGTTCTAACAAAGGGTGATACAGAATGGAGGAACACATCGTCGTGTCAACCATGGTGCAATTAAATTTCGTGCAGTTCAACGGATGTGCAGCTATGTTACTGGTGTCAGAGTTTAGTTTAATAGACCAAAACAGTCTTTCTGAGAAATAAATCAAGACAAAAACATTTCATAAAACGGTGGTGGTATTGATTCATTTTATCAATTGCAATAGATTGACAACAACATTACTTAACAATGACATCACATTAGAAATGGCGTTGTTTAACATCAGCAGTAAGGGCATAGGGACAGGGAAGGCACAAGCATGTTTTACATCCACCGAATCATAAAGTGGTGAGGCAGAGGTGTTGCCGAGTTTGGTAAACATGCAAAGCAGTAAGGGGAAGTATCCGGCTCAGGGGATTTGGGGACCCGAGCATACTTGGCCTTCAATATGGGGAGGGAAGTGTCTGTGGTCGGTTCCTCGACGACCGCCACGAAGTGGGTGATCGGCGGGTGATTAATTTCCCTCAGGTCCAGCTTGAGCCCAATCCGATCATAGTCTGTTGAGAGTCCAAGGGCAGGGATGCGATCTAGCAGTTCATTTAAAGACGAAACATCTGTCGGATCTAATTTTTTGGAGTACTTGGGGCCAATATGAGGACGGTGTCTGGCGGTCATGGGGGGAGTTGAAGGCTCGACGGCCGTGCGGGCCCTCATGGTGCAACCGCCGAACCGGAGGGTCTGCCCCGAAGCTAGGCACCCTCCGAAAGTGATGTCATTGTTGATGACTAGGCGAGCCATAGATCACTTTTTTGTAGACAGCACGGCAGAGCTCTCAATGTAAGCACCAACATCGGTGTCAAAACTGGTGGATCTCGGGTAGGGGGGCCCAAGCTATGCGTCCAAGGATCAATGGTAACAGGAAGCCAAGGGACACAATGTTTACCCAGGTTTGGGCCCTCTTAATGGAGGTAAAACCCTACTCCTGCTTTATTATATTCGATGAGTATGAAGATTAAAGAGTTGATCTACCTCGAGACCGTAATGGCTAACCCTAGATGTCTAGCCTATGAGGATTCCAATGATGATGAAGAAGATAGCCTTTACGGACTAACCCCTCCAATTTATATACACACTGGAGGGGTCTAGGGTTTGTACAAGGTCGGTTTATCAGGGAAGGAAGCTTCCGGACTCTATTCACGCCGTCCACGTATTGCGAAGTCCCATCCGGACACGATGGATAATCTCCAGCTTGATCTGGTAGGCCCATCCAACTCGGCCCATACTCCTAGGCCGGATACCTGAGGACCCCCCAATCTAGGACTCCCTGAGATATTGTCTTCGGTTGTACTAACATTGATTGCAGTGTTGATTTTGGGAGAATGATGTCCAATAATTATCAAATGTCCATGATGGGTGAGCTCAAATTCTTTTCGGGTTGCAAATCCATCAATAGGAAAATGGAACATTTATCTCTCAGGAAAAGTATTTGAAGGACTACCTAAAGAAGTTCAAACCGCAAGGTTGCAAAGGGATCAAAACTCCAATGCCCACAAATGGAAATCTGGATGCATATGTGTATGGTAAAGATTATGATCGGAAAGCTAATTGTTCCATGATTGGTTCTTTACTTTACTTGTGTCCATCTAGACCTGATATTATGTTGAGTGTTTGCATGTGTGCACATTTTCAAGTTGCGTCGAAAGAATCACATCACCTTGTGGTCAAGCCTATTCTAAGATATTTGGCTCACACCCCCATCTTAGGTTTATGGTATCCTAAGGGAGCGCGGTTTGATCTCGTGGGATATTTAGACTCAGATTATGTAGGTGACCATGTTGACTCGAAACCTAAACCTACCTCGGGGACTTGTCATTTCCTCGATAGATCTTTGGTATGTTATTCTTCGAGGAAGCAGAATTATGTATTGCTCTCCACGTCTAAGGCCGAATATATTGCTTTTGGTGCTTGTTTCTCTCAGTTATTATGGATGGGGTAGATCCTGATTGATTATGGCATCAAGGTCAGGAAAATTCCACTACTCTCTGATAATGAGAGTCCATCAAAATTGCACACAATCATGAGCAGCATTCTCACACGAAGCATATTGATATCAGGCATCATGTCCTTCAGGATAATGTTCTTCGAGAGCATATTATTATCAGTCACATCAAGACTGAGAACCATCTCGTAGACATATTCAGCAAGCCTCTCGATGAGAAAAGATTCTACGCATTATAGTGTGAGCAAAATATTCTAGATTCCGCAAACATGCAGTAGGCAAGAGGTGGCACCCATGCTAACACTTCCAGATCTTAGAAGGAATGAGTCCACAACATTCTTCCTCAAAATCTATCCCTTTCCAATGAATGCACGAGCTCTGTCGGATACTTTTCTTGCACGATGAAGATTTTGATGAAGACTTTTCGAATTTCTTCTTTTTGTCATCAGAGTCATCATCTCTGCTAGACTTCTTCTTCTTAGAGCCATTTTGCTAGAGAAGGCAATCCGTGATGTAGTGGCCTGGCTTCTTGCATTTGTGGCAAGTTCTCTTGTTGTAGTCTCGAGCAGAAGCTTCTCCAGTGTTCTTCAAGTCATACTTTGAAACTTTCCAAAGCAATTCTTCTTGGAGAACTTCTGGAACTTCCTCACACGCATTGCCAGTTCTCTGCCTATTTCTTCAGCACCGTTAGAACTACAGTCAGATTCTTCTTCTTCAGATGAAGAAATTACCTTAGCTTTTTCTTTTGCCTTTAGAAGCAAGGTCGTCCATAGATGGGACCATACATAGCTCTCTTCTCACCTTGCTGAAATTCATGAGTATTGAGCCTCTCAACAATATTAGCCGGGTCAAGTGACTAGTAATCTAGACACTCTTGAATCATTAGGGCCAAGGTGTAAAAGGAACTATCAAGGAACCTCAACAATATCTTCACCACCTCGTGGTTAGTGATGTCAGCAGTACCGAGAGCCTGAAACTCATTGGAGATATCGGTGAGGCGATCGAGCGTTTGCTAACATTTTCATTGTCGAGCCTCATCAAGCGGTTGAAGAGATTGTGAAGAACATCAACTCGGGAGTCAAGTTGAGTAGAAACTCCTTCATTGACCTTGTAAAGCCTATCCCAAATAAGCTTTGTAGTTTCCAGGGCACTCACTCTGCCATACTGTCATTTGTTCAGATGCCTGTAGTTGATGTTCTTTGCTTGAGAGTTGAGTTGCTTGAATCGCTTAACGTCAGTGGTGTTGATGCTAGGAGAAGCAGTAGGCACGCCGTTCCCGATGACAAACCAAAGGTCATTGTTAATTGCCTCAAGATGCATGCGCATCTTGTCTTCCAGTAGGGATAGTCAGTGCCATCAAAGATGGGTCATGCAACGGATACCTTGATCATACACGCGCTCGACATAACTAAAACTCTAGGTGGTTAAACAAAAATCACACAGAACAAGGGAGTACCTTGCTCTGATGCCAATTAAGAGCGCATGTTTACTCCCAGAGGGGGTGAATGGGAGATTTTTAGAAATTCATCAAACTCTAAGGAATTTAATGAAGATCAGAGTGAAGAAATAGAAACGGAGGTAAACTAAGTCATAGCAGAAACATAATGCATGCATACAAGATACATATAGGTGAAGAACTTGTAATAATACAAGCAGTCAGGCGTGAGGAAGATGAACTAAAGAAATGAAAAGCAACATGATGAAAGTCTCCAGTTCAAATTCTTCAAAATATAGATCACAGATTATTCACCAGTGGAATAACTTAAAGGTAAATGGGTGAGGAATTTGAAACCAGGTAGGCTTAGTGAAGACTCAGCAATTTGGTAGACCAGTTCCAGTTGCAGTATAAATTGTACGTCTGGTTGAGGCGGCTAAGTTGACTTTGAAGACACTTAGTCTTCACTATATTCCTCATGAGCCAAGGTCACTTAGACCTTGCACTATCACTCATGGGAAGTCTTCAAGGTAGACTTCCAAAACCTTGACAGACTTGCTCACCGGCACACCATAGTTACTGTTGGGAGCTCAGAACATGACGCCAAACTGTCTGGAAGAATGGTAACATCCCAATTTTCAATTTAGATGTTATACATAGATCATCATATGCATATCATATTTATTCTTGCATTCAGTTGTGATCCTAGAAATCTTAAGCAACTCAAGGACCCAAGGAGAGAGTTGGAGGTTTCACAAAAAAATAAATGAGAGAAGATAATATGGTATTTTATTTGCTATTTTATTTGAATTAGAAATTTTTGCATTTTTGAAAATTGCATTTTTAGGCCAGAAAAATGTTCACCTTGTTCTAAATATTTTATGTAGACGGTGAAACTTGTTTTTGGCATATTTAGAATTTTTTATATTTTTTTAGGAATTTTCTTCAGGCGAAATTATTTAGAAAAAACGTTTCGTCGCCCGATTGGGCCGAAGGCCCAGCCGAGCAGGCCGCGGCCCATCTCGCGCGCCGCCGTGCTCGGCAGGACGCCAAGGAGGAGTCCGAGCCGGACTCCGCCCCGGGCCGGCCCCCTCCCCGAGCCACCGCCGCCCCGCCCCCTTTCAATAGGGCCACTCGCCGCCGCCTCCACCCCCACCTTGCCCCGCTGCCAGCAACAGCAGCAGCCGCAACACGCCATCGTCCTTGCCGTCGTGCCGTCTTGCCGCCACCGCAGCACGCCGCGTCGCCGTCGCCGCACGCCGCCGCCATCGTCCCGCACCGCACCTCCGTCGACCCTGCAGCCAGGACCCGCCGCCACCTTGCCGCACAACGTCGACGCCGTCAGATCAGCTGCTGTCGTTTTTTTAAAGAACCGGTATAAAACCCGAACCGCCCCGGTTTTTTTCAATTTTTGCTTTCTTTATTAGATTGGTTTTCTTCGTTCGGTTTATTTATTTGACGGACGCTCGTCCGTTTGTTCTTTTAACGAACGCTTTTCGCCGGATTAGTTCAGACGGCGAACGTTCGTTCGATAGTCTTTTTCTTTTTAGTAAATCGTAGCTAATCACATGTACCTACTACTAAGATCTAATTCACACATGTCAATATTGATGTTAGGTTTTGACTTTTGTTAGTTTAAGCTGTTTGCTTGTTTTGTGTTTGATTTGGATCTTTTCTCGGTTTTCTCGTGTTTCAATTGAGTGATTGCTTATGTATGCTATTGTTTGTCTATGCTAGATTACCCGGAGTGCGAAGCTTGTAACAACGAATCTCTAGAGTTTGCAGATCGTCAGCAAGGCAAGTTACACTTTGATCTTACTGTTTTAATCCTAGTTTTTACTATGCATTAGTATTGCCCTCAAATATTTGCATGAGTAGGATTGGGAACATGTGGTTTTGGTTGTAGTGCTTGAGGTAGGAACCTAATACCTTTTTGATCACCCCGGGAATATACGTTATGCTAATTATTACTTAGCCATGCTAGTAGACGGGGATTGGATCGTGATTCACACATGGAAGTTTGAGAGTTATTTTAATCATGGATAACATTAAGGTGGCAACTTTAATATACATCTGGGTGGATTGGTTGAGGCACCTGGTGAACCCAGTGTTGCCTATTTTTGGAAATCCTAAAGTACCCGTGTGATTATCCTATGGAATGCCACCCAGGCTCAAAGGGATCATAAAATTATTCATGCTAGAAACTTCTGTGTGCAGCCACAAACCATTATGGGCTCTAGCATAGTTGAGTAAGTTGCGTGAGCTCTTGAAGAGGTAGACTAGCAGATGTAGAGGGATGTAGGTGGTACTGTCTACCCGGAGTAGAGAGTTAATGCTTCAGAAAGGCTATGTCTCGATCATCCGATCATGGATGCGGTCGATTGTTGTGGGGAAAAGTGCGCAATCCTTTGCAGAGTGTATAAACTAATCATGGTTAGCCGTGTCCCAGGTTATGGACATCTTGAGTATCTAGTACTTGAATCTATTGATGTGATTTCATCATGTTACTCTAAATTAATTTTGATTTGGGTTAATGATGATATTTTTAATTGGGATTTGAGTTGGGCCTACCTTCTCAAATAATGGGCAACTTGGGAGTAGTTAAATAAATTTATTCCTTTATTGTAGGGAAAAACTAGCTTTATGCAAAATCATGAAACTTACAGCCTCCACCAGCCAAATATTGCATGTAGATATAGTTCTTGCATTATCATTGCTTTACAGTGTAACTCTGCCAGCATATTCCATGTGCTGACCCATTTCGGGCTGCAACGTCTTATGTTGCAGACTACTCAGACGATGAATAAGGTGGGATAGGTCGTTGTTTTGCACTCAGCTATGCCATTGGAGTTGATGGACTCATTTACCTTCGAAGCTTCCGCATTTATCTAGTTTAGATGGCCTTCAACCATGATATTTTTGTGTAATCATACTCTTTATGAGGACTCGATGTAATAAGTGTGTGACTGAAACTCTGTTATAATTCCTCGAGTACTATGTTGTCAGCATTACCGATCCAGGGATGACACTAATGCACAGAGACTTGACCGTTTGAGGTCTGGTCTCTACAAGATGGTATCAGAGCACACGCTGACTGTAGGACGTGACCACTAGAATGAGCCACATGATTTCTCTTCTATACTCATTTCTAATTCTCCTCTCTTTCTACTTTGTAGTTGGCGGATCCTAGGAACAAGTTCACTCAGCCGGATGACGACACCCCTTTCGGAAAGCACTTGAAGGAAGTCGCTAAGTATCTGAACATCGGATTACCAAGCTTCACGGGGACTTTCTCTACACCGGTACCCCAAGAGGAATGCTAGAAGATCAAAGTCTGGGTACCTAGGAGGATCTTTGCGCCAACAATGGAGCCTATTGATTTCTACCTGGATGCACCAAGCTGGAGTATAGGAAAGAGCATGGCCGCACAAATCACCTTTGGACGCATATGTGAGGTGTATCACAAGGAGCTGGAGAATACCATTTACCAGATATGTGGCCGCCGAGATGACAAATGGGAGATGGTTCGTACTAGGAGAGATGGATCAGTTGCAGCTTACATTCAAGAGATGGGTGGTCATATTCATCGACAGGAGAATCAACAAATTATCCACATGAAGAAGATCAAGAAACTACTGAGGAGAAACAATGAGATGGAGGAGGAAATCAAGTCTACACGCGATGGATACGAGGAAGAGATTGCCGTACTACTGGAGAAGAATGAAGACCTGAAGAAGAAGCTAGGAGTATTCATGGGAGACCCTGCGCCAAAGAAGGAAAACCACCCAGAAGACTACATCATCATCGACGACACCGACTCCGACCCTGATAGTGATGACGATTATGAAGACGAAGCTGGAGCAGATATCATGGACTCTTCTTCTGATGAAAATTTCTAGACGACCACCATTGTAATTAGTAGTATTTCCCTCCAAGTAGTTAGCAACAATCGAGTTTGTAATCATAGGATAGACCGATTGTGTGATCTTGTGTGCTATTGATTGAAGTGAAAATGATTGTGTTTGTCTCATGAGCATTATGGGTAGTGACTCTCTCTTAGACCCCATTCTATTTTGTTTTCTCACCCCTGCTAAGCCATCAGATGCCTCCGAGACGTGACAATGGTTTTGCCTTCCCACAGGAGCTCACTCAGTTGATCCAGCAGCAGAATTCCTTGATGGAGATACTAGTTCAGAACCAGAACCAAGGCAACAACAACAACAACCCACCACCACCACCCCCTATTGATCACTTATCCCACTTTCTAAGGTTGAATCTGTAGGTGTTCTCTAGTAGCACCGAGTTGATTGTTGCAGATGATTGGCTACGCAAGATTGGAAAATAGCTGACCACTACAGGATGGACAGATGCGGAGAGAGTGCGTTTTGCCGCACATTAGCTTGATGGACCCGGAGCATCATGGTGGGAGAATTTCACCGCCACTTACCCCATTAACACTGTTACATGGGATCAGTTTCAGCAAGCTTTCTGCAATGCCCATGTTTCAGCAGGAGCTATGAGCATGAAGAAGTGCGAGTTTCGCATCTTGCGCCAAGGATGATGTACAGTGGGCTAGTATGTGGATGAGTTTAATAAGTTGGCACGCTATGCCCCTGATGACGTAGCTGCAGATGCCGTTAAGCAGGAGAAGTTTCTAGAAGGACTGAATGACGAGCTGAGCATGCAGTTAATGGTGGCAACATTCAAAAACTACCAGGAATTGGTAGACGGGGCTCTTATGATTGAAGGCAAGTAGCAACAGATTGATAATCGCTAGAGGAAGTATGGACAGGGGAGGTACACTTCAGGAGCTCAGGAGAAGCCCTACTATTCCCCGTACTCGGGAGGACATAACCACAACCATTGAGGCCATAACCATGGAGGACACACGCACAACGGAGCAAGTTCGCACAATCACAGAGGCCCCAGGAATGGCAATGGGAATGTAGGAAGCGGCAGCCAGAATCGTTCCAACCCTTCAACACCAGCCAAGAGGGACCTGAGCCACATTACCCGTTTGAAGTGCCAGAAGACCGGACAATATGCCACTGAATGTCCTGAAGCGAAGAATGGAAATGGCAATGGAGGTTCTGCCAAGAAGCCCAACCCCGTCACCAAAGGTCAGGTGAACCACATCAGCATGGAGGAGACTGAGGATCAACCCAACTCAGTTGTCGGTAAGTTTTTGATTAATGCATTTACCACACTTGTTCTTTTCGATACTGGTGCATCACATTCATACATATCAAGGGGATATGTGGACATGTTTAAGTTGCCAACCCTAGCCCTTAGGACACCCATGTTAGTAAGCTCGCCAAGAGCGATTAGCAGATGATCTTCGAGAGTTATTTTTAGAGATAGTTCTGAGAGGTTATCTTGCAGCATTGGAAATTCAGTCCACTTTGATGGGTAAGATCAGAGAAGCCCAGAAGACTGACAAGGAGATTGCCGAGATAAAGGAAAGGATGAGTAAAGGAAAGGCTAAAGGATTTCACGAGGATGAGCACGACACGTTATGGTTTGAGGATCGCGTATATGTGCCTAATGACCCCGAGATCGGGAAATTGATTCTGCAGGAGGCCCATGATTCACCGTTTTCAAATCACCCAGGAAACACTAAAATGTACCTGGATTTGAAGGAAAGTTTATGGTGGACAGGAATAAAGAAGGATATTGCCGAGTATGTAGCAGTATGTGATGTATGTCAGAGAGTCAAGGCAGAGCATTAGAAGCCAGCTAGATTGCTACAACCATTTCCTATACCTGAATAGAAGTGGGATAAACTTGGCATGGATTTTATCACTAGATTACCAGGACTTGTTCATGCCATGACTCTATCTTGGTTGTAATCGATCGGTTGACAAAGGTAGCTCATTTCATCCCGGTGAAGACAACTTATACAAGTGCTAAGTTGGCAAAGATATACATGACCAATATCATATGTCTGCATGGAGTTCCGAGGACCATTGTATCAGATAGAGGAACCCAGTTTACTTCAAAGTTTTGGAATCAGTTGCATGAAACTTTGGGTACCAGGCTAGAGTTCAGTACAGCCTTTCATCCCCAGACAGATGGACAGACTGAGAGAGTCAATCAGATTCTGGAGGACATGTTGAGAGCTTGTGCGCTAGATTATGGATCTAGTTGGGATGACAATTTGCCATATGCAGAGCTTTCTTACAACAACACTTATCAAGCTAGTTTGAAGATGGCCCCTTTCGAACCTTTGTACGGAAGGAGGTGCAGGACACCGTTATCATGGGATGAAGTTGGAGACCGATAGTTTTTCGGACCTGATTTAATTAAATACTCTGAAGAGAAGGTTAAGTTTATTCACAGCAGACTCAAGGTAGCCCAGTCTAGGCAGAAGAGTTATGCGGATACTAAACGCAAGGAAATAGTTTAGAAGTCAGAGACAGAGCATATCTTCGAGTGTCACCACTTCGAGGAGTTAAGCGTTTTGGAGTCAAGGGAAAGCTAGCACCACGTTTTGTGGGACCATACAGAGTTTTGGAACGCATGGGAGAAGTTGCATACAAGCTGGAATTGCCAGAAGGATTGTCAAGAGTTCATGATGTGTTTCACGTTTCCTAGTTAAAGAAGTCCCACGTGGAGATGGACGATATTCCTCTGAGAGATATAGTGCCACTAGAAGCTATTCAGTTAGACAGTGATTTGACCTATGAAGAGATGCCAGTCAAGATTCTTGAGTTTTCCGGTCGAGTTACTCGCAGCAAGGTTATCAAGTTTTGCAAAATTCAGTGGAGCCACCATACCGAGGAGGAAGCCAACTGGGAGCGAGAAGAAGATCTCTGTAGAGACCACACAAAACTTTTTGCTGACAAACCCGAATCTCGAGGGCGAGATTCATCTTAAGGGGGGGGGGGGTAGGTTTGTAACATCCCAATTTTCAATTTGGATGTTATACATAGATCATCATATGCATATCATATTTATTCTTGCATTCGGTTGTGATCCTACAAATCTTAAGAAACTCAAGGACCCAAGGAGAAAGTTGGAGGTTTCAGAAAAAAATCATATTTGAATTTATTTCAAATTTGAAGAAAGGATCAACTTGATTTTACTATTTTTCTCTCCAAATATTTCCAATATTAAAAATAAATGAGAGAAGATAATATGACTTCTTCAAATTAAGAGAAATTTTGGAGAAAGAATTTTAAAATCAAATT
Source organism: Triticum aestivum (assembly GCF_018294505.1). NCBI lineage: Eukaryota > Viridiplantae > Streptophyta > Magnoliopsida > Poales > Poaceae > Triticum > Triticum aestivum. Next base: position 415,313,009 of record NC_057801.1, read on the forward strand.
ATGATTTATTTGGTATTTTATTTGGTATTTTATTTGAATTTAAAAATTTGCATTTTTTAAAATTGAATTTTTAGGCTAGAAAAAATATTCACCTGGTTCTAAATATTTTATTTAGATGGAGAAAATTGTTTTTGGCATTTTTAGAAGATTTTTATATTTTATTAGGAATTTTCTTCGGGTGAAATTATTAAAAAAAAGTTTCGTCGCCCGAATGGGTCGAAGGCCTTGCCGAGCAGGCCGCGGTCCAACTCGCGCGATGCCTTCCTCCCGTGCGCCGCTGTGCTCGGCACGAACGCCGAGGAGGAGTCCGAGCCAGACTCCGCCCCGGGCTGCCCCCCTCCCCTAGCCACCGCCGCCCCGCCCCCTTTAAATAGCGCCGCCCGCCACCGCCTCCAACCCTACCTCGCCCCGGCGCCAGCAGCGGCAGCCGTAGCACGCCGCCGACATCACCACCGCGCTGCCTCGCCGCCACCGCAGCACGTCGCGCCGCCGCCGCCATACCGCACCGCACCACCGTCGACCCGCCACCAGGAGCCGCCACCACCTCGCCGCACACTACCGACGCCATCGCCGCCATTTTTTAAAGAACCGGTATAAAACCCTAACCGCCCCGGGTTTTTTTATATTTTTGCGTTTTTTTATTAGATCGGTTTTCTTCCTTTGGTTTATTTATTTGACGGTCGCTCGTCCGTTCGTTCGTTTTAACGAACGCTTTTCGCCAGATTAGTACAAACAGCGAACATTCGTTTGATTTTGTTTTTCTTTTTAGTTTATTTTCAGCCAGGGACCTATACGCGATTATAGTTTTATCGCGAATTAGCCCCTGATCTTTAAACTAGCATAACTTTTTACTCGTTTATCCAAATTAGATGAAACCAGCGTCTAAATCTTCGTATCGTTCCGTTCTTTCCAGTTCACCAACTTGAACATGATTTTGGTACTGTAAAATTTAAGTTTAGTCCAGATTAGTAAATTTAAGTTCACCAATCTTATTTCGTTCGTATTTTGAGTTTCGTTGCTCCGTTTGAGTTGAATCTTTTTGTAAATCGTAGCTAATCACATGTACCTACTACTAAGATCTAATTCACATATTAATATTGCAGTTAGGTTTTGACGTTTGTTAGTTTAAGCCGTTTGCTTGTTTTGTGTTCGATTTGGATCTTTTCTCGGTTTTCTAGTGTTTCGATTGAGTGATTGCTTATGTATGCTTTGTTTATCTATGCTAGATTACCCGGAGTGCGAAGCTTGTTACTACGAATCTCTAGAGTTTGCAGATCGTCAGCAAGTTAAGTTACACTTTGATCATACTCTTTTAATCCTAGTTTTTACTATGCATTAGTATTTCCCTCAAATATTTGCATGGGTAGGATTGGGAATATGTGCTTTTGGTTGTAGTGCTTGAGGTAGGAACCTAATACCTTTTTGATCACCCCGGGAATATATGTTATGGTAACTATTGCTTAGCCATGCTAGTAGACGGGGATTGGATCGTGATTCGCACATGGAAGTTTGAGAGTTATTTTAATCATGGATAACATTAAGGTGGCAACTTTAATATACATCTGGGTGGATTGGTTGAGGCACCTGGGGAACCCAGTGTTGCCTGTTTTTAGAAATCCCGGAGTACCCGTGTGATTATCCTATGGAATGCCACCCAGGCTCAAAGGGATCATAAGATTATTCATGCTAGAAACTTCTCTGTGTAGCCACAAGCCATTATGGGCTCTGGCATAGTTGAGTAAGTTGCGTGAGCTCTTGAAGAGGTAGACTAGCAGATGTAGAGGGATGTAGGTGGTACTGTCTACCCGGAGTAGAGAGTTAATGCTTCAGAAAGGCTATGTCTCGATCATCCGATCATGGATGCGGTCGAGTCTTGTGGGGAAAAGTGGGCAAACCTCTATAGAGTTTATAAACTAAACATGGTTAGCCGTGTCCCCGGTTATGGACATCTTGAGTATCTAGTACTTGAATCTATTGATGTGATCTCATCAGGTTATTCTAAATTAATTTTGATCTGCGTTAATGATGATATTTTTAATTGGGATTTGAGTTGGGGTTACCTTCTCTAATAATGGGCAACTTGGGAGTAGTTAAATAAATTTATTCCTTCTTTGTAGGGAAAAACTAGCTTTATGCAAAATCATGAAACTTACAGCCTCCACCAGCCAAATATTGCATGTAGATATAGTTCTTGCCTTATCATTGCTTTACAGTGTAACTCTACCTGCATATTCCATGTGCTGACCCGTTTCGGCTGCAATGTCTTATGTTGCAGACTACTTAGATGATGAATAAGGTGCGATAGGTCATTGTTTTGCACTCAGCTATGCCGTTGGAGTTGATGGACTCATTTACCTTTGAAGCTTCCGCAGTTATCTAGTTTAGATGGCCTTCAGCCATGTTTTTTGTGTGTAATCATACTCTTTATGAGGACTCGATGTAATAAGTGTGTGATTGAAACTCTGTTATAATTCCTCGAGTACTATGCGTGTCAGCATTACCGATCCAGGGATGACACTGATGCACAGAGACTTGACCATTTGAGATCTGGTCGCTACAAGAAGAATGATAGTCTTCAAAGATAATAGGCGTCGGATCACACAAATCAATCTCTTCAGTGATGGTCAATCACTTTGGCTCTGGTTGGGTTTTTCCTCACTTGGGTTTCTCTCAAAGTCGTCAAAGGAAGGGTTGCTCTCAAATTACAAGTGTCAAGTTCTCTATAGAGCAGCCAACCAACAAGTGGTTGTAGGGGGCGACTATTTATAGCCAGGGCAACCCAACATGAAATGTCATAAAATGCCCCTTCGGACATGACTATTATCAAGATAAGGATCCACTCGACAACTGGCACATGGCATAACAACGGTTGGAAAATTGAACTCAATTTTGTTGGGGCACTCAAGTTCCTCATGATAGGCGATCGGACTGGCGAAATCCTAACTCCTCAGCCTGACCAAATTCGTCAGCAACCAGATGAACTTCATCACTGTGGCTAGCAAAGTCGCCAGCTGATCTGGAGGTTTCCAAAGGCTTCACTCGTAGCAGCAACTGTATGTATAGGTTTGAACATCACATTGGAAATATAAAATATGTTTTCACTTATACCCCTTTAACAGTATGGTTTTTTCCTATGACTCAAATAAGAAGAAAGAAACTATGAAAACAAAAGTCTTTAGATCAATATCTTCAGAGGTCGTTCCAATTTCTTAACTTGAATAAATACATTTTTAGGGGTCGCCTTCTGTCGATTATACCAAATCTTCAGGGACTATAACACCTATGTACACTAGCAAACACATTAGTCCCTCAACCTATTTGTCTTCAATACTCCAAAACCACTAAGGGGGCAATTGATGCACTTATAGTTTGTCGCTATCACTTTTGAGACAACTTTGCCAACTATATTTAAGAAGCTCCTCTAGCTCCATTGACAATGATTAAGCTTTATAAAACCCCTTCTTCAGTTGTGACAATGAAGCAGCATATCAGTACTGTAAGATGCTGCTAACGTGATAGCCCACAAGTATAGGGGATCGCAACAGTTTTCGAGGGTAGAGTATTCAACCCAAATTTATTGATTCGACACAAGGGGAGCCAAAGAATATTCACGAGTATTAGCAGCTGACTTGTCTATTCAACCACACCTGAAAGACTTAATATCTACAGCAAAGTATTTAGTAGCAAAGTAGTATGGAAGTAATGGTAACGGTGGCAAGAGTAATAGTAGCAGTTTTGTAGCGATTGTAACAGTGGCAATGACAAAGTAACTTAGCGAAGATCAATATGTGAAAAACGCGTAGGCAATGGATCGGCAATGATAACTATGTTGGATGATATTCATCATGTAGCAGTTATAACCTAGGGTGACACGGAACTAGCTCCAATTCATCAATATAATGTAGGCATGTATTCCGTATATAGTCATATGTGCTTATGGAAAAGAACTTGCATGACATCTTTTGTCCTACCATCAAGTGGCAGCAGGGTCCTAATGGAAACTAAGGGATATTTAGGCCTCCATTTAATAGAGAACCGGACCAAAGCATTAGCACTTAGTGAATGCATGAACTCCTCAAACTATGGTAATTGCCGGAAAGAATCCCAATTATTGTCACCTTGGGGTATGCGGATCATAACTCATAATAGGTGTCTACAACTTGCAAGATAGGATCAAGAACACAAATATATTCATGAAAACATAATAGGTTCATATCTGAAATCATGGCACTCGGGCCCTAGAGACAAACATTAAGCATAGCAAAGTCATAACAACATCTATCTCAGAAATAGTGGATACTAGGGATCAAACCCTAACAGAACTAACTTGATTACATGATAGATCTCATCCAAACCATCATCGTACAACAATCCTACTATAGAATTACTCACTCCTGGCGGTGAGCATCATAAAATTGGTGATGGAGGAAGGTTGGTGATGATGATGGCGACGAATCCCCCTCTCTGGAGCCCAAAACAGACTCTAGATCTGCCCTCCCGATGAAGAACAGGAGGTACTGGCGGCTCCGTATTGTAAAACGCGATGAATCCTTCTCTCAGATTTTCTCTCCCTGAATACGGTTATATAGAGTTGGAGTTGAGGTCGGAGGAGGTCCAGTGGGCCAACAAGCCCTCTAGGCGCGCCCCAGGGGGCGCCCCCCAGGCTTGTGGCCTATGGGTGGACCCCCTCCGAATAATTCTTGCACCAGTATTTTTTATATATTCTAGCGATATTCTTCATAAATTTTCAGGTCAATCTGAGAGCTTTTATTTCTGCACAAAAATAATACCATGGCAATTCTGCTGAAAACAACATTAGTCCGGGTTAGTTCCATGCAAATTAGAGTCCAAAACAAGGGCAAAAGAGTTTGGAAAAGTAGATACGATGGAGACATATCATAACGCGACACTACAATCAGAGACCCTTCAGCGAAACTATATGCGATGCACTAATCACAAATGGTGTTGTAAGAAAACCGTGCAAAATGATACAAATTGTTTGCGATGTTGGAGACATCGAACACAACTCAGATTATACATGGCATATAGTTCACTCAAATGAACTATTTGCGATGAGCATAACAACAGAAATGGGTAGCCAGATGAAGGTGTGTGCGATATACGGCATAAAGTCCGCTCGGATAAACTGTTTATGATTAGGAGACACAACAGAAATGGTCAGCCAGATCAATGTGTGTGCGATAGAGGGCATACAGTTCACTCGGATGAACTGTTTGCGTGAGCCAAGAGAATATAAAAGTTTCAACTTAACAAGATGTGTGTGATCCACGGCAAACAGGTCCGTGATCAAAAATGTGTGTGAAGACCGATAATAACACAGACAATTGCTGCTGATAAGCCATTTGTGTTGTGGGCAAACGCTTACTGGTATAGAATTGTCAGTGATTGATGAATTCATCACCGATGGTTTCCCTAGTATGGTCCATGTGCGATGTAATTGCATACAGAACAACAACATATATACTTATATGGACATGATTGCATAACCAAATTAAAAATCCAATTACATAGGTGGCTACTACACACATGAAATTTGCACACACCAAAGTAAACTATTACATGCATAATTAACTAGGATAAATGATCATCTGATCATCATCTACTTCTTCTTGTGACACTTGCCGCCATTGCTCTGTTGATGGCTCGATGCGACCTCGTTGTTTATGGGAAGGAGGCACTCCCTCATGTCAATGATCCGCCTGTGCATCTTGTAGCATGTGTACATGTTCTTGGCCATGAACTTGAGGTGAGATTCATCCAGTTTCCCCATCTAGGTTGTGTGCGAGGATACGGGATGTACTCTCTTGGAATCCTGCTTCATCTATTCGTAGTAGGGATCGATGATGGCCGAGGCGAGTTCAACTAGGGAGTCCTTGTTTATGCTGCCGCAGACCTTGTAGTGGCCATTGATTTCAACTAGGTTCTTGCTGGCCAAGCCCGTAACCATGATCGCTTTTACATCGTTGGTGGTTTCCACCATAGCGAACTTGTAGTCGGTGTTGTTGACAAACCTGGCGAAATAGTTGCAAGGCTCTATGGCCATGCAGTAGTGGTAGATGTGGACTTGATGGCGCACACACAACTGGGCGATGGCAACCTTCTGATCTATCCCAGGATGACCGCCAGTGTACTAGAGGTCCATGCCAACCACTTTGTACTTGCCTCGAGCAAGCAACTGCTCCACGGTGTTGATGTGGTCCTCCATCACGGTCGGGTCGATGGTGTACACCACCGAGAGATCGATCTCCCTTGCGTGGGTCTCCACTTGATGCATGCCAAACTACTGTGGAGCGCCGCTAGATATCCTCTATGTACGTGTTATAGTGTGTGTGCTTGTTGTGTTGTGGGGCAGGATCGAAAGGTTGAAGAGAATAAGATTATAATGGCAACGTGAATTAATCGGGAAGCCGGACGGACTAGAATATTGGCACGACCGGATGGCAGTTTTTGCAGCGCGTAACTCCATCGTGCTACACGTAACTACATCATGATGACGCGCGCAGCGCAACCGCATGCATATAAGGCCCCCGACGTGATAGTGCGCTGGCCCCAACCACTGGCAGAGAACACGTGGTGGGATGCGATCGGAGTGCTCTGAGGCCGCCTCAACGGCGAGCAACCAGATATATGCATATAGCAGTTGAACACGTAGGGAAAAGCCATCCACAAGTTGGGCACGTGGAGGTACGTGAGCAGAAAGGACTGCAGCGCATAACGGCGGGTAGAGCGTGCCGAGGGACGCGAGTAGAGGCCAGCACAGTGAGGTGAACGCGGGCAACTTATAAGGTTGCGCCGGCTAATTGGGTGGGAAGACCAATAATAACAATGGCATTTCCTGCTAATAAGTTGTGTGTGTTCTTGGCAAACGACGCTTGCTGGTAAATTGTTGTCTGCCATTCTTGAAATCATCATCGACCTATTCCTTAGTTTAATAATTTGCCATGATTTGCGCAGTCTGCACAACATCTACCCTCTCTATGTACAAAATAATATTCTTTACTATGAACAGTGTGCTGGGCACACAAGTATATGGATCATAGCCTTGGGCGAGCAATGTGTCTGCATGCCTCGTGCTAGCTCAATGTCCCTTCTATGCTAAGTTTCCATTAATTGATGGTGTTTTATGAACACGCCGCCGTTTCCCGCCACTTCCTCACCGGTTTCCCGCCGCCACCCAGTGATATTGCACATAAACCTAGGCGGCGCGCGCTACACCGAGGCGACAAGCAGCCTATAGGACATCCACCTTTTCCAAGCAAGCCAACCCAGTGAAGGTGCCACGGCCTGTCGAGACCGAGGCGCTCCCCGGCAACGCGATCGACAACGTCGTGATGTGTGTCATTGCCAGGGTTGACCAAACACTTGGTGCACGGCGCTTCAGCATCGCAGATCAAGATAGACATGTCAGTGCCAAGAGGCTACAGCTCGCCGCACAACATGATCGATGGTGCGCCTCAGAGCAAGCTAGATGCGTCCTCGCCGATATGCTACGGCTCGCAGCACAGCGAGACCGTTGGAGCGCCGCAGAGCGAGAGGCGCGGCACGCCGCACAGCAAGAGCTGATCCATCGGTGCTTGCCTGTTGTCGACAGGGCGTCGTACCTGGGTACACGTCCCGTCAGTATCCTCATTCCTCGCCAGGAGTGGGCAGAGGCCGTCTGCACCGTACTTGCACCAGAGGCCGGCCGTGCCGTACTTGCAACGGATGCCCGCCACGCCATTCGCATGGGTCGCGTCGTTCGCCTTGTCCATGGGACGCTCGATCCCAATGCACCGGTCGCTAGGCTCGACCGCGTCCTTGGCCCAGGTGTCCACCTGGGCGAGTATAGGAACATGGCGGTTGCATCCTCGAGCAGGTGATTTCTGATGAAATAGCCAACTTGGAGCTCGAGATCGCACTCTAGATGTACCGCAAGCATGTTGACCAGTTTGATGAACGCCTGCTCGAGTTCGGACAGAGCCAAGAGCTACTGTAGGCAAGGGCTGCTGATCATGGACACGTGTTATTTTGTTGAGTCATTTTGACGTAGTCCTAGCCATGGGCAGCCCGGCCCGAAAAAGCCTGACCTGGTCCGGCCCGACGATGGTCCCGGGCCGAGCCCGGGCCTACATTCTGAGCCCGAAGGCCGGGCCGGGCCGGGCCCGGACCCATCATTTTAGCGTTTTCCTAAAGAACCAGTCGGGCCGGCCAGAAGCCCGACGGGCATTTACGTGTTCGGGCCGGGCTCGGGCCCAGAAAACAGGCCCGACGGCTGGGACAGGCCGGGCCCGGGCCTAGGTTTTTTGCATCGGGCTTGGCTAGGCCTAGCCCGAAGCCCGGCCTGGCCCGAGATATGGCCAGGTATATTTTGACGTGGATCACTATGTTTTCACAACAATCATAATATTGCTCTATTTCAATGTCTATATATATGCTTTCCATTCTATAAATGTGGATGATAATAGCTAGATACAAATAAGTATATGAAAGCAGAAAGAGAAATGGAATTCATAATATATATTAATTGTTCATTAGTTCATCATAGAATATATATAATATCATCACTTATACATGATGATACTTAACTACTATGTACAATGCATAAAACTGAAAACGAAAAATACCAAAACTAATAATCCATCCTGGGGACAGTATTCCGACAGCCCCTCACCAGCAGCTCCCTGGTGCACGGTATCTTCCCAACGTGGAGGCAGTACTCTGCCTCCTCCGCCTTGCAGCGCTCGACGTACCGATCTGCCTCTTGCCGGCGGACGAGCGCGAACGATCTTGCCATTTCGTTGGGCACCCACCGAGCTCCTCGTCGGTGGCAGGCTGGAGCTTATCAGCCCATCTCCATGTAGTGATGAGGTGCCTAGCGCCTTTGACCTTCCTCGTGAAGTACCCGTCTCTGTACACTCCTCCGCATGACGAAGCGCCCACCCCCAAAGCACCACCGTCTACTTTTTCTAGGCGGCCTCATGGGCTTCACAGGACACCTGGTACCTGGCTTCCTCCTCCACCATCTCCTTCTTGAATTCCACTTGCCTGGCTTTCTCAACCGGCGGCGGCAACTACCGTAGACAAAGATTGTACTGGGCCCAAATCCACTCCAAAGTTGGGGGTCTAGCGCAACCTTCTCCGGCGGCCCGTAGGGGTCCTCCTCGTTGTGCTCTTCGACTGAATGTCCTTGGGGGGTGGTGCCTCCTCGTTGGCACGTGGGCAGATCGGCGGAGCCATGGCAGAGATTTGAGAGAGAGAGAGAGAGGGAGAGAGAGAGGGTGAGCGAGGGGGGATGTAGATGAGAATGCAAGCAGGACAACGTGAGAAAGGTAGTATTTATTGGCGGCCAGAATGTAGATCGATGGGAACAATACACACTCCCGATCACCAGAATTTACGAGTACTATAGTTTGAATTGCACACGATTCCCGCAGCAAAAGACGTGTATGAACTTAATAGCCGACGGTTTCCAACACACAACCGCGTCTAATTAATAAACCGCGTCACTCACCTTCCAAACCTTGAGGCGTGAAATAGACCGCCAATCGTGTGGGGCCCGGTTGTCTTGCCAGATATTTACATTTTCTTTCCTCATATAAGGCATGAATGATTATTTTGTATTACCATGGCATGCTATGCATGTGTCCAAGCCGTGACACCAATATGTTTGAAAATTCCTTCCAGTTTACTGCACATGGAATTAAATCACACACAACAAGTACACATATATGATTTTTCAAGCCGTTATGGTTAGCTGTTGCATGTACATGTAGTTCAAATTTGAATTACGGTCATTAAATGGCTAGAGAATCACTTAAATGTCTTTAAAAGGTCAACTGGCCCCTAAAATTTTCCAAATTTTGACATGACAGTTGTATTAGTGCATGTTAACTGTAGTATTTTTTTAAGGCCATAAGAGGAAGCTATCGTCGGTTTGTAATCAAACATGCATTGTTCCCCCTCGCAACCACGAGTCTTCTAGTGAGTTGCTCCGGTTTGTGAGGGGTGTGTGTCCAAACTTTCGCCAAACTAGCCAATTTTTTTACCACGACATCTTGGTGGCATGATATTATGTCAAGCAAGGTATCATGTATTTTTGCATTTAAATGCCATGGCACTCCATGCTTTGTGTCCAAGCCATGACACCAATATGTTAGAAAATTCCTTCCAGTTTACTGCAAATAGAATTAACTCGCACACAAATACAGAAATATGAAAAAAATATTCAAACCGTTATGGTTTGCTGTTGAATGTACATGTAGTTCAAATTTGAACTACGGTCATTAAATGGCTAGAAAATTACTTGAATGTCTTAAAAAGGTCAAATGACCCCTAAAATTTCCCAAATTTTGACATGATAGTTGTATTAGTGCACATTAACTGTAGAAATTTTTTGAAGGCTATAAGAAAAAGCTATTGTCGGTTCATCATCAAACATACATTGTTCCCTATCAGAACCATGAGCCTTCTAGTGAGTTGCTCCAGTTTGTGAGGGGTGTGTCTAAACTTTCGTCAAATAGGCCAACTTTTTTACCACACCGTCTTGGTGGCATGCCATTACGTCAAGCAAGGTTTCATGTGTTTCTGATAATTTTTTAATTTTTTGGAATTTAAATGCCATGGAACTCTATGCTATGTGTCCAAGTCGTGACACAAATATGTTTGAAAATCCTTCCAATTTACTACAGGTGGAATTAACTCGCACACAAGTACACAAATATGATTTTTCAAACCGTTTTAGTTAGCTGTTGCATGTACATGTAGTTCAAATTTGAACTACAGTCATTAAATGGCTCAAAAATCACTTAAATGTCTTAAAAAGGTTAAATGACCCCTTAAATTTTCCAAATTTTGACATGACCATTGTATTAGTGCATGTTAGCTGTAGAAATTTTTTGAAGGCCATAAGAGGAAGGTATGGCCGGTTCGTCATCAAAGATGCGTTGTGCCCTCTCGGAACCACGAGCCTTCTAGTGAATACCTCTGATTTGTGAGGGGTGTGTGTCCAAACAGGACAATATCTTTACCACGCCATCTTGGTTCCATGCTATTACGTCAAGCAAGGTTTCATGTATTTCTGATCATTTTTGAATTTTTTGGAATTTAAATGCCATGGCACTCGATGCTTTGTGTGCAAGCCGTGACACCAATATGTTTGGAAATTCTGTCCAGTTTACTGCACATGGAATTAACTCGAACACAAGTACACAAATATGATTTTTCAAACCGTTATGGTCAGTTGTTGTGTGTACATGTAGTTCAAATTTAAATTACGGTCATTAAATGGCTAGAAAATCACTTAAATGACTTAAAAAAGTCAAATGACCCGTGAAATTTTCCAAATTTTGGCATGACCATTGTATTAGTGCACGTTAACTACATAATTTTTTTGTAGGCCATAAGAGGAAGCTATTGCCGCTTCGTCATCAAAGATGCATTGTGCCCTCTCGGAACCACGATCCTTCTAGTGAGCACCTCCGGTTTGTGAGGGGTGTGTGTCCAAAGTTTCGTCAGACAAGCAAATTTCTTTACCACACCATCTTGGTGCCATGCTATTACGTCAAGCAAGGTTTCATGTATTTTTGATCATTTTTTAATTTTTTTGGAATTTAAATGCCATGGCACTCGATGCTTTGTGTGCAAGCCGTGACACCAATATGTTTGAAAATTCTGTCTAGTTTACTGCACATGGAATTAACTTGCACATAAGTATAGATATATGACTTTTCAAACCGTTATGGTTAGTTGTTGCATGTACATGTAGTTCAAATTTGAATTACGGTAATTAAATGGCTAGAAAATCACTTAAATGTCTTAAAAAGGTCAAATGACCCCTGAAATTTTCCAAATTTTGACATGACAATTGTATTAGTACTCCAAATATTCTCGTACATTTAAACCACTATCCATTGCCACTATACTCCAAATTCATCTTTCACAACTAATGCAAAATATCAATAGCATCACACATAGTTTGTTGTAGGAACCGTTTGCGATGAAAATTCGTGGGTCTATTTAAGTCTTCCTCCATAAGATCGCTGATGACCCACAAGTATAGGGGGTCAATCATAGTCATTTCGGTAAGTAAGAGTGTCGAACCCAACGAGGAGTTGAGGAAAAATACAAGCGGCTTTTAGCAAGGTATTTTCTACACACACTGAAATAATCGGTAACAGATAGTTTGGTAGTAAGATAATTTGTAACGGGTAACAAGTAACAAACATAACAAAGGTGCAATAAGGTGGCCCAATCCTTTTTGTAGCGAAGGATAAGCCTGGACGAACTCTTATATAAAGGAAAGCACTCCCGTGGACACATGGGAATTATTGTCAAGCTAGTTTTAATCATGCTCATATGATTCGTATTCGTTACTTTAATAATTTGATAAGTGGGTGGACCGGTGCTTGGGTGATGTCCTTACTTGGACAAGCCTCCCACTTATGATTAACCCCTCTCGCAAGCATCCGCAACTATGAAAGAAGAATTAAGATAAATCTAAACATAGCATGAAACATGTGGATCCAAATCAACCCCTTACGAAGTAATGCATAAACTAGGGTTTAAGCTTATGTCACTCTAGCAACCCATCATCTACTTATTACTTCCCAATGCCTTCCCCTAGGACCAAATCATGTTGAAGTGTCATGTAGTCAACGTTCACATAACACCGCCAGAGGAAAGACAACATACATCTCATCAAAATATCAAACGAATACCAAATTCACATGATTACTAATAACAAGACTTCTCCCATGTCCTCAGGAACAAACGTAACTACTCACAAAGCATTCTCATGTTCAAGATCAGAGGGGTATGAATATCATTAAGGATCTAAACATATGATCTTCCACCAAATAAACAAACTAGCATCAACTACGAAGCGTAATCAACACTAATAGCAACCCAATGTACCAATCTGAGGTTTTGAGGCAAAGATTGAATAGAAGAGATGAACTAGGGTTTGAGAGGAGATGGTGCTGATGAAGATATTGATGAAGATTGACCCTCCCACTATGAGAGGATCATTGGTGATGCCGATGGCTTCATTATGTCCCTCCGAGAGGGAAGTTTCCCCAGCAGAATCGCTCTACCGGAGCCCTAGATTGCTTCTGCCCAGGTTCCGCCTCGAGAAGGCGGCGCTTCATCCCGAAAGCTTCCTTCTGATTTTTCTAGGTCAAAACCCTCCATATAGAAAAAGATGGACACCATGGGCTGCCCAGGGGGCCCACAAGCTTGGGAGGCCCATCCTGGGGGGTAGGACGCGCCCTCCAGGCTTGTGGCCACCTAGTGGATCCCCTTCTATTGTTTCTTCGCCCAATTTTTTTATATATTCCAAAACAATTTTTCGTAAAGTTTCAGGACATTTGGAGTTGTGCAGAATAGGTATCTTAGATTGCTCCTTTCTGGTCCAGAACTCCAGCTGCCCGCATTCTCCCTCTATATGTAAACCTTTAAAATAAGAGAGAAGAGGCATAAGAATTGTATCTTAAAGTGAAATAAAAGCCCATAATGCAATAAATATCAACATAAAAACATGATGCAAAATGGACATATCAACTCCCCCAAGCTTAGACCTCGCTTGTCCTCAAGCGAAAGCCGAAATCGATAATCATGTCCACATATTTAGAGATAGAGGCGTCAACAAAATAAATACGTACATGAGGGCATCATGATCATCCTTCGAACAGCAATATATTGTCATATAACTTCTTGTGCCAAAGTAAAGATAGACCAAAAACATCATTAAAACTAACAAACTATGATCTCAGTCATTGAAGCAATTTCTATTTGTCATAATATCAGAAAGAGTCAATATAAGAGCTATTATGTAGCAAGTCCACATACTCAACCATCTTTTGGTCTTTCATAATTGCTACAATCATGCGATACTTATGAGATCAAAGCTTCAATCAAACACATAGAAAGATAGGGGCTTATAGTTTCGCCTCCTAACCATTTCCCTCAAGGGTAACATCAACAATAATACTTTATGATTACCTACATCCGGGTGGATATGTATGTCTCGATCTTTCCCCAACACATAGTGTGTGCCAAAAAGAGAGCATATAGAAGGAAGGGTGAAGATCACCATGACTCTTGCATAAAGGTAGAAAGTAAAATAAAAGATAGGCCCCTCGCAGAGGGAAGCAGAGTGTCACGCCCAATATGCGACCCTATCCTAAAGGAACTCGAAGGTCCCACCAAGGATAGAAGCGCATATTGGAGATGCTTTTGCAAGGTGGATATCATTACATCAACATTACATAATAGATGGGGATACATACCAAAAGGCATACAATGCCACACGAATACAACATCATCTTACATTAGAGCACCATCCGACTACGGATGAAACACAAACAGAAACTCAAATGACATCCACCCTGCTAGCCCAGGCTGCCGACCTGGAACCTATCCCCTGATCGAAGAAGAAGCAGAAGAAGAACTCCAAAACAAGCAAACATCACTCTCAGATAATGATCATCGCATAACCTGTACCTGCAACTGTTGTTGTAGTAATCTGTGAGCCACGAGGACTCAGCAATCCCATTACCATGGGTATCAATACTAGGAAAGCTTAATGGGAAAGGACGGGGTAAAGTGGTGAGGTTGCAGCAGCGACTAAGCATGATATGGTGGCTAACATACGCAAATGAGAGCGAGAAGAGAAACAATGGAACAATCGTGAAGCTAGCAATGGTCAAGAGGTGATCCTGAACTCCTACTTACGTCAAACATAACCCAAAACCGTGTTCACTTCCCGGACTCCGCCGAAAAGAGACCATCACGGCTACACACGCGGTTGATGCGTTTTAATTCGGATCTGGTGTCAAGTTATCTACAACCGAACATTAACAAATTCCCATCTGCCACATAACCGCAGGCACGGCTCTTGAAAGTTTATATCCAGCAGGGGTGTCCCAACTTAGCCCATGATAAGCTCTCGCGATCAATGAAGGATATTCCTTCTCCCAGGAAGACCCGATCAGTCTCGAAATCCTGGTTTACAAGACATTTCGACAATGGTAAAACAAGACCAGCAAAGCCGCCCGATGCACCGACAATCCCGATAGGAGCTGCACATATCTCATTCTCAGGGCAACACCGGATGAGACATCCTACGAGTAAAACCAGACCTCGAGTTTCCCTGAGGGGGCCCCGCAGTCTACTCGGTTCGGACCAACACTTAGACAAGCATTGGCCCGGGGGGGCTAAAATAAAGAAGACCCTCGGGTTGGCCGACCCAAGGGAAGGGTATAGGTGGTGGTGAGGCAAATGGTAAAACCAAGGTTGGGCCTTGCTGGAGGAGTTTTATTCAAAGCGAACTGTCAAGGGGGTCCCATAAATCACCCAACCGCGTAAGGAATGCAAAATCCAGGAACATAACACCAGTATGACAGAAACTAGGGCGGCGAGAGTGGAACAAAACACCAGGCATAAGGCCGAGCCTTCCACCCTTTACCAAGTATATAGATGCATTAATAGTATAAGAGATATTGTGATATCCCAACATAATCCTGTCTGTCATGGAGCAATCTTCAAATTCACCTGCACCTAGCAACGCTATAAGAGGGGCTGAGCAAAAGCGGTAACATAGCCAAACAATGGTTTGCTAGGAAGGGTGAAGAAATGTTAGAGGCTGACATGGCAATTTGGGAAGGCTTGAAGAACAAGTGATAGGTAGCGCAACATAGCGATAGAACGAAGCAACTAGCATAGCGATGATAGTAGTGAGATCTAGGGTGACTATCATCTTGCCTGAAATCCCGCTAGGAAGAAGAGCGAGTCCATGAAGAAGACGAACAGGAGTAGTCGAACGAATCCTCACAACCGCAACATTACATGAACTAAGAAGCAACACCGGAAAGAAACAAACAACATGGTAAATGCACAAACATAAACATGGCATGATGCACAAACAAGTATGATGCATGTCCGGTTTAATAAGGTATGGCATGGCAAAGTGAAACAAACAATACTACAAGTTAAGTGGAGCTCAATATGCAATGAGTTGCATATTGACAAAACACCACATTGACATATTTAGTTTAATCTCGTTTAAGCTACCAAACAATGTTGAATGTTGTTAAACATGTCAAGAGGTGAAGCAAAAGTAAACTAACTATTTAGGCAAGTTTAAATGAGGCCGGAACAACAAACAACATTTTCGGAAAATCCTCATATGCAATTTATGAATTTGCTACTGTTCTGCCCTAAAAGATATTTTAAAGTTGTTAAACAGGAAAATAAAGTGGACCATGTTAAACTAGGCATTTTTCCACCCCATTTACATATAAAGTTTATTAAAATTGGAGCTACGGTTATTTAGTTATGAAATAAAGCATTTTAACATGGCATTTAGGCAAATTTAAACAAATAGCATTTTAAACATTTTAAACATGGATGAAAGTGGCATAATGTGAAACTAGATGAAATTCTAAGCATTTTTCATATTTAAAACATTTTAATCCGATGCACGGTTGTGGAGTTATTAAATGCATGATCATGAGGGTTTTTCTGCAAAACAGTAAAACACTAGATAATTAGACAAATTCTCTGACGCTGAAAAAAAACAGACGCGGGCCAGAACTAGCTGGGCCAACAGAGCAGAGGGGCTGTTGGGGGCTCCTCACCCATGGGCTGAGGCCCGATTGGAAGCAGAGGGAGGCCGGCTGGGGGGGCGCAGCCGGGCCTTGGAGAGGCAAGAGGATGCCCACATGCGTGGCGGGCGTGAGCTCGATGCAGCGCTGCTACATCTAGCTGCAGAAGAACGACAGCGGCGCCATGGCGACAGGAAGCAGGAGGTCGCCGAGGCGGGGCTCTTTCCGTCGGATCACTCCAGATCCCACAGGAAAGGAGTGAGGGCGAACGGATCCAGACACGAGGGGTCGAGGCAGGGGCTTGAGGCGGCGAAATTGAAGGAGGCTGCTGTTAACTGAAGAAAAGTCAGAGTTCAGACAAAAATAGGGGGAAGGGAAGGAGAGAGACAACAGGGGAAAGGGGAGACGCGGTGAAGGAGCTCACCAGCGGGTGGCTCCGGCGAGGGTACCGGTGGCCAAGGCGGGCAGACGGATCCGGGCAGTCCAGGGGTCGGGAAAAGTGGTTCCCGACGACGAGGAACTTGGTGACGCCGGGGTCGAGGAAAACAGGTGGTGCGCGGCCATGGCTTCGGGTTCCATGTCCGGCGCTGAGACGAGACGGAGGAGGTCGGCGGCGGCTGCTGCTCGAGGAAGGACGTCCATGGCTGCTCCTGCTTGGGGTTCCTGGTTAGAGAGAGAGAGAGAGAGAGAGAGAGAGAGAGAGAGATGGATTTGAGAGACAGAGAGAAAGGCAGAAGAAGGAAGGGAAGGGACGGCACGGGGCTCATCTGCGGCGGCCGGAGCTGCTGATGGACGAGGTTGGAGCAGGAGGCGGACGCGGCAAGGCAGGGGACCGAGGTGCTCGGGCGCGAGGCTGTGTGGTGAACTTGCAGAAGCTCGAGGTGGGAGGTGCTCTGTGGTTGGCTGGGTTTGCAATTCGAGGATGTGGGGATCGACTGGATGGATGGATTGGGCAGGATGGATCCCGAGAGAGAAGGTAGGTAGATGGCGGCGGGAAGGAGGATAGATGGGACAGATCCCTAGGTTTTAGGGATTGGCCTAGGGTTGGATATTTATATAGGTAGGGGATTAGGGTAGGGGTTAATCTGTTCCTCCGTTCGAAATCGGGCGGTCCAGAATTGAATAGGTAGGGAGTCCAAATACTAAAATGGAGATGTTTTATAGATGTTTGGGGATGAACTGAATCCAACGGTAATGACTGAGCAGGTCGGGTTCGGGGCAAGTTTCGGACGCACACGAGCGGTCTGAGAGAGGTCGACGAAGACAAGGGGGGAATGTGGCAACTACGAGCGGATACGGGTTTTATGAAAACATGCGGATGCAATGCGTATGATGCCATGGGATGAAATCCAAGACATGAACAAAATGCAAAACAAAATACAAAAACCCAACCACGAAGGAAATATCATATCGCATCTCCGTAAAAGGCAAGAGTTAGAGTTACGAATATGGAAAGTTGTATCCGGGGTGTTACAACACTCCACCACTACGAGAGGATCTCGTCCCGAGATCTAGGATGGCACCGGAGAGAAATGGAAGAGGAAGATAAGAGGTAAACTAAGTTGCTTCTTTGACGAATGAGTGAAACCATGAACCTTGAGAGGTTGAGCAATTTAAAAGAAAGAGTACAACAAGGATGAACGAGATTGCCAACAATCCTTAAGAAAAGAGGAACAAGGAGTATTACGAGAACTTGAAGGTTGAAATACATGGAGATAAGAGCTTCACGAACGAAAAGAATATGACCACCTCGGTATAATTAGATAGCCAAGGAACAAGAATGACAGAATTTGGACAGCACTCCGACTGAAAGAAGAAGGAAAACTTGATAAGATGAAAAGAACTTGAAGAGATGACACAACACTCCGGTTAAATGGATAAGCATGTAAAGAACACGATCCTCACAATTCGAGATGATGATTGAAGAGAGCAACATCACAATGCCTCCGTAACGAAAGAATAGAAGTTATACCATTGGGATAAAGGGACGGAAAAGAAAATGACAACTTTTGCCACAAGAGAACTTGGAAAGCATCCTTGCAAAGAAGAATCGAACAGAGTTGTTGGAAAATCAACAACGAGAAGCACAAGCTTGTTGTGGGCTTATGGAAAACATCTCGAGACTATGAGGTGACAACCGGCCACTAATGGAAACCATTGATTTGATTGAGAGCACCAAAGAGATGAAAAAATTCTTCACCGAGAGGATAGGAGAAAACTCGGATCATTGATAGCACCATAATTAGCAATATTCCTTAGGGAAGGCTTTAGGTGAAATCTTTACCAAGATAACTCCAATGGAGGGATTAATGGATATAGAGTACCTCATTCTTGACAACATGTGACTCATGAAACATGAAGGAAATTATCAAGAGTGACATAACACCACCTCAAAAGATAAGGTAGAAAGAATTGCACTTTGGAATGCAAGAAGAAGAATACTTGAAAGCCTCAAAACAAAACATGTGTTGAGCACCATGTTTAATTTTTTAGTATAGCTTGGCGGATCATAACTTCGAGAGAAATGTTGAAGAAGAATTGAAGAATGAAAGGAATCCTTGACGAACCACCATGTAGATCCTCCACGAAAAAACTCCGGTAATAGAAGGGTGATAGAAAGAAAGAGAGGTTCAAAACACAAGGTGAAGCCTTGCAATGAATTAGATGGAGCATCGCGACGATATAATCGAGAAAACTTGGAACTCCGGAAAAGGAAAAGATGAAACACTAGAATGGAGAATTACTTCATCATGAACAATCTCCGGAAGAAAAGAATTGAATCACCTCGAGGAAATAAGAATAAGATTTATTGTATGCTTATCCTTTATCAAATTAAATTGATGACAAGCAATGGATTTGGCATACTACTTATTCCCGTAGAAAGGATTAAGAGAGATATAGCGCAAATTTGAAAAGGTATTGATGGAACCACCAGTGGGATTAAAAAGAACGAATGAATTGATATGATAATAAAGGAAGTGAAATCTTGAATGAACCACCATAAAAATTGCAAAAGAGAGTAGCAAGGGCACAATTCACCGAAAAGAATTTGAAAATGAATGAAGATACTTGAAGGGATTTAGATACAAGAGAACGAAGAGAACATGAACTGATTAGAGGATATTTGAACGATTCACCGGTAAGATTTGGAGAACGATAGCTACACGCTGAGAATGAAGAATTATGACCTGATGGCCTTCGGAGGAAAGAAGTGGAAACAACTCAAGAAATGCTCCGGATGGTAAGAAAAGAATTGTCACAATCGAAAACACTTATGAGAGGATGGCATCAAGCTTGAACTACACATCTTTGGAAGAAAGGGTAAGGATTTAAGAGGAACTCTTCTTCGGTCTTCAAAATCCGAGAATGACGAGGAGAAACACCACCATGAATTGTTGAGACACTCTGGAAGGATTAAAAGAAAAAGGTTGAGCCAAAGATGAAAAGAATTTGAAAGCGATCTTGCAAAACATCTGACTGATGAAATTCATTCTTACATCAAACTTCAAAAAGAATTTGGGAATGGCTCCGGGAAAATTAGAAGAGTCATGTAAGATCCTGGGAAAAGACCTGTGGGTTAGGGCCCACTCGAAAGAAACATCGTTGAAGGATTGCTTGAAATAGAGATTGCACCGCTAGAATTAAATAGCTTGAATGAGGTAACAACCACAAAATAACTTGAACGGATTGCGAATGGAAACACGAATCTTCCAAGATATCTTCAACACTCCGGATATGAACTGGGCAAGGTGAATAAATAAGAGAGCCTTGGATAAGAAATTCACATGGGAAGATATGTGAAACAAAAGGAACAGATATAATCAACACCGAAGCTTGAAATTAATCCACCGGAGAAGAAAAGAGAACGAAGAATAATAGACTTGAAGCTCCATTAGCATCTTCCTGAGAATCACCGGATAAGAACATTGACGGAAAAGAATGGAGAGACTTCCCACAAATAAAAGGATACATGATTAAGAAATCCGAGTCCCTGAAGAAAAAGGGTGGGAGGGCGGGGAAAACAAAGACAACTTGGGGACGGATGAAATGGATACCATTGAGAAAACATAGAATTGATCTCACAAATGTTGAAATGATCGGATCCACTTGAAGATAAGCACACCGGTTGGAAAGAATTGACATGACAATCTCGATGATCAAAAGGATTAGTATCCCCATAGGAATATGAGAACACCGCTCAGAATAAGGTATGGAATCACACTTGACATTGAAGCAACTCAAATACCACAAATAAAACAAAACAAAGGATTTGGCTTGCAGAATAAGCCGGAAACAAACATATGATAGAGATTTACCCAATCCCATATCATGCATCTGTCGGAAAGATATTTTAGGAGCTACTTGAATTCCCACCTATAAACTCCCGAAACTTTCTGGTTATGCAATCTGGTGTTGGGGATACAGGGGAAGCAATATATCTCACCCAAACTAACAATCCCTACATCCAGCTGTATCCATTCGTCAACACATAACCAAGAAAACTCCGGAAATCGTGTACCTCAACCTTCGAAAAGCATCCGTTATACAAGCTATGGAAATACTCCCGAACTCCCCAGTACTGGGTGGTGTCGAGGTTATCTCACCAACAACTGCATAAAAGAGATTTTCGATGTCGGCAAAACTCAGGTATTCCAGAACTGCAACGATAAAATTATGACGACAACACCTCGGAGCTCAACTCCCCAGGACACTGCCACAACCCCTAAATGTCAGGAGGCACCAAGAACAATGTTCTCATCATAAGAATATTGGAACGATCCCAAGATACCCGCGTGATCCTAAATTTTTTTTAGTGAAGTTTAAGGAGAGGAAAGACAAAACATCTACGTCAAGAGTCCTCGCCAGAGCGACGAATGGGTTGAGGAGTAAAAGAATCCTACTCTCCGATATATATAATCCTAAGACTCAAAATAGTTTTCTTCTAGACTCAACAATGGCCAACAATCAAGGGGGCTCCTATGGTCGGTCGAGGCTCTGATACCAACTTGTCATGCCCAATATGTGACCATATCCTAAAGGAACTCGAAAGTCCCACCAAGGATAGAAGCGCATATTGGAGACCCTTTTGCAAGGTGGATATCATTACATCAACATTACATAATAGATGGGGATACATACCAAAAGGCATACAATGCCACCCGAATACAATGCCACCTGAATACAACATCATCTTACATAAGAGCACCATCTGACTATAGATGAAACACAAACAGAAACTCAAACGACATCCACCCTGCTAGCCCAGGCTGCCGACCTGGAACCTATCCCCTGATCGAAGAAGAAGCAGAAGAAGAACTCCAAAACAAGCAAACATCACTCTTGTGTCATGATCATCGCATAACCTATACCTGCAACTGTTGTTGTAGTAATCTATGAGCCACGAGGACTCAGCAATCCCATTACCATGGGTATCAAGACTAGGAAAGCTTTATGGGAAAGGACGGGGTAAAGTGGTGAGGTTGCAGCAGCGACTAAGCATGATATGGTGGCTAACATACGCAAATGAGAGCGAGAAGAGAAACAATGGAACAATCGTGAAGCTAGCAATGGTCAAGAGGTGATCCTGAACTCCTACTTACGTCAAACATAACCCAAAACCGTGTTCACTTCCCGGACTCCGCCGAAAAGAGACCATCATGGCTACACACGCGATTGATGCGTTTTAATTCAGATCTGGTGTCAAGTTATCTACAACCGAACATTAACAAATTCCCATCTGCCACATAACCGCAGGCACGGCTCTTGAAAGTTTATATCTGGCAGGGGTGTCCCAACTTAGCCCATGATAAGCTCTCGCGATCAATGAAGGATATTCCTTCTCCCAGGAAGACCCGATCAGTCTCGGAATCCCAGTTTACAAGACATTTCGACAATGGTAAAACAAGACCAGCAAAGCCGCCCGATGCGCCGACAATCCCGATAGGAGCTGCACATATCTCGTTCTCAGGGAAACACCGGATGAGACATCCTACGAGTAAAACCAGACCTCGAGTTTCCCCGAGGGGGGCCCGCATTCTACTCGGTTCGGACCAACACTTAGACAAGCATTGGCCCGGGGGGGCTAAAATAAAGATGACCCTCGGGTTGGCCGACCCAAGGGAAAGGTATAGGTGGTGGTGAGGCAAATGGTAAAACCAAGGTTGGGCCTTGCTGGAGGAGTTTTATTCAAAGCGAACTATCAAGGGGGTCCCATAAATCACCCAACCGCGTAAGGAACGCAAAATCCGGGAACATAACACCGGTATGACGGAAACTAGGGTGGCAAAAGTGGAACAAAACACCAGGCATAAGGCCGAGCCTTCCACCGTTTGCCAAGTATATAGATGCATTAATAATATAAGAGATATTGTGATATCCCAACATAATCCTGTCCGTCATGGAGCAATCTTCAACTAGCAATGCTATAAGAGGGGCTGAGCAAAAGCGGTAACATAGCCAAACAATGGTTTGCTAAGAAGGGTGAAGAAAGGTTAGAGGATGACATGGAAATTTGGGAAGGCTTGAAGAACAAGTGATAGGTAGCGCAGCATAGCGATAGAACGAAGCAACTAGCATAGCAATGATAGTAGTGAGATCCAGGGTGACGGTCATCTTGCCTGAAATCCCGCTAGGAAGAAAAGCGAGTCCATGAAGAAGACGAACGGGAGTAGTCCAACGAATCCTCACAACTGCAATATTACCGGAACTAAGAAGCAACACCAGAAAGAAACAAACAACATGGTAAATGCACAAACATAAACATGGCATGATGCACAAACAAGTATGATGCATGTCCGGTTTAATAAGGCATGGCATGGCAACGTGCAACAAACAATACTACAAGTTAAGTGGAGCTCAATATGCAACGAGTTGCATATTGACAAAACACCACATTGACATATTTAGTTTAATCTCGTTTAAGCTAGCAAACAATGTTGAATGTTGTTAAACATGTCAAGACGTGAAGCAAAAGTAAACTAACTATTTAGGCAAGTTTAAATGAGGCCAGAACAACAAACAACATTTTCGGAAAATCCTCATATGCAATTTATGAATTTGCTACTGTTCTGCCCTAAAACATATTTTAAAGTTGTTAAACAGGAAAATAAAGTGGACCATGTTAAACTAGGCATTTTTCCACCCCATTTACATATAAATTTTATTAAAATTGGAGCTACGGATATTTAGTTATGAAATAAAGCATTTTAACATGGCATTTAGGCAAATTTAAACAAACAGCATTTTAAACATTTTAAACATGGATGAAAGTGGCATAATGTGAAACTAGATGAAATTCTAAGCATTTTTCATATTTAAAACATTTTAATCCGATGCACGGTTGTGGAGTTATTAAATGCATGATCATGAGGGTTTTTCTGCAAAACAGTAAAACACTGGATAATTAGACAAATTCTCTGACGCTGAAAAAAAATAGACGCGGGCCAGAACTAGCTTGGCCAACAGAGCAGAGGGGCTGTTGGGGGCTGCTCACCCATGGGCTGAGGCCCGATTGGAAGCAGAGGGAGGCCAGCTGGGGGGCGCAGCCGGGCCTTGGAGAGGCAAGAGGAGGCCCACATGCGTGGCGGGCGTGCGCTCGATGCAGCACTGCTGCATCTCGCTGCAGAAGAACGACAGTGGCGCCATGGCGACAGGAAGCAGGAGGTTGCTGGGGTGGGGATCTTTCCGCTGGATCACTCCAGATCCCACAGGAAAGGAGCGAGGGCGAACGGATCCAGACACGAAGGGTCGAGGCAGGGGCTTGAGGTGGCGAAATTGAAGGAGGCTGTTGTTAACTGAAGAAAAGACAGAGTTCAGACAGAAACAGGGGGAAGGGAAGGAGAGAGACAGCAGGGGAAAGGGGAGACGCGGTGAAGGAGCTCACCAGTGGGTGGCTCCGGCGAGGGCACCGGTGGCCGAGGCGGGCAGACGGATCCGGGCAGTCCAGTGGTCGGGAAAAGTGGTTCCCGACAACGAGGAACTTGGCGACGCCGGGGTCAAGGAAAACAGGTGGCGGGCGGCCATGGCTTTGGGTTCCATGTCCGGCGCTGAGACGGGACGGAGGAGGTCGGCGGCGGCTGCTGCTCGAGGAAGGACGTCCATGGCTGCTCCTGCTTGGGGTTCCTGGTTAGAGAGAGAGATAGATGGATTTGAGAAACAGAGAGAAAGGCAGAAGAAGGAAGGGAAGGGACAGCACGGGGCTCATCTGCGGCGGCCGGAGCTGCTAATGGACGAGGTTGGAGCGGGAGTCGGACGCGGCAAGGCAGGGGACCGAGGTGCTCGGGCGCGAGGCTGTGTGGTGAACTTGCAGGAGCTCGAGGTGGGAGGTGCTCTGTGGTTGGTTGGGTTTGCAATTCGAGGAGGTGGGGATCGACTGGATGGATGGATCGGGTAGGATGGATCCCGAGAGAGAAGGTAGGTAGATGGCGGCGGGCAGGAGGATGGATGGGACAGATCTCTAGGTTTTAGGGATTGGCCTAGGGTTGGATATTTATATAGGTAGGGGATTAGGGCAGGGGTTAATCTGTTCCTCCATTCGAAATCAGACGGTCCAGGATAGAATAGGAAGGGTGTCCAAATACTAAAATGGAGATATTTTATAGATGTTTGGGGATGAACTGAATCCAACGGTGATGACTGAGCAGGTCGGGTTCGGGGCAAGTTTCGGACGCACGCGAGGGGTCTGAGAGAGGTCGACGAAGACAAGGGGGGAATGTGGCAACTACGAGCGGATACGGGTTTTATGAAAACATGCGGATGCAATGCATATGATGCCATGAGATGAAATGCAAGACATGAACAAAATGCAAAACAAAATACAAAAACCCAACCACGAAGGAAATATCATATCGCATCTCCGGAAAAGGCAAGAGTTAGAGTTACGAATATGGAAAGTTGTATCCGGGGCGTTACACAGAGGTTGTCATCCGCTTTTTGGTTTGATGCAAGAAATATTAATGCAATGGAACGTCACTTTATATTGCCCCTTGTGATAAAAAACTTTATTATGAAGTTTGTCGCTTTTATTTTTTGTCCATCACAAGTTCGTATAAAGCTTATTTTCCTCACACTAAAAGATCATACATATTTAGAGAGCAATTTTTATTGCTTGCACCGATGACAACTTACTTGAAGGATCTTACACAATCCATAGGTAGATATAGTGGACTCTCATGGCAAACTGGGTTAAAGGTTTTTGGATGCACAAGTAGTATCTATACTTAGTGCGGAATTTTTGGGCTAGCGTAGGATGAGAAGCAAGCTCAACATGTTGGAGGATCCATGACAATATAACTTCCATTCGGATATAAGGGAACATAACACATTATATTGTCTTGCTTGTCCAACATCAACTTATTAGCATATAATATTTTAATGAGTGTTCACAATCACAAAAGATGTCCAAGACGGTGTATTTATATGTGAAACTTCTCTTTCTTTATTACTTCCTATTAATTGCAACAATGATCAATACTATGTTTGTCAACCCTCAACGAATTTCATGCATCATACTTCTTATATGTGAAGTCATCACTCCCCATAAGATTATACATAATTTTTATTTATTTTATTCTTTTTTCTTTTCCAAGATAAAAACAAGAAAGCAAAGCCCTTAACTCAAAACTAATATTTATTGTATAACTCTCGCACTCGATTACATAGATAGAACACAAAGAAAAACTCAAAGACTAGATCATATTAAAAAAATTATTCTACTAGGTCAGAATCTTGCTCCTCATCCGTGTACCATAGGTAGGGATAAATCTCCCCAAAGACCTTTGGATCCGCTGTATAATGGGAAACATAGCTCTCTCCATCTGAATCTTGCGATGACATGCTTTTAGATCTGTCACAAAGATAGCTCGAAACAAGAACAGAGGATATTGTCATAATACGGTGGTCAAAACCTTCAGGAGATTATATAATGAATTTTTACCGTGGAAAGCAAGTATTCTGGGAGAAAACAGAGTCCAGAGGGCACACGAGGTGGCCACAAGCTTGGGAGGCGCGCCCCCCAGGCTTGTCACCTGCTTGTGCACTTTCCAGACTATTTTTTATTTTCCTATTTTTAAAATATTCCAAAATGGAGTAAACATGCTTTTGGAAAACTTTAGGAGTCGGTTTACTTATCATATAACATACCTATTCCTTTTGGAAAATTTTAGCGTTGATTAGCGTGTGTTCACTGAAGTTTTGTAGCCGCACCCCGGCCCCAAATACTACCGAAACATCCGCCCACAGCCACCGGAGGAGACTAGAGTTTGCCGCAGCTGATTTTTAGTCCCACCTCGCCGCGTGAGTTGGCCGCACACCGGCTTAAATTGCCGCGCCAGTGGATGGCAGCAAGCTTCTCTCTTGTTGCATAAGATCAAATCTGGCTACGCGAGCGAGGCAGGTTGACACTTGATTGCATTTCATAAACCAATGATTGCTCATCGGGTGTCACCTTGCCTCGTTCATGTACATTGAGTAATCCTGATACAATGAAAGAGATTTTCGAAATTAGGTACGGTTGGAGATGCTGATAGATATAAGAATTGTTAGAATATCACAGAACACATGGTTTCTATGGCGTATCCGTGTGCATTTTTTGAGTTAATGATCCATAAGTCTGTTACCTGTGCAATGTTTCCTAACAAACCAGGCATACAAAAAGTCAACTACACGTGTACATTTTTTTGGAGGCGGGATCTGCAAATTTTCTCTTTTCTCGCACACGAGTATTTTACGCGCTTCATCTGTGTTGTGTGTTTTCCCCGCCCAAGTTTCAAGTTTTGCAGCAAATTTTCCATTAGGCGCGTGATTTCAGAATTTATTCCTCCCACCACATCCCCACCCATCAAATTTCCTCGGTATCTCTCCCTCCCCCTCCCCCTACCGGCAGCTCAAACCGCCACCGCCCGCAACCACAGCTTCAACCACATCTATGTTCTGCTCGGATCCAGTCAGGTAACTCACCGATCTTTGTCACGGCCCCGGCCTGATTGGTTAAATGGCGCCTAGGAAACATCCTCATGCCTCCAAATCCCACTGCCCCTACCTCCAGAGCATCACCGTGCAAGCCCAACCACATAGCACGTGGAGGTCGAGGAGCTGATGGCGGTCCATGGCATGATGGCCGTTGTGCGTGTTGACCCGGAGGAACAGCTCGCCTTCGCCACCGCTAACTTGGTGCAGGCTCTCGCCCATATGAAGTGCCCCAACGACTACCCCCCAGTACTTAACAGGTATGATCTGATCAGCTCAATCTTACCAATAGCACTTGCAATGGCTATGTTTTGTACGGTTGATGTACTAAGAATGTTCGTGCCTTGTTTATTTCAGTACTGCACACGGTGTGATGTTCAAATATTAAGTGTCCAACTCAATTTCACCAATACCAGCAACAAAATTACAATACATGACTTAGGATATCACTAGAGAAATTGCCCATTTGCTATTTTTGGTGGTTGCTAACCCTGTTGTACTTAACATGCATGTGCATGTACTTATGCAGGGTCATAACAGCCGATGTTGTTGTTTGCCGTCGAGGTTAGCTGCATCCCATGTCTTACAGTATTTCACATCATTTGCAATTGCAGTTTAACTTCTAACATTTACTGGTTACCTCTAGGTACACATGTCAGTGGCACTGATCCACGCTTCGACCCGGAGGAATAGCTCACCTTCGCCGCCGCTCACTTTGGGCGGGCTCTGTCCAAGATGAAGTGCCCTAGCAACTACCTCTCAGGACTTACCAAGTATGTACTCACCAGTTCAATCTTACCAATACTAGTTGCAATTAATGGTTGTGTTTTGTACGGTCAATGTATTAAGCATGTTGTAGTAAACATGCCTAACATGTTTTAGCTACTTTCCCAACCTTTTTATAGACAACTGGGCCATTCTCTGCTCTGGCGGCACCTGCCTTGTGATGTTTAACTCTGCCAATTGCATTTTTATCAGTACCAGTTTCAATGTTATTAAACATGTTGCAATTAACAGTTGTATCCATTTTTAAACAATTGTATTTCAATGGCTACAAACTTACAAAACATGACTTATGATGCTGTTAAGCCTGTTGCATTAACAGTTGTATCCATTTTTTAGTCTGTCCCTTTGCTACCGTGCTACTCTCCACAATGAAGATATACTAGAGATGTTGCCCATTTGCTATTTTTGGTGGATGCTAACCCTGTTGTGCTTAACATGCCTTTTCATGTACTTATGCAGGGCCATAACAGGCGATGTTGTTGTTTGTCGTCAAGGTTAGCCGCATCCATGTCTTACAGTATTTTACATCATTTGTGCAATTGCAGTTTGGCTTCTAACATTTACTTGTTTCTTGTAGGTACACATATATATCGGCAGCACTGATCCATGCTTCAACCAGGAGGAAGAGCTCGCCTCCACCGCCGCTGACTTTGGGTGGGCTCTGGCCAAGATGAACTGCCCCAGCAACTACCTCTCAGGACTTACCAAGTATGAACTCACCAGTTCAATCTTACAAATACCAGTTGCAATTAATGGCTATGTTTTGTACGGTCGATGTATTAAGCATGTTGTAGTAAACATGCCTAACACATTTTAGCTATTTTCCCTACCTTTTTATTGACAACTGGGCCATTCTCTGCTCTGGTAGCACCTGCCTTGTGATGTTTAACTCTGCCAATTGTATTTTTATCAGGACCGGTTTCAATGGCTATTAAGCCTGTTGCAATTAATAGTTGTATCCATTTTTAAACAGTTGTATTTCAATGGCTAGAAACTTACAAAACATGACATAGGATGTCGTTAAGCCTATTGCAATTAACAGTTGTATCCATTTTTTAATCCGTCCATTTGCTACTGTGCTACTCTTTTGCAATGAAGATATCACCACATATGCTGCCGTTTTATCACCATTTGCTATTTTTGGTGGGTGTTAACCATGTTGTAGTTAACATTGGCTTTCCATGTACTTAAACAGGGCTACAATGGGCGATGTTGTTGTTTGCCGGCGAGGTTAGTTGCATCCCATGTCTTATACACCATCTGTTCCTAACTATAAGTATTTTTAGATATTCCAATATAGACTACATAAGGAGAAAAATGAGTGAATCTAGATTCTAATCTAATCTAAACTATATCTATAATTTTATATACATCCGTATGTAGTTCATATTGAAATCTCTAAAAAAATGTGTACTTAGGAACATAGGTAGTTGTATTTTACATCATTTGTGCAATCTCAGTTTAGTTTCTGACATTTACTGGTTGCTTCTAGGTACATATATGAGCGGTACTAATCCACGCTTCGATCCCTTTTGCGTATGGGGCAATAATATATTCATGAACAAGAGGAAACTAAGAAAGATTGTTAGGCGAACAAAACGGGTGATGGGAATTAATCTCTTTATTTACACTTTGTCCAAGACAACAGTGAACTTTAGGATGTGTCGCCTTTTCCCCTGCCCACAACAAGTTACTCTATATGACCTTAGTATCTGATATTTTTCTCTTTTCAGTGGTTTCCGAAGGTATTTACTGATGATTACCTTGCAAACTACATGACCAGAGTGGAGGCAACTAAGGTTAAAGTATATAATTCATGCTACCATGATAATGCTCTAGAAGCCTTCCTGAAGGCGGTAAAGGATGGGCGGGCGATCGTCACAAGGGGTTGGACAAAAGTTGTTTGTGCCTATGGCATGCATGAAGGCACATTATGGGCATTCCGCTTCTTCAACACCATCGGCAGTCAAAATGATTTACACTTGTCTCTTCACCTTTACCACCTCTAAATATTGTGGTTCATCGTAGTTAATTCTTGTCTAATCCTGTAATTACCGAACATATTGTACTGACAATTTTATTTATGGATTCGTTGTTGAACCATTGTGCTGAGAATTTGAATTCCACGTTTCATATTTCAAAATTTTCAATTTGAATAATAAATTACAAGACAAATAAAATTATACAGGAGCAAATAAAATAATGTGCACATGGTTAGAAAGAAAACAGCGTGTGCGACGAAAAATAGAGAACATACGGTTCTTTGACGTGAAACATTTGCGATGCCCGATGGACACACACACACGGTTTCATCTCATATGCGTGTGTGATTCATGGTAATATGGCAAATGTTCCAAACCAGTGTGCGTGTGTGATAGGAATACCAATCGTACACGGTTATGAAAATGGACACATTGGCATTAGTAGAGGCACCACACACATTTTACATTCTTGAACCATGTGCGATAACGTACCTATCACAAACATATTGGTAGATTAAATTTTGAGTCCACCTTTTTCACACGACTATAGTGGCGTAATTGTTTGGGATGTCTCTCTAATTAGAAACATAACATTGAGATGTAACGTGTGGGACTGGGGCAGCTTCTCATACATTTATTCTATGGCAATCGTCAGTAGCCGCTCGCCTATCCCCGACGGTTTTTGGGTCGTGCGGGAAGGACCCCCCTATCGCAGTCACTCACTAGACGACGGTTCCAAATGCCGTCGCGGAAAGGGGTTAAAAACCGTTTGTATAGCACCTTACAGTACCAGTGTTGAGACCCATGCCGCCATCAATGAGGGTTTTGGTGACGGAGACGTTGCTGATGGTGGGCATGCACAGCATAGGGAGCGTGCTAGCAGTGGCTGCGCACCTGAGGAAGTCCCTAGAGTCCAACGTGATGGCGTATTGTGGACACTTGAGGGGCCGTGCGGCTTCGAGCTTTGGGAGGGCTGCATTCGCCTCACGAGAGAACTGCTTGAAGATGCGGTTTGAGGCGGGTGCTTGAGCATCGCCGAGGATGCAGCCAATCACACAAGGCTCCTAATAGCCCCCAGCTCCCTCGTCTTGATGGTTGTTGTCGTTCCTCCTTGGCAGCGGCAGCGGAGGGAGGCCAGCATTGCCCTGGGGACGGGACTCACGTGGCTGATCGCATCAAGGGCCGTCGCGAGGCTAATCGCGCCAGCCACCCTTGCGAGGCTGGTCACGCTAGGCCTGCCGAGGGTTGTGGTTGTCCCAGCGGCCTCCGTCACGGCCAAAGCCATGGTCACTACGCTCAGGGCGGTGGCCCATGCGTTTGTCCCAGAGCGCCCTGACCTCCTGGCTATTGTCGGTGTTGTGGGTGTGCATGTTGTGGAAGACATAGAACGGGCGAGCGTCCTTGGGGGGCTCATCGCGATCATGACCGCGCATCATCTCAGATTCTGTCGCTAGCATTGTGGGTCCCTTATGCTTTGCTTCCTTGCCCTTGGCCTTCTTATCTTCAGGGCTGATGTTTGGGTGCTTAAGGAGGGAGAGGCGGCCTTCTTCTGCCCTGGCAAACTTGTCCGCTAACTTCAACATCTCCTGCACCATGCACAGGTCATCATGGATGGCGAGCTCCTTGCTCATCTTGATGTACGTGACGCCCTCGGTGAATGCCAAGATGATGGGTTCGTCTGAAGCCTTCGGGATCTTGAGGTGGACCTAGGTGAATGATAAGTCTCCAACGTATCTATAATTTTTTATTGTTCCAAGCTATTATATTATGTTTTGGATGTTCTATATGCATTAATATGCTATTTTATATTATTTTTGGGACTAACCTATTAACCTAGAGACCTATGTCAGTTTCTGTTTTTTTCCTTGTTTTTGAGCTTTGCAGAAAAGGAACACCAAATGGATTCCAAACGGAATGAAACCTTCGTGATGATTTTTCTTCGACCAGAAGACACCCAGGAGACTTGGAGATCAAGTCGGAAGAACCACGATGCGGCGACAAGGGGGGAGGGCGCACCCCCTGCCTTGTGCGCCCCTTGTGACTCCCCTGACCTAATTCTTTGTCCAATATATTCCCAAATATCCCCAAACCACCAGAAGCATCCACGAAAACACTTTTCCGCTGCCACTACCTTCTGTACCCGTTAGATCTCATCTAGGGGCCTTTCCCGGCGTCCTGCCGGAGGGGGATTCGATCATGAAGGGATTCTACATCAACTCTATTGCCCTTTCGATGAAGCATGAGTAGTTTACCTCAGACCTACGGGTCCATAGCTAGTAGCTAGATGGCTTGTTCTCTCTCTTTGCTTCTCAATACCATGTTCTCCTTGATGATCTTGGAGATCTATCCGATGTAATCTTCTTTTGCGGTGTGTTTGTCGAGATCCGATGAATTGTGGATTTATGATCAGTTTATCTATGAATATTATTTGAATCTTCGCTAAATTCTTATATGCATGATTTGATATCTTTGCAATTCTCTTCTAACTATCGGTATAGTTTGGCCAACTAGATTGGTTTTTCTTGCAATGGGAAGTGCTTAGCTTTGGGTTCAATCTTGCGATGTCCTTTCCCAGTGACAGTAGGGGCAGCAAGGCACGTATTGTATTGTTGCCATCGAGGATAACAAGATGGGGTTTACATCATATTGCTTGAGTTTATTCCTCTACATCATGTCATCTTACTTAATGCGTTACTCTGTTCTTCATGAACTTAATACTCTAGATGCAGGCAGGAGTCGGTCGATGTGTGGAGTAATAGTAGTAGATGCAGGCAGGAGTCGGTCTACTTGACACGAACGTGATGCCTTGTCGGTGTAGAAAAGTATGGGTGCTTCTGTACCCCTTACTGGTGCACGGGCAGTCGTAGCCACCCCCACAGCAAGGCTTGACGATGCAGAGGAAGAAAGCAGAAGGCAAGACAAGAACGAAGAACATCAAGACAGCTGCCTGGAGAAGAAAGTAGCAAGAGGCAAGCAAGGCCACACCCAACAACAAGCCCTGCCGAGGTGACCTGCGCACCGCCTCCTGGCAAGCCCCTTGACGGGGTAGTTTGCTAAGAGGCCAGCAAGGCCACAACCCTTGGGCTTGGGAACTCTGACACCATCGACAACGTTCAAGATCAAGACTTGACGGGCACATGCCTAGTAGCATGCGGCTCCTCACAAAGATCAGCGACCCACGAGTCCACGCAGGATCAGAAGACGAAGACCCCCGGCAAGACCCTTGCCGGGGACGACTCCAAGGCCCCCAGCAAGCCTTGCCAGGGGCGATCGCTGGGCCGCGGCCGGGCCCGCGCTCAGCAGGGTTCCGCCACCTCACCACTACTCCAATGCGATGATAAGCATGCCAGCGAAGCAGGTGCCTGCGTGGCGGCATGCAGATCTTCGTGGAAGCTTACCACTTTGCCAACACAGTAGTTGGTTGGCCAGTGTGGCGCTGCATGCCTCGTCGGCCCAGACGCGTGGCAGTGCGAGGGGAAGCGGCGAAGGACAGGATGGCCTCTGTTGTCATCCCCAATAAAGTGAGAGGACACATAGGCATCACATTAAATGCGCTTGTCCTACATGATCGGGCGATAAGCTTGTATCGATGTAGCTTGCCACCCCCTGTGTGCCACTGTGGCAACCCGTTTGTGTATAAAAGGAGGCCTGAGGCATACAGAGAGGGGATTGGGACTTTTGGACAAAGCATGCATCATAGCTAGTTCAAAAGCTCAAGAACACCCATATAACAAGATAAAGTAGGACTAGCGTATTATGCATCTTGGCGGCCTGAACCTGGATAAAAACCTCTGTGTGCTAACGACTCGACCTGCTCTTCGTGCAACTAATCCCCCGCCAAACGTAGAAGGGATCCTTGTGACCGCATAGGTGATCGGTTCCCCCGACATCCTTGGCGCGCCAGGTAGGGGGAATTGGTCGTGAGAATCTGGTCTGTAGTTAGTACAATAGCTCTCTCGTCGCCATGGCTCTGAAGAAGAAAGGCGAGCGGCGGCGTCCATGGCCCCGACGGTGATCCGCACAGCGACCAAAAAGCTAAGTTATCTCAACCTTGAGTAACTCTCCCTTCTTATGAGGTTATCAGCTGTCAAGTGCTTAAAGGGGCTAGTTCGCCGTTTTGGTGTGCCAAACAGTGTCGCCACCGACAACGGTGTGCCGTTCTCAACTCGCACCATCGCGCAGCACGTCCAAAGACCTCGGCGGCAAGGACAAAAACTTTGGACAAACTATGCAAGGGCAGAAGATGCTGGATTGATGAGTTGCCGGTGGTTCTTTGGTCAGTCGGAACGACGCCAAATCGAGCCACCGGCCAGATACCCCTCTCCCTCTTATCCGGGGCAGAGGTAGTTCTTCCCACGAAACTCACTTACGGGTCACCTCGAGTGCTCGCTTGTGATGAGCTTGAGTAAGAGCGGTTGCACCAAGATGACGCAGCGCTCCTTGAGGAAGATCGTATTCGAGCGGTTGTGCGAGATGCGTGCCACCAGCAAACTTTGCGCCGCTACCATAGCCGCAAGGTTCATGCCCGAAGCTTTGAGTAAGGTGGCCTTGTTCTTCGGCGCATTCAGTCGGCCAAGAATTCTAGCAAGTTGACGCCGAAGTGGGAAGGCCCTTATTGGGTAATACGAGTCCCCACGACCGGTGTTGTCTGCCTGGGGACCGAAGATGGTGTTCAGGTGAGCAACTCCTTGGACGAAAAACATCTTCGTAAGTTTTACCCATAAGGCGCGGTTGCGGGGCCTCCTGGTAGACCACCTTTTGTACAAGCCTTGCCGGCAAGGCATGTAACCCTTTGTACAAGCCAGGCGCAGACCCTGAGCAACAGATAAATTAATGAAGCACTGGTGCCCTAAGTTTTAGCATGCATGCTAGGTCAAGGTTTTCTCTCTTTGTGTTGGGGTCGATATTGCTCAACAGCGACTAACCCCTAGCATAGAGGTCGAATGCGCGTCTTTTCTGTTCCTTCCAGTCCTTTTTTTGGTTTGCAGGATGCGAGGGCATTTCTACCAAACCCCTTGCAGGAGAGGGGATGGATTAGCGTCCTGACCCCGGCAAGCAAAGGTTGCCAGGGGCTGCAACCTCAAGTATCCAACCGCGGCGAGCCAAAGTCGCCGGGGGCTACAGACTTAGATAAGTCTTTTTATCCCATGCTATGTACTTCTGTATGATACTTGGACGTACGAAACTTCGTTCATTCCTATACCATCGGGCCCCCTCTATCCGCGCCCAGAAACCCTTCTCTAGGCCGGAACTTGGTTGAGGTGTGATGGGAACGGAATAAACGAAGGGCTTGATCCCTCTTCGCTCCTACTCCCGCCAAGGGCATCAGTATAGAGGAGTTACGGGGCTAGAGGACGGCAAGGTCTATTGTCAGGTGACGATGTTTATTTAAAGATAACGAGGACTCACCCCTTGGTGTGAGCCTCGCTCGCTCACAAAAGAACCCGGCAAGCACCCTTTTCTTCATTAATACGTTGTTTACAAGTACAATTCATACGGGATGTGAACATGAGCAAGGAATCGCAAAGTCTAAATTCGACAAGTGCCCACGGGCTTAAGGAAAAAAAGATAAGGTGCCCATAATCCCTTTCTTGTCCCTCTCCTCTGGAACCGGACTAGGACCGCAGGAGGGCAAAAAGAGCGCCTAGATGAGGTATGAGCAGCAGAAGACACCAAGAGAGCCTCCCAGCGGTCGTCCAGGAGAGGGCTAGTGATGACGTTGCCAGGGATGAAGCTGGAAGATGAGGCAGCGGTTCGCCAATACGAAACGAAGGCGTTGGTGCCATCATACTCCGACTTGATGGCCCGCCACCCACCTTCTTCGTCTTCTTCGGCCCTCCAGCGCCAGCCACCAGAGAGGCAACCCCGAGAAGTTCAAGGAGCTGGCTTGGGAAGCCACCGCCAAGAACGACCCACCGGCAAACCTTGCCGGGAAGGAGGCCAGGTGCAGGTGATGATGCTGCCAGCGTCGCCCAAGGACGATGTGTCTGACACCTAGTCGGACCCGTCATCCTCCCGCCCGCTACTACCATCGTCGCTGCCGCCGTCCTCCTCGCCGCCGTCGCCCGAGGAGGAGCTCTCATTGTCGGTAGAGCTCTCCGCATAGCACCCTAGCCTGTGTCCCGAGCGCGCAAAGAACTTGATGGAGAGTAGGTCACTCTTTACTAGCCTGAAGTAGAGAACGTGCCCCTTCATCAAGAAGTGGGCGCGTGCGAAGGTTTTCCAACCCCGGTGAAGGAGCACTATATGGGGGGCGGGGAACTTCGTGTTCACCCACATGTCGCCACTGCAACACCCCTCCATGTGAAGCCTCAGCTCTGCCGGACGGTCGATCTCCAGCACCCTTGAGAACGCCTCAGGGAGGCGGAGGTGGCTATGCGGCAACTCACACAACTGCAGGATGAACTCTAGCACCGTGTCTCCAACATGGCCGCTCGACGAGGCAGGAGGAGATGGGGCGGAGAAGGTGGCGCGCGGACGTCCCTCTTCTACGCCCACCTCTGCCTCGACCACCTCGCCGACCGTGGCCCGTCCGATGACTTCGCCTTGAACATCTAGCTCTTCCTTGACCGCCACGGCTTTCTGGCAGGAAGATGATCTGGTCGCCTCCGCGGAGTGACGACCACGGCCACGCCCTCTCGGCATGGTGATGGATGGAGGACGAGGAAAGGAGAAGACGCGAGAAGATGCCTCCCCTCCTCCTCCTGGACCCCTTTTTATAGCCAAACCAGGGAGACGGAAGGTTGGCTTTGCGCCTCTGAAAAACCCTTTCAAATCCTTCTCGTTAAAACCACTGATAACGAGCAAGGCTGTCGACCGCCCTCCCCGCGCCAATCAAAGGCGCATGGGTATCGGCCATAGCGCGCTTTCCCATACCCCACGTGTCCATCACCTACCCTGCACCATGCATGCGGCGTATGGGGCGGA
This sequence comes from Triticum aestivum, assembly GCF_018294505.1. NCBI lineage: Eukaryota > Viridiplantae > Streptophyta > Magnoliopsida > Poales > Poaceae > Triticum > Triticum aestivum. The sequence goes on from NC_057801.1 coordinate 415,350,270, forward strand.
AAAAGCGGGCGTAGGAGGAAATGTGGAATGGCGGCTCTAAGATTGAGGAAGGTAAGGACAATAAATGAGCAGCAACCGCACGATTTCCCCCTCTTTTTGAGGCAGAAATGGGCCGCCTCTTTACTATTCACCATGGGGTGACGCAAGCGTGCCGAGATCACCCCATGCACGACCCCCACGTCACACACTCGATGCGAGTGGTGGGGGAACACAACTGCTAGAGAGATCATGGCGGTTCGCCTCTGCCACGCCCGCCCGCACACTGCTTTGGGCCTGGCCCAACTATGCCTTGCGCTTATGTGTGCCCGAGGCCCGGGGGCTCCTGTCGGTGTACAAAAGTATGGTTGCTTCTGTACCCCTTACTGGTGCATGGGAGGTCGTAGCCACCCCCATAGCAAGCCTCGACGAGGCAGAGGAAGAAAGCAGAAGGCAAGACAAGAATGAAGAACATCAAGACAGCTCCCTGGAGTAGCAAGCAGGAAGAGGCAAGCAAGGCCACGCCCGGCAACAAGCCTTGCCGAGGTGACCTGCGCGCCCCCTCCCAGCAAGCCCCTTGCCGGGGCAGTTTGTGAAGAGGGCAGCAAGGCCACCACCCTTGGGCTTGGGAAATCTGACACCATCGACAATGTTCAAGATCAAGACTTGAAGGGCACATGCCTAGTAGCATGCGGCTCCTCACAAAGATCGATGACCCACGAGTCCACGTAGGATCAGAAGACGAAGACCCCCGGCAAGACCCTTGCCAGGGACGACTCCAAGGCCCCCGGCAAGCCTTGCTGGGGACGATCGCTGGGCCGCGGCCAGGCCCGCACTCAGCAGGGTTCCGCCACCTCACCACTACTCCAACGTGACAATAAGCATGCCAGCGAAGCAGGTGCCTGTGTGGCGGCATGCATATCTTCGTGGAAGCTTACCACTTTGCCAACACAGCAGCCGGTTGGCCAGCGTGGCGCTGCATGCCTCGTCGTCCTAGACACGTGGCAGGGCGAGGGGAAGCGGCGAAGGATGGGATGGCCTCTGTTGCCGTCCCCAATAAAGCGAGAGGACACGTAGGCATCGCATTAAATGTGCTTGTCCTACGTGATTGGGCGATAAGCTTGTATCGCTGTAGCTTGCCACCTCCTGTGTGCCACTGTGGCAACCCCTTTGTGTATAAAAGGAGGCCCGAGGCACACAGAGAGGGGATTGGGACTTTTGGACAAAGCACGCATCATAGCTAGTTCAAAATCTCAAAAACACCCATATAACCAGATAAAGTAGGACTAGGGTATTACGCATCTTGGCAGCCCGAACCTGGATAAAAATCCTCTTTGTGCTAACGACTCGACCTGCTCTTTGTGCAACTAATCCCCCGCCAAACGTAGAAGGGATCCTTGTGACCCCATAGGTGACCAGTTCCCCCGACATGCCTATAGTTCATAATCATTGCCTTAGATATCGTCATAACTTTGCGCTTTTCTATCAATTGCTCGACAGTAATTTGTTCACCCACCATATTATTTTCTATCTTGGGAGAAGCCACTAGTGAAACCTATGGGCCCCGGGTCTATTTTCCATCATATAAGTTTCTGATCTACTATTTTGCAATCTTTTATTTTCCGATCTATAAACCAAAAAACCCCAAAATATTTTACTTTTTGTTTATCTATCTCTATTAGATCTCACTTTTGCAAGTAACCCTGAAGGGATTGACAACCCATTTATCACTTTGGGTGCAAGTTGTTTGATTGTTTGTGCAGGTCTTGGTGATTTGTGTGTTGTCTCCTACTAGATTGATACCTTGGTTCTCTATATGAGGGAAATACTTATATCTACTTTGTTGCATCACCCTTTCCTCTTCAAGGGAAAAACCAAGGCAAGCTCAAGAAGTAGCAGGAAGAATTTTTGGCGCCGTTACCGGGGAGAATTTCTGGCGCTGTTGCTAGAGAGATCTATGCCAAGTCAAGACATACCAAGTACCATCGTAAAACTCTCATCTCTTGCATTACATTATTTGTCATTTGCCTCTCGTTTTCCTCTTCCTCACTTCTAAAATGATTTTCGAAAAGATTCGCCCTTTTCGTCGCCCTTTTTCTTCGCCCCTCTTCCGTTCGTCTTTTCGTTTGCTTTTTGTGTGCTCGTGTGTTGGGTTGCTTGCTTTGTCATGATGGCTCAAGAGAATACCAAATTGTGTGATTTTTCCAACACTAATAACAATGATTTTATTAGTACTCCGATTGCACCCACCACTACTACGGAATCTTATGAAATTAATGTCGCTTTGCTGAATCTTGTTATGAAAGATCAATTTTTCTGGCCTTCCTAGTGAAGATGCCGCATCCCATCTAAATAGTTTAGTTGAGTTGTGCGATATGCAAAAGAAGAAAGATGTGTGTAATGATATTGTTAAATTGAAGCTATTTCTGTTTTCACTTAGAGATCGTGCTAAAACTTTGTTTTCATCTTTGCCTAAAAATAGTATTGATTCATGGAATAAGTGTAAAGATGCTTTTATTTCCCAGTATTTTCCTCCCGCTAATATCATCTCCCTTAGGAACGATATTACGAATTTTAAGCAACTTGATCATGAAATTGATGATATGAAATTTCCCTACCCATGGTTTGAATTTGTTGATGATTATACAAAAAAAATATGCTGGATTGAATTTTGCTTCTAGAAATCTTTTAGATCGGCCGCGGGAGGCACTTTTATGGAAATTACTTTGGGAGAAGCTACTAAACTCCTAGATAATATTATGGTTAATTATTCTCAATGGCACACCGAAAGATCTTCCACTAGTAAAAAAGTGCATGCGATTGAAGAGATTAATGTTTTGAGTGAAAGATGGATGAGCTTATGAAATTATTTGCTAGCAAGAGTGTTTCTATTGATCCTAATGATATGCCTTTGTCTACTTTGATTGAGAATAATAATGAATTTTGTATAGAGGTCTTCTCTTGAGCACACAATTTGGTCCATAGAAGCACTCTTGAATAATACCAAATTCAAGAGTGCTTCTATGGATATGAATTTTATTGGTAGGAACAATTTTTGGTAATAATGTGTATAGAGGTAATTTTAATCCTAGGCCATTTCCTAGCAATTCCTCGAATAATTATGGTAATTCCTACAACAATTCTTATGGAAATTATAATAAGATGTCCTCTAATTTTGAGAATAGTGTTAAAGAATTTATGATTTCGCAAAAGAGTTTCAGAGTTTCGGTTGAAGAAAAATTGCTTAACATTGATGATTTGGCTAGGAAAGTGGATAGAATTTCTCTTGATGTTGATTCTTTGAAAATTAGATCTGCTCCACCCAAGCATGATATCATGAATCTCTAAAGGCTATGAGAATCTCCATTGATGTGTGCAAAGAAAGAACCGCTAAGATGCGTGTTAAACGGGATTTGTTTGTAAAAGCGTGTTCTTCTAGTTTTCGTGAAAATATTGATGAAGATCTTAAAGTGATTGATGTGACTCATATTGAATCTTTGGACTGGAGATGAGTTAACTGTAGTTAAAAGGCGTCCCAATGATTCGGAGTTTTTAGATCTTGATGCAAAAATTGATAAAAGTGGGATTGGAGAGGTCAAGACTATAAGTAGCAATGAACCCACTCTTTTGGATTTCAAGGAATTTGATTATGATAATTGTTCTTTAATATATTATATTTCCTTGTTGCAATCCATGTTGAATTCTCCTCATGCTTATAATCAAAACAAAGCTTTTACTAAACATATTGTTGATTCTATGATGCAACCTTTTGAAGAAAAGCTTGAATGAAGTTTCTATCCCTAGAAAACTTCATGATGAGTGGGAACCTACAATTAAGATTAAGATTAAAGATTATGAGTTCCAAGCTTTGTGTGATTTTGGTGCTAGCGTTTCCATGGATCCAAAAACTTTATGTGATGTGTTAGGTTTCCATGAATTTGATGATTGTTCTTTAAATTTGCATCTTACGGATTCCACTATTAAGAAACCTATGGGAAGGATTAATGATGTTCCTATTGTTGCAAATAGGAATTATGTGCCCATAGATTTCATTGTTCTTGATATATATTGCAAGCCTACATGTCCTTTTATTCTTGGTAGACCTTTCCTTAGAACGCTTGGTGCAATTATTTATATGAAAGAAGTGTTGGGGAACGCAGTAATTTCAAAAAAATTCCAAAGATCACGCAAGATCTATCTAGGTGATGCATAGCAATGAGAGGGAGAGTGTGTCCACGTATCCTCGTAGACCGAAAGCAGAAGCATTTCAATAACGCGGTTGATCTAGTCGAACTTCTTCGCGGTCCAACCGATCAAGTACCGAACATACGACACCTCCGCGTTCAGCACACGTTCAGCTCGATGACGTCCCTCGTGCTCTTGATCTAGTTGAGGATGAGGGTGAGTTCCATCACCACGACAGCGTGGCGACGGTGATGATGATGTTACCGGTGCAGGGCTTTGCCTAAGAACTACGATGGTATGATCTAGGTGTGTAACTGTGGAGGGGGGCACCGCACACGGTTAAGAGTAACTTGTGTCTTGTAGGGTGCCCCTCTGCCCCCTATATAAAGGAGGGAAGGGGAGGCCGGCCGGCCCTAGGGGGCGCGCCTAAGAGGAGGAGTCCTACTAGGACTTCCTAGTCCTAGTAGGATTCCACTTCAAGGAAGAGATGGGGAAGGAAGGAGAGGGAGAGGGAGTAGGAAAGGGGGGGGGGCACCCCCCTTCCCTTGTCCAACTCGGACTCCAAGAGGGGGCACGCGGTCTGCCCTAGCTTCCCTCCTCTCTCCCAAATAAGGCCCATGGTGGCCCATTAGTTCCCCCGGGGGTACCTGTAACCCCTCCGGCACTCTGGTTTTACACGAAACTTCCCGGAACACTTCTGTTATCCGAATAACATGGTCCAATATATCAATCTTTATGTCTCGGCCATTTAGAGACTTCTCGTGACGTCCGTGATCTCATCCGGGACTCCGAACAAACTTTAATCATCAAAACACATAACGCATAATACATATAGTCATCGAACGTTAAGCGTGCGGACCCTACAGGTTCGAGAACTATGTAGACATGACCGAGACACATCTCTGGTTAATAACCAATAGCGGAACCTGAATGCTCATATTGGCTCCTACTTATTCTATGAAGATGTTTATCGGTCAAACCACATAACAACATATGTTGTTCGCTTTGTCATCGGTATGTTACTTGCCCGAGATTCGATTGTCAGTATCATCATACCTTGTTCAATCTCGTTACCGACAAGTCTCTTTACTCGTTCCGTAATACTTCATCCGCAACTAACTCATTAGTCACATTGCTTGCAAGGCTTATAGTGATGAGTATTACCGAGAGGGCCCAGAGATACCTCTCTGAAACACAGAGTGACAAATCCTAATCTAGATCTATGCCAACCCAACAAACACCTTCTGAGACACCTGTAGAGCATCTTTATAATCACCCATTTACATTGTGATGTTTGATAGAACACAAGGTGTTCCTCCGGTATTCGGGAGTTGCATAATCTCATAGTCTGAGGAACATGTATAAGTCATGAAGAAAGCCATAGCAATGAAACTGTAACGATCATAATGCTAAGCAAATGGATGGGTCATGTCCATCACATCATTCTCCTAATGATGTGATCCCATTTATCAAATGATAACACATGTCTATGGTTAGGAAACATAACCATCTTTGAATAATGAGCTAGTCAAGTAGAGGCATACTAGGGACACTATGTTTTGTCTGTGTATTCAGACATGTACTAAGTTTCCGGTTAATACAATTCTAGCATGAATAATAAACATTTATCATGAAATGGGGAATAAATAATACTTTATTATTGCCTCTAGGGCATATTTCCTTCAGTCTCCCACTTTCACTAGAATCAATAATCTAGATTACAAAGTAAGGAATCTAACACCATGGAGTTTTGGTGTGGAACATGTTTTGCTCGTGGAAGAGGCTTAGTCAACGGATGTGCAACATTCAGAACCGTATGTATCTTGCAAATCTCTATGTCCCCTTCCTACTCTTGATGACGGATGGAATTGAAGCGTCTCTTGATGTGCTTGGTTATCTTGTGAAATCTGGATTCCTTTGCCAAGGCAGTTGCACCAGTATTGTCCCAAAAGATTTTCATTGGACCCGATGCACTAGATATGACACATAGATCGAATATGAACTCCTTCATACAGACTCCTTCATTTGCTGCTTCCAAAGTAGCAATGTACTCCGCTTCACACGTATATCCCGCCACGACGCTCAGCTTGGAACTGCACCAACTGACAGCTCCTCCATTCAATAAAAATATGTATCTGTATTGCGACTTACAGTCATCCGGATCAGTGTCAAAGCTTGCATCGACGTAACCATTTACAACAAGCTCTTTGTCACCTCCATAAACGAGAAAGATATCCTTAGTCCTTTTCAGGTATTTCAGGATGTTCTTGACCCCTATCCAGTGCTCCACTCCGGGATTGCTTTGGTACCTCCCTGCTATGCTTACAGCAAGGCACACATCAGGTCTGGTACATAGCATTGCATACATGATAGAACCTATGGATGAAGCATAGGGAATGACTTTCATTTTCTCTCTATCTTCTGCAGTGGTCGTGCATTGAGTCTGACTCAACTTCACACCTTGTAACACAGGCAAGAACCCTTTCTTTGACTGATCCATTTTGAACTTCTTCAAAACTTTATCAAGGTATGTGCTTTGTGAAAGTCCAATTAAGCGTCTTGATCTATCTCTATAGATCTTGATGCCCCATATGTAAGCAGCTTTACCGAGGTCTTTCATTGAAAAACTCTTGTTCAAGTATCCCTTTATGCTATCCAGAAATTCTATATCATTTCCAATCAACAATATGTCATCCACATATAGTATTAGAAATGCTACAGAGCTCCCACTCACTTTCTTGTAAATACAAGCTTCTCCAAAAATATGTATAAAACCATATGCTTTGATCACACTATCAAAGCATTTATTCCAACTCCGAGAGGCTTGCACCAGTCCAAAAATGGATCGCTGGAGCTTGCGCACTTTTTTAGCACCCTTTGGATCGACAAAACCTTCTGGTTGCATCATATAGAACTCTTCTTCCAGAAATCCATTCAGGAATGCAGTTTTGACATCCATATGCCAAATTTCATAATTATAAAATGCGGCAATTGCTAACATGATTCGGACAGACTTAAGCATCGCTACGAGTGAGAAAGTCTCATCGTAGTCAACTCCTTGAACTTGTCGAAAACCTTTCGCAACAAGTCGAGCTTTGTAGATAGTCACATTACCGTCAGCGTCGGTCTTCTTCTTGAAGATCCATTTATTTTCTATGGCTTGCCGATCATCGGGCTAGTCCACCAAAGTCCACACTTTGTTCTCGTACATGGATCCCATCTCAGATTTCATGGCCTCAAGCCATTTCATCAAATCTGGGATCATCATCGCTTCCTCATAGTTCCTAGGTTCACCATGGTCTAGTAACATAACTTCCAGAACAGGATTACCGTACCACTCTGGTGCGGATCTCACTCTGGAAGGCCTACGAGGTTCGTTAGTACTTGATCTGAAGTTTCATGATCATCATCATTAGCTTCCTCACTAATTGGTGTAGGAATCACTGGAACTGATTTCTGTGATGAACTACTTTCCAATTTTGGAGAAGGTACAATTACCTCATCAAGTTCTAGTTTCCTCCCACTCACTTCTTTTGAGAGAAACTCCTTCTCTAGAAAGGATCCATTGTTAGCAACAAAGATTTTGCCTTCGGATCTGTGACAGAAGGTGTACCCAACAGTTTCCTTTGGGTATCGTATGAAGACGCACTTCTCCGATTTGCGTTCGAGCTTATCAGGTTGAAGCTTTTTCACATAAGCATCGCAACCCCAAACTTTAAGAAATGACAACTTTGGTTTCTTGCCAAACCACAGTTCATAAGGCGTCGTCTCAACGGATTTTGATGGTGCCCTATTTAAAGTGAATGCAGCCGTCTCTAAAGCATAACCCCAAAACGATAGCAGTAAATTAGTAAGAGACATCATAGATCACACCATATCCAATAAAGTACTGTTACAATGTTCGGACACACCATTTCACTGTGGTGTTCCAGGTGGCGTAAGTTGTGAAACTATTCCACATTGTTTCAAATGAAGACCAAACTCGTAATTCAAATATTCACCTCCACGATCAGATCGTAGAAACTCTATTTTCTTGTTACGATGATTTTCCATTTCACTCTGAAATTCTTTGAACTTTTCAAATGTTTTAGACTTATGCGTCATTAAGTAGATATAACCGTATTTGCTCAAATCATCTGTAAGGTAAGAAAATAAGGATACCCGCCACGAGCCTCAACACTCATTGGACCGCATACATCTATATGTATTATTTCCTATAAGTCAGTAGCTCGTTCCATTATTCCAGAGAACGGAGTTTTAGTCATCTTGCCCATGAGGCACGGTTCGCAAGCACCAAGTGATTCATAATCAAGTAATTCCAAAAGTCCATCAGCATGGAGTTTCTTCATGTGCTTTACACCAATATGACCCAAATGGCAGTGCCACAAATAAGTTGCACTATCATTATCAACTTTACATCTTTTGGCTTCAATATTATGAACATGTGTATCATCACGGTCGAGAATAAAAAAAATAGACCACTCAGCAAGGGTGCATGACCATAAAAGATATTACTCATATAAATAGAACAACCATTATTCTCTAATTTAAATGAATAATCATCTCGCATCAAACAAGATCCAGATATAATGTTCATGCTGAATGCTGGCACCAAATAACAATTATTCAGGTCTAAAACTTATCCCGAAGGTAGATGTAGAGGTAGTGTGTCGACGGAGATCACATCGACCTTGGAACCATTTCCCACGCGCATCATCACCTCGTCCTTAGCCAATCTTCGTTTAATCGGTAGCCCCTGTTTTGAGTTGCAAATATGAGCAAGAGAACTAGTATCAAATACCCAGGCGCTACTACGAGCATTAGTAAGGTACAAATCAATAACATGTATATCAAATATACCTTTCACTTTGCCATCCTTCTTATCCACCAAATACTTGGGGCAGTTCCGCTTTAGTGTCCAGTCCCTTTGCAGTAGAAGCACTCAGTTTCAGGCTTAGGTCAGACTTGGGTTCTTCTCCTGAGCAGCCACTTTCTTGTTGTTCTTATTGAAGTTCCCCTTCTTCCCTTTGCCCTTTTTCTTGAAACTAGTGGTCTTTTTGACCATCAAGACTTGATGCTCCTTCTTGATTTCTACCTCCGCAGCTGTTAGCATTGCGAAGAGCTCGGGAATAGTCTTGTTCATCCCGTGCATATTATAGTTCATCACGAAGCCTTTATAGCTTTGTGGTAGTGATTGAAGAACTCTGTCAATGACACTATCATCAGGAAGATTAACTCCTAGCTTAGTCAAGTGGTTATGGTACCCAGACATTCTGAGTATGTGTTCACTGACAGAACTATTCTCCTTCATTTTGGAGCTATAGAACTTGTTGGAGACTTCATATCTCTCAACTCGGGCATTTGCTTGAAATATTAACTTCAACAATTGAAACATCTCATATGCTCCATGAAGTTCAAAACGTCTTTGAACTCCCGATTCTAAGCCATAGAGCATGGCACACTGAACTATCAAGTAGTCACCAACACATGTTTGCCAGGCATTCACAATGTCTGCAGTTGCTGGCGCAGGTGGTACACCTAATGGTGCTTCCAGGATGTAATTCTTCTGTGAGCACTGAGGATAATCCTCCAGTTACAGACCCAGTCCGTGTAGTTGCTGCCATCATCTTTCAACTTAGCTTTCTCAAGGAATGCATTAAAATTCAAAGGAACGGTAGCATGGGCCATTGATCTACAATAACATAGACATGCAAAATAACTTTCAGGACTAAGTTCATGATAAATTAAAGTTCAATTAATCATATTACTAAAGAACTCCCACTTAGATAGACATCCCTCTAGTCATCTAAATGATCACGTGATCCAAATCAACTAAACCATGTCCGATCATCATGTGAGATGGATTAGCTTTCAATGGTGAACATCACTATGTTGATCATACCTACTATATGATTCATGTTTGACATTTCGGTCTCAGTGTTCCGAGGCCATATCTGCATATGCTGGGCTCGTCAAGTTTAACCCGAGTATTCTGCGTGTGCAAAACTGGCTTGCACCCGTTGTATGTGAACGTAGAGCTTATCACACCCGATCATCACGTGGTGTCTCGGCACGACGAACTGTAGCAACGGTGCATACTCAAGGAGAACATTTATACCTTGAAATTTAGTAAGGGATCATCTTATAATGCTACCGCCGTACTAAGCAAAATAAGATGCATAAAAGAAAAAATGAACATCACATGCAACCAAAATATGTGACATGATATGGCCATCATCATCTTGTGCACATGATCTCCATCACCGAAGCATCGTCATGATCTCCATCGTCACCGGTGTGACACCTTGATCTCCATCGTAGCATCGTTGTCATCTCGCCAACTATTGCTTCTATGACTATCGCTACCGCTTAGTGATAAACTAAAACAATTACATGGTGATTGCATTGCATACAATAAAGCAACAACTACATGGCTCCTACCAGTTGCCGATAACTCTGTTACAAAACATGATCATCTCGTACAACAATTTATATCACATCATGTCTTGACCATATCACATCACAGCAAGCCCTACAAAAACAAGTTAGACGTCCTCTACTTTGTTTTTGCAAATTTTACATGGCTGCTACAGGCCTCTAGCAAGAACCGTTCTTACGTACGCATCAAAACCACAACAATTTTTCATTGAGTGTGTTGTTTTAACCTTCAACAAGGACCGGTCGTAGACAAACTCGATTCAACTAAGCTTGGAGAAACAGACACCTGCCAGCCACCTATGTGCAAAAGCACGTCGGTAGAACAAGCCTCATGAACGCGGTCATGTAATGTTAGTCCGGGCCGCTTCATCCAACAATACTGCCAAATCAAAGTAAGACGTTGGTGGTAAGCAGTATGACTATTATCGCCCACAACTCTTTGTGTTCTACTCATGCATATAACATCTACGCATAGACCTGGCTCGGATGCCACTGTTGGGGAACGCAGTAATTTCAAAAAAAATCCTACGATCACGCAAGATCTATCTAGGTGATGTAGAACAACGAGAGGGGAGAGTGTGTCCACGTACCCTCGTAGCTGAAAGCGGAAGCGTTTCAATAACACGGTTGATGTAGTCAAACTTGTTCACGATCTAACCGATCAAGTATCGAACGTACGGCACCTCCGTGTTCAGCACACGTTCAGCTCGATGACGTCCCTCGTGCTCTTGATCCAGTTCAGCATGAGGGTGAGTTCTGTCAGCACGACGGCATGGCGGCGGTGATGATGATGTTACCGGCGCAGGGCTTCGCCTAAGCACTACGATGGTATGATCGAGGTATGTAACTGTGTAGGGGGCACCACACACAGTTAAGAGTAATTCTTGTGTTCTAGGGTGCCCCTCTGCCCCCGCATATAAAGGAGGGAGCGGGAGACCGGCCGGCCTAGGGGGCACGCCCAAGAGGAGGAGTCCTAGTAGGATTCCACTTCAAGGAAGAGAGGGGGGAGGAAGGAGAGGGAGAGGGAGTAGGAAAGGGGGGGTGCCCCCTTCCCTTGTCCAATTTGGACTCCAAGGGGGGGGGGCTGCCCTCCTCTCTCTCAACTAAGGCCCATGGTGACCCATTAGTTCCCCCCCCCGGGGGGGGTCCGTTAACCCCTCCGACACTCCGGTTTTACACGAAACTTCCCGGAACACTTCCGATATCCGAATAACATGGTCCAATATATCAATCTTTATGTGTCGACCATTTCGAGACTCCTCATCACGTCTGTGATCTCATCTGGGACTCTGAACAAACTTCGGTCATCAAAACACATAACTCATAATACATATCGTCATCGAACGTTAAGCGTGCGGACCCTACGGGTTCGAGAACTATGTAGACATGACCGAGACACATCTCCGGTCAATAACCAATAGCTGAACCTGGATGCTCATATTGGCTCCTACATATTCTACGAAGATCTTTATCTGTCAAACCACATAACAACATACGTTGTTCCCTTTGTCATCGGTATGTTACTTGCCCGAGATTCGATCGCCGGTATCATCATACCTAGTTCAATCTCATTACCGACAAGTCTCTTTACTCGTTCCGTAATACTTCATCCCGCAGCTAACTCATTAGTCACATTTCTTGCAAGGCTTATAGTGATGAGTATTACCGAGAGGGCCCAGAGATACCTCTCCAGAACACGGAGTGACAAATCATAATCTCGATCTATGCCAACCCAACAAACACCTTCGGAGACACCTGTACAACATCTTTATAATCACCCATTTACGTTGTGACGTTTGATAGCACACAAGGTGTTCCTTTGGTATTCGGGAGTTGCATAATCTCATAGTCTGAGGACATGTATAAGTCATGAAGAAAGCAGTAGCAATGAAACTGTAACGATCATAATGCTAAGCTAATGGATGGGTCATGTCCATCACATCATTCTCCTAATGATGTGATCCCGTTTATACAATGACAACACATGTCTATGGTTAGGAAACATAACCATCTTCGATTAATGAGCTAGTCAAGTAGAGGTATACTAGGGACACTATGTTTTTGTCTATGTATTCACACATGTACTAAGTTTCCGATTAGTACAATTCTAGCATGAATAATAAACATTTATCATGAATTAAGGAAATAAATAATAACTTTATGATTGCCTCTAGGGCATATTTCCTTCAAGAAGGAAATATTAGATTACAATTTCCATTAAGGAAGGGCATGGAACACTTTCCTAGATAGAAAATTAAGTTGCCATATGAATCTATTATGATAGCTACTTATGGATTGCATACCAAAGATGACAATACCTAGATCTGTTCATGCTTTTATGTCTAGCTATGGCCGTTAAACAATAGTTGGGAGCCAACCCAATTTTATTTTTTGTTCTTTGCTTTTTGCACCAGTTTTTCTTTGAATAATTCATCTAGCCTCTGGTTAGATGTGGTTTTGTTTTCTAATTAGTGTCTGTGCCAAGTAAGACCTTTGGGATGGCTTATGGTGATAGCTGTTTTGATCTTGCTGAAAAACAGAAACTTTTGTGCCCAGGAAAATAATTTTCACAATTCACATAAGCGTGTTTTTGATCTGATTCTTCTTGTAAAAGATTAGTGCACAAATTTCACAGGTTGTCCTAATTTCGCAGAATTTTTGGAGTTACAGAAGTATTCTAAGTTTCCAGATTGCTACAGACTGTTCTGTTTTCGACAGATTCTGTTTTCTATGTGTTGTTTGCTTATTTTGATGAATCTATGGGTAGTATCAGGGGGTTTGAACCATGGAAAAGTTGGAATACAGTAGATATTACACCAATATAAATAAAGAATTAGTTCACAACAGTACCATAAAGTGGTGATTTATTTTCTTATACTAACGGAGCTTATGAGATTTTTTCTTGAGTTTTGTGTTGTGAAGTTTTCATGTTTTGAGTAAGCATTTGATGGATGCCCAAGGCACCCCCAGGGTAATATCCAAGGACAACCAAGAGCCTAAACTTAGGGATGCCCCGGAAGGTATCCCCTCTTTCGTCTTCGTCTATCGGTAACTTTACTTGAGGCTATATTTTTATTCACCACATGATATGTGTTTTGCTTGGAGCGTCTTGTATTATATGAGTCTTTGATTTTTAGTTTTCCACAATCATCCTTTTTGTACACACATTTTTGAGAGGGACATGCATGAATCTTGATTTATTAGAATACTCTAGGACTCCAGATCTGCCCTCCCAAGGAAGTACAGGGTTTGGTGGCGGCTCCGTATCGTAAAACATGATGAATCCTTCTCTGTGATTTTTTTGCTCCCCGAACGTGAATATATGGAGTTGGAGTTGAGGTCGGTCGAGGTTCAGGGGGCCCACAAGGACAAAGGGTGCACCCGAGGGGGGTGGGCGCGCCAGCACCCTTGTGGCCAGGGTGTGGGCCCCCTTCGGTTGATTCTTTCACCAATATTTTTCATTTATTCCAAAACTGGTCTTCGTGAAGTCCAGGTCATTCCGAGAACTTTTATTTCTGCACAAAAATAACACCACCATGGCTTGAAAACAGCGTCAGTGCGGGTTAGTTCCATTCAAATCATGGAAATTAGAGTCCAAAACAAGGGCAGAAGAGTTTGGAAAAGCAGATACGATGGAGATGTATCAACTCCACCAAGCTTAACTCATTGCTTATACTCAAGCAATTTAGTTGACAAACTGAAAGTGATAAAGATTTTTTTTTACAAACTCTGTTTGATCTTCTTGTTGCAAATATGTAAAGCCATCATTCAAGTTTTCAGCAAAGATCATGAACTAACCATAATCACTGTAACATTTAGGTCTCACATTTACTCATATTAATGTCATAATCAACTAACGAGTAATAATAATAAACCTTGGATGACAACACTTTATCCAAACAATCATTATATGATATAACAAGATGATATCTCGCTAGCCCTTTCTGAGACCGCAAAACATAAATGTAGAGCACCCCCGAAGATCAAGGACTGACTAGACATTGTAATTCTTGACAAAAGAGATCCAGTCACAGTCATACTCAATATCAGTTAATAGCAATGCATACAAATGACAGTGGTGCTCTCTAACTGGTGCTTTTTATAATAGGATGATGACTCAGCAAGAAAAGTAAATAGATAGGCCCTTCGTAGAGGGAAGGGGGATTTGCAGAGGTGCCAAAGCTCGAGTTTTGAAACAGAGATAAATAATATTTTGAGCGGCATACTTTCATTGTCAACATAACAACCAAGATCTCGGTATGTTCCATGCTACATACATTTTAGGCGGTTCCCAAACAGAATGGTAAAGTTTATACTCCCCCACCACCAACAAGCACATTCCACTGCTGGTCCGAAACAATGGGTACCGTCCAACTAGCAACAATCATGTGGGAGTTTTGTTTGCAATTATTTTGATTTGATTTGAGCATGAGACTGGGCATCCCGATTACCGGCCATTTTCTCGTGAATGATGAGTAGAGTCCACTCATCGTGAGAATAACCCACCTAGCATGGAAGATAGAGAGAGCCCTAGTTGCTACATGAGCAATTCGAGCATACAAAACAGAATTTCATTTGAAGGTTTAGAGTTTGGCACATGCAAATTTACTTGGAATGGCAGGTAAATACAACATATAGGTAGGTATGGTGGACTCATATGGAACAACTTTGGGTTTTATGGAAGTGGATGCACAAGCAGTATTCGCGCTTAGTACAGGTGAAGGCTAGAAAGAGACTGGGAAGCGACCAACTAGAGAGCGACATAGTCATAAACATGCATTAAGATTAACCAACAATGAGTGTAAGCATGAGTAGGATATAAATCACCATGAACATAAATATCGTAGAGGAAATGTTGATTTTGTTTCAACTACATGCGTGAACATGTGCCAAGTCAAGTCACTCGAATCATTTAAAGGAGGGTACCATCCTATCATACTACATCACAACCATTTTAATAGCATGTTGGCACACAAGGTAAACCATTATAAACTCTCATCTAATTAAGCATGGCATGAGTAACTATAATCTCTAATTGTCATTGCAAACATGTTTCATTCATAATAGGCTGAATCAAGAACGATGAACTAATCATATTTACAAAAACAAGATAGGTCGAGTTCATACCAACTTTCCTCATCTCAATCATTTCATCATATATCGTCATTATTGCCTTTCACTTGCACGACCAAACGGTGTGGAAAATAATAAGTGCACGTGCATTGGACTAAGCTGGAATCTGCACACATTTATTCAAAGGAGAAGAGAAGGTAATATGGGCTATTGGTTATATCAACAATAATGCACATGAGAGCCACTCATCATTTTCATCGTGGTCTTCTACTCTCGACCCCGAAAGAAAAGAAAAGAATTTCAAAGAATGAGAAAAACTATTTACACGGGAAAGCTCCCAACAAGCAAAAGAAGAACGAGAAATCTTTTTGGATTTTCTTTTAATACTAGTACTACAAGCATGGAAAGTAAACTAGCTAGAAGCTACAACTATTTTTTTGGTTTTTCTCAAAGTTTTTCAAACACACAAGAAGAAAGCAAGAAAAAGAAAATAAACTAGCATGGATAGGACAATGAAAAAGTATGAACACCGACAACTAGAATGAGTGTGTGAACATGAATGTAATGTCGGTAAGAAATACGTACTCCCCCAAGCTTAGGCTTTTGGCCTAAGTTGGTATAAGCCCATGGATCAAAGTAGACCTCTCCAGTGTACTAAGGAGGATCCTTGGGGTTCCACTGGTTAGCGAGCTCCTGCGGATCCCACTGATAAATAGACTCCAGATATGGACCAGGCGATGGCTCTGGCTCTAGATCTGGGGATCGTGTCCGCTCCCAGTATGCATGAATGTCCGCGAACATGATGAGGTATGTGCCTGAATGCATATTAAACAAAGAGGGTGCAGACAAGGTAATAATCTGACAAGTCTTTTCACTAAATACCAGGTTATAAATGAGTCTCTTTTCCTTATCATAGCAAATAAAATCATGTGCTACCATACTGTTATAGTCTAAGTAAATAGTGGGCAGCAATACCTCCTCTTTCTCATAATTCCTAATAGGTATCTCAAAGCGTCTAGCAAGGCGGGAAGCATAGATACCTCCAAAGATAGGACCCTTCGTACGGTTTAAACACAACCGTTTAGCAACTATAGCGCCTAAACTGAAATTTCTAACACGAAGTAAAGCATGGCACAAAATGGCAAGGTCAGGAGCACTAAGGCCTCCACTGTCCTCGCGACCAATTATATATCTACCAGCAAATAATGAGTAGTAGCGCAGAACAGGGAAATGTAAACTAGACACCCTCGCTTCCGACACCTTTCTCCTTTCCCCTACGGTAACTTCATCAATAAAATCTTCCACATCTCTAGGATGTGGTTCCTCGATGCTGCCCACAAAAGGTATCTTGCAAACCTCACAGAAATCATAGAGCGACATCTCCTTATACTCATCATATAAATAAAATTCTACCGAGGGTGGTGATCTCCTAGCATGAAAGTGAAATTTTTGCATAAAAGTATTAGTGAGTAGGAGGTACTGATCACACTTATCGTGGAGAAAGTTGGTGATGCCTGCATTCTCAGCCAAATAATAGAAATCCTCATAAATTCTGGCTGCCTCCAAGAATGCATCACTTGGCCATTCACATAGCCGGACCTCCGCGGTGCGAGGAAGGTTGTACTTGGGCTTTTTTATTCTCTTCATTCTCCTTTTCCTTCGACCCCCGACTCAAGGAGCCTCTCAACAATCTCCTCAACATTTTCTTCCTCCGAAAATTTCTGAATTTTTCTAGTGACTCAACATAAAAGTGAACCAAACTCAACAAGATTGATAGCAACTACTCCTACAAGTTCCTAGAAACTATATCATGCATCAAAACTACTTTGGACCATATAAATTTGACATGCAAGCTCAAGAACAGGGTCACCTAAGCAGCAAAGATTTTCAATAAATAAAGCTATAACAAAAACTAATTGGACCATTGGAGGAGTCACATACCGAAGAACAATCCCCCAAAGCAGTTTTGTCAATGGAGCTTTGAGCAAGGCGATCGAAAATGGCAGTAAAATGAACAAGAACACGAGTTTGAGCTATGGGATGATTTTTTCTGGAGGAAGACGAAGTGGATGGGTGCTGGAATAAGTGGAGGGGGGCACGTGGGGCCCACAAGATAGGGGGTGTGCCCTCCACCCTTGTGGCCAGCTGGTGTGGCCCCTGTAGTGCTCTAAGTGCCAGAAATTCTCAAATATTCTACAAAAAATCATACTAAATTTTCAGGGCATATGGAGAACTTTTATGTTCGCGGTATTTTTTATTACAAGGATAATTCAGAAAACAGACAGAAAATACTACTTTTGCTATATTTAATCTAAATAAAAGAAATTAAAATGAGGGTACAAAAAGTTGTGCTTCCTAAATTCATCCATATCATGCCCATCAAAAGGAATCCACTAACAAGGTTGATCAAGTCTTGCTTAACAAACATCTTCCGAACGACATGAAACCGGAGAATTTTTGAATAACACTAGGTTACCTCAACGGGGATATGCATGTCCCCAAAAATAAGAATATCATATTTCTTTTTGACAGTAGGAAGAGGGGATTCAAAACCTCCAATAGTGATAGTTGAAAATTTTCCAATAGAATTGATACTATGAACTTGAGGTTGTTTCTTTAGAAAGTGTACCATACGCTCATTACCATTAACATGAAAAGTGACATTGCCTTTGTTGCAATCAATAACAGCCCCTGCAGTATATAAAAAGGGTCTACCCAGGATGATCGACATACTGTCGTCCTTGGGAATATCAAGAATAACAAAGTCCATTAAGATAGTAACGTTTGCAACCACAACAGGCACATCCTCACAAATACTGATGGGTATAGCAGTTGATTTATCAACCATTTGCAAAGATATTTCAGTAGGTGTCAACTTATTTAAATCAAGTCTACGATACTAAGAAAAAGGCATAACATTAACACTGGCTCCAAGATCACATAAATCAGTTTCAACATTCTTTTAATGGAGCATGGTATAGTTGGTACTCCTGGATCTCCTAGTTTCTTTTGTATTCCACCCTTAAAAGTATAATTATCTAGCATGGTGTAAATTTCCGCTTCTGGTATCTTTCTTTTATTTGTGTCAATATCTTTCATATACTTAGCATAAGAAGGCATTTTAAGCATATCAGTCAAACACATACGCAAAAAGATAGGTCTAATCATTTCAGCAAAGCGCTCAAAATCCTCATCATCCTTTTTGTTGGATGTCTTAGGAGGAAAAGGCATGGGTTTCTAAACCCATGGTTCTCTCTCTTTACCGTGCTTTCTAGCAACGAAGTCTCTCTTATCATAACATTGATTCTTTGACTGTGGGTTATCAAGATCAATAGCGGGTTCAACTTCTACATCCTTATCATTACTAGGTTGAGCATCAACATGAACATCATCATTAACATTATCACTAGGTCCATGTTCATCACCAGATTGTGTCTCCGCATCAAAAATAGAGATATCATTGGGTTTCTCAGGTGTGTCAATAACAGGTTCACTAGAAGCATACAAAGTCCTATCAGTATTCGTATTCATTTTATTAGTAGGACTAGGTGCATCAGTATTAATTCTCTACGAATCTTGCTCAATTCTATTAGGATGGCCCTCAGGATACAAAGGTTCCTGGGTCATTTTACCACCTCTAGTCATAACCCTAACAACATTATCATTGTTCTTATTATTTAACTCATTGAGCAAACCATCTTGTGCCTTAAGTACTTGTTCTACTTGAGTTGTAACCATGGAAGCATGTTTACTAATAAGCTTAAGATCACTTTTAACTCTAGACATATAATCACTCAAGTGTTCAACCATATAAGCATTACGTTTCAATTGTCTACCAACATAAGCATTGAAGTTTTCTTGTTTAACAATAAAATTGTCAAACTCATCCAAGCATTGACTAGCAGACTTATTTTGAGGAATATCACCTTCATCAAATCTATAGAGTGAATCTACCTTTACTACCTGTGTTGGGTTATTAAGACCATGTATTTCTTCAATAGGCAGTAAATTCTTAACATCTTCAGCTTTATTACCTTTTTCTTTCATAGATTTCTTTGCCTCTTGCATATCTTCATGACTAAGAAATAGAATACATCTTTTCTTCGACTCGTCTTAGGAGTTGGTTCAGGAAGTCTCCAATTATTATCATTACTCAATATATTATTCAATAGCAGTTCGGCTTGCTCAACAGTTCTTTCCCTGAAAACACAACTAACACAACTATCCAGGTGGTCTCTGGAAGCATCAGTTAGTCCATTATAAAACATATCAAGTATTTCATTTTTCTTGAGAGGATGATCAGGCAAAGCATTAAGTAATTGCAGATGCCTCCCCCAAGCTTGTGGGAAACTCTCTTCTTCAATTTGCACAAAGTTAAATATTTCCCGCAAGGTATCTTGTTTCTTATGAGTAGGAAATTATTTTGCAGAGAAGTAATAAATCATATCCTGGGGACTACACACACAACCAGGAGCAAGAGAATTAAGCCATATATTAGCATAACCCTTTAATGAGAAAAGAAACAATTTAAGAATGTAATAGTAGAGAGTTTTTTCCTCATGAGTAAATATGGTGGCTATATCATTCAGTTTAGTAAGATGTGGCCACAACAGTTTTAGATTCATAACCATGGAAAGGATCAGATTCAACCAAAGTAATTAACTCAGGATCGATAGATAATTCATAATCCTTATTAGTAACTCAGGTAGGTGGAGTAGCAAACGCAGGATCATATTGCATTCTTGCATTCAGAGACTTTTCTTTCAGCTTAGCTAACAGTTTCTTAAGATCATATATATCATTGCAAGCAAAAAAGTCTCTAGCAGTTTCTTCATCCATAATATAGCCCTCAGGTACAACAAGCAATTCATATCTAGGGGGAGAATCCTCATCATCACTTCCATTAATATCATAAGTTTTAGTAATTTCATTCTCTCTAACCCTAGAAAGTTGTTCATGAAGAAATTCACCTTGGGGCACAGTATTATCAAGTAGAGAAGTAGTATCATCATAAGCATCATGCATAGCAGAAGTGGCATCATCAATAACATGCGACATATCAGAATCAATAACAGGTGTAGTTGTCGCAAGTTTACTCAAAACAGAAGGTGAATCAAGTGCAGAGCTAGATGGCAGTTCCTTACCTCCCCTCGTAGTTGAGGGAAGAATCTTGGTTCTTTGATCTTTCAAATTCCTCATAGTGATCAACAGATATAAATCCCAAGTGACTCAAAGAATAGAGTTGTGCTCCCTAGCAATGGCGCCAGAAAAAGGTCTTCATAACCCACAAGTATAGGGGATCGCAACAGTTTTCGAGGGTAGAGTATTAAACCCAAATTCATAGATTCGACACAAGGGGAGCCAAAGAATATTCTCAAGGATTAGCAGCTTAGTTATCAATTCAACCACACCTAAAAGATTTAATATCTGCAGCAAATTATTCAGTAGCAAAGTAGTATGGAAGTAACGGTAACGGTGCCAAAGGTAATAGTAGCAGTTTGGTAGCAATCGTAACGGTGGCAACAGAGAAGTAGCTTAGCAAAGATCAATATGAAACGAGCTTGTAGGCAATGGATCAATGATGGATAATTATGTCGGATGGCATTCATCATGCAACAGTTATAACATAGGGTGACACAAAACTAGCTCCAATTCATCAATATAATGTAGGCATGTATTCTGAATATAGTCATACATGCTTATGGAAGAACTTGCATGCCATCTTTTGTCCTACCCTCCCGTGGCAGCGGGGTCCTATTGGAAACTAAGGGATATTAAGGCCTCCTTTTAATAGAGTACCATACCAAAGCATTAGCACTGAGTGAATACATGAACTCCTCAAACTACGGTCATCACCGAGAGGTGTGCCAACTATTGTCACTCTGGGGTTGCCGGATCATAACACGTAGTAGGTGACTATAACTTGCAAGATAGGAACAAGAACACTCATATATTCATGAACACATAATAGGTTCAGATCTGAAATCATGGCACTCGGGCCCTGGTGACAAGCATTAAGCATGGCAAAGTCATAGCAACATCAATCTTAGAACATAATGGATACTAGGGATCAAACCCTAACAAAACTAACTCGATTACATGGCAAATCTCATCCAACCCATCACCGTCCAGCAAGCCTATGATGGGATTACTCACGCACGGCGATGAGCATCATGAAATTAGTGATGGAGGATGGTTGATGATGATGATGGCGACGGATTCCCCTCTCCGGAGCCCCAAACAGACTCCAGATCTGCCCTCCCGGGGAAGAACAGGGCTTGGCCGCGGCTCCGTATTGTAAAACGCGATGAATCCTTCTCTTTGGTTTTTTCTCCTCGGACGTGAATATATGGAGTTGGAGTTGAGGTCGGTGGAGGTCCAGGGGGCTCACAAGGAAAGAGGGTGCACCGCCCACCCTTGTGGCTAGGGTGTGGGACCCCTTCGGTTGATTCTTTCGCCCATATTTTTTATTTTTTCCAAAACTGATCTCCGTGAAGTTTCAGGTCATTCCGAGAACTTTTATTTCTACACAAAAATAACACCATGGCAATTCTGCTGAAAACAGCGTCAGTCCGGGTTAGTTCCATTCAAATCATGCAAACTAGAGTCCAAAACAAGGGCAAAAGAGTTTGGAAAAGTAGATACGATGGAGACATATCATGTCTCTATGTTGTTGCATTTATATTTAGCTTCCTCATAAAAGGTTCAATTTGTTACTTATAGTACATGACTAAGAACTTGTAGCGTTGTTGCAGTTAATTATAGCTTCTAATGTTTCTGAATTTGGTTGTTGTCTCAGTAGCAATTAATTCATTTGCACATTGACCTTTTTGAGAAGATATGTCATAATTAACATGTTTCTTTAGTTTTTGAAAATATGTATTTGGTGATTTTCTATGTTGCTAGAAACCCATTTTCCCTACAATTGTTACTGATTTGGTTTTAAATATTATAGGATGAACATAAGTGTTCTTACCTGGAGTGGGTTGATCAAGACTGGCAACAGTCTTTGAAGATGTGCCTAGCAAAACTCTAGAGCATGTAAGAGGAAGAGAACGGAGATAGGCTTAGAGAAAGTGTTGTCAATGTTGAATAATATTTCAAGGTGCGGGAAAAAAAGAGGAAGATGGAGAATGAGCTCAGATTTTTTAAATTAGACTTTGCTAAGATGGAGTTGGCGAAGGAGGAGGCACTTTCCCAGTTGGTCAGTGCAAAACAGGTTCTTACTGAATTGAAAGCAGAGGTGGAGAATACAAACCTGGCTGATCATGCATCAATCGATTAGGGAAATGAATATATTGTTCTACTATTGTTCTTATGAAGGTGAACTAGCTATATGATGTACTATGATGTTTCAGGTAGCTATCGTACTATGATGTTAAAATATATTTATGTGCCTGGTATAAAATTGGCAAACAGTTGTTCGATATGAAATATGAATTTGCGTAATACTAGAATTATTAATTATAAACTAATAAACCTGCTAAATGGGTCATGGAACTTTGCAAACGGTTCTAGCAGTAAAAGCGATTGTGATGGATAGCTCAATGTCATATAGTTTTCTTCATAAAATCGTGTGTGATATAGTTGAATAAAGTAAACAGTTAATGGAGGCAGAGCGTGTGTGATCGTCACACCTATCACACACGAGGCTATACATAAAACTATGTGGGATGTATATACGAACGGAAACGTTCGTCTGGGATTCACTATGTGGGATGTGCAAATGAATAGAAATGTTTCTCTGAGATCCATTGTGTGGGATATGTAGACGAACGGGAACATTTCTCGTGGATTGACTGTGTGGGTTGTCCAGATGAATGGGAACATTTCTTGTGGATTGACTGTGTGGGTTGTCTACACGAAGGGAAATGTTTCTCTAGAAATCACTGCGTGGGATGTACCTACAGACGGAAATGATTGATCCTGTATAATTGTATGTGAGGGCTAGCCTGATCGCACACGAGCTCATTTTGTGCAGCGTGTGTGACCAGAGGGCCTATCCCCGACGGTTTCTGGGTCGTGTGGGAAGGACCCCCCTATTTCCCACACTCACCATGCGACGGTTTAAAACATTGTCGCGGAAAGGGGTTAAAAACCATTTGTATAACAACTCGTTGTACCAGTGGCACATCCAACTTGAATTCCTTGACGGACTCGGTACCTTCGTGCATATCAACCTAAGTATCCCAAAATTTCCTTTGCATTCTCAAGGTGACTGATTTTGTTGAATTCTTCAGGGCACCATCCATTGAAGAGAATATCACAAGCTTGAGCATTGTATTGCAACATCTTCAATTCTTCCGCGGTCGCTTCACGATCCGGTTCTCTACCATCTTCAAACAATTCACCTTGCAAGCCAACATGCACAACAGCCCAAACAGCGGGGTTATGACCAAGAATATGCATTTTTATCTTATGCTTCCAACTAGCAAAATTTGTACCATCAAACTAAGGACCTCTATGGTGATAGTTACCCTCGCTAAACGCCATACTCTCCTAGGTTGTGAAACCAAGGCTATGACCACCAAAGCTATGGAAATCAAGGCTAATGGATACCAAAGCTCTGATACCACTTGTAGGATCGAAAGTATGTCTAGAGGGGGTGATTAGACTACTTGAACAAATAAAAATCTATTCTTTTCCCAATTTTAGTTGTGGGCAGATTTTAGCAACTAGCACAAGTCAAGCAATCAACCTACACATGCAATTCTAAGAGTATAGTAGCGGAATGTAAAACATTGCATAGGAAGGTAAAGGGAAGGGTTTGGAGAAGGCAAACACAATGGAGACATGGAGATTTTTGGCGTGGTTCTGATAGGTGGTGCTATCGTACGTCCACATTGATGGAGACTTCAACCCACGAAGGGTAACGGCTGTGCGAGTCCACGGAGGGCTCCGCCCATGAAGGGTACACGAAGAAGCAACCTTGTCTATCCCACCATGGCCATCGTCCATGAAGGACTTGCCTCACTCGGGTAGATCTTCATGAAGTAGGCGATCTCCTTGCCCTTACAAACTTCTTGGTTCAACTTCACATCATGATGGAGGCTCCCAAGCGACACCTAACCAATATAGAAGACACCACTCTCCAAAAGGTAATAGATGGTGTGTTGATGATGAACTCCTTGCTCTTGTGCTTCAAATGATAGTCTCGCCAACACTCAACTCTCTCCCACAGATTTTGCTATGGTGGAAGAGGGATTTGAGTGGAAAGCAACTTGGGGAAGGCTAGAAATCAAGGTTCAAATGGTTGGAATGGAATCTCTTGATCTCAACACATGAGTAGGTGGTTCTCTCTCAGAAAATGAATGGTGGAAGTGTAGGCACGTTCTGATGGCTCTCCTCAATGAGGAAGAAGGGGTGGAGGGGTATGTATAGCCTCCACACAAAAATCCAACTGTTACACACTTTTGACTCATCTTGGTGGCACCGATTAGGAAACTTGGTGGCTCCAATAAAATATGAATGTTAGGAATCTTAGTGGGACTGACTGGAACAACTCGGTGGGACCGATGTGCTAGGGATTAGGGCAAACTTCAGCTTGGTGGCCCCGATTGCATCAACTTGGTGAGATCGAAGTGAAGCAATAAGCAACAGAGAATCTGTCAACCCAACTCGGTGAGACCGAAGTGAATGCAACAGATCACAGAGCGCTGGCAAGGCCATCTCGGTGGGACCGAGATCCGTATCTATGTGACCGAGTCGTTAGGGTTTCTGGCAATGGCTATGTCAAATGAACTCGGTGGCTCCGGATAGAAAGAATCAGTGAGGCCGAATTGGAGTTTATGGTTTTGACATATTTGGATGGAGAAAGTGGTTGAGGGTTTTGGAGAAATATCACTAAGCACTTTGAGCAAGTAGACCATTAAGCAACAATCATTCCCTTTTAATAGTATTGGCTTTCCTATGGACTCGATGTGATCTTGGATCACTAAAATAGAAATGAAGAGTCTTGAGCTTTTGCCAATCTTTGTCCTTAGAATTTTGAGGGGTCCACATCTCTATATCATGCCATGCCAATCATTGAACATCCTGAAATATTTATCTAGAGTGGATATTAGTTCAATGAGCTATATGTTGTTATGAATTACCAAAACCACCCAGGGATTAGTTGTACTTTCATGTGCGGATCATACTGTTGGTTCTAGCGCCATAACATGACTAAATATTTGGCACAACAAGCACGTGACAACTAGCAATATGGCGCGTCCTGCAGATGTCATGTTGGAAAGGAGACCGGTGACCGTGGAAGGTACAAAGTCAAACACGCCTAACCATTTCATGATGTTATGTGTAAGTGATCTACCAATGATTAGGCACGAATAGAAAAGGCTAGACGTGCAAATAAATAATCCCGAGGATCGATGATGCGCTTTAGTTTTAAGAGCATCTCCAGTGTTTACCCCCAAACCAGATACATCTATCCGCGGACAGGAGGAGTTGGCCATCCAACCATAGCCACATACATTTCAAGCCGGATTTCAATTAACCGGACGAATTACATCAAACACGATGGAATTCATCAAATAGAAAATAGAAAATAGCACAAATCATCCATAAATAGCATGCAAAATGTCTAGTGCAACAATAGCTCAAATTCAACAAGATCAGCCATATGTTCAACAAGTTTTTCATGGATGGATCATGTTGTCCCACTCATGCTACCCCTTTAGCTTCATCCAACAGGACGCGACACCCCTGACGTGCCGTTGGCACACTGGCATCTCGACCCGGGACCACACATCAGTGGTCCCACATCAGGTGTTAGTACGTCAGACGATCCCGCTCCCATCCAATAATGTATGTGCATGAATGGTCTGCTCTGTGACATGCAGTACATCACGGCAACGCATACAAACTATACAATGGATATAGCAACATTGAGTGAATGAATCGAATCAATCAACAAGCAGAGTAAGAAGAAGCAATACTTATGGTCTCATGGTTACTGCGCATAATGGCCACATTGCCTCCAGCCGATCAACCGCGCCACAAAACTTCATGATGGAGTTCTGGATGGTGTACCATCGATACATTTGCGACTTGACATTGCATTCATGGATGATGTGCATGTCATAAGGCACAATGTGCTTTCGCGCATGAATGAACCATGTGCGAGCTGCCATAAGCCCCCTCCCCCCCCCCCCGCTCATGCCTACGAAGTCAGTTGATACGACCAACCATGCATTGCACAATGACTCATCCTCCTTGTAAGGGCATATTTTCACCCTATGTGGTTTTGGTCATTGATAACAGTGCATTTGCGGACTAATCATGTGCAATGAGCATTTCAGATATCTCATGTTTAGGCACAAGACGATTCGTTGCCCCTCGGAGCCTAGTGAAGACGGAGTTTCTCTACGTTTATTTTCGGCGGATTTGAGTCGTAAGAAAGCCGTACTATTAAGAGGGGGTCCGCTTTGGAAAGGTTACGGTGGAATCAACATGTACACGTCTATTACTTTGCACCATCTTTCCTTTGCCTCTTTGGAGAACCGACCGTCTATCCGCGTCTTTGCAAAATGAAGGACTCCTAGTGTTGTTGAGTTGTGGCATGCGGTAGTACTGCTCAAGGGAGCACTAGTACCGCAGAGGCCCATGGTAGTACCGGCCGGGGACGCGGTAGTACCGCAGGCACTTGCGGTAGTACTCCTCCCCGAGCGTGGTAGTACCGTGACCTCTGGCCCAGCACAGCAACACGAGCCGAAGTAGGGGCGGATGTAATTTTTTACATCCGTGCGCTACGCGGTAGTACTGCTCCCCGGATGCGGTAGTACCGTGTCGAATTTTTGCACAGATCGAAACTCATCGGAAGTAGCCACGTATGTATTTTTCTTCGTGCGTGCCTTCCCAGCCCACACAAACCCTGCCTTGCGGTAGTACCGCTCCGGCGGTTCTACCACTCTTTGCTTCAACGCAACAGGGCTGGTCTGGCTCCTGCCGTGCAAGCAGTAGTATCATAGTGCCTCGCGGTAGTACCACATGTCTGGTGCGGTAGTACCGCATGCCACCGGCTGGATAAGTGGGTGACGGTTGGATTTGTCCTATCACTATATAAGGGGAGTCTTCTTCTCCGAGTTTACTACCTCTTCCATTCCTAAGCCCCATTGTTGCTCTAAGCTCCATTTTCGCCCGATCTCTCTCCCTAGCCAATCAAACTTGTTGATTCTCTAGGGATTGGTTGAGAAGGCCTCGATCTACACTTCCACCAAGATAAATTTGATTCCCCCCACTAATCCCTTGTGGATCTTGTTACTCTTGGGTATTTGAGCACCCTAGACGATTAAGGTCATCGCGGAGCCATAGTCCATTATGGTGAAGCTTCATGGTGTCGTTGGGAGCCTCCAATTAAGTTGTGGAGATTGCCTCAACCTTGTTTGTAAAGGTTCGGTCGCCGCCTCCAAGGGCACCAATGGTGGAATCACGGCATATCGCATTGTGTGAGGGCATGAGGAGAATACGGTGGCCCTAGTGGCTTCTTGGGGAGCATTGTGCCTCCACACCACTCCAACGGAGACGTACTTCCCCCCAAAGGGAAGGAACTTTGGTAACACATCATCGTCTCCATCGACTCCACTTTTGGTTATCTCTCACCTTTACTTGTGCAAGCTTATATTGTGTTCTATCCCTTGCTTTCTTGTGTGCTTGTTGTTGTTGCATCATATAGGTTTCTCACCTAGTTGCATATCTACACAACCTACTTTGATGCAATGTTTAATTTGGTAAAGAAAAGCTAAAAACTGTTAGTTGCCTATTCACCCCCCCCTCTAGTCAACTATATCGATCCTTTCAATTGGTATCAGAGCCTCGTCTCTTTATTAAGGACTTTACCGTCCTAAGAGTATGGTTGACACGATAGACGATGAGGAGGACTACCCCGGTGTGAATCCTTCTTTGTCTACGGCCGATGGGGGATCCCCAGTCTCACGTGAGGAATTCAATGCGGCTTTGGACACATTGAAAACCTCCATGATGACCAAGGTCAAAGGCATGTTCAAGGAGTTTCTTGATGGTCTTAAGTTATCCACCGCACCTTTGGAAGTGGTCGCTCCCACTAACAAGGTGGCGGATGCTAACTCCGATAAGGGGGAAGCTTCTAGTGACAAAATTCCCTTGCCTAGTGGTAGAACTGGAAACGGCATCTTTGCCCATGTTGAACCACCTCTTACATATGGAGGACCGGTTCCCTCCACTCATTTGAATCATGTTGGTCCTCCTCCTAAGTTTGCAAAAAATGAGGATTTTGCCTCTTGGGTCTACCGCTTTGAACGTCATTTAAATCATAGTAACACTAACCTTTGGAGAATTATTGAGCAAGGTTTCTACCTGCATGATCCAAGCAACTTCACCCCTAGAGAAGCTACGGATAATCAATTCAATGAGTCCGCTCTCTTCATTATTCAAGATGCAATTCCACCCGAAGATATTGCTCATCTCTGACCCTTCCCTATGGCCAAGGAAGCTTGGGAACATGTTGTTTCCATTTACAAGGGAAGAAGCATTCAATGCTCCAACTATGAAGTGGTGCAAGATGAAGCCGATGAGTTTGCGATGAATGAAGATGAAGAACCTCGTGAGCTCTACCGGAGATTAACCACTCTCGCAGTCTCACTCCGAGATCATGGGAGCAAGGATACGGATGGCAATTGGATGAAGCGCAAGTTTCTCAAGGCCATGATGCCTACCACAAGGCTATGTCATCTGTCATACGTCAAAGACCAGACTTCCATACCTTGTCCTCAAGTGAAGTGTTGGATGAGTTTGTTGCTATGAGAATCTTGGACAAGATCGCCGGCAATGCGGTAATGCACTCTCAATGGGCGAAGAAATCCAACCTAGCTTTGAAGGCCAAGGCAAGTGTGGAAGAATAGGATGAAGAGGAAGATGAGGAGAGCAACCCGAAGATACAAAATATGATTACCATGAGCACATGGCTCTCGCTTCAAGGCAATTTTTGAGCAAGAAGAACTCAAGGCCCAACTTCAACAAGAACAACTCAAGTGGCATCAAGGGCAAGCAACGTGTGAGCACATGCTACAATTGTGGCAATGTGAGCCACTTTGTTGCAGAGTGCCCTTACGAGAAGCTGGAAGACAATGGTGGCAAGCTCATCCAAAAAGACAAAGCCAAGTCCTTCCCCAACAAGAAAAACTTCACCAAGAAGACTTCTCCCAAGGGGTTGGTGGCACAAGAAGAGCACAATGAGGATGAGGATGAGGATGAAGATGGTGAGGCGATGGCCACGGCCTCCATTGCCATTGCCACAACTCAACGAGTATCCCTCTTTGACTCACCCAACGAGAACATCACCGCCAAGTGCCTCATGGCAAAAGCCACCAACAAGGTAACCCCAACATCAAAACTACCATCACTACTAGTACTTCCTTGACGGATTGCATTGATGAAAGTGAGGGGTCAAATGAGGAAGTAAATGAATTTGAGTCTTTTATGAGTAAGCTCAAGGGCAAATGCAAGAAGCATTTTGTTGCTCTCTTGGAACAACTTGGTGAAGCCACTGACATGATCGAGGCTCACGAAGGAGACCATCTCTAAGATGGAAGGTCATAGTCGTATGCCGATGAGATATTGGATCTCTCTAATGCGCTTGAGGAAGACAGTGGTAATCGTTTGGCTCTTGAGGAGACACACAACGATGACCATGCTAAATTAAAGAAAGATCTTGATCATGCTCTTGTTATATCTCATGTTATTAATTCTGAGAAGGCCAAACTTGGGGTTGACCATGCTAGACTCAAGGAGGAGTTTGAGATACTTGACAAGGCTCACAAGGCCTTGAAGGGTGCTCATGCGAGCCTCAAGGAGTCTCATGATCAACTCCAAGTGAAGCTAACCAAGAAGAAAGCCACTTTTCCTCACATGGACTTAATTGATAATGCAAATGCTACTAACCCGTGTTGTGAGCATGTGCATCTTGTGGAGGAGAATGCCAAGTTGAAGGAGCAACTTGAGAAAGGCCTTGTGTCTTGCATACAATTTGAGAAGAAACTCAACGATCTTTTGAGCAATCAAAAGGAAGTTGTGGGCAAGGAGGAAATTGGGTTTGCACCCAAGTCCAAGAACAAGAAGAAGAATGGCAAGGCCAAACAACCTCTTCCTCTCAAGCAAACTTTTGTGAAGGAGGGAGAGGGTGATCCTAAGGAGAAGAAGAAGAACAATGTGAAGGGTGGTGGTGTCACGGAGGGCATTTCCACTCCTTCCAACAAAGCCGGCGACTTAAACCCCTCTTATGTGCTATGCCGTGCTAGTGATGGGCATGTGTATGCCAAATTTGTTGGTTCTCCTTATGAGTACATTGAATGGTCTATTTGGGTTCCTAAGACCCTTGTTACTAACATCAAAGGACCCATTACTAAATGGGTACCTAAAACCAAGCACTGATCTCTTATAGGTGTTTGCTTCTGTTGGGGGATCATGGTTGCTCGATAGTGGAGCCACAAATCATATGACCAGAAGCAAGGACTTGGTGGTGGACGTGCACAAGGTCTCATCTATGCTCACCAATGTCGAGTGGGGTGATGCCTCGTCTTCTAAGGTATTGGGTCTTGGCAAGGTTGTCATTTCTCATGATCTCATGATCGAGAAAGTCATGCTTGTTGAGTGCTACCTCTTGAGCATTGCCTTGGTTTTCCTTGAAGAGGAAAGGGTGATGCGGCAAAGTAGCATAAGTATTTCCCACAGTTTTTGAGAACCAAGGTATCAATCCAGTAGGAGGCTCCTCAAAAGTCCCACGCACCTACACAAACAAACAAGAACCTCGCAACAAACGCAATAAAGGGGTTGTCAATCCCTTCACGGTAACTTGCGAAAGTGAGATCTGATAGAGATAATATGATAAGATAAATATTTTTGGTATTTTTATGATATAGATTGGAAAGCAAAAGATGAAAATAAAAGATAGATGAAAACTTATCTGATAAAAGATAGACCCGGGGGCCATAGGTTTCACTAGTGGCTTCTCTCAAGATAGCATAAGTATTACGGTGGGTGAACAAATTATTGTCGAGCAATTGATAGAAAAGTGCATAGTTATGAGATTATCTAGCCATGATCATGTATATAGGCATCACATCCGTGACAAGTAGATCGAAACGATTCTGCATCTACTACTATTACTCCACACATAGATCGACTCCTGCCTGCATCTAGAGTATTAAGTTCAAGAAGAACAGAGTAACGCATTAAGAAAGATGACATGATGTAGAGGGATAAACTCATGCAATATGATATAAACCCCATCTTTTTATCCTCGATGGCAACAATACAATACGTGCCTTGCTGACCCTGCTGTCACTGGGAAAGGACACCGCAAGATTGAACCCAAAGCTAAGAACTTCTCCCATTGCAAAAAGATCAATCTAGTAGGCCAAACCAAACTGATAATTCGAAGAGACTTGCAAAGATAACTTAACCACACATAAAAGAATTCAGAGGAGATTCAAATATTTCTCATAGATAAACTTGATCATAAACCCACAATTCATCGGATCTCGACAAACACACTGCAAAAAAGAATTACATCGAATAGATCTCCAAGAAGATCGAGGAGAACTTTGTATTGAGATTCAAAGAGAGAGAAGAAGCCATCTAGCTAATAACTATGGACCCGAGGGTCTGTGGTAAACTACTCACAACTCATCGGAAAGGCCTTGGAGATGATGTAGAGGCCCTCCATGGTCGATTCCCCCTCCGGTGGAGCGCCGGCGAAGGCTCCAAGATGGGATCTCACGGATACAGAAGTTTGCGGCGGCGGAATAAGGTTTTTGTGGTGCTCTCTGATGTTTTCAGGGTACGGGAGTATATATAGGCAAAGGAGGTACGTCGATTGACGCTCGAGGGGCCCATGAGGGTGGGGGCCGCACCCACCCCCGTGGCCGCCTCGTGGCCGCCTCGTTTGTTGCTTGACGTCCACTCCAAGTCTCCTGGTTGGCATTTGTTCCAAAAAGATCCTCCCGAAGGTTTCATCCCGTTTGGACTCCGTTTGATATTCCTTTTCTTCGAAACACTGAAATAGGCAAAAAAAACAGCAATTCGGGCTGGGCCTCCGGTTAGTAGGTTAGTCCCAAAAAATGATATAAAAGTGTAAAGTAAAGCCGATAAACATCCGAAACAGGTAATATAATAGCATGGAACAATCAAAAATTATAGATACGTTGGAGACGTATCAAGCATCACCAAGCTTAATTCCTTCTCGTCCTCGAGTAGGTAAATGATAAAAACAATTTTTTTTATGTGGAATGCTACCTAGCATAATTCTCAATGTAATTTTCTTTATTGTGGCATGAATGTTCAGATCCAAATGATTCAAAATAAAAGTTCATATTGACATAAGAAATAGTAATACTTCAAGCATACTAATCAAAGCAATCATGTCTTCTCAAAATAACATGGCTAAAGAAAGTTCATCCCTACAAAATCATATAGTTTGGTCATGCTCCATTTTCGTCATGCAAGAATGCTCTCATCTTGCACACCCCCGATGACAAGCCAGGCAATTGTTTCACACTTTAGCAATCTCAAAAAAAATTCAACTTTCACGCAATACATGAGCGTGAGCCATGGATATAGCACTATGGGTGGAATAGAATATGATGATGGAGGTTGCGTGGTGAAGACAAAAAGGAAGAAAGTCTCATGTTAACGAGGCTAATCAGCGGGCAATGGAGATGCCCATCAATTAATGTCAACATGTAAGTGCATCTGGTGCCCCTTAGTGATTTTGGTGTATTGAAGACTTATAGGTTAAGGGACTAATGCGTTTGTGAGTGTACACAGGTCTATAAGTCTATGAGGAGTTTGATATTTACAGAGAAAGTCGACCCCTAAAAATGAAGTTCTTCAACTGAAGACTTTGATATTCTGAAGACTTTGAAAGTGAAGAAATTGGTGTGACCTTGAAGACTTGGTATTCATTTGTGGAACATGAAGCGTGAAGACTTTTATTTTCGTAGTTTCATTTTCTCTTTCTTGAGTCATAGGAAACACCGTACTGTTAAAGGGGGTCGAGGAAATACTAAGGAAAAATTTCCATGTGATGCTCAACTCAAAATCCTACACCTACCAATCCCTTCGAGTGAAGCCTTTGGAAATCTCATACAGTTCAGTCACTTTCTTCAGTGACAGAGACGAAGTTCTTCTGGTCGCTGATGAATTTGTTCTGACTGAGGAGTTAGGAATTCGTCAGTGCGAATTACTACACAGTGAGGAACATGATAGCCCTGAGAAATTTGAGAGTAAAATTTCCGACCGTTGTTGTGCTTTGCGCCAGCTGTCCCAAAATATCTTATCCACCTAATAGTCATATCATTGAGGGGCATTTATGTCTTATCATGTCGGGCTGCTCCCTAGGCTATAAATAGCCGCCCCCTTCAACCACTAGCTGGTTGGCTGCTCCGAGAGAACTTGACACTTGTCATTTGAGAGCAACCCATCCTCCGAGGACTTTGAGCGAAAATCATCGAGTGAGGAAAACCCAAAACCAAACCCCTACAAACCCAAAGTGATTTAGCATCACTGAAGAAATTGATCCTGCGTGGATCCGACGCTTGTTACTTTTGAAGACTGTGCTTCTTCCAGATGGTTAGGCGTCAAGGTCTAGAGCATCCAAGAGGAATTGTGGATCGCCGAGTGACCAATTCTTTGAAGGTTTGGAAGTCGCCTGAAGACTTACCACGAGTGATTGGACGAGGTCTGTGTGACCTTAGTTCAAGGAGAATACGGTGAGGACTGGGTGTCCTGAGCTGCATGCTCAGCGACTGGGTGTCCGGGACTGTGTGTCCTCGAGTTTAAATACTAAGCCGCTCCAACCAGACGTACAACTGAGATAGCAGTTGGAACTGGTCTACCAAATCATTGTCTTCACCAACCTAACTGGTTCTATTTCCTCAACCCTTTCATTTCCTCATTACTGTGTTGAGTGTTTGTTCATATCTGTGTTTGAAGACTTTGACTGAAGACTTTCTCAATTTCCTCAGTTCAATTTCTTCAGTCTGTTTGTCTTCATCTTGTGTTATCCTGTGATTACGCTTTCTGTACTCTGTGCTAGTCTTCATTTAATCATGATGACCATGCTTGTATTCTGTTATGCTTACTTCTGAGTACTTATTCCGTTGCTAATAGTTCTTTGCTAAGGAATTTCCTCACCGGCAAATTCCTCAGTGAAGAATTCATAAAAATTGCCTATTCACCCCCCTCTAGTCGACATAACGCACTTTCAATTGGTATCAGAGCAAGGTACTCCCTTGTTCTGTGTGATTTTGGTTTAACCGCCTGGAGTTTTAGTTATGTCGACCACAGGTATGATCAAGGTCTCGGCTGGGTGTCCTACCTTTGATGGGACGGACTACCCCTACTGGAAAAACAAGATGCGAATGCATCTCGAGGAAATTGAAAACGATCTCTGGTATGTTGTGGAAAATGGTGTTCCCTCTGTTTCACCCTCACTGAACACTACCGATGTGAAGAGATTCAAGCAACTCGATTCTCAAGCGAAGAATATCATATGTGGCCATCTGAGTAAAGGACAGTATGGAAGAGTGAGTGCTTTGGAAACTGCTAAGCTTATCTAGGATAGGCTGTCCAAAGTGAATGAAGGAGTCTCAACTCAGCGTGACTCTCGAGTTGATGTTCTTCGGAATCTCTTCAACCGCTTCAAAAGACCCGACAATGAAAATGTCCAACAAACCTTTGATCGCCTCACTGACATCTCAAATGAGCTTCAAGCCCTCGGTGCCACTGACATCACTGACCATGAGGTGGTGAAGAAACTGTTGAGATCGCTTGATTCCTCATTTGATACTCTGGGTCTGATGATACAAGAACGGGCTGACTACAAGTCTCTTGATCCTGCCGATATCCTCGAAAGGCTAAATACTCACGAGTTCTAGCTTGCTGAAAAGAGAGATCTCTATGGTTCGAGCTATGGCAAACCACGTGCCCTGAAGGCCAAGGTTGTGTCTGAGTCTGAATGTGAGGATTCTGGTAGTAGCCTCGGTGATCCTGAAGAATTGAGCCAGGAGCTAGCACTGCTCGTGAAGAAATTCTAGAAGTTCTCAAGACGTGGTCGCTTTGGAAAATCCTCAAGAAGCAGTGATTCCTCATCAAGTGACTATAAGAGAAGGTTGTTCCACAAATGCAAGAAACCTGGTCATTATATTCAAGATTATCCTCAGTGGGAAAAGGAATTGAAGAAGAAGAAATACAAGGATTATAGTTCTGATGATGCGAAGAAGAAGAAGAAATCGTCAAAATCTTCGTCATCAAAATCCTCGAAGTCTTCATCTCACAAGAAGAGCAGCTCCAAGAAGGCTCGGGCATTCATTGGCAAGGAAATGGACTCTGAAGCTGAATCTGAGGAACATGAGGAAGAGGAGGCGTCTGAAGAATTCGAATCTGGTGTGGCGAGTCTAGCCTTCGCTACTGCTTTCGTTAGCAAGTCCATCTTCAACACTGAATAAACTGACCCCACCGACAAGCCTGATGAAGATAATGATGACTACGCTCCCACCTATTGCTTCATGGCAAAAGGTGCAAAGGTACTCAAATACACCTCCTCTGAATCTAGTGAAAATGAATCTGATGAGGATCTCAAGCCCAGCTACTCTAAACTTGCTAAGATTGCTGTAAAACAACAAAGGGCTTTTGAAAAGCTTCAAAACATGCTAGACAGAAGTGATGATATGTTGGGTGAAGAAATGGATCGCACTAAAGCCCTGACTGAAAATCTTCAAAGACTTCAGTCTAGGTTTGACAGCCTTCAAGGTCATCATAACACTCTCTTGTCTGATCATGAGAAACTTTCTTATGAATTTCTTCAAAGAAAGCAAGATCTTGAGAAGCTAAGAGTGAGTTTTGAAGATCTTCAGAAGGAGCGCGATTCATTACTAGCTCAACAAATCAGCACTTCTCAGGAAGAATTTGTTCCTCCATGCTTAAAGTGCATTGAACGTGAATCTGCTAATTCTTCACCTGAATGTTCAAATGCTTCAACTGTTACAAATTCTTCACCTACCTCTGCTATCACTAATTCCTCATTTGAGGACATTGCTAGTATCACTGACAATGCAGGGCTGAAGGAATTGTACATGACAGGCATGTACAAAAGCCTCAAAGGGCATCAGACTCTTTGTGATGTGCTTAAAAAGCAGATCCTCAACAGAAACCCTAGGAAAGAGGGTATCGCCTTTGAGAGGAAACTTAATGCTGATGGAACATATTGGAAGCCTGAGCAGTACCCCAAAACCTCATGGGTTGCTGCAAAGGGACCTCCAGTTGATCCATCTAACTTATCTGGCTTTACATGTGAATCTCCTCATCCTTCTGATGAGTCATTTGACTCCAACTATAAACTGTTCAAAAATCAGAATGGTGAAGTATTTGCTAGATATGTTGGCACTAACTGCAGGAACGGTTCTCCTATGAAGAAAATTTGGGTTCCCAAGAATTGCCTTGAAAGTCTTCAGGTGAATGTCCTCATGACACCACCAGTGAAGAACAGGAACCCCAGATCAAATTCTTCATATGGATCAAATTCCTCAAATGGATCAAAGTCCTCATATGATTATCATCGTGCTAACAACTCTATTTCGCATGGTAGAGCTAAGGGCTATGAATATGTGAATTATTCTTCAAACCAGTATGTTCATAAGTCCTCGAAGAATTTCTCTGCTTATTCATATGCTTACCCTAACCCCTCTTATGTGAAACGAAATGGTTTGGCTTCTATGCCACCATTCTCGTATGGTGCTCGCAGAGTGATGAACTCTTTGCCACCCCTTCAAATGTGGGTGGTGAAGAAAAAGAACTAATCTCTTCTGCAGGGTCAGGTCTCCAGACGTGCCTTAACGTCTGAAGAATTTGCTGGGGACCTGACAAAATTGCCTGAAAGGACGCAGGCGAATCATGATGAAATAAACTTTCACACGTCCTCCTACTGCTATATCTGTTTACTGCTTGATGAAATTCATCTGATGAACTTGATATCATATTCTTCATTGATGAAGCATATGAGATTGTAAGTTACACTAATTCATCTGCAGGATGATCAACCCAAAACCACTGAATGGGTCCTTGATAGTGGATGTACAAATCACATGACTGGTGACAAGAATCTTTTGATGGATGCTCCCTTATCACCGTCACATCTGAAGCATATCATCTTTGTTGACAAAGGCAAAAGTCAGGTATTGGGTCTTGGTAAGGTTGCGATCTCTAAGGATAAACACATGGACAAAGTCATGCTTGTTGAGTCCTTAGGATACAACCTCATGTCAGTCTCAATGCTTTGTGATCTTGATATGGTTGTTGTCTTTGGCAAGTATCGCTGTGTTGTGATTATGGAAGCTGACAATTCCAAAGTCTTCGAAGGCTTTAGGAGAGGAGATTTGTATATTGATTTCTCTACAGGACCACAACCAGCCATGTGTCTACTTGCAAAAGCTTTAGAAGGCTGGCTATGGCATCGACGACTTGGTCACGCAGGCATGAGTAATTTGCACACGCTTGCGAAGAAGAAGCATGTCATTGGCATTGAGAATGTCAAATTCCTCAAGGATCACTTATGCGGAGCCTGTGAAGCTGGAAAAATGACCAAGGCCAAGCATCCAGCGAAGAATATCATGACCACTACTCGTCCATTCGAATTGCTTCACATGGACCTCTTCGGACCTAATCATTACTCAGCAGTCACTAATGATGCATCTCTATATGGTTTTGTCATTGTTGATGATTACTCTCGATATACATGGGTACACATTGTTACTTACAAACATGAAGTGCAGGAAGTCTTCAAACGTTTTTCCTCGAGGGCTTCAACCAACTTTGGTGTGAAGATCAAGCACATTAGAAGTGACAATGGAACTGAGTTCAAGAATTCCGGTCTTGATCACTATCTTGATGAACTTGGTATTACTCATGAGTTATTTGCTCCCTATACTCCTCAGCAAAATGGCATCGTGGAGCGCAAGAACAGAACTCTTGTTGAGATGGCTTGCACTATGCTTGATGAATACAAAACACCTCATCATTTTTGGATTGATGCAATTGATACTGCGTGCCACATCATCAACAAAGTATATCTTCACAAATTCTTCAAGAAGACGGCTTATGAACTCCTCACTGACAAGAAACCCAATGTGAGTTATTTCAAAGTCTTCGGTGCTAAATGTTGGATTAAAGATCCTCACCACAATTCTAAATTGGCACCGAAAGCACATGAAGGTTTTATGCTTGGTTACGGAAAATACTCGCACACCTACAGAGTCTTCAACATTGTTCT
Source organism: Triticum aestivum (assembly GCF_018294505.1). NCBI lineage: Eukaryota > Viridiplantae > Streptophyta > Magnoliopsida > Poales > Poaceae > Triticum > Triticum aestivum. The sequence continues at coordinate 415,389,238 of NC_057801.1, forward strand.
TCACAAGATTGTTGACACTGTAGATGTGCGGTTCGATGAAACTAATGGCTCTCAAAGAGAGCACCTACCTTCTGTGTTAGATGAACCAGCACCTGAGGATTCTATCAAGTTCAAGGCAACTGAGGATGTCATTCCTACTGAAGAATTTGCTGAAGAATTCATTCCAGTTCATGAAGAACATCGAGCTGATACCCCTGAAGAAAATGCTGAGGAAAATGGTGCTGAAGAAAATGCTGATCAAACTCCTCAGCGACAACCAGCTCATCCTCGCGTTGCAAAAGAAGTGCAAGTGGAGAAGATCATCGATGACATTAGAGCACCAGGTCCTCTCACACGCTCAAAAGCTTCACGTTTATCTAACTTTTGTGGGCACTATGCTTTTGTCTCTATCACAGAGCCCACTAAGGTAGATGAAGCATTTTTGGAGCCGGAGTGGATTCAGGCTATGCAAGAAGAATTACATCAGTTTGAGCTCAACAATGTCTGGGAACTGGTCAAACGTCCAGATCCTCGCAAGCATAATATCATTGGCACAAAGTGGATCTACCGCAACAAGCAAGATGAAAATGGCCTTGTGGTGAGGAATAAGGCACGACTGGTAGCTCAAGGCTACACACAGGTTGAAGGAATTGATTTCGATGAAACTTTTGCACCTGTTGCTAGACTTGAGGCTATTCGCATATTACTTGCTTATGTTAACCATCATGATATCATCTTATATCAAATGGATGTGAAAAGTGCATTCCTCAATGGTAAGCTTGAGGAAGAAGTATATGTTGCTCAACCCCCAGGTTTTGAAGATCCAAAGAATCCTGACAAAGTCTTCAGACTTAATAAGGCCCTCTATGGCCTCAAGCAAGCCCCTCGGGGCGTGGTATGATACATTGAAGGAATTCTTCGTGAAGAATGGCTTCACACCCGGTTCACTCGACCCTACTCTCTTTACTAAATCTTATGATGGTGAACTGTTTGTGTGCCAAATATATGTTGATGATATTATCTTTGGCTGTACTGACCAACATTATAGTGATGAATTTGCCTATATGATGAGTGAAGAATATCAAATGTCTATGATGGGAGAGTTGAAATTCTTCTTAGGTCTTCAAATTCGTCAACAGCACAATGGCATATTCATATCTCAGGAGAAATACCTCAAAGATGTACTGAGGAAATTCGGCATGCAAGATTGCAAAGGCGTCAAAATTCCTATGCCCACAAATGGCCATCTATGCACTGATGAAAATGGTATTGACTTCGATCACAAGGTATACCGCTCCATGATTGGTTCTTTATTGTACTTATGTGCATCTAGGCCAGATATAATGCTTAGTGTTTGCATGTGTGCCCGATTTCAAGCTGCACCGAAGGAATCACACCATAAGGCTGTGAAGCATATTCTTCGATATCTAGCTCACACACCAACACTAGGATTATGGTACCCCCAAGGGCTCTGCTTTTGATCTCATTGGATATTCTGACTCTGACTATGCTGGTGATCGTGTGGACCGCAAGTCAACTTCTGGCACTTGTCATTTCCTCGGACGATCTTTGGTCTGTTGGTCCTCGAAGAAACAGAACTGCGTATCACTGTCCACTGCGGAAGCTGAATACATTGCTGCTGGCTCTTGCTGTGCTCAACTGCTTTGGATGAAGCAAACACTCAAGGACTATGGCGTCAACGTGAAGAATGTGCCTCTCCTCTGCGACAATGAGAGTGCCATCAAGATTGCTCACAACCCAGTTCAGCACTCAAAGACAAAGCACATTCAGATTCGTCGTCATTTTCTTCGTGATCATGTGTTGAAGGGCGACATCTCCATCGAGCACGTGAAGACTGAAGAACAGCTAGCTGATATCTTCACTAAGCCCTTGGATGAGAAGAGATTTAGAAAGTTGCGGTGTGAGCTAAATATCTTAGAATCTTCGAATGTTCTTTGAAAAGGACACACATCCTAACACTTATGCAAAATTGATGACTTAGATGTGCAACACATGAAGAAACGTTTTTCTTCAATCAATGAAGAATAACACTCTAAGTGTGAAGAAATTAATGAAGAATTTGATTCTCAGAACCCTACGACAATTGTACGCGGTGTCTGAAATCATCATTCTTATACGGTGGGTCACGCCACCACAAAAAGTTAAAAATCTTCAATTTGAGTTTTTCCTCAGTTTTGAAATTCTTCAGTTTTTCAAATTCTTCAACTTTTCAAAATCTTCACTGTTTCCTTTGTTTTTCTTCATTGGCTATATATATATATATGAGTTTATGTCCTCTACAGCATTCACTTATAGCTATTTCTTCAAGTTGCTTTTTCTGCTAAGCGAATGTGATCGGACCCTTCCCCCTCTATGCTATACTCAACCCAATCTATTCACAAATTCTTCATATGCGTTCTATTTGAAACTCGTTGAAAATCTTCACTGTGTCCTTGTCAGCTGAAGAAATTGCGAACGAAACTTTAAAACAAATCTTATCCAAATTTTCGGTTTTGCCGCTCAAACCGTTCCGCGTCCCACAATGCATTATTCTATTCACCCACGATCGTACACGATCTCAACTACACAGTACGTGGGTGACACATGTCACGAGAAGGAGAAAGGGTAGGGGCACGTTCATCCCAAATCTTCGGGCGAACAGTTTTTCACCGTGTCTATAAATACCCCTCTCCCCTTCCGCACTTCATTTACTCCGCTCGATCGCTACTCTCTCACTCGAGCTCCTCAAACCCTAGCGCCGCCGCTACTCCATCGTCGCCGGTGAGGAAGAGCTTCGCTGCCTCGACCTCGTCGCCGTCGTACTCACGCCGACCGCGGAAATCTTCACTCCGCCGCCGCCGTAGCTGTCTTCCTCTGCCAAGTTAGGGCGTGGGAGATCTAACCTGACGAACTTCACATCTGTTCTTCTCAGTTCGTCGTGTTCTTCACTTCGGGTAATTAAAAGTTACTTTTATTACTCACTTTGATTCTCAAACTTTCCTGAAAATCTTCAAAGGTGTTTATTCTTCAAATCTTCACACATATGAACACCTCACATCATATGATCTTGAACTGTTTCTCTAAGCAATCATTTTCTTCAATATTCCCTAATTGTGTGGATCTTCGATCTGTACAACTCTGGAACCTAAGACAAGAACGCTTAGTGAAATTCCTCAAGGTTCATCTGGTCAAATTCCTCAAAACTTGTTCTTTTCGAAAAACCTTATCAGAACGCATATGACCTCTCCGAATTCCTCGCACCTGTACTCTGTTCACAGGTACTCATGTCTGCTGCTGAATCTCTAGGTTCTCATCAACTTAACTCATTTGCAGCGTTCCTTGAAGAAAAACTGCATACTTCTTCAGAGAACTCGATTGTTCAAATTCCTCAACTGAAGAATATGGCAGACGGTAAGAAGCCGCAGAAAGGAGGAAAGAAACCTGAGGTTATGACTGCGTTTGAAATCCCTGAGGAAATTTATGCTGACTATTGCACACCTGATGAAGAAAAATTTGGCAAAGAAAACAAAAATCAGCGCAAGGTGCGCATTCAGAGGATTGAACGGAGATGGGCAAGGGAATGGAGGGAATACAGATATGTGACTCCAAAGTACATGAGGAAATTCGCCCTCAATCCTCCATGCCCAAGAGCTCCATTTGCACCTGGCCAAGTAGCTGACCCCACAAGCATCAAACGTGGTGAGGACTTTCCTGAAGAATGGGCTAAGCGCCAAGCTAAATTGGTAAGACAAGCCAAGGAGGCAGTGAAGAAATTCAATGAGGATTCTGCCACTGCTACTGCTACTGAGGCCTCGGTCAAACCGAGGAAATCCATGCCAAAGAAGCCTGCTCGTAAGCCAAGTGCTTCACCAACAGTGCCCTCATGGCAAATTCCTCACACTGCTACAGCTCCACCAAAATCCTCAACAACTCCTTCAAAGTCCTCAGCTCCTGTGCATCTGGCTACATGTCAAAGGACTGCTGGTTTCTCGATTGCCTCTGGTGTTTCAGCAAGTTCCTCAGCTGCACCAATTTCCTCATCAGGCCCAACACTGTTGAAGACGAAAGCAACAGCTGGACGAGGTCCTCGGCCAAGTCCAAAGAAGAAACAGGTCACATTCCATGTGCCTTCTGATGATGAAGCTTCTGATGATGAACTTGCAGAAATCATCAGAGACAGATAGGTGAAGGCCGCTAGAGCCAAAGGCACATCTGTGCCACTGCTTTTGGATCCAAGAAAAATCCTCGATTACATTGATCTCTGGCACAAGGTTCCTAACCCCCCTATGCCTGATTTTCATCTGACCCCTGGTCAAAGTCACATGTTGACCCATTTCATCACTGAAGAGAAATGGAAGTTTGAAAAGGCAAGAGAGATCAGGAAAGCTCAATACAGAAAGGAGAAGCTCCTGAAGAAAAACGTTGTCAGAATGACACCTGAGGAACTTCTCCAGGCTCAATCTGAAATTCAAGCCCTCAGCAAAGACTTTGATGCCTACTATGCTGATTGGCAAGGAGCTAAAGTAAGATTCGTCAATCTGACGAAGAAATTCACAAATGTTGCAGCCCCATCGCAACAAGAAAATCTTTAGGCTGCAGACTCTGCTCAACCTGCTAAAGAACATGCCAGCACCGCTGATGACTTTCAGCCTGCTGAAGAAAATGCTCGTTCCAGGGCTGGTGAAGAAATTCCAGCCGCTGAAGAAATTGCCAGGGCATCCACTAGTGGTGCGCCTGAAGAAACTGAAGAGATCGGAGCAACTGCATCAGTTGCGCCTGAAGAAAATGAACCAGATTCCTCATCTCCTCCCGCGCCCACACCAACTCCAATTCTTCCATCTGCTTCTGATGTGAAGAAGACCAAGGCTGCAGAGCAAGCTGCAGTGAAGAAAAGGAAGGCATCAACTGTGTCAAACTCTTCGGCTGCGCAGAAAATGAAGCCAATGACCAGCTCACTCGAAAATCCAATTGATGCTGTTCCGATTTCCTCCATGCCATCAAAGGACCTTGTTCCTTTTGGAGAAGACTATGAGATCCCAAGTGGATCTGATGAAGAAAATCATTCTGCTACTTCGTCAGAGCAGATTGATGAAGAAATTGAAGTGGAAGCAATCCCTTCAACCCCAATCATTTCCTCGCCTATGCCTCAGTTCACAGCTGAAGAGGCCGGTGTTGAGGAACTTGAAGAAGATGTGGATATTGGAAGCACAACGCCAGTGATGAACGATGACTTTTGGGAAAGTCAGCATCCAAATTCTCCACTCTTCACCCCAATCCAACAGATACCTCAGTCCCCTGCTCCAACTGTTCAAATGGGCTCTGAAGAAACTCATCCCACTTCATCTGTCCATGAAGAAATTCCAGCCACTAGTGCTGATGAACCTACTGTTGATGATCCACAGACTGCACCTGTTGAGGAACAAGAAATTCCTTAGCCTGAAGAACCTGAGCTCGCGATTCCTGAGGTGGTGATGCAACTCACTGACACCCCTCTGCCAAAGCCAAAGAATCCATTCTCAAGCAAACAGAAGTTCAAGGCTGAAGATTTCTTTGCCGAGCACGTATTCTTCACTGATTATAATCCATATGATTCTGCTCGCATAAGGAAGAGGCGTTTCTGGACTGCCAGCCAAGCCAATTTCTATTCCTCAGTGCTCTTCAACAAAGACAAAGTCTTCGATCATGCACATATTCCTCATGTGGACATGGAGTCTCTGCCCGGCTTTGAGCCAGTCCTCAGTGTTCTTCACGATGCAGGACTTTTGAATTTCTGCACTGATATCTGTGACTGGAATGAAGAACTCATTCTTCAATTCTATGCAACTCTGCACATCACCGGAGACGCTGAAGACGTGAACTCATGGGTATTAGACTGGATGTCTGAAAATACTCACTACAAGGCACCAGTAACTGAATTGCTTCGTGCTCTACCACTCAGTCCTCCACTTGATGGTGCTCGTTGTGTCTACAACGAACCAGAACTTTCAAATCACTATATGCAAGTGCTGATGAAGCCTTTGAAGCCAAGGCAGGCCCCACGAACCAAATTCCTCATCAAGGAATTACTCTATGTGCCTCGGACTGTCTATCAAATTCTGATGAAGACAATGAGTCCTATCAAAGGCTACGACTCAAATGATGAAGAAGTCGTTGGCGTCATGAAGAATATGCTTTTCAACATCATTCATGGCGTTCCCGTCAACTTCCATGATTTCTTCATGAGGACTCTGGCCAATATTGCTATGTCACCATTCGAGCTGAAGCCCTATGCTCCTTGGATTATGAGATTCATCAGGGCAAGATCTTCACTGAATTACAAAGCTGACACTCTGAACCACGGTAGCTACTTGCCTCCCATTGAAGTCCTCAAACGGACAGTTTCATCAGCTGATGATAAAGGCAAGGCCACTGCTGTGATCGATGAAGGCATTCGTCCATTGGATGGTCAATTTCGCAAGGCTACATCTTACTCTACCAATGACGATTCTGCCACACATGACTCTGCCGCAAATACCTCAGCCAAGCAAAATCCTCAAGCCACGGCACCCAGGGTGATGACTAACCGTGAGTTACTCCTCAGTCTTCATCAGAAGGTTGATCGCAATCACAAATGGGTAAAGTGTCAGTTTGGTGCACTTCTTCACAATATGACCTCAACACACAATGCAGTGAAGAAGAACCAATACTACCTTCATGAAACCTTCAACTGCACCTGGGCTGTCCTCACTCATGTCTATAGCACTGAAGAACTGAAGACTATGGGTCTCAAGGAAGAATTTGACTTGTCTGCACCTCCTCCGAAGAAATTCAAGAGGGTCAAAATTCCTCCACTGGTGGCCAGCTCTTATTCTTCATCGCGTGACACTGATGAGTATGAAGATTTGGACGACACTGCGGCAGGCCCTGCTACAACAAACAACCCCGACAACGCTGGCGCTCCTCCATCGACTTGAAATTCCTCAGGGGCGTTAGTCCTCAGTTTTAATCCTTTTGGTCATTTGATGACAAAGGGGGAGAAATCTGAGTTAGTCTTCAAGCGGGTCTATATTAAGGGCATTTTTTTAAGTTACAACTCTCGTTCTTCTGAAACTTTTATTTGGATCGAGTTGTAATCTTAAACCCGATGGTGCGCTGATACTTTTGTTGCATTATTCTTTGCATGCTTATTCCTCGTTAATGACATTGCACGCATGCTGAATCTCATCAGGCACCATATTTCATCATGCATTTCAAATTCTTCATATTATATATCAAATGCGTCTATGAATTACAAGATATAGGGGGAGATCTCCATGATTCAACTCTTCAAATGTGCATTGCCTCAAAAGCAAATTCCTCACTATGCACATCTTCAGGGGGAGTTCTTCTATATCTTGTAATCAAATTCCTCAATATCAGTGTATACACTTCATATGTTTATCCCCGTTGAAAACTTAACCTATGTTGTCATCAATCACCAAAAAGGGGGAGATTGTAAGTGCATCTAGTGCACCTTAGTGATTTTGGTGTATTGAAGACTTATAGGTTAAGGGACTAATGCGTTTGTGAGTGTACACAGGTCTATAAGTCTATGAGGAGTTTGATATTTACAGAGAAAGTTGACCCCTAAAAATGAAGTTCTTCAACTGAAGACTTTGATATTCTGAAGACTTACTGAAGACTTTGAAAGTGAAGAAATTGGTGTGACCTTGAAGACTTGGTATTCATTTGTGGAACATGAAGCGTGAAGACTTTTGTTTTCGTAGTTTCATTTTCTCTTTCTTGAGTCATAGGAAACACCGTACTGTTAAAGGGGGTCGAGGAAATACTAAGGAAAAATTTCCATGTGATGCTCAACTCAAAATCCTACACCTACCAATCCCTTCGAGTGAAGCCTTTGGAAATCTCATACAGTTCAGTCACTTTCTTCAGTGACAGAGACGAAGTTCTTCTGGTCGCTGATGAATTTGTTCTGACTGAGGAGTTAGGAATTCGTCAGTGCGAATTACCTACACAGTGAGGAACATGATAGCCCTGAGGAATTTGAGAGTCAAATTTCCGCCCGTTGCTGTGCTGCGCGCCAGCTGTCCCAAAATATCTTATCCACCTAACGGTCATATCATTGAGGGGCATTTATGTCTTATCATGTCGGGCTGCTCCCTAGGCTATAAATAGCCGCCCCCTTCAACCACTAGCTGGTTGGCTGCTCCGAGAGAACTTGACACTTGTCATTTGAGAGCAACCCATCCTCCGAGGACTTTCAGCGAAAATCATCGAGTGAGGAAAACCCAAAACCAAACCCCTACAAACCCAAAGTGATTGAGCATCACTGAAGAAATTGATCCTGCGTGGATCCGACGCTTGTTACCTTTGAAGACTGTGCTTCTTCCAGACGGTTAGGCGTCAAGGTCTAGAGCATCCAAGAGGAATTGTGGATCGCGCGAGTGACCAAGTCTGTGAAGGTTTGGAAGTCGCCTGAAGACTTACCATGAGTGATTGGACGAGGTCTGTGTGACCTTAGTTCAAGGAGAATACGGTGAGGACTGGGTGTCCTGAGCTGCATGCTCAGCGACTGGGTGTCCGGGACTGTGTGTCCTCGAGTTTAAATACTCAGCCGCTCCAACCAGACGTACAACTGAGACAGCAGTTGGAACTGGTCTACCAAATCATTGTCTTCACCAACCTAACTGGTTCTATTTCCTTAACCCTTTCATTTCCTCATTACTGTGTTGAGTATTTGTTCATATCTGTGTTTGAAGACTTTGACTGAAGACTTCCTCAATTTCCTCAGTTCAATTTCTTCAGTCTGTTTGTCTTCATCTTGTGTTATCCTATGATTACGCTTTCTGTACTCTGTGTTGGTCTTCATTTCATCATGATGACCATGCTTGTATTCTGTTATGCTTACTTCTGAGTACTTATTCCGCTGCTAATAGTTCTTCGCTAAGGAATTTCCTCACCGGCAAATTCCTCAGTGAAGAATTCATAAACGCCTATTCACCCCCCCTCTAGTCAACATAACGCACTTTTACAACATGAGGAGTAGGGATTGCCATGCAACAGATGCACTAGAGCTATAAATGTATGAAAGCTCAACAAAAGAAACTAGTGGGTGTGCATCCAACTTGCTTGCTCATGGAGACCTAGGGAATTTTGAGGAAGCCCATCGTTGGAATATACAAGCCAAGTTCTATAATGAAAATTCCCACTAGTATATGAAAGTGACAACAAATGAGACACCCTATATGAAGAACATGGTGCTACTTTGAAGCACAAGTGTGGAAAAAGATAGTAGCATTGTCCCCCCCTTTTTTTGGGCCTTTCCTTTTTTTTTGGCCTCTCTCCTTTTTTTTATTTGGCCTTACCATTTTTTTATTTGGCCTTTCCTTTTTGTATGGGACAATGCTCTAATAATGATGATCATCACACTTCTATTTATTTACAACTCATGAGTTACAACTCAAAACTAGAACAAGATATGACTCTATATGAATGCCTCCGGCGGTGTACCGACATGGGCAATGAATCAAGAGTGACATGTATGAAAAAATATGAAGGTGGCTTTGCCACAATAAGATGTCAACTACATGATCATGCAAGGCAATATGACAATGATGATGCGTGTCATGATGAGCGGAACGGTGGAAATTTGCATGGCAATATATCTCGGAATGGCTATGGAAATGCCATAATAGGTAGGTATGGTGGCTGTTTTGAGGAAGATATAAGGAGGTTTATGTGTGATAGAGTGTATCGTATCACTGGGTTTGGATGCACCGGCGAAGTTTGCACCAACTCTCAAGGTGAGAAAGGGCAATGCATGGTACCGAAGAGGCTAGCAATGATGGAAAGGTAAAAGTGCGTATAATCCATGGACTCAACATTAGTCATAAAGAAATCATATACTTATTGCAAACATCTACAAGTCATCAAAAGCCAAGCACTACGTGCATGCTCCTTGGGGGATAGGTTGGTAGGAAAAGACCATCGCTTGTCCCCGACTGCCACTCATAAGGATGACAATCTAAGAACACCTCATGTTTCAAATTTGTTACACAAGGTTACCATACGTGCATGCTACGGGACTTGACAACTTCAACACAAGTATTCTTTAAATTCACAATTACCCAACTATCATGACTCTAATATCACCACCTCTATATCTCAAAACAATTATCAAGCATCAAATTGATCATAGCATCCAATTCACTTCCTATGATAGTTTTTATTATACCCAACTTGGATGCCCATCATTCTAGGAACAATTTTATAACCATAGCAAATACCATGCTGTTCTAAAAGACTCTCAAAATAATATAAGTGAAGCATGAGAGATCAACAATTTCTACAAAATAAATTCACCACCGTGCTCTTAAAGGTATAAGTGAAGCACTAGAGCAAAACTATCTAGCTCAAAAGATATAAGTGAAGCACATAGAGTATTCTAATAAATTCCAAATCATGTGGGTTTCTACCAAAAGGTGTGTACAGCAAGGATGATTGTGGAAATCTAAAAAGCAAGTACTAATATCATACAAGACGCTCCAAGCAAAACACATATCATGTGGCAAATAAAAATATAGCTCCAAGTAAAGTTACTGATAGACGAAGACGAAAGAGGGGATGCCTTCCGGGGCATCCCCAAGATTAGGCTTTTCGTTATCCTTGAATATCTTGGGGTTCCATGGGCATCCCCAAGCTTAGGCTCTTTCCACTCCTTATTCCATAGTCCATCAAATCTTTACCCAAAACTTGAAAACTTCACAACACAAAACTCAACAGGAAATCTCATAAGCTCCGTTAGTGCAAGAAAGAAAAACCACCACATACGATACGGTAATGAACTCATTCTTTATTTATATTGGTGTTAAACCTACTGTATTCCAACTTCTCTATGGTTCATACCCCCTGATACTAGCCACAGATGCATCAAAATAAGCAAACAACACACGAAAAACAGAATCTGTGAAAAACAGTTCAGTCTGTAGCAATCTGCAACTTTCAAATACTTATGGAATTCTAAAACTCCTACAAAAATAGGAATTCCTGGGAAATTTGCCTATTGATCTACAGAAAAAAGAATCAACGCAAAAGCACGTTTATCTGATTTATTAAAACTATTCTCATGCGCACAAAAATTTCTGTTTTTCAGCAGAATCAAATTAACTATCACCGTAGGTTATCCTATAGGTTCTACTTGGCACAAACACTAATTAAAACATGAAAACACATCTAAGCATAAGATAGATGAAATATTTATTACTAAACAGAAGCAAAAAGTAAGAAACAAAAATAAAATTGGGTTGCCTCCCTACTAGCGCTATCGTTTAACGCCCCTAGCTAGGCATAAAAGTGAGAATAGATCTAAGTAGTGCCATCTTTGGCATTCAATTCGTAAGTAGCTCGCATGATAGATTCATAAGTTAATTTAACTTTCTTTCTTGGAAAGTGTTCTATGCCTTTCCTTAATGGAAATTGGAATCTAATATTCCCTTCCTTCATATCGATAATTGCACCAATCATTCTAAGGAAAGGTCTACCAAGAATAATAGGACATGAAAGATTGCAATCTATATCAAGAACGATAAAATCTACGGGCACATAATTACTATTTGCAACAATAAGAACATCATTGATCCTTCCCATAGGTTTCTTAATGGTGGAATCTGCAAGGTCCAAATTTAAAGAGCAATCATCAAAATCATGGAAACCTAGAATATCACATAAAGTTTTTGGAATCGTGGAAACACTAGCACCCAAATCACAAAAATCATAGCACTCATGATCTTTGATTTTAATCTTTATAGTAGGTTCCCACTCATCATAAAGTTTTCTAGGTATAGAAACTTCCAATTCAAATTTTTCTCATAAGATTGCATCAAGGAATCAACAATATGTTTGGTAAAAGCTTTATTTTGACTATAAGCATGAGGAGAATTCAACACGGATTGCAACAAGGAAATACAATCTATTAAAGAACAATTATCATAATTAAATTCCTTGAAATCCATAATAGTGGGTTCAATGCTATGTAAAGTCTTGACCTCTCCAATCCCACTTTTACCAAATTTAGCATCAAGATCTAAAAACTCCGAATTATTGGGACGCCTTTTAACTAAAGTTGACTCATCTCCAGTCCCATCATTATCAAGATTCATATTGCAAAACAAAGATTTAATAGGGGATACATCAATAACTTTTAGATCTTCTGTCGGGGAAACTGATCCACGAACACCTATGGGGCCGGCGGACCGAGCCCCTTTCGGTTCGGCGGGGGGCGGAGGTCGCACGAAGAGCGGATCGAGGCGAGGCACACGAGCAGTTTACCCAGCTTTGGAGCTCTCCGGAGAGATAATACTCCTACTACTGCTTGTCTGATTCTATTGTGTTCTTGCTCGAGAGAGCTAAGTGTTTTTCTGGCTTCCGAATGAGCCGAACCCCCTCTACGTTGCGCATGGGCCTCCTTTTATATGCTCAAGGGGTCACCGACAGGTGGCAACACAGAGAAGGGTAAAAGCGTAAAAAGTGTTGCGGTTGGTACACCTACTTACACAGTGTATCCTACCTAACCCTGACGGCAGGGGACAAAGGCATTAAATGCCCGTCTGTGTCACCCAAACAGTGCAGAAAGGGACCATCAGGGACGCCACCGTTCGCCATGATGGCGATCTTGTCAGCGTCGCATGCCACCGCGCACCGCTGGCTGCACAGCCTCCTGCCACGTGCGCCTGGAGGAGCCCCGGGGCGACACGTTGGTGGATGCGCTGGAGCATGGGTACAGGGTGGTTACTTGCCGCGGCAAGCGCCTTGCCGCGGTCGTCGTCTTGTCGCGCCCGGAAGCTTGTCGCTCACCAGGCCTTGGGACGCCTTGGTTGGTCTTCCCGGCAAGCTCCTCTTGCCGGGGCCTTGTTGCCTTGCCGGGACGCATGGCACGTCGCGGCAAGTTCCTTGGGATGCCTTGGTTGGCCTTCCCGGCAAGCTCCTCTTGCCGGGGCCTTGTCTCCTGAGCTTAAATACTTTGTTCCTGAATGGCTCCAAGGGAACCACGGAGGACCTTGGCGGTCGCCCGGCAAGCCTTGCCGCGGGGTGCTGCAACTGCCCGTGCACAAGGTCGGGATACTAGAGTACCCCTATTCTAGTACACCGACAGGAGCCCCCGGGCCTGGGCCACACATGGTGCCGAGCGCTGTTGGGCCAGGCCCAAAACAGGGCACGGGCACACGCGGCCTGGGTTACGCCGAATCTTGCTCTGCATCCACCACGCCCTCCCCGAACGGCACTCGTTGATTGCGGCATCGTGGGAGAGATCATGGGTGGTTTCTTTATTCGGAAGGGCGAAACGTCCGCCCCCTCCCTCTTTATAAGCAGGGGAAACAGGGGCAGTTCGCCCACCTCGCCGTCTGTTGCTCCAACTCCAAAAATCTCTGCCGCTCCTCCCTTCTTCCCGAAGCCGAAGGAGAGCAGTGCTCCGCCCCCCATTGCCACCAGCATCACCAACACCGCCGATCTCCCCCACCATGTTCGCCATGGCTCCAAAAGCCGACAAGGGGAAGGGTGTGAAGTCGGCCGAGGCGCAGCGGCTCGCGGCACTGCGGAAGGAGCGGGCCCTCTTCTCCCCTCAGCTCGGTGCGAAGGAGCTGAGGGAATACTACTACCTATTCTGGTCGACGGAGACGCGAGCGCATCCGCGCACGAGGGTACTCCTAGCCACCGCTTCGAGGCTGGCTCTGAACGGGTACCCCTTTTTCGCGTTGTTCTTCTACTGCGGGCTCTGCCCGCCTTTCTCTGAATTCTTTTGCGACATCATGAACACCTACGGGTTCCGCCTCCTTGACTTCACCCCCAACGCCGTTCTGACCATGGCAGTTTTCGCACATCTGTGCGAAAACTTTGTCGGAGCCCACCCAAACGTAGCCCTTTTCCGCCACTTCTTCATGCCTCGGGTTGAGAGAGGAGATCCTCTTACCGGCGGGATCGCTTGGATCTCGAGAGTCGGCAAGAAGGAAGCATATCTGGAGGGTGAGCTCCGCAGCAAGTGGGAGGAGTGGAGGGCAGAGTGGTGCTGGATCGTCGAGGAGAACCCGCAGCCATTCACTGCCGTGCGCCAAGCCCCAATAGTACGCGGCAATGATTGGAGCAACGTGGCCCCGGAAGATGACAGACTGAAGATTGTCGTCACCCGCATCCTTCGCCTCAGGCTTGCCGGGCTCACTGTAGGCGCTGTAGGCGCAGATTTCCTTCGCCGCCGTATCGCCCCCCTACAGGAGAGGGGGAGACCCGCCTGGGAGTTCAAGAACTCGACGGATATCATGAGGCTGCGCCCGGGCCTCAATTTCAACTTCACGGTCTTGGAATTGGATGCGATGCTTCTGGAGCTGTTCAAGCGCGACCCCCAGCACCCATTTATGTTGCCACAGAATGTTGTTCCGCTGTGCAACAATTCTTCACTTGACCGCATCCGCGCGATGATGCCGTTGTGTGACTCTCATGGAATCGCCCCAACTTGGCAAGAACCTGCGGATGACGTCGTGCGGGCGTTCTTTGACGACTTGGTAGAAGTGCCGGTCCGCGCTGATGAGCAGAAGAGCCTCACCCGCGACACCACCGATGCGGAGATGCAGCGCATCGCCACCAGGCTGGAAGAGGCGGCAGCAGCTGCTGCCGCGGGCATGTTCGGGTTCACCGTGGAGGAGGCAGAGGCAGCAGAGGCGGCAAGCCTTGCCGAGTGCGAGGAGTTTGCCGGCGAGGAAGATCTCGCCGGTCATGAAGCTGAGCCGAGCGAGCCCGGCGAGGAAGAGCCTGAACCTTCAGATAGCTTGCCGCAGGCGGAGCCCCCGGCCCCGCCAAGAAGGCGTCTCCGCAAGGCCGCGGATGTAGCGGGGCGGCAGACGGGTCAACAACCGCCGAGCCGCGCGACACGCTCTACCGTGGCAAGCACAGTTGCCGCGGGAGCGCCTCACGCCGCCATGGCAACTGGAGCGGGGTCTTCCCGGTCCTCCACCACTGCTCCTGCCAAGCGGGTGAGGGAGCCTACTCCGCCGCCTTGCCGCACCGGAGGCGAGCCGGACTTCGATCTCTCCACGCTCAGCTCCGACGACGAAGAAGAAGAGTAAGATCCCCTTGTTGTCCTCGTAGTTCTTTAATTCTTGCTATCTTGTTGCTTTCGTCTTGTATCTGACTTGCTTCGATCTGAATCCATTCCTTTTCAGGACGCTGGCCCAGAGAGTGGCGAAGAGGGCCAAGGCCCCGGTGATCG
The DNA here is from genome assembly GCF_018294505.1 of Triticum aestivum. Lineage (NCBI taxonomy): Eukaryota > Viridiplantae > Streptophyta > Magnoliopsida > Poales > Poaceae > Triticum > Triticum aestivum. The sequence continues at coordinate 415,404,452 of NC_057801.1, forward strand.
TCATCGAAGATGATCCCACCGTGTCAGCAGGGGGTGTGTCTGAGACCACCTTGACGGACCCGGCAACTACTCCTCAAAGCAGCCCCCAGCGCAGCCCCCAACGTAAGTTTATAGTTTACTTTCTGCCATCAGGCGCGCATGGGTCCTCTTTCTTCTACTGATATCTTGTCTGTTGGATTTGTGTAGGAGCAGAACAGCCTCATCAGGAACGCCCGGAAGCTGCTCCCGAAGTGCCATCTGCTTTGACTACGCCGCCAAGGGAGGGGTCCCCGGCAAGGGAGCGCTCTCCGGCAAGGAGAGCTCTCCGGCAAGGGGCAGTTCTCCGGCAAGGGACAGCGCCAGCGATCCTCCGGTGGTTGAGACCACGACTGTAGATCCAAGCACAGGTAACCCTTTTGCCTGAAAAACTCCCCTTGGGTTCTTCTTCTTCTGATTTTCTTCCTTGGATTTTTGCTTGACTTTTCTACCCTCTTCGGTCGTCAGATCCACCCGCCACGGATCTGATGGAGACAGAGGCCGCCGGCGAGGAGGACGCGCGCGGCAACAATGACGACGCCGCCGCCACCGAAGAAGAGGCCGGTGCTGATGATCCCGCCGGCGAAGAGGCCGCCAAGGCTGCCGCCGCAAAAGCGGGCGAGGGATCCGGCGATCGCACTGACGGCCCCGAGGCCGCAGGAGCGCCAGGCGCTGCGCCGACCGCCGATCCCTCCACCGACGCTGCAGCGCCAGGCTCCGAAGAGCCCCAGCCCGGCGCCTACTTAAAGGCCGGCGACGGTATCTTCATCAAGCTCCCCTGGGCGTCAAGCTCCAGGGCGCTGGTCGAGGGAGAAATCCTGGACGGAGAGGTGCTCGCCTCTGCTAGGCTGACGGTGGTCGACACGCCAAGCAGCAGCAGCGACGAGCCTGAGGAGGAGCGGCTGCTGCGGAAGCTGACGTCGCTTTACCGCGCCCGCCAAGCCAAATTGGCGTCCTGAGATGCGTTTGTCGTGAAGGCGGGGGTTGATATTGAGAAGCGCGCGGAGGAGCTCCGAGGCCTCGGGCAGGAAGCTCTCCGATCCTTGGCGGAGGAGTGGGAGCAACTTCTCGAGGAGCGGAAAGCCTTCCTCCTCGAGAAGGCTGAAGCTGAAGAGAAGCAACGGCTTGTCGCCGAAAACTTATTCGCGCAGGAAGGAGAGTTGGCGCAGCGCAAGGTGAACCTTGACAGCCACGAGGAGGAACTTGCCGCGCGGGAGCAAGCAATTGGCGGGGCTATCAAGGAAGCGAGGGATGCTGCCGAAGCTGCTGAGGCCGCAAAGAAGGAGCTGGAGACAAAGGTAGCGCAGCTAGAGGCTGATCTCAGGGCGAGTGGCGAGGAGCTTGCCGCTCTCAAGCGTGAGCGTGAGAAGGATGCTGCCGCTCATGGTGAACTGCAGGGCCTTCTCGCAGAGAGGAGCAAGGAGCTCAGCGCCGCCAAGGACTCCAACGCGGACCTCGAGTTGAAGCTGGCCACTTTGACTCAGACGCTGGACGGTGCCAGGCAGCGGGAGGTGGCCTTGTCGGAGAAGATCAAGGCCGACGAGGTGCTGCTGGCGAATGCTGCAGACGCCCACGACGCCTTCAGGGAGACTATGGAGCAGTTGACTGAGGGTCTGGTGAACATTGCCGCTGCCATCGACGGGGAGCTGGCGCAGCTGGGGATGGAGGAGCTCGAGTACTCCTCCGACGAGCACCTCCAACCCAGCGCCAATCTCAGCCTATTCTTCAAGGGCGTGGCGGCAGCACTCCAGCGACTCCGGGAGAAGATCCCAAAGCAGCTGGCCGACGAGTCGCGCAGGATTTGCGCGGGGGCTCTCCAGAAGGTGCTGATGAAGGTGGCGTTCCGCAATCCAGGCCTCAACCTCACCAACATCCTCAAATCCTTGCCGCCGGATGCTGATCGGGATGCGCTCAAGGCCCTTGTCGCACCCATTGTGGACAAGGTGAGCGAGATCAAGAGGGTTGAGGGCGATCACGTAGATTAGGTCGCCCGTCTTTTCTTTTTCTTTGTCGCTGCTGGTCATGTCGTGAGAACAATCTATTAGAGCTGCGACAAGCTATCTTGTAATATAACTCTATTTTGGGTAATGATCGCTATGTTATTTCCTTTACTTGATTCCCTGCTTTGTATGTTTTCACCCTACGCTTTTAGGGAACTTGTCGGCGCAGGCACCTTAGCCGCGAGCGCTGAGTGCGGGACGTCAGCAGCCTACTGGTGGTGCCGCTTCTGACAAGAAACCTTGTTGTGACTAGTTGCAGCACACTTAAGTTGTTGAGCAGACTCGAAACAAAGTAAGGGCACAACTAGCTACGAGTTGGTTCCTTCGCACACAGGTTTTCCATACAAAGTACGGTCGTTCAAGGAATATAACTTAAAAATTTAAAAACTGATTGCTCAAACTTTGGCAACTTAGCTTTTCTGTCGTTTGTTTTCCGGCAAGGCGAAACTTGCTTGAACGATGCCTGGTCCACATCATAATCTTCTCCTTTCCCCCTGGCAAACTTGTGTGCGAGGGAACCTTGCTTTCCTTTATTAGAAAAAGAAAGAAGAGAAAATAAAGATATGGTGCCTTCCGGCTCATTATTGCTTACCGGGGGTTGCGCTGCACAAAGTGTTAGATAACGCATGCAAATATAAAGTAAAAAGCATGAAATTGACAAGATGTGCGGAGCACATGAGCTTTACTTATGCACGGGATCTGCGCCCGGCTTTGTACAAAGGATTACATGCAACATCGGCAAGACTTGTACAAAAGGTGGTTGCCGGAACGGGTTCCGGCAACCGCGCCCTACGGGTAAAACTTACGAAGATGCTCAATGTTCCAGGAGTTGCTCACCGGATGCCATCTTCGGTCTCAAGGCGGACAGCGCCAGGCCTAGTGACTCGTTTCACCCGATAAGGGCCTTCCCACTTCGGCGTCAACTTGTTGGAATTCTTGGCGGACTGAACGCGCCGAAGAACAAGGTCGCCTTCCTCGAAGCTTCTGGCTTTAACTTTGCGGCTATGGTAGCGGCGCAAAGCTTGCTGGTATCGAGCAGCTCGTACAGCAGCCTGAAGACGGTCCTCCTCAAGGAGCAGCGCGTCATCTTGTCGCAGCTGCTCTTGCTCAAGCTCATCATAAGCGAGCACTCGAGGCGACCCGTATACGAGTTCCGTGGGGAGAACTGCCTCTGCTCCATAGACTAGAGCGAAAGGTGTCTGGCCAGTGGCTCGATTTGGCGTCGTCCTGATCGACCAAAGAACCACCGGCAGCTCCTCAATCCAGTTTCTTCCGCACCTGCGTAGCCTGTCGAAAGTTCTGGTCTTGAGCCCGCGCAGCACTTCAGCATTTGCCCTCTCCGCTTGACTGTTGCTTCTCGGATGAGCAACAGAAGCGAAGCAGACCTTAGCGCCAAGATCCTGGACGTACTGCATGAAGGTGCGGCTCGTGAATTGCGTGCCGTTGTCGGTGATGATCTTGTTAGGGATCCCGAAACGGCAAACAATCGACCTGAAGAACTTGACTGCTGACTGTGCTGTGACCTTCCTCACTGGTTCCACCTCCGGCCACTTTGTGAACTTGTCGATCGCAACGTACAAGTACTCAAAGCCCCCAACAGCTCGGGGAAAGGGGCCGAGGATATCGAGCCCCCAGACCGAAAATGGCCAGGATAAAGGGATCGTCTGGAGAGCTTGAGCTGGCTGGTGTATCTGCTTGGAATGGAACTGGCACGCTTCACACTTGGTTACTTGTGCAGTTGCATCCTGGAGGGCTGTCGGCCAAAAAAAACCTTGCCGGAAAGCTTTGCCGGCAAGTGCTCTTGCGCCTATGTGGTGACCACATATGCCTCCATGTATCTCTGCCAATAGCTTTTGTCCATCTTCCCGGTGAATACACTTCAATTTCACACCGTTGAGTCTTCTTCTGTACAGTGTGTTGTCGACAAACTGGTACATACTTGACTGCCGGGCTACTCTTTCCGCTTCTTCTTGTTCTTCGGGAAGTTCTCCTGTCTGAAGGAAAAGGACAATCTGCTGTGCCCATGCTGGAGCCTGTGGCTCGACAACAAGGACCAAAGGCCCTGTCGGAGCTTGATGTTCCCCGGCAAGCTTGCCGGAGCAAAACTTGTCGGGAGCGTCTGCTTCAACGGAACAAACCATGAGGCTTGTCGGAGCAGACTGCTCCTCAGCATCCTTGGTGTTGATCTTGGGGACCTTCTTGGCGGCGGCTTTGGGGAGCTCTGCCGGAAAGTAGTCACCAGAGATCAACTTCCTCTTCTTGCTCTGTCCAGTTGATGGCCTTACAGACGGTTGAGTCAGCTTGAGCACAAAGATCCCTGGTTCCACAGGCAACTTTAGTGCGGCGCACTTCGACAGGCCATCAGCTATGTCATTCTGAGCTCTTGGAACATGTTCCATCTGCAGGCCGTCAAAGTGCTCTTCCAGCTGCCTCACTTCATCAACATATGCTTCCATCAATGGACTCTGATAGTTCTTGTTCACTTGGCGGACGACAAGTTGTGAGTCACCCCTGACAATGAGTTTCTTGATCCCAAGGTCTGCTGCAATCCTGAGACCGGCAAGAAATCCTTCATACTCTGCAGTATTGTTCGTTGCTTGCTCCTTGGGAAAGTGCATCTAGACTACGTACTTGAGGTGCTCTCCGGTGGGTGCAATAAGTAGCACGCCCGCACCGGCGCCTTGCAGCGAGAAGGCACCATCAAAGTACATCAGCCACTTTTTGCTTGCTTCCTTGACGGGGATGCTCGTCTCTGGAATTTCTTCATTTGGTGTTGGCGTCCACTCTGCTATGAATTCTGCCAATGCTCTGCTTTGGATAGTTGAAGTGCTCTCAAACTTGAGGCCAAAGCTTGACAGTTCCAGTGCCCACTCGACAATCCTGCCTGTCGCTTCTGGATTTTGCAGTATCCTCTTCAGCGGAAAGCGAGTGACGACTGTGATCTCATGTGCTTGGAAGTAATGGCGCCGCTTTCTCGAGGCCATGAGGAGGCCGAAAAGTAATTTCTGCACACCAGAGTACCTTGATCTAGCCCCCTGCAGAAGGGAACTGACAAAGTAAACTGGGCGCTGCACCATTCTCTTTTGCATGTTCTCATGCTCCTGCGCAGATCCATCCTTGTCGGGACCAGAGCTTGTCGGCGAAGCCCCCTGCTCGTCGCTGGATGCATCTGCCGTGGTTGCTGGCTCATCATCTGCCTCCCTCTCCGCCACTAACGCAGCACTAACCACTTGATTGGTTGCCGCTATATACAGCAGCAACTTCTCTTGTGGCTTAGGTGCGACAAGTGTTGGAGTGGAGGACAGGTATCTCTTCAAGTCCTGCAGCGCAGCCTCCGCCTCCGGAGTCCATTTCATTGGACCTGCCTTTTTCAATATTTCGAAAAACGGCAGGGCGCGCTCAGCAGACCTAGAGATAAACCTGCTGAGAGCAGCCACGCAACCGGCAAGCCTTCGTACATCCTTGACGCGCTTTGGTGCTTCGATCTGCTCAATGGCCTTGATCTTGTCGGGATTGGCTTCAATTCCCCGCTGAGACACAAAGAACCCAAGAAGCTTGCCGGAGGGTACTCCAAACACGCACTTCTCGGGGTTAAGCTTGAGGTTGATCTTGCGCAGATTTGCAAATGTTTCGTCCAAATCTTGAATCAGGGTCGCCCTGTCCTTGCTCTTGACCACTATGTCATCCATGTAGGCTTCCACATTTCTGTGCATCTGCGGCTCAAAAGCGTGGTGGACTACCCTTGCAAATGTTGAACCAGCATTCTTCAAACCGAAAGGCATCCATACGAAACAGTACGTGCCACACGGGGTGATGAATGCGGTCTTCTCCTCATCCTCTTCTGCCATGAAGATCTGATGGTATCCTGAGTATGCATCAAGAAATGAAAGCAAATCACATCCGGCCGTGGAGTCAACAATCTAGTCGATGCGCGGCAAAGGAAATGGGTGTTTGGGACAAGCTTTATTAACATCGGTAAAGTCGATACAAAGCCTCCATTTCCCGTTTGCCTTGCGCACGACTACAGGATTGGCCAACCACGTAGGATGGAGCACCCCTCTGACAAGGCCTGCTGCTTCCAACTTCTTGATTTCTTCTGCGATGAATTCTTGGCGCTCCACTGCCTGTTTCCTGACCTTCTGCTTGACGGGCCGCGCATGAGGACAGACGGCAAGGTGGTGCTCAATTACTTTCCTGGGAACACCGGGGATGTCGGACGGTTTCCACGCAAACACGTCGACGTTCGCCCGCAGGAAAGCAACGAGCGCGCTTTCCTATTTGGGGTCGAGAGTGGCACCGATGGTGAAGGTACCACCAGTGCCGTCCTCCTTGGTGGACACCTTCTTGGTCTCTGGTGGAGCTGCCATTGTCTTCTTACACTTGCCGGTGGAGCTCGATGGTGCGTCCTCGACGGTAGCGCAGCACTCCGAAGAGGTGCGCTTGCCGGAGTGGGCATCAGAACTCTTGCCGGACTTGGTCTTCTTCTTCCCCCCGGGAGCTTCAGCGGCAAGTGACTTACGATCTGTTGCGGCTGCTGCTTCCCGGTAGATCTTGTCGGCGCAGATAAGAGCATCTTTCTTATCGCCAGGGACAGAGATGACACTTATCGGGCCTGGCATCTTCAGTACATGGTATGCATAGTGAGAGGCTGCCATAAACTTGGCGAGTGCTGGACGGCCAAGTATCCCATTGTAGGGTAATGGAAAGTCAGCAACGTTAAAAGTGACCCTCTCAGTTCTGAAGTTCAACTCGCTGCCAAATGTTACCGGCAACGTGATCTTTCCCTTTGGCTTGCTCCTTCCCGGGTTGATTCCTTGGAACGTGCCGGTCTCTTCAAGCTCGCCATCAGGGATCTGAAGCTTCTGGAGTACCGCGGAGGAGATCAGGTTTAAGCCGGCCCCGCCGTCAACTAGCATCTTTGTGACCTTGAGGTTGCGGATAGTTGGTGAAACCAACATCGGCAAGCACCCGACCGCAGTTATGCGATCTGGGTGGTCCTCAATATCAAAGATGATAGGCGTGCTGGACCATTTCAGAGGCCTGCGTGATTCGACGGGTGGTTCTGCTGCATTGACTTCTCGCACCCATTGCTTGAGCTGGCGGTGTGAAGTATACAGAGAAGCACCGCCGTCAACGCACAGGACCTTTGTGGCTTTCTGGAACTCCTGCTCATCGGTCTCATCCTCATCCATATCTTCATCGTCGTCGTCATCTTCATCCTTGTCGCGGACGCGGGGAGGTCTGTCTCCTTGCCGCTGCTTGGCCTTGCCGCGGCGTCCTCCTCGGCCGGGACGTTTCTTGCTGGCTCCTCCAGCACCTTCCTGGGCTTTATCCTTGTCGCGCCGCTCGTATTCAGCCTTTTGCTATTCTACAAGCTGCTCGACCTTCTTGCAGCTCTAGAGGTCATGGCCCTTGGTGCGGTGGATCTTGCAGTATTGCTTGTTGGTGCTGTCCTGCTTGTCGGCGACCACCACAGCTGTGGCGACCTCCTTGCCGGAGCTACCAGCTTCGGCTTTCTTGCCGGACTGCTCAACAACTAGCACATCTTTGCCTTTCTTCTTCCTGTTGTTCCGCCGCCGGTTCTTTCTTGCCGGGGCAGTGTCCTCACTATCAGATCCTCCTGCTCCTGTGTTCTCTCCGGGGAGTTTCCTCCCTTCCTCAGCACGTGCACACTTGTCGGCCAGGGCATATAGCTCACTGACATCTCTGATCTTGCACATCGCCATCTCCTCCCGCATCCTGCGGTTCCGCATGTTCTGATGGAACGCGCTGATTACCGCGGCAGGGTGGACATCTGGGATGTTGTGCTGTACGCAGCTGAATCTTTGAATGTACTTGTGCAGGGGCTCTCCTTCCTTCTGGGCGAGCAAATGAAGATCGCTCTCTTGGCCATGAGGCTTGTGGCCGCCTGTAAAGGCGCCGACAAACTGATGGCACAGATCAGCCCAGGAGGAAATGGAGTTGTCCGGCAAGTGCATGAGCCAGGATCTGACATTGGGCTTGAGCACCACCGGGAAGTAGTTGGCAAGGATCTTGTCGTCCCGCCCCCCAGCAGCTTGCACCGCGATGGTGTAGATGCTGAGGAACTCCTTATATTGCCAATTACCTAAAGAAAAGAAAGCAAATAGAAGATGATGAAAATACTAATGAAAGGGAAGAGACTTCCCAATATCCTCCTATGATTTCTCATGATGAATCAGGTAACGAGGAGGAGCTTTCTATTCAACCAATCTCATCAATAAGGAGCTCCAAGAGGAAGGTTGAACCCACACATAATATGAAGAAGAAAAAGAAAAGAAGGAGCAACAAAGGTAGAAAGGTATCCCTCCCAAATGATGTTGCTCCTACTACTCATTGTGATGATGATAATTGCTATACTATTGGTGCTATCAATATTTTTAATGATGAGAGTGATTATGCTTATGATATGAAAGGGCCCAAGCTTGAGGAAGCTATGTTTGATGAGGATGAAATATTTGAGAATATATTTGCCGAAATTAATGTTTGTCCCAAGCTTGGGGATGCTATGTTTAATGAAGATGATATTTTTAGCATCCCAAGTTTTGATATGCAAATTTGTTATGATGATAGCATGCCTCCTACTTATGATGATTATATTTATGAAAGTGGATTTGGAAGAGTGTCAACTTTATTTAGTGATTCCACTATCTTGGGCGAGGTTTCAATCGATTATGATGAGAACGAAGTTGCTACTTATGATGATTATTGTGATGAAACTTATTCCATAAAAAGTAGTGATGATTATATTTACAAATCTTGTCATGATTATGATTACCCTTTTTCTGAACATTACTCTTTTAATGTGGAAACAATTTTTAGTGTTCAAGTCTCTTATGATACTCCTACTATTCCGAATGAGAAGAATTTTGTTTATGTGGAGAGTAGTAAATTTTCTATGCTTGTAGATCATTAGAAGAATACTTTATGTGCTGGTTACATTGTTGAATTCATTCATGATGCTACTGAAAATTATTATGAGGGAGGAATATATGCTTCTAGGAATTGCAATAATGTCAAGTTTCCTCTCTATGTGTTGAAAATCTTGAAGCTATGCTTGTTTTACCTTCCTATGCTTGTTGATTATTGTTCCCATAAGTTGTTTGCTCACAAAATCCCTATGCGTAGGAAGTGGGTTAGACTTAAATGTGCTAGTCATATGCTTCATGATGCTCCCGTTATGTTTCAATTCTTATCTTTTATGTGAGCATCATTGTCATCATCATGCCTAGCTAGAAAGGCATTAAATAAAATCGCTTGTTGGGAGACAACCCAATATTTATCCTTACTGTTTTTGTGTGTCCACATGATTATGCTACTGTAATAATCATGTTTTATAGTTTTTGTTTCAATAAAGTGCCAAGTAAGACCTTTAGGATAGCTTACGGTGATAGTTTTGTTGATCCTGCTGAAAATCAGAAACTTTTGCACCCAGAAAATTAGTTTTGTTAATTCACAGAAACGTGCTTCTGATCTGATTCTTTTTTAGCAGGATTGGTACACTAATTTCTTAGGCCTTCCTAATTTTGTAGAATTTTTGGAGTTCCATAAGTATACATTTCGTACAGATTACTACAGGCTGTTCTGTTTTTAACAGATTCTGTTTTCTATGTGTTGTTTGCTTATTTTGATGAATCTATGAGTAGTATCGGAGGGTATGAACCATAGATAAGTTGGAATACAGTACATATTACACCAATATGAATTTAGAATGAGTTCATTGCAGTACCTAAAGTGGTGGTTTTATTTTCCTATACTAACGGAGATTACGAGTTTTGTGTTGAGTTTTGTGTTGTGGAGTTTTCAAGTTTTGGGTAAAGATTCGATGGGCTATGGAATAAAGGGGTGGAAAGAGCCTAAGATTGGGGATGCCCAAGGCACCCCAATATATTCAAGGATAGCCAAAAGCCTAAGCTTGGGGATGCCCCGGGAAGGCATCCCCTCTTTCGTCTTCGTTCATCGGTAACTTTACTTGGAGCTATATTTTTATTCACCACATGATATGTGTTTTGCTTGGAGCATCATTTTATCTTGTTAGTATTTGATTTCCGTTATTTAGGATAATGTTTTGCATCTTTAGTTTCAATAAAAATGTCAAGGATAGCCTTTGCCATGCTTATTTTGCTAGTATACATGTTGCTGTTTGAAAACAGAAAGTTTACCGCTGTTGCAAAAATTCCCTAGAAAAGTCAGAGAATGATATAATGATGAAACCTTTTGAATAATGAGATCTGATAAATTTACTACAGTGGGAATTTTATTTCATAATTTTTGGAGTTAGGGAAGTATTTTTACTCTTGCATTCTTTATAGACTGTACTGTTTTGGCAGATTGCTGTTATGTTTGCATTGTTTGCATATGTTTGCTTGTTTGATGATTCTATTTGAGGATAGGAGTATTAAATATGCAGAGGAATTTAGTATTCAATGTTGAATAATAATTTTAGTGATTTGTTATAGTGGAAAATGATAAGGTTTTGCATTGGTTTATACTAACCTATCTCACGAGTTCTTGTTGAGTTTGTTGTGAATGAAGCTTTTGATAAAAAGAAGAGAAACCATGATATGAGAGGAATTAAGAAGACATAAAAGTTCAAGCTTGGGGATGCCCAAGGCACCCCAAGATAATATTTCAAGAAGTCTCAAGCATCTAAGCTTGGGGATGCCCCGTTAGGCATCCCACCTTTCTTCTTCAACAACTATCGGTTAGTATCGGTTGAGCCTAAGTTTTTGCTTCTTCACATGAGTTATGCTATCCTTGCAATGTCATTTTGTTTTGTTTTGCTTGCTGTTTGAATAAGATACCAATATCTGAAATTCTTTAATGAGAGAGTCTCTTCACATTAGCTACATAATTGTTTAGCTACTCATTGATCTTCACTTATATCTTTTTGGAGTAGTTTGTCATTTACTTGTGTGCTTCACTTATATCTTTTGAGTAAATGGTTGAATGAGTTGATTGTCATAAATCTGAATTTATATATGTCTCATTTGCTTATCCCATGGGAAGTAATGACTTCACATCTAAGAAGTAGAGGTTGTAAATTTATTGAAGGTTAGCAAGCATTTTATTGGTCATTTGAACAATTCATGAAAGAATATTGAAGGAAGAGAGATTTCACATATAAATATACTATTGTAGACATCTTTCATAGTTGGGAGCACTCATTAAGTATGACATGATAAAGAGTTGATGTTGGATAAGGAAGACAACGTAATGGGTTATGTTTTTCAACATCTCAGTTAAAGTATATTGTCATGGATCATTCAAAAATGTTGAGCTTGCCTTTCCCCCTCATGCTAGCCAAAACTCCTTGCACCAAGTAGAGATACTACTTGTGCTTCCAAATATCCTTAAACCCAGTTTTGCCATGAGAGTCCACCATACCTACCTATGGATTGAGTAAGATCCTTCAAGTAAGTTGTCATCGGTGCAAGCAATAAAAATTGCTCTATAAATATGCATGACTTATTAGTGTGGAGAAAATAAGCTTTGTACGAACTTGTTATGGAAGCAATAAAAGCGACGGACTGCATAATAAAGGTCCATATACAAGGGGCAATATAAAGTGACATTCTTTCGCATTAAGATTTTGTGTATCCAACCCTAAAGGCGCATGACAACCTCTGCTTCCCTCTGCAAAGGGCCTATCTTTTACTTTATGTCTTTTACTTTATGCAAGAGTCAAGGTGATCTTCACCTTTCCCTTTTTCATTTTATCCTTTGGCAAGCACTTTGTGTTGGGGTGATCCTGATATATATATCCAATTGGATGTAAATTAGCATGAACTATTATTGTTGACATCACCCAAAGGTGAATACGTTTGGAGGCAACATTATAAGCCCCAATCTTTCTCTGTGTCTGATTAACACTTCATGACCATTAGTATTGCGTGAGTGTTAGCAATTGTAGAAGACTATATGATAGTTGAGTATGTGGAGTTTGATATTCCTGAAAATAAGATGGATTGCAATTGTTTGAATGACTGAGAATGAAGTTTGCTAGTTTTCAAGAAAGTTTATGGTCTATGCTTTGACATGTGAATTGCCTGTTACTTTATCATGAGAAGTTTTCTGAGATGAACTACTGTTATGACATATTATCATGCTAGAAAAGGTGATTGAAATTATCATTTATCAAACTTATGCACCTTCTAGCATTCACACTTCATAAATTCTTTCTTTATCATTTACCTACTCGAGGACGAGTAGGAATTAAGCTTGGGGATGCTTGATACGTCTCCAATGTATCTCTCCAATGTATCTATAATTTATAAAGCATTCATGCTATATTACTATGTGTTTTGAATGATTATGGGCTTTATTATACACTTTTATATTACTTTTGGGACTAACCTATTAACCGGAGGCCCAACCCATATTGTTGTTTTATTGCATGTTTCAGTATTTCGAAGAAAAGGAATATCAAACGGAGTCCAAACGGAATGAAACCTTTGGCATCGTGTTTTTTTGGAAGATTATCATCCAGGAGGCTTGGAGATCAAGTCAGAAGATCCTCGAGGTGCCCAGGAGATAGGGGGCGCCCCCCCCCCCCCCCCACAAGACACGGCCCCTTGTCTCGTGGGCCCCTCGAGCACCTCCCGACCGACTTCTTTCGCCTATATATACCTACGTACCCTAAAACCATCAGAAATCAAGATAGATCGGGAGTTCCGCCGCTGCAAGCCTCTGTAGCCACCAAAAACCTCTCGGGAGCCCGTTTCGGCACCCTGCCGGAGGGGGGATCCATCACCGGTGGCCATCTTCATCATCCCGACGCTCTCCATGACGAGGAGGGAGTAGTTCACCCTCGGGGCTGAGGGTATGTACCAGTAGCTATGTGTTTGATCTCTCTCTCTCGTGTTGTCTCTCGTGTTCCCTCTATGGAATGATCTTGATGTATCCCGAGCTTTGCTATTGTAGTTGGATCTTGTGATGTTTCTCCCCCTCTACTCTCTTGTGATGAATTGAGTTTCCCCTTTTGAAGTTATCTTATCGGATTGAGTCTTTTATGAGAACACTTGATGTATGTATTGCCGTGTTTATCTGTAGTGACAATGGGATTTCACGTGCCTCTTGATGTATGTTTTGGTGACCAACTTGCGGGTTCCACCCATGAACCTATGCATAGGGGTTGGCACACGTTCTTGACTCTCCGGTAGAAACTTTGGGGCACTCTTTGAAGTACTTTGTGTTGGTTGGATGAATCTGAGATTGTGTGATGCATATCGTATAATCATGCCCACGGATACTTGAAGTGACAATGGAGTATCTATGTGACATTAGGGTTTTGGTTGATTTGTGTCTTAAGGTGTTATTCTAGTATGAACTCTTTTATAGATCAATCCGAAAGAATAACTTTGAGGTGGTTTCGTACCCTACCATAATCTCTACGTTTGTTCTCCGCTATTAGTGGCTTTGGAGTGACTCTTTGTTGCATGTTGAGGGATTGTTATATGATCTATCTATGTTATTATTGTTGAGAGAACTTGCACTAGTGAAAGTATGAACCCTAGGCCTTGTTTCCTATCATTGCAATACCGTTTACGCTCACTTTTATCATTAGTTACCTTGCTGTTTTCTTAATTTCAGATTACAAATACCCATATCTACTATCCATTTTGCACTTGTATCACCATCTCTTCGCCGAACTAGTGCACCTATACAATTTACCATTGTATTGGGTGTGTTGGGGACACAAGAGACTCTTTGTTATTTGGTTGCAGGGCTGTTTGAGAGAGACCATCTTCATCCTATGCCTCCCACGGATTGATAAACCTTAGGTCATCCACTTGAGGGAAAATTGCTACTGTCCTACAAACCTGTGCACTTGCAGGCCCAACAACGTCTACAAGAAGAAGGTTGTGTAGTAGACATCAATGAGCTGCTCGAGCATACAAAACAGAATTTCATTTGAAGGTTTGGAGTTTGGCACATACAAATTTACTTGGAACGGCAGGTAAATACCACATATAGGAGGGTATGGTGGACTCATATCGAATAACATTAGGGTTCATGGAGTTTGGATGCACAGGTAGTATTCCCGCTTAGTACAGGTGAAGGCTAGCAAAAGACTGGGAAGCGACCAACTGAGAGAGCGACAACAGTCATGAACATGCATTAAAATTAATCAACACCGAGTGCAAGCATGAGTAGGATATAATCCACCATGAACTTGAATATCGTGAAGGCTATGTTGATTTTGTTTCAACTACATGCGTGAACATGTGCCAAGTCAAGTCATTCGAATCATTCAAAGGAGGATACCACCCTATCATACCACATCACAACCATTTTAATAGCATGTTGGCACACAAGGTAAACCATTATAAGCTCCTAGCTAATTAAGCATGGCATAAGCAACTACAATCTCTAATTGTCATTGCAAACATGTTTATTCATAATAGGCTGAATCAGGAATGATGAACTAATCATATTTACAAAAACAAGAGAGGTCGAGTTCATACCAGCTTCTCTCATCTCAATCAGTCCATCATATGTCGTCATTATTGCTTTCACTCGCACGACCGAACGGTGTGTATAATAATAATAGTGCACGTGCATTGGACTAAGCTGGAATCTGCAAGCATTCAATTCAAGAGAGAAGACAAAGTAATATGGGCTCTTGGTTAAACCAACAATCATGCATATTAGAGCCACTAAGAATTTTCATTATGGTCTTCTCCTCTCGACCCCCAAAGAAAAGAAAAGAAATAAAACTACTTACAAGGGAAAGCTCCCAACAAGTAAAAGAAGAACGAGAAATCTTTTTGGGTTTTCTTTTAATTACTACTACAAGCATGGAAATTAAACTAACTAATTTTTTTGATTTTTTTCTTAAGGTTTATGAAATACACAAGAAGAAAGCTAGAAAAAGAAATTAAACTAGCATGGATAGTACAATGAAAAAGTATGAGCAACGACAACTAAAATGAGTGTGTGAACATGAATGTAATGTCTGTGAGAAATACGTACTCCCCCAAGCTTAGGCTTTTGGCCTAAGTTGGTCTATGCCCATGGATCGCGGCTACTCTCCCCGGTGTACTGAGAAGTGTCATTGTATCGCCACTGACTGGCGATCTCCTCCGGGTCCCACTGATAAGATGATGGACAATAAGGGTCAAGTGGTGGTTCCAGCTAAGGCTCTGGAGCTGATGTCTGGCCTCGCTGCACGTAAATGGCCGCCGGCAAGACGAGGTAATGGCCTGTAGTTAAATCAAACAAAGAGGGCGCATGCAAGATAATAATCTCATTGTGTTTCTTGTTAAATCTTAGATTATATAGAAGTATCTTATCATCATTGTTAACAATAAACTCATGTGCTACCAAGCTCTTATAATCTAGAAAAGTAGGGGGCAGAAGTTTTTCTTCTTTCTCAAAATGATTAATAGGTATCTCGAAGTGTTTAGCAAGGTGTGTAGCATAGATACCTCCAAAGATGGGGCCTTTTGTACGGTTCAGGCTTAATCGTTTAGCAATAATAGCACCCATACTAGCAGAGTTGTCACAAAATAAAGCATGGAACAAAATAATAATATCGGGAACACTGAGGTTTCCACAGCTTCCGCGACCAATTAAGCATCGACTAGCAAATATTGCAAAGTAGCGTAAAACAGGAAAATGTATGCTAGTAATTCTTGCATCAGAAACCTTCCTCGATTCCCCTACAGTAATAGTATCAATAAAACCATCCACATCTTTACGATGTGGTTCCTCTAAGCTGCCCTTGAAGGGTATTTTGCAGACCGCGCAAAAATCACGTAATGACATCTCCCTAGCCACATCATATGAATGGAAAGCTACTAAAGGAGGTGAATTCTTAGGATAATAGTAGAAATTTTGCATGAAAGTATTGGTGAGTAAGTGATGCTGTTCGATCCGGTCGTGGAGGAAGTCGGTGAGGCCCGCATTATCAGCCAAAGAATAAAAGTCATCATAAACCCCGGCTGCTCTCAAGAAATCATCACAAGGCCATTCACACGGCCATACTTCCGCCACGCGAGGAAGATTATACTTGGCCTTTTCTTTCTCCTTAGCTTGTTTATACTTGGAACCTTGGCTAGAAGAGCCCCTCAAAATCTCTTAATCATTTTCTGGAAATTTCTGAAATTTTTAGTAACTCAAAATAAAAGTGAATCAAACTCAATAAAATTTATACCAACTACTCCCACAAGTGCCTAGAGCCTATATCATGCATTAAAATTACTTGGGACCTCATAAATTTAACATGCAAGCTCAAGAATAGGGTCACCTAGGCAGCAAAAATTTGCAATGAATAAAGCAGTAGAACAAAAACTAATTTGACCATTGGAGGAGTCACATACCAAAGAACAATCTCCCAAAGCAATTTTGTGAATGGAGCTTTGAGCAAGGAGATCAAAAATCGCAGGAAAATGAGCTAGAACTCGTGCTTGAGTTGGATGGTGATTTTTTGGGGAGGAAGATGAAGTGTGTGGGTGCAGGAATAAATGGTGGGGGCCACCGTGGGCCCACGAGGCAGCAGGCGCGCCCTGTAGGGGTGGGCGCACCCTGGACCCTCGTGGCCATGTGCCAGCTCCCTTTGCTGTGTTCTCAGTGCCAAATATTCTCAAATATTCCAGAAAAAATCATACTAAAATGGCAGGGCATTTGGAGAACTTTTATTTTTGGGATATTCTTTATTGCATGAATAATTCAAAAAACAGACAGAAAATACTAATTTTGCTTTATTTAATCTAATTAACAGAAAGTAAAAAGTGGGTATAGAAGGTTGTGCCTTCTGACTTCATCTATCTCATGCTCATCAAAAGGAATCCACTAACAACGTTGATCAAGTCTTGTTAACAAACTCATTCCGAATAACATGGAACCAGAGAAATTTCGAATAACACTAGGTTACCTCAATGGGGGCATCCCCAATAATAAGAATATCATATTTCTTCTTGACAGTAGGAAGAGGAAATTCAAAACCTCCAATAATAATAGTTGGAATTTTTCCAATAGAATTGGTACTGTGAACTTGAGGTTGTTTCCTCGGAAAGTGTACCATATGCTCATTACCATTAATATGAAAAGTGACATTGCCTTTGTCGCAATCAATAACAGCCCCTGCAGTATTCAAAAAGGGTCTACCAAGCATAATCGACATACTATCGTCCTCGGGAACATCAAGAATAACAAAGTCCGTTAAGATGTTGACGTTTGCAACCACAATGGGCACATCCTCACAGATACGGACAGGTATCAGTTGATTTATCAGCCATTTGCAAAGATATTCCAGTAGGTGTCAACTTATTCAATTCAAGTCTACGATATAAATAGAGAGGCATAACACTAACACCGGCTCCAAGATCACATAAAGTAGTTTTAACATAGTTTCTTTTAATGGAGCATGGTATAGTTGGTACTCCTGGGTCTCCAAGCTTCTTAGGTACTCCACCCTTAGAAGTGTAATTAGCAAGCATGGTGGAAATTTTAGCTTCCGGTATCTTTCTTTTATTTGTAATAATATCCTTCATATACTTAGCATAAGGGTTCACTTTAAGCATATCAGTTAAGCGCATACGTAAGAAGATAGGTCTAATCATTTCAGCAAAGCGC
This sequence comes from Triticum aestivum, assembly GCF_018294505.1. Lineage (NCBI taxonomy): Eukaryota > Viridiplantae > Streptophyta > Magnoliopsida > Poales > Poaceae > Triticum > Triticum aestivum. Next base: position 415,422,064 of record NC_057801.1, read on the forward strand.
TGAAAATCCTCATCATCCTTTTTCTTGGATGGCTTAGGAGGAATAGGCATGGGTTTCTAAACCCATGGTTCTCTTTCTTTACCGTGCTTCCTAGCAACAAAATCTCTCTTATCATAACGTCGATTCTTTGATTGTGGGTTATCAAGATCAACAGTAGGTTCAATCTCTACATCATTATTATTGCTAGGTTGAGCATCTACATGACATTATCATTAACATTATCACTAGGTTCATGTTCATCACCAGATTGTGTTTCAGCATCAGAAATAGAAATATCATTGGGATTCTTAGGTGCGTCTACAACAGGTTCACTAGAAGCATGCAAAGTCCTATCATTTTTCTTTTTCTTCTTTTTAGAAGGACTAGGTGCATCTATATCATGTCTCTGAGAATCTTGCTCAATTCTCTTAGGGTGGCCTTCAGGATACAAAGGTTCCTGAGTCATTTTACCCGTTCTAGTAGCCACTCTAACAGCAAAATCATGTTTATTATTAAATTCATCGAGCAAATCACTTTGAGCTTTAAGTACTTGTTCTGCTTGAGTGGTAACCATAGAAGCATATTTGCTAATGAGTTTAAGTTCACCTTTAACTCTAGCCATATAATCACTCAAGCGTCCAATCATGTAAGCATTACTCTTTAATTATCTACCAACATAAGCATTGAAATCTTCTTGTCTAGCCATAAAGTCATCAAATTCATCTAAACATTGGCTAGGAAACTTAGTAGACGGGATTTCAACTTTATCATATCTATAGAGAGAATTTACCTTTACTACATGTGTCGGGTTATCAAGACCATGTGTTTCTTCAATAGCTGGTATATTAAGACCATGTATTTCTTCAATAGCAGGTAAATTCTTAACATCTTCAGCTTTAATACATTTTTATTTCATAGATTTCTTTGCCTCTTACATATCTTCAGGACTGAGAAATAGAACACCCCTCTTCTTTGGAGTTGCTTTAGGAGTTGGCTCAGGAATTGGCTCAGGAAGAGTCCAATTATTTTCATTAGTCAACATATTATTCAATAGCAATTTAGCTTCATCGACTGTTCTTTCCCTGAAAACACAACCAGCACAACTATCCAAGTGGTCCTTGGAAACATCAGTTAGTCCATTATAAAAGATATCAAGTATTTCATTTTTCTTAATAGGATGATCAGGCAAAGCATTAAGTAATCGGAGAGGGCTCCCCCAAGCTTGTGGGAGACTCTCTTCTTCAATTTGTACAAAATTATATATTTCCTCTTATGAGCAAGGAAATATTTAGTAGAGAAGTAATAAACCATATCCTGGGGACTACGCACACAACCAGGATCAAGAGAATTAAACCAAGTTTTAGCATCACCCTTTAATGAGAACGGAAATATCTTAAGGATATAATAGTAGCAAGATTTCTCATCATTAGTGAACATGGTGGCTATATCATTCAATTTAGTAAGATGTGCCACAAAAGTTTCAGATTCATTGCAATAAAAAGGATCAGGTTCAACCAAAGTAATTATCTCAGGATCGACAGAGAATTCATAATCCTTATCAGTAACAAATATAGGTGAAGTAGCAAAAGCAGGGTCATATTTCATTCTAGCATTTACAGATTTCTGTTTCAGTTTAACTAATAACTTCTTAAGATCAGATCTATCATTGCAAGCAATAATATCTCTAGTAGTTTCTTCATCCAGAACATAACCCTCAGGAACAACAGGCAATTCATACTTAGGGGGAGAACCTTCATCATCACTATCTTCAATAATTTCATTTTCAATAATTTCATTCTCTCTACCCCTAGCAAGTTGTTCATCAAGAAATTCACCTAATGGCACAGTAGTATCAAGCACAGAAGTAGTTTCATCATAAGTATCATGCATAGCAGAAGTGGCATCATCAATAACATGCGACATATCAGAATTCATAGCAGTAGTAGGTTTAGGTGTCGCAAGCTTACTCAAAACAGATGGTGAATCAAGTGCAGAGCTAGATGGCAGTTCCTTACCTCCCCTCGTAGTTGAGGGAAAATCTTAGTTCTTTCGTCTTTCAAGTTCCTCATAGTGATCAGCAGATATAAATCCCAAGTGACTCAAAGAATAGAGTTATGCTCCCCAGCAACGGCGCCAAAAAATAGTCTTGACAACCCACAAGTATAGGGGATCGCAATAGTTTTCGAGGGTAGAGTATTCAACCCAAATTTATTGACTCGACACAAGGGGAGCCAAAGAATATTCTCAAGTATTAGTAGTTGAGTTGTCAATTCAACCACACCTGGATAACTTAGTATCTGCAGGAAAGTATTTAGTAGCAAAGTAGTATGGAAGTAACGGTAACAGTGGCAAAGGTAATAGTAGCAGTTTTGTAGTAATTGTAACAGTAGCAACGGTAAAGTAAATAAGCAAAGCACAATATGTGAAAAGCTCGTAGGCATTGGATCAGTGATGGATGATTATGTCAGATGCGATTCCTCATGTAATAGTTATAACATAGGGTGACACAGAACTAGCTCCATTTCATCAATGTAATGTAGGCATGTATTCCGAATATAGTCATACGTGCTTATGGAAAAGAACTTGCATGACATCTTTTGTCCTACCCTCCTGTGGCAGCGGGGTCCTAATGGAAACTAAGGGATATTAAGGCCTCCTTTTAATAGAGTACCGGACCAAAGCATTAACACATAGTGATCACCGAGAAGTATCCCGATTATTGGCACATCGGGGTTGTCGGATCATAACACATAATAGGTGACTATAGACTTGCAAGATAGGATCAAGAACACACACATATTCATGAAAACATAATAGGTTCAGATCTAAAATCATGGCACTCGGGCCCTAGTGATAAGCATTAAGCATATCAAAGTCATAGCAACATCAATCTCAGAACATAGTGGATACTAGGGATCAAACCCTAACAAAACTAACTTGATTACATGGTAAATCTCATCCAACCCATCACCGTCCAGCAAGCCTGCGATGGAATTACTCACACACGGCAGTGAGCATCATGAAATTGGTGATGGAGGATGGTTGATGATGACAACAGCGACGAATGTCCCTCTTCAGAGCCCCGACCGGACTCTGGCGCCCAGGGGGAGGGGGCGCGTCCCCCACCCTCGTGGACAGGGTGTGGGCCCCCTGACGCTAATTCTTTTGCCAGTATTTTTTATTAATTCTAAAAAGCTGCTCCGTGGATTTTCAGGTCATTCCAAGAACTTTTATTTTTGCACAAAAATAACACCATGGTAGTTCTGCTGAAAACAGCGTCAGTCCGGGTTAGTTCAATTCAAATCATGCAAGTTAGAGACCAAAACATGGAAAAAAGTGTTTGGAAAATTAGATACGACGGAGATGTATCAGAGACAAAGTGGATAGGAAGTCAACCTCTGGAGGGTGCCAATTTCTTGGTTGCTCTTTGGTGAGTTGGTCTTCTAAGAAGCAAAGTTGTGTGTCTCTCTCGTCCACCGAAGTGGAGTATGTGGCCGCCGGTAGTTGTGCTCAACTTATATGGATGAGGCAAACTTTAAAGGATTACGGTGTCATTTGTGATGAAGTGCCTCTTTGGTGTGACAATGAAAGTGCCATCAAGATCTCTCTCAACCTAGTGCAACACTTCAAGACGAAGCATATTGAGATTCGGTATCACTTCAACCGGGATCACATTAGGCGAGGGGAGATCAAGCTCAAATATGTCAACACTCATGATAACCTTGCAGATATTTTCACGAAGCCCTTGGATGAAGCAAGATTTCATGAGTTAAGGCATGAGCTAAATATCATTGATTCGAGCAATGTAGCTTGAACCCATGCACACCCCACCATACTCATCTTGATATCTTGTTTAGGTGTAGGCATGGACATAGGGGGAGTGTTGTTCTCTCAATGAACTCTCCCTCCCCCCATTATGCATAAATTGATCAACTCTTTCACATTAGTCATTATTGATGGTACTTGTGCTTCAAAGACGAGCTTTGGTCATGGGCCCAAGGATAATTCTTCGCGGTGCCATACCAATTGACTCAAACATAGGTGGCTTCGGCCACCACCCTCTCCTCTAGAGAGGTTTTGGTTAGTGTTTGTTCCTTGTTGCCTTTTGCCTTCTTGTTGAGCCACGTTTGTGTTTGAGTTGCCTCGTGTGTGTGTGTGTGTGTGTGTGTGTGTGTGTGTGTCTATGTGTGCGCGCACGCGTATGTGTGTGTGTTTGCGTGTCCGGTTGCTTGAAGGTTGTTGTACAAAGGCCGTGTTTCTCCGTTTTGTCAAAACATGCACTTTCTTGGGATTACGGTACTACCGTGGCAAGCCACAGTACTACCACTACCAACGCGGCAGTGATTTTTTACTGCCGCTGGAAGAGCGGTACTACCACCCTGCGTGTGGTACTTCTGCCCGGGCGGTGCTACCACGATGACCTGCGGTACTACCGCGCCGTCGCGAGCGGGTGGGGGTCAATAGCGGGCAGGAGGAGTTCCAACTCCCCCATACCCATTCAACTCAGATTCCCCACTTCGTCTCTCTCTCTCTCTCTCCTGCCCAAGAACGGCACCGGAGGACCTCACCGGATCTTCATCTCCGGCCGCTCTCCTCGCATTCCGACCGGTGGGATCAATTCCCACCTCGCCCTCTTGCCATGGAACAAGGTTTCTTCCCAAATCCCTCTCTCTTTGCCTTGTAGTTTTCCTTCTAGGTTTTGGGGAGATGCATATTGTTCTTGAGATTTTAGGCCAAATCTTTGCAAGAGAAGGATGTAGGAGAGTAGTAGTGCAGTAGAGATGCTATTTGGTATGTTACCAGATGGTATTTTTGATCAACCATAGTACCGATCCAAAGTTGTGGATGTGTCTAGATCCGTTTCGTGCCGGATTTGATTCCGAGCGGTACTACCGTACCTCTCGTGTGGTAATACCGCTCTGGCCGCATCCGCCTTGTGCAGTACTACCGCTCCTCTGGAGCAGTACTACCGCTCGGGGTGCGGAAGTAAATTTTTACTTCCGCTCTAGGCACGGTACTACCGCGGCTAGAGCAGTAGTAAACTTTTACTTCCGCTTAGAGGTGAGGTACTACCGTTGACTTCGAAACTACCTTGTTGCGACTACCCAATCTTATTTCTACGTGTTCCGTTTGTTTTGGTTGTGGTCTTTGCATTGATCCTTCTTGTTTCTCTCGTGTGTTCTTGTGTTGTGTGTCATAGGTGGGGGCTCCAATGTCCGTTGCTCGAACCCAAGCCGCGACATGAGCTCCAAGCGTCTGCGCAATCAAGAAGCACTAGAGGGCTCCAATGCCCAACATCGCAGTGTCAAGAAGACCACCAACAGGTACAAGGAGTGAGTTCTTGGCATGGATGAGATGCCTCTATCTAAGTTCGTTATTTGGAGGAGGATCAATCCCTATGTGAACCCTCGTGAGAATGTCAGAGGGAATGAGTTGTTCTAGACCAAGCAGCAAAATCTCATATACATCGATGTGATCAAGTCCAAGCACAACCTCTATGTTCCCATGCAGTGGATTGATATGAATCATCTGAGGAAGGACCGGAACTACTTTGGTGAGGCACTGGACTTGGTGGAGCAGTTTGGCATTAAAGACTTCATCACGTTCCATATGGACTTTGACCCGGAGCTCATGGCGCAGTTTTTTTACCTCCGTCCACTTCCACACATATAGGGAGCGGACTATGTCTTGCATGACCAATGGGAAGAAGCTATCTGCTACTTGGAAGGAATTCATGACGCTGTTGCATGTCCGTGATGAGGGGCTTGATGTGCGTGTTGGTGCCCGCCCTCACGGTAACGCCGAGTCCGCCAACAAGGACAAGCTTATGCCGTTTCTTGTGGAGAAGAAGCTACCCAATGGTACTCAGTCTTGGGTGCTCAACCCCTTCCTTGGTGGCATGCATCGAATCTTCCGCAACACTCACTTCCCACGCGTGGGTGACAAAGATAAGGTGCATGCTTATCTTGTGGATATGATGCTTCTGTGTGACGAGGCGCGCCATCATGCTGCCCAGCCTCTAGACATCTCTCATATCATGTGGAATGAGCTCAGGTTTGTGGTCTACAATCACAAAGTTCCCATCTATGGTCCATACCTGCACCTTCTGATCTCGAAGACTTGGGACAAGATGTTTCCGGAGGAAGACTTTTCTGCTCCAAATTGGATTCACCACGAGCCTATCAAGCTGCGTCATAAGAACAAGTGGGTCAATACCACTACCAGGGCTGAGGCTGAGGCTGCTAGGATGAATGTGGACGAGGACGAGGTTGAGGAGGAGGAGGCTAAGGGCAGTTCTGTTGGGTATGCTCCTCCATCTACTGAGCCCTCTTGGGCTAAGAAGCTGAAGGCAGAGATGAAGACTCTATTCTGTATGCAAGCCAAGGGGCAGTACAGGACCCATGTTGCTACTAAGGAGAGTTGCCAGCGCGACAAGAGGATCTTGAGGACTTTCGGCAAGATCGTGGAGAGCGGGTCAGAGGTGACTTTACTTGAGGCTATATTTTTATTTGAGGCTATATTTTTATTCACCACATCTTTCGCCTTCGTCTATCGGTAACTTTACTTGAGGCTATATTTTTATTCACCACATGATATGTGTTTTGCTTGGAGAGTCTTGTATTATATGAGTCTTTGCTTTTTAGTTTTCCACAATCATCCATGTTGTACACACATTTTTGAGAGGAACACACATGAATGTTGATTTATTAGAATACTCTATGACTCCAGATCTGCCCTCCCAAGGAAGTACAGGGCTTGGCGGCGGCTCCGTATCGTAAAACATGATGAATCCTTCTCTCTGATTTTTTTTCTCCCTGGACGTGAATATATGGAGTTGGAGTTGAGGTCGGTCGAGGTTCAGGTGGCCCACAAGGACAGAGGGTGCGCCCGAGGGGGGTGGGCGGGCCCCCACCCTTGTGGCTAGGGTGTGGGCCCCCTTCGGTTGATTCTTTCACCAATATTTTTTATTTATTCCAAAACTGATCTCCGTGAAGTTCCAGGTCATTCCGAGAACTTTTATTTCTGCACAAAAATAACACCATGGCCTGAAAACAGCGTCAGTGCGAGTTAGTTCCATTCAAATCATGCAAATTAGAGTCCAAAACAAGGGCAAAAGAGTTTGGAAAAGTAGATACGATGGAGACGTATCAACTCCCCCAAGCTTAACACATTGCTTGTCCTCAAGCAATTCAGTTGACAAACTGAAAGTGTTAAAGAAAAACTTTTATAAACTTCGTTTGATCTTGTTGTTGCAAATATGTAAAGCCATCATTCAAGTTTTCAGCAAAGATCATGAACTAACCATAATCATAGTAACACTTAGGTCTCACATTTGCTCATATTAATGGCATAATCAACTAACGAGTAATAATAATAAACCTTGGATGACAACACTTTATCAAAACAATCATGATATGATATAACAAGATGGTATCTCGCTAGCCCTTTCTGAGACTGCAAAACATAAATGCAGAGCACCCCCAAAGATCAAGGACTGACTAAACATTGTAATTCTTGACAAAAGAGATCTAGTCACAGTCATACTCAATATCAATTAATAACAACGCATACAAATGACAGTGGTGCTCTCTAACTGGTGCTTTTTATAATAGGATGATGACTCAGCAAGAAAAGTAAATAGATAGGCTCTTCGCAGAGGGAAGCGGGGATTTGCAGAGGTGCCAAAGCTCGAGTTTTGAAACAGAGATAAATAATATTTTGAGCGGCATACTTTGATTGTCAACATAACAACCAAGAGATCTTGGTATGTTCAATGCTACATACATTATAGGCGGTTCCCAAACAGAATGGTAAAGTTTATATTCCCCACCACCAACAAGCACATTCCACTGCTGGTCCAAAACAACGGGTACCGTCCAACTAGCAACAATCCTGGGGGAGTTTTGTTTGCAATTATTTTGATTTGATTTGAGCATGGGACTGGGCATCTCGATTACCGGCCATTTTCTCATGAATGATGAGCAGAGTCCACTCATCGTGAGAATAACCCACCTACCATGGAAGATATAGACAGCCCTAGTTGCTACATGAGCAATTCGAGCATACAAAATAGAATTTCATTTGAAGGTTTAGAGTTTGGCACATGCAAATTTACTTGGAATGGCAGGTAAATATAGCATATAGGTAGGTATGCTGGACTCATATGGAGCAACTTTGGGGTTTATGGAAGTGGATGCACAAGCAGTATTCACGCTTAGTATAGGTGAAGGCTAGAAAGAGACTGGGAAGCGACCAACTAGAGAGCAACACAGTAGACATGCATTAAGATTAACCAACAATGAGTGTACGCATGAGTAGGGTATAAATCACCATGAACATAAATATCGTAGAGGCTATGTTGATTTTGTTTCAACTACATGCGTGAACATGTGCCAAATCAAGTCACTCGAATCATTTAAAGGAGGATACCATCCTATCATACTACATCACAACCATTTTAATAGCATGTTGGCACACAAGGTAAACCATTATAAACTCTCAGCTAATTAAGCATGGCATGAGTAACTATAATCTCTAGTTGTCATTGCAAATATGTTTCATTCATAATAGGCTGAATCAGGAATGATGAACTAATCATATTTACAAAAACAAGATAGGTCGAGTTCATACCAGCTTTCCTCATCTCAATCATTTCATCATATATCGTCATTATTGCCTTTCACTTGCATGACCAAATGGTGTGGAAAATAATAAGTGCACGTGCATTGGACTAAGCTGGAATCTGCAAACATTTATTCAAAGGAGAAGACAAGGTAATATGTGCTCTTGGTTAGATCAACAATAATGCACATGAGAGCCACTCAGCATTTTCATCGTGGTCTTCTCCTCTCGACCCCGAAAGAAAAGAAAAGAATTTCAAAGAACGAGAAAAACTATTTACACGGGAAAGCTCCCAACAAGCAAAAGAAGAACGAGAAATCTTTTTGGATTTTATTTTAATAATACTACTACAAGCATGGAAAGTAAACTAGCTAGAAGCTACAACTAATTTTTTTGGTTTTTCTCAATGTTTTTCAAACACACAAGAAGAAAGCAAGAAAAGAAAATAAACTAGCATGGATAGTACAATGAAAAAGTATGAACACCGACTACTAGAATGAGTGTGTGAACATGAATGAAATGTCCGTGAGAATTACGTACTCCCCCAAGCTTAGGCTTTTCGCCTAAGTTGGTCTAAGCCCATGGATCAAAGTATACCTCTCCGGTGTACTGAGGAGGATCCTCGGGGTTCCACTGGTTAGCGAGCTCCTGCGTATCCTACTGGTAAATAGACTCCTGATATGGATCAGGCTCTGGCTCTGGCTCTGGATCTGGGGATCGTGTCCGCTCCCAGTATGCATGAATGTCCGCGGACATGATGAGGTATGTGCCTGAATGAATATTAAACAAAGAAGGTGCAGGCAAGGTAATAATCTGACAAGTCTTTTCACTAAATACCATGTTATAAATGAGTCTCTTTTCCTTATCATAGTGAATAAAATCATGTGCTACCATACTGTTATAGTCTAAGTAAGTAGTGGGCAGTAATACCTCCTCCTTCTCATCATGCCTAATAGGTATCTCAAAGCGTCTAGCAAGGCAAGAAGCAGAGATACCTCCAAAGATAGGACCCTTCGTACGGTTTAAAAACAACCATTTAGCAACCATAGGGCCTAAACTGAAATTTCTATCACGAAGTAAAGCATGGCGCAAAATGGCAATGTCAGGAGCACTAAGGCCTCCACTGTCCCCGCGACCAATTAAACATCTACCAGCAAATAATGAGTAGTAGCGCAGAACAGGAAAATGTAAACTAGACACTCTCGCTTCCGACACCTTTCTCCTTTCCCCTACGGTAACTTCATCAATAAAATCTTCCTCATCTCTAGGACGCGGTTCCTAGATGCTGCCCACAAAAGGTATCTTGCAAACCTCACAGATATCATAGAGCGACATCTCCTTATACTCATCATATAAATAAATTCTACCGGTGGTGGTGATCTCCTAGCATGAAAGTGAAATTTTTGCATAAAAGTATTAGTGAGTAGGAGGTACTGATCACACTTATCATGGAGAAAGTCGGTGATGCCTGCATTCTCAGCCAAATAATAGAAATCTTCATAAATTCTGGCTGCCTCCAAGAATGCATCACTTGGCCATTCACATGGTCGGACCTCCACGGTGCGAGGAAGGTTGTACTTGGGCTTTTTCATTCTCTTCATTCTCCTTTTCCTTCGACCCCCGACTCGAGGAGCCTCTCAACCATCTCCTCAACATTTTCTTCCTCTGAAAATTTCTAAAAAAATTTAGTGACTCAACATAAAAGTGAACCAAACTCAACAAGATTGATAGCAACTACTCCTACAAGTTCCTAGAGACTATATCATGCATCAAAACTACTTTGGACCATATAAATTTGACATGCAAGCTCAAGAACAGGGTCACCTAAGAAGCAAAGATTTTCAATAAATAAAGCTATAACAAAAACTAATTGGACCATTGGAGGAGTCACATACCGAAGAACAATCCCCCAAAGCAGTTTTGTGAATGGAGCTTTGAGCAAGGGGACCGAAAATGGCAGTAAAATGAGCAAGAACATGAGTTTGGGCTATGGGATGATTTTTTCGGTGGAAGACAAAGTGGATGGGTGCTGGAATAAGTGGAGGGGGGCACGTGGGGTCCACAAGATAGGGGGCGTGCCCTCCACCCTTGTGGCCAGCTGGTGTGGCCGCTGTTGTGTTCTAAGTGCCAGAAATTCTCAAATATTCTACAAAAAATCATACTAAATTTTCAGGGCACATGGAGAACTTTTATTTTCAGGGTATTTTTTATTACAAGGATAATTCAGAAAACAGACCGAAAATACTACTTTTGCTATATTTAATCTAAATAACAGAAATTAAAATGAGGGTACAGAAAGTTGTGCTTTCTAAATTCATCCAGCTCATGCCCATCAGAAGGAATCCACTAACAAGGTTGATCAAGTCTTGCTTAACAAACATCTTCCGAATGGCATGGAACCGGAGAATTTTCGAATAACACTAGGTTAACTCAATGGGGATATGCATGTCCCCAACAATAAGAATATCATATTTATTTTTGACAGTAGGAAGAGGGAATTCAAAACCTCCAATAGTGATAGTTGAAATTTTTCCAATAGAATTGATACTATGAACTTGAGGTTGTTTCTTCAGAAAGTGTACCGTACGCTCATTACCATTAACATGAAAAGTGGCATTGCCTTTTTTGCAATCAATAACAGCCCCTGCAGTATTTAAAAAGGGTCTACCCAGGATGATCGACATACTGCTGTCCTTGGGAATATCAAGAATAACAAAGTCCGTTAAGATAGTAACTTTTGCAACCACAACAGGCACATCGTCACAAATACCGATGGGTATAGCAGTTGATTTATCAGCCATTTGCAAAGAGATTTCAATAGGTGTCAACTTATTTAAATAAAGTCTTCGATACAAAGAGAAAGGCATAACACTAACACCGGCTCCAAGATAACATTAATCAGTTTTAACATAGTTTCTTTTAATGGAGCATGGTATAGTTGGTACTCCTGGATCTCCTAGTTTCTTTGGTATTCCACCCTTAAAAGTATAATTATCTAGCATGGTGGAAATTTCCGCTTCCGGTATCTTTCTTTTATTTGTGTCAATATCTTTCATATACTTAGCATAAGGAGGCATTTTAAGCATATCAGTCAAACGCATAAGCAAAAAGATAGGTCTAATCATTTCAGCAAAGCGCTCAAAATCCTCATCATCCTTTTTCTTGGATGTCTTAGGAGGAAAAGGCATGGGTTTCTGAACCCATGGTTCTCTCTCTTTACCGTGCTTTCTAGCAACGAAGTCTCTCTTATCATAATGTTGATTCTTTGATTGTGGGTTATCAAGATCAACAGCGGGTTCAACTTCTACAACATTATCATTACTCGGTTGAGCATCAACATGAACATCATCATTAACATTATCACTAGGTTCATGTTCATCACCAGATTGTGTCTCCGCATCAGAAATAGGGATATCACTGGGATTCTCAGGTGTGTCAATAACAGGTTCACTAGAAGCATACAAAATCCTATCAGTATTCGTTTTCATTTTATTAGTAGGACTAGGTGCATCAGTATTAATTCTCTGCGAATCTTGCTCAATTCTATTAGGATGGCCCTCAGGATACAAAGGTTCCTGAGTCATTTTACCACCTCTAGTCATAACCCTAACAGCATTATCATTGTTCTTATTATTTAACTCATTGAGCAAACCATCTTGTGCCTTAAGTACTTGTTCTACTTGAGTTGTAACCATGTAAGCATGTTTACTAATAAGCTTAAGATCACTTTTAACTCTAGACATATAATCACTCAAGTGTTCAACCATATAAGCATTATGTTTCAATTGTCTACCAACATAAGCATTGAAGTTTTCTTGTTTAACAATAAAATTGTCAAACTCATCCAAGCATTGACTAGCAGACTTATTATGAGGAATATCACCTTCATCAAATCTATAGAGTGAATTTACCTTTACTACCTGTGTTGGGTTATTAAGACCATGTATTTCTTCAATAGGCAGTAAACACTACTAGGAAAAGGCATGCTACTGGCACACCAGTTTTGCCTACTAATGGCGCACTGCTGGTGTGCCACTAGCATCACACCATTAGAATTAAATTCTAATGGCGCACCACTGGTGCGCCATTAGTATCTGGTGTTCTAATGGCGCACCATGTAGTGCGCCATTAGTATTGCCCACAGTGTGCCATTAGAATTCCTCCCAGGGGGGCATATGTACCCATGTGCTTTGGCATACTAATGGCGCACCAATGGTTGATGCGCCATTAGTGTGATTATCACAGTGCGCCATTAGTGTCTTGTGTGGTGCGCCACTAGTATGAATATTAGGGTTTATTTTATTTTTTCTGATATTTTCACAGGTTACAAAATATATTATTGGACAGAATTTAGACAACACCACACAGCAACAGCAGATTCATCGAATACAATAGAAGATTAGTCTCCGAATACAATTCATCATATTAGTCTGCGAATTCAAAAGACCGAACAAAGATAGAACATTACAAGTCTCGAGACCACGAGTAGCGAGTTTGTCTTCACATTACTAGTCGATATCGATCATCTAAACTACCATCACATAGAAGAGAGATGTGGTCATCACGATGAGCATCATCGCGATGAAACTGGTCTTCATCCGGTTCTTCCAACGCTCCCTCCTCTCTCTCGCTAGATAGCGGGCGTATCTAGATTCCGCCTCCGCCCTAGTGGTGTACCCTTTGTAACTGCTACTGCTGAAACGGTGAACCTGTCTCCGACACTCCTCCCAGTCGTTGTAGACTCCGGGAACCTTACCCTTGTACACGACATACGACGGCATCTCTATGCACAAGCCAAACAATAGACAATACATAAGCAATATATAAGTATGCAACAAAAGGATTGGAAGAGAAAAGCAAGACATTAATAGCACGATTCATGGTCCTACTAATAAATAGCATCGATTACATCTAAGTTGAATGACTGTCCAAACCAAAGAGACATTCAGTTCATTAAAGTTTAATTACAACATGAGCCAATCAATGTTTCAGAACTACACATAGCATCACTACTTTCGACTCGACTCATGGTACCGGAGCGTGGATGAAGCCGCCGTCTGTCGTGTTGGTCATGAAATCGCGGGCGTTGTCAGCCTGCATTTGTAGCGTTGTGTCTATCTCACGGTTGGACGGTTGATATCTGAGGTAGAACTGCCCCGAGGTACGAAGGACATCTTGATGGATAATTTCCGCAAATTCCGACTAGATGCGAAAGAATTCTTGTCTGATGTCCGCGTCCTGGATTGCCGACAAACTCGCGGCCCAATCTTTGAGATTATCTGGTAGCAGAAGGTGATGATGGTCCCGTATGATCGCCCGTATGTGATGGAGGGCGTAGTAGGCATCCTTCTGACCACCAGGCGGCTGCTTGACGCAGGAGAACTTTGTATTGTGGGCAAACACGTGCGCGCCGTACCGCCTACGAACTGGCTTGACGAAGGTGCCTCCAGATTTGGCGTAGCCGGGGAGAACGTCATCAAGAACTTTCTTGATATTTGTATAGTCAATCTTGGAGTCACGGTCCGGGTCGAAATACGTGGCCATGGAATATTTCGGGCTTAAGAGGATGAGTGTGCAATGTGTGTCACTGCACAGAACACGGAATGTTAGAAAAAAAGAACGATCGAAATCTAAGAAATCATATGTTACGGGGCGGTTAGGGGATGACTTACTCGGGAAAGTAAGGCACGAGGAAGTTATCCTTATCTGGGTTTGCCAGAATGACGCCTTCGAGGTAAGAACTCGCGACAAGCCGGTCCCCAGCGCTGCACAAGTTCTTGGCACGCATATAGAAGGGGTCGACTATCACGATGTCCGGGGTCTTGTCTCTAATGATCTGCATCTCCATACTTAGTGAAAACAGCCAAACGAAGGTGTAGTGCAGCGGATGAAGGTTAAACATAGCAAAGATGTCATCAAACCGCAGGACGATCGTACCCCCGATGGGGCCATCCACAAAGCCCTTGCCCTCTGGCACCTTGGCCACGAAAACCGGGTATGCCACATCATTCTCTCTGAGACGCCGCTTCTCCAAAGAAAGAACACTGTCATGCAGACTCCGCATAGCACCGGTTGCAGCATTGAGCATATTTGTCGGTAGCATCGCCCTACCCGCCACATGCAGCCTCCTCGAGGTATCCTTAGGTGAAGGTGGCCCGTCCTGAGCATGGATCATACTCGGTGCCAGCTGGCTCGCACCCTTGTTACTCTTTCTTTTCCGTCCCTTCTTGTTCTGTTGTAATGGGACCGAGTTCTGCTCACAGACCGCCTTCTTGAGTGTGTTGGGGCTGATAATATTTGGCACCTCGGCTATCTGAGGCTCGGTGAAGTCGGCAGCTGGAGGCGTCTCCTGAGAACTGAACGCCAGACAACGCCTGTTGCAATTGGGTTTCTCTGCCGTACCAGCTAGACCGCGGTCGTCTTTTGTAGGGTTGGGTTCTTGAGAAAGAGGCCCGCAGAATTCGTCATTGTACCCATGTTCGGCAAAGTACTTATCAATGTTGCTAAATGTACGGCCGTCGTCGTTGTCGTTGTCGTCCAGATCCTATGCCATATGCATGTTCAGATCCTGTGCCATAGGGATGTCCGGCATGTCCGGTAGCGTCACGGCGGTCTTGACATGGCTTGGCGCCAGCACGACTGGCGGTGTTGTCTTTGGGGTGGTGTCCCCCGCCCCCAAACGAATCTGGCTCTTCGCCCAAAGCAGGGGCCAGCTTAGGCAGGCGCTGAGGGTCATCATATCATCTTTGTCAGCCTTGGCGGGTCGAATTGGAGGTAACAACTCGTTGCAGCCTGGCAGTACCCGAACCAGTTGAACCCTATACATGGTGGGTGGCATCGGTTTATCGTGGAACACGGGGTTGCCCGGTTGAATGATATTTCCCTTGGCGACATCGACCAACTCGTCGTTCACGAAGTGCAGGAGAGTGCCCGGAACATCGGCGATGCCCTGCGAAAACATGTAGGGCGTCAGGGATGCCCAGTCAAAGGCAAAAGGAGATGAAGTCCTCGGCCGAGAGGCATAATTAGTTACCGTGATGATGGCATCGAGCTCGGCTAATGTCGAGGCACTGCCAAGGGCGGGCGGGCAACTGACGGAGGGGACGCTTGCTGCTGAGCTGCTGACCGGCGTACACCCGGGTGCATTAAGCTCCAATGTCGGCCGTGCCGGCGTCGGAGACACCAATACTGCCACCGCCGGAGACACCAATGGCGCTACCGGAGACACCAATGGTGCCGCCTGCGCGTTGTGCGAGTTGCTGGCCGTGAAGATGGGAATCGGGGGCGGGCCCTGTTGGCCAGCCACAATCCACGTCGTCAGCCCATGAATCAAGGTAGGCATAATGCCGGTGAGCGTCGATCCTAGTTGTTGTTGCACTTTCTCTTGGACAATCTCCGGAATCCACGCCACTTGTGCCTTGAGTTCTTGAACCTTGCGCGACTGGCTTTCCGAGCTGGTCTTTTTCTCCTTTCGCCCACCAGCGGTATAGTATGATGACCATTTTGTGGACAAGCCTTTGTCGGCCACATGACCAGCTGACGACGGCTTACTGAGCTTATCCTTGTTTTTCATTACGTTTAATGCCCTATTTAGAGTGTTGTCCCAAGCATGGGTGCTCTGAGACGACCCCGCGCTACTGCTTTCAGTCTACTTCGCCAGAACAAGCTCAAGCGCCCTGGTCTTCGGATCCGTGGTAAGCTCCTTTGTTATCAGGTCCTCCTTGTACCGGGCCCTGACATAGTTCCTGGTCTGCTTGTCACTGTTGTATTTCTCGAAGCGGGGCGGTAGGCCTTGCTCGGCATGCTCCGCGTCCTCCTTGTCCCATATAGGCTCCGCCACTCTGTAACCGTCGGGACCGAGTTTGTGTTCCCCTAAGTTCAACTCCCGCATTTCTTTCCCCCACTGACTTGATTCGGAGGTTGCACTACTCCCGCACTTGATCTTGAACTCCTTGTAGTCATCTTTGTTGATCGAAGGATTTTTCGCCTTGATCTTCTCATAACTATCACCTTTCTCAATCATTCTCTTCACCGCGCTTCTCCAAGTAGACAGGGTCGTGCTCATCCTCGTGAGGGCGGCACTGTTCACTTTATTCCCTGAGAGGCGTGTGTTTTCAAATTCAGCGGGGAACTTGTATCGTTCGTGCAGCTTCGTGAAGAGGAGGTTGCGCAAATTCCCTCGGTCCTTATGCCTAAGGTTCTCGGTGTTGATCGAGACGGTGCTCCGGAGAATGCACCCGAGCTGAACCGAGTACCCCTTGACTATATGTTTGGGCTCCGTTGGATGCCCGTCGGAGTTCACTTGAGTAAATTCCTCCTTGATGGTGCGGAGCGCGTTCGGGCGCCGGTCCTTCTGTTGCCTCTTCGGTTGGTTGCCATCTGTGCGTGCGCCGCCATCATCAGTGGTGGCATCCTCAGCGGCACCATCAGTGGTGGCATCCTCGGCGGCACCATCAGTGGTGTCATCCCCGACGCCACTAGGGGTTGTGTAGTCAGGATCGGTGTCTTCCGCGGCGTCCTCATAGCGGTGAGGTTGTTCCTCCATCTCCTGGGACAGCTCCCAGAATTGCTTGCCACCCAAACCGCCGGCCTCATCATTGTGGGCCATGTTTCACTCTAAATAGGAAAAAAGTTTGGTCAAAAAGTTGGTTATTGTCAAGGAACAAGATCATGGTCTCATAATTTAGGGTTTGTCGACGCCGAGGCATCCTAAAAGCTAAGCTTTTATCATTTAGGGTTTGTCGACGCCGAGGCACCCTAAAAGCCTAAGCGTACATCATTTAGGTTCTCATCGACACCGAGGCACCCTATAGAAGCCAAGGTTTCATCATTTAGGGTTTGTCGACGCCGAGGCACCCTAAATGCTAAGTTAAGTTTTCATCATTTAGGGTTTATCGATGCCGAGGCACCCTAGGTTGGGCCTAATCACTTGGCTCTATTGCCACCTATGTTGGGTTTATCATCTAGGGTTTATCGATACTAAGGAGAATTCTAAGTTGGGCCTAATCACTTGACTCTATTGCCACCTATGGTTTAATGCAGCAAAAATGGCGGGGCAGTTGATCCTACTTAACTAAGTACTAAGATACCCCGGCCCATGCATTAGTCGCAAGTACCCCATATGTCCTATTTTTAGAAAAGTCATGCTAAAATTCACGGAAAATTTCAGCATGACCTTTGCTGAAAATAGGACATATGGAGTACCCGAATTTGCCGGAACGGAAGTTAATCGACATTTCGGCAAACTCAAGGGCCTCTCGGGGTACCTGCAAATTCATCACGACACAATGGTCGGAGACAAAACCCAGCAAACTAGCAAAGTTACTGACGTGTTTACAGAAATTGTTTTCTGTAAAAGATGATCATCATCTTTGCAAGTCTTTCTCAATGTGATCACAAGTAATTCAGAGGCATCACAATAAAGCAACACCCTGGAGTACAATGCTTTATAATGTTCCATCATCATTACAGAAAAATAATAACAATATATACACACTGGAGTACAATGCTTTATAATGTTCCATCATCATTACAGAAAAACAGTAACAATATATACACACTGGAGTACAATGCTTTATAATGTTCCATCATCATTACAGAAAAATAGTAACAATATATACACACTGGAGTACAATGCTTTATAATGTTCCATCATCATTACATAAATCCAAGAAACACATGGTCTTGAGGATATTCTTTATGACTGATTATTTCAGTTTTACATGCAGATTTTGACCAAAAAACACATGGTCTTTTTAACAGTTTTCAGTTTGGACAGAATTCCTAACACTTTGGTCTTCTAGTTACAAAACAAAACTGACATAATTCTAAATGCCATAACTGAATTTTTTGACAGTAGCTCAAGTTTTTGACAGTAGCTCCTAACTGTACCTAACTGAATTTTTTGACAGTAGCTCAACTTTTTGACAGTAGCTCAAGTTTTTGACAGTAGCTCCTAACAGTAGCTCCTAACTAAATTTTCTGCTTAAAGGGAAGGCTGACTTAAGTGGCAAGATGATATAATTTGCATAACATAACAATATATGCATCTTAATATGACACCATCTCCTAACAGAAATAGTATCCTAGGTTTCCATCTTAATACCACAAAGAATATCATAAAAAAACTTGAGCTACTGTCATAGCTGAATGTGGTTTAGTAGAGGCAGCTGCTCATCTACAAGGTGTGAAGATGTAGTTAAAACAAGTGACAGCCTGTCCGGACATGGGCATCAACCAAAACAATTCCCACCCCTAAAAAAAACCAAAACAATTCCCAGGATGCACAAGCCAACCAGACCATAGCAGCAAGAAAGGAACTAACTATCCTAGCCACTTAGCCTGCTTTCTGGCCTTAAGGTACAAGCAGCCATTCTGGGACACGGTACCAGCCTGTGAAGAATCCTCAGGTCGAGGCGTATCACAGGTGCTCGATTTGAGCTATCCGCTGCTTTCCTCCAGCAGAGTGATTGAGACTGCTTGCAGCAGTGTACTGTGTACATAGTACATATCCATTCATCATTCATATCGTAAGACCATACCAGCAAAATGTTCCGTGGTGTTAAACGAAAGGTCAAGCTAATTATAGCTCTGTAGCAAAACCAGCAAGGCAACAAGTCGGAGGAGTGAGCGTTGTTCCCATTTCATCAATGAGAGTACTTCACAGGGCAATTAGTCAGGACATACAAGCTGCTCCCACCAAATGGTTCAGTCTACTGTCTACTCTCTAGACACTTAATATGGCAGCCTATGCTTCGCAGTTCTAGAAAAATAAAAGAACGCTTGTTGCTGGACCACTGCTACACCAAAAGTACTATACGACGTTTCTTGTACCACTGTCACCAAGTACTCCAATGAACATGGAGTACTAATTATTCATGTTTGCTAGGCACTACTCCCACAATTTTTAGAACCTAATTTGACCTAAATTCGAGAGGGATTTGACCTAAACCTAGCAAAAGAGAGAAGAAGAGGGCATGGCCGGGAGGGAGGAGAGGAGGAAGAGAGGAGAAGAGAGGCAGAGGGAGGAGGGTTACCTGACCATGATGAGGTGGTGGCCGGAGCGGAGACGACGGAGGGCGGAGACGGCGAGCTTGGGGGAAGCGGGGATAGACGGCGGGGAGGTCGCGGGCCTCCTCTCCTGGTGGACGTGGGGCAGCTCTGAGGCTCCAAGTCTTCGGTGGCTCCAAGGCTCCAAATCTCTGGTGGGTTTCTAGGGTTTCGAGGGAGGCGAGGGAGGCGGTGCTCGCGGGGGAGGCGGGGCTCGGGGGGAGGCGGCGCTCGAGGGGGAGGAAGGGGAGAGGGAGGCGGCGGGGGCGCATGGGAGGGTGCGGCGCAATGGGTCGGGGCAGCGGCGGCGGCAGCGCGATGGAGGGAGGGACGAGGGAGGGAGCGGCGCGGTGGAGGGATAGGGACGAAGTGTCTGGCGAGAGGGAGGGACGAGGGAGGGACGAAGTGTATGGATGGGGGAAGCTTTCTAATGGCGCACCCCGCAGCGGTGCACCATTAGAATGTTTTTTTAGATAGCAATGGCGCACCCCCAGCAGGTGCGCCATTAGAATGTTTATATATATATATATATATATATATATATATATATAGCAATGGCACACCAGCCATAGGTGCGCCATAAGTAAAAAAAATTTACTATTTTTTGTTGCATCTAATAATTTTTAAGAAAATGAATATGATCAATATGAAACAGTAATAATTTTTTATAAAAACAGTAATAATTTTTAAAAATATATCATCAAATTTGTTATTTGAAAATATTTATGAATATGAAAAAATATCATCAAATTTATTATTTGAAAATATCATCAAATTTGTTATTTGAAAATATAATCAAATTTGTTTTTTTTGTCAATTTTAGTTGCATTCATTTGTGACGGTGGAGCGGGCCGGGGAGGGTGCGGTGGGTCATCGGCGGCAGGGGCCGGGAGTGGGGGAGGGTGTGCGGGGGGGGCGGTTGGCGGCGGTGGCCGGTGGAGCGGGGGAGAGGGTGCGAGGGGGTGCTCGGCGGCGGTGGAGCGGGGGGGCGGAGGGTACGGTGGGTCATCGGCGGCGGTGGAGCGGGGGAGGGTGCGGTGGGTCGGTGGTGGCAGTGGAGCGGGGGAGGGTGCGGGGGGTCTGCGGCGGCGGCCGGTGGAGCGAGGGAGGGTGCGGGGCAGGGGGGTCGGCGGCGGCGGCCGGTGGAGCGGGGGAGAGGGTGCAGGGGGTGCTCGACGGCGAGGGGGACCGGATCTGGCGAGGTGGGATAGCGATCAAGATGGAGGGGGATCGAGATCGAGTGTCCATGAAATTTAAAAAATATTCATGAGTTCAAAATTAAAGTGCCCATGAAATACAATCGAGAAATATGAAGGCTACAATTTAAATACAATCAATCTTATCTAGCTATCTGTTCACAATCTTCTTGCCCTTCTTTTTCGCAAATGGAGTTCTTCTATGGAATGGACGTCCTTTAGGTAGGGTGGTCCTGCTTCTTCTTGTGGTGTATACTGCTACTTCATCGTTGTTGTCATGTTCGATCTTCGGGTCGCCGTACTTGTCGAAGTCTTGCTCATTGGCTACTCCATCCATTCCGATAATCTTCCTTTTGCCTCTCCTCACGACAACACGACTGGGCTTTGACGGGTCGGTAATGAAGAAGCATTGGTCCACTTGGGAAGCCAGTACCCATGGCTCATTTTTTGCGGTGACGTTTGTGCCCACGATCTTGGATTTGGCTTCGGGTATAACCATGTTGGTGAAATGCCGGTCTTCTTTTAGGACGCTCTTGGCCCATCTGACACGGAACATCAGGACCTTCTCTCCAGCGTAGCTCAGCTCCCAGATCTCCTCGATCCTTCTGTAGTATCTGTCCTTGTCGTTACCGGTGTAGGATTCCATCGTTACCCCGGAGTTCTGATAACCATCTCTCTTCATGTCCTTGTCCTCGGTGTAGAATGTGTAGCCTTTGATATCGTACGCCTCATAGGTCATCAGGTTGTGCTCGGCGCCCTGTGACAAGGCGAATATGAGTTGTTCTTCCGCGGAAGAATCCTCATGTAAAGGGTACGACAGAAGCTTCTGCTTGAACCAACACGTGAAACATGAGTTGTGCTCTTTGATTATATCTCCGTCCGTCCTCTGTTGGCCTCGGTCATTGTACGTCTTCTCAATAAAGGTTTTGTGCTCTACCACCCAAGGATCGACCATGTCTATGTGTTGTAGCGTGACTAGGTTTGCTCTTTCAAAGTCGGCGAGTCGACCCTCGAAGTCGACATGCATTTAGTGGCGACCCTCACGGTGACCCCATCCAGCGAGCCTGCCGAGGTGCCTATTGACGGGCAGACCAATGGGGTCCTCGATGCCTAGATAATTCGTGTAGTAGGAGATGCACTCTTCGGTTAGAAAGCCCCTGGCTATGCTTTCCTCTGGACGTGGCACGTTGTGAACGTATCCTTTGATGACACCATTCATCCTTTCAAACGGCATCATGCTGTGCAGGAATGTCGGCCCGAGTTGGATGATATCCTCCATGATATGGACCAGCAGATGCACCATAACGTCAAAGAATGCGGGCGGGAAGTACATCTCAAGCTCGCATAGTATCACCACGATCTCTTCCTGTAGCCTTCTGAGTTGCCTCACGCCAACCGACTTCCGAGAGATGACGTCAAAAAAGTTGCATAGGCCAAATAGCGTTTCACGGACGTGCGTGTCCATGATCCCACAGATTGCAACTGGAAGTATCTGCGTCATCAGCACGTGACAGTCATGAGACTTCATCCCCCTGAACTTCTGCTTCGTTGGGTCTAGGTATCTGCTTATCTTCCTCGCGTAACCATAAGGAAGTTTTACTCCTACGAGGCAGGTGAAAAACTGCTCGATCTCCTCCTGACTTAGAGTGAAGCACGTGGGAGGGTAGTCATTTCCGGTCTTCTTGGCCTTTTTGCCTTTGCGACGACTTTCCGTGTCCTACTTTGCATCATCATCATCATCATTAGTGTGAAGCTCCTCCCTGATGCCCATTGATTTCAAGTCTGCCCTTGCTTTCGGCCCATCTTTGGTCCTCTCTGGCATGTTGAGCAGGGTACCAAGCAGACTCTCACACACGTTCTTCGTGATATGCATGACATCAAGGCTATGAGGCACACGGTGGATCTTCCAGTACGACAAGTCCCAGAAAACAGACCTCGTTTTCCATACCTTCAGCAGCTGCTCTGGCGCCTTTCGTTTCTTTCCCGGCTCTGGTGCCTTTTGCTTCTTTCACGGCAATGGGCAATCTTTCCAATTTTTCAAAAGCTGGTCTATTTCCTCGCCGCTCCTCGTACGCGGGCGTCTTCGGGGTTCGGTTTCACCATCGAACAGATCCTTGCGTTTCCTCCACGGGTCATCGTCGCGAAGCCACCTTCGATGTCCCATGAACACGGTTTTCGAAGACCCGGGATCTCTATCTAGCTGGCGATACGTTGTGTCATCCATGCACCTGACGCATCCAGAAAATCCGTGGACCACCTGCCCCGCGAGATATCCGTAACCGAGATAGTCGTGCACGTCGTGAGCAGTGCGGCTCTCATAGGGAAATATTCTTTCTCTGCGGCGTCCCACGTATTGGCTGGCGTTTTCCACAACGTGTCTAGCTCCTCTTTCAGCAGCCCCAGATACAGATTGATGTCGTTCCCTGGTTGTTTCGGCCCTTCAATTAGCATACTCATGTGAATGTACTTCCTCTTCATGCACAACCAGGGGGGAAGGTTGTACATCCACACAAACACAGGCCAGGTGCTATGTGTGCTTCTCTGGCTGCCAAACGGATTGACTCCATCGGTGCTCACGCCCAGCACGATGTTCCTTGGATCCTTCCCAAATTCTGGGTGTTCGAAGTTCAACGCTTGCCACTGGCTCGCATCCTTTGGGTGACTCAGCATCTTGTCTTTTTTATTTATCTCCGGATCATTTGCGTCATCTTCTCGCTTCTTCTCCTCCCTATCCGCGTGCCAACGCAGGAGCTTTGCTACCTTAGGGTCCGCGAAATACCGCTGCAGACGAGGAGTGATCGGAAAGTACCACACCACTTTTCGAGGAGCTTTCTTCCTCTTCTTGTATCGAGTGACGCCGCACACCGGACATATGGTAGACTCCGCGTGCTCGTCCCGATAAATGATGCAATTGTTCATGCACACATGGTATTTCACGTGCGGTAAATCCAGAGGACACACGATTTTCTTCGCCTCCTCGAAACTGGTCGGGCACTTGTTCCCCTTGGGAAGACGTTCGTGCCAGAATGACATGTTCTCGTCGAAGCATGCGTCGGTCATTTTGTGTTTTACCTTCATCTCCAGAGCCATGAGCGTTACTTTCAGGCGGGTATCCTCGGGCCTGCATCCTTCATACAATGGAGTAACCGCGTCTATCTCCAGTTGATCCAGCTTGGCTTTCTCTCGGGCGGCAGCTCTTGCGTTATCCGTCTGCTTGAGAAGCAGCTCTTGAATATGAGGGTCCTGCACCCAGCCCATCGATGGTCCATCGTCGTCTGCTCCGCCGGCATCTTCATCTTCATGATCATGCCCTTCGTCTGCTCCGGCATCTTCCTCATCATCATGTCCGCATCTTCTACATGATGACTGTGTACAGCATCACTGTCGTGATCATGTCCTGGAGATTCTTCGTCTTCTCGCCCGCCCGAGCCGTGGTGGTTGTCTTGCTGCCCTTCCTCATTTCTTGCCCGGCCCCCATGGACGACTTCATAGTCATCTTCATCACCTTGCCACCGATAGCCATCCATGAAACCACGCAAGAGCAGGTGGTCCCGCACCTGCCCAGAATCCGGGTCCGCAATAAGGCTCTTCGGCTTGCATCTTCGACACAGACATCTTATCTCCGTCTCGTTCTTTTGAAGCATCTCGGCCTTCACGGAGCTCAAAAACCTATTCACGATGCCTTCGGTCATCGTGCGGACCATGGTCGCCTGCGGGGTAGAGCAAAACGATATTTCAAAACCAAAAAAAATTGGCATGACTTTCCCTAAAAATAGGACCAAAAAGAATGCATAGTGCCAAAATTCTCGCCGAAACGGAAATGAATCAACATTCCGGCAAAATATTGGCAACTATCGCATTTCAAATACTGGTACCTGCAAACACAAACATATATGCAACACCACAAACATATGCAACACCACAAACATACATAGATCTAGCTAGGCCACAAAAAGTGCATGTGCACGTTGTTGGAGAGGGAGAACAACATAAAGATAGCTTCCCCCCTTACTTACCTATCAAAAAAAGGTAATTTAACCACTTAATTTGGATGAATCTATGGTGCAAATGAGGTGAGGAGGAGGAGGCAGCCGAGACAAGCTTGGAGGAGGAGGTGAGAGAATGAAGTGGGGAAAGTGAGTGGGTAGGTGGGCTGTCCAAAATATGTTGTTGGTCCCAGGTTACTAATGGCGCACCACCTACATATGCGCCATTAGTAACCCTGGTTACTAATGGCGCACCTGCTGCTGGTGCGCCATTAGAAGTTTTGCAAAAAATAAAAAAATAAGTATAAATTCTAATGGCGCACCGTGGCACAGTGCGCCATTACTAGTTTAAACTAGTAATGGTGCACTATGCTACGGTGCGCCATTAGTAGTTTTGCAAAAAAAGAATAAAAAAACAACAGTGGTGGTGCACTGTGTGGCCGGTGCACCATTACTAGTTAGCACTAGTAATGGCGCACTGAGCCATGACGCGCCATTAGTATGTTTGGAAAAATAAAAAAAATTGTTACTAGTGGCGCACCATGTGCCTGGTGCGCCATTAGTGTCTTCCACACTAATGGTGCACCAACACATGGTGCGCCATTAGTATATACTAATGGCGCACCACATGACAGGTGCGCCATTAGTGTCCATCTCATCTATAGCCCTTTTCCTAGTAGTGAAATTCTTAACACCTTCAACTTTAATACCTTTTTCTTTCATAGATTTCTTTGCCTCTTGCATATCTTCAGGACTGAGAAATAGAATACATCTTTTCTTTGGAGTCGTCTTAGGAGTTGGTTCAGGAAGTGTCCGATTATTACCATTACTCAATATATTAATCAAGAGCAGTTCAGCTTGCTCAACAGTTCTTTCCCAGAAAACACAACTAGCACAGCTATCCTGGTGGTCTCTGGAAGCATCGGTTAGTCCATTATAAAACATATAGAGTATTTCATTTTTCTTGAGAGGATGATCAGGCAAAGCATTAAGTAACTGGAGATGCCTCCCCCAAGCTTGTGGGAGACTCTCTTCTTCAAGTTGCACAAAGTTAAATATTTCCCGCAAGGCAGCTTGTTTCTTATGAGCAGGAAATTATTTTGTAGAGAAGTAATAAATCATATCTTGGGGACTACGCACACAACCAGGAGCAAGAGAATTAAACCATATATTAGCATCACCCTTTAATGAGAAAGGAAATAATTTAAGAATGTAGTAGTAGCAAATTTTTTCCTCATGAGTAAATATGGTGGCTATATCATTCAGTTTAGTAAGATGTGCCACAATAGTTTTAGATCCGTAACCATGGAAAGGATCAGATTCAACCAAAGTAATTAACTCAGGATCGATAGAGAATTCATAATCCTTATTAGTAACATAAATAGGTGAAGTAGCAAACGCAGGATCATATTGCATTCTTGCATTCAGAGACTTTTCTTTCAGCTTAGCTAACAGTTTCTTAAGAGCAGATCTATCATTGCAAGCAAAAAAGTCTCTAGTAGTTTCTTCATCCATAATATAACCCTCGGGTACAACAGGCAATTCATATCAAGGGGGAGAATCTTCATCATCACTTTCATTAATATCATCAGTTTCAGTAATTTCATTCTCGCTAACCCTAGCAAGTTGTTCATCAAGAAATTCACCTTGGGGCATAGTATTATCAAGCAGAGAATTAGTATCATCATAAGCATCATGCATAGCAGAAGTGGCATCATCAATAACATGCGACATATCAGAATCAATAGCAGGTGTAGGTGTCGCAAGTTTACTCAAAACAGAAGGTGAATCAAGTGCAGAGCTAGATGGCAGTTCCTTACCTTCCCTCGTAGTTGAGGGAAGAATCTTGGTTCTTTGATGTTTTAAATTCCTCATAGTGATCAACAGATATAAATCCCAAGTGACTCACAGAATAGAGCTATGCTCCCTGGCAATGGCGCCAGAAAAAGGACTTGATAACCCACAAGTATAGGGGATCGCAACAATTTTCGAGGGTAGAGTATTCAACCCAAATTCGTTCATTTGACACAAGGGGAGCAAAGAATATTCTCAAGTATTAGCAGCTGAGTTGTCAATTCAACCACACCTAAAACATTTAATATTTGCAGCAAAGTACTATGGAAGTAACGGTAACGATGCCAAAGGTAACAGTAGCAGTTTGGTAGCAATCGTAACAGTGGCAACGGAGAAATAACTTAGCAAAGATCAATATGAAACGAGCTCGTAGGCAATGGATCAACGATGGATAATTATGTCGGATGGCATTCATCATGCAACAGTTATAACATAGGGTGACACAAAACTAGCTCCAATTCATCAATATAATGTAGGCATGTATTCCAAATATAGTCATACATGCTTATAGAAGAACTTGCATGACATCTTTTGTCCTACCCTCCCGTGGCAGCGGGGTCCTATTGGAAACTAAGGGATATTAAGGCCTCCTTTTAATAGAGTACCAGACCAAAGCATTAGCACTGAGTGAATACATGAACTCCTCAAACTACGGTCATCACCGGGAAGTGTGCCGACTATTGTCACTCTGGGGTTGCCGGATCATAACACGTAGTAGGTGACTATAACTTGCAAGATTGGATCAAGAACACTCATATATTCATGAAAACATAATAGGTTCAGATCTAAAATCATGGCACTCGGGCCCTGGTGACAAGCATTAAGCATGGCAAAGTCATAGCAACATCAATCTTAGAACATAATGGATACTAGGGATCAAACCCTAACAAAACTAACTCGATTACATGGTAAATCTCATCCAATCCATCACCGTCCAGCAAGCCTATGATGGGATTACTCACGCACAGCGGTGAGCATCATGAAATTGGTGATGGAGGATGGTTAATGATGATGATAGCGACGGATTCCCCTCTCCAGAGCCCCAAACAGACTATAGATCTGCCCTCCCGAGGAAGAATAGGGCTTGGCGGCGGCTCCGTATTGTAAAACGCGATGAATCCTTCTCTTTGGGTTTTTTCTCCCCGAACGTGAATATATGGAGTTGGAGCTGAGGTCGGTGGAGGTCCAGGGGGGCCACAAGGAAAAAGGGTGAACCCCCCACCCTTGTGGCCAGGGTGTCGGCCCCCTTCGGTTGATCCTTTCGCCAATATTTTTATTTTTTTCCAAAACTGATCTCCGTGAAGTTTCAGGTCATTCCGAGGACTTTTATTTCTGCACAAAAATTAACACCATGGCAATTCTGCTAAAAACAACGTCAGTCCAGGTTAGTTCCATTCAAATCATGCAAACTAGAGTCCAAAACAAGGGCAAAAGAGTTTGGAAAAGTAGATACGATGGAGACGTATCATGTCGTTGTGTTGTTGCAGTTATATTTAGCTTCCTCATAAAATGTTCAATTTGTTATTTATAGTACATGACTAAGAACTTGTAGCGTTGTTGCAGTTAATTATAGCTTGTAATGTTTCTGAATTTGGTTGTTGTCTTAGTAGCAATTAATTCATTTGCACGTTGACCTTTTTCAGAAGATATGTCATAATTAACTTGTTTCTTCAGTTTTTGAAAATATGTATTTGGTGATTTTCTATGTTGTTAGAAACCCATTTTCCCTACAATTGTTACTGATTTGGTTTTAAATATTATAGGATGAACATAAGTGTTCTTACCTGGAGTGGGTTGATCAAGAGTGGCAACAGTCTTTGAAGATGTGCCTAGCAAAGCTCTAGAGCATGTAAGAGGAAGAGAACGGAGATAGGCTTAGAGAAAGTGTTGTCAATGTTGAATAATATTTCATGGTGCGGGGAGAAAAGAGAAAATGGAGAATGAGCTCGGATTTTTTTAATTTAGACTTTGCTAAGATGGCGTTGGCGAAGGAGGAGGCACTTTCCCAGTTGGTCAGTGCAAAACAGGTTCTTACTGAACCGAAAGCAGAGGTTGAGAATACGAACCTGGCTGATCATGCATCAGTCGATTAGGGAAATGAATATAATTTTCTACTATTGTTCTTATGAAGGTGAACTAGCTATATGATGTACTATGATGTTTTCAATTAGCTATCGTACTATGATGTTAAAATATATTTATGTGCCTGATATAAAATTGGCAAACAGTTGTTCGATATGAAATATGAATTTGCATAATACTAGAATAATTAATTGTAAACTGATAAGCCTGCTA
This sequence comes from Triticum aestivum, assembly GCF_018294505.1. Classification (NCBI taxonomy): domain Eukaryota; kingdom Viridiplantae; phylum Streptophyta; class Magnoliopsida; order Poales; family Poaceae; genus Triticum; species Triticum aestivum. The sequence goes on from NC_057801.1 coordinate 415,451,045, forward strand.
AATGGGTCATGGAACTTTGCAAACGGTTCTAGCAGTAAAATCGATTGTGATGGATAGCTCAATGCCATACAGTTTTCTTCATAAAATCATGTGTGATATAGTTGAATAAAGCAAATGGTTAATGGAGGCAGAGCGTGTGTGATCGGCACACCTATCACACACGAGGCTATACATAAAACTGTGTAGGTGTATATACGAACGGAAACGTTTGTCTGGGATTCACTGTGTGGGATGTGCAAATGAACAGAAATGTTTCCCTGGGATTCATTGTGTGGGATATGCAGACGAACAAAAACATTTCTCGTGGATTGACCGTGTGGGTTGTGTAGACGAACGGAAACATTTCTCGTGGATTGACTATGTGGGTTGTGCAGACGAAGGGAAATGTTTCTCTGGGAATCACTGTGTGGGATGTACCTATGAACAGAAATGGTTAAGCGTGTATAATTGTATGCGAGGGCTAGCTCGATCGCACACTAGCTCATTTTGTGCAGCATGTGTGACCGAAGGGCCTATCCCCGACGGTTTCTGGGTCATGTGGGAAGGACCCCCCCTATTTCCCACACTCACCAGGCGACAGTTTAAAATGTTGTCGCGGAAAGGGGTTAAAAACCGTTTGTATAACAACTCGTTGTACCAGTGGCACATCCAACTTGGATTCCTTGACGGACTCGGTACCTTCGTGCATATCAACCAAAGTATCCCAAATTTCCTTCGCATTCTCAAGGCGACTGATTTTGTTGAATTCTTAAGGGCACCATCCATTGAAGAGAATATCACAAGCTTGAGCATTGTATTGCAAGATCTTCAATTCTTCCACGGTCGCTTCACGATCTGGTTCTCTACCATCTTCAAACAATTCACCTTGCAAGCCAACACGCACAACAGCCCAAACAGCGGGGTTATGACCAAGAATATGCATTTTCATCTTATGCTTCCAACTAGCAAAATTTGTACCATCAAAATAAGGACCTCTATGGTGATAGTTACCCTCGCTAGACGCCATGCTCTCCTAGGTTGTGAAACCAAGACTATGATCACCAAAGCTATGGAAATCAAGGCTAATGGAGACCAAAGCTCTGATACCACTTGTAGGATTGAAAGTATGTCTAGAGGGGGTGATTAGACTACTTGACCAAATAAAAATCTATTCTTTTCTCAATTTTAGTTGTGGGCAGATTTTAGCAACTAGCACAAGTCAAGCAATCAACCTACACATGCAATTCTAAGAATATAGTAGCCAAATGTAAAACATTGCATATGAAGGTAAAGGGAAGGGTTTGGAGAAGGCAAACACAATGGAGACATGGAGATTTTTGGCATGGTTCCGATATGTGGTGCTATCATACGTCCACGTTGATGGAGACTTCAAACCACGAAGGGTAACGACTGTGCGAGTCCACGGAGGGCTCCACCCATGAAGGGTCCACGAAGAAGCAACCATGTCTATTCCACCATGGCCATGGTCCATAAAGGACTTGCCTCACTTGGGTAGATCTTCATGAAGTAGGCGATCTCCTTGCCCTTACAAACTTCTTGGTTCAACTTCACGTCGCGATGGAGGCTCCCAAGCGACAACTAACCAATATAGAAGACACCACTCTCCAAAAGGAAATAGATGGTGTGTTGATGGTGAAATCCTTGCTCTTTTGCTTTAAATGATAGTCCTGCCAACACTCAACTCAACAGATTTTAATATTGTGGAAGAGGGATTTGAGTGGAAAGCAACTTGGGGAAGTCTAGAAATCAAGGTTCAAATGGTTGGAATGGAATCTCTTGATCTCAACACATGAGTAGGTGGTTCTCTCTCAGAAAATGAATGGTGGAAGTGTAGGCACGTTCTGATGGCTCTCCTCAATGAGGAAGAAGGGGTGGAGGGGTATGTATAGCCTACACACAATAATCCAACTGTTACACACTTTTGACTCATCTTGGTGGCACTGATTAGGAAACTCGGTGGCTTCGATAAAATATGAATGTTAGGAATCTCAGTGGGACCGACTGGAACAACTTGGTGGGACCGATGTGCTAGGGCTTAGGGCAAACTTCATCTCGGTGGCCCCGATTGCATCAACTCGGTGAGACCGAAGTGAAGCAATAAGCAACAGAGAATCTGTCAAGCCAACTCGGTGAGACCGATTGCAACAACCCGGTGAGACCAAAGTGAATGCAACAGATCACAAAGCGCTGACAAGGCCATCTCGGTGGGACCGAGATCCGTATCTATGTGACCGAGTCGTTAGGGTTTCTGGCAATGGCTATGTCAAATGAACTCGGTGGCTTCGGATAGAAATAATCAATGAGGCCGAATTGGAGTTTAGGGTTTTGACATATTTGGATGGAGAAAGTGGTTGAGGGTTTTGGAGAAATATCACTAAGCACTTTGAGCAAGTAGACCATTAAGCAACACATCATTCCCTTTTAATAGTATTGGCTTTCCTACGGACTCAATGTGATCTTGGATCATTAAAATAGAAATGAAGAGTCTTGAGCTTTTGCCAATCTTTGTCCTTAGCATTTTGAGGGGTCCACATCTCTATATCATGCCATGCTAATCACTGAACATCCTGAAATATTTTTCTAGAGTGGATATTAGTTCAATGAGCTATATGTTGTTATGAATTACCAAAACCACCTGGCGATTAGTTGCACTTTCATGTGCACATCATACTATTGGTTCTGGCGCCATAACATGACTAAATATTTGGCACAACAAGAACATGACAACTAACGATATGGCGTGTCCTGCAGATGTCATGTTGGAAAGGAGACCGATGACCGTGGAAGGTAGAAAGTCAAACACGCCTAACCATTTCATGATGTTATGTGTAAGTGATCTGCCCAACGATTAGGCACGAATAGAAAAGGCCAGACATGCAAATAAATAATCCCGAGGATAGATAATGCGCTTTAGTTTTAAGAGCATCTCCAATGTTTACCCCCAAACCAGATACATCTGTCCGCGGACAGGGGGAGCTGGCCATCCAACCATAGCCACATTCATTTCAAGCCGGATTTCAATTAACCGGACGAATTACATCAAACACGATGGAATTTATCAAATATCAAATAGAAAATAGCACAAATCATCCATAAATAGCATGCAAAATGTCTAGTGAAACAATAGCTCAAATTCAACAAGATCAGCCATATGTTCAACAAGTTTTTCATGGATGGATCATGTTGTCCCACTCATGCTACCCCTTGATCTTCATCCAACAGGACGTGACACCCCTGACGTGCCGTTGGCACACTGGCATGTGGACCCGGGACCCCACATCAGTGGCCCCACATCAGGTGGTAGTACGTCAGACGATCCCGCTCCCATCCAGCAATGTATGTGCATGAATGGTCTGCTCTCTGACATGCAGTACATCACGGCAACGCATACAAACTATACAATGGATACAGCAACATTGAGTGAATGAATCTAATCAATCAACATACAGAGTAAGAAGAATCAATACTTACGGTCTCATGGTTACCGCACACAATGGCCACATTGCCTCCAGCCGATCAACCGCGCCACAAAACTTCATGATGGAGTTCTGGATGGTGTACCATCCATACATTTGCGACTTGACATTGCATTCATGGACGATGTGCATGTCATAAGGGGCAATGTGCTTTCGCGCATGAATGAACCATGTGCGAGTTGCCATAAGCCCCCTCCCACCCCACCCCACCCCCTCGCTCATGCCTACGAAGTCAGTTGATACGACCAACCATGCATTGCACAATGACTCATCCTCCTTGTAAGGGCATATTTCACCCTATGTGGTTTTGGTGATTGATGATAGTGCATTTGCGGACTAATCATGTGCATTGAGCATTTTAGATATCTCATGTTAAGCCACAAGACAATTTGTTGCCCCTCGGAGCCTAGTGAAGACGGAGTTTCTCTATGTTTATTTTTGGTGGATTTGAGTCATAGGAAAGCCGTACTATTAAGAGGGGGTTCTCTTTGGAAAGGTTAGGGTGGAATCAACACGTACACGTCTGTTCCTTCGCACCACCTTTCCTTTGCCTCTTTGGAGCACCGACCGTCTATCCGCGTCATTGCAAAACGAAGGACTCCTAGTGTTATTGAGTTGTGACATGCGGTAGTACTGCTCAAGGGAGCAGTAGTACCGCAGAGGCCCACGGTAGTACCGGCCGGGGACGCGGTAGTACTGCTCCCCGAGCGCGGTAGTACCGTGACCTCTGGCCCAGCACAGCAACATGAGCGGAAGTAGGGGCAGATGTAATTTTTACATCCGCGTGCTATGCGGTAGTACCTCTCCCTAGATGCGGTAGTACTGTGTCGGATTTTCGCACAGATCGAAATTCAGCAGAAGTAGCCACGGATGTATTTTTCTTCGTACGTGCCTTCCCAGCCCAGACAAACCCTGCCTTGCGGTAATACCGCAAGGGCGAGCGGTAGTACCGCTCCGGCGGTTCTACCGCTCTTTGCTTCAATGCAACAGGGCTGGTCTGGCTCTTGCCGCGCAAGCGGTAGTACCGTAGTGCCTCGCGCTAGTACCGCATGTCTGGTGCGGTAGTACCGCATGTCACGGGCTGGATAAGTGGGTAACGGTTGGATTTGTCCTATCACTATATAAGGGGAGTCTTCTTCTCCGAGTTTACTACCTCTTCCATTCCTAAGCTCCATTGTTGCTCTAAGCTCCATTTTCGCTCGATCTCTCTCCATAGCCAATCAAACTTGTTGATTCTCTAGGGATTGGTTAAGAAGGCCTCGATCTACATTTCCACCAAGATAAATTTGATTCCCCCCATTAATCCCTTGTGGATCTTGTTACTCTTGGGTATTTGAGAACCCTAGACGGTTAAGGTCATCGCGGAGCCATAGTCCATTGTGGTGAAGCTTCGTGGTGTCGTTGGGAGCCTCCAATTAAGTTGTGGAGATTGCCCCAACCTTGTTTGTAAAGGTTCGGTCGCCGCCTCCAAGGGCACCAATGGTGGAATCATGGCATCTCGCATTGTGTGAGGGCATGAGGAGAATACGGTGGCCCTAGTGGCTTCTTGGGGAGCATTGTGCCTCCACACCACTCCAACGGAGATGTACTTCCCCCCAATGGGAAGGAACTTTGGTAACACATCATCGTCTCCATCGACTCCACTTTTGGTTATCTCTCACCTTTACTTGTGAAAGCTTATATTGTGTTCTATCCCTTGCTTGCTTGTGTGCTTGTTGTTGTTGCATCATATAGGTTGCTCACCTAGTTGCATATCTAGAGAAGCTACTTTGATGCAAAGTTTAACTTGGTAAAGAAAAGCTAAAAATTGTTAGTTGCCTATTCACCCCCCCCCCCTTATAGTCAACTATATCGATCCTTTCAATTGGTACCAGAGCCTAAGGACTTTACCGTCCTAAGAGTATGGTTGACACCATAGACAATGAGGAAGAGCACCCCGGCGTGAATCCTTCTTTGTCTATGGCCGATGGGGGATCCTCGGTCTCACGTGAGGAATTCAATGCGGCTTTGGACACACTGAAAACCTCCATGACGACCAAGGTCAAAGGCATGTTCAAGGAGTTTCTTGATGGTCTTAAGTTATCCACCGCACCTTTGGAAGTGGTTGCTCCCACTAACAAGGTGGCGGATGCTAACTCCAATAAGGGGGAAGCTTCTAGTGATAAAATTCCCTTGCCTAGTGGAAACAGCATCTTTGCCCATGTTGAACCACCTCTTACGTATGGAGGACCGGTTCCCTCCACTCATTTGAATCATGTTGGTCCTCCTCCTAAGTTTGCAAAAAATGAGGATTTTGCCTCTTGGGTCTACCGCTTTAAACGTCATTTAAATCATAGTAACACTAAACTTTGGAGAATTATTGATCAAGGTTTCTATGTGCAAGATCCAAGCAACTTCACCCCTAGAGAAGCCACGGATAATCAATTCAACGAGTCTGCTCTCTTCATTATTCAAGATGCAATTCCACCCGAAGATATTGCTCATCTCTGACCCTTCACCATGGCCAAGGAAGCTTGGGAACATGTTGTTTCCATTTACAAGGGAGGCGCAAGCATTCAACGCTCCAACTATGAAGTGGTGCAAGATGAAGCTGATGAGTTTGCGATGAATGAAGATGAAGAACCTCGTGAGCTCTACCAGAGATTAACCACTCTCGCGGTCTCACTCTGAGATCATGGGAGCAAGGATACGAATGGCAATTGGATCAAGCGCAAGTTTCTCAAGGCCATGATGCCTACCACAAGTCCATGTCATCCGTCATCCATCAAAGGCCGGACTTCCATACCTTCTCCTCAAGTGAAGTGTTGGAAGAGTTTGTTGCTATGAGAATCTTGGACAAGATCGCCGGCAATGCGGTGATGCACTCCCAACTGGCGAAGAAACCCAACATAGCTTTGAAGTCCAAGGCAAGTGTGGAAGAATAGGATGAAGAGGAAGATGAGGAGAGCAACCCCGAAGATACAAAATATGATTACCATGAGCACATGGCTCTCGCTTCAAGGCAATTTTTGAGCAAGAAGAACTCAAGGCCCAACTTCAACAAGAACAACTCAAATGGCATCAAGAGCAAGCAACGTGTGAGGACATGCTACAATTGTGGCAATGTGAGCCACTTTGTTGCAGAGTGCCCTTACGAGAAGCGGGAAGACAATGGTGGCAGGCTCATCCAAAAAGACAAAGCCAAGTCCTTCCCCAACAAGAACAACTTCACCAAGAAGACTCCTCCCAAGGGGTTGGTGGCACAAGAAGAGTACAATGAGGATGAGGATGATAATGAAGATGCTGAGGTGATGTCCATGGCCTCCATTGCCGTTGCCACAACTCCACGGGTATCCCTCTTCAACTCACCCAACGAGAACATCACCGCCAAGTGCCTCATGGCCAAAGCCACCAACAAGGTAACCCCCAACATCAAAACTACCATCACTACTAGTCCTTCCCTGATGGATTACATTGATGAAAGTGAGGGGTTAAATGAGGAAGTAAATGAATTTGAGTCTTCTATGAGTAAGCTCAAGGGAAAATGCAAGAAGAATTTTGCTGCTCTCTTGGAACAACTTGGTGAAGCCAATGACATGATCGAGGCTCGCGAAGGAGACCATCTCTAAGATGTAAGGTCATAGTCGTGAGTATGCCGATGAGATATCGGATCTCTCTAATGCGCTTGAGGAAGACCGTGGTCATTGTTTGGCTCTTGAGGAGACACACAACGATGACCAGGCTAAACTAAAGAAAGATCTTGATCATGCTCTTGTTGTATCTCATGTGCTCAATTCCGAGAAGGCTAAACTTGGGGTTGACCATGCTAGACTCAAGGAGGAGTTTGAGATACTTGACAAGGCTCACAAGGCCTTTAAGGGTGCTCATGCGAGCCTCAAGGAGTCTCATGATCAACTCCAAGTGAAGCTAACCAAGGAGAAAGCCACTTTTCCTCATATGGTCTTAATTGATAATGCAAATGATACTAACACATGTTGTGAGCATGTGCATCTTGTGGAGGAGAATGGCAAGTTGAATGAGCAACTTGAGAAAGGCCTTGTGTCTTGCATACAAGGTGAGAAGAACCTCAACAATCTTTTGAGCAATCAAAAGGAAGTTGTGGCCAAGGAGGGAATTGGCTTTGCACCCAAGTCCAAGAACAAGAAGAAGAATGGCAAGGCCAAACAACCTCTTCCTCTCAAGCAAACTTTTGTGAAGGAGGGAGAGGGTGCTCCTAAGGAGAAGAAAAAGAACAATGTGAAGGGTGGTGGTGTCAAGAAGGGCATTGCCACTCCTTCCAACAAAGCCGACGACTTAAACCCCTCTTATGTGCTATGCCGTGCTAGTGATGGGCATGTGTATGCCAAATTTGTTGGTTCTCCTTATGAGTACATTGAATTGTCTATTTGGGTTCCTAAGACCCTTTTTACTAACATCAAAGGACCCAATTACTAAATGTGTACCTAAAACCAAGCATTGATCTCTTGTAGGTGTTTGCTTCTGGTGGGGGGTCGTGGTTGCTCGATAGTGGAGCCACAAAACATATGACCGGAAGCAAGGACTTGGTGGTGGACGTGCACAAGGTCTCATCTATGCCCACCAATGTCGAGTGGGGTGATGCCTCGTCTTCTAAGGTATTGGGTCTTGGCAAGGTTGTCATTTCTCATGATCTCATGATCGAAAAAGTCATGCTTGTTGAGTCCTTAGCATACAATTTACTTTCTGTTCGTCAACTTGCAATCAGGGGCTTTGCCACATTCTTTGATATTAATATCGTGGCCCTCTTGTGGAGCAAGACTCTTAAAGTAGCCTTTGTTGGGCATGTCGAGAATGGTCTTTATGTGATTAACTTTTTGGAGCGACCCACTAAGACCGCAACATGCCTAATGGCTAAAGTTGATGTGGGATGGCTTTGGCATCGCCATTTAGCCCATGTCAATATGAGATCTTTGCAAAGTCTTCTCAAGGGGGACGATGTGCATGGACTAACAAATGTTAGTTTTGCCAAAGATCGTGCTTGCAGTGCTTGTAGCGAAGGAAAGTTACATCAGAAGGCTCACCCTCCCACGACTATCATCTACTCGAAGAGACCCTTGGAGCTCCTTCACATGGATCTCTTTGGACCTCCATCCTTGGATAGTCTTGGGGGTAGGATGTAACGCCCCGGATACAACTTTCCATATTCGTAACTCCGACTCTTGCCATTTCCGGCTATGTGATTTATTATTTCCTCCGTGGTTGGGTTTTTGTCTGTTGTTTTGCATTTTGTTCTTGTTATGCATCTCGTCTCATGTCATCATCTGCATTTCATCCGCATGTTTTTCAAAACTTGCATCCGTTCGGGTTCCCCGGTCCTCTCGGTTGTCCATTCGAAGTCCAGACACACTCGCACGCGCCCGCGGCACCTCCGAAATATTATTTTATAAGTGGCAAAAAAATGTTCTCGGAATGGGTTGCAACTTGTCGTGCGGTCTTATTATAGTGTAGACAGGCCGCCTGCCAAGTTTCGTCGCATTCGGAGTCCATTTGATAGCCCAACCGTTAAACCTACAACCGCAATATAGCCGGTCTATCGTCAGACGTTTTTCGGTATCCGGAAACAGTTGCCGGGCTGCATTTCTCCCCTCTTCTCTCAGCCCACCTGCAGCCCACCTAAAAACCCCTCCACTTCGGACCGCCAGATCGAGATCCGAGGGTCCGAAACCCCTCCTAACCCCTCAAACCCTAGCCCTACCTATATAAGGAAGCCTCCCCTTCCATTTTTGGCAGCAGCCAACCCCCCTCCTCCAAATCCGCAGCCAACCGCCGCTCCCTCCTCGTTTTCAGCGCCCGTGCGCTCCCCCGTCGCCACTTGTCGCCATCCCTTCGGCCAGCCGCCGCCAGCCCCCACCAGCGCCACCTCCTCCGACCAACCCAGCGGCGCCACGTCACCACCTGACCGCGCCGCACCCAATACCCTTGTGCCACGCGTCTCCCAGCAGGCTCCCGCTGTCACAGGCCCGCCCAGGCCCGCAGGAAGCCCCTCCGAGCCCATCTGGGCCCGGATGTCGCCGCCGCCAGGGCCCGATCTGCCCGCTCCCTTCAGTCCGCCCCGTGCGGCGCCCGTCCCCGCCGACGGCGAGCGCCACCGCCTCTGCGCCACCTTGCACCCCGCCACCTCGTCGCCGGAGACGAGCTTCGGTCGCCGCCGTCGACCCCAGGTGTCGCCACCCCCTGCTCGCGACCCCGCCTCCTTCCTCTTCTTCTCTCTCTCTCAGATCCCTCTCTCTCCCTCTCCAGGAACCCCGCCGCACTTGGAGCTCCTCGCCGGAGTCGTTCATGCTGCCGCCGCCATCGGGAATGGTCCCCTCCGCCCCGGATCTGGAGGATCCCGGCCTCGTCCGCCCGTCCTCGACCCGCCTGCATCGCGCTGCCGCACCATTGACCCCTGCCGCCGCCGCCATGCCCTAGAGAGAACGAGTAGAGGAGTCACCCGCTCGTTGACCGCGTCACGCCTGGGCCAGCGGCCTCCAGGCCCAGCGCGCCCCTCCCGCGTGGGCCTCCCCAGCTGCAGCCGCGCCAAGGCCCAACCCAAGCCAAATCCGGCCTCGCTCGGCCTCTCCATCAGCTTGGGCCCTGGCCCAAGGGTGAGCACCTCCAGCGCCCCTCTCCTGTACACTGCTGGCCCAGCCAGATTCGGCCCAGAGTAGTTTTTTTCCATTCTGCGATTTGCTAATTATCCAGAGTTTGCATATTTACAGATTACCCCTCCATGTTCATGCATTAATAACTCTTGAACCGTGCTTCATATTAAAATGTATTATATATGAAAAATGTTTAGAATTTTGTGTAGATTAATAATATGCCATTTTCATCCATGTTTAAAATTTTTAACTTGTTGTTTGTTTAAATTTGCTAATATGCCATGTTAAAATGATTTATTTCATAACTAAATAACCGTAACTCTGTTTTAAATAAACTTTATATGTAAATGGGGTAGAAAAATGCCTAGTTTGACATGGTGCACTTTGTTTTACTGTTTAACAACTCTAAAATATGGTTTAGGGCAGAACAAAACCAAATTCATAATTTGCATGTGGGGATTTACCGGAATTGTTGGTTGTTGTTTCTGGCCTCATTTAAACTTGCCTAAATAGTTAGTTTACTTTTGCTTCACCCCTTGCCATGTTTAATAACATTTAATATTGTTGGGTACAAAACTAAGAGAGAATTAAATAATTGATGTGGTGTTTTGCCAATATGCAACTCGTTGCATATTGAGCTCCTTTTAACTTGTAGTATCGTTTCTTGCATTTTGCCATGCCATGCCTTTTTAAACTGGACATGCATCATACTTGATTGTGCATCATGCCATGTTTATGCTTGTGCATTTACCATGTTGTTTGTTTCTTTCCGGTGTTCCTTCTTAGTTCCGGTAATGTGGCGATTGTGAGGATTCGTTTGACTACTTCCGTTCGTCTTCTTCATGGACTCGTTCTTCTTCCTAGAGGGATTTCAAGCAAGATGACCGCTACCCTAGATCTCACTACTATCATTGCTATGCTAGTTGCTTCGTTCTATCGCTTTGCTGTGCTACCTATCATTTGCTCTTCAAGCCTCCCAAATTGCCATGAACCTCTAACCTTTGACACCCTTCCTAGCAAACCGTTGCCTGGCTATGTTACCGCTTTGCTCAGCCCTCTTATAGCGTTGCTAGTTGCAGGTGAAGTTGAAGATTGCCCGTGGTGGACAGGAATTATGTTGGGATATCACAATATCTCTTATATTATTAATGCATCTATATATTTGGTAAAGGGTGGAAGGCTCAGCCTTATGCCTGGTGTTTTGTTCCACTCTTGCCGCCCTAGTTTCCGTCATACCGGTGTTATGTTCCCGGATTTTGCGTTCCTTACGCGGTCGGGTGATTTATGGGACCCCCTCGACAGTTCGCTTTGAATAAAACTCCTCCAGCAAGGCCCAACGTTGGTTTTACCATTTGCCTCACCACCACCTTTATTTCCCTTGGGAGTAATTAACCCAAGGGTCATCTTTATTCAGCCCCCCCCCCCGGGCCAATGCTTGTCTAAGTGTTGGTCCGAACCAGAGCCACTTGCAGCGCCACCTCGGGGAAACTCGAGGGCTGGTTTTAGTTGTACGTAGTGTTCATCCGGTGTTGCCCTGAGAACGAGATATGTGCAGCTCCTATCAGGATGTCGGCGCATCGGGCGGTCTTGCTAGTCTTGTTTTACCATTGTCGAAATGTCTTGTAAACCGGGATTCCGAGTCTGATCGGGTCTTCCTGGGAGAAGGTATATCCTTCGTTGATCACGAGAGCTTGTCATGGGCTAAGTTGGGACACCCCTGCAGGGTATAATCTTTCGAAAGTCGTGCATGCGGTTATAGGCAGATGGGAATTTGTTAATGTCCAGTTGTAGATAACTTGACACTAGATCTGAATTAAAACGCATCAACCACGTGTGTAGCCGTGATGGTCTCTTTTCGGCAGAGTTCGGGAAGCGAACACGGTTTCTGGGTTATGTTTGACGTAAGTAGGAGTTCAGGATCACTTCTTGATCATTGCTAGCTTCAAGACCATTCCGCTTGCTCTCTTCTCGCTCTTATTTGCGTATGTTAGCCACCATATATGCTTAGTCACTGCTGCAGCCTCACCACTTTACCCCTTCCCTTCCTTTAAGCTTTGCTAGTCTTGATGCCCATGGTAATGGGATTGCTGAGTCCTCGTGGCTCACAGATTACTACAACAACAGTTGCAGGTACAGGTGTTGTGATGATCTTGACGCGAGAGCGATGTTTGATTGTCTTGGAGTTCTTCTTCTGCTTCTTCTTCGATCAGGGGATAGGTTCCAGGTCGGCAGCCTGGGCTAGTAGGGTGGATGTCATTTGAGTTTCTGTTTGTGTTTCATCCGTAGCCAGATGATGCTCTTATGTATTGTGATGTTGTATTCGTGTGGCATTGTATGCCTTATGTATGTATCCCCATCTATTATGTAACGTTGTGTAATGATATCCATCTTGCAAAAGCGTTTCAATATGCGGGTCTATCCTTGGTGGGACTTTCGAGTTCCTTTTGGATAGGGTCGCATATTGGGCGTGACAAGTTGGTATCAGAGCCTCGACCGACCATAGGAGCCCCCTTGATTGTTGTCCGCTGTTGAGTCTAGAAAAAAAACTATTTTGAGTCTTAGGATTATATATATCGGAGAGTAGGAATTCTTTTTACTCCTCAGCCCCCTCCGTCGCTCTGGTGAGGTCTCCTGACGTAGATGTTTTGTCTTTCCTCTTCTCAAATTTCACTAAAAAAATTTAGGATCACGCGGGTATCTTGGAATCGTTCCGATGGTTTTGTGACGAGAACATTGTTCTTGGTGCCTCCTGTCTATTACGTGGCTTTGACCCAGGGAGTTGAGCTCTAAGGTGTTGTCGTCACAATTTTATCGTTGCAGTTCTGGAATACCTGAGTTTTGCCGACATCGAAAATCTCTTTATGTAGTTGTTGGTGAGATAACCTCGACGCCACCCAGTACTGGGGAGTTCGGGAGTATTGCCATAGCTCGTATAACGGATGCTTTTCGAAGGTTGAGGTACACGATTTCTGGAGTTTTCTTGGTTATGTGTTGACGGATGGATACAGCTTGGATGTAGGTATTGTTAGTTTGGGTGAGATATATTGCTTCCCCTGTATCCCCAACACCAGATTGCATAACCAGAAAGTTTCGGGAGTTTATAGGTGGGAATTCAAGTAGCTCCTAGAATATCTTTCCAACAGATGCATGATATGGATTTGGGTAAATCTCTATCATATGTTTGTTCCGGCTTATTCTGCAAGCCAAATCCTTTGTATTGTTTTATTTGTGGTATTCGAGTTGCTTCAAAGTCAAATGTTGAATCCATACCTTTCCTAAACGGTGTTCTCATATTGCTTTGTGAATACTAATCCTTTTTTATCATTGAGGTTGTCATGTTAATCCTTTTCCAACCGGTGTGCTTCTCTTTGAGATGATCCCATCATTCTCCCAATCCGCAAGATCAACTCTAAGTTTTCTCACTGGTGTTTGTTTCATTTGTCCCCAAGTTGCCTTTGTTTTCCCGCCCTCCCACCCTTTTTCTTCAAGGACTCAGATTTCTTAACCAAGTATCCTTTTATTCATGTGAAGTCTCTTCATTCTTTTCAATCAATGTTCTTATCCGGTGGATTTCCCATGAAGATGCTCAACAGTTTCAAGCTCATCATCCTTCATTGTTGTTTCTTCTCCAGTGGATCCAATTCAAGCTTTCAGTGTTGATCATATTCCTTTCCTCGTGTCAAATGCTTTCTCATGCGGGTGCACCTCTCAATCACTCACCTCTGGCTATTCATTTGTTCTAGAGTGTTGAAGATATCTCAGAAGAATCATGTTTCCATTCTTAATCATTTCGAGTTACTTCAAGGTTTTTCTCTCATTCAAGCAATTTAATTCAACCGGTGCAATCTCTCTTTAAAATCATTTCAACGGTGTTTCTCTTGAGTGGGCCATAACCCACAGGTCTTTTCCTAGGATCTTACCCTGACTCTTCTAATTTTCCCAGAGCTTCTAAAATTCTTTTCGAAGTTTGACGAAAGAATGAATCTTCATCAGTCATATGTCCTTCTCCAAGATCTTTCAAATTTTTTTCATCGTTGGTTCAACCTTTCTAATTTTCATCCCGGAGTATCTCAACAATTCATGGTGGTGTTCTTCGTCATCATTATCGGATTTTGAAGACCGAAGAAGAGTTTTCCTCCAAATCTTATCCGTTTCTCTCAAAGATTTGTGATTCTAGCTTGATGTCATCCTCTCATAATTATTTTAGATTGTGAGAATTCTTTTCACCCATCCGGAGCAACTCAGGAGTCTTTTCAGTTTCATTCTCCCGAGCCAATCATCTCAGAATTATTCATTCTCAGCTTTCAGCTCTCGTTCTCAAATTCTTCCGGTGAATCGTTCAAATACCCTCTAATCAGTTCATGATTTATTTGTTCTCATGTATCTAAATCCCCTCAAGTATCTTCATTCGTTCTCTAATTTTTACCGGTGATTCACCCCTTTACTTCTTTCATTTTCAATTCTTACGGTGGTTCTTTCAACATTTCACTTCCTTCATTATCATATCAATTCATTTGTTGTTTCCAAATCCCACCGGTGGTTCCATCAATATCTTCTCAAGTTTGCGCTATATCTCTTTTAATTCTTTCTACGAGAATAAGTAGTATGCCAAATCCATTGCTTGTCATCAATTTAATTTGATGAAGGATAAGCATACAATAAATCTTATTCTTATTTCCTTGAGGTGATTCAATTCTTTTCTCCCGGAGATTGTTCATGATGAAGTAATTCTCGGTTCTAGTGTTTCACCTTTTCTTTTTCCGGAGTTCTAAGCTTTCTCGGTTATATTGTCGCGATGCTCCATCTAAATCATTGCAAGGCTTCACCTTGTGTTTTAAACTTCTCTTTCTTTCTATCATCCTTTTATTACCGGAGTTCTTCATGGAAGCTCTACATGGTGGTTCGTCAAGGATTTTTTTCATTCTTCAATTGTTCTTCAAGATTTCTCTCAAAGTTATGATCTGCTAAGCTATACTCAAAATTAAACATGGTGCTCAACACATGTTTTGTTTTGAGGCGTTCAAGCATTCTTCTTCTTGCATTTCGAAGTGCAATTCCTTCTACAATATCTTTTGAGGTGGTGTTATGTCACTCTTGACAATTTCCCTTCGTGATTCAAGTTGTCAAGAATGAGGTATTTTAAACCCATCATTTTCTTCCTTGGAGTTATCTTGGTATGGATTTCACCTAAAGCCTTCCCGAAGGAATGTTGCTCATTGTGGTGACTACCAATGATCCAAGTTTTCCTCCTATCCTCTCGGCGAAAGGAGTTGTCATCTCCATGTTGACCTCAGTCCAATCTATTGTTTCCGTTAGTGGCAGAATTTCGCCTCAATTTTGAGAAGTTTTCCATTAGCCCACTACAAGCTTATTCTTTTCGTTGTTGGTTTTCCAACTATTCTGTTCTAACCTTCTCGGAAGGATGCTTTCCAAGCTCACTTGTGGCAGAAGTTGGCATTTTCTTCTTCATTCTTTTATTCCAATGATCTATCTTCTATTCTTTCTTCCGGAGGCATTGTGATGTTGCTCTTTTCACTCATCATCTCGAATTGTGAGGATCGTGTTCTTTTCATGCGTATCCATTTAACCGGAGTATCATGTCCTCTTTTCAAATTATTTTCATCTTATCAAGTCTTGCATCTCTTTTCAACCGGAGTGTTGTCCGAATTTGATATTCCTTGTTCCTTATTTATCTCGTTTCAATCAGAGTGGTTTCAATTCCCTCTTGTCCATTGTGCTCATCATTCATAGCTTTGCAACCTCCAAGGTTCACATGGTATTCCTTGTTTCTGTTTTTCTACCGCAGTGCTCTCAATTGTGTTCAACTCTGTTGTGTTCTTTCTTTCAACTTTTCAACCTCTCAAGGTTCTTTGGTTTCACTCGTTTGTTAGAGAAGCAACCTAGTTTTACCGCTTATCTTCCTCTTCCGTTTCTCCCTGGTGCCATCCTAGATCTCGGGACGAGATCCTCTCGTAGTGGTGGAGTGTTGTAACGCCCCGGATACAACTTTCCATATTCGTAACTCCGACTCTTGCCATTTCCGGCTATGTGATTTATTATTTCCTCCGTGGTTGGGTTTTTGTCTGTTGTTTTGCATTTTGTTCTTGTTATGCATCTAGTCTCATGTCATCATCTGCATTTCATCCGCATGTTTTTCGAAACTTTCATCCGTTCGGGTTCCCCGGTCCTCTCGGTTGTCCGTTTGGAGTCCAGACACACTCGCACGCGCCCGCGGCACCTCCGAAATATGATTTTATAAGTGGCATAAAAATGTTCTCGGAATGGGTTGCAACTTGTCGTGCGGTCTTATTATAGTGTAGACATGCCGCCTGCCAAGTTTCGTCGCATTCGGAGTCCATTTGATAGCCCAACCGTTAAACCTACAACCGCAATATAGCCGGTCTATCGTCGGACGTTTTTCGGTATCCGGAAACAGTTGTCGGGCTGCATTTCTCCCCTCTTCTCTCAGCCCACCTGCAGCCCACCTAAAACCCCCTCCGCTCTGGACCGCCAGATCGAGATCCGAGGGTCCAAAACCCCTCCTAACCCCTCAAACCCTAGCCCTACCTATATAAGGAAGCCTCCCCTTCCATTTTTGGCAGCAGCCAACCCCCCTCCTCCAAATCCGCAGCCTGCCGCTCCCTCCTCGTTTTCAACGCCGGTGCGCTCCCCCGTCGCCACTTGTCGCCATCCCTTCGGCCAGCCGCCGCCAGCCCCCACCAGCGCCACCTCCTCCGACCAACCCAGCGGCGCCACGTCGCCACCTGACTGCGCCGCACCCAATCCCCTTGCGCCATGCGTCTCCCAGCAGGCTCCCGCCGCCGCAGGCCCGCCCAGGCCCGCGGGAAGCCCCTCCGAGCCCATCTGGGCCCGGATGTCGCCGCCGCCAGGGCCCGATTTGCCCGCTCACTTCGGTCCGCCCCGTGCGGCGCCCGTCCCCACCAACGGCGAGTGCCACCGCCTCTACGCCGCCTCGCACCCCGCCACCTCGTCGCCGGAGACGAGCTTCGTCGCCGCCGTCGACCCCAGGTGTCGCCACCCCCTGCTCGCGACCCCGCCTCCTTCCTCTTCTTCTCTCTCTCTCAGATCCCTTTCTCTCCCTCTCCACGAACCCCGCCGCACTTGGAGCTCCTCGTCGGAGTCGTTCATGCTGCCGCCGCCATCGGGAATGGTCCCCTCCGCCCCGGATCTGGAGGATCCCGTCCTCGACCCGCCTGCATCGCGCCGCCGCGCCATTGACCCCTGCCGCCGCCGCCATGCCCTAGCGGGAACAAGTAGAGGAGTCGCCCGCTCGTTGACCGCGTCACGCCTGGGCCAGCGGCCTCCAGGCCTAGCGCGCCCCTCCCGCGTGGGCCTCCCCAGCCGCAGCCGCGCCAAGGCCCAACCCAAGCCAGATCCGGCCTCGCTCGGCCTCTCCATCAGCCTGGGCCCTGGCCCAAGGGTGATCACCTCCAGCGCCCCTCTCCTGTACACTGCTGGCCCAGCCAGATTCGGCCCAGAGTAGTTTTTTTCCGTTCTGCGATTTGCTAATTATCCAGAGTTTGCATATTTACAGATTACCCCTCCATGTTCATGCATTAATAACTCTTGAACCATGCTTCATATTAAAATGTATTATATATGAAAAATGTTTAGAATTTTGTGTAGATTAATAATATGCCTTTTTCATCCAAGTTTAAAATGTTTAACTTGCTGTTTGTTTAAATTTATTAATATGCCATGTTAAAATGATTTATTTCATAACTAAATAACCGTAACTCTGTTTTAAATAAACTTTATATGTAAATGGGGTAGAAAAATGCCTAGTTTGACATGGTGCACTTTGTTTTACTGTTTAACAACTCTAAAATATGGTTTAGGGCAGAACAGTACCAAATTCATAATTTGCATGTGGGGATTTACCGGAATTGTTGGTTGTTGTTTCCGACCTCATTTAAACTTGCCTAAATAGTTAGTTTACTTTTGCTTCACCCCTTGCCATGTTTAATAACATTTAATATTGTTGGGTACAAAACCGAGAGAGAACTAAATAATTGATGTGGTGTTTTGCCAATATGCAACTCGTTGCATATTGAGCTCCTTTTAACTTGTAGTATTGTTTGTTGCATTTTGCCATGCCATGCCTTTTTAAACCGGACATGCATCATACTTGATTGTGCATCATGCCATGTTTATGCTTGTGCATTTACCATGTTGTTTGTTTCTTTCCGGTGTTGCTTCTTAGTTCCGGTAATGTTGCGATTGTGAGGATTCGTTCGACTACTTCCGTTCGTCTTCTTCATGGACTCGTTCTTCTTCCTAGCGGGATTTCAGGCAAGATGGCCGCTACCCTGGATCTCACTACTATCATTGCTATGCTAGTTGATTCGTTCTATGGCTTTGATGCGCTACCTATCATTTGCTCTTCAAGCCTCCCAAATTGCCATGAACCTCTAACCTTTGACACCCTTCCTAGCAAACCATTGCCTGGCTATGTTACCGCTTTGCTCAGCCCTCTTATAGCGTTGCTAGTTGCAGGTGAAGTTGAAGATTGCCCGTGGTGGACAGGAATTATGTTGGGATATCACAATATCTCTTATATTATTAATGCATCTATATATTTGATAAAGGGTGGAAGGCTCGGCCTTATGCCTGGTGTTTTGTTCCACTCTTGCTGCCCTAGTTTCCGTCATACCGGTGTTATGTTCCCGGATTTTGCGTTCCTTACGCGGTCGGGTGATTTATGGGACCCCCTCGACAGTTCGCTTTGAATAAAACTCCTCCAGCAAGGCCCAATGTTGGTTTTACCATTTGCCTCACCACCACCTATATTTCCCTTGGGAGTAATTAACCCAAGGGTCATCTTTATTCAGCCCCCCCCCCCCGGGCCAATGCTTGTCTAAGTGTTGGTCCGAACCAGAGCCACTTGCAGCGCCACCTCGGGGAAACTCGAGGGCTGGTTTTAGTTGTACGTAGTGTTCATCCGGTGTTGCCCTGAGAACGAGATATGTGCAGCTCCTATCAGGATGTCGGCGCATCGGGCGATCTTGCTGGTCTTATTTTATCATTGTCGAAATGTCTTGTAAACCGGGATTCCGAGTCTGATCGGGTCTTCCTGGGAGAAGGTATATCCTTTGTTGATCGCGAGAGCTTGTCATGGGCTATGTTGGGACACCCCTGCAGGGTATAATCTTTCGAAAGCCGTGCCTGCGGTTATAGGAAGATGGGAATTTGTTAATGTCCGGTTGTAGATAACTTGACACCAGATCCGAATTAAAACGCATCAACCGCGTGTGTAGCCGTGATGGTCTCTTTTCGGCGGAGTCCGGGAAGCGAACATGGTTTCTGGGTTATGTTTGACGTAAGTAGGAGTTCAGGATCACTTCTTGATCATTGCTAGCTTCACGACCGTTCCGCTTGCTCTCTTCTCGCTCTTATTTGCGTATGTTAGCCACCATATATGCTTAGTCGCTGCTGCAGCCTCACCACTTTACCCCTTCCCTTCCTTTAAGCTTTGCTAGTCTTGATACCCATGGTAATGGGATTGTTGAGTCCTCGTGGCTCACAGATTACTACAACAACAGTTGCAGGTACAGGTGTTGCGATGATCTTGATGCGAGAGCGATGTTTGATTGTCTTGGAGTTCTTCTTCTGCTTTTTCTTCGATCAAGGGATAGGTTCCAGGTCGGCAGCCTGGGCTAGCAGGGTGGATGTCGTTTGAGTTTCTGTTTGTGTTTCATCCGTAGTCGGATGATGCTCTTATGTATTGTGATGTTGTATTCGTGTGGCATTGTATGCCTTATGTATGTATCCCCATCTATTATGTAATATTGATGTAATGATATCCATCTTGCAAAAGCGTTTCAATATGCGGGTCTATCCTTGGTGGGACTTTCGAGTTCCTTTTGGATAGGGTCGCATATTGGGCGTGACATAGGAAGTATTGTTTTGTGATTGTGGATGATTATTCAATATACACTTGGGTATATTTCTTCAAGAGGAAGAGTGAGACTCAACAAACTGTCATCGACTTTGCTAATGAAGCTCAATGTCAACACAATGCAAAGATCTTGACAATAAGAAGTGACAACGGCACTGAGTTCAAGAACTACACCTTCGATGAGTTCCTTAGTGATGAGGTGATCAACCATCAATATTCCGCACCTTACACCCCTCAACAAAATGGTGTAGCGGACAGGAAGAACCGGACATTGATGGACGCGGCAAGGACCATGATGGCGGAGTTCATGTCTCCCTACAACTTTTGGGACGAAGCCATCAACACCGCTTGCCATGCATCCAATCGGCTCCATCTCCGCAAGGGATTGAACAAGACTCCATATGAGATACTTACCGGTAACAAGCCCAACCTCAAGTACTTCCAGGTGTTCGGTTGTAAGTGTTTTATTCTCAAGAAAGGTGTTCGTTTGTCTAAGTTTGAGGCTAGAGCTCATGAGGGCATATTTGTTGGTTATGCTACAAAAACTCTCATGCTTACCGTGTCCTCAACAAGTCCAGGGGACTCATTGAGGAGACGTGTAACATGGAGTTTGACGAGAATAACGGCTCCCAAGTGGAGCAAACTGGTACTTGTGATGTAGGTGATGAAATTCCTCCCAAAGCCATAAGAAGAATGGGTGTTGGTCATATCCTACCCATTGAGGAACCCCTTGTGGCCGAAGGAGAAGGACAATACTCCACTCAAGTGGAGCCATCACCAACCCAAGACCCAGACGCTTCCGAAGAACAAAGTGAAGGCCCTCAACCAAGTGAACAAGATCAAGGGCAAGATCAACCTCAAGATGGTGGTGAACCACCAAGTGATGCCCAAGGTCAAGTTCTCCCTTCCGAGCAAGTTCATGATCAAGAGCAAGCTCAAGATCAAGAACAAGCTCAAGACAACGCTCAAGATGATCAAGTTACCACTCCTCAACTCACTCCTGAGGAGGAATTGGAGCGTCGTGCCGCTAAGATCGCATCCAAGCTCACAACCAAAGATCATCTCATGATGAATGTGCTTGGAAGCTTAAGAAAGAGGGTAAGAACTCGTAGACAATTAGCAAACTATTGTGAACATCACGCGTTTGTTTCTTGTGTCGAACCCCAAAAGGTCTATGAGGCGTTCGAGGATCCGGATTAGCTCAATGCCATGCATGAAGAACTCAACAACTTTGAGCACAACAAGGTGTGGAGATTGGTGCCAAGGACAACGGGGAACCATAATGTCATTGGAACCAAGTGGATATTCAAGAACAAGCAAGATGCTCATGGAATTATCGTTCGCGACAAGGCTCGTTTGGTAGCACAAGGCTACTCGCAAGTCGAGGGTATCGACTATGGTGAAACTTTGCTCCTGTTGCTTGCCTTGAATCTATTCGTTTATTGATTGCTTATGCTTCTCATCATAACTTCAAGTTGCAAAAAATGGATGTGAAGAGTGCTTTTCTTAATGGTCCAATTAATGAGTTGGTGTATGTCAAACAACCCCCGGGGTTCGAGGATCCCTATTTCCCCGATCATGTGTACCAACTCAACAAGGCACTCTATGGCCTTAAACAAGCCCCACGTGCATGGTATGATCACCTTACCAAGTTGTTGCAAGATCATGGGTTTGAAATTGGGAAAATTGACCCCACTCTTTTTACTAAGAAGGTCAACGGGGAGTTGTTTGTATGCCAATTATATGTTGATGATATTATCTTTAGTTCCCCTAACAAAGCTTTCAATGAGGAATTTGCCGCTCTCATGACCTCGAAGTTCAAGATGTTTATGATGGGAAAGTTGAATTTCTTTCTCGGGTTCGAAATCAAGCAAAGAAGATAAGGAACCTTCATCAACCAAGCCAAATACACTCAAGACATGCTCAAGAGATTCAAGCTAAGTGATGTCAAGCCGGCCTCCACTCCAATGCCCGTCAAATGCCAACTTGACATAGATCCCAATGGTAAAGCGGTGGATCAAAAGGTATATCATTCCATGATTGGCTCCTTCCTTTACCTTTGTGCATCTAGACCGGATATCATGCTGAGTGTGGGAATTTGTGCATGGTTTCAAGCCGCACCTAAGGAAAGCCACTATGTGGCAGTCAAGCGAATCTTTCGATATTTGGCTCATACCCCAAACTTTGGCTTATGGTACCCAAGAGAAGACAACTTCAACCTTTTGGGCTATTCAGACTCAGATTGGGCGGGAGACAAAGTGGATAGGAAGTCAACCTCCGGAGGGTGCCAATTTCCTGGTTGCTCTTTGGTGAGTTGGTCTTCTAAGAAGCAAAGTTTTGTGTCTCTCTCGTCCACCGAAGCGGAGTATGTGGCCGCCGGTAGTTGTGCTCAACTTCTATGGATGAGGCAAACTTTAAAGGATTATGGTGTCATTTGTGACGAAGTGCCTCTTTGGTGTGACAATGAAAGTGCCATCAAGATCTCTCTCAACCCAGTGCAACACTTCAAGACAAAGCATATTGAGATTCGGTATCACTTCATCCGGGATCACATTAGGCGAGGGGAGATCAAGCTCAAATATGTCAACACTCATGATAACCTTGCAGATATTTTCACGAAGCCCTTGAATGAAGCAAGATTTCACGAGTTAAGGCATGAGCTAAATATCATTGATTTGAGCAATGTAGCTTGAACCCATGCACACCCCACCATACTCATCTTGATATCTTGTTTAGGTGTAGGCATGGACATAGGGGAGTGTTGTTCTCTCAATGAACTCTCCCTCCCCCCATTATGAATAAATTGATTAACTCTTTCACATTAGCTATTCTTGATGGTACTTGTGCTTCAAAGACAAGTTTTGGTCATGGCCCAAGGATAATTCTTCGCGGTGCCATACCAATTGACTCAAACATAGGTGGCTTCGGCCACCGCCCTCTCCTCTAGAGAGGTTTTGGTTAGTGTTTGTTCCTTATTGCCTTTTGCCTTCTTGTTGAGCCTCGTTTGTGTTTGAGTTGCCTCGTGTGTGTGTGTGTGTGTGTGTGTGTTTGTGTGTTTGTGTGTGTGCGTTTGCGTGTCCGGTCGCTTGAAGGTTGCTGTACAAAGGCCGTGTTTCTCCATTTTGTCGAAACGTGCACTTTATTGGTTTTACAGTACTACCGCGGCAAGCCACGGTACTACCGCTACCAATGCGGCAGTAATTTTTTACTGCCGCTGGAAGAGCGGTACTACCGCCCTGCATGCGGTACTTCCACCCGGGCGGTACTACCGCGATGACCCGCGGTACTGTCGCGCCGTCGCGAGCGGGTGGGGGTCAAGAGCGGGTAGGGGGAGTTCCAACTCCCCCATACCCATTCAACTCAGTTTCCCCACTTCGTCTCTCTCTCTCTCCTGCCCAAGAACGGTGCCGGAGGACCTCGCCGGATCTCCGTCTCCGGCCGCTCTCCTCGCATTCCGACCGGTAGGATCGATCCCCACCTCGCCCTCTTGCCATGGAACAAGGTTTCTCCCCAAATCCCTTTCTCTTTGCCTCGTAGTTTTGCTTCTAGGTTTTGGGGAGATGCATATTATTCTTGAGATTTTAGGCCAAATCTTTGCAAGAGAAGGATGTAGGAGAGTAGTAGTGCAATAGAGATGCTATTTGGTATGTTGCCACACGGTATTTTTGATCAATCGTAGTATCGATCCAAAGTTGTGGATGTTCCTAGATCTGTTTCATGCCGGATTTGATTCCGAGCGGTACTACTATACCTCCCGTGCGGTACTACCGCTCTGGCCGCATTCGCCTTGTGCGGTACTACCGCTCCTCTGGAGCAATACTACCACTCGAGGCGCAGAAGTAAAATTTTACTTCCGCTCTAGGCACAGTACTACCGTGCCATCCCGGCGCGGTACTACCGCGGCTAGAGCAGCAGTAAACTTTTACTTCTACTTAGAGGTGAGGTACTACCATTGACTTCGAAACTACCTTGTTGCGACTATCCATTCTTATTTCTACGTGTTCCATTTGTTTTGGCTATGGTCTTTGCATTGATCCTTCTCGTTTCTCTCGTGTGTTCTTGTGTTGTGTGTCATAGGTGGTGGCTCCAATGTCCGTCGCTCGAACCCAAGCCGCGACACGAGCTCCAAGCATCTGTGCAATCAAGAAGCACCAGAGGGCTCCAATGCCCAACATTGCAGTGTCAAGAAGACCACCAACAGGTACAAGGAGCCAGTTCTTGGCATGGATGAGATGCCTCTATCTGAGTTCATCATTCGAAGGAGGATCAATCCCTATGTGAACCCTTGTGAGAATGTCAGAGGGAATGAGTTGTTCTAGACCAAGCAGCAAAATCTCATATACACCAATGTGATCAAGTCCAAGCACAACCTCTATGTTCCCATGCAATCGATTGATATGAATCATCTGAGGAAGGACCGGAACTACTTTGGTGAGGCACTGGACTTGGTGGAGCATTTTGGCATTGAAGACTTCGTCACGTTCCATATGAACTTTGACCCGGAGCTCATGGCGCGGTCTTTTGCCTCCGTCTACTTCCACACAGATGGGGAGTGGACTATCTCTTGGATGACCAATGGGAAGAAGTTGTCTGCTACTTGGAAGGAATTTATGATGCTGCTGCATGTCCGTGATGAGGGGCTTGATGTGCCCGTTGGTGCCCACCCTCACGGCAACGCCGAGTCCGCCAACAAGGACAAGCTTATGTCGTTTCTTGTGGAGAAGAATCTACCCAATGGCACTCAGTCTTGGGTGCTCAACCCCTTCCTTGATGTCATGCATCGAATCTTCTGCAACACTCTCTTTCCACGCGTCGGTGATAAAGATAAGGTGCATGCTTATCTCGTGGATATGATGCTTCTGTGTGACGACGCGCGCCATCATGCTGCCCAGCCTCTGGACATCTCTCATATCATGTGGAATGAGCTCAGGTTTGCGGTATACAATTGCAAAGTTCCCATCTATGGTCCATACCTGCACCTTCTGATCTCGAAGACTTGGGAAAAGATGTTTCCGGAGGAAGACTTTTCTGCCCCAAACTGGATTCACCACGAGCCTATCAAGCTGCGTCAGAAGAACAAGTGGGCCAATACCACTACCAGGGCTGAGGCTGAGGCTGCTAGGATGAATGTGGATGAGGACGAGGTTGAGGAGGAGGAGGAGGCTGAGGATAGTTCTGCTGGGTATGCTCCTCCATCTACTAAGCCCTCTTGGGCTAAGAAGCTAAAGGCAAAGATGAAGACCCTATTCTGTATGCAAGCCAAGGGGCAGTATAGGACCCATGTTGCTACCAAGGAGAGTTGCCAACACGACAAGAGGATCTTGAGGACATTCGGCGAGATCGTGGAGAGCGGGTCAGAGGTGAACATCACTTTGGAGGCTGAATGGATAGCCAAGCAGGGCTATCAGTGGACCGAGTCAGAGGACGAGACCATCCCAGCTGCCGAGTCCGGTGAGGAGCGTGTTGAGTGATCTCTGCAGAGGATGCTACCACCTGTGTTGTAGGTGCCCTCTCTGCCTTTTTGGTGTCTCGATGCCAAAGGGGGAGGGAGCGTAGGATTTGCTTTCGTGTCTCTTTTTTTGTTTAATTGGACCTTCGTTTGTGTTGCTTTGTGCTCGTGAGACCCGGTACCCTATCATATGGTGTAAGACATATGCACTCTATCTTATCTTATTGTCTTCCATGCTTAGTAGTTCGTGAGCCTATGCTATCTTGTGCCCTTTACTTTATGCGCATATTCATTACCTTGCCTACATGCTTAGTGTTATTTATATTGTTGCAAGGAATGCTTTATCTACAAAATATAGGGAGAGTGTTGATCCTAGCATGTGTGACGTGCAGTCCAAAGCAATTATATAGAGTGCACACATCTAGGGGGAGCCTGTCTATATTTTGTGCGGACTAATCGTGTGCATTGAGCATTTCGGATATCTCATGTTTAGGCACAAGACGATTCGTTGCCCCTTGGAGCCTAGTGAAGACGGCGTTTCTCTATGTTTCTTTTCGATGGATTTGAGTCATAGGAAAGCCTACTATTAAGAGGGGGTCCACTTTGGAAAGGTTAGGGCGGAATCAACATGTACATGTCTGTTCCTTTGCACCACCTTTCCTTTGCCTCTTTGGAGCACCGACGGTCTATCTGTGTCTTTGAAAAATGAAGGACTCCTAGTGTTATTGAGCTGTGGCATACGGTAGTACTGCTCAAGGGAGCAGTAGTACCACAGAGGACCACGGTAGTACCGGCCAAGGATGCGGTAGTACCGTGACCTTTGGCCTAGCACAACAACACGAGCGAAAGTAGGGGCGGATGTAATTTTTTACATCCGCGCCCTATGCGGTAGTACTACTCCCTGGATGCGGTAGTTCCATGTTAGATTTTTGCATAGATTGAAACTTAGCAGAAGTAGCCATAGATGTATTTTTCTTCGTTCGTGCCTTCCCAGCCCAGACAAACCCTGCCTTGCGGTAGTACCGCAAGGGCGAGCGGTAGTATTGCTCCAGCAGTTCTACTGCTCTTTGCTTCAATGCAACAGGGCTGGTCTAGCTCCTACCGTGCAAGCAGTAGTACGGTAGTGCCTCACGGTAGTACCGCAGCCCTTGCGGTAGTACCGCATGTCTGGTGCGGTAGTACCGCATGTCGCGGGCTGGATAAGTGGGTAATGGTTGGATTTGTCCTATCACTATATAAGGGGAGTCTTCTTCTCCGAGTTGACTACCTCTTCCATCCCTGAACTCCATTGTTGCTCTAAGCTCTATTTTCACTCGATCTCTCTCCCTAGCCAATCAAACTTGTTGATTCTCTAGGGATTGGTTGAGAAGGCCTCGATCTACACTTCCACCAAGAGAAATTGATTCCCCCGACTAATCCCTTGCGGATCTTGGTACTCTTGGGTGTTTGAGCACCCTAGATGGTTAAGGTCACCGCGGAGCCATAGTCCATTGTGGTGAAGCTTCATGGTGTCGTTGAGAGCCTCCAATTAAGTTGTGGAGATTTCCCCAACCCTTTTTGTAAAGGTTCGGTCGCCGCCTCGAAGGGCACCAATAGTGGAATCACGGCATCTCGCATTGTGTGAGGGCGTGAGGAGAATATGGTGGCCCTAGTGGCTTCTTGGGGAGCATTGTGCCTCCACACAGCTCCAACGAAGACGTACTTCTCCCCAAAGGGAAGCAACTTCGGTGACACATCCTCGTCTCTATCGACTCCACTTTTGGTTATCTCTCACCTTTACTTGTGCAAGCTTATATTGCATTCTATCCCTTGCTTGTTTGTATGTTTGTTGTTGTTACATCATATAGGTTGCTCACCTAGTTGCATATCTATACAACCTACTTTGATACAAACTTTAATTTGGTAAAGAAAAGCTAAAAATTGTTAGTTGCCTATTCACCTGTGACGCCCCCGATTTAATCGTACACTAATCATGCACGCAAATGTGTACGATCAAGATCAGGGACTCACGGGAAGATATCACAACACAACTCTAAAACATAAATAAGTCATACAAGCATCATAATACAAGCCAGGGGCCTCGAGGGCTCGAATACAAGTGCTCGATCATAGACGAGTCAGCGGAAGCAACAATATCTGAGTACAGACATAAGTTAAACAAGTTGCCATAAGATGGCTAGCACAAACTGGGATACAGATCGAAAGAGACGCAGGCCTCCTGCCTGGGATCCTCCTAACTACTCCTGGTCGTCGTCGTCAGCCTGCACGTAGTAGTAGGCACCTCCAATGTAGTAGGGGTCGTCATCGACGGTGGCGTCTGGCTCCTGGACTCCAGCATCTGGTTGCGACAACCAGAAAGAAAGGAAAGGGGAAAAAGTGGGGAGAAAGCAACCGTGAGTACTCATCCAAAGTACTCGCAAGCAAGGAACTACACTACATATGCATGGATATATGTGTAAGGAGGCCATATCGGTGGACTGAACTGCAGAATGCCAGAATAAGAGGGGGATAGCTAATCCTGTCGAAGACTACGCTTCTGGCAGCCTCCGTCTTGCAGCATGTAGAAGAGAGTAGATTGAAGTCCTCCAAGTAGCATCTCTAAGTAGCATCTCCAAGTAGCATCTCCAGTAGCATCTCCAGTGGCATCGCATAGCATAATCCTATCCGGCAATCCTCTCCTCATCGCCCTGCGGAAAAGCGATCACCGGGTTGTCTGTGGAACTTGGAAGGGTGTGTTTTATTAAGTATCCGGTTCTAGTTGTCATAAGGTCAAGGTACAACTCCAAGTCGTCCTGTTACCGAAGATCACGGCTATTCGAATAGATTAACTTCCCTGCAGGGGTGCACCACATAACCCAACACGCTTGATCCCATTTGGCCGGACACACTTTCCTGGGTCATGCCCGGCCGCGGCAGATCAACACGTCGCAGCCCCACCTAGGCACAACAGAGAGGCCACCACACCGGTCTAAACCTAAGCGCACAGGGGTCTGGGCCCATCGCCCATAGCACACCTGCACGTTGCGAGGGCGGCCGAAAGCAGACCTAGCCTAGTGGCGTTCCAGTCCAATTCGGCGCGCGCCGCTCCGTCGCTGACGTCTGAAGTGCTTCGGCTGATACCACGACGTCGGGATACCCATAACTACTCCCACGTAGATGGTTAGTGCGTATAGGCTCGTAGCCGACTCAGATCAAATACCAAGATCTCGTTAAGCGTGTTAAGTATCCGCGAACGCCGAACAGGGCCAGGCCCACCTGTCTCCTAGGTGGTCTCAACCTGCCCTGTCGCTCCGCCACAAAGTAACAGTCGAGGGCCGTCGGGAACCCAGGCCCACCTCTACCGGGATGGAGCCACCTGTCCTTTCAGCCCCCTCGTCAGAATCACTTGCGGGTACTCAAAGAGCTGACCCGACTTTAGTCACCATCTGTATAGTATGTATGTATGTATAGTATATACCCGTGATCACCTCCCAAGTGATCACGGCCCGATAGTATAGCAAGGCAGACTGACAAGAATGTAGGGCCAATGATGATAAACTAGCATCCTATACTAAGTATTTAGGATTTAAGATAAGGTATCAACAAATGTAGCGACAATGTCAGGCTATGCATCAGAATAGGATTAACGAAAGCAGTAACATGCTACACTACTCTAATGCAAGCAGTATAGAGGAGAATAGGCGATATCTGGTGATCAAGGGGGGGGGCTTGCCTGGTTGCTCTGGCAAGAGAGAGGGGTCGTCAACTCCGTAGTCGAACTGGGCAGCAGCAGCGTCGGTCTCGTAGTCTACCGAAGAGAAGAGGGGGAAGAAACAATAAATACAGTGCAAACATAAGCAAGACGACGCAAGACATGACAAAGAGCGGTGCTAGGTGTGTTCTAACGCAGTATGGGGTGATGCTGGCGAAGGGGGAAATCGTCCGGGAAAGTATTCCCGGTGTTCCGTGTTTTCGGGCAGAGGAGCCGAAGGGGGAAAGTTGCGGGTTCGATAGGTTAGGGGTGTGTGGCGGACGAACGGACCGCGAATCCGGATTCGTCTCGTCGTTCTGAGCAACTTTCATGTAGAAAGTATTTTAATCCGAGTTACGGATTAAAAGATATGATTTTCTAAAGATTTTATTTATTTTCTGGAATTTAATTAATTATTTAATTAATTCGAAAAACAGATTAATGACATCAGCATGATGTCATGCTGACATCAGCAGTCAACAGAGTTGACGTGGTCAACCTGACATGTGGGTCCAGTGGGACCCACCTGTCATTCTCTGTTTAGGTTAATTACAGATTAGTTAATTTAATTACTATTTAATTAACCTAACTAGTTAACTAAATTAATTAAACCGGATTAATTAACTTAATTAATTCATTAGATAATTAATTAATTAATAATTAATTTTATTAAATCATTTTTATTTTTATTAATTATATTTATTTTAATTACTTTTTTTTGTTATATATATATTTTTTAATCCCTCTTTTTTTTGTTCTGGGGCGTGGGCCCCATGTGTCTGTGGCCCAGAGGGGCCTTAGCGGGCGTCGGTCTTGGCGGGTTCGGGCGCAGGCGCACCCGAACGGGCGCTCGCCCGTTGAGGGTGCAGCGGAACGAGGCCGCATGGGAGGCACGAGCGCTCGCGCGCGGCAATGGCCGGCGGAGGTCGGCGGCGGTAGCAGCGGGCGACGCGGGAGCAGCAAACGAGGTCGACGGGTGGGGAACGTCGACGACGGGGAGACGGGGCGCGAGTGGGCGGCTGGGCGCAGTAGTGACGGACGAGGCCAGCACACACACAGGCAGGGGCGTGCACGAACGGACGGAGCTCGGGAGTGGCGGCTACGGCAAGGGATTGAAGGGAATGGCGGGGAACGGACGAGGCTCACAGGGAGGAGGTCGATGGAGAGCTCGACACGGCCAGGGAGGCACCGGGGCGACGTGTCAACGGCGATGACCGGCGGGGCAGGAGAAGGCCTGCGGGCGCGAGGGCGCTCGCCGGGGCATGGCCACAACTTGGCCAGGGGGAACGGGGAAGGCTGGCGCCGGCCAGCGGCGGCGCGAGGGTAGAGGTCGCGCCTGCTGGCGGTGGCCTTCGTTCGCGGGCGCGCCAGGAGGAGGGGCTCGATCCAAATCGGGAAAGGAGGGAGGGGGGTCAGGGGAAGTGTGGGGATCGGGCTAGGGTTTTGGTCGCCCAGGGGGTTATGGGGGGGGGGACCGGGGTGGGCCGGCCTGGCCGGTTGGGACGTGGGGCGGCCTGGTGGCCAGCTGGGCCACGAGGCCCAGCGGGGGGGGGGGGGCTTTTCTGTTTTTATTTCTTTTGTTCTATTTTTGTTTATTATTCCTTTTCTATTTTCTGTTTTATTTTGGTTCCTCTTTTATTTTAGTTTTATAACTATAAAAGTGGTCCCTAATTTAGTGTTAGTAATTAGCTACTACCACATAAGTTTGGGCAACAAAATAAATTAGTTTAATATTTTATCTATTGTAAAAGGCATTCAACTAATCGTCTTTGCTACTGTTTAAAACATTTTAGATTATTTTACACTTTTATAAAAGTGTGGTTTCTCCACCATACTTACTTATGCATTATTTGGCTCACTCCGAACAAATTTAGTTTCAATATTTGAAATCTTTTATTGTTTGCTTGATTTTGAATTTGAACGCGAATCGGTTTCGAACTAACGCGAGATTAGCAACTATAATCGAGGCGATGTGGCATCACTAGCAGAGGATCACTGTAGCTTAATTACCCGGGCGTCACAATTCTCCTCCACTACAAGAAATCTCGTCCCGAGATTTAAGAGGGGGTATAAGGGGGAAGGTCTGGTTACGAAATCCTAACGAATCTTCTCAGTCTTGGTTGCTCTTCTCGAAGAGGTCGACCCATTATATTGATGTCTTCCTTTCTCTGCTTCAGGTCACCATGATGAAGTCATCATCCTTTCTTCGGAAATTTCATCGTACTAACGAAAGATTAAGGGGGTATACCGAAGAATGGATCTCTGCAGGGTAGATTATTTGGTAGACAACAACGAGGAAGGTGGCGGAAAGTAACTCTCGAATCGAAATTCAAGACAATATCGAGAGCAAAGCAAGAAGGTGCAAAATAGAAGTTTCAAGCGCATAGGCAATCGTTCGTTGCCTGAAGCGAAGTGTGAAAGGGGTTCAGAGCAATGGGAATAAGTATTGCGTCTGATACCAGATTGATGATCTCATCGGAAGGTGGCTCGTGAATTACACACGAGGCCACGCGTGAGGAATAACTTTGGGAACAGGGGGTGTACAGGAGAGTCAGGTTTCGATCCTGTGGAACTGTGGGTTATGGGCCCACCATGTGGTTAAAAGTAGAAAGGTTGGTGACATCTTGCACGATCATGTAAGCTAGGCATGTCAGAGGAGAGTCTGAGGGTCATGTCGGCAACAACATAGGTACCAAGGGCGAGGGACGAAGAGAACCATTTTCCTGCTCGTTGAACGAGGCGGACCAATAGGCAAGGTTCTCGTCCATCGGTGGTTACCGGAATGTCATCAACAATAGTAATAGGGTCTTACTTACAGAGTTGTACCTCGAGGTGTTTGCACAGCAGTGGATTTTTACTGCTTAGATTATATAGATCACAAGAATGTCAAACACAACAATGGAAAGGAAAATATGAATATCAGATTAAACAGAACAATGGAAAGGAAAATGTGTTAAAACGCATAATTCAAGGGTATATCCTTCCCAAGGACAAGCAGAGCATGATATCCATGTCAGGATATAATGTAGAAAACTCTTTAGGTAGGGGACAGAATTTTCATGACATTGCCCATACAACGGTGTTTGGGTAATTGAGCAAGAAACATTTAGCATTGGGCTTCAATGTACTTGTTGAAAATCAGAGTACCACAAACATGCTTCGAGATAGCATCGACATGGTCTTCGAGCAAAGGTCAGACTTTGGAAACATGAAGG
This sequence comes from Triticum aestivum, assembly GCF_018294505.1. Lineage (NCBI taxonomy): Eukaryota > Viridiplantae > Streptophyta > Magnoliopsida > Poales > Poaceae > Triticum > Triticum aestivum. The sequence goes on from NC_057801.1 coordinate 415,483,436, forward strand.
ATCCATCAGGAATAACTTGTAGAATAAGTCTTACAATTTCCTCATGGATGAATGGATAACCTTGCTGAAAAGGAATCTATAATGATAGGTCCTCCAGCCGGGGGGGGTGCTAGGCATGACATCATGTTACCGGGTCATCAAAGGATCATCATCATAACTCTTGGAAAGTTGTCCCAACCATCATATCCGACCGAGATTCAGATCCGATGGGTGTCAGGATACCTCAGACTTAGGATTCCTGAGAAGAAAAGGTGCAACGCAAATTGACGAGACGACATTGTAAGATTCTCGGGGAAATGAACTATGACGGGATTTCCGTTAACAAGAGTTCATCATTAACCCAAGGAGAGGACAAGGAGGTGTCTGGTGAACTCAATGGCAATTCATCGAGATTTCCAAAAGATGGATTTCCACAATTATGTGAACAAGGAGATAACATTTGTCAGATCAAATGAGAACATGGTGTATGCTCGAGGAGAACATACACAGTTAAGCATTGGATGAGAGGTGCACCGGGAATATGGGCTGGGTTGCACGACCAATGCCGGAATGATGATTCAATAATCAATAGTCTAAGAATGAACGACCGACCATTAACTTCAAAGCAATAGGGTTGCTAGAAGGAAAGAATACAAACAACACCGTTCACTTGTTGGAATTAACACGGGGACCAAGAAAGAATGGTGACGGTGAGAAGTATTTCTATCTCAAGAATTCTCAAGAGGTGGAACAAATCTCAGAACATTCTTGACATAAAGGATGGTAATACTCCAAGGTAAATAAGAACAATTGCTGGATAGCAAGGAACTCAAGGTATAACACCAAACATGAACAAGCTTGTGTTGGTGGGAGGGATAAGGTGGTCGACGATAATACAATTCATCGAGGGCAAGGATGGTATTTCTCATCATGAATTCAATTGATATCCTGGATGAGCTCAGAATGTTGATGATCACGACACCTTTGTCGCGAGAGTTCATGAAGATGTAATCGATCGGTAACGACATCAAGTCAAGTAATGATGAAGTGAAAGGTTATTGGAACCAAGGGTACGACACAAACTCGAAACCAAGCTTGTTGTTCAAGGCGAAATGATATGACGATGAGGATCGACAAAAGGTTAGTTCATCGTCGAAAATTGGTGCTCCAAGAATAAGGACCAGGTAACACGGTTAGAATCGTCACGACAATGATATAGCCAAACAGGCTAGGAATGGCGTGATCGGGTACAAACTCCTACTTATAGAAGCTTACTGAAGAGTTGTTGAACCGAAGAGCGGACTCGGTTCAGCTATCGGTGTCTTTGAGTGTTCAATAACTCAGAGCCCGCGAAAAATTGGAATCAGTGGGAAGGTAGCACTTGATGAAGAACTCATAAAAAGTTATGCAGTTCCATGATAATCTCGAGATACCAGGGGGGTAATACTCGACGACAGATCAAAGTAGAGGTTGTACCGGGGTATTGATCCACAGAAGACAAGTGCTTACACTTGCATCGAAAATGGTATTTAAAGGAGAACATGGTCGAAACCACGATTGTAAAAGGCCATACCCCAGATATAAGATGAACTTATATCAAGGGAATAATTAATTTTAAAAGAAGCTTTGATGAGAAGATGTACATCGGGTCCATGGGCATGAACACAAAGTTCAAGGTCGACTCCCACTTCTCCAATGCACAACCTTTCATTCACTTCTCTCGTTCGATGAAGTTGCAGTGTTGAAATTTTATCTGGTGAAGCACCAGAAGAGTAAGACTCGTGAAAACTTTCGGGTTCACACGGTTTAGAGAAGGCATATGTTCAACCCATAGGGGCTTCTTAGAAACATATACCAAAATCTTTAGAAGTAATTAACTCAACCTCGAAGGCAGAGCATGGTTGAGAAAGCAGACGATACAATTTACCAAAGGCATTATGTATCCAAGAAAAGGCTCACAAGTTTATTGAATATGAAGGGCATTGTCAGATAAAATCCAACAAAGGATCTGGTGGTCCACAAGGGATCTGACGTGAGCATCAGTACTCAACTAGAGGAAGCAGATTATAGAAACAACTGACTAACTCAATGGTCAAATGCAAAGGAATTATGATTTCCAAATCAAAAGATCAGAAGCAATGCTCTGATTAGGGGTGGACAAGTTGAATAGCCTTAGGGTACAATCAAAGACAATTGGATTGGTCGAGAACCAATTCCAGTTAAAAGAATGGAAGCTCAGCCGGAAAGGTAATTTATAAGGATCAATGATGATTGCGTGTATTCGCAACATATTGAGTCAACAGACTCAAAATGATAATGACAGGGAATGTCAATAAGATTTCTATACTTATGGGATTAATCATAATGAAAGCAAACAAGAAATTCCAGAGCAATAGGTTGCTGAGGATTTTCGGAATATCGGTTGGTAATTCGAAGACTTTTGTGTAACACATGAACAACCGAGGGATGGGCAGATACTCGATAAATGCGAGAATTAACCGTAGGGGTATTCAAGTGACAAGAACAGCAAGGCAGTAAGCTCAAGGGATTATCGAAACCACGACGAGTTTCTCAGGGTATCTTGTAATAACAAGACCACTGGGGATGAATGTAAGAATAACAAATGTAAGTAGTTATCCATAAGGGTTTGCGGTGGAAGGTGAATTGCAAACGCGATGAATACAAGTTCTCGGGTTAACAGCGGAGAGTATCTTCAGGGTCTTCTGGTGCAGCAGACGATCATCAGTAATAAGGGGCTCTCCGGGTGAAAATGATAACGAGATCCTAATGTTAGATTTAGTAAAATTCATTTAACCCGAATAGAAGAGATGTCAGAGTCCCAGAGTATAGGTCGAGGAATAAAAGATCCTAATACCACCCAATGGCGACGTGTGCCCGTAAGACACACAGCCATGTTAGTAAAAGTTTTATAAAGTCTAGACTCGACTTCGGCCAAGGAGTTGGAAGGGGGATTCCTACAGGCAGTCGGCTCTGATACCAACTTGTGACGCCCCCGATTTAATCGTACACTAATCATGCACGCAAATGTGTACGATCAAGATCAGGGACTCACGGGAAGATATCACAACACAACTCTAAAACATAAATAAGTCATACAAGCATCATAATACAAGCCAGGGGCCTCGAGGGCTCGAATACAAGTGCTCGATCATAGACGAGTCAGCGGAAGCAACAATATCTGAGTACAGACATAAGTTAAACAAGTTGCCATAAGATGGCTAGCACAAACTGGGATACAGATCGAAAGAGACGCAGGCCTCCTGCCTGGGATCCTCCTAACTACTCCTGGTCGTCGTCGTCAGCCTGCACGTAGTAGTAGGCACCTCCAATGTAGTAGGGGTCGTCATCGACGGTGGCGTCTGGCTCCTGGACTCCAGCATCTGGTTGCGACAACCAGAAAGAAAGGAAAGGGGAAAAAGTGGGGAGAAAGCAACCGTGAGTACTCATCCAAAGTACTCGCAAGCAAGGAACTACACTACATATGCATGGATATATGTGTAAGGAGGCCATATCGGTGGACTGAACTGCAGAATGCCAGAATAAGAGGGGGATAGCTAATCCTGTCGAAGACTACGCTTCTGGCAGCCTCCGTCTTGCAGCATGTAGAAGAGAGTAGATTGAAGTCCTCCAAGTAGCATCTCTAAGTAGCATCTCCAAGTAGCATCTCCAGTAGCATCTCCAGTGGCATCGCATAGCATAATCCTATCCGGCAATCCTCTCCTCGTCGCCCTGCGGAAAAGCGATCACCGGGTTGTCTGTGGAACTTGGAAGGGTGTGTTTTATTAAGTATCCGGTTCTAGTTGTCATAAGGTCAAGGTACAACTCCAAGTCGTCCTGTTACCGAAGATCACGGCTATTCGAATAGATTAACTTCCCTGCAGGGGTGCACCACATAACCCAACACGCTTGATCCCATTTGGCCGGACACACTTTCCTGGGTCATGCCCGGCCGCGGCAGATCAACACGTCGCAGCCCCACCTAGGCACAACAGAGAGGCCACCACGCCGGTCTAAACCTAAGCGCACAGGGGTCTGGGCCCATCGCCCATAGCACACCTGCACGTTGCGAGGGCGGCCGAAAGCAGACCTAGCCTAGTGGCGTTCCAGTCCAATTCGGCGCGCGCCGCTCCGTCGCTGACGTCTGAAGTGCTTGGCTGATACCACGACGTCGGGATACCCATAACTACTCCCACGTAGATGGTTAGTGCGTATAGGCTCGTAGCCGACTCAGATCAAATACCAAGATCTCGTTAAGCATGTTAGGTATCCGCGAACGCCGAACAGGGCCAGGCCCACCTGTCTCCTAGGTGGTCTCAACCTGCCCTGTCGCTCGGCCACAAAGTAACAGTCGAGGGCCGTCGGGAACCCAGGCCCACCTCTACCGGGATGGAGCCACCTGTCCTTTCAGCCCCCTCGTCAGAATCACTTGCGGGTACTCAAAGAGCTGACCCGACTTTAGTCACCATCTGTATAGTATGTATGTATGTATAGTATATACCCGTGATCACCTCCCAAGTGATCACGGCCCGATAGTATAGCAAGGTAGACTGACAAGAATGTAGGGCCAATGATGATAAACTAGCATCCTATACTAAGTATTTAGGATTGCAGGTAAGGTATCAACAAATGTAGCGACAATGTCAGGCTATGCATCAGAATAGGATTAACGAAAGCAGTAACATGCTACACTACTCTAATGCAAGCAGTATAGAGGAGAATAGGCGATATCTGGTGATCAAGGGGGGGGGCTTGCCTGGTTGCTCTGGCAAGAGAGAGGGGTCGTCAACTCCGTAGTCGAACTGGGCAGGAGCAGCGTCAGTCTCGTAGTCTACCGAAGAGAAGAGGGGGAAGAAACAATAAATACAGTGCAAACATAAGCAAGACGACGCAAGACATGACAAAGAGTGGTGCTAGGTGTGTTCTAACGCAGTATGGGGTGATGCTGGCGAAGGGGGAAATCATCCGGGAAAGTATTCCCGGTGTTCCGTGTTTTCGGGCAGAGGAGCCGAAGGGGGAAAGTTGCAGGTTCGATAGGTTAGGGGTGTGTGGCGGACGAACGGACTAAAAGATATGATTTTCATGTAGAAAGTATTTTAATCCGAGTTACGGATTAAAAGATATGATTTTCTAAAGATTTTATTTATTTTCTGGAATTTAATTAATTATTTAATTAATTCGAAAAACAGATTAATGACATCAGCATGATGTCATGCTGACATCAGCAGTCAACAGAGTTGACGTGGTCAACCTGACATGTGGGTCCAGTGGGACCCACCTGTCATTCTCTGTTTAGGTTAATTACAGATTAGTTAATTTAATTACTATTTAATTAACCTAACTAGTTAACTAAATTAATTAAACCGGATTAATTAACTTAATTAATTCATTAGATAATTAATTAATTAATAATTAATTTTATTAAATCATTTTTATTTTTATTAATTATATTTATTTTAATTACTTTTTTTTGTTATATATATTTTTTTTAATCCCTCTTTTTTTTTGTTCTGGGGCGTGGGCCCCATGTGTCTGTGGCCCAGAGGGGCCTTAGCGGGCGTCGGTGTTGGCGGGTTCGGGCGCAGGCGCACCCGAACGGGCGCTCGCCCGTTGAGGGTGCAGCGGAACGAGGCCGCATGGGAGGCACGAGCGCTCGTGCGCGGCAATGGCCGGCGGAGGTCGGCGGCGGTAGCAGCGGGCGACGCAGGAGCAGCAAACGAGGTCGACGGGTGGGGAACGTCGACGACGGGGAGACGGGGCGCGAGTGGGCGGCTGGGCGCGGTAGTGACGGACGAGGCCAGCACACACACACAGGCAGGGGCGTGCACGAACGGACGGAGCTCGGGAGTGGCGGCTACGGCAAGGGATTGAAGGGAATGGCGGGGAACGGACGAGGCTCACAGGGAGGAGGTCGATGGAGAGCTCGACACGGCCGGGGAGGCACCGGGGCGACGGGTCAACGGCGATGACCGGCGGGGCAGGAGAAGGCCTGCGGGCGCGAGGGCGCTCGCCGGGGCATGGCCACAACTTGGCCAGGGGGAACGGGGAAGGCTGGCGCCGGCCAGCGGCGGCGCGAGGGCAGAGGTCGCGCCTGCTGGCGGCGGCCTTCGTTCGCGGGCGCGCCAGGAGGAGGGGCTCGATCCAGATCGGGAAAGGAGGGAGGGGGATCAGGGGAAGTGTGGGGATCGGGCTAGGGTTTTGGTCGCCCAGGGGGTTATGGGGGGGACCGGGGTGGGCCGGCCTGGCCGGTTGGGACGTGGGGCGGCCTGGTGGCCAGCTGGGCCACGAGGCCCAGCGGGGGGGGGGGGGGCTTTTCTGTTTTTATTTCTTTTGTTCTATTTTTGTTTATTATTCCTTTTCTATTTTCTGTTTTATTTTGGTTCCTCTTTTATTTTAGTTTTATAACTATAAAAGTAGTCCCTAATTTAGTGTTAGTAATTAGCTACTACCACATAAGTTTGGGCAACAAAATAAATTAGTTTAATATTTTATCTATTGTAAAAGGCATTCAACTAATCGTCTTTGCTACTGTTTAAAAACATTTTAGATTATTTTACACTTTTATAAAAGTGTGGTTTCTCCACCATACTTACTTATGCATTATTTGGCTCACTCCGAACAATTTTAGTTTCAATATTTGAAATCTTTTATTGTTTGCTTGATTTTGAATTTGAACGCGAATCGGTTTCGAACTAACGCAAGATTAGCAACTATAATCGAGGTGACGTGGCATCACTAGCAGAGGATCACTGTAGCTTAATTACCCGGGCGTCACAATTCTCCTCCACTACAAGAAATCTCGTCCCGAGATTTAAGAGGGGGTATAAGGGGGAAGGTCTGGTTACGAAATCCTAACGAATCTTCTCAGTCTTGGTTGCTCTTCTCGAAGAGGTCGACCCATTATATTGATGTCTTCCTTTCTCTGCTTCAGGTCACCATGATGAAGTCATCATCCTTTCTTCGGAAATTTCATCGTACTAACGAAAGATTAAGGGGGTATAGCGAAGAATGGATCTCTGCAGGGTAGATTATTTGGTAGACAACAACGAGGAAGGTGGCGGAAAGTAACTCTCGAATCGAAATTCAAGACAATATCGAGAGCAAAGCAAGAAGGTGCAAAATAGAAGTTTCAAGCGCATAGGCAATCGTTCGTTGCCTGAAGCGAAGTGTGAAAGGGGTTCAGAGCAATGGGAATAAGTATTGCGTCTGATACCAGATTGATGATCTCATCGGAAGGTGGCTCGTGAATTACACACGAGGCCACGCGTGAGGAATAACTTTGGGAACAGGGGGTGTACAGGAGAGTCAGGTTTCGATCCTGTGGAACTGTGGGTTATGGGCCCACCATGTGGTTAAAAGTAGAAAGGTTGGTGACATCTTGCACGATCATGTAAGCTAGGCATGTCAGAGGAGAGTCTGAGGGTCATGTCGGCAACAACATAGGTACCAAGGGCGAGGGACGAAGAGAACCATTTTCCTGCTCGTTGAACGAGGCGGACCAATAGGCAAGGTTCTCGTCCATCGGTGGTTACCGGAATGTCATCAACAATAGTAATAGGGTCTTATTTACAGAGTTGTACCTCGAGGTGTTTGCACAGCAGTGGATTTTTACTGCTTAGATTATATAGATCACAAGAATGTCAAACACAACAATGGAAAGGAACCCCTCTAGTCAACTATATCGATCCTCCTCCACCGAGTACCCCGTCATCCTTCTTGCTCTAAAAAATGACATGAGGTTCAAAAATAAGCTTAATGGCATTTGATCGGGCATGGTGTCCGCCATGGATGGCGTCAATAGGGGGCGAAGTGTACCTAGCTACGGACATATACTTGTTGGACGTTGACGTAGTACAAGGCAAGCGGGTGTGTGGGTGGGGGCTAGACGTCCGGCAATGTCTGGGTGTTGGTCGAAGAGGTAGAACGGATGCGTTGGAGGATGAGGGTACGGATGCAAAGCAAGGGGGACAAAGTAGAAGTGGAAGAGAATGGACCGGGAGGTGGGTTTCAGTGGGCCAGAGGAGTTGGAGTCCTACGTGGAGGCGGTCCAGACCCCGCAAAGCCCCATCCTAAATGTTCGGACCGCTCTGCGGACCGATTGAGTACCATGTTGGATGGCATAATGGGTCCGGATGGTTAGGTTTGAACAGATGCGGGCGTTTTGAGGATTGATGTTAGATGCCCTAAAACGTCATTTAGAAAAATTGAACTTTTCTCCCCTTCTACACAAACGGCTGCCTGGTTGGCGCCAAGAAGAAACCATGGCCCGGATTGCGGCCTGCCAAATCGGTGAGTGGACAGTAGCAGGCCGAGGCCCCTCCCTGCAGTTACACCTTGTGTCGGCTTCTCCCTAACAGTAAAACAATGTGCTCCTTTATTGTTGGCAGGGAGTAAAATGGCGTGCTCCTAACAGTGTGGTAGTACAGTCCTTGGTGGGGATCGCTCGATCGCTCGTTCACATACATTGATTTGGACTCTGTTGAAAACTTGGGAATTGGGAAGAAAAATGGTAGTAGTACAGTGGTCACCGGCCATTCTTTGGAATTTATACGCATGTAAGAGCAAAGAATTGAGAAATTCTAGGTACAATTTAGAGCAACTCCAAGGCGGCAGCACATTTCGTCTGCGTGCGTCCGTTTGGATCGTGGCGGCCAGAAAATTCAGCCCAACGCGCCGACCCAAAACAGACAAGCGTCCATTTTTTGTCCGCCTGCCGACCAATTTCCGGGCCATTTTTCAGCACCATTTGCGTCGGTGCAGACACGAGATGGACGCATGCGGCGCCCGCCTACTCCCCCCTAGCCCGCTAGTTTGTGGCAAAGCCTCCACCATTTTCCTCCACTTTCCCCAAAACCCTCCTGCCCATGCGCGCTCCCTCCGCTCACCATGGACGACAACCTTGATGCCGCCGCCACCGGCCTCGCCTCCCTCGCCTCATCTGGCATCACGACCGCCCCCTCCGGCAAAGGCATGCCTCGCGTCCCCCGCAAGACCGCCACCGTGCCCAAGAAGAAGAAGAAGTTGACGCCCGAGGAGCGGGCCAGGGAGTCGGCAAAGAGAAAGGACAGGAGGCACGCGGCGGATGCAAGGCGCGAAGCAGTGGCCGCCGTGGCCATAGCCGCCGCCACGTAGCAGGAAGACACTACCGCTCGCGTCACGGCGGCAACAATGGAGGCGCTATTGTACCTAGTGTTAAACCCTGGCCAGCACGGCGTCGTCAACGCCACTGTAGCCGCGGCCAGCACTGGCTCGTCTGCGTTCCCTCGGATGGTGCTGCCAGAGTCACCCCGTGCGTCGGTGACCCATCCGGTTCCCGGCTTCCATGTCTACCCGCAAGCCTCCCGATTCTCCGGGGAATGCTTGCCGGAGGTGAGCGTTGTGGCGCCTTCCGCGCCCGCGCATCGACCTCAATGCCACACCAGTAGCCGGTGGCTCATCATCCGGTGGGGCAAGGAAACACGCGCGGGAGATGCCAGCCGACATGCTCCCCGGTGCCCGCAACCCATTCGATAGAATGTCGGCGGCCAGTGATAACCCACAAGTATAGGAGATCGCAACAGTTTTCGAGGGTAGAGTATTCAACCCAAATTTATTGATTCGACACACAGGGAGCCAAAGAATATTCTCAAGTATTAGCAACTAAGTTGTCAATTCAACCACACCTAAAAGACTTAATATCTGCAGCAAAGTATTTCGTAGCATAGTAGTATGGAAGTAATGGTAACAGTGGCAAAAGTAACAGTAGCAGTTTTGTAGTAATCGTAGCAGTGGCAACGGAGAAGTAACTAAGCAAAGATTAATATGTGAAAAGCGCGTAGGTAATGGATCAGTGATGGATAATTATGTCGGATGCGATTCCTCATGTAACAGTTATAACATAGGGTGACACAGAACTAGCTCTAGATCATCAATGTAATGTAGGCATGTATTTTGAATATAGTCATACATGTTTATGGAAAAGAACTTGCATGACATTTTTTGTCCTACCCTCCCGTGGCAGCGGGGTCCTATTGGAAACTAAGAGATATTAAGGCCTCCTTTTAATAGAGTATCGGACCAAAGCATTAACACTTAGTGAATACATGAACTCCTCAAACTACGGTCATCACCGGGAGTGGTCCCGATTATTGTCACTTTGGGGTTGCCGGATCATAACACATAGTAGGTGACTACTTACTTGCAAGATAGGATCAAGAACTCACATATATTCATGAAAACATAATAGGTTCAGATCTGAAATCATGGCACTCGGGCCCTAGTGACAAGCATTAAGCATGGCAAAGTCATAGCAACATCAATCTTAGAACATAATGGATACTAGGGATCAAACCCTAACAAAACTAACTCAATTACATGGTAAATCTCATCCAACCCATCACCGTCCAGCAAGCCTACGATGGGATTAATCACGCACGGCGGTGAGCATCATGAAATTGGTGATGGAGGATGGTTGATGATGACGATGGCGATGGATTCCCCTCTTCAAAGCCTTGAACAGACTCTAGATCAGCCCTCCTGAGGAAGAATAGGGCTTGGCGGGGCTCCGTATCGTAAAACGCGATGAATCCTTCTCTCTGTTTTTTTTCTCCCCGAAAGTGAATATATGGAGTTGGGGTTGAGGTCGGTGCAGTCCCAGGGGGAAAATGAGGCAGGGGGCACCCTGCACCTTCGTGGACAAGGTGTGGGCCCCTTGATGTTCATTCGTTTGCCAATATTTTTTATTAATTCCAAAAGGTAGCTCCGTGGATTTTTCAGGTCATTTCGAGAACTTTTCTTTCTGCACAAAAATAACACCACCGCAGTTCTGCTGAAAATAGCGTCAGTCCGGGTTAGTTCCATTCAAATCATGCAAGTTAGAGTCCAAAACAAGGGCAAACGTGTTTGGAAAAGTAGATACATTGGAGACATATCAACTCCCCCAAGCTTAAACCTTTGCTTGTCCTCAAGCAATTCAGTTGACAAACTGAAAGTGATAAAGAAAAACTTTTACAAACTCTGTTTGATCTTGTTGTTGCAAATATGTAAAGCCAGCATTTAAGTTTTCAGCAAGGATTATGAACTAACCATATTCATAATAACATTTAGGTCTCATGTTTACTCATATCAATGGCAAAATCAACTAGCAAGCAATAATAATAAATCTCAGATGACAAAATTTTCTCAAAACAATCATAATATGATATAACAAGATGGTATCTCGCAAACCCTTTCTAAGACTACAAAACATAAATGCAGAGCACCCTGAAGATCAAGGACTGACTAGTGATACGTCTCCAACGTATCTATAATTTTTGATTGTCCATGCTATTATATTACCCGTTTTGGATGTTTATGGGCTTTACTTTACACTTTCATATCATTTTTGGGACTAACCTACTAACCGGAGGCCCAGCCCGAATTGCTGGTTTTTTCCTATTTCAGTGTTACGAAGAAAAGGAATATCAAACAGAGTCCAAACGGGATGAAACCTTCGGGAGCGATCTTTTTGGAACAAATGCAACCCAGGAGACTTGGAGTGGACGTCAAGAAGCGAACGAGGTGGCCACGAGGGTGCCCGGCGTGCCCTAGGGGGGTGGGCGTGCCCCCACCCTCGTGGGCCCCTCGTGGCTCCATCGACCTACTTCTTCCTCCTATATATATCCACGTACCCCGAGAACATCCAGGAGCACCACAAAAACCTAATTCCACTGCAGCAACCTTCTGTATCCGCGAGATCCCATCTTGGAGCCTTCGTCGGCGCTCCGCTGGAGGGGGAATCGACCACGGAGGGCCTCTACATCATCTCCAAGGCCTCTCTGGTGAGTTGTGAGTAGTTTACCACAGACCTTCGGGTCCATAGTAATTAGCTAGATGGCTTCTTCTCTCTCTTTGAATCTCAATACCAAGTTCTCCTCGATCTTCTTGGAGATCTATTCGATGTAACTCTTTTTGCGGTGTGTTTGTCAAGATCCGATGATTTGTGGGTTTATGATCAAGTTTATCTATGAGAAAATTTTGAATCTCCTCTGAATTCTTTTATGTGTGATTGGTTATCTTTGCAAGACTCTTCGAATTATCAGTTTGGTTTGGCCTACTAGATTGATCTTTCTTGCAATGGGAGAAGTGCTTAGCTTTGGGATCAATCTTGCGGTGTCCTTTCTCAGTGACAGCAGGGGCAGCAAGGCACGTATTGCATTGTTGCCATCGAGGATAAAAAGATGGGGTTTATATCATATTGCATGAGTTTGTCCCTCTACATCATGTCATCTTTCTTAATGCGTTACTCTGTTCTTATGAACTTAAAACTCTAGATGCAGGCAGGAGTCGGTCGATGTGTGGAGTAATAGTAGTAGATGCAGAAACATTTCGATCTACTTGTTGTGGATGTGATTCCTATATACATGATCATGCCTAGATATTCTCATAATTATGCACTTTTCTATAAATTGCTCGACAGTAATTTGTTCACCCACCGTAATACTTATGCTATCTTGAGAGAAGCCACTAGTTAAACCTATGGCCCCCGGGTCTATCTTTTATCATATAAGTTTTCCATCTACTTTTATTTGCATCTTTTACTTTCCAACCTATATCATAAAAATACCAAAAATATTTATCTTATCATATTATCTCTATCAGATCTCACTTTTGCATGTTTCTGTGAAGGGATTGACAACCCCTTTATCGCGTTGGTTGCGAGGTTCTTGTTTGTTTGTGTAGGTGCGTGGGACTTTTGAGGAGCCTCCTACTGGATTGATACCTTGGTTCTCAAATACTGAGGGAAATACGTACGCTACTTTGCTGCATCACCCTTTCCTCTTCAAGGGAAAACCAATGAGCAGTGCTCAAGAGGTAGAAAGAAGGATTTCTGGCGCCGTTGCCGGGGAGGTCTTCGCTCAAGTCAAGACATAGCAAGTGCCCATCGCAAACTCATCTCCCTCACATTACATTATTTGCCATTTGCCTCTCGTTTTCCTCTCCCTCACTTCACCCTTGCCGTTTTATTCGCCGTCTCTTTCCCGTTTGCCTCCTCTCTTTGTGTGCTTGTGTGTTAGTTAGTTTATTTTCTTTGTTATGGCTAGTCCTCCTATCATCGTTAGTACTCCCGATCATGAACTTCTTAATTTAAAACAAAGGGAGGGAGAAAATCTAAAAGATGTTTGGCATAGAATTTGCAATGCTCAAATAGATCTACTAGGAAGCAATCTACTTCCGTTCTTATTCGCAATTTTTATGTAGGCATTACTCCTTGGTATAGATGTATTCTTGATGCCATTACTGGAGGGAATTTCTTGGGTGGCCACACTTTTGATGCTTATAATGCTATGTTAGATTTGTTTGGTCCACCACCTCTCTTGGTTAATGGAACTGTCTTAACTCTAGAACATGTGATGCAAAGGCTTGAAATTATTGAAAATAAAGTTTCCATTGTTGAGTTCATTGAAAATTTGGATAAAAAGATCCACAATCAAATTACCCAATATGGATCTAAGGTTGGAGTAACTCTGAAAAGTTTTAAGGATAAAGAAACCTATAGTTAACGAAAGAATAGGTCAAGATTCTACAAGAATCGGTAAACTTGAGGATATTATTACCAACTTAGGGGCTGCCTTTTCATCCATGAAAAATACTCCAACTCCTCCTACCAAAATTGCCAAATTACTGTATGTTCCTAAGAATAAGGGTGAATCTTCTAGTAAGGAAAATGCGGATCTCAAATCAATAAGTGTTCATCCCAACTTTTTTGCTTGCATTAAGGAACCTTTTGACAAACAAATCTCTTGATTTCTTGCCTAGGAGTTTTATCATTACCAAAAAGAAAGAAACTCCTAAGGGTTATAAGTGTTCTATTGAAGAATTGAATGCCAAAGATGGCAATACTTAGATCTATTCTCGCTTTTATGCCTAGCTAGGGGCGTTAAACGATAGCGCTTGTTGGGAGGCAACCCAATTTTATTTTTGTTCCTTGCTTTTTGCTTCTGTTTAGTAATAAATATTTGATCTAGCCTCTGTTTAGAAGTGCTTTTATGTTTTAATTAGTGTTTGTGCCAAGTTGAACCTATAGGATAACCTACGGTGGTAGTTAATTTGATTCTGCTGAAAAACAGAAACTTTTGCATGCACGAGAATAATTTTAATAAATAACAGAAACGTGATTTTGAGTTGATTCTTTCTGAAGTAGATAAATAGACAAATTGCTCCGGACTTCCTATTTTTGTAGGATTTTTAGAGTTCCAAAAGTATTCGAAAGTCACATATTGCTACAGACTGTTCTGTTTTTGACAGATTCTGTTTTTCGTGTGTTGTTTGCTTATTTTGATGCATCTATGGCTAGTATCGGGGGGTATGAACCATAGAGAGGTTGGAATACAGTAGGTTTAACACCAATATAAATAAAGAATGAGTTCATTACAGTACCTTATGTGGTGGTTTTTCTTTCTTGCATTAACGGAGCTTATGAGATTTCCTGTTGAGTTTTGTGTTGTGAAGTTTTCAAGTTTTGGGTAAAGATTTAATGGACTATGGAATAAGGAGTGGAAAGAGCCTAAGCTTGGGTATGCCCATGGCACCTCAAGATATCCAAGGACAACCAAAAGCCTAAGCCTGGGGATGCCCCGGAAGGCATCCCCTCTTTCGTCTTCGTTTATCGGTAACTTTACTTGGAGGTATATTTTTATTCACCACATGATATGTGTTTTGCTTGGAGCGTCTTGTATGATATGAGTCTTTGATTTTTAGATTACCACAATAATCCTTGTTGTACACACCTTTTTGGAGAGACCCACTTGATTTGGAATTTATTAGAATACTCTATGTGCTTCACTTATATCTTTTGAGCTAGATAATTTTTGCTCTAGTGCTTCACTTATATCTTATAGACCACGACGGTGGCTTAATTTTGTAGAAATTGTTGATATCTCATGCTTCACTTATATTATTTTGAGAGTCTTTTAGAACAGCATGGTATTTGCTATGGTTATAAAATTGGTCCTAGAATGATGGGCATCCAAGTTGGGTATAATAAAAACTATCATAGAAAGTGAATTGGATGCTATGATCAATTTGATGCTTGATAATTGTTTTGAGATATGAGGATGGTGATATTAGAGTCATGCTAGTGGAGTAATTATGAATTTGAGGAATACTTGTGTTGAAGTTTGTGATTCCTGTAGCATGCACGTATGGTGAACCGCTTTGTGATGAAGTTGGAGCATAATTTATTTATTGATTGTCTTCCTTATGAGTGGCGGTCGGGGACGAGCGATGGTATTTTCCTACCAATCTATCCCCCTAGGAGCATGCATGTAGTACTTTGTTTTCAATGGCTTGTAGATTTTTGCAATAAGTATATGAGTTCTTTATGACTAATATTGAGTCCATGGATTATATGCACTCTCACCCTTCCACCATTGCTAGCCTCTCTTGTGCCGCGCAACTTTCGCCGGTACCATATACCTTCCTCAAAACAACCACCATACCTACCTATTACGGCATTTCCATAGCCATTCCGAGATATATTGCCATGCAACTTTCCACCATTCCGTTTATTATGACACGCATCATCATTGTCATATTGCTCTTTGCATGATCATGTAGTTGACATCGTATTTGTGGCAAATCCACCTTCATAATTCCATACATGTCCCTCTTGATTCATTGCATATCCCGGTACACCGCTGGAGGCATTCATATAGAGTCACATTTTGTTCTAAGTATCGATTTGTAATCTTGAGTTGTAAGTAAATAAAAGTGTGATGATCTTCATTATTAGAGCATTGTCCCAAGTGAGGAAAGGATGATGGAGACTATGATTCCCCCACAAGTCGGGATGAGACTTCGGAATTTATAAAAAAAAAGAGAAAGGCCAAATAAAAAGGTCAAATAAAATAATGAGAGAAAATGAGAGAAGGGACAATGTTACTATCCTTTTTACCACACTTGTGCTTCAAAGTAGCACCATAATCTTCATGATAGAGAGTCTCCTATGTTCTCACTTTCATATACTATTGGGAATTTTTCATTACAGAACTTGGCTTGTATATTCCAATGATGGGCTTCCTCAAAATGCCCTAGGTCTTCGTGAGCAAGCAAGTTGGAAGCACACCCACTTAGTTTCTTTTGTTGAGCTTTTATACATTTATAGCTCTAGTGCATCCGTTGCATGGCAATCCCTACTCACTCACATTGATATCTATCAATGAGAATCTCCATAGCCCGTTGATACGCCTAGTTGATGTGAGACTATCTTCTCCTTTTTTGTCTTCTCCACGACCACCATTCTATTCCTGTGACGCCCGGGTAATCAAGCTACAGTAACCCTCTGGTAATGATGCCATGTCACCTCAATTATTGTTGATAATCTCGCGTTAGTTCAGAACCGATCCAAATTCAAATCTGAATTAAAGTTAAAACAATTAAAGTTTTTAAAAGTCAAAACTAAATTGTTCCTAACGTGTCAAATAACCCGTAATAAATGTTGGTGAAGAAATCATCTTTTAATAAAATACTTAAATGCACTAAATAAACTAAAACAGCGATAAAACAATTATCTAAAATGCTTTTAAAATCATAAGCACATGAAAAACATTTTATTTAAAGTGCCAGAATATTTGGGGCTATGACCTATTTAATAAGGGTCGCGCTAACTGCCACACGTGTGGCAGGAAGGGAGACGCACCACACGTCTCTATTGTAAACAGATTGCCAGGTCGTCGCATGCATGCATGCAGGAATCTTTTTGGATTTTCAGTTTTTAAAATGTTTTATCTCTTAAATGAAAATCCGATTGAAAATCCGTTTTCACCATTAAATCCCTCGCGATGAGATCTTCGAAACTAGATCCCATGTTGATATATTTTGATGAAAACAAAATTGGATTAAAAGTTGCCATGTCTATTGCATATGAATTGCCATGATGTTTACACTGAAGTTGCCATGATATGTTTCAGCTATTTTCTTCTACATTTAAAAGTAAATTTTGACATTTATAAAACGGGGAATTAAGAAACTAGATTTGCCATGAACCATAAACTAAAATTGCCATGATACATGCACATAAAATTGCCATGGTTCATACAAAAAAAATTCATGGTCAAAGTACTGGAATTGCCATCATCAAAATACTAAAATTGCCATGATCTACAAACTAAAATTGCCACTTTGCAACTTTAGTTTAAGCCCTATGGCAACTGCAATGTAAACATCGTGGCAACTTCTGGCAAAAAAACAATTCGTCGAAACATATCAACATGGGGTCTAGTTTTGAAGATCTCGTCGAGACGGATTTAATGGTGAAAATGGATTTTTAGTTCGCTTTTTTATTTAGGAGATACAACATTTTTAAGCCGAAAACCAAAAAAAATTCTGCTGATGTCATCTATTCATACGTGGCAAAATGAGTGGTGATGGAGGCGTGTGGGCGATGTGCAAACGCCCACGCGTGTGGGCGTTAACATTTCCGTTTAATAACACCAAATTAGTTGTCGCTTTTAAATTTTATAAAACTAAAATAAAAGAAACTGAAAAGAAATAGAGTAAAAACAGAACAAAAGAAAACAGAACAAAAAAAAAGAAAGAACCCCCCCCCCCACTGGGCCACAGCCCAGCTGGCCTCTAGGCCAACCAGGCCGGCCCAGCCGGCGCCTATAGCCCCCGTGGGGCGACCGAACCCTAGCGCCCCCTCCCCACTATAGCTGGCCAAATGGGTCGGTTTTTTTGGGCTGGCCCGTGAGCACGCCGGCACGGCCCGCCTTGGGCCAGGCACGGCATGGGCTAAACGGGCCGGGCCAGGCACGCGGCACTCCCTGGGCCGTGTCTGGGCCTGGAGGCTAGGCACGCGGGCCAGCACGACATGTCCCGATTAAGTTTTTTTTTATTTTTTTATACATCTATATATGGCCCAATATGTAAAAATAGGCTAAAAACGCTCAATGCGTCAAATAATAGGCTGAAAATATGCGGCCCACCGTGCTAAACGGGCCAACGTGCCGGCCCGTTTACTAACTGGGCCGTGCCTGGGCCTGGGGGCGCAGCACGCGGGCCGGCACGGCACAGCCCGTATAGTAATCGTGCCCTGACGGGCCGTGCTGGGCCAGGCACGATTATAATGGGTCGGGTCGTGCCGTGCCGGGCCGGCCCGTTTGGCCAGGTATGCTCCCCACTTTCCCCCGATCCCCACATCGTTCCCTCATCCTCCCACCCCACCGCCACCACACAACACACACACGGGAGACGAGCTCCCTCCTGTCCGATGCCGCGCCGGCGACTCTGACTGCCTCACTGCCCTTCCCCGTCGCCCGGTCATCTCTCCTCCCTCCGTCCTCCCCAGTAGCTCGTCGCGCCCCTCTTCCTCCTCGTTTGGCCGAGCGCAGCCACCACCTCACCGTGGCCACGGCCAACGGCCTTCCCGAGCTGCTCGTGCAGGCCTACGGCTTCCTCGACGTCATCCACGACATCCTCATGCCTGAGACCGACTGGAGCAGCCCCAAGTCGGCGACATCGACCAGTTCCCCGTCGCGTCCACCGGAGCTCCTCCTCGACCCCTGCTGTTGCCGACGCTGTTGACGCACGCCGCCACACCGCTGCACCTCGTCACCACATCGTCGTCGTCTCCGACTTCCTCCTCGACCCCCACTGCCCTGTGCCCTGCAACCCCTCATGAGGCCCCCTCCTTCTCCTCTGCCCCGCTCCCGTCGCGCGCCCCGTGCCGCTTCCAGCGTCATCCTTGTCCCGCGCGCCTCGCTCTGCTCCAGCCCGTGGCCGCCTTCGTCGGCCAGAGCTCGTGCGCGCGCGTCCCTGTTAGGCCTTGCCCCGCCTTTGCTCCGCCTGCCGTTGCACCCTCACCGCGCTGCCCGCTGGTCTCCGCCGCCTCCCCAGGCCGGCGACCGCGCCGTTGGCCTCGCCTGGGGCGCGCCTGACCAGGCTCGAGCGCCCACGCCCGTGCGCCCGCGCCCGAACCTCTAAGGCACCTGGGCCTATGACGAAAGGTCCCCACCCCAGAACGTTTGTTAAAAAATGAAATTAAGTAAATAATTAGTTAATTAATAACTTAATTAAGTTAATTAATCTAGTTTAATTAAACTTAATTAACCTAATCATTTATCTAACTAATTAAACCTGATTAGTGGTCTCAGCCTATGACATGCAGGACCCAGGCGTCAGTTTAACCAAGTCAACTAACTGTTGACTGCTGACTTCACCCTGATGTCATGCTGACGTCATTATGGCATTTCCTAATTAAATTAATTCTGTTAATTCTAAAAATGAATTAAAACTTTGAAAATTAATATTAAATAATCTGTAACTCGGTTGGAAAAACTTTGTACATGAAAGTTGCTCAGAACGACGAGACGAATCCGAATATGCAGCCCATTTGTCCGCCACACATCCCTAGCATAGCGAACGCGTAACTTTCCCCCTCCGGTTCATCTGTCTGAAAACGCGAAACACCGGGGATCTTTCCCGGATGTTTCCCCCCCCCCCCCTTCACCGGTATCACCTACTACCGCATTAGGGCACACCGAACACCGCGCATTGTCTTGTTACGCTTTGTGATGCTTTGATTGCTCTGTTATTTATTGTGTTCCCTCTCTGTTACTTCTTTCCGATAGACCCCGAGACTGTCGGCGACCCCCAGTTCGACTACGGTGTTCACGACCCGTCCTTCTTGCCAGAGTAACCAGGCAAGCCCCCCCCCCCTTGATCACCAGATATCGCCTATTCTTCTCTCTACTGCTTGCATTAGAGTAGTGTAGCATGTTACTATTCGGTTACTCCTATTCTGTTGCATAGCCTGTCATTGTTACTACAGTCGTTGATACCTTACCCACAATCCTAAATGCTTAGTATAGGATGCTAGTTTATCATCATTGGCCCTACATTCTTGTCTGTCTGCCATGCTAAACTATCAGGCCATGATCACTCAGGAGGTGATCATGGGTATATACTATACATACATATTATTCAGGTGGTGATTAAAGTCGGGTAAGCTCGTTGAGTACCCGCAAGTGATTTGGATGTGGGGGCTGGAAGGACAGGTGGCTCCATACCGGTGGAGGTGGGCCTGGGTTCCCGACGGCCCCCGATTGTTACTTTGTGGCGGAGCGACAGGGCAGGTTGAGACCACCTAGGCAAGAGGTGGGCCTGGCCCTGGTCGGCGTTCGCGGTTGCTTCATAATAACACGCTTAACGAGATCTTGGTATTTGATCTGAGTCTGGCCACTGGCCTATATGCACTAACCAACTACGCGGGAAAGATATGGGCCCTCGACGTCGTGGTATCAACCGAAGCCTTCTTGACGTCAGCGACTGAGCGGCGCATGCCGGATTGGACTGGAACGCCTTCTCTTGTATTAGGGAGGCTAGGTCTGCTTCCAGCCGCCCACACAATGTGCAGGTGTGCAATGGGCGATGGGCCCAGACCCCTGCGCCATAGGAGTTAGACCGGCGTGCTGACCTCTCTGTTATGCCTAGGTGGGGCTGCGACGTGTGGATCTTCCGAGGCCGGGCATGACCCAGGAAAGTGTGTCCGGCCAAAGGGGATCAAGCATGTTGGGTTATGTGGTGCACCCCTGCAGGGAAGTTTATCTATTCGGATAGTCGTGTCCCTCGGTAAAAGGACGACCCAGAGTTGTACCTTGACCTTATGATAACTAGAACCGGATACTTAATAAAACACACCCAGACAAGTTCCAGAGACAACCCGGTGATCGCTTTCCCACAGGGTGACGAGGGGAGGATCGTCGGGTAGGATTATGCTATGCGATGCTACTTGGAGGACTTCAATCTACTCTCTTCTACATGCTGCAAGACGGAGGCTGTTAGAAGCATAGTCTTCGATAGGACTAGCTATCTCCCTCTTATTCTGGCATTCTGCAGTTCAGTCCACTGATATTGCCTCTTGACACATATACCCATGCATATGTAGTGTAGATCCTTGCTTGCGAGTACTTTGGATGAGTACTCATGGTTGCTTTCCTCCCCCTTTTCCCCCTTTTCCTCTTCTTCCTGGTTGTCACAACCAGATGCTGGAGCCCAGGAGCCAGACGCCACCCTCGACGATGACTTCTACTACACTGGAGGTGCCTACTATTACGTGCAGACCGCTGACGACGCCAGGAGTAGTTAGGAGGATCCCAGGCAGGAGGCCTGCGCCTCTTTCGATCTGTATCCCAGTTTGTGCTAGCCATCTTATGGCAACTTGTTTAACTTATGTCCGTTCTTAGATATTATTGCTTCCGCTGACTCGTTTATAATCGAGCACTTGTATTCGAGCCCTCGAGGCCCCTAGCTTGTAATATGATGCCTGTATGACTTTTTACTTTTAGAGTTGTGTTGTGATATCTTCCCGTGAGTCCTTGATCTTGATCGTACACGTTTGCGTGCATGATTAGTGTACGATTGAATCGGGGGCATCACAAGTTGGTATCAGAGCCGACTACCTGTAGGAATCCCCCTTTCCAACTCCTTGGCCGAAGTTGAGTCTAGTCAATGAAAATTGTTTTACTAACTTGGTTGTGCGGCCCATGGGTGTAGGACCTTGAAGTATGCCTAGAGGGGGGTGATTAGACTACTTGACCAATTAAAAACTTAACCTTTTCCCAATTTTAGACGTTGGCAGATTTTAGCTATCTTTGCACAAGTCAAGCAATCTTCACACAATTCAAGCAAGCATGCAAAGAGTATATGAGCAGCGGAATTTAAAGCATGCAACTTGCAAGAATGTAAAGGGAAGGGTTTGGAGGATTCAAACACAATTGGAGACACGGATCTTTTTGTCGTGGTTCTGATAGGTGGTGCTATCGTACATCCACGTTGATGGAGACTTCAACCCACGAAGGGTAACGGTTGCGCGAGTCCATGGAGGTCTCCACCCACGAAGGGTCCACGAAGAAGCAACCTTGTCTATCCCACCATGGCCGTCGACCATGAAGGACTTGCCTCACTAGCGGTAGATCTTCATGAAGTAGGCAATCTCCTTGCCCTTACAAACTCCTTGGTTCAACTCCACAATCTTGTTGGAGGCTCCCAAGTGACACCTAGCCAATCTAGGAGACACCACTCTCCAGGAAGTAACAAATGGTGCGTTGATGATGAACTCCTTGCTCTTGTGCTTCAAATGATAGTCTCCTCAACACTCAGCTCTCTCTCATAGGATTTGGATCTGGTGGAAAGAAGATTTGAGTGGAAAGCAACTTGGGGAAGGCTAGAGATCAAGATTCATATGGTAGGAATGGAATATCTTGGCCTCAACACATGAGTAGGTGGTTCTCTCTCAGAACTAGTAAGTTGGAAGTGTAGGTTTGTTCTGATGGCTCTCTCCATGAATGAAGAGGAGGTGGAGGGGTATATGTAGCCTCCACACAAAATCTAACCATTACACACAATTTACCAATCTCGGTGCGACCAAATCAACAAACTTGGTCGGACCGGTTCAGTAAACCTAGTGACCGTTAGTGATTTCGGTGGAACCAACATGCAACTTGGTAAGACCGATATGGTTAGGATTAGGGAATAACTTAATCTCGGTGAGACCGATTACACAAACTCGGTGAGACCGATTCTGGTAATTAGCTAACCAGAGAGTTGGTCAGGTAAACTCGGTCGGACCGATTCGCTCTTTTCGGTGAGACCGAAATGTTACGAAAGGGAAACAGAGAGTTTACATTACAATCTTAGTGGGACCGATCGCTCACTTCGGTTAGACCGAAACATTACGAAGGGAAATAGAGAGATTACAATCCCATCTCGGTGAGACCGAGATCCCTATCGGTGAGACCGATTTGCCTAGGGTTTGTGGCAGTGGCTATGACATTTGAACTCGGTGGCGCAGGATAGAAAGAATCGGTAGGACCAATTTTGACTTTGGGTTTAGGTCATATGTGCATGTGAGAAAGTAGTTGAGGATTTTTGGAGCATATCACTAAGCACTTGAAGCAAGAGGCTCATTAAGCAACACCTCATCCCTCCTTGATAGTATTGGCTTTTCCTATAGACTCAATGTGATCTTGGATCACTAAAATGTAAAATGTAGAGTCTTGAGCTTTTGAGCTTGAGCCAATCCTTTGTCCTTAATATTTTGAGGGATCCACTTTCATCATCCATGCCATGCCTTTCATTGAGCTTTCCTGAAATATTTGTCTTGGAATAGCATTAGCTCAATGAGCTATATGTTGTTATGAATTACCAAAACCACCTAGGGATAGTTGCACTTTCAATCTCCCCCTTTTTGGTAATTGATGACAACATATAGATCAAAGCTTCAACAAATGATAATAAGATTGAAAAACATCGTCGCTTTGAGAAGTATGTGATAAGCAAGAGCTCCCCCTAAATTTGTGCATATTTTAAGATTTGCTTTGGACTGCAAATGCACAAGGAATTAGGCTCATGGGTTACTCTTCCATGTCACATACATCTTGGTGGAGCGCTCAAAATAATAAAGATTGAATACATGCACTCATCACCAAGCAAAGTGAATGATCATATAAGGATAAGTAAGATAATATCATTTAACAAGCATAAGTGTAGCTTATGATCAAACACATGATCATCAATGTCTCACAGATAATAGCATAATATATCAAACAATCAAAAGCAAACAAAGTTCAACCAAGAAGACAAGAGAGAACAAAAGCAAACTCTCTCTCTCTCAAAGCCTATGATCTATACATTTTTCTCCCCCTCTGGCAACAAGTTACCAAAAAGTTCCTAGAAAATGCATAGTACTATATCGTCTCTCAGGCTTGGTCTTCAGTTGGTGGTGTAGAGATGGCTCCTTGGGCGAAGACTTCAGTTGATGTGGATGGAGCTGAAGGAGTTGGTGCTGGAGCTGGTTGCACTGGAGTTGTAGCTGGTGCAGATGAAATGACTCTGGTGTCTGTTACTAGCTCTATAGCTGATCTGTGAGCTCGAGGCACTCTAGCAAATGCATCTGTAGTTGTCCTGCCCTTCCTCTCCTGCATGTCATCCTGTAGCTGCTCCACAACTGACTGAATCTCAGTTACTTTGACATCAAAATCATAGAATTTTTGTTCCATGATTCTTTCTAGGCTCTCCTGGTTTTGAGTTAGGGTGGCCAACCCTTTCTCAATCCTCAGAGTTGATGCTATCAAGTAACCAAGCTGGTCCTGCTTGTTCTTCAAAAAGTACTCAGATGCCTCCTCTTGAGTTGGCATCTTGGCAGCCTTCTCTTTCTTTGCTTTCTCCTTCTTCTCTTGAGCTTGTACTGATGATGGTTCATTCTCATTCATCACAACTTGATTGTCCTTAAAGTCTGGATAGAGAACAAAGTGTTCCTTATCCAACAGATATTTTCCTGTGCCCATCTTTGAGTTAATCAACTCCTGAAATTTGTGGGGCATATCCACAACTTCTCTTTTGGTCTACTGCTGTTGATGATGTTATGTACCTAGGGTAGGGTCATGGACCTATCTAGGATACCATACCCAAGGACATCCTTAGACGAAGCTACCTTCCAGTCGACCAAGAGAGACTCCACTCGACCGGCTAGAAGACACTCGACCATGAAGACTCACTCGACCATCAGGAGTTCAGGATCTACTCTATATCCAAACGGTCTGTAATTAAGTAGTCTTAATGGTCATGATGGCACTTTATGTAGGGCGTTACCTGTAATGCCCGGCCTTAATGTACTTTAACCCTCTGCTACATGGGTTGGCTGGGGTCCTGGCGTCCTCTATATAAGCCACCCCCCCTCCACTGGTAGAAGGGTTCGCACCCCTGTAACTCATATACACATAAACCAGTCGACCGCCTCCGGGCTCCGAGACGTAGGGCTTTTACTTCCTCAGAGAAGGGCCTGAACTCGTTAAACACTCGTGTGTACAACTACTCCATAGCTAGGATCTTGCCTCTCCATACCTACCCCCCATTCTACTGTCACACTTAGAACCACAACAGTTGGCGCCCACCTTGGGGCAGGTGTCTTAGCGAATTTTTCGAGAAGTTGCAATTTGTCCGATTGCCTTCATCATGGTTTCCGGCGGAGCTCTGGTCGAGGGCCGCGAGATCCGTCTCGGTGCGCTCGCTTTCATCGCCGACGACTCCGCTTGGCTCCAGGAGGCACCACTCGACATCGACGCGCTCCCCGTCCGCGGGGCGACGCACTTTCGGGCGTGTGTCCGCGGCGTCCTGCTGCGGCAGCCGTCGACCCCATACCGGTCGACTCCTGTGCCATCCTCCCTCCCTGTCTCCCGCCAGCGCAAGTGCTCCGGTCGGTCGAGGCTCCAGCGATGGGTGAGACACGCAGTGGCTCGCCAATCGGCCACCACCCAAGTCGCGGCAATTGAGCCCGACGAATCTCTCTACGGCCTGTTCGACCTGTCGACTGGCTCCGTAGAGACTGCATCCGAGTGCGATAGCAGTGATCCAGCGGCGGAGGTCCTGATGGTCAACGGGCCTCGTAGCCCTCCCGGTTTCCCCCGCAACGACGGGATGGACGACGGGGGCGACCCCGCTCAGGCCCACGAAGAGTATCAGCCCGAGCCACTCACTTCTCAGCAGAGGGAAGAACTTCGCCGCCGGAACATGGATGCCCTGCATACTCCCATTGCAGGAGAAACTCCTGAGGCTCGTGCCCTGGAAGAGGCGCGTTTGGCCAACTTGGCTGAACGCACTCGACTGGAGAACCTCCAGCGAGCACTCGACGAGCGTGCGCGTCAACGAGTACCCGACTCCAGCCGACGTCAGCTCTTTCCGCAACCGACTCAGGTATATCGAACCCCGATTCAGAATTTGGCAGCTGCAGCCCGTATAGCGGAGTCAATTCAGCCCTCTCAGTCGGAGGCTGGAAGAGGCTTGATGCAGATCAGAGATTTGCTCCGGGCGGCAGGAGATCAGAATTCAGTTGTGTCACAGTCGCGCAACAGGATTCACAGTCGATCCGTCGCTGCGAATACTGTTCAGTCGGCTCACAGTCCAAGGTCGCCTCCGAGGCGCGTGGGACGTGAAGGCCGGCGGGACCACTATGATGATCGATTTGATCGTGATGACAGGCGTCGAGTGCCCACTCCTCCCCCGAGAAGTGGGTCTAACGCCCATCGGCAGCAAGATGACAGACGCCAGCTCAGTGTTGGGCGGAGAGCTCCAGTCGACCCCAGAGAGCCAGGCTTTGACGTGAGATCCATCATCGTGCAAGGTTTGGTCGACCGGAACAGAGCTCATAGAGGTGTCCATGACAGAGATGTGCCCACAAGAAGCCGAGTCCATGTTTCAGGTCCAGAATGTTTTAGCAGAGCCATCAGAGCCGCAGTGATACCCCCCAACTTCAGGTTGGCGACTGGAGTGAGTAAGTTCACCGGAGAGTCTAAGCCTGAAACTTGGCTTGAAGACTACCGAGTGGCTGTTCAGATTGGTGGCGGTAATGATGAGGTGGCCATGAAGCATTTGCCACTTATGCTAGAGGGTTCGGCCAGGGCGTGGCTGAATCATTTAGCTCCTAGCAGCATTTACACCTGGGAAGATCTTTCCCGAGTGTTCATCAGGACATTCGAGGGAACTTGCAAGCGGCCAGCCGATTGACAGAGCTGCAAGTTTGCGTACAAAAGTCGAGTGAAACACTGAGAGATTACATCCAGAGATGGATCACTTTGCATCATACTGTAGAGAATGTGTCAGACCATCAAGCGGTCTGCGCCTTCAAGGATTGGCGTCAAGAACAGAGAGTTGAGCCTGAAGTTTGGTCGAACTGGAGATATGACCCTGAGTCGGGTGATGGAAATAGCCACCAAGTACGCCAATGGCGAAGAAGAGGACCGACTCCGGAGTGGCAAGTACAAGTCGAGTCAGTCGGAGAAAGGAAACTCCAGTCGAAGCAAAAGCGGAAGCCAAGCCAGCTGCTCCTGGAGAGGCTCTGAGCCGTGACTCAGGGCAAATTCAAAGGGAAGCCAAAGGATCTTGGAACCCCAAGAAGTAAAAGATAAGGAAGGTAACGACGTGATGGATCTACCGTGTCATATCCACACGAAGAAAGACGAAGAGGGTAACTTCATCTACCCAAAGCATACCACTCGCCAGTGTCGGCTCTTAATCCAGCAGTTTCAAGGAAAATGCCGAAGGACAAAGAGAAGGAGTCGGACAAGGCCGAGGACAAGGAGGACAGTGATGGAGAGTACCCTCATGTCAACTCCACTCTGATGATTTTTGCTGATGTAGAGAGCAAAAGTCGACTGAAAGTGATCAACCGTGAGGTCAATATGGTCGCCCCGGCGACACCAAGCTATCTGAGATGGTCGCAAACTCCCATTACTTTCGACCAGTCTGATCACCCTACTCACATTGCCACCCCTGGGAGGCAAGCGCTGGTGGTTGACCCAATCGTAGAAGGCACTCGACTGACGAAGGTATTGATGGATGGCGGCAGTGGATTGAATATACTGTATGCAGAGACGCTCAAGGGAATGGGCATTCCGATGTCCAGGCTCAGTTCCAGCAACATGAGTTTTCACGGAGTCATCCCTGGAAAGAAGGCTGAGTCACTCGGCCAAATAGCTCTGGATGTAGTGTTCGGCGACTCGAAGCATTTCCGCAAAGAGAAGCTGACATTTGAAGTCGTGGATTTCTGAAGCGCCTACCACGCTATTTTGGGAAGACCAGCCTATGCCCACTTCATGACTCGACCATGTTATGTGTACCTCAAATTAAAGATGCCTGGCCCCAAAGGCGTGATCACTATCACTGGCAGCCGGAAGAAGGCAGAAGAGTGTTTCCAGAAAGGCTCAAAGATTGCGGATGACCAGATAACAGTGGTAGAGCTGGAGGAATACAAGAAGAATGCAGATCCGAGTGATTTGCTGCGGGCCAAGAAGCCCGCCACAGAGTCAGCATTTCAGTCGTCTGGGGAGACGAAGCCAGTTCATATCCACCCGACTGACCCCAATGCAGCTCCGACCCATATTTCCACAACACTCGACTCTAAATAGGAAGAAGCGCTCATCCAGTTCCTCCGTGAGAACTGGGACATCTTTGCATGGAAGCCAGCTGACATGCCGGGTGTTCCCAGGGGGCTGGCTGAGCATCGCCTTAGAGTCGACTCAAAAGCGAAACCTGTTAAAGAACATCTTCGACGGTCCGCCGTTCAGAAGAAAAAAGCCATTGGCGAGGAGGTGGCTCGACTCCTTGCAGCAGAGTTTATCCGAGAGATATACCACTCCGAGTGGCTCGCCAATGTCGTCATGGTTCCCAAGAAGGACAACTCACTTCGCATGTGCATTGATTTCAAACATATCAATCGGGCCTGCCCGAAAGATCATTTTCCTCTCCCTCGCATCGACCAAATTGTCGACTCGACCGCAGGGTGCGAGAGATTGTCTTTTTTAGACGCTTATTCCGGGTATCATCAGATCCGTCTGTATGGACCTGACGAAATCAAAACAGCTTTCATCACTCCATTCGGGTGCTTCTGCTATATCACCATGCCATTCGGCCTCAAGAATGCCGGAGCCACGTTCATGAGAATGATTCAAAAGTGTTTACTCACTCAAATCAGTCGGAATGTGGAAGCGTACATGGATGATATCGTGGTCAAGTCGCGAAAGGGTTCCGACCTATTGACTGACCTAGCTGAAACATTTGCCAATCTCAGAAGGTATGATATCAAGCTCAATCCATCGAAGTGCACATTCGGAGTACCTGGCGGAAAGTTACTCGGTTTTCTCGTTTCAGAACGAGGAATCGATGCTAACCCAGAAAAAGTTGGCACCATACTCCGAATGAAACGCCCTGTGCGTGTGCACGACGTCCAGAAGCTTACTGGATGCTTGGCCGCTTTAAGTCGATTCATCTCTCGCCTCGGTGAAAAGGCATTGCCCCTTTACCGACTGATGAAGAAGGCAGACAAGTTCGAGTGGACTCCAGAAGCTGATGCAGCGTTTGCCGAGTTAAAAACTCTGCTCTCCACCCAGCCGGTGCTTGCTGCTCCAATCAGCAAAGAGCCTCTGTTGCTTTATATTGCAGCCACAGGACAAGTCGTCAGTACAGTACTTACGGTCGAGCGGGAAGAAGAAGGGAAAGCCTTCAAAGTTCAGCGCCCAGTGTATTATCTCTCTGAAGTTTTGACCCCATCGAAGCAAAGATATCCTCATTATCAGAAGCTTGTATATGGGATCTACATGACCATGAAGAAGGTTGCTCATTATTTCTCTGATCATGACATTACAGTCGTCAGCGACGCACCATTGTCAGAGATTCTGCACAACAGAGATGCAACTGGTCGAGTGGCTAAATGGGCGATTGAACTCCTTCCCCTTGATGTCAAATTCGAGGCAAAGAAAGCCATTAAGTCCCAGGCTATAGCAGATTTCCTTGCCGAGTGGATTGAGCAACAGCAGCCGACTCAAGTTCACTCGGAGCATTGGACCATGTTCTTTGATGGATCTAAGATGTTAAATGGTTCTGGTGCTGGGGTTGTTTTGGTTTCCCCCCGAGGAGATAAACTCAGATATGTGCTCCAAATCCACTTTGATTCCTCCAACAATGAAGCAGAATATGAAGCACTCTTGTATGGGTTGCGCATGGCCATTTCACTCGGCGTCCGTCGCCTTATGGTCTATGGCGACTCAGATTTGGTGGTCAATCAGGTGATGAAGGAGTGGGACGTTAGAAGCCCAGCCATGACTGGATACTGCAATGCAGTGAGGAAGCTCGAAAAGAAGTTCGAAGGGTTAGAGCTCCACCACATACCCCGACTGAAAAATCAAGCAGCTGATGATTTGGCGAAGATAGGATCCAAGAGAGAAGCCATCCCCAGTGATGTGTTCTTGGAGCATATCCACACTCCGTCAGTCGTAGAAGATCCTTTTACCGATGAAGCTCCGCAACCTAAGAGTGTTACGGATCCGACTGAGGTTGAAGTCCCAGCAGTGGTCGACCTGATCATGGAAGTTTTAGTGATCACTCCCGATTGGACAGTACCATATATCGCGTATATCTTGAGGAAAGAACTCCCGGAGGACGAAGAAGAGGCTCGACAGATCGTCCGCCGATCTAAGGCCTTTACCGTGATAAGGGGACAGTTGTACAGAGAAAGCGCGACTGGAGTTGGTCAGAAATGCATAACACCGGAGGAAGGTCGAATAATCCTTGATGACATCCACTCGGGGACCTGTGGCCATCATGCGTCCTCTCGGACCATCGTGGCCAAAGCATACCGAGCCGGATTTTATTGGCCAAGAGCGAATGAAATGGCGAAGGAGATAGTCGACAAGTGCGAGGGATGTCAATTTTACTCCAATATGTCACACAAGCCCGCGTCAGCTTTGAAGACTATACCACTCGTCTGGCCCTTTGCAGTATGGGGTTTGGATATGGTCGGTCCTTTGAGAACAGGCAGAAGAGGTTTTACCCATGTGCTGGTAGCAGTCGACAAGTTCACTAAGTGGATCGAAGCTAAACCCATCAAGAACCTCGATGCCGGTACTGCTGTCAGCTTCATCAGAGAATTGATATTCAGATATGGAGTCCCGCACAGCATCATCACTGACAACGGGTCAAACTTCGACTCCGAAGAGTTCAGAGCTTTCTGCACGTCTCAAGGCACGCGAGTCGACTATGCTTCAGTCGCTCATCCACAGTCGAATGGACAGGCAGAACGAGCCAACGGTTTGATTCTCAAAGGGTTGAAACCCCGTTTGATGCGTGATCTTAAGCATGCGGCTGGTGCATGGGTCGACGAACTTCCCTCGGTGCTTTGGGGGTTAAGGACCACGCCCAACCGGTCGACTGGAAGAACTCCATTCTTCTTGGTCTACGGAGCTGAAGCAGTCTTGCCGAGTGACCTTCTCCACAATGCTCCCCGGGTCGAGCTCTACACCGAAGCTGAAGCAGAACAAGCGCGGCAGGATGCAGTCGACCTTTTAGAGGAAGAAAGGGAGATGGCTCTGATCAGATCGACCATTTACCAACAAGACTTGCGTCGCTTCCACGCCAAAAACGTGAAGAGTCGAGCCTTCCAGGAAGGAGATTTAGTTCTCCGAGTGGATCAGCAGAAACCACACAAGCTTGCTCCTTCTTGGGAAGGTCCCTTCATCGTCACCAAGGTTCTCCACAATGGAGCATACCGTCTTTACAATGTCGAGCATCAGATCGACGAGCCCCGAGCTTGGAACGCGGAGCTTCTCCGCCCCTTTTACACTTAAGTATTCACTCGGATGAGTTGTAATAAAAGTACTTCTGTAGTTTATTTATCAAAGACAAGAGCTTTATAATTTCCCAGTAATCGTTATTTCTTTTGTCCACACAAAACAATCCCCCGGTGGGTGGCTTGGCTGCGAATCCGATTCGCCCAAGTCTGTAAAAAAAATCCTAACCGAGTGGTGAGCCAGTCTCCCACACGAAGGCTTAGCTGCGAAATCCGTTTCGCCTAAGATAAACAAAATCCTGTCGAGTGGTAAGCCAGCCTTCCACTCGGAGGCTTAGCTGCAGTCCAAGTACTCGCCTAAGATAAACAAAATCCTGTCGAGTGGTAAGCCAGCCTTCCACTCGGAGGCTTAGCTGCAGTCCAAGTACTCGCCTAAGATAAACAAAATCCTGTCGAGTGGTAAGCCAGCCTTGCCTTCCACTCGGAGGCTTAGCTGCAGTCCAAGTACTCGCCTAAGATAAACAAAATCCTACGAGTGGTAAGCCAGCCTTCCACTCGGAGGCTTAGCTGCAGCATTGCGCTCGCCTAAGTACAAATACAACATGCGCTTCGCAAGGAAGACGAGGTGCAGGTCGACTGCTACCCTCTCCTTCCGAGCTATGCCACAAATACAACGTGCGCTCTGCAAGGAGGACGAGGTGCAGGTCGACTGCTACCCTCTCCTTCCGAGCTACGCCACCAATACAAAATCCTACCGAGGAGAGCAACCTCCCACTCGGGGCTTAGCTGCACCCAGTGCTCGCCTAAGTCTGAAATCCTACCGAGTGGAGAGCAACCTCCCACTCGGGGCTTAGCTGCAGCCCAGTGCTCGCCTTTTAAATCCTACCGAGTGGAGAGCAAACCTCCCACTCGGGGGCTTAGCTGCAGCCCAGTGCTCGCCTAAGTATCTGAAATCCTACCGAGTGGAGAGCAAACCTCCCACTCGGGGCTTAGCTGCAGCCCAGTGCTCGCCTAAGTTCTTGAAAATCCTACCGAGTGGAGAGCAAACCTCCCACTCGGGGGCTTAGCTGCAGCCCAGTGCTCGCCTAAGTATCTGAAAATCCTACCGAGTGGAGAGCAAACCTCCCACTCGGGGCTTAGCTGCAGCCTAGTGCTCGCCTAAGTATTTGAAAATCCTACCGAGTGGAGAGCAAACCTCTCACTCGGGGCTTAGCTGCAGCCCAGTGCTCGCCTAAGTGTATTGGGGAACAAGTCGATTGCAATGAGCGCTTCGCTTTAACCTGCAAAAGACACCTCAAACCAAATGCAAACATATTCAACGTTGAATCCAAGTTCGGATAACACCTAACGGAACCGAAAGTGCTCAGGCACTAGGCCTGTTAAGGTTTGTCGGTTACAAAACTCACTCGGCATACCGAGGCAAATTTAAAGTATCAAGCTCAGAAGTTTTTTACCCCTCCTGTGGAGGGCTGGAAGGTGCAACAAACTCATCCAGATCAATTCCATCTGCAATTCGAGTGGCAGCAGCAATGAAGGTCTCCATGAAAGATCTGAAATCGTGCTTCTTGGTATTAGCCACCCTAAGAGCCACCAGCTTGTCCTCTCGTGCATCCTTGCAGTGAACGCGGACCAGAGACAGAGCAACATCCGCACCGCACCTGGCCGAAGACTTCTTCCACTCCTGCACTCGACTTGGGACCTCGTTCAGTCGAGTCATCAGAGACTCGAGGTCGTTCTGGAGTGTCTCCCTTGGCCAGAGTGTTGTGTCGATGCGAGAAGTTGCGACCTTCAGCCTTGCGAGATAGTCGATGACAACAGCAACACGAGATTCAAGCCGGAGCACATTCATGGCGACTTCATCTTTCACGGGAGAGTTGATGGGGTCCAGGTTTACTTCCAGTCGACCAGTCTCCTCTTCAAAGTTCTGGCAAAATTCTGCAAGCACAACCACCGAGTCAAGACAACAGTCGGAGGTTACAGTTAAAATATTTGTTTGATACAAAAGATTACCTTCAAGCATGAGGAACAACTTCTTGGCGAGTCCACCCAGATAAGCCTCCAGATCGTTCTTCTTTCTCATCAACTCACTGGCCTTGTCATTCAGGGTGGTCTTGTCACTTTTCAGTCGACTGACCTCCTGGTTGGCAGCATCAAGAGCAGCTTTCAGATTGGTGTTTTCTTCTTCAAGCTTGGTCACTGAAGCCAGCTTCTCATCTGCAAGCTTGGTCTTCTCTAAAGCAGTTTTTTGCATCTCAGCCAAGTCAAGTTCTTGCTTCTTCAGGGCATCCCTCACTTTGTCTGCAAAGTTACAGTGAGATTAGATTCGGAAACAAGTGAGAGGCAAAGGCAGTCGTCAAAGGCCTCACCAAGCATACCTTTAGCTTCCTCCTTCGCCTTCGTCAAGTTCTCTTGGGCCAGTTTCAGATCGAGCTCGAGCTGAATGTGTTTGTTCTCCAACTCAGTATAACGAGCCGCAAGGTCACAGGATTTCTACGAAGAACCAATCGACAGATGTCAAAGACAATTCACTTCCGAGTGAGTAAGGAAAAATCATAGCGTTTCTAAGACTACGGCCGAATACAAACATTCGACCATAGTCTCGGGGACTACACCCAGTGGGTGCACTCAGCGTGCCCCCACTAGTTTCATCAGTTAGAGTCGACCAGTCGACCAACAAAAAAAACGGGAGATGTTCTTCAGACTATAGTCGACTGCCAGCAGTCGACCACAGTCTCGGGGACTACACCCAGTGGGTGCACTCAGCGTGCCCCCACCGGTCTATGAATCTATTCGACCTAGTCGAGTAAGGAAAAAACTTAAGACATAAAGCCTATGGTCGACTGCCAGCAGTCGACCATAGCCTTGGGGACTACACCCAGTGGGTGCACTCAGCGTGCCCCCACTAATCCGGAATTTCAATCGACACACCCAGTGGGTGTAGGACAAACTCTAAGAATTTCAGAAAGAAGAGTTTTCAGATATCATATCCTAACAGAACAGGCAGTGACCGACTGACCTGAACATTACTCTGAAGAGCCGAACTGGCGTCATAGGCTGCCTGGCTGGCTTCTCGTATTGCCTTCACTTGCTCCATCATGACCCCCGCTTGGCGTATTGCTTCTTTGGCAGCACTAGCTTGGTCTTCTGGAACGGGGTAGGTTGAGAAAAGCGAGGGTTGAGCAGCACTCGACGACGAAGGACGAGCACTCGTCAACGGCACCGCAAAGGTTACGGTAGGCCGAGTGACATTGTCTCCCTCCACGACCAACGTCTCGGGTGCTGGCACGTCCTGAGTCGCCTTGCCAGCAGACGCTTTCTTGCTCCTCCTCTGCCTTGGTGGTTCCTCGTCGTCGTCGTCGGGAAGATCGATAACGATGTTAGATGAAGCTGCAGAAAGAATCAAAAATGGAGACAATAAGTCAATCGACTGAAAACTGCATCACAAGAGTCATACCAGGTTTTGAGGTAACAGCATCCTCCATCTCGTGGTCTTCAGCCCTGGCCGAAGTATCAGAAGTAGCAGCACTGCAGTTCCACTAGTCAGTCGATTGACCCATGAGTCGACCAAGAACAAGTTCATGAAACGGGGAAAACTCAAGACTACCATTACCCTGAGATAGTGGGGATCACCATCTTCATCTTCGGCAAGACCTTCGCAGGTTTCGACGGTGCCACTCGAGATTGCTTCGGAGCCTTCTCAGTCGGCACCGGAGAAGTAGTCCGAGGGCGCTTGGTCGACTGGGTAGCGGTCGCGACCCCCTTACCACGCTCAGTCGCGGGATCATGGACAAGCTTCGAGCGTCTTTCCGAGCGGGGAGGTGCAACTTCCTCCTCCTCCTCCTCCTCTTCCTCCTCATCAGGGTCATCACCCTCATCATCGTCGTCAGCATCCGAATCCCACTCCTCCGGGCTTTCGCCCCCACTTCCTTCCTCCTCTTCAGTCGGCGTCTGCGCTCCATTGGGCATCGAGTATAACTCCATGGTGGCCTATCAGGCAACAAAGCAAAACAAAGATCACTTGACCAATTCACAGCGAAGCAGAATGAATAAAGCAAGATTGCAATTGGAAATAAATGGACATACTGTGTCTGGTGTGTAGGTACAGTCGAGTGGTGGGATCCTCCTGGCCCCTCGAGGGTTGTCCTTATTCCCCGTGATTGCGGTCACCCACCTCTCCAGTGTGGCGTCGTCAACCGCCTCTGGATGGACCCGAGAGGTGTCTTCGGTTCCACAATACAGCCACATCGGATGGCCTCGATACTGAAGTGGTTGGATGCGCCGCCTAAGGAAGACCTCCGGAAGATCCATACCCGTCACTCCGTCTCTAACGAGTTGGACTACGCGCTCCATCAGCATTTTTACCTGAACTTTCTCCTCAGGAAGCACTTTCAGAGAAGAGGGTTTGTCCACTCGGTCCATGGAAAACGGAGGGAGACCAGTCGACTGCCCCGGCGTCGACTCATCTTGGTAGTAGAACCAAGTCGACTGCCACCCTCTGACCGACTCAGGAAGGGTCATGGCCGGGAAAGTACTCTTATTCCTCATCTGGATCCCAAGACCACCGCACATTTGGATAACCTTAGTCCTCTCATCGTCCGGACTCGCCTTTTTCACTGTCTATGAGCGACAAGTGAATATGTGCTTAAAGAGACCCCAGTGTGGTCGACAACCCAGGAAGTTCTCGCACATGGACACAAAGGCAGCAAGATAGGCGATGGAATTGGGGGTGAAATGGTGGAGTTGCGCCCCAAAGAAATTCAGAAACCCTCGGAAGAAAACACTCGGCGGCAGAGAAAAACCACGGTCTACATGAGTGGCTAAGAGAACGCACTCACCCTCCTGCGGCTGCGGTTGACACTCGGTCCCCGGAAGCCTTGCTGACCCGTGGGGGATCAGTCCCTCATTGGCCAGGTCATTGAGATCTTTCTCAGTGATGGTCGAGCGGATCCAATCCCCTTGGACCCAACCCTTTGGCAGGCGGGACCTTGACGAAGATCTGCCCCGACTGGACGGTCTCCCCTTCGCTTTCCCCGTCGCCGTCGCCTTCTTCGCGCGCTCTAGGGCCGCCATCTTCTCCTTCACCATTGTCGTCGGTGAAGCGCGCGAGGAGTGGATAGGCGGAGGCGAGAGCAGGCGCAGTGGGCGGAGGCAAAGAGGGAGGAGAGAAGAATGGGAAGGTACTGTTCAAAAAGCCCTCGCCCGGCGCTTTATATAAGGACGCTTCCGAGTGGCTGACGAGTGGGTCCGGGCAGTCCTGTCACATCCCGAAACAGTCGCGCACGTACGATACGTGGCGAAAAAGGCGGCACGGAAATTGAGGCATCCATGCCTTATCCCTTCCGAGTACCGCGGTTCGCCCCGCTTCGCGCGCTTCCCAAAATTTAGATCCCGCAAAATCCACTAACAGCAGATCAATCTGTCAGACGATATTCCTGCGATCCGTCGCTCGGAAGTTCACTAAAGTTCAAAAAGTTCACTCGACAGAAGACAATAATGGATCAAGGCGACTGAAGTAAAAGTTGACGCCAACGCCGAAAGAAAAATTGCCGATCCAAGATACAACATAATCAAAGCACAGGAAATAAGTCGGAGAAAATCATCAACTCCTTCCTCACTCGAACCTCGATCCATTCGGGGGCTAATGATGATGTTATGTACCTAGGGTGGGTCATGGACCTATCTAGGATACCATACCCAAGGACATCCTTAGACGAAGCTACCTTCCAGTCGACCAAGAGAGACTCCACTCGACTGGCTAGAAGACACTCGACCATGAAGACTCACTCGACCATCAGGAGTTCAGGATCTACTCTGTATCCAAACGGTCTGTAATTAAGTAGTCTTAATGGTCATGATGGCACTTTATGTAGGGCGTTACCAGTAACGCCCGGCCTTAATGTACTTTAACCCTCTACTACGTGGGTTGGCTGGGGTCCTGGCGTCCTCTATATAAGCCACCCCCCCTCCACTGGTAGAAGGGTTCGCACCCCTGTAACTCATATACACATAAACCAGTCGACCGCCTCCGGGCTCCGAGACGTAGGGCTTTTACTTCCTCAGAGAAGGGCCTAAACTCGTTAAACACTCGTGTGTACAACTACTCCATAGCTAGGATCTTTCCTCTCCATACCTACCCCCCATTCGACTGTCAGACTTAGAACCACGACAGCTGTCCTCTTGATAGTCTCAACCATGAGGCTCATGACCTTGAATTTCTATGGCACATCAAATATGTGTAGCAAATTAATTGCATGCCCTCTGATTGAAGGAAATATGTCCTAAGGGCAATAATAAAGTTATTATTTATGTCCTTATATCATGATAAATGTTTATTATTCATGCTAGAATTGTATTAACCGGAAACATAATACATGTGTGAATACATAGACAAACATAGTGTCACTAGTATGCCTCTACTTGACTAGCTCGTTAATCAAAGATGGTTAAGTTTCCTGACCATAGACATTAGTTGTCATTTGATTAATAGGATCACATCATTAGGAGAATGATGTGATTGACATGACCCATTCCATTAGCCTAGCACTTGATCGTTTAGTATGTTGCTATTGCTTTCTTCATGACTTATACATGTTCCTGTAACTATGAGATTATGCAACTCCCGTTTGCCGGAGGAACACTTTGGGTGCTACCAAACGTCACAATGTAACTGGGTGATTATAAAGGAGTACTACAGGTGTCTCCAAAGGTACATGTTGGGTTGGCGTATTTCGAGATTAGGATTTGTCACTTCGATTGTAGGAGAGGTATCTCTGGGCCCTCTCGGTAATGCACATCACTATAAGCCTTGCAAGCAATGTGACTAATGAGTTAGTTGCGGGATGATGCATTATGTAACGAGAAAAGAGACTTGCCGGTAACGAGATTGAACTAGGTATTGGATACCGACGATCGAATCTCGGGCAAGTAACATACCGATGACAAAGGGAACAAAGTATGTTGTTATATGCGGTTTGACCGATAAAGATCTTCGTAGAATATGTAGGAGCCAATATGAGCATTCAGGTTCCGCTATTGGTTATTGACCGAGAATAGTTCTAGGTCATGTCTACGTAGTTCTCGAACCCGTAGGGTCCGCACGCTTAAGGTTTCGATGACAGTTATATTATGAGTTTATGAGTTTTGATGTACCGAAGGAGTTCGGAGTCCCGGATGAGATCGGGGACATGACGAGGAGTCTCGAAATGGTCGAGACGTAAAGATCGATATATTGGACGACTATATTCGAAGTTCGGAAAGGTTCCGAGTGATTCGGGTATTTTTCAGAGTACCGGAGAGTTACGGGAATTTGCCGGGGAGTATATGGGCCTTATTGGGCCATAGGGGAATAGAGGAGAGAGGCCAAAAGGAAGGAGGCCTACGCCCCCCTCTGGTCCGAATTGGACAAGGGGCGCAGCCCCCTTTTCCTTCTTCCTCTCCCCCTCTTTCCCCTTCTCCTACTCCAACAAGGGAGGTGGAATCCTACTAGGACTAGGGAGTCCTAGTAGGACTCCACACTTGGCGCGCCCCCTCTTAGGGCCGGCCTCCTCCCCCCTTGCTCCTTTATATACGGGGGCAGGGGGCACCCCATGACAAACAAGTTGATCTACGAATCGTTCCTTAGCCGTGTGCGGTGCCCCCCTCCACCATATTCCACCTCGGTCATATCGTCGCGGAGTTTAGGCGAAGACCTGCGCCGGTAGAACATCATCATCGTCACCACACCGTTGTGCTGACGGAACTCATCCCCGATGCTTTGCTGGATCGGAGCCCGGAGATCGTCATCGAGCTGAACGTGTGCTGAACTCGGAGGTGCCGTACGTTTGGTACTTGGATCGGTCGGATCGTGAAGACGTACGACTACATCAACCGCGTTGTCATAACGCTTCCGCTTACGGTCTACGTGGGTACGTGGACAATACTCTCCTCTCTCGTTGCTATGCCATCACCATGATCTTGCATGTGCGTAGGAAATTTTTTGAAATTACTACGTTCCCCAACACTGATCATGTTGTGGTCACCTGACTTGGGCAAAAGAGTGTGCCTTAGGATCCAGTTGATCATTGGCAGCCCTGACAGAAGAAAATGGACTGAACCAAACTTGAAAGTCTCAAGAGCTTTGTCTGGGATCTCCTTGTACATATGTGACATAGAATTGTGATCCATCTTTTTCTTGGCATAAATGTCCAAGTCATCTTCACTCTCCTTTGGGGCATTGATCAGATTTGCCCATTCCTCAATAGTTGATTGGTATCTTGTACCTTCAGACATCCAAACTATCCTGCCATCTGGATAGAAATGTGTTGTGGAGTAGAATTGCATAATGAGCTCATCATTCCAGTTTGTGAGCTTCTGCCCAACAAAGTCTGCAACTCCACACGCACTGAAGCTTTCATACACTCCAGGATAATGTTCTTCATTCTCCTTCATGTAGGTCCAGTCGACCCACCTCATATCACACATTATAGGCTTCTTGTCCAACAAGATTGTCTCATAGAAATCTTGTTGTTCCTTTGTGTGGAACCTGTAATCAACAGTCGTCCTTCTCCTGGTGGCATATGGATCTGACTCTCTTTTTATTTTTGTCTTGACCAGCAGCTTCATCTTCTGACTCAATAGTAAACTTCATGGTTTCTCCAGTGGCAACCTTCCTGGGTTTGGAAGTGGGAATCCTTCTTGCAGGTGCCTTCTTCTGCACTACTGGCTTAGTGGCTGCAGCTGAACCATATTCTTTCTTGACCACCTTCTTCTTGGAAGTGGCCTCATCCTCTACTGCCACATAGTCTTCATCCTCAGATTCTGAGGTTTTCTTCCTTCTGGCTCTTGTGGCTGCTTTAGGCAAATTGCTAGGAGTGCTTCTGCTGCCATCATCTGAAGTGCTAGAGGGACTTGTGCCCTCACTCATGTGAATCTGCTCTTCTGACTTGTTCTGGCTGTCACTTTGGTCTGACATGCTGAATACACTGACTGCTGACCCTGTGAATAGTTATAGATGAGATAGAGTGGATGAGCATCACAAAATGCAGAAATTTTTGCAAAAAAATGATTCAAAAACTTATTTTTAGTTTTCCACAGAAAGCATTTCGGATCAACCGATTTTCAAACTCAGTGATACCGAAGCAGTTTTGGAACCTAAACTAGTGAACTCGGTCAGACCGAGTCACAGTTCGGTGGCACCGAGACTGCTAGGGTTTCACAAAGTTCTAAAATCGGTCAGACCGAGAGTTACTAGTGCAATGGTGTTAGCCGAATCGGTGGGACCGAGTTTTTCAACTCGGTGGGTCCGAGATGGTTTCGGCGGAAACCTAACCCTAAATTTTCAAATCGCGTCTATTCTAAGGATTGTTTTGACTGGATAGAGGTGTTTCAGTCGTGGCAAGAACCATAATGAACACAATGTGCTGAGAATCAGACGAGGATAGCACTGTGATCGAGTTCATACCCTAGTTCGGCGATGAACTTGCTACGGCGGCAACGGCAGAGATGAAATCCGTTGACGGCGGCGGAGACCAGCGACAGGAGACGGCTGGCGACGAAGTTGACGATTCGGAGACCTAGAAGGCAGAGCGAGCTATGCGCGGGCGAAGAGGTTTGGAGAAAGTTTTCCAATTTTTGCCCGTGTGAATATATAGCCCGACACTGTCGGTGTGACCGAGTGGAACGACTCGGTGGCACCGAGATGCATAACTGTTGACAGTTACAGCAACTCGGTGTGACCAAAAAGTTCAAATCGGTTGCATCGAGATTGAAAACCTAGATCGACTTAGTGATCTCGGTATGACCGAAATGGAAGAATCGGTCAGATCGAAAAGCACAAAGAAGTTTTGGAAGTTTAAGTCTATGACGAATCGGGGACTCCGAGTGCTCCTCACATAGAGTGGTTCGAATCTAACTTGATCAAATTTTGTGATGTAGCATGAACAGAGTTTGAGACGAGAAAAGCATAGATAGCTAGAGAAGGTTCTTAGGCCTTCTTGTCCATCCACTTGGCCAAAGAAAAAGAAACCAATCAATCAAAACAACAAGTGGATGTCCTCGAATGAGTAAAATATGCAACCAACATGCTCACACAATAAAATGGCAAATGAAATATGTGGCAAAGCATGCACAACCAATTCTAGCATCTATCAAACAATTGGCGATGACTAGGTCATCTATATATGAGTATATTGACTTAGGAGTCAAATGAGAACATTTGATCATAGGTCATACTCACCGTTTAAGCTTAAGTGGGGTTACCACTTTTACATAATGCATCGATGTGTTCACATCATTAGAGTTGCTTTGACTCAATTCTTAGAGTTAAGCTCCCCCTAGATGTGAGATCCCCCCTTAGAGGGATGAACTAACCTTGGGTTTTGTCGATGATGACTTCATGTAGGTGTTGAAGATGTGGATGCTCAATGTTGATGTAGATCATTTGGAGCAATCCTTTGGAGTGAGTTACACTTTCAATACCTACATGGGTTAGTGCCACAAGGAACAAACAAGAATATCCATAGACATAGAGTGATGCACACACAAGATGATGTCCATGAAAACATTAGGTTACCTTGTCCCTTGCCTTACCAACATGAGGGTTTGTGACTCCTTGAACTAGTGCAAGATATGGAAGTTGATTGCACTTGTCCTTGCCATAATGATATGAGTGAAGAATGTTGGCGGAGTCACCCTCAAGAACACTCTAGTTCTTCTTCTTCGGGATCCACATCATCTTGATGGGAATCCTTGGAGTTGTAGTTGTACTTGATGAAGTAGAACTTGACGTAGTCTTGGGAACCCACTTAACCAAGGCCTTAGGTGCTTCTTCAAATGCATCAATCTCCTCTTGAAGCTTGTCCTTGCCTTTGTTCTTGTGGTCTTGTGGTGGAAGATCATCTTGTGCTTGTGTTCCCTTGAAGGAAGTAGGATCATACTTCTCTTGTTGAGGAACAAACTTCGTCTTGGGGTATTGATCTTCTTCCCACTCAACTACATTGGCATTGAACTTTCGTTCAAAACCAACACCTTGATTCTCCCGGTGCCTTCCTTGCTTGCGTACAATTTCCTCGAATTGCTTACTCCCGGCAAGGCTCTTGTATACACCTTTCTCTATAATTCCCTTCAATAAGCTATTTTCTTGCTCAAGTGTAACTTGGCTAAGAGAATCATTAGTGGAATCAAGAGAACTACTAGAAGCAACAATATTGGATTTAGCATTATTATTGTTACTACTAGAGGAAGAATATTTCTTGTTCTTGTTACTAGACTTGACTTGAGGCATGTAAGTAGATAAGAGTAAACGCTTGGCAATGTAAAAAGAACTTTTCTTACGGAGATCATCATTGATTGCCTTTAAGAACTCATGCTCTTGCTCAAGATTGAGCTTTTCAAAGCGTAACTTCTCATGAGCCCTTAAAAGTTCTCGATGATCTTCGAAGATAGTTTCATGAGCTAACTTAAGAGTGTTTAGTTCTTTAGTTAGAAGCTCAATCTTCTCCTTATCATTGTCATTCGTTTTATCTTGATTAGCATGATTAATTGACGTTTCATCATAGTATTCATTACTAGAGTTGTCAATAAGTAAATCATCATCACCAAACAAGTCATCTTCATCACTATTAAAATCAACATACTCAGGGTGTGTTACCTTAGGACCTTTGGCCATGAAGCATCTTCCAATTCCTTCATTTGGTGAATCAAATATGTCGTAGGAGTTGGTTGACACAAGTGCTAGACCGGCAACACCTTCATCTTGAGTATATTCGGAGTCGGAGTGATAGCTTCTCTCGGAGTGATTGTCGGAGTCGGAGACGGATACCCATTCACCAACATGAGCTTGATGTCTTCATTTTGTGTAGCTCTTTGATGACTTTTCCTTCCTTTCCGAATCCTTTCTTCTCCGTGAGGGTCTTCGTTCATACGATCATCTCTACTCCTTCTCTCTCTTGGTGGTGATTCTTCTCTTCTACTTCTTCTTTTTGGAGAATCTTCTCTTCTTTTGTAGGGTGTCGTACACTCATTGGAATAGTGTCCGGGTCTCCCACAATTGTAGCAATTGCGCTCTCGACTAGAAGATCTTTTGTCATTGTAGGACCTTGACTTAGAGCTTCTTTCTTTGCTTCTACTCTTGTAGAATTTGTTGAAGTTCTTCACCATTAAGCTCAATTCTTCACTGAAGGTTTGTTTCTCACTTGATGATGTGGGGGCTTCACATGAGGCTTTGTAAGCACCACTTGACTTGTTGTGAAGTTCCTCCTTATCCTTGAGTGACATCTCATGAGCAACAATTCTTCCAATGACTTCCGTTGGCTTGAGATCTTTGTAATTTGGCATCGTTTGGATCAATGTGCACACGGTATCATATTTTCCATCCAATGCTCTTAGGATCTTCTTGATGATGAATCTGTCGGTCATCTCTTCACATCCTAAGCCGGCAATCTCATTTGTGATAAGAGCAAGCCTAGAGTACATTTCAGCGACACCTTCTCCATCCTTCATTTTGAACTTGTCAAGCTGACTTTGGAGCACATCCAACTTGAATTCCTTGATGGAGTCGGTACCTTCATGCATAACAATCAAAGTATCCCAAATTTCCTTTGCATTCTCAAGACGGCTGATTTTGTTGAATTCTTTGAGGCACAAGCCGTTGAAGAGGATATCACAAGCTTGAGCGTTGTGTTGCAGCATCTTCAATTCATTCGCGCTAGCTTCACGGTTCGGTTCTCTCCCATCAAAGAATTCACCTTGCAAGCCAATACACACAATAGCCCAAACGGCAGGGTTATGTCCGAGAATATGCATTTTCATCTTATGCTTCCAAATAGAAAAATTAGTGCCGTCAAAGTAAGGACCTCTACGGTGATAATTTCCCTCGCTAGATGCCATACTCTCCTAGGTTGTGAAACCAAGGCTATGACCACCAAAAGCTATGGAAATCAAAGCAAATGGAGACCAAAGCTCTGATACCACTTGTAGGACCTTGAAGTATGTCTAGAGGGGGGTGATTAGACTACTTGACCAATTAAAAACTTAACCTTTTCCCAATTTTAGACTTTGGCAGATTTTAGCTATCTTTGCACAAGTCAAGCAATCTTCACACAATTCAAGCAAGCATGCAAAGAGTATATGAGCAGCGGAATTTAAAGCATGCAACTTGCAAGAATGTAAAGGGAAGGGTTTGGAGGATTCAAACGCAATTGGAGACACGGATGTTTTTGTCGTGGTTCCGATAGGTGGTGCTATCGTACATCCACGTTGATGGAGACTTCAACCCATGAAGGGTAACGGTTGCGCGAGTCCACGGAGGGCTCCACCCACGAAGGGTCCACGAAGAAGCAACCTTGTCTATCCCACCATGGCCGTCGCCCACGAAGGACTTGCCTCACTAGCGGTAGATCTTCACGAAGTAGGCGATCTCCTTGCCCTTACAAACTCCTTGGTTCAACTCCACAATCTTGTTGGAGGCTCCCAAGTGACACCTAGCCAA
Source organism: Triticum aestivum (assembly GCF_018294505.1). Taxonomy (NCBI): domain Eukaryota; kingdom Viridiplantae; phylum Streptophyta; class Magnoliopsida; order Poales; family Poaceae; genus Triticum; species Triticum aestivum. The sequence goes on from NC_057801.1 coordinate 415,527,973, forward strand.
TCAAGGAGACACCACTCTCCAAGAAGTAACAAATGGTGTGTTGATGATGAACTCCTTGCTCTTGTGCTTCAAATGATAGTCTCCCCAACACTCAACTCTCTCTCATAGGATTTGGATCTGGTGGAAAGAAGATTTGAGTGGAAAGCAACTTGGGGAAGGCTAGAGATCAAGATTCATATGGTAGGAATGGAATATCTTGGCCTCAACACATGAGTAGGTGGTTCTCTCTCAGAACTGGTAAGTTGGAAGTGTAGGTTTGTTCTGATGGCTCTCTCCACGAATGAAGAGGAGGTTGAGGGGTATATGTAGCCTCCACACAAAATCTAACCGTTACACACAATTTACCAATCTCGGTGCGACCAAATCAACAAACTCGGTCGGACCGGTTCAGTAAACCTAGTGACCGTTAGTGATTTCGGTGGGACCGACATGCAACTCGGTAAGACCAATATGGTTAGGGTTAGGGCATAACTTAATCTCGGTGAGACCGATTACACAAACTCGGTGAGACCGATTTTGGTAATTAGCTAACCAGAGAGTTGGTCAGGTAAACTCGGTGGGACCAATTCGCTCTTTTCAGTGAGACCGAAATGTTACGAAAGGGAAACAGAGAGTTTACATTACAATCTCAGTGGGACCGATCGCTCACTTCGGTTAGACCAAAACATTACGAAGGGAAATAGAGAGATTACAATCCCATCTCAGTGAGACCGAGATCCCTATCGGTGAGACCAATTTGCCTAGGGTTTGTGGCAGTGTCTATGACATTTGAACTCGGTGGCGCAGGATAGAAAGAATCGGTAGGACCGATTTTGACTTTGGGTTTAGGTCATATGTGGATGTGAGAAAGTAGTTGAGGGTTTTTGGAGCATATCACTAAGCACTTGAAGCAAGAGGCTCATTAAGCAACACCTCATCCCTCCTTGATAGTATTGGCTTTTCCTATAGACTCAATGTGATCTTGGATCACTAAAATGTAAAATGTAGAGTCTTGAGCTTTTGAGCTTGAGCCAATCCTTTGTCCTTAATATTTTGAGGGATCCACTTTCATCATCCATGCCATGCCATTCATTGAGCTTTCCTGAAATATTTGTCTTGGAATAGCATTATCTCAATGAGCTATATGTTGTTATGAATTACCAAAACCACCTAGGGATAGTTGCACTTTCAATGGGCCCATGTCGCCAACTGGGTGGTATTAGGATCTTTTATTCCTCATCTATACTCCGGGATTCTTATCTCTCTTCTATTCGGGTTAAATGATTTTACCAACGCTAACTCTAGGTTCTCGTAATTACTTCCTCCTGGAGAGCCCCTCACTCCAGATGATTGCTGGGTGCACCGAAGGATTCCGAAGATACTCTTCGATGTTCTCTCAAGACTTTATGCTCACTGCTTGTTGCTATTCCCTACCAGTGTTATATTATTATGGATAACTACATGCACTTTTCCTTTCAATCCCGTTGATCTTGTTATTACAAGATACCCTGAAATTCTCTCTATTGTTCCGAGAATACTTTCTGCCTACTACCTTGCAGTTCTTGCCACATGAATACCCCCTACGGATAATTCCTCGCAACTACTGAGTATCCGCTCAACCCCACTGATCAAGTGTTTTGCAAAAGACTTCGAAATACCATTCGATCTTCCGAAAATCCTGAGCAGCCTATTGCTCTTGAAATTCTTGCTTGCTTTTATGGTTAATCCCATAAGTCTCGTAATCCTATTGGCATCCCTTGACTTTATCATTTTAATTGTGTTGATTCAATATGTTGAGGATGCTCGCATTCCTCAGTCGAATCCTAGAATTCATCCTTCCGGCTCAATGTCAGTTTGAACATGAGTTGGTTCTCAACCAATTAAATTGCCGTCGATTGTACCCCTAAGTCTATTCAACTTATCCATCCTTAATCAGAGTTCAAATCATAATTCATTTGCATTGAGCTTTGAATTATCCAGTTGCTTCTATAATACAATGCCTTCGCATTGTTTCTTCCTCTGGTTGTGTGCCAATACTCACCTCAGCTTCGCAATGGACCGTCGGATCCTTTGTTGAAATATCATCCGACAGTGTCCTTCATATACAAAACCTGGAGAAGTTCTTTCCCTAATACATAATGCCTTCGGTAAATTGTATCCTCTCGTTTTGTCACCCATGCTCTACTATCGAGCTTGTGTTATTTACTATTGAAGCTTGTGGTGTATGTTTCTAAGATGCCCCAATGGGTTGAACATATACCTTTCTTAATTTGTGTGACCCCAAAAGTTTTCATGGGTCATACTCCTCTGGTAATTCACCAGGTAGGTTTCCACAATCAATTCATTTTTAATAAGAGTGAGAAGTGATTGAAAGGTATACATTGAAGAAGTGGGAGTGGACCTTGAACTTTGTGTTCATGCCCATGGACACGATGTAGATCTTATCATTGAAGCTTCTCTTAAATTAATTATTCCCTTGGTATAAGTACATCTTATATCTGGGATCTGGCCTTTTGCAATCGTGGTTCTGACCATGATCTCCTTGAAATACCATTTCTCATGCATGTTTAAGCACTTATCTTATTTAGAGCAATACCCCAGTCCAAGCTCTACTTTGGACTGTCGTGGAGTATTACCCCCCTGGTATCTCGAGATTATCTCGGAACTGCATAACTCCTTATGAGTTCTTCATCAAGTACTACATTCTCACTGATTACAATTTTTCATGGACTCTGAGTTAATAAACACTCAAAGACATCGGTAACTGAACCGAGTCCGCACTACGGTTCAACAACTCTTAGTAATCTTCTTTAAAAGTACGAGTTTGTACCCGATCACACCATTCCTAGCTTGTTTGGCTATATCATTATCATGCTAAATTTTAATAGTGCTACATGGTCCTTCTTCCCGGAGCACAAATTTTGACGATGAGCTAATCTTACGTTGATCTCCCTCGTCATATCATTTCTCCTTGAACAACAAACTTGATTTCGAGTTTGTGTCGTACCCATGGTTCCAATAACCTTTCGCTTCATCATTACTTTGACTAGATGTCATTGCCGATCGATTACATCTTCATGAAATTTCTCGACAAATGTAACATGATCATCATCAACATTATGATACCTTCCAGGATAACAATTGAATTCATGATGAGAAGTACCATCCTTGCCCTCGATGATTTTAATTATCATCGACAACACCCTTGCCTTCCTTTCATCGCGAACTTGTCCAGATTATGAATACAACTTGCTCTCTAACTAGTGTTGTGTTCTGCCTTAAACTATTACTGTCTTTTATGTCGAGAATGTTGTGGGGATTGCTCCACCTCTTAGAAATTCTCGGTATGATGATACTTCTCACCATCACCATTCTTCCCTTGGTCCTCGTGTTGTTTTTAACCGGGATACCAATATGCTAACGATGTTGTTTGAGTTATGTACTTCTAGCAACCCTATTGCTTTGAAGTTAACAATCGACAGTTTGTTCTTAGACTGTTGGTCATTGAATCGTCACTCTAACATTGATCTTGTTGCCTAAGGTCATATTTCGGGCACACCTTTCAACTAATGATTGATGGTGTATGTTTTACTCGAGCATACAACATTATATCATTTGAGTTGACACGTGTCATCTTCTTGTTCACATTATTGCGGAAATCCATCTATTTGGAATTCTTGATGAATTGTCTCTGAGCCCATCAGCCGCCTCCTCATCCCCTCCTTGGTTTAATGATGAACTATTACTTCAGGAACCCGCTCCCATAGTTCATTTCTTGAGAATCTTGCAATGTCATTTCGTCAATTTGTGTTGCACCTTTTCTTCTCGGACATCCTGAGTCTGAGGTATTATGACACCAATCGGATCCGAATCTTGGTCAGATATGATGGTTGGGACAACTTTCCAGGAGTTATGTTGTTGGTCCCTTGATGACCCGGTAATATGATGTCATGCCTAGCACCCCTGGCTGGAGGACCTATCATTATAATATCTTTTGCAAGGATAACCATTCTTCCTGGAGGAAATTGAAAGACTTATTCTATATGTTGTCCCTGATGAATCCTTTTTGTATCCAAGTCCGACCTTTGCTTGAAGACCATGTCAATGCTATCTTGAAGCATGATTGTGGTTACTCTGAACATCATTAAGAACATTGGAGACGCAATGCTAAATGTTTCTTGTTCAGTTATCCAAACAGCGTTGTATGGGTAACATCTTGATTAATCCTTGCCTCTTATCTGAATGGATGGGTACTTGCTCTCCTACCCTGTGTGCCATGTTCTGCTTGTACATGGGAAGGATATACTCCTAATAATTGTGTGTAATCACAATTTTCCTTTCCATTGTTCTATTTAGTTTGATAATCGCGTTTTCCTTTCCATTCGTTTGTTTACCCTTTCCTGAATCTGACTTAACTAAGCAAAGATAATTCCCTGCTTAGGTAGGCACCTTGTTGTGCCATTCCATCTGCAAGATCCTGTTACTATTGTTGATGACATTCCAGTAACCACCGATGGTGAGAACTTTACCAATTGGTTCGCCTCCTTCAACAAGCAGGAAAATTGCTCTCTTCGTTCCCCGTCCTTGGTACCGACATTGTTGCCGGCATAGCTGACAAGATATTCACTGACATGCCTCCCTGTCACGGTTGTGCAATATGTCACCACCCTTCCTACTTTCAAACCACATGGTGGGACCATAACCCACAGGTCCACTGGATCGAAACCTGACTCTTCTTTACAACCCGGATTCTAATGTATCTTTTGCACCTGGCTTCGTATGTGATTCATGAGCTAAATGCTATACCATTATTCATCCTGGAATCAAATGCCATGTTATTCTCGTTGTTCAAACCCGCATTCCATCTTTTGTCTAGTCATCGAATGATTGCCTACCCATTTGAAACTTTGGTACCATCGTATATTGCACTCAACGAATTCACTGAAATACAACTTGTGGGATACCTTGTGTATTTCCCATTGAGTTCACCGTCAGATGCCCAGCTTTGTGGAGATGCGTTCTTCCGGAGTTTTTCCCCTTAGTCGTGTTCGTAGGACGATGGAGATCCCGAACAAAAAGGATGACGACTCCATCATGATGACCTGGAGCAGAGAAATGAAGACTTCAACATGATGGATCGGCCTCTTCGAGAAGAGCAACCAAGACCGAGAAGACCCGTTAGAATTTCGTAACCAGAATTTTCCCCTTAGTCCCCCTCTTAAATCTCGGGACGAGATTTCTTGTAGTGGAGGAGAATTGTGACGCCTGGGTAATCAAGCTACAGTAACCCTCTGGTAATGATGCCACATCACCTCGATTATTGTTGATAATCTCGCGTTAGTTCAGAACCGATCCAAATTCAAATCTGAATTAAAGTTAAAACAATTAAATTTTTCAAAAGTAAAAACTAAATTGTTCCTAACGTGTCAAATAACCCGTAATAAATGTTGGTGAAGAAATCATCTTCTAATAAAATACTTAAATGCACTAAATAAACTAAAATAGTGATAAAACAATTATCTAAAATGCTTTAAAATAATAAGCACATGTAAAACACTTTATTTAAAGTGCCAGAATATTTGGGGCTGTGACCTATTTAATAACACCAAATTAGTTGTCGCTTTTAAATTTTATAAAACTAACATAAAAGAAAACTGAAAAGAAATAGAATAAAAAAAGAAGAAAAGAAAACAGAACAAAAAAAAGAACCCCCCCACTGGGCCACAGCCCAGCTGGCCTCTGGGCCAACCAGGCCGGCCCAGCCGGCGCCTATAGCCCCCCTAGGGTGAGCGAACCCTAGCGACCACCTCCCCACTTTCCCCCGATCCCCACCTCGTTCCCTCATCCTCCCACCCCTCCGCCACCACACAACAAATACATGGGAGAGGAGCTCCCTCCTGTCCGATGCCGCGCCGGTGACTTTGACCGCCTCACTGCCCTTCCCCGTCGCCCGGTCATCTCTCCTCCCTCCGTGCTCCCTAGCAGCTCGCCGCACCCCTCTTCCTCCTTGTTTGGCAGAGCGCAGCCACCACCTCGCCGTGGCCATGGCCAACGGCCTTCCCGAGCTGCTCGTGCAGCCCTACAGCTTCCTCGACGTCATCCACGACATCCTCATGCCCGAGACCGACTGGAGCGGCCCCAAGTCGGCGACATCGACCAGTTCCCTGTCGCGTCCACCGGAGCTCCTCCTCGACCCATGTCGTCGCCGACGCTGTTGACGCACGCCGCCACGCCGATGCACCTCGTCACCACATCGTTGTCGTCTCCGACTTCCTCCTCGACCCCCACTGCCCCATGCCCTGCAACCCCTCGTGAGGCCCACTCCTTCTCCTCTGCCCCGCTCCCGCCGCGCGCCCCGTGCCGCGTCCAGCATCGTCCTTGTCCCGCGCGCCTCGCTCTGCTCCAGCCCGTGCCCGCCTTCGTCGGCCAGCGCTCGTGCGCGCGCGTCCCCGTTAGGGATTGCCCCGCCTTTGCTCCGTCTGCCGCTGCAGCCTCACCGTGCTGCCCGCTGGTATTCGCCGCCACCCCTCGCCGGCGACCGCGTCGTTGGCCTCGCCTGGGGCGCGCCTGACCAGGCTCAGGCGCCCACGCCCGTGCGCCCGCGCCCGAACCGCTAAGGCCTCTGGGCCTATGACGAAAGGGCCCCACCCCAGAACGTTTGTTAAAAATGAAATTAATTAAATAATTAGTTAATTAATAAGTTAATTAAGTTAATTAATCTAGTTTAATTAAACTTAATTAACCTAATCATTTATCTAACTAATTAAACCTGATTAGTGGTCTCAGCCTATGACATGGAGGACCCACGCGTCAGTTTGACCAAGTCAACTGACTATTGACTGCTGACATCACCCTGATGTCATGCTGACATCATTATGGCATTTCCTAATTAAACTAATTCTGTTAATTCTAAAAATGAATTAAAACTTTGAAAATTAATATTAAATAATCTGTAACTTGGATGGAAAAACTTTGTACATGAAAGTTGCTCAGAACGACGAGACGAATCCGAATACGCAGCCCGTCCGCCACACATCCCTAGCATAGCGAACACGCAACGTTCCCCCTCCGGTTCATCTGTCCGAAAACATGAAACACCTGGGATGCTTTCCCGGATGTTTCCCCCCTTCACCGATATCACCTACTACCGCGTTAGGGCACACCGAACACCGCGTATTGTCTTGTTACGCTTTGTGATGCTTTGATTGCTCTGTTATTTATTGTGTTCCCTCTCCGTTACTTCTTTCCGATAGACCCCGAGACTGCCAACGACCCCCAGTTTGACTACGGTGTTGACGACTCGTTGTTCTTGCCAGAGCAACCAGGCAAGCCCCCCCCCTTGATCACCAGATATCGCCTATTCTTATCTCTACTGCTTGCATTAGAGTAGTGTAGCATGTTACTGTTTGGTTACTCCTATTCTGTTGCATAGCCTGTCATTGTTGCTGCAGTCATTGATACCTTACCCGCAATCCTAAATTCTTAGTATAGGATGCTAGTTTATCATCATTGGCCCTACATTCTTGTCAGTCTGCCATGCTAAACTATCGGGTCGTGATCACTCAGGAGGTGATCACGGGTATATACTATACATACATATTATTCAGGTGGTGACTAAAGTCGGGTCAGCTCGTTGAGTACCCGCAAGTGATTTCAATGTGGGGGCTGGAAGGACAGGTGGCTCCATCCCGGTAGAGGTGGGCCTGGGTTCCCGATGGCCCCCGACTGTTACTTTGTGGCGGAGTGACAGGGCAGGTCGAGACCACCTAGGCGAGAGGTGGGCCTGGCCCTGGTCGGCATCAGCGGTTGCTTCATAATAACACGCTTAACGAGATCTTGGTATTTGATCTGAGTCTGGCCACTGGCCTATATGCACTAACCAACTACGCGGGAAAGATATGGGCACTCGACGTCGTGGTATCAGCCGAAGCCTTCTTGACATCAGCGACTGAGCGGCGCGCGCCGGATTGGACTGGAACGCATGCTCTTGTATTAGGGATGCTAGGTCTGCTTCCGGCCGCCCTCGCAACGTGCAGGTGTGCAATGGGCGATGGGCCCAGACCCCTGCGCCATAGGAGTTAGACCGCCGTGCTGACCTCTTTGTTGTGCCTAGGTGGGGCTGCGACGTGTTGATCTTCCGAGGCCGGGCATGACCCAGGAAAGTGTGTCCGGCCAAAGGGGATCGAGCGTGTTGGGTTATGTGGTGCACCCCTGCAGGGAAGTTTATCTATTCGAATAGCCGTGTCCCTCGGTAAAAGGACGACCCGGAGTTGTACCTTGACCTTATGACAACTAGAACCAGATACTTAATAAAACACACCCAGACAAGTTCTAGAGACATCCCGGTGATCGCTTTCCCACAGGGCGACGAGGGGAGGATCGCCGGGTAGGATTATGCTATGCAATGCTACTTGGAGGACTTCAATCTACTCTCTTCTACATGCTGCAAGACGGAGGCTGCCAGAAGCATAGTCTTTGATAGCACTAGCTATCCCCCTCTTATTCTGGCATTCTGTAGTTCAGTCCACCGATATTGCCTCTTGACACATATACCCATGCATATGTAGTGTAGATCCTTGCTTGCGAGTACTTTGGATGAGTACTCACAGTTGCTTTCCTCCCCCCTTTTCCCCCTTTTCCTCTTCTTTCTGGTTGTCACAACCAGATGCTGGAGCCCAGGAGCCAGACGCCACCGTTGACGATGACTTCTACTACACTAGAGGTGCCTACTACTATGTGCAGGCCGCTGACGATGACCAGGAGTAGTTAGGAGGATCCCAGGCAGGAGGCCTGCACCTCTTTCGATCTGTATCCCAGTTTGTGCTAGCCATCTTATGGCAATTTGTTTAACTTATGTCTGTTCTCAGATATTGTTGCTTCCGCTGACTCGTTTATGATCGAGGACTTGTATTCGAGCCCTCGAGGCCCCTGGCTTGTAATATGATGCTTGTATGACTTTTTACTTTTAGAGTTGTGTTGTGATATCTTCCCGTGAGTCCCTGATCTTGATCGTACACGTTTGCGTGCATGATTAGTGTACGATTGAATCGGGGGCGTCACAATTCCACATATAGTTCTATGTCCATGGCTCATGCTCATGTATTGCGTGAAAGTTGAAAATGTTTGAGAATACTAAAGTATGAAACTATTGCTTGGCTTGTCATCGGGGTTGTGCATGATTAAATACTTTGTGTGATAAAGATAGAGCATAGCCAGACTATATGATTTTGTAGGGATAACTTTCTTTAGCCATGCTATTTTGAGAAGACATGATTGCTTTGTTAGTATGCTTGAAGTATTATTGTTTTTATGTCAATATGAACTTTTATTTTGAATCATTTGGATCTGAACATTCATACCACAATAAAGAAAATTACATTGACAATTATCCTAGGTAGCATTCCACATCAAAAATTCTGTTTTTATCATTTACCTACTCGAGGATGAGCAGGAATTAAGCTTGGGGATGCTGGATACATCTCCAACGTATCTATAATTTTTTATTGTTCCATGCTATTATATTACCCGCTTTGGATGTTTATGGGCTTTACTTTACACTTTTATATCATTTTTGGGACTAACCTACTAACCGGAGGCCCGGCCCGAATTGCTGTTTTTTTGCCTATTTCAGTGTTTCGAAGAAAAGGAATATCAAACGGAGTCCAAACGGGATGAAACCTTCGGGAGCGATCTTTTTGGAACAAACGCAACCCAGTATACTTGGAGTGGACGTCAAGAAGCGAACGAGGCGGCCACGAGGGTGCCCGGCGCCCCCCCCCCCCACCCTCGTGGCTCCACCGACCTACTTCTTCCTCCTATATATATCCACGTACCCCGAGAACATCCAGGAGCACCACAAAAACCTAATTCCATCGCCGCAACCTTCTGTATCTGCGAGATCCTATCTTGGAGCCTTCGTCGGTGCTCCGCCAGAGGGGGAATCGACCATGGAGGGCCTCTACATTATCTCCAAGGCCTCTCCGATGAGTTGTGAGTAGTTTACCACAGACCTTCGGGTCCATAGTAATTAGCTAGATGTCTTCTTCTCTCTCTTTGAATCTCAATACCAAGTTCTCCTCGATCTTCTTGGAGATCTATTCGATGTAACTCTTTTTGCGGTGTGTTTGTCAAGATCCGATGAATTGTGGGTTTATGATCAAGTTTATCTATGAGAAAAATTTGAATCTCCTTTGAATTCTTTTATGTGTGATTGGTTATCTTTGCAAGACTCTTCAAATTATTAGTTTGGTTTGGCCTACTAGATTGATCTTTCTTGCAATGAGAGAAGTGCTTAGCTTTGGGTTCAATCTTGCGGTGTCCTTTCTCAGTGACAGCAGGGGCAGCAAGGCACGTATTGCATTGTTGCCATCGAGGATAAAAAGATGGGGTTTATATCATATTGCATGAGTTTGTCCCTCTACATCATGTCATCTTTCTTAATGCGTTACTCTGTTCTTATGAACTTAAAACTCTAGATGCAGGCAGGAGTCGGTCGATGTGTGGAGTAATAGTAGTAGATGCAGAATCGTTTCGATCTACTTGTTGTGGATGTGATGCCTATATACATGATCATGCCTAGATATTCTCATAATTATGCACTTTTCTATAAATTGCTCGATAGTAATTTGTTCACTCATCGTAATACTTATGCTATCTTGAGAGAAGCCACTAGTGAAACCTATGGCCCCCGGGTCTATCTTTTATCATATAAGTTTTCCATCTACTTTTATTTGCATCTTTTACTTTCCAATCTATATTATAAAAATACCAAAAATATTGATCTTATCATATTATCTCTATCAGATCTCACTTTTGCAAGTTTCCGTGAAGGGATTGACAACCCCTTTATCGCGTTGGTTGCGAGGTTCTTGTTTGTTTGTGTAGGTGCGTGGGACTTTTGAGGGGCCTCCTACTGGATTGATACCTTGGTTCTCAAAAACTGAGAGAAATACTTACGCTACTTTGTTGCATCACCCTTTCCTCTTCAAGGGAAAACCAATGCAATGCTCTAGAGGTAGCAACTAGACATTGTAATTCATGGTAAAAGAGATCCAATCACAGTCATACTCAATGTAAATTAATAGCAATACATGCAAATGACAGCGGTGCTCTCCAACTGATGCTTTTTAATAAGAGGATGATGACTCAACATAAAAGTAAATAAATGGGCCCTTCACGGAGGGAAGCAGGGATTTGTAGAGGTGCCAGAGCTCGAGTTTTGAAATAGAGATAAATAATATTTTGAGCGGTATACTTTCATTGTCAACATAAAAACCAAGAGATCTCGATATCTTCTATGCTACACACATTATAGGCTGTTCCCAAACAGAATGGTAAAGTTATACTCCCCCACCACTAACAAACATCAATCCAAGGCTTGTCCGAAACAACGGGTGTCGTCCAACTAACAACAATCCTGGGGGAGTTTTGTTTGCTTTTATTTTGATTTGATTTGAGCATGAGACTGGGCATCCCGGTTACAGGCCATTTTCCCATGAGTGATGAGCGGAGTCCACTCATCATGAGAATAACCCACCTAGCATGGAAGATATAGACAACCCTAGTTGATACATGAGCTATTCGAGCATACAAAACAGAATTTCATTTGAAGGTTTAGAGTTTGGTACATACAAATTTACTTGGAACGGCGGGTAGATACTGCACATAGGAAGGTATGGTGGACTCATATGAATAACTTTGAGGTTTATGGAAGTGGATGCACAAGCAGTATTCCCGCTTAGTACAAGTGAAAGATAGAAAGAGACTGGGAAGCGACCAACTACAGAGCGACAACAGTCATGAACATGCATGAAGATTAATCAACAATGGGTGCAAGCATGAGTAGGATATAAATCACCATGAACATAAATATCGTGGAGGCTATGTTGATTTTGTTTCAACTACATGCATGAACATGTGCCAAGTCAAGCCACTTGAATCGTTTAAAGGAGGATACCACCCTATCATACCACATGACAATCATTTTAATAGCATGTTGGCACGCAAGGTAAACCATTATAAACTCCCAGCTAATTAAGCATGGAATGAGCAACTATAATCTCTAGTTGTAATTGCAAACATGTTTCATCCATAATAGGCTGAATCAGGAACGGTGGACAAATCATATTTACAAAAGCAAGATAGGTCGAGTTCATACCAGCTCTTCTCATCTCAATTGGTCCATCATATATCGTCATTATTGCCTTTCACTAGCACGACTGAACGGTGTGGATAATAATAATAGTGCACGTGCATTGGACTAAGCTGGAATCTGCAAGCATTTAATACAAAGGAGAAGACAAGGTAATATGGGCTCTTGGTTAGATCAACAATAATGCATATGAGAGCCATTCAACATTTTTGTCATGGTCTTCTCCTCTCGACTCCCAAAGAAAAGAAAAGAAATAAAACTATTTACACGGGAGAGCTCCCAACAAGCAAAAGAAGAACGAGAAATCTTTTTGGGTTTTCTTTTAATTACTACGAGCATGGAAAGTAAACTAGCTAAAAAGCTACAACTAATTATTTTGGTTTTCTTAAGGTTTTTCGAACACACAAGAAGAAAGCAAGAAAAGGAAATAAACTAGCTTGGATAGTACAATGAAAAAGTATGAGAACTGACAACTAGCATGAGTGTGTGAACGTGAATGTAATGCCGGTGACAAATACGTACTCCCCCAAGCTTAGGCTTTTGGCCTAAGTTGGTCTATGGCCACTGCTCGAAGCTACTCTCTCCGGTGTACTAAGGAGGATCCTCCGGGCGCCACTGGTTAGCGATCTCCTCCGGATCCCAGTGATAAACAGACTGCCTATATGGGTCAAGTGGTGGCTCAGGCTCAGGCTCTGGGGCTGGTGTCATCCTCCAGTATGCATAAATGGCCTCGGGCAAAATGAGGTACGTGTCTGAAAGTATGTTAAACAAAGAGGGTGCAGGCAAGATACTAGTCTCACAGTGAGTTTTACCAAATATCAAATTATACTTAAGCATCTTCTTCTTATTTTTAACAATAAACTCATGTCCATACTCTTATAATCCAGAAAAATAGTGGGCAGCAACTTTTCCTCTTTCTCATAATGCCTAATAGGTATCTCAAAATGTTCAGCAAGGCGTGAAGCAAACATACCACCAAAGATGGGGCCCTGTGTATGGTTTAGACTTAAGCGTTTAGCAACAATAGCGCCTAAGCTGGAAGTTGTATCATGAAACAAAGCATGGCGCAAAATAACAAGATCAGGAGCACTAAGATTTCCACTGTTCCCGTGACCAATTAAGCATCTACTAGCAAATATCGCAAAGTAATGTAGAACAGGAAAATGTATACTAGTAATTCATGCATCGGAAACTTTCCTCGTTTCCCCTATAGCAATTCTATCAATAAACTCATCCACATCACTATGATGTGGTTCCTCGATGTTGCCCACAAAGGGTATCTTTCAGACCCGACAAAAATCATGGAGTGACATCTCCTTAACCTCATCATATAAGTGAAACTCCACTGAAGGTGGTGATTTCTTAGCATGGAAATAAAAATTTTGCACAAAAATATTAGTGAGTAGGAGATACTATACGCGCTGGTCGTGGAGGAAGTCGGTGATGCCTGCATTCTCAGCCAAGTAATAAAAGTCATCATGAATTCCAACGGCCCTCAAGAACGTATCACAAGGCCATTCGCACGACCGGACTTCCGCGGTGCGAGGAATATTGAACTTGGGCTTTTTGTTCTCCTCGTTTTGCTTATCCTCGAGCTTCGGCTCAAAGAGCCCCTCAACAACCTCTTCATCATTTTCTCTGAAAAATTTCTGAAATTTTTAGTGACTCAAAATAAAAGTGAACCAAACTCAACAAGATTGATAGCAACTACTCCCACAAGTGCCTAGAGGCTATATCATGCATTGAAGCTACTTGGGACCATATAAATTTGACATGCAAGCTCAAGAACAGGGTCACCTCGGCAGCAAAAATTTGCAATAAATAAAGCACTAGAACAAAAACTAATTGGACCATTGGAGGAGTCACATACCGAAGAACAATCCCCCAAAACAGTTTTGTGAATGGAGCTTTGAGCAAGGAGATCAAAAATGGCAGCAAGATGAGCTAGAACACGGGTTTGAGCTATGGGAGGATTTTTTTTTCTGGAGGAAGACGAAATGAGTGGGTGCTGGATTAAGTGGAGGGGTCTATGTGGGGCCCACGAGGCAGGGGACGCGCCCTAGGGGGCGCCCTGTGCCCTCATGGCCAAATGGTGGGGGCCCTGGTGTGTTCTCAGTGCCAAAAATTCTTAAATATTCTACAAAAAATCATACTTCATTTTTAGGGCATTTGGAGAACTTTTATTTTTTGGGGTATTTTTATTGCATGGATAATTCAGAACACAGACAGAAAAATACTATTTTTGCGTCATTTAAACTAAATAACAAAAAGTAAAAGGAGGGAACAGAGAGTTGTGCTTTCTAACTTCATCCATCTCATGCTCATCAAAAGGAATCCACTAACAAGGTTGATCAAGTCTTGTTAACAAACTTCTTTCGAACAACATAAAACCAGATAATTTTCGAATAACACTAGGTTACCTCAACGGGGATATGCATGTCCCCAACAATAAGAATATCATATTTCTTTTTGACAGTAGGAAGAGGAAATTCAAAACCTCCAATAGTGATTGTTGAAAATTTTCCAATAGAATTGATATTGTGGACTTGAGGTTGTTTCCTTGGAAAGTGTACCATATGCTCATTACCATTAACATGAAAAGTGACATTGCCTTTGTTGCAATCAATAACAGCCCCTGCAGTATTCAAAAAGGGTATACCAAGGATAATCGGCATACTATCGTCCTCGGGAATATCAAGAATAACAAAGTTTGTTAAAATAGTAACATTCACAACCACAACAGGCACATCCTCACAAATACCGACGGGTATAGCAGTTGATTTATCGGCCATTTGCAAAGATATTTCAGTAGGTGTCAACTTATTCGAATCAAGTCTACGATATAAAGAGAGAGGCATAACACTAACACCGGCTCCAAGATCACATAAAGCAGTTTTAATATAGTTTCTTTTAATGGAGCAGGGTATAGTTGGTACTCCTGGATCTCCTAGTTTCTTTGGTATTCCACCCTTAAAGGTATAATTAGCAAGCATGGTGGAAATTTCAGCTTCCAGTATCTTTATTTTAGTTGTAACAATATCTTTCATATACTTAGCATAGGGATTCATTTTAAGCATATCAGTCAAACGCATACGCAAAAAGATAGGTCTAATCATTTCAGCAAAGCGCTCAAAATCCTCATCATCTTTTTTTCTTTGATGGCTTAGGAGGAAAAGGCATGGGTTTCTGAACCCATGGTTCTCTTTATTTACCGTGCTTCCTAGCAACGAAGTCTCTCTTGTCATAACGTTGATTCTTTGATTGTGGGTTATCAAGATCAACAGCAGGTTCAATTTCTACATCATTATTATTGCTAGGTTGAGCATCAACATGAACATCATCATTAACATTATCAGTAGGTTCATGTTCATTACCGGATTGTGTTTCAACATCAGAAATAGAAATATCATTGGGATTCTCAAGTGTGTCTACAACAGGTTCACTAGAAGCATGCAAAGTCCTATCATTTTTCTTTTTCTCTTTCTTAGAAGGACTAGGTGCATCAATATTAGTTCTCTGAGAATCTTGCTCAACTCTCTTAGGATGGCCCTTAGGATACAAAGGTTCCTGAGTCATTCTACCACCTCTAGTCATAACTCTAACAGCATTATCATTTTTCTTGTTGTTTAATTCGTTGAGCAAATCATCTTGTGCTTTAAGCACTTGTTCTACTTGAGTGGTAACCATAGATGCATGTTTACTAATAAGTTTAAGGTCACCTTTAACTCTAGACATATTATCACTCAAGTGTTCAATCATATAAGCATTACGTTTCAATTGCCTACCAACATAAGCATTGAAGTTTTCTTGTTTAACAATAAAATTATCAAACTCATCCAAGCATTGGCTAGCAGACTTATAACGAGGGATATCACCTTCATCAAATCTGTGGAGAGAATTTACCTTTACTACCTATGTCGGGTTATCAAGACCATGTATTTGTTCAATAGGTGGTAAATTCTTAACATCTTCAGCTTTAATATCTTTTTCTTTCATAGATTTCTTTGCCTCTTGCATATCTTCGGGACTGAGAAATAGAATACCCCTTTTCTTTGGAGTTGGCTTCGGAGTTGGTTCAGGAAGTGTCCAATCATTATCATTACTCAAGATATTATTTAATAACAATTCAGCTTGCTCAACAGTTCTTTCCCTGAAAACACAACCAGCACAACTATCCAGGTGGTCTCTGGAAGCATCGGTTAGTCCATTATAAAAGATATCAAGTATTTCATTTTTCTTGAGAGGATGATCAGGCAAAGCATTAAGAAATTGGAGAAGCCTCCCCCAAGCTTGTGGGAGACTCTCTTCTTCAATTTGCACAAAATTATATATTTCCCTTAAGGCAGCCTGTTTCTTATGAGCGGGGAAATATTTAGCAGAGAAGTAATAAATCATATCCTGGGGACTACGCACACAACCAGGAGCAAGAGAATTAAACCATATCTTAGCATCACCCTTTAATTAGAATGGAAATAACTTAAGGATATAGTAATAACGAATTTTTTCCTCATGAGTGAATAGGGTGGCTATATCATTCAATTTAGTAAGATGTGTAAGTGCATCTAGTGCCACCCCTAGTTGGTTTTGGAGTATTGACGACAAAGTTGGTTGAGGGACTAATGTGTTTGTGAGAATTGCAGGATAACGCAGGTAGTGTCCCTCATTGATTCGGTTTACCTACCGGAGATGACCCCTAAAAATGTATGAAGACATTGAAGACAATGGTGGTATGAGAAGATATTCATATTGAAGACTATGACATGAGAAGACATTACGTGAAGACTATGGAGCGCGAAGACTGTGTGGTTTCGTTGTTTCCTTTTCTTCCTTGTTGAGTCATAGGAACCACTGTACTGTTAAGTGGGGTCCAAGTGAACTAAGTCAGAGTGACTGAAGTGATGCTCAACCCAAATCCTATGTCTTCGAGCGAAGACAATGAGAGCAAATCTTATCCAGAGCTGGATGAGTCAGCTTTGCTTGTAGCCCAAGTAAAGTTGTCGCGTGTGTTTGAAATCTGACCATTGGAACACGTGTCAGTTCCTTAGTGACCCAGGGTCATTTTGGACAAATCAGGTCCGGTTGCCTTGTGGCTATAAATAGCCCACCCCCTACACCATAAATTGGTGGCTGCTCAGAGTTTGTGCACGGCTTTTGTTGTTTGAGAGCAACCCACCTCGAAGCATTTGAGAGAGAGAAATCCTTGCGAGGACAAAGCCCAAGCACCCAGAGCCAAAGAGTGTTAGGCATCACTGAAGTCTTTCTGTCTGTGTGACCTGAAGACTTATTACACTTGAGGACTGTGAATCCTCAGCCGGTTAGGCGTCGCGCTCTGAGCATCCAAGAGCCATTGTGGATTGCCGGTGAACGAAGTCTGTGAAGGTTTGGAAGTCTACCTTGAAGACTTACCAGAGTGATTGGGCGAGGACTGGGTGTCCTTAGCTCAAGGGGAATAAGGTGAAGACACGGTCTTTTGAGTTAAATCTCAGCCTCCCTAACCAGACGTACAGTTGTCACAGCAACTGGAACTGGTCCAACAAATCATGTGTCTTCAACGAGCGACTGGTTCTATCCCTTTCCACCCTTTACTTAAGTTTGTCTTCGTGAAGTCATTGCCTATCTGTGTATCTGTTTGACTTCATTGCTTAACTACTACTGTTGATTGGCTTCATACTATCTTCCATCCTGATCCTTACTACTTGGCTGCTATTAGTCATGTACTTTCACATCATTGCATACTTGACTATGGCTTGCTTATGGTAGTTTATCTTTCGCTGCATATCAACTAGGTCATTTCTGTTGTTTATCTTCGAAACATCTAAGTTTTGAAGACTTTCATAAAAATCGCCTATTCACCCCCCCCCTCTAGTCGATACTAGCACTTTCAATTGGTATCAGAGCAAGGTACTCCCTTGTTCTGTGTGATTTGGTTTAACCACCTGGAGTTTCAGCTATGTCGACTGCAGGGATAATCAAAGTCTCCGCTGCTTGCCCCGTGTTCGATGGAACAGAATATCCCTACTGGAAGAATAAGATGCGTATGCATCTTGAAGCCATTGATGTCGACCTCTGGTATGTCGTCAAGAACGGCGTTCCCAAAACTGGTGAAGGTGTCACCCCTGCTGATGTCAAGAAGTTCATTCAACTAGACTCTACTGCCAAGAACATTATCTGTGGTCATCTGACCAAAGGACAGTATGGTCGTGTGAGTGCTCTGGACACATCAAAGCTAGTCTGGGACTGGCTATCTAAGGTCAATGAAGGCGTATCAACCCAGAGAGATCAAAGAATCAGTGTTCTTCGCAACCTCTTCAACCGCTTCAAGAGAAACGACAATGAAAATGTCCAGCTCATGTTCGATCGCCTCACTGATATCACAAATGAACTTCAAGCTCTTGGCGCGACTGAGATTACCAAGCATGAAATCGTCAAGACACTACTGAGATCACTCGACAGCTCCTTTGACACCCTTGCACTCATGATACAAGAACGTCCTGACTTCAAATCACTTGATCCATCTGATATACTCGAGAGGCTCAACACACATGAGTTCCAGCTTTCTGAGAAAAGAGATATCTATGGCCCAAACTATGGTCGAACTCGTGCTTTGAAGGCAAACGTTGTTTCCTCATCTGAAGAAGAATCTGACTGCAGTTCTGAAGATCCTGAAGACATTGGAAAAGAGCTTGCGATGCTAGTGAAGATGTTTCAGAAATTCACCAAGAAGAAAGGCTTCAGAAAGTCTTCACGGTCTAGCTCAAGGAATGATGAAGCTTCCACCCATGACCACAAGAAGAGAACCTGCCACAAGTGCAAGAAACCTGGTCACTACATATCCGAGTGTCCACAGTGGGATAATGAGAAGAATAAGAAGAAGAACAAGGAATATGATTCTGATGACAAGAAGAAGAATAAATCCTCTAAGTCTTCTTCCAAGTCTTCATCGTACAAGAAGAGTTCATCTGGCAAGGCTCCTGCTTTTGTTGGCAAGGAAATGGATTCAGAGGAGGAGTCTGCTTCTGAGGAGGCGGAGGTGGAGTCTGGACAGGAGTCTGACCCTGGCGTAGCAAGTCTGGCTCTAGCCACAGCCTATGTCGCCAAGTCCATCTTCAACACTGAAGATAATGATTTCCACACCAACGTTGAAGTTGATGTCGAAGACGATCCTACTCCCACCTACTGCTTCATGGCACGTGGTGCCAAGGTAAAATCACGCAATGCTTACTTTCAAACATCAAGTGAAGATGACTCTGATTGTGAATCCAAACCAAGCTACAGAACACTTGCTAAAATTGCAACTGAACAACAAAAGGCTATGGAACATACTCAAAAACTGTTAGACAAAAGCGATGACCTATTGGACGTGGAAATGACATGTTCACAGTCCTTAGTTGATGACATAAACTTCATGCTAAGTACCAAGAACTTGAAGGTCGTCATGAAACGCTCTCAACTACTTATGAAAGGCTCTCCTATGATTATCTTCAAAGGAAACAAGAGCTTGAGAAATTGAGAGCAGCTCATGAAGATCTTCAAAAAGTGAATGAGTCACTTCGCGCTCAACAAATCACTCCCGCTCAGGATGGATTTGAAACACCATGTCTAAAATGCATTGAGCGTCATAACGCTACATCTGTTGCTGAATGTTCCACTGCTGCTAATGTTTCATTGTCTTCACCTACTGACGTGGTTACTAACCCCTCTGCGGAGGATACCACTGTTGTTGCTGATGAAAATGCTATGTTGAAGACATTGCTTGAAACAGGGATGTACAAAAGTTTGAAGGGACATCAGACACTCTGCGATGTCCTCAAAAAGCAGATTCTGAACCGAAATCCTAGGAAAGAGGGTGTTGGGTTCGAGAGGAAAATGAATGTTGATGGCTCGTACTGGAGGCCTGAGCAGTACCCCAAAACCACATGGGTTGCTGCAAAGGAACCTTCAGTAGATCCATCCACTTTATCTAGCTTTACCTGTGCTAATCCTATTATCATTGATGAATCCTTTCATGCAAACTATAAGCTGTTCAAGAATCAGAAAGGTGAAGTGTTTCCCAGGTACATTGGTACGAACTGCAGGAATGGACCACCTATGAAGAAGATCTGGGTACCTAAGCAGTACATTGAGAATCTTCCTGTGAATGTCGTCATGACACCACCAAGGAAGAAGACAAACCCCAGACCTATAGCTTCATATGGCCCAAAGGCTTCATACAGATACAGGACTCACCTGAGTCACCCTAACGCCAATGTTTTGCAGGGAAATCATGCTTCGACTTATGAATATGAGCGAGTATCTTCGAACCGCTATGTTCATAGGACTAAGAACTTTTCTGCTTATTCATATGAGTATCATTCATCTCCTGCAAGGCTATTTGCTAGGGCTCCAAAGCCAAAATTCTCAGATGCTGCACTTAGACTCATTGCTTCTAAGCCACCCCTGAAGATGTGGGTGGCAAAGAAGAACTAACTCTCTTTTGCAGAATACGGTCTCCAGCCAGCAATCAATGGCGTCCGATACTATTGCTGGGGACCTAAAACACATTAAGGACGCATGATAAAATGTCATTCTATATACTTCACATCTGAATCACTTATCAGTCATATATGTCCTAACTTTGATATAAGCTATGACAATCCCTATATGTGTCAAATGCTTATGCTTCACAACACTCTTGTGAAGCCTATCCTCCTAATTGCACTATAGGGTACATCACCAAAAGCTTCAGAATGGATAATGGATAGTGGATGCACTAATCATATGACTGGTGATCGAAGTCTTCTCATGGACTCAACCTTACGTCCATCCGACAAGAGTCACATCACATTCGCTGACACTAGTAAAAGCAAGGTATTGGGTCTAGGTAGAGTTGCAATCTCAAAGGATCAACACATGGATAAAGTAATGCTTGTTGAATCCCTTGGTTTCAACTTAATGTCTGTCTCAATGCTTTGTGACTTGAACATGATTGTGCTATTTGGAAAATATCGCTGCCTTGTACTAATGGAATCTGACAAATCTCTAGTCTTTGAAGGGTATCGAAAAGATGATCTATACATGGTAGATTTCTCAGCAGGTCCACAGCTTGCCGTATGTCTTCTCACAAAAGCTTCAGAATGCTGGCTCTGGCATCGAAGGCTAGGACATGCTGGCATGAGGAACTTACACTCACTTGTCAATAAGAAGCATGTCATTGGCATCGAGGATGTTAAGTTCAAGAAGGATCATCTGTGTGGTGCCTGTGAAGCTGGAAAGATGACAAGGGAAAAGCACCCCTCGAAGACAATCATGACAACATCTCAACCCTTCGAGCTGTTACACATGGACTTATTTGGACCTACTCACTACTCCACCCTCACAACAACTGCCTGTCTCTATGGCTTCGTCATTGTTGATGACTACTCAAGATACACATGGGTTCATATAATTCTTTACAAGACTGAAGTGCAAGATGTCTTTAGGCGCTTTGCCAATCGAGCAATGAACAATTATGGCTTGAAGATCAAGCATATCAGAAGTGACAATGGCACTGAATTCATGAACAATTATGACTTGATCTGTATCTGGATACAATGGGAATCACTCATGAGTTCTCTGCTCCATACACACCTCAGCAAAATGGCATCGTTGAGCGCAAAAACAGAACCCTCATTGAGATGGCTCGAACAATGCTAGATGAATACAAGACACCAAGAAAGTTCTGGCCTGAAGCTATTGATACAGCCTGTCACATCATCAACCGTGTGTATATCCATAAGCTTCTGAACAAAACATCCTATGAGCTCCTTACTGGCAAGAAGCCAAACGTCAGTTACTTCAGAGTATTCGGAGCTAGCTGCTGGATCAAGGATCCCCATCACAAGTCAAAATTTGCACCTAAGGCTCACGAAGGCTTCATGCTTGGCTATGGAAAGGACTCACACTCCTACAGAGTCTTCAACCTCTATCTCTACAAAATCTTCGAAACTGTGGATGTGAAATTTGATGAAACCAATGGTTCACAGAGAGAGATTCTGCCAAGTACACTAGACGAAGCTCCGCCCAACGAATCTATCAAACTGATGGGAACTGGTGAAATCATGCCCTCTGAAGGACAGCCTGAAGAGGAACTTATCATCTCAGCACCAAATCAACCTGAAGACAATGCTCAGTCCGAAGACAATCCTCCCAATAATGATAATGATCAGCGAGAGCAAAGCCTTCGTCCTGTTCATCCTCGTGTTGCAAATGAAGTTCAAATAAAGAAGATAATTGATAGCATCAATGCATCTGGTCCACTCACTCGGTCAAGAGCAACACAGCTAGCAAACTTCTATGGGCACTTTTCATTTGTGTCAATATCAGAACCCAAGAAAGTTGCTGAAGCTTTTATGGAACCTGAATGGATTCAAGCCATGCAAGAAGAACTTCAACAGTTCAAGCTAAATAATGTTTGGGAACTTGTCAAGCGACCTGACCCTCGCAAGCATAACATTATTGGAACAAAATGGATATATCGAAATAAGCAAGATGAGCATGGTCAAGTCGTCAGAAACAAAGCACGTCTTGTAGCTCAAGGATATACTCAAGTTGAAGGAATTGACTTCGATGAAACATTTGCTCATGTTGCTAGGCTTGAAGCTATTCGCATACTGCTAGCCTACGCTAATCATCACAACATATTGCTATATCAAATGGATGTGAAGAGTGCATTTCTCAATGGCAAAATTGAAGAAGAAGTATATGTCGCTCAACCACCTGGCTTTGAAGATCCGAAACATCCTGATATGGTGTACAAGCTAAACAAAGCACTGTATGGCCTCAAACAAGCTCCTCGCGCATGGTATGATACAATCAAAGACTTCCTGAAGAGCAAAGGCTTCAAACCAGGATCCCTCGATCCCACACTCTTCACGAAGACATATGATGGTGAACTGTTTGTGTGCCAAATATATGTGGATGACATAATCTTCGGCTGCACCAACCAGAAGTATAGTGATGAGTTTGGGTACATGATGCTAGAGCAATATCAGATGTCCATGATGGGTGAGCTGAAGTTCTTCCTTGGTCTTAAAATTCGTCAGCAAAGAAATGGCATCTTCATATCCCAAGAAAAATACCTCAAAGATTGTCTGAAGAAGTTTGGAATGGAAGACTGCAAAGGCTACACGACGCCAATGCTAGCCAAACACCATCTTGGTCCCAACGATAATGGTAAAGAGTTCGATCAAAAGGTATACTGCTCCATGATTGGTTCTTTACTTTATCTATGTGCATCTAGGCCAGATATTATGCTTAGTGTTTGCATGTGTGCTCGATTCCAAGCGGCACCAAAGGAATCGCATCACTTAGCTGTGAAGCGAATTCTTCGATATTTGGCTTACACCCCAACACTCGGATTATGGTATCCCAAGGGCTCAAAATTTGATTTGGTTGGATTCTTGGATGCTGATTATGCTGGTGACAAAGTGGATTGCAAGTCTACATCAGGCACATGTCATTTTCTTGGTCGATCACTTGTCTGTTGGTGACTGAAGAGCAACTGGCAGATATCTTCACAAAGCCCTTGGATGAGAAAAGGTTTTGCAAGTTACGGTGTGAGCTAAATATCTTGGAATCCTCTAATGTCCTGTGATCAGGCACACATCCTAACACTTATGCATTTTGATGACTTAGATGTGCAACGCACAAAGTAATGTATATCTTCAATCAATGAAGATTTACACTCTGAGTGTGAATACATTAACATGGAATTTGACTTCGGAGCGCCACGATAATTGTGCGCCGTGTCTAGGTCTAATACTTCCTATACGGTGGGTAATGCCACCACCAAATTTCTCTGTTTGAAGTGTTTCACTCATGGCGTTATATTGCAATGACTTCGCATTTGGTTTGTCTTCAGTTTCAATTTATCTTCATGATTTCCTGCACTATGATGATTTGATTGCTTTCTGATATATAAATATACTAGTGTTCTGTCCTCTACTGCATTCACTTATAACTATGTCTTCAAGTTGGATCTTTTGAACTAAGTGAATGCGATTGGACCCTAACCTCTCTATGCTTTCTATCTCAAACTCTATCTGTCCAAATCATATGCATTCTATTGAAACTGTCGAATGTCTTCTGTGCGTCCTAGTCAGCAGAAGGCAAAGAGACAAACATTAACTCTGTTTTAAATGACTTATCTTTATTGTTGAAATCCGGAGAAGCCGGAACAACTCTCCGACATGCCAGGCGGGCGTGGGAACGTGGGACAACTCTGAGTATGTTGCATGCTTGCCACGTGCCCCTCAGATGTGAATCGCCAGGGGCACCAGCGTAATTGCGCTGTGCCGCTCACCTACTTATAAATACTTGTCCCCTGCGGTAAGGAAATCCTTCTTCCACCTCTCCACCTCCGTCAAAACCCTAGCGCCACCGCTAGCTCTCGACGACACCGGCGACGAAGCGCTTAGCTGCCGCGACTTCTCCGACGTTGTCCTCACGCCGGCCACGGACATCGTCCTCTCTGCCGTCGCCGTAGGTGTCCTCCGTCGCCAAGTTAGGGCACGGTGGGTTGAACTGCTCGGTCTCCTATTCATCCCATCTAGCAGTTCTTCGTGCGGTAATTATAACTCTATTTTTACCACCTTTTTGATCTTCAAGATTCATCCTGTTTACCAAAAGTGGTTTCTGCCTATTCAATGTTAGATCTATTCTGTCTACATCTCATACTGCCTAGTCAATTCACTTAGATTTCCTGTCTAGTTTGATTCCTCACTTGTACTTATTCACGGATTGGTACAAATCTGGAACAAACTCACCTATATAAGTGAATGTCTTCGCATCATGAGGTCAATGTCTTCAAACTGATTTATCTTCAAAATCTTTTGAGAATGCATATGACCTCTTCCCCTTCCCTCGCATCTCTAATGCTGTCACAGGTACATGTCCGTGGGAGAATCCCTTGGTTCTCATAGTCTGCATTCGTTTGCAGAATACTTACAGCATCATATCAATTCTCCTGAAGCCAGTTCCTGCTTGACCAGCAAGCGTAAGTCTCTGAAGCCTTTGAACGTATTGAAGCCATTCAGTTTAAAGTTCATGGCTGCAGAAAAATCAGCAAGGAAGGGTGGTAGACAGCGCAGAGAAGGAATATCCAAAGATCTGCCTGATGACCTAGCAGAACTCTATAAGACAGATCCTGAAGAGACTTATCATCAGCGCAAGACACGAATCCAATGGATTCGACGCTATTGGGCTGAAGAATGGTTCAAGTACAAGTTTGTAACCAAGGAATATGCAGAGAAGAATGCTATCAAGAGACCTTGGGGTGATATTCTCTATCGAGGCCTTCAACCCAAGAACAGAGTTGAAGCTATTGCGCAAGGCTTCTATCCTTGCATGGTCCGTGGACCTCAGCCTGAGAACGCCGATCCCACATCATTACTCTGGTGTCGTGACGATGCTCTCTTCAAGCGCAACCTTCAATTTGCTCAGGCTTCAGCCAAGAAAAACAAGAAGTCATTGGGATTAGACTTCAACCCAGGTCCCTCTGCTCCCCGTGCTGACGGCTCCCGTGATGCAGAACCCAATGTCATCGGCCCCTTCTCCAATCTTGACGACCTCATCACCTACATCTTGGTCCAGGGAGCCAGAGTTGATCATTCTGATAATGATGCTGATACTGATGAAGCTCCAGCTCCTCCTCCAAAGCCGCAGAAGCAAAAGAAGCCAAAGGCTTCAAGATCAGCTGCACCTCCGAAAACTTCTCGTGCGAAGCCACTGGCCACTGCACCTCTTGAAGACAGTGTGCAGTCTGAAGATCAATCCCGTATCTCCAAGAAGACGGAGAAGAAAAAGCAACTTGTCAGGCATACTGATCAAGCCTTGACTCATGCCGCCATTCTGCGAGAAGAACCCATTGATCTGTCCAGTGATGAAGATCTTGCTGATGATGCCCTTGAGCAACTGATAAAGAGCAAGGAAGAAGCAAAAATCTTCAACAACTTGCCTCTCTTTGATGTGGCAATCATCCACAACTTCATTGATCAGTGGTTCGACACCCCCAATCTCAGCTTTGAAGATTTGCAGCTTCCCATTGGCCTCAGCGTCTCTTTTAATGGCGCCATTGCTTCCGAGCTAGCTCTCGCTCAGCACATCGTTGAGCTGAAGAACAAAATTGATTATGAGAAGGCTCAGTTCAAGAAGCATGTGGCGAAGCTCAGTGTTCAAGACGTCAAAAACTTCAAGGTCATGCTGCATGAGCTTAAAGAAGCTTTTCTGAAGAAGCGCCAAGAAGCTCAAGGCTCCCGCGAGCGCATGAAGAGTTTGGCTGATAAGTGTATGCTTGCCTACAATGAGGCTGAGAAGCGCAAGTCACTTGGTCGTCCTGGCATTGACCCCAGGATGGCTGCAAAGAAAAAGAAGAAGCTTCCTGCTGACAAGCCTGCACCTTCAAGCCAAGAAGCCCCTCGCATTATCTTCCCAAGCAGCATGACTGGCTCGAAGCCAAAGGTCACCACAACCGCTTCATAATAGAAGAAGACAAGGGCTACCGAGGCTGAAGCCAGAAAGAGGAAGAATACTGAAGCCTCTGATGCAGCTCCCTCCAAGAAGAAGCGCAAGACCAAGAAGACTAGGGCTGCTCCCACAGAGCCCTTAGTTGTTGAACCCATTTCAGTGGTTCACCCTACGTCAGAACATCAAGAAAGAAGGATGATAGTCCATGAGCCTGCTTCCACAGAGGCTCATGAAGCTGAAGATATTCCAGCAGCTGAATCCACCGTTGCTGAAGACATTGGTCATGATGACAATGTTGAAGATGATGAAGTTCTTCCTCAGATCGAACACAACATGGTATCATCGCCTGTTCTTACGAACAGCGAACTCATCAGCATTGGTCGTCCTCTGACGCCAATTGCTCAGGATGCATCGTGGGCTAATCACCCACAGCAACAAGACTCCCCCGGTACTCCCCAACAACAACAACAAGCTGCACCTCCCATGCAAGAAGAAGATGAAGACTTTGAGGCCCAGCCAACTCCATCTCCTAAGGCGTTGCCAGCATTTCGCAGGCTGCGCAAAGGACAAAGGCCTCAAGTCCCTCTGTCGAGCGTTCAGAAGGAGAAGTGCAACGTCCACCTATTGCTCGTCAAGTCTTTTCTGAACCCACTCCAAATGTGAATGTCTCCGAGTCTGAAGCACAAGCTGCTGAAGACATTCCGGGTGCATCAGCCGAAGAAAATCAAGAAGACGTACGTGTCCCTACTTCCCCAGTGATTGAAGAAGTTGTTCCTGATATGAACGTGCCAGTGCCCGACCCTCCTGTTCATCAAGAGGAGGTTGAAACTGTTGAAGCTACCACCACCAACGCCAATGAAGCCAATGACATAGTCATGGCTAACGCTAATGTGGAGCCTACACCAACCAGTGAGCCTGAAGCTAATGAGGCCACTGCGCCTAAAGCTAATGAGGTCACTGCACCTGAAGCTAATGAGTCAACTGCTCCTGAAGCACCTGTTGTGCAGCCTGAAGCCTCAGTTGTTGCCCCTGCTCTTATTCCGCCACCAAGGCCCCATACAATCGAGCAAGCATACGGTCATGGTCAGCTAACCACTGTCCGATGGCCCATTCTGGTGCCTCCGCCTACTGCCTCTGGACCTCAATTTGATTATCATGTTGAGCATAGGCCTCGGGTCTAGAAGCCCAAGCCAAGACTGCCAAGGTTTCCAGGTACTGCAAACTCACCGGGGTCCTTCAATGCTAATGGCTTCAAAAGCCACAATACCTTCTTTGACAGCGCCAAGAACCCCTACTCCAAACCAAGGATATCATCAGATCGGTTCTGGAGCTATCAGCAGAGAAGCTATTACTCCTGCGTTCTATATGATCAAGGGCGCATTTTCCCTCATATGCGCCTTGACACTGAAGCCATTGCTGGACTGTCGTGCTTAGAAGAAGCACTTGATTGCTTTCGTGATGCTGGTCTGCTCAACTTTGTGACAGACAAAGAACACTGGAATGAAGAGCTATTGCTTCAATTCTATGCTACTCTACACATTCGCGGCTACACAGAGATATCAAGACATGGGTCCTCGAGTGGATGACCGGAAATGTTCATCATGATGCCAAAGCTCTTGACATCATCGAGCTTATAGGGCTAGCCACTCCAGGAGAGCTATATGAACCTGATTGTCAGCTACACCGCAATGCATTGGAGAGCATCTTCCATAAACCAGAACCCAACATGAGCCAGATGTTGAGCATGATGAAGCCCTTGCCATCTGACGCTGAATATCCAACAGAGTTCTTTGTTGAAGACCTTGAGTATCTGCCATGCACAATATATCATATTATCCAGCGAACTCTATGGCCTATCAAAGGACATTCATCAGCAGCCAAGCTTGAAGGAGCTATGAAGACTTTGGTCTTTTACATTCTCAATGGCATCAGCTTCAATACTCAAGAATTCTTCATCAGGCAACTTGCTGCTTCTGGGTCTGACCTATTTGGTCTGAAGTTCTATGCTCCATGGGTCATGCGCCTCATCAAGAGACACTCATCTGTCAACTATCAGCCCTCTACTCGCAATCATCTGATCTTTTTGCCAGAGGTTGATATGTCAGTTGAAGCTATATACTCTGACCCTGCCAAGAGGCCTCTTTGTCTTCAGAATCCCGAGCACCAAAGCTTCACTCAACCCATTGAAGGTGTTCAAGCAGCAACACGAATCTATCCATTGGCTGGAAATACTCGTCTGCCTCATCGAGCACCTACTGAAGCCACTGAAAGCACCATTGCCCAAAGGCCTCGGAAGCGCTCTCGCGTTCTCAATGACCGAGAACTTCATGTGGCCCTTCATCAGAAACAGGATAAGCATCACTATTGGCTCAAGAGACAGATGCAAAGCCTCTTGGTGGATGTCAATCGCATTCGTAACCTAGCCACCAAGAATGCCTTTGTTGCTCATGAGACTTGTCGGCGATCATGGAAGAGCTTGACCCTGCTTAGTGCTGAAGCAGATCTTCAAGACGATGGCTTCAATGAAAGATTCCAATTTGACTCCACTCCTCCACGGACTGTTGCCCTACGTCGCACTCCATCTCTTGAAGACTCTGAATATTCTTCCTCCGCGGCAACTGTCAATGCCAGAGTGATCGATGATGAAGATGATGCTACTTCACCACCTCCCACTACTGCACGCATCGACACTGCACCAAGTTCGTCTACACCGCCAACCAACGACGACAACCCTGCTGCTTCACCTTCTCATGAGGACGAGTAGATGCGATGTGTCTTCAAACCTTTTTGGTCCTTACTGACAAAAGGGGGAGAAGCGTATGAGTTGATAGTCTTCAAGCGGGTTCATATGGGCGGTTGCATTATATTTTGCCTCGTGCTTACAACTCTTGCTTTTTTTAAACATTTGCTTCTTTGAATTGTAACACCTAAACTTGATGGTCGCCTGCTACTTATTTGCTTTACTGTGATGCGATGATAAATTCCGCATGTGCGATGATAACTTCCGCACTTAGATCATCCTGCAGACGTCCATTTTTCATTATGCATGTCATTCTACTTGCTATATCATTTCATGCATGATGAATTATCTTCATAAGTTGAAGTGGATCTCCACAAGTACAACTTGCCATGTGCATTTGCATTCCAAAAGCAAATTACTTATATGCACATCTTCAGGGGGAGCCCTTGCTACTTATGAAGAAAATTCCCTATCCTTACAATTTCACATACTTTATCCCCGTTGAAAACTTCAACCAGTTTGTCATCAATCACCAAAAAGGGGGAGATTGTAAGTGCATCTAGTGCCACCCCTAGTTGGTTTTGGAGTATTGACGACAAAGTTGGTTGAGGGACTAATGCGTTTGTGAGAATTGCAGGATAACGCAGGTAGTGTCCCTCATTGATTCGGTTTACCTACCGGAGATGGCCCCTAAAAATGTATGAAGACATTGAAAACAATGGTGGTATGAGAAGATATTCATATTGAAGACTATGGCATGAGAAGACATTACGTGAAGACTATGGAGCGCGAAGACTGTGTTTTCGTTGTTTCCTTTTCTTCCTTGTTGATTCATAGGAACCACCGTACTGTTAAGTGGGGTCCAAGTGAACTAAGTCAGAGTGACTGAAGTGATGCTCAACCCAAATCCTATGTCTTCGAGCGAAGACAATGAGAGCAAATCTTATCCAGAGCTGGATGAGTCAGCTTTGCTTGTAGCCCAAGTAAAGTTGTCGCGTGTGTTTGAAATCTGACCGTTGGAACATGTATCAGTTCCTTAGTGACCCAGGGTCATTTTGGACAAATCAGGTCCGGTTGCCTTGTGGCTATAAATAGCCCACCCCCTACACCATAAATTGGTGGCTGCTCAGAGTTTGTGCACGGCTTTTGTCATTTGAGAGCAACCCACCTCGAAGCATTTGAGAGAGAGAAATCCTTGCGAGGACAAAGCCCAAACACCCAGAGCCAAAGAGTGTTAGGCATCACTGAAGTCTTTCTGTCTGTGTGACCTAAAGACTTATTACACTTGAGGACTGTGAATCCTCCAGCCGGTTAGGCATCGCATTCTGAGCATCCAAGAGTCATTGTGGATTGTCGGTGAACGAAGTCTGTGAAGGTTTGGAAGTCTACCTTGAAGACTTACCAGAGTGATTGGGCGAGGACTGGGTGTCCTTAGCTCAAGGGGAATAAGGTGAAGACACGGTCTTCTGAGTTAAATCGCAGCCTCCCTAACCATACATACAGTTGTCACAGCAACTGGAACTGGTCCAACAAATATTGTGTCTTCAACGAGCGACTGGTTCTATCCCTTTCCACCCTTTACTTAAGTTTGTGTTCGTGAAGTCATTGCCTATCTGTGTATCTGTTTGACTTCATTGCTTGACTACTACTATTGATTGGCTTCATACTATCTTCCATCCTGATCCTTACTACTTGGCTGCTATTAGTCATGTACTTTCACATCATTGCATACTTGACTATGGCTTGCTTATGGTAGTTTATCTTCCGCTGCATATCAACTAGGTCATTTCTGTTGTTTGTCTTCGAAACATCTAAGTTTTGAATACTTTCATAAAAATCGCCTATTCACCCCCCCCCCCTCTAGTCGATACTAGCACTTTCAATATGTGCCACAACAGTTCAGATTCATAGCCATGGAAAGGATCAGATTCAACCAAAGTAATTAACTTAGGATCAACAGAGAAATCATAATCCTTATCATAAATACAGATAGGTGAAGTAGCAAAAGCAGGGTCATATTTCATTCTAGCATTCAGAGACTTTTCTTTCAGCTTAGCTAACAGTTTCTTAAGATCATATCTATCTTTGTAAGCAAAAAGGTCTCTAGCAGTTTCTTCATCCATAACATAACCCTTAGGTACATCAGGCAATTCATATATAAGGGGAGAATCTTCATCATCACTTTCATCAATATTATCAGTTTCAATAATTTCATTCTCTCTAACCCTAGCAAGTTGTTCATCAAGAAATTCACCTAATGGCACAGTATTATCAAGCATATAAGTAGTTTCATCATAAGCATCATGCATAGCATAAGTGGCATCATCAATAACATGCGACATATCAGAATCAATAGCAGGTGCAGGTGTCGCAAGTTTACTCAATACAAAAGGTGAATCAAGTGCAGAGCTAGATGGCAGTTCCTTACCTCCCCTCGTAGTTGAGGGAAAAATCTTGGTTCTTTCATCTTTCAAGTTCCTCATAGTGATCAACAGATATAAATCCCAAGTGGCTCAAAGAATAGAGCTATGCTCCCCAGCAATGGCGCCAGAAAATAGTCTTGATAACCCACAAGTATAGGGGATCGCAACAGTTTTCGAGGGTAGAGTATTCAACCCAAATTTATTGATTAGACACAAGGGGAGCCAAAGAATATTCTCAAGTATTAGCAGCTGAGTTGTCAATTCAACCACACCTGAAAGACTTAATATCTGCAACAAAGTATTTAGTAGCAAAGTAGTATGGAAGTAACGGTAACGGTGGCAAAAGTAACAGTAGCAGTTTTGTAGTAATCGTAACAGTGGCAACGAAGAGGTAACTAAGCAAAGATCAATATGTGAAAAGCTCATAGGCAATGGATCGGTGATGGATAATTATGTCGGATGTGATTCCTCATGTAACAGTTATAATAGAGGGTGACACAGAACTAGCTCCAGTTCATTAATGTAATGTAGGCATGTATTCTGAATATAGTCATACACGCTTATGGAAAAGAACTTGCATGACATCTTTTGTCCTACCCGCCCGTGGCAGTGGGGTCCTATTGGAACTAAGGGATATTAAGGCCTCCTTTTAATAGAGTACCGGACCAAAGCATTAACACTTAGTGAATACATGAACTCCTCAAACTACGGTCATCACCGGGAGTGGTCCCGATTATTGTCACTTCAGGGTTGTCGGATCATAACACATAGTAGGTGACTATTGACTTGCAAGATAGGATCAAGAACTCACATATATTCATGAAAACATAATAGGTTCAGATCTGGAAACATGGCACTCGCGCCCTAGTGACAATCATTAAGCATGGCAAAGTCATAGCAACATCAATCTTAGAACATAATGGATACTAGGGATCAAACCCTAACAAAACTAACTCAATTACATGGTAAATCTCATCCAACCCATCACCGTCCAGCAAGCCTACGATGGGATTACTCACGCACGGCGGTGAGCATCATGAAATTGGTGATGGAGGATGGTTGATGATGACGATGGCGACGGATTCCCCTCTTCGGAGCCTCGAACGGACTCCAGATCAGCCCTCCCGAGGAAGAACAGGGCTTGGTGGTGGCTCCATATCGTAAAACGCGATGAATCATTCTCTCTGATTTTTTCCCCGAAAGTGAATATATGGAGTTGGGGTTGAGGTCGATGGAGTCCCAGGGGGCCCACGAGGTAGGGGGCGCGCCCTGCACCCTCTTGGACAGGGTGTGGGCCCCCTGACGTTGATTCTTTCACCAATATTTTTTATTAATTTCAAAAAGTTGCTCCGTGGATTTTCAGGTCATTCTGAGAACTTTTATTTCTGCACAAAAATAACACCATGGCAGTTCTACTGAAAATAGCGTTAGTCCGTGTTAGTTCCGTTCAAATCATGCAAGTTAGAGTCCAAAACAAAGGCAAAAGTGTTTGGAAAAGTAGATACGTTGGAGACATATCAGTCGGCGACGACAAGACGGTCGACCGTTTCATGGAGAACATCATCTTTGAGGGTGGTACAGCGGCCGCTGGCGGTGCCACCCTGGCTGGCTACGATCCCGATGAGACACAAAGCCAGGACGGCTGGGGGTCGTTCACGCCGTCGACCTTTGATCAAGCTGGCATGCAGGACGCCTTTATGTGGAATTAGGTCGGCCTGGACCTGGACGGCTTCCCGCTCGACCACGAGTTTCTGGAGGACTACGGCCTCGAGGAAGAGGATGAGTTGGACATCGACGAGGAGCCTTTGTTCGAGGACGAGCTCGCCAGCCAAGCCACCGGGGTGAAGCCTAAGCGCAAGAGTAAGCGGACGAAAGCATACACGGCGTCCGAGGACAAGCTCCTTTGTGAGTGTTGGAGGGACATTGGGCAAAACCCCAAGGTCGGCGCCGAACAGAAGGCATCAACCTTTTGGACTCGTGTCCATCCTGAGTTCCATGAACGCAAGAAGTTCCCGCTGTACCAAATGCAAAGCAAGCGCGGGTGGGTGTCCATCTCGAAGCGATGGAAGGTGATCCAACAAGAGTGCAACAAGTTTTGTGCCACTTTTGAGAGCATCAGGGCACGCCCAGTGAGCGGCATCGGCATGCATGTGCCCCTCTTTGTGTCATTTTGTTTATGCTTACATATCCATTTGCCAATATGCTTGCATGCATTTCATTTGTAGGCATTCCAAGCTTTGGAGGCATTCAAGGTCCAACACAATGGCAAGTCATTCAACCTCTCCCATTGTTGGAGGGTCATCAAAGACGAGGAGAAGTTCAAGGCGCAATATAACGCCCTCATGTCTCGTGGGGGGGGGGGAGGGGAGAGAAAGCCGTGGAGGATGTTGGGGAGGGCAAGAAGCCACGGCCGCGGGGAAGACTAACTCCAAGAAGGAGGACAAGCGGGATGCGTTGTCGAACGCCTTGATCGCAACCGTGGAGGGCATGATGACCAAGAAGGACTCAAGGGAGGAGAAGCACCGACAAGACAAGGAAGACCAAAATGAACGCCTTCATGGAGATCCAAAGGATGAGGCTTGAGATGGAGGTGGAGAAGCAAACGAGGATGCTTGGGATGGAGGCGGAGAAGCAAGCCAAGATGCTAGAGATCGAGGCCGCCAATGCCAAGACCAAGGCGAAAGAAGTGGCTCTCGCTAGCATGATGACGGGGGTGGAGATCATGAAGGTGGATCTCAACACCGTGTCGCCAAGGAAGAGGCCATGGTTCGAGAAGAAGCGGACCGACATGCTCAAGTTCGACGACGAGTGATCTATGACGACGAGCGTCATCCTTTTTTGTATGCCGGCAAGTGTGCTGGCATGACCACGGCCGCGATGGCGTGCTCGAACTCTCGCCCCTTTTTGTGTGCTGTCATGTGTGTCGGTCGCTGGCAGTGCGCCAGCATGAACTGTGTGGTGTTTTTTTAAGCTAACATTGTATGCCGGCCGCTGACATGGTACCAGCATGAACTTTGGGCAACGGCAATGGCTGGTGGCATAATTTACGGCCGCCGGCCTTTTCAAATTTATGCGCGGACATGAAATGGGGGCCGGGGGCGTTGGACGCACCGCCGACTCAAATGTTAAACAGGGCGGACGCCGAATGGGCGGCCGACCCAAACGAACAAAATGTGAACAAAAGCCCCATCCGTTTGAATGGACGTGTTAAAGTTGCTCTTATATGCATCGAGGACCGGAGAATCAAGAATTTTCCGTGAGTTTCATGCTGCGACAAAGCTTCCGTGCGTGTGAGTGAGCGAGCAGCGGGCGCAGGGAAATTCCGCCGCGGCTAACTAGGCTATGAATCTAGCCAGGTAGGGTGTGGCCGACGCAGTTTTGACTTTTGAGGAGGCGGCGTGCGGGTGACTGCTGTTACTACTGCTTCTACTCCGTTCCGTTGTGCAAATCTCGGCACAACAAAACGCAGCCCAAGCTCGGATTGCTACCCGCACGTACGATGATTAACGGCCGGCTGTGTCACCGTCGCTGTCACTGATCCAAAAGGGAACAAAAAAAGGCAATAATAAATCCAAAGAGGCGCCTGCTGTGTCATGTCCCCGATGTGCTACCTCATTACATTCTCCTCCAACCGCCCCTCCTCGCTACGCTACGTCCTGCCGGGAAAACCTGCCGCTTGTGCGTGCTTGCGCCTCCGTGTAACGCCTACTGTACGTCATGAACGCGTGATTAGTTTTTCCTCTTTTTTCCCTGGAGACTGGAGAGGAGGTCGAGAAGAGGGCGTTGGGTGCACGACAAACTTGGGCAGAGTTTCTTCACAAGTGCGATTGACCAGTGCAAAGACATCCGGAAGTCTCCACTCCACTCCACTGGTATCTCCAAATCATGTGGCTAGAACATCGTCATCAACAAGATAATGAAGTTACTGCATCATCCTCAGCACAAGGACGCCATGGCCAGCAATGTACAGCAAGCTGAGTTTTCTCTCCCGGGCGATTAGCATCGTCCTGCAACCTCATTCAGAGCACCACATGGATACACTCAAAGCCACGCGTGTACGACATGAATACACTACGCTTTACCTATGCTGCCTTGCTGCGCCGCGCCACGGTTGCAGCCATCAAAGGACGACGCAAGAGTAGGCACGTGGAAAAGGTAGCCATTATGCAAACACATATGTGTAGGCAGGGGCGACGCCATGCATGCAATGCACGAGATGCCATCACGGACCCTAGTATCACGGCATGGCGACTGCACCAGCCAGAACATCCATTGCTACTATCCCGCGCAAGCGAGAAACCAACGGTACACCAGATTCAGAGGTCAGCTAGTAAGTAAAGCCATGACGAGTAACAACGTTAACCAACCGCGCACAGCGTGCTCTGCTTATCTCCTGCAGTGCTGCTGCCACTATACCACAGGTCTGATGATGGAAACATGCTCGAAATGGGACGGGGAACTTGAGCGGGTCTAATTTTCCAGGACATAACTCAGTCCTACCGCCTTCTTCTTTCCACCTTCCTTTCCTTCTCCATGCTTCGAAACCTTGGCAATGGCCTCCCCAAGGGGCGGGTGGTCAAACTTGCACTGGACGCCAAACTTGCATGCGCCGGTCTTCATGTAATAGGCACAAGCCTCAGCATCCTGCATATTACATGTCACCCAGTTTGCATCAACATTCCGTTTCGAAAAAAGAAAAAAACAAGGTTGCATCAACATTAGAGCAAAAACAGGAGCCAACGGACGGTCGGGTCCCAACTAAAATTTCATCATTCCTAGCCGTACAAGCTCATAGAAATATTTAGTTAGTTTTCAGTAATTGAGAGATCATTATGGTCAAAGGACTACTACCAACGGCTTACTGCAATACAATGGCTGCTTCACCAAGCTGGCCTCGAAAGGGAATGTTTTAGCAACAAAGAGCCACCAATACATTTATAATCCTGAATTATCAACAGGCTAGTGGGGATCATTTCATTTCTGGATGTTACCTCTCTCCTTGGAAAGCCAGCAACAGTAAGCGTCACAGGTTGCTGAGACGGCTCCCACTTTGCAATGGAATCAGGTGCAGAGCGATCAACTGGATGGTGAAACTTGCATCTTTCAGAAAATTTACAAAATCCTGTCTTCTTATAGAACTGCATTAACCAAAGTAAAATGAGTAAAACAGCATACGCTGCAGCAATTGGTGTACATACATCACAAACAGTTTCTCCAGGCCTCTGAGGGTAGGTGATTGGCTCAGGTTCAATCTGTATTTTGCAAGAGAGCGTGTCAGTTTGTGTATTTCACAGCACCAGTTCTAACTCCTTCGTTTAACCTTACCGGCACATGTGTCACGCGAAAATCAAAACTCGGCAGGAATTTCGCAGCTGGATTTAGCATCTCGCCAGGGACAACAGATGCTGCACAACACAGGAAAACAACATTGAAAAGGTGTGTACAGTAATAATAGTATAAAAAGGTTCATGTTTAAGATGCTTGTGATCAAAAATGGTAGATTTGTCTAATTCTAAGTGCAACCAGACATGGCCCAGAATGCAGCTGAAAGATTGACCGTGTAGAGTTTGTGGCAATAGGTTCAACTACGAATATTCAATCAAAAGCTTCCATGACCGATTTTTTTGGAGCAAAATATGACTGCAAAGCAGGTATGGTAGAAGTAGTACTGTCTGTGCCCTGCAAAGCATTTTTCTTTATCCCTAGATTATGGATTAAACTTTACTTTTAGCATGAATTGCACAGTTAAGTGTTCAGTTCAACCAGGGCAACACATTGTGAGTTACAGATTGAGCTAGCTGGTGATAATCATGTCCTCTGAACATAAACAACGAACCTTGAATATGTCGTCCAGGATGGTTGAACCGACATGTTCTACCATACATGCAGCTGTAGATGGATAAAGGAAATGTGAGATCAGGATGGCCCAAGTGCATGCACAAAACCACAAACATAATAAAGTCAACTGAGAAGGTATTTGTTCAAGAAGATGGTACCTGCCCGTCTTAATATAAAATGAGCAATCAACTTCACCCTGCAATACAGGAAGAGAAAAGGTATTAAACAAGACAACCGTGATGCTCATTCACTTGGATCCAGATAGCATGCATAATACACACACACACATACACACCATCAAGATATGCCGGTATTTTGAGAAGTTCCAGAATATTACCATAACAGAACTTGTAGCAAGAGCAATAGTATACGCTCATAAAGTTTTAGTTAAATACTGGTATCGTGGAATCTCCAGAACAGATTGGCACGATTAAAAAAAATATCTTGCATTACAGTGACAGGCATACAGATATCATTTATAAACGAAAGACATGGATTAGGTATAAAACAAAAATTTACAACTCTAGACAAAAAATGTAACACTTGATGAAAACACATACTGGTCTTATAGGCATGCCCTTTGAGTTATGCTCCAGAGCAACTGGTGCTGACTTCTTTGCTGAAACTGAATCATGCGCTGCACCATGGTGTCCTGCTGCTTCAGCAGTTGCTGTATTTTCAGATTCATTTCCACCACTTGAAGGTGCCTCCATATCCTTTGCATGAATGAACTTACAATTTGTTCCTAATTTGCATTTGCCTTTTGCATAGTGCTGAAGTACAGAAACACAATTCAGAACTGTTCTTTTACACCATCATGCTATACGAGAGAGAGGGAGAAAGAGGGGGGGGGAGAGAGTTAGTGGATAGCCTTTTACCGGACAAGGTTTAGAAGGCTTCACCGGTAAGGTAGAATTACCAGAAATTAGAGACTCCTGCAGTCAAAGCACAAAACCCACGTTGACATTTAAGATTATGATGGCTCCGGTTAGCAAAAGAGAGAGGGTGGGTAGCCTTTTACCGGACAAGGCTCAGAAGGCTTCACCGGTAAGGTGGAATTACCAGAAAATAGAGACTCCTGCAGTCAAAGCACAAAACCTACGTTGAGATTTAAGACTATGATGGCTCCAGTTAGCAAATGAAAACAACTTACTTTATCGCCTGGTCCAGCCACTGTTCCATCATCCTTTTTCTTTGAATGGTTGAACTTGCATTTAGACCCAAACTTACAGTCACCAGTCTTTACAAAAAACTGCACCATCAAGAATATTGCTATGAACAAACATACTGGTTAGTCCACTATATTCTGAATAGGGGGCTATGATTAGCTTACAGGACAATTTGGTTCCCCTGGACGTTCGGGATAGGATTCCCCAGCCTTTGTACCCTGTAAAATGAGTTTTAAGCAAGCGAAATAAAGTTTTGGAGGAATGCAAGACACAAGGTACAATTGCCAGGTGGTCCCAAAAGACTGAAAAACAACAAAACTGATAAGGGAACACAAATCAGAGGTATGACAGTTTCAAGCAAGTGGTTCATATGAAAACTGGAAATTGCATTGTTTTACTTCATAGCCTCTATTTTCCTCAGACCTATATGTTTTTCCCATAGACTTAGGTGTGGATATTTATTCTTCAAAAGGTAGATAAGGCCAACATGCTGAAGATATATTTACTTATTTTATATAAATGGGAATGGGTGTGTTGGTGCCTGGTGGTACTTAGTACATCACTACCCTGTTCTTGCATACCTAGTCCATTTTCCACCTTCCTAAAATCAACAATGAAAAAACAAACTAGCTAAAAGTCGTCTCCTTATTTCCACCTTCCTACACATTTCTCAACAGAAAATAACAATGGAACACAATGAAGCTCCTAAGAAATTAACTTGACCTTTTTGCTAAAAACATCTAAGAAAGGAGATGTGTCGGGCTGTACAGGGCTTGAAGGAGCACGGTTGTGCAGCCTCTGTGGATTGGACTGAGCAGACCACGATGGCTTATAACTGTTAGATGTGTATAGTCCCTTTTTGGTATATCCCCAGTGTACAAGGGGTTTCCTGCACTTTACCACACATGTATATGTAATGGCCTTTGGCCCTCAGTAAATACTAGTTGCTCGTTATCCAACATGGTATCAGATGCTAGGTTCCCCTCTCTCCCTCGCACGATGCAACTCCGTGCCCGTACCAAGTCTACCCCGTTCTCACCTGCCGCCGGCCATCTCCAGCTGCTCTCTGGCCGTTGTCTTGTCCTCTCGTCCGGTCGCTGCAGTTCCTGGCCTCACTGGTCGCTGTGCCGTTGCTCCCGGCCTGCCTCCTCACCGTCCGGTCGCCGGCGCCCCTAGTCTGTCCTGTCGTCGCCGTTCCAGGCCCGTCCGGCTGCCGCCGCTCCCCGGGCCTCTCCGTCCGGCCACCGGCGCTCGCCGTTCCCGGCCAGTCCGGCTACTGCCGCCGCCCCCTGGCCTGGCTGCCCCGGCCCGTCCAGCTAACGCTGTTGGTTCCGGTCGGGCTAGCCTGGTCCTGGTCAGGCCCCTCGTGCTCCTCCCTCGAGCGAGCCAGCCGCGAGCGCGAGGGTCTCTGCTCGATCCCGATTCGGGTCCCCTGCCTCGAGCGAACGAGCGTCGCCTCTGCTCGATCCGATTCAGATCGGTTCACCTCAAAAAAAAAAGAGCTCCTCATGTCTTCTTCGGGCTATGTTGCTGTTCCTCGGTGCTCAGTGATATTTGATGGCACCAACTATGCTGAGTTTGCGGGCTTCATGCGTATCCATATGCGCGGACTTCTACTATGGGGCGTTCTTTCTGGCGAGGTCCCTTGTCCGCCATGCCCCAGTGCTCCAGTGGCTCCTACACCACCAGCACCGCCGGTTTTTGCTGCTGATG
This sequence comes from Triticum aestivum, assembly GCF_018294505.1. Lineage (NCBI taxonomy): Eukaryota > Viridiplantae > Streptophyta > Magnoliopsida > Poales > Poaceae > Triticum > Triticum aestivum. The sequence goes on from NC_057801.1 coordinate 415,568,467, forward strand.
CTTCTCAGGCAGATCGGGATGCAGCCAAGGCTCTCGACGATGCTGCAGTTGATGCTTATGATCAGCAGGTATCAGCCTATTCTGACGCTCTGTCTGTCTACCAAGATGATCTGTCTGCTTACACTCAGTGGTGCAATGATGATGCTCGAGCTGCTGTTGTTCTCACTGCGAGTGTTCTCCCTCAGTTTGCTTCCGAGTTCATGGGCCTTGGCACTGTTGCAGCGATGTGGTCTTATCTCTGTCAGCGCTATCAACCCTCTGGTGATGCTCTCTACTTATCTATGGTGCGTCAGGAGCATGCTCTTCAGCAGGGTGACTCTTCTGTTGATGAGTTCTACACACAGAGTTCTGCCATCTAGCGCCAGCTTGACTCTCTTCGGACAGTTGTTTGTGGATCTTGCCGATGCTGCCAGACTATGCGGTCCGACTTGGAGTTTCAGCGTGTCCATGAGTTCTTATCGCGCCTCCGTTCCGAGTTTGAGCCTCGTCGCGCGCACCTGCTTGCTCGTGGTCGTGTTCCTATCTCGGAGGTGCTTGCTGAGCTTCGTGCTGAGGAGACCCGCCTTCGTTCTGCTGGGTTGCTTGCGGTTCCATCTGTGTTGGCTGCCCGAGCTCCTGTGTCGTCTGCTCGTCTCACTAATCCACCGCTCCTGCCCACACCTTCAGGGGGGGTGGGTCTAGGGATGGCAATGGGTACCCATTACCCACGTACCCTGCGGGTAAAAACCCTATTATGGTATGGGACAAAAAAGTATCCATGGGTATATGAATAGGGAAATGTTAAACCCATCGGGTAGAGTGGGTACGGGTATGGGATCATGTAACCCATACCCACATACCCATGTACCCATATAAAATCTATATGAACTCAAAATTATCTCTACACTTTATCATGAATTTGTGAACTCAAAATATATGACTGTGTGATGATGTTTTGATGTGTTGTTGTTTACGAGAAAGTGATGTTGTTTATTAAATATGATGTTGTTTATGATGTGTTGTTGTTTAAAAGTGTGTTGTTGTTGTTATAATCTATTGTTGTTTATAGATTATAATTATATGTTCTTTTTATGACTATGAGTAGTTCAAACTGATGCTTTGCAAACATGGGTAATTTTAACCATGGGTACCCATGTACCCTCTCGGGTAACGGGTATGGGAAAAAATTATACCCATTGATGAGTATGGTAAGGGTGATGGGTAAGCTCAAAGGGAATGGGTAAGGGTATGGGGTGGCTCCACCCGTACCCAAACCCTGCAGGTGCCATACCTAGGTGGGTCGCCCTCCTTATGTTGAGAAGGGTCGGTCATGCCGTGACACTTTCTGTGACTACTGCTCCAGGCCAGGTCACCCAGAGTCTGATTGTCATCAGAAGCAGCGCAACCAGCGCAACCACAGGCGCTCCTCTTCCAGTGGGACTCCTGTGTCGTCATCGACTCCGTCACTCACTGACCAGGAAATTGTACGCCTCAAGCGTCTACTTGCTTCCTCCGGCTCCTCGTCGACTGGTTACACTGCTGCTGTGACTGCATCCACTTCTCCACCACCGCAGGCATCTACACAGTCATGTACATCTTCGTGGGTTCTGGATTCTGGAGCCTCCTTTCATATGTCTTCTGATTCTTCCGTGTTGTCTTCTCTCCGACCTCTTGATTCACCTGTTAATGTTCTTACCGCTGATGGCACACCTCTTCCTGTTGCTAGCCGTGGTCTTCTTTCCACTCCATCTTTTTCTGTTCCTAGTGTTTCACATGTTCCTCGCCTTACCATGAATCTTTTTTCCGCTGCGCAACTTACTGATTCTGGTTGTCGTGTCATTCTTGATACCGACTCTTGCTCCATTCAGGATCGTCGCACCAAGGCTTTGGTTGGTGCCGGCCCCCGGCGTCGTGAGTCAGAGGGCCTTTGGGAGGTTGACTGGCTTTGTGTTCCTTCCGCTGCCACCACTTCAGCCAGCTCCCATGCTCTTGCTGCCTCTTCGTCTGTGTCCTTCCAGCAGTGGCATCATCGCCTTGGTCACATCTATGGCTCTCGCTTGTCTTCTTTAGTTCGTCAGGGCCTCTTAGGGTCTGTATCTGGAGATGTTTCTTTACATTGTAATGGTTGCAGACTTGGCAAACAGACCCAGTTACCTTATCCTACCAGTGAGTCAGTATCTCAGCGTCCTTTTGACTTAGTTCATTCTGATGTCTGGGGTCCTGCTCCCTTTGATTCGAAAGGTGGTCATCGCTACTATATCTTGTTTATTGATGATTTCTCTCGCTACACTTGGCTCTACTTCATGAAATCTCATAGCGAGGTTCTCTCTATATACAAACGTTTTGTTGCCATGGTTCACACCCAGTTTTCCACGCCCATTCGTATTTTTCATGCTGACTCCGCTGGTGAATTTATCTCCCAGTTGTTGCGTGGTTTTCTTGCGGAACAGGGTACTCTTGCCCAGTTCTCATGTCCTGGTGCTCATGCTCAAAATGGCGTTGCCGAACGTAAGCATCGTCATCTACTTGAGACGGCTCGTGCACTGATGATTGCAGCTTCCCTTCCACCACTTTTGGGCTGAGGTTGTTTCTGCATCCACCTATCTCATCAACATTCAGCCATCGACTACTCTGCAGGGTGGTATTCCTATGGAGTGTCTCACTGGTCGTTCTCCTGACTACTCTGCTCTTCGTATGTTTGGATGTGTGTGCTATGTCCTTCTTGCCCCGCGAGAACGCACCAAACTGACTGCTCAGTCGATTGAGTGTGTTTTCCTTGGCTACAGTGATGAGCACAAGGGCTATCGCTGTTGGGATCCTGTTGGTCGTCGTTTGCGCATCTCGCGTGATGTGACCTTTGACGAATCTCGCTCTTACTACCCACGTCCTTCTTCCTCGGGCTTCTCTATGGACGATATTTCTTTTCTTCTCCCCGATACACCCTGCTATGTGCCTCATGTTTCACCTACTCCTCATGCACCTCTCATTCCTTCTCCTTCACCACCGACACCATCTTTCCCATCCTTCTCCACCTCTCCACGATCATCTCCAGTCCGTCGCCCTCTCTCACCGTTTCCTCTCCACTATACTCGCCGCCCTCGTTCTGAGGATGCTTCTCCTGACGCGCCTTCCACCTCTGGTGCACCTTTCTTCACACCTCCCCCGGTTCATAACCTCCGTGCTCGGCCTCGCCCCCCGCCTGATCGCTACTCTCCTGATCGCTACGGTCTCTCTGTTATTGCCAAGCCCACTTCCTATCGGACTGCCATGACTCAGCCTGAATGGCAGCTTGCGATGGCCGAAGAGCTTGCTGCCCTTGAGCGCTCTGGCACATGGGATCTGGTTTCCCTCCCTTTCGGTGTTCGTCCCATCACCTGCAAGTGGGTCTACAAGATTAAGACTCGATGGTTCTCTTGAGCGCTACAAAGCACGTCTTGTGGCCCGTGGTTTTCAGCAGGAGCAGGGACGCGATTATGATGAGACATTCGCTCCTGTGGCCCACATGACCATTGTCCGCACTCTTCTTGTTGTGGCTTCTGTTCATCATTGGTCTATCTCTCAACTTGATGTTCAGAACGCTTTTCTCAATGGCGAGTTGTGTGAGGAGGTTTATATGCAGCCATCACCGGGGTACTATGCTCCTGATGGTATGGTCTGTAGACTTCGCCGCTCCCTCTATGGTCTTAAACAGGCCCCTCGTGCCTGGTTTGAGCGCTTCGCCTCTGCGGTGATTGTCGCTGGTTTCTTGCCCAGTGATCATGATCCCGCATTGTTTGTCCGCACGTCTCCTCGTGGTCGGACTCTTCTCCTTCTCTATGTTGATGACATGATCATCACTGGTGACGACTCTAACTACATTGCCTTTGTTAAGGCTCGCCTTCGCGACCAGTTCCTCATGACTGATCTTGGTCCACTTCGCTATTTTCTTGGGATTGAGATCTCCTCAACCTCTGATGGCTTCTACATCTCCCAAGAAAAATATATTCAGGATCTTCTTGCTCGCGCTGCTCTCGATGATGAGCGCACTGTTGTGACTCCTATGGAGCTCAACATTCAGCTTCGTGCCTCTGATGGTGACCCCCTTCCTAATCCCACTCACTATCGTCACCTTGTTGGCAGTCTTGTCTATCTCGCTGTTACGCGTCCTGACATCTCCTATCCTGTCCACATCCTGAGTCAGTTTGTTTCAGACCCCACCTCTGTCCACTAGTCATCTCCTCCGTGTTCTACGATATCTTCGTGGCACGATCTCTCAGCGCCTTTTCTTTCCCCGCTCCAGCTCCCTTGAGCTCCAGGCCTACACTGATGCTACCTGGGCTAGTGATCCCTCTGATCAACGCTCGCTGTCTGCTTATTGTGTCTTTCTTGGTGGCTCTCTTATTGCCTGGAAGACCAAGAGACAGACTGCAGTTTCTCGCTCGAGTACAGAGGCTGAGTTGCGAGCCATGGCTATGTTGACGGCTGAGGTGATCTGGTTACGATGGTTACTTGAGGATTTTGGTGTGTCTGCTACTACCTCGACTCCCTTACTGTCAACAGTACCGGTGCTATCAGTATTGCGCGTGACCCAGTGAAGCATGAGCTCACCAAGCACATCGGTGTGGATGCCCACTTTGGCTGCTGTGCAGGATCAAACTCTCATTCTTCACTATGTGCCTTCTGAGTTACAGTTGGCGGACTTTTTCACGAAGGCACAGACTCGAGCGCAGCATGACTTTTTCCTCTCCAAACTCAGTGTTGTTGATCCACCATGAGTTTGAGGGGGGGGGGGGGGGTAGATGTGTACAATCCCTTTTCGGTATATCCCCAGTGTATAAGGGGTTTCCTGCACTTCACCACACATGTATATGTAATGGCCTTTGGCCCTCAGTGAATACTAGTTGCTCGTTATCCAACAATAACGATCAATACATACTTTTCATCTTTATGGTAGTTAGCTAGTATCAAGTGACAACAATAATTTGAACTGCCAGAGGAGCAATATACATGTTGCCATTTGTCCAACATGATGAGACTACGTCAACTGACAGGGGGTGTCTATATGCCTAGAGGTCAGATGAAGGGATACATTCACCGTATATCAATGATGATGAGCCAGAAAGGAATGAAATATGACTATTCAAGTGCTTAGGTTAGTAGTTGGCACGTCCTATAGATACGCAAAAGAGTACATGTATCCTTGTATGATTTAGTCCGAAGATTTGAGACAGTACGGTGAAGCGTTGAAGGGATCGGGTGGAAAAGAAGCTTAAAATCAGGGATTTGTAAGCTCCGTAATGTGGCACGATGAAAAGGAAAATAGAAGAACTGACGATAAAAACAGCAACTAATGAAATGGTGAGAGACGGGCCAAGGGTTATCTTATGAATACACTTGACGAATGTGCATATGTCATACAATTAATGTGGACATGAGCCATAGCTCAGTTCACTGATTACAGATGTGTTGCATCCCACCTGCCCGGGTTCGATCCTGGATCGAGCAGTGAGTGCCTCACTTTTCTCCTCAAAGTGCAAGTTAGAACTCTTAGGGCCTGATCTGAACCTCTCCAGCTTCTAACTCCACAAAATTCAAGTGTGAAGCCGACCCGAACGCCTAAGCTCCGTCAAGCTAGATTCAAGAAGCTCAGCCCAATCACGGTGTAAAAACATGAAGCTCCAAAAGCCCAGCTCCACGAAAGCCAGAATCAGGAATTGCCCAATATTACAACCACACTGCCACCGCCAAAGAAAACAGTTGGAGCCACACGTGAAGAAAATCCCGAACCAGTACGCCACCCCCATCGACAACTCTCCCTCTCGCTCGAGTGCTCGACCTAACACTCCTGCCGCCACCCCCGCTGCCATGGCCGGCTCCACCCAGTCAGCGGTCGGCGCCCCCCTACACCTCCAGATCTGTATGTTCCAGGACCATCCCCGCTGGTTCCCGCCTAGAACACCACCTCGACGCAACATCCCCATCGGCACCCAAGCATCATCCCCACCGGCACCTAACGCAGCAGGCAGGAGGCATCGCCCCGATGGGATTGACGTCGGTGCTTGCCCCGATGCCGTTGGCAGTCATGGTGCTGCTCCTGTAGATGCCCATGGCAGACCGAACTGGGCCGCCTCCAGCCGGCCCAGAGTGGCGCCCAACAGGCTAGCGACCTCCTAGCTGGGCTGGAGCGTTGCAAGAAGCTAAGTACGCTTCCTAGTGGTTTGCAATCGTCGAATGAAGTGAGAAGCTGGATGGAGAAGTTGAATCTGTGGAGTTGATGGAGTTGGGAGAGGTTCAGAACAGGCCCTTAGCCTCCTACCTTTATTTTCAACAACAAAATGGTAGCATAATCCTTGCAAAAGCAAAATATTGAAAAAAACTGCAAGGGAAACCCCCAAAGTATATAAAACCCAAATCGGAGTCCGTGAGGACTTGAACCCAGGTGATGGGGGTTGTCCCCCAACCAAGTGAGCTAAGGCTCGTAGCCTCGGCCCCCCAAAAAACTTAATAGCCATACCCATAGTTAATTCCATTCCAGTTTGGCTCTTGGAGAGGATGCATGCTTTTGCGGATGTTGCGGACACGCCGCCAGATGCAGCGGCGATTTGCTGTCAACCCGCATAGCCCGCATAATCTATATGAATCGGTGAGGAAAACAAACTAAAACAAGAGACTGATAATCGAAGGTGGAACCGGATAGCCATCCTTTGTTCTCCTTGGCTCGCCTGACGAGGCAGGGGATGATAAAGGTAAAGTAATCGAAGTCTGGCTGCATTCAGAGCAGAGCGGAACGAGGCCAGCTGCTCACGCTCCTCCGTCATCAGCACCTTCGGCTTCAACGGTGGCAGGCACAGCGGGCTAAAGTTGGACACAATATCAGGACCATCAATTAGGATGCTACCTAATGAATCGTGCCATGTGATGCTAGAAATTCTCAGCAGAACAGCACCAGCGTAAACGAGCGAGATAGAAGATGTCCTGATATGTGGGTTAGACGGCGCCCACGGGACTCGCATAACTACTTCATCGTCCGCCGCATTAGCCAACAATAACAATGCGGGCAGAAGTAGCAGGAAGCGGGATGGCCGCAGCCCATCCCACTTGCAACCTGAGCTCTTGGAATGGAAGGTACCTTTACCAGATCATTCCAGTGTACCATTCAGGAGTATAAAATAATCATGATCTATAAAAAAATGGATGCTTTCCATTTAGTTCACTGTAACAGATATTTTACCTTTCTTCCAACAGCATTTATTAATTTGTCATATCTCTACTATTAAACAGGTTCCTATCCAAAACACCAAAAGCTCCAACGTGAAACAGATATATGACCCCTGCCTACCTCGATCTATCACATCATCCCCCCACCACACACACACACACACACACACACACAGACACCCTCTCTGTTCTGCTTGCGTCATCTCCTCTTGTAATTTGTAAATTAATTGATCTAGTATTCCAGTACAAACTAAATTTGCTACTATACTATACCACCGATAAGGAATATCTAATCATGTTTTGAAACTAGATGTGTTTTCTGTCATGACACCCACAGAGGGGTACTTCTCTGTTTGTCAAAGAGCAGAGAGGTAAGTTAGAAGATTTTGGCAATATAATTATGGGTTAAAGGTACTTCTCACATAAACTAGTGTGATAAACCCTATCTATTATTTTCACTGCAAGCAATTAATGGCAATACAATTGTGATTTTGGAAATAGCATATACATCTTTAAAAATAGCTTACTATAAATTGGCATGGAATATATAGACCTAAAAAAAATGAAAGATAATCACCTCTTTCCAATTTGGAATCCCGCCCTCTGGAACCCATTGTGGATGGTCAAATTTGCAGGTTTCTTCATACTTACATGTTCTGGTCCTCATATAGAAAGCACACTCCTTTTCCCCAGGTCGCTGTGGATAAATAGGAAGGCTGCTTTCAAGCCTAGGGCGTTTGACCATAGTGTTCGGAGAATAAAATGCATAACTCTGCCCAATAGTACTATGGCTTCCCATAATAGATTGATGATAGAGAACTATAGTAGATATACAAAAGAACTTTATTAAGCTAGTGGTATTAGAAAACCATATACTAGCAATAAGTAGTGGTAATAATAATATACTGAAATGAAGAATAAGGGTACAACAAGGAAACAAATATATTGATCAGCCTCACACTCCTAACCTGAACACTAATATAAGTTGAGAATGAAGCTCTAAGGTCATTTACAGGACATCATGGGAAATATCTCTAACACCTCTAGACTTGTATAGGCACATATACAGAACACCATGGAGCAATCTCTCGAAGTCTAAGAAATAGGCTTGCATTTTGTTTTCCGTAAATTTATAGATAAGCTGTTTCAAGCTCTATCTCACTGCAACATTAAAAAAACATGTATGGTCATCCAGTGCACAAGCACAAAATCGCTATATGACGACAACCAGGATATTAACTTAACTGATAAGAAGTTATGCCGTCCAGCATAAAAATTATATGGTTTGCTCATCCTCATTTCATCTGTAAATTGTGTAAGACCCAAACTTCTTTTTTATTGTACAGCTGCTAATTTCTCCTCTTTCAAACTTCAATAATGCTACTTTAACCTTATTCTACGCGCAAGATTATGAGATGTCGGAAAAGGCCCAGCTATGCAAGGACCTGAGATGTTCTAGAGGCCAAAAGGTGACACCCACATGAAAGTGAGACCACCTAGAAACCCATTGTAATCCAGAAGGACCTGCCATATAGCTCCCTCCAACTTGGATAAGCCCCCCAACAGCATTGATGTGTACAAAGGAGCAGAAGCTGCTCAAGAAATAACTATCAGAAGCTTCTCCGACTGAAAGGCCAGTGGAGCATTTGTGTGTGTGGCGGCGGGGGGGGGGGGGGGGGGGGGGGGGGGGGGGGGGGTGTTCTAGAATTGCTCCAGTCATACAGCAACTAACTCTTGAGTCCTTGACAGAATGGTTTGACCTGACGTCTCACTTGTGTGGACGCTGAGGAACCGGTTAAAAACTGACTACGAGACAGGTATGACTGCATAAGCAGAAGCACATGGCGCTGACAAACTTTCTCCGTGTCCACTATCTACTGTGTTCTAAGTGAAAATGCGTAGGTTTAGGTAGTTGCATGGTTCGCATAATGCAACAAACCAGTGATGTGTTCATAGATCCTAGTATGTTAGTATAGAAGCAGTAACAACACGCGGACATGATTTATGCGACTACCATGGCATGTTAATGCGCGCCAAATGCCACAACCAATTGATATTCTCGGACTCGATCCCGTACCCATAGAAAAATTCAGTCACGCCAGAGAAATTGGACGTTTATTTCACAACGAATATGCTGCCGCACAGGTGTAACCGGCAAAACTCGGTAGCATTATCAAATAAACGCAGTAGAACACTACCACTTAGCAGAACAGGGAATGGGCTGCTCTCACCATCTGCGGGTCGCCTCGCGCCGACATGCGGGTCGAATCCGCCGGAGGCGGAGGGGTAGGGGTAGGGTGACGGGTCGCCAGCGTAGCGTGCCGCGATGAGGTCGATCTCGTAGGAAGAGTACCTCGCCGCCGCATCGTCGCCTACCCCACCGCGGCCGTATGGGTAAAAAGGGTAGCCCGACATCGCCGACGCATCTTCGCCTACGCCACCGCGGCCGTATGGGTAAAAAGGGTAGCCCGACATCGCCGCCGGCGCACGAATGTGCTAGGGTTTCACGGGCTCGGGGTGGGGACTGGGGTGGGAGGCTGTTGGGTACAATTCACCCAAAGAACGAAACTCTTTGTGTTCGTTTCTTTCCTGCTTTTTTTGGAAACTATTATTCTTTTAGAGGAAATAGCTGTCATATTATTACTTAGTTTGTGACTCCATCAGCCACAATAGCATCACAAATACGAGAAGGAAAAATACTAAACCAAAGTTTTACATAGACTAAAAAGGCAGCCCTCCCTAGCTAAAATATGAGCAACTTTGTGTGATGTACAGAACCCTCTGCTCACGATCTATTGAACGAATTCAAAGATATATAGTGCTTTCGTAGAGATTGGAATGGGGATTGGGAGAAGAGAGGTACAGCTTGGGGAAGAAGGAAGAAGGGAGAGTCTGAGAGGGGATCGAGATCCAATTACAATTCGCTCCTTCTCCGGCTCAGCTACTGGGTATTTACGCATTCTATTACATGGGTCCTCTTGCCCTATGAGATGGGCCAACGGCCCATACATTTGAGTCAACTTTCGGCCTGCCACTTAGTATCTGTCCCCTTCTTCTCCTGTCTGCTCCCTGATGTGCCGTTCGTCAGCAACAGAGCTCTAGTGCTGACAGTGCCGCCCTCTTGAGATTCAGTCTGACCCCAGGCTGGAGCAATAGGGTAGCGAAGCTTGATTGTATCGTAATCCTCCCATGTGGCTGCCTCGGCTGGAAGTCCTGTCCATTGTACCAAAACCTGCAACAATGCACTGTCACCTTTTTTGACTAATTTCCTGTCCAAGATCATACCTGGCTGCACGTCCATACTGGAAAAATCAACTGGGGCAGGCACAGTGGAGAAGACTGGTGTATGATCTGGCACAAACTCTTTGAGTTGAGAGACGTGAAACACGGGGTGGATCTGGGCTTCTGCAGGTAGCTGAAGTTTGTAAGCAGCCGGTCCGATCTGTTCCAAAACTTCAAAAGGCCCATAGAACTTATATGCTAATTTTGCACATGGTCGGTTGACTACAGTGTGTTGAGCATATGGCTGGAGCTTCAAATACACCGAGTCTCCCACCGAAAACATCCTGGGTGATCTGTTCTGATCTGCATAGTGTTTCATCTTCGTCTGGGCTTTAAGTAAGTGCGCCTTCAGCAGAGATGTATGTGCCTGGTGTTCCTTAAGCCACTGTTCCACTTCAACATTATCAGAGGTAAGCAAAGAGGGAAACACCCCATAAGTAGGTTCATATCCATAGAGAGCTTTGAAAGGGGAGCACTCCAAAGCAGAATGAAAATTAGTATTGTACCAGAATTCTGCTAAGGGTAACCAGGAATGCCATTTTGTTGGAGTATCATGTACTGCACATCTGAGAAACATCTCCAAACACTGATTCACTCTTTCACTCTGCCCATCTGTTTGAGGATGATAGGCAGTACTCATGAGCAATTTAGTATCCCAAAGCTTGAACAAATCCTTCCAAAAGTGACTGGTAAAGATCTTGTCCCTATCTGAAACTATAGTATGGGGTGGTCCATGCAATTTGACCACAGTATGTAGGAATGCTTTCGCTACCACTGGAGCAGAGAAAGGATGTTTCAAGGGGATAAAGTGAGCATACTTGGTCAGTCTATCAACCACCACTAAGATCACTGTATAGCCCTCAGATTTTGGTAGAGCTTCGATGAAGTCCATGGTGATCTCCTGCCAAGGTCCGTCAGGTACAGGAAGTGGTTGAAGTAATCCGGGAGATTTCACATGTTCATGCTTTGCTTGTTGACACACAGCACATTGATGAACAAAATCAATGATATCTTGTTTCAGCCCAGTCCACACAAACAGTTTCCTAACTCTTTGATATGTAGCCTGGATGCCAGAGTGTCCCCCCACAGCACTTGCATGAAAGGCAGAAATGAGTTTTGTTCTCAATGCTTGATTTGCTCCAATCCATATTCTGCCTTGATGCTTGATCACACCTTTCTCCAGAGAGTACTCTGATGTATCAGCAGCAGAAATAGCTAGTTTCTGAAGCAGTGTTTGAGCATCTGGGTCCACCTCATATGAATTAAGTACTTCCTGTAGCCACACAGGTCTACTGGTGGAAGTAGTGGTCACTGCCAGTAAGTGCCCTACTCTGGATAAGGCATCAGCTGCTAAGTTCTCACTGCCTTTTTTGTATTGAAACTGAAATTGCAGCCCCACTAACTTGGTCATGGCTTTTTTCTGAACATCAGTTGTAAGGACTTGGTCTTCCAACTGACACAGACTTTGATGATCCGTTTTGATAATAAAAGGCCCTCGCTGTAGATATGCTCTCCATTTTTCTACAGCCATCATAATTGCCAAAAACTCCTTTTCATAGATGGACAGAGATTGATTTTTGATGCCCAAAGCTTTGCTATAAAAGGCAACAGGGTGTCCTCCTTGAGTGAGCACAGCACCAATTCCTGTAGCACATGCATCTGTTTCAATGCAGAACGGCTGGTCAAAGTCAGGCAACACTAATACGGGAGTAGTCATCATCGCTGCCTTGAGTTTCTCAAAAGCTTCCTGGGCCTCTGAGGACCAAGCAAATGCTTGTTTCTTCAGTAGTTGAGTGAGTGGTTTAGCAATTATACCATATCCTTGCACAAACTTCCTGTAATATCCCGTGAGCCCCAAAACCCTCTTAATTCAGTCACGTTCTGAGGAGTAGGCCACCTGGCCATAGCCAAAGTTTTCTCAGGATCTGTCTGAACCCCTTTGTCAGAAATGATGTGTCCTAGATATTCCAACTGTTGCTGTGCAGAAGTGCATTTGGTACTCTTAGCAAAGAACTGATGCTCTCTTAAGGTTTGAAACACTATTCTGAGATGTTCCAAATGTTCTTCCAGGGTCTCACTAAAGATTAAGATATCATCCATGAAGACAAGAACAAATTTTCTGTTGTAAGCAGCAAAAATCCAATTCATGATGCATTGAAAAGTGGAGGGGGCATTAGTAAGACCAAAGGGCATCACCCTAAATTGATACTGTCCACTGTGATTTTTGAAAGCTGTTTTGTGTTCATCCTCCGGTAACATTCTGATTTGATGATATCCTGACCTGAGATCTAACTTGGAGAACCACTTAGTGCCACTAAGCTCATCCAAAAGCTCATCTACCACTGGCATTGGGAACTTGCTCTTCACAGTGATGGAATTTAGCTAACTATAATCTACACAAAATCTCCAAGATCCATCTTTCTTTTTTACCAGTAGGACAGGAGAAGCAAAAGAGCTGAGACTGGGAGTGATAGTACCAGCTTTAAGCATTTCTGCAACTTGCCTTTCAATCTCATCTTTTTGCAGTGGTGAGTATCTGTAAGGTTTGGAGTTGACAGGAGCGGCCCCTGGTAACAAGTGTATTGCATGGTTCAAAGTTCGAGAGGGTGGTAGCTCCGTAGGTTCTTTGAAGACATCTGCAAACTCCTGTAACAAGGGTTGTACTGGATCAGGAACAGGGTCAGGCTTTTTGTCCCATACTGGTTGTATCAGTGCCACTGCCCAAATATCATTGCCTTTGTGCCATTTCATAGTTTGTTCTAGAGTGACCTCCTTGATGTCCTCTGTAGACTGTGGAAGAATTCCTTGCAGCTTAACCAGACTATCCTTGTGACTGAACTGGATCCATTTGTTTCTCCAGTGACATGTCATTTCCCCTTGAGCTTCCAACCAGTCCATGCTCAAAATGAGATCATAACCTCCCAAATCAAGAACTTTAAAATCATACTCAAATGTGTGTCCCTGGATCCACCAGTTGAGCTGGGGCACTTCAGAATTACACAACAGTTTCTCTCCATTGGCCACTGTTACAGAGATTTCTTTGGACAGTTGTTGTGGTGTCACTTGAATTCTGGGCAGCAACGCTGAATCCATGAAACTGTGAGTACTACTTGAGTCCAGGAGAATAAGTACCACTTGATTGCCAATAAGAGCTCGCAAGTGAATGGTTCTAGGGTGATCAACTCCAGACAAGTGCATTTCTTGCAAAGCAGTTTCTTGTTCTTCTACTGCATCAAGTATATCATCCGACAAAATGGCTTCAGCTGCACTAGTCATGGCCATGACTGCAGTAGGAGTGGGTGGTTTCACACAAGTATGACCAGGTGTGTATTTGTCACCGCAACTGAAACACAGGCCATTAGTGCGCCTATACTCCTTCAACTGTCTTGCTTTCCATAGCTCTCCAGCTGGTGGAGTGCTTGGGCGTGTGTCCGGCTTAAAGAAGGCAGTTCTGGTAGTAAAACTTCTGTTAGAGCGAGCACGCTGTACAATCTCTTCCTGGATCAATGCATATGAAGCTGCTTCACTAACAGTATTGGTAGCTGCATATCAACAGCAGCCCGGAGTTCTTCCTTGAGGCCCAGAGTGAACCTCGTCACCAAAAATGTGTCGCTCACTGTCGGTTCATACAACAAAAGTTGATACACTAGTTGGGTGAACTCCCGTTTGTACTCAGCCACTGATCTGGTCTATTTAAGTAACAACAGAGCTCTCATCTTTGCGCGATGAACATTCACATCAAACTCCTGCATAACTGCCATCCTAAACTCATTCCAGCATGGCCACTGATGCAGAGCCTTGTATGCATGAAACCAATTTGCTGCATCACCAGACAGGTGCAGCGTAGCTGACGTGACCTTGAATTCTTCAGGGATAGCATACAGTGAGAAGTAGGCCTCACATCCATCTAGCCAGATACGAACATCCTCTCCCTCAAAACGGGGAAAATCCATTTTGGGCATCCACGGTTTCTTCAACTGAACTTCTGTCCTAAAATGCTCTATTGCAGAATGCCCAACTTGAGTCATAAACACAGGTGGTGGAACGGCCGGTTGCCTATGCTGCGGTGGCGTACCTAAAATGCCATCGCTAGTGGACGCGCTCGGAGGAGATTGCTTCGGTCCTGACTCACGAGCAGTTGCTGCCTGCTCCTGTCTAATTTCCCCAATCGACTTCATCGTGAGACTGACATTGTTCTAAACAATATGCATCTGCGCTGCCTGTGCCGCAAACTGCTGATCAAGGGAATCCAAGCGACTAAACATATCATCCAACTTACCCAACTTGTTGCCCATCGTTTGCAGAAGCTGCAGCTGTTCTCCCACCCGCGCCTCGATGGTCTCCATGGCATCCACCACGAGACGTGTCTGCTGGTTCGGCTTGGGGGCGCCGTAGTCGCCAGCTTCACCGCCTACCAGGAGTCGGCGAGTACCAGGGAGTTTTACAGCAGCCGCTAACCCCTTCCTCTGCAACCGACTCTAAACACCGCCGTGCAGCGCCAACCGAGTAGCCCACCGGAATTTCACACACCCAGAGGATCTGAGTGCAACCGTGAGCTACCCTCGATCCACCGCCGAACAGTTCACCGCCGCCGCCGAAGACGCCGCCCGTGCCGCCAAAGAACTGGGGCCACCCTCCGCCGCCGCAGACCCAGCCAACAGACGGGGATTTTACAAGAGAACCCAACCCGACCGCCACCGAGCCCGATCCCATCGCCGATCGACCCAAATTTGATACCAATTGTGATGTACAGAACCCTCTGCTCATGATCTATTGAACGAATT
This sequence comes from Triticum aestivum, assembly GCF_018294505.1. Lineage (NCBI taxonomy): Eukaryota > Viridiplantae > Streptophyta > Magnoliopsida > Poales > Poaceae > Triticum > Triticum aestivum. The sequence goes on from NC_057801.1 coordinate 415,583,709, forward strand.
CAAGGATACATAGTGCTTTCGTAGAGATTGGAATGGGGATTGGGAGAAGAGAGGTACAGCTTGGTGAAGAAGGAAGAAGGGAGAGTCTGAGAGGGGATCGAGATCCAATTACAATTCGCTCCTTCTCCGGATCAGCTACTGGGTATTTACGCACTCTATTACATGGGTCCTCTTGCCCTATGAGATGGGCCAACGACCCATACATTTGAGTCAACTTTCGGCCTGCCACTTAGTATCTGTCCCCTTCTTCTCCTGTCTGCTCCCTGATGCGCCGTTCGTCAGCAACAGAGCTCTAGTGCTGACACTTTGTTGGCTTCTCATCATCTCCGTGTCACTCGAAAATCACCAACATCGGCCATCAAATTCTTGATCTCCTGGATGAGAGATCCAAACCTGAACCGATCAAGCTGTTCCGAACAGAGAGCACCAGCTAACTCTTTGGTTGTCAGTTTCAATCACAGCTCTTGTGACGTCAAGTTCAGACGTCATTTGGACTCTCATTGGGCAAACAAGTAACTCCACATGCTCAACAGAAGAGAACGTTATTGAAAGCATGACATGCAGCAGCCCTGAATGTGTTTCTATAGTCTCACAGAACCACTCCTGCCCCACCTCACGACCCATTCTTCTTCAGAGATCCATCTACATTTATTTTTAATCCAATTCTCTCTGGTGGCTCTCACCGGATATCCTTCTGCACTACCAGGGCGGTCCCCTTTGATGCATTGACTTCAAGTCACTCATCCAGGAGTCTAAATACACGCCCGACCAGTTCATAAACATTCTCAAAATTTCTACTTACTCTTGCTGCATTACGGGCCAATCACATGTGATATAGGCTCATTATCATCACCGCACGCTCAGTTTCTTTGTCTTTGCACAACCAATTTAACAACCAACAAGAAAGTTGTTGTTGATTCTCCACGAACACAGGTGGACAGAATACCGAATTGATACCCCTCCTCTCATGCAGTAACTCCGAGTAGTGCTTACCATACAGACATCTCCAAAAGCAATGAAGAATTGTTTCTTCTCGCCCACATGCCAAGCAGAAATTCCCAGTTTAATTTGTCTCCTCTGTAACTCAGCACCGTCAGCCAGTCCACTTTTTAGCAGTCGCCAAACATGGACCTTAGCTTTCCCTGGCACCTCTGTACTCCATAATTCATTCCAGCCGGCATGCATGGCCGACGATGACGAGGCTTCCGGGACTCCTGTTCATAATTCCCCGAGCTTCATCTCTAAGTGGTGGGCCGAGCGAACAGAGAACTGACCATTTCTTATGAAGTTCCATGCGAGAAAATCCTCCCTTCCCGGTCCTCCAACTACTATTTGACAAATATCCGCCACATTGATCCCATGGAATACTTGCTGAAGTGTGGTCATGTCCCAATTTCTCCCTGTGTAATCTAGAAGCTCATTAACATGGGTAATATTTTGTGCATCTCCAACTCCCACAGGTTTCATCATTCCTTCCCTGGGAATCCAATTTTCTGTCCACACCTTGGTCTTAGACCCATCTCCTACTCGCCACACTAGGCCTTTCCATAGAAGATGACATCCATGAATGATACCCTTGTCGCGGAAGCACTGTTAGGATATGACGCTTCCATAAAAGCACAACGAGGAAAATATTTGGCCTTTAAAACTTGAGCACACAACGAGTTTGGAACAGTGAGAATCCTCCATGCTTGTTTTGCAAGTAGGGCTTTATTGAAAGCTTCATAATCCCTAAAGCCCATCCCTCCCACTTGTTTACTTCTACACATCTTCTCCCATGCAATCCAATGTACCTTACACTTGCCTTTTCTGCTCCCCGCCAAAATTTTGAAGAAATAGATTTTAGATTTCGGCACAATTTCTTGGTGAATTGGGAACAACTCGTGGCAAAAGTGGGAGTAGCTTGGAGAACAGATTTGACATAAACATCTCTCCCTTTCTTGGATAGCCCATAACCTTTACAACCGGACACTTTTGCACTTGATCTCTCTCTGATGTATTTGAAACATCCCTCTTTAGGTCGGCCCACCACTGTTGGCAGTCCAAGATACCTCTCACTAAGGCCCCATTCGGATGTTGTCCAACTTCTCCAAATAGCCAGCTTCCGCTCCTCCTACCAAATCCTACTTCTCGTACAAAACCTGGCTCACGAGAAACCGTTCGGGAGGCCAGCTTCCACTTCCAGTTGGTTAGTTGGGCTGATAGCCCAATAAACTTGCTTTAGGCCCGTTCAAAGGAAAGGCAGGTCAGGTTTCGATGGAATATCAACGTATCAAGGAGAAAGAACAAGTCGAGCGAACCGGTACATTGCCCCTGGTCACTTGGCGGTGGCATATTGTGTAATAATCCCCAACTCCAGCTCCTTCGATTTTTTAGAGCGGGGCTCGACCAGCTTCTCTTTTTTGCACTATGAGGGGACTTCGCTCCACGAAGCGGTCTTCTCGAAGCCGTGGCGTTCGGGCAGGCTCCAGCGCGGAGCCGAGGAAGCTAGGAGCAGGAGAAGATCTGAACGGGGCCTAAGAGCTTCCGAATCAATATTTGTATTTTGCTTCATTGAATCCTTAGTACAATCCTCACAACCCCTACTAAAGAATATAAAAGATTTCTATAGATTCACTTTTTGGCCAGATGCTTCCTCATAATCATGCAAAATTTGGATCAGCTCCAACAAACTATTTTCTTCCACCTCCAAGAAAACGATGTTATCATCCGCAAAGAAATGAGTAACATGAGGGTCATCCCTCCCGAACTCAACTCCTCGAAGTCACATGTCTCTCTGGGCCCTGTTGAGAAGATCAGAGAATCCCTCAACACAAAATAGAAAATGATAAGGCGAGAGAGGATCACCTTGTTGGAGACCACGTGATGGAGAAAAAACATCCAAGACACCATTATTCAACTGAACTGAAAACTTAACAGAGGTAACACAAATTCATGATCATGGCAATCCACCTCCTCGAGAAACCCACCATAGCCATCATTGCTTCAAGAAAACCCCACTCGACTTAGTCATATGCCTTCATCATATCAAGTTTAATCACACATAAACTGTTCTTTCTTTTCATCTTTCTGATTGAATGAATACACTCATATGAAATAAGAATATTGTCACTGATTAGTCTCCCCCGAACAAAATGCACTTTGCTCTTCCAAGATTAGAAATGGCAGGACAACCTTGAGCCGGTTTGCTAACACCTTTGCAACTATCATATACAACACATTACATAAACCGATTCGTCGAAACTGCGACAATAAATCAGGGGCATTTACTTTTGGAATGAGAATAAGCATAGTATTATTGAAATCTTCTGGCATCTCCTTTCCATCCAGAAAATCATGAACAACCTTGCATACAACATCCTTTAGCAAAGTCAAGTGTTTTTGATAAAAAAAAGCGCAAGCAAACCATCCGCCCACGACGCCTTGGTAGGACCCATTTGAAATAAAGCTCGCTCAATCTCTTTATCTGATAAAAACAACCTCTAACATTGAGTTCATTTCAGTTGAAATTCCCATAGGAATATGCTCAAGAATTTGGTTCATGTTGCCCGTTCCTCCCGAAGAATGTAAGTTTTCACAGAATTTTTTTGCCATTGACCTCATTTCATCATCCGATGTGCAGAAAGTCCCATCATTCTTCTTTAATCTTACAATGGTATTCTTCCTTCTCCAATGAGTAGCTCTGCCCTGAAAAAATTTAGTGTTACGATCCCCAGCATGAAGCCAATCAACTCTTGAACATTGTCGTTGCATGATCTCCTCCCTTGCTTACGATTCATGTAGTTGAGCTTCAATATTACAGACCTCCAGGCTCCAGTGAGGATCCAGAATTTTTGTCCTTCTCTTTAGCAAGCCCTAACTGCTCTCGATCTTTTAATCTCCTTTGTACGGAACCAAATTCTAAACATGCCCACCTCTGCATATCCTTTGTAGCATATTTCAAACAACTCCAAGTACCACCAATAGTGCGCATAGAAGGTTATCATACCCCTCATGACGGCCCCACATTTCCTCATAACGAAAATGTTTAACAACTTGCCCCATCCTATCTGGCACCTCCTTGGCCACCCTAATAATCAATGCCATATGGTCAGACTCCTCAGTAGCAATATTTTCAACAGTAGTTGATGGAAATAAAAAGAGCAAATCATCATTACATGGAGCTCTATCCAATCTGACTTGTACATTTTGAAGGAAATATGCCCTAGAGGCAATAATAAAGTTATTATTTATTTCCTCATATCATGATAAATGTTTATTATTCATGCTAGAATTGTATTAACCGGAAACATGATACATGTGTGAATACATAGACAAACATATAGTCACTAGTATGCCTCTACTTGACTAGCTCATTAATCAAAGATGGTTATGTTTCCTAACCATAGACATGTGTTGTCATTTGATTAATGGGATCACATCATTAGGAGAATGATGTGATTGACATGACCCATTCCGTTAGCCTAGCACTTGATCGGTTAGTATATTGCTATTGCTTTCTTCATGACTTATACATGTTCCTGTAACTATGAGATGATGCAACTCCCGTTTACCGGAGGAACACTTTGGGTACTACCAAACGTCACAACGTAACTGGGTGATTATAAAGGAGTACTACAGGTGTCTCCGAAGGTACACGTTGAGTTGGCGTATTTCGAGATTAGGTTTTGTCACTCTGATTGTCGGAGAGGTATCTCTGGGCCCTCTCGGTAATGCACATCACTGTAAGCCTTGCAAGCAATGTGACCAATGAGTTAGTTACGGGATGATGTATTACGTAACGAGTAAAGAGACTTGCCGGTAACGAGATTGAACTAGGTATTGGATACCGACGATCAAATCTCGGGCAAGTAACATACCGATGACAAAGGGAACAACGTATGTTGTTATGCGGTTTGACCGATAAAGATCTTCGTAGAATATGTAGGAACCAATATGGGCATCCAGGTTCCGCTATTGGTTATTGACCGAGAATAGTTCTAGGTCATGTCTACATAGTGCTCGAACCCGTAGGGTCCGCACGCTTAACGTTACGATGACAGTTTTATTATGAGTTTATAAGTTTTGATGTACCGAAGTTTGTTCGGAGTCCCGGATGTGATCACGGACATGACGAGAAGTCTCGAAATGGTCGAGACATAAAGATTGATATATTGGACGACTATATTCAGACACCGGAAGTGTTCCGGGTGATTTCGGAGAAAACCGGAGTGCCGGAGGGTTACCGGAACCCCCCCGGGAGAGTTAATGGGCCACATGGGCCTTGGTGAGAAGAGATAGGGGCGGCCAGGGTGGGCCACGCGCCCCCTCTCCCTCTGGTCCGAATTGGACTAGGAGGGGGGGCGGCGCCCCCCTTTTCCTTCCCCCTCTCCCCCTCCTAGTAGGAGTAGGAAAAGGGGAGTCCTACTCCTACTAGGAGGAGGACTCCTCCTCCTTGGCGCGCCCCAAGGGGCCGGCCGGCCTCCCCCCTTGCTCCTTTATATACGGGGGCAGGGGGCACCCTAGGACACACAAGTTGATCTACGGATCGTTCCTTAGCTGTGTGCGGTGCCCCCCTCCACCATATTCCACCTCAGTCATATCGTCACGGAGTTTAGGCGAAGCCCTGCGCCGGTAGAGCATCATCATCGTCACCACGCCGTCGTGCTGACGGAACTCATCCCCAAAGCTTTGCTGGATCGGAGCCCGAGGATCGTCATTGAGCTGAACGTGTGCTGAACTCGAAGGTGCCGTACGTTCGGTACTTGGACCGGTTGGATCGTGAAGACGTACGACTACATCAACCGCGTTGTCATAACGCTTCCGCTTACAATCTACGAGGGTACATGGACAACACTCTCCCCTCTTGTTGCTATGCCATCACCATGATCTTGCGTGTACGTAGGAATTTTTTTGAAATTACTACGTTCCCCAACAGTGGCATCCGAGCCAGGTTTTATGCGTAGATGTCATATGCACGAGTAGAACACAAGTGAGTTGTGGGCGATACAAGTCATACTGCTTACCAGCATGTCATACTTTGGTTCGGCGGTATTGTGAGATGAAATGGCCCGAACCGACATTACGCGTACGCTTACGCGAGACTGGTTTCATCGTCACGAGCACTCATGCTTAAAGGTGGCTGGCGGGTGTCTGTCTCTCTCACTTTAGCTGAATCGAGTGTGGCTACGCCCGGTCCTTGCGAAGGTTAAAACAGCACTAACTTGACGAACTATCGTTGTGGTTTTGATGCGTAGGTAAGAACGGTTCTTGCTAAGCCCGTAGCACCCACGTAAAATTTGCAACAAGTAGAGGACGTCTAACTTGTGTTTTGCAGGGCATGTTGTGATGTGATATGGTCAAAACGTGATGCTATATTTTATTGTATGAGATGATCATGTTTTGTAACCGAAGTTATCGGCAACTAGCAGGAGCCATATGGTTGTCGCTTTATTGTATGAAATGAAAACACCCTGTAATTGCTTTACTTTATCACTAAGCGGTAGCGATAGTCGTAGAAGCAATAGATGGCGTAACGACAATGATGCTATGATGGAGATCAAGGTGTCGCGCCGGTGACAATGGTGATCATGATGGTGCTTCGAAGATGGAGATCACAAGCACAAGATGATGATGGCCATATCATATCACTTATATTGATTGCATGTGATGTTTATCCTTTATGCATCTTATCTTGCTTTGATTGACGGTAGCATTTTAAGATGATCTCTCACTAATTATCAAGAAGTGTTCTCCCTGAGTATGCACCATTGCGAAAGTTCTTCGTGCTGAGACACCACGTGATGATCGGGTGTGATAGGCTCTACGTTCAAATACAACAAGTGCAAAACAGTTGCACACGCGGAATACTCGGGTTAAACTTGACGAGCCTAGCATATACACATATGGCCTCGGAACACGGAGACCGAAAGGTCGAGCGTGAATCATATAGTAGATATGATCAACATAATGATGTTCACCATTGAAACTACTCCATCTCACGTGATGATCGGACATGGTTTAGTTGATTTGGATCACGTGATCACTTAGATGACTAGAAAGATGTCTGTCTAAGTGGGAGTTCTTAAGTAATATGATTAATTGAACTTAAATTTATCATGAACTTAGTACCTGATAGTATTTTGCTTGTCTATGTTTGTTGTAGATAGATGGCTCGTGTTGTTGTTCCGTTGAATTTTAATGCGTTCCTTGAGAAAGCAAAGTTGAAAGATGATGGTAGCAATTACACGGACTGGGTCCATAACTTGAGGATTATCCTCATTGCTGCACAGAAGAATTACGTCCTGGAAGCACCGCTGGGTGCCAGCCCTACTGCTGATGCAACTGACGATGTTAAGAACGCCTGGCAGAGCAAAGCTGATGACTACTCGATAGTTCAGTGTGCCATGCTTTACGGCTTAGAACCGGGTCTTCAACGACGTTTTGAACGTCATGGGGCATATGAGATGTTCCAGGAGTTGAAGTTAATATTTCAAGCAAATGCCCAGATTGAGAGATATGAAGTCTCCAATAAGTTCTATAGCTGCAAGATGGAAGAGAATAGTTCTGTCAGTGAACACATACTCAAAATTTCTGGGTATAATAATCACTTGATTCAACTGGGAGTTAATCTTCCTGATGATAATGTCATTGACAGAATTCTCCAATCACTGCCACCAAGCTACAAGAGCTTCGTGATGAACTATAATATGCAAGGGATGGACAAGACTATTCCTGAGCTCTTCGCAATGCTAAAAGCCGCGGAGGTAGAAATCAAACAGGAGCATCAAGTGTTGATGGTTAACAAGACCACCAGTTTCAAGAAAAAGGGCAAAGGGAAGAAGAAGGGGAACTTCAAGAAGAACAACAAACAAGTTGCTGCTCAAGAGAAGAAACCCAAGTCTGGACCAAAGCCTGAAACTGAGTGCTTCTACTGCAAGCAGACTGGGCACTGGAAGCGGAACTGCCCCAAGTATTTGGCAGATAAGAAGGATGGCAAAGTGAACAAAGGTATATTTGATATACATGTTATTGATGTGTACCTTACTAATGCTCGCAGTAGTACCTGGGTATTTGATACTGGTCTATTGCTAATATTTGCAACTCGAAACAGGGACTACGGATTAAGCGAAGATTGGCTAAGGACGAGGTGACGATGCGCGTGGGAAATGGTTCCAAAGTCGATGTGATCACGGTCGGCACGCTACCTCTACATCTACCATCGGGATTAGTTTTAGACCTAAATAATTGTTATTTGGTGCCAGCGTTAAGCATGAACATTACATCTGGATCTTGTTTGATGCGAGACGATTATTCATTTAAATCAGAGAATAATGGTTGTTCTATTTATATGAGTAATATCTTTTATGGTCATGCACCCTTGAAGAGTGGTCTATTTTTATTGAATCTCGATAGTAGTGATACACATATTCATAGTGTTGAAACCAAAAAATGCAGAGTTGATAATGATAGTGCAACTTATTTATGGCACTGCCGTTTAGGTCATATCGGTGTAAAGCACATGAAGAAACTCCATACTGATGGGCTTTTGGAATCACTTGATTATGAATCACTTGGTACTTGCGAACCGTGCCTTATGAGCAAGATGACTAAAACGCCGTTCTCCGGAACTACGGAGCGAGCAACTGATTTGTTGGAAATCATACATACTGATGTTTGTGGGCCAATGAATGTTGAAGCTCGCGGCGGGTATCGTTATTTTCTCACCTTCACAGATGAATTGAGCAGATATGGGTATATCTACTTGATGAAACACAAGTCTGAAACATTTGAAAAGTTCAAAGAATTTCAGAGTGAAGTGGAAAATCATCGTAACAAGAAAATAAAGTTTCTACGATCTGATCGTGGAGGAGAATATTTGAGTTACGAGTTTGATTTACATTTGAAACAATGCGGAATAGTTTCGCAACTCACGCCACCCGAAACACCACAACGAAATGGTGTGTCCGAACATCGTAATCGTACTTTACTAGATATGGTGCGATCTATGATGTCTCTTACTAATTTACCGCTATTGTTTTGGGGTTATGCTTTAGAGACGGCCGCATTCACGTTAAATAGGGCACCATCAAAATCCGTTGAGACGACGCCTTATGAACTGTGGTTTGGCAAGAAACCAAAGTTGTCATTTCTTAAAGTTTGGGGCTGCGATGCTTATGTGAAGAAACTTCAACCAGATAAGCTCGAACCTAAATCAGAGAAATGTGTCTTCATAGGATACCCAAAAGAGACCATTGGGTACACCTTCTATCACAGATCTGAGGGCAAGATTTTTATTGCTAAAATCGGATCCTTTCTAGAGAAGGAGTTTCTCTCGAAAGAAGTGAGTGGGAGGAAAGTAGAACTTGATGTGATAACTGTATCTACTCCCTTGTTGGAAAGTAGTTCATCACAAGAACCGGTTCCTATGACAACTACACCAATTTGTGAGGAAGCTAATGATATTGATCATGAAACTTCAGATCAAGTTTCTACTGAACCTCGTAGGTCTACCAGAGTAAGATCCGCACCAGAGTGGTACGGTAATCCTATTCTGGAAGTCATGTTACTTGACCATGATGAACCTACGAACTATGAGGAAGCGATGATGAGCCCAGATTCCGCAAAATGGCTAGAGGCCATGAAATCTGAGATGGGATCCATGTACGAGAACAAAGTATGGACTTTGGTTGACTTGCCCGATGATCGGCAAGCCATTGAGAATAAATGGATCTTTAAGAAGAAGACTGACGCTGATGGTAATGTAACTGTCTATAAAGCTCGACTTGTTGCGAATGGTTTTCGACAAGTTCAAGGGGTTGACTACGATGAGACTTTCTCACCCGTAGCGATGCTTAAGTCTGTCCGAATCATGTTAGCTGTTGTTGCATTTCATGATTATGAAATCTGGAAAATGGATGCCAAAACTGCATTCTTGAATGGATTTCTGGAAGAAGAGTTGTATATGATGCAGCCAGAAGGTTTTGTTGATCCAAAAGGTGCTAACAAAGTGTGCAAGCTCCAGCGATCCATTTATGGACTGGTGCAAGCATCTCGGAGTTGGAATAAACGCTTTGATAGTGTGATCAAAGCATATGGTTTTATACAGACTTTTGGAGAAGCCTGTATTTACAAGAAAGTGAGTGGGAGCTCTGTAGCATTTCTGATATTATATGTAGATGACATATTATTAATTGGAAATGATATAGAATTTCTGGATAGCATAAAGGGATACTTGAATAAAAGTTTTTCAATGAAAGATCTAGGTGAAGCTGCTTACATATTGGGCATCAAGATCTATAGAGATAGATCAAGACGCTTAATAGGACTTTCACAAAGCACATACCTTGATAAAATTTTGAAAAAGTTCAAAATGGATCAGGCAAAGAAAGGGTTCTTGCCCGTGCTTCAAGGTGTGAAGTTGAGTCAAACTCAATGCCCGACCACAGCAGAAGATAGAGAGAAAATGAAAGATATTCCCTATGCTTCAGCCATAGGCTCTATCATGTATGCAATGCTGTGTACCAGACCTGACGTATGCTTAGCAATAAGTTTGGCAGGGAGGTACCAAAGTAATCCAGTAGTGGATCACTGGACAGCGGTCAAGAACATCCTGAAATACCTGAAAAGGACTAAGGATATGTTTCTCGTATATGGAGGTAACAAAGAGCTAGTCGTAAATGGTTACGTCGATGCAAGCTTTGACACTGATCCGGGCGATTCTAAATTGCAAACCGGATACGTGTTTTTATTAAATGGTGGAGCTGTAAGTTGGTGCAGTTCTAAACAAACGTCGTGGCGGGATCTAAATGTGAAGCTGAGTACATAGCTGCTTCGGAAGCAGCAAATGAAGGAGTCTAGATGAAAGAGTTCATTTCCGGTCTAGGTGTCATACCTAGTGCATCGGAACCAATGAAGATCTTCTGTGACAATACTGGTGCAATTGCTTTGGCAAAGGAATCCAGATTTCACAAGAGGACCAAGCACATCAAGAGACGCTTCAATTCCATCCGGGACCAAGTCCAAGTGGGAGACATAGAAATTTGCAAGATACATACGGATCTGAATGTTGCAAACCCATTGACTAAGCCTCTCTCACAAGCAAAACATGATCAGCACCAAGACTCCATGGGTGTTAGAATCATTACTATGTAATCTAGATTATTGAATCTAGTGCAAGTGGGAGACTGAAGGAAATATGCCCTAGAGGCAATAATAAAGTTATTATTTACTTCCTCATATCATGATAAATGTTTATTATTCATACTAGAATTGTATTAACTGGAAACATGATACATGTGTGAATACATAGACAAACATATAGTCACTAGTATGCCTCTACTTGACTAGCTCATTAATCAAAGATGGTTATGTTTCCTAACCATAGACATGTGTTGTCATTTGATTAATGGGATCACATCATTAGGAGAATGATGTGATTGACATGACCCATTCCGTTAGCCTAGCACTTGATCGTTTAGTATATTGCTATTGCTTTCTTCATGACTTATACATGTTCCTGTAACTATGAGATGATGCAACTCCCGTTTACCAGAGGAACACTTTGGGTACTACCAAACGTCACAACGTAACTGGGTGACTATAAAGGAGTACTACAGGTGTCTCCGAAGGTACATGTTGAGTTGGCGTATTTCGAGATTAGGTTTTGTCACTCCGATTGTCGGAGAGGTATCTCTGGGCCCTCTCGGTAATGCACATCACTATAAGCCTTGCAAGCAATGTGACCAATGAGTTGGTTACGGGATGATGCATTACGTAACGAGTAAAGAGACTTGCCGGTAACGAGATTGAACTAGGTATTGGATACCGACGATCAAATCTCGGGCAAGTAACATACCGATGACAAAGGGAACAACGTATGTTGTTATGCGGTTTGACCGATAAAGATCTTCGTAGAATATGTAGGAACCAATATGAGCATCCAGGTTCCGCTATTGGTTATTGACCGAGAATAGTTCTAGGTCATGTCTACATGTTCTCGAACCCGTAGGGTCCGCACGCTTAACGTTACGATGACAGTTTTATTATGAGTTTATAAGTTTTGATGTACTGAAGTTTGTTCGGAGTCCCGGATGTGATCACGGACATGACGAGGAGTCTCGAAATGGTCGAGACATAAAGATTGATATATTGGACGACTATATTCGGACACCGGAAGTGTTCCGGGTGATTTCGGAGAAAACCGGAGTGCCGGAGGGTTACCGGAACCCCCCCGGGAGAGTTAATGGGCCACATGGGCCTTGGTGGGAAGAGAGAGGGGCGGCCAGGGTGGTCCGCGCGCCCCCTCTCCCTCTGGTCCGAATTGGACTAGGAGGGCCCCCCCTTTTCCTTCCCCCTCTCCCCCTCCTAGTAGGAGTAGGAAAAGGGGAGTCCTACTCCTACTAGGAGGAGGACTCCTCCTCCTTGGCGCGCCCCAAGGGGCTGGCCGGCCTCCCCCCTTGCTCCTTTATATACGGGGGCAGGGGGGCACCCTAGGACACACAAGTTGATCTACGGATCATTCCTTACCCGTGTGCGGTGCCCCCCTCTACCATATTCCACCTCGGTCATATCGTCGCGGAGTTTAGGCGAAGCCCTGCGCCGGTAGAGCATCATCATCGTCACCACACCGTCGTGCTGACGGAACTCATCCCTGAAGCTTTGCTGGATCGGAGCCCGGGGATCGTCATCGAGCTGAACGTGTACTGAACTCGGAGGTGCCGTACGTTCGGTACTTGGATCGGTCGGATCGTGAAGACGTACGACTACATCAACCGCGTTGTCATAACGCTTCCGCTTACGGTCTACGAGGGTACGTGGACAACACTCTCCCCTCTTGTTGCTATGCCATCACCATGATCTTGCGTGTACGTAGGAATTCTTTTTAAATTACTACGCTCCCCAACACATTTTTCTTCTCCATCTCTCTTATTGTCCCACGTGAAAGCATAGTCCGAATAACCCAAATGAAGGAGTCCACACTCTGTCAGACATTCTCTGAATTATTCCATCTGATTCCAGCCTCTTTCATTCTTTCCCTCGTGCTCTTCCTACCAGCAAGCTTCATAAAAATCCCCGCGCTCAATCGAGTATGGGTACCGGGTCCCCTTTGGTGGAATTCATGTCTTCATTAGCAAGATTGGTGAGTCGGGAGCCGAGCCAGACACCTGCACCGACATCGTCGAGATGGCTCAGCGTGCGTGACCCGCCAAGGTTCAAGCTGCCCTGAAGCATGTCTTTGTTGGCTTTACTCAAGGATTGGGTCTGGAAGTAGGATCTGAGTCCGGTGGTGAGATGGCCATCTATTTAGGCGATGAGTCGTCAACTGGCGAGACCAATTCCATCTATCAAGTTCAGGAAGGTGGGCTTGGGGGCTGTTCCGATGGTGACAATATTCCGGACCCCTACGAGCCGCCAAACCGGGTTGCGATCTTCATGGCCGGTACAAAGCCAGGGCAGAATTCTTCAACTGTAGCAGCAATGATCTCCGGGTCAGAAACGACAACAACAGCCGGGGCAGGAGGCCCTGTGCGCCCGCCGGCTCAAGTCTTATCTGATATGTTGGATGCTCTGGCAACATTGTTAACGGCGGAGGTAACCCCCGCGAACCAAACTCAGCATAACACGGACATTGCAAAGTTACGTGACGAGATAGCCCAAGCTAGAAAGGATCTAAACGCTGAGAACACCCGAATGGCGACGGAGCAAGCCGCCTTGGAGAGAGAGGCAAAACGGCTTCAGGCAGAGAACTTTCGCTTGAGCTTGGACCGGGACGCATCAAACATTGTCTTCAATAGAAGGCATGTGAGTCGGTTACCCCAGTTTATGATGCGAGGAACCTTTTCAACACGCCTGGGGTACGAACCAGTAACCTTCCCGGTGTGGATCGGGTTGTTGAGGCGCCGGCGGCTGGAGCACCGGTTCAACCTTGAGCTGCAGACCCCCACGTTTGAATTTGACCCCTCCTCAGCATGTTCCGACGCCCCCGGGTCATTTTTCTAATCCTTTGGATAACATGATAGCTGCTGCTACTTGATTGGTGTCTCTCCCGGTTTAGGATGAGTCGCCAGCGGCCATGGAAATATGGAGAGCCGGAGAACTTCTTCAGACGGCTGTGGCTCAACGGGCGGCTTATTCATATAGTCATGATCGGATACATTCAACACCACATCCAAGCCGGAGTTATAGCAGACATATTGATGAATCAGATGTGTCAAGCAGTGAGCGGACCGCAATCAGCCTCGTAGGCCTGACCTGCCGTGTGCTAGTAATGATGCTCAGGCTTTGGTGGACTAGGGCAGAGCGCGACATGAGGCGGAGCTGGCGGCTCAACAACAATCTCCGATTTATCCGTCAGCGTTTGTGGAGGCTGGAGTGACCTCTAGAACCTTGGGTTTGCCGTGTTTAGTGTCGTCTCTACGCAACGAGCGCTTGCCTAAGGATTTCAAGGGCACCCGCAAGGTGCCTAACTATACGGCGGATCAGCCCCCGGAGGCTTGGATTGAAAGCTATGAGATGGCTATGGAGATGCTGGATGTTAGTGATGCTACATGTGCTAAGTATTTCACCATGATGTTGGATGGGCCGGCTCGTACTTAATTGAAAGGGCTGCCTGCTAACTCCATTAGATCATGGGCGGAGTTGAAAAGGCGATTTATTCAAAATTTTAAAGACACATGCAAGTAGCCTATGTCAATTCTTGATTTGGACTCTTGTGTCCAGGGTGAAGGCGAGTCAAAAACCAATTGGGTGCATCGGATGTCATATGTTATACACTCGTCAGACAGTATCAATGCCAGTTCAGCAGCCCTAATGTTAGAGAAGAACTGTCGTTTTCTTCCCCTTAAGCAGAAATTGGGGCGGCTTAAGCGTAATTGCAATGACATGGGGGAGTTTATGGCGGCTCTCGTCAAGTATGCCGACTCTGATACTACTAAAGACCCTGAGTATAATGAGGAGAAGACTGGGAAGGGGAAGAAGAGTGGCAACACAAAGGGACAACATAACACGGTGTGTCAAGCTGGTAATGGTAAATGTAAGGCGGACGGCGGTTTAGACTTCATGGCTAATACCAACAGGCAGAGTAATAACCAGCGTCGTAAGGGGAAAACACAAGCGCCCCGGTTTGGGGGGCCAAAATTCAACCTTGAGGCCCTGATGAATCAGCCTTGTTCGAAGCACGGAACCCAGGATAAGCCGGCCAGACACCTATGGAAGGATTGCTTCATCATGAGAGAGTATAGTAACTCTAATTTATTCCAGAACAATCATGGCCCGCATGGCGGTTCAGGTTCCGGCTCTCACGGGCCTGGTTTTGGAGGTAGTGGATCAAGCTCTGGCTTTCAGGGCCAAGGTAATCAAGGTGGTTTTAATCAGCAATCTATCCAAGGGAATCAGCAACAGCATTCTGGTTATTAGAGCAATCCAAAGCAGTTGAATAGTGGTCAATATCATGTATTCACCACAAGTCTGTGCAAGCGAGATCAGAAAATCCATAAGCGGGCGGTGAACTCCGTTGAGCCGGCACTGCCTCATTATTTGAGATGGTCTGAGCATCCTATTGTATGGAGCCGTGAGGATCACCCGCCCCGGGTTGACAATCCAGGTCAGTTGGCATTGGTGGTTGCTCCATAGGAAGGAGTGTATAAGCTTACAAAGGTGCTCATGGATGGGGGCAGCAGTATCAATGTCCTATATTATGAGACTTTTCGTCGTATTAATTTGACTGACAAAGATCTTAAGACGTCTTCTACTGTTTTACATGGGGTGGTGCCTGGTAAGTCGGCGTATCCAGTTGGTAAGATAACACTGGAGGTGGCTTTTGGAGATGACCATGATTCTAGAGCCGAGAAATTGACCTTTGAGGTGGTTAAGATCAAAAGCCCATACCATGCTTTGTTTGGGCGGTCGGCTTACGCCAAGTTTATGACACAGTCGTGTTATGTTTATTTGCAGCTTAAAATGCCAGGTCATAAAGGCACCATCACGGTGCATGGTGATAGGAAGATTGCTTTGGACTGTGAAGAAGGTGATGCTGCTTATGCTGAGTCGGCCTGTGCCACTGAGGAGTTAAAGTTTTATAAAGACAATGTTGACCCGGCGGATATGACACCTTTGAAGAAGCCAACTTCAAAGAGACCCCCTTGTTGAAGTTTAAATTAGCAGATGACACTAAGATGGTTGATTTTGTTCCTGGCGACTCATCCAAGCAGTTCAGCATCAATGCTAATATGGATCCGAAATAGGAAAGCGTGCTCATCGAGTTCATCCGTTGGGACATCTTTGCATGGAAACCTTCTGACATGCCATGTATACCGAAGGAACTCGCTGAGCACACTCTTAATGTGGATCCAAAGTTTAAACCGGTCAAGCAATTCCTTCGTTGTTTTAATGAAGAGAGGCGCAAGGCAATTGGTGAAGAGGTGGCCCGTCTCTTGGCGGCAGGGTTCATCATTGAAGTTTTTCATCCTAAGTGGTTGGCTAACCCGGTGCTGGTACTTAAGAAAAACGGCACTTGGCATATGTGTGTGGATTATACAGACGTTAATAAGGCATGTCTGGCTGACCCTTTTGCTCTCCCTCGTATTGATCAGATTATTGATGCTATGGTGGGTTGTGAGCGTTTGAGTTTTTTGGATGCTTATTCTGGTTATCATTGATGACCCACAAGTATATGGGGTCAATCGTAGCCCTTTTCAATAAGTAAGAGTGTCGAACCCAACGAGGAGCAGAAGGAAATGACAAGTGGTTTTCAGCAAGGTACTGTCTGCAAGTGCTAAAATTGTGAGTAGCGGGGTAGTTTGATAGCAGGATAATTTGTAACAAGCAAGTAGCAATATTAGTAACAAAAGTGCAGCAAGGTAGCCCAATCCTTTTTAGGCAAAGGGCAGGCCAAAACAGTTTCTTATGATAAGCAAAGTGTTCTTGAGGGTACACAGGAAATTCATCTAGTCACTTTCATCATGTTAGCTTAATTCGTGTTCGGTACTTTGATAATTTGATATGTGGGTGGACCGGTGCTTAGGTGTTGTTCTTACTTGAACAAACCTCCTACGTATGATTAACCCTCTCGCAAGCATCCACAACTATGAGAAAAGTTTTAAGAATAAATTCTAACCATAGCATTAAACTTTTGGATCCAATTGATCCCTTACAGAATAGCACATAAATGGGGTTTAAGCTTCTATCACTCTCGCAACCCACCATCTAATAACTAATCCACAATGCATTCCCTTAGGCCCAAATATGGCGAAGTGTCATGTAGTCGATGTTCACATGACACCACTAATAGAATGGCAACATACATACCATCAAAATATTGAACACATATCAAGTTCACATGATTACTTGCAACATGATTTCTCCCGTGACCTCAAGAATGAAAGTGACTACTCACAAATGATAAACATGCTCAAGATTAGAGGGGTATTAAATAGCATAATGGATCTGAACATATAATCTTCCACCAAATAAACCATATAGTAATCAACTACAGGGTGTAATCAACACTACTAGTCACCCACATGCACCAATCTATAGTTTGGATACAAAGACTGAACACAAGAGATGAACTAGGGTTTGAGAGGAGTTGGTGCTGTGAAGATGTTGATGAAGATAGCCCTCCCCAATATGGGAGAGTTGTTGGTGATGATGATGATGATGATTTCCCCCTCCGGGAGGGAAGTTCCCCCGACGGAATCGCTTCGCCGGAGGGCAAAAGTGCTCCTGCCCAAGTTCCATCTCGAGGCGGCGACGCTTCGTCCCGAAAGTCCTCCCCCTATTTTTTCTAGGTCAAAATGACTTATATACTAGAAGATGGGCACCGGAGGTGGGCCGAAGAGGGCAGCACCCACCAGGGCGCACCTGAGCCTCCTGGGGCGCCCAGGTGGGTTGTGCCCACATGGTGGCCCTCCTGTGGCACTTATTTGCTCCAATATTCATTAAGTATTCCATAAAATTCCTCGGGGAGTTTCGGCTCATTTGGAGTTGAGCGGAATAGGTAGCTTGACGTAGCTTTTTCAGATCCATATTTCCAGCTGCCAAAATTCTCCCCCTTGGTGCATACCTTGCATATTATGAGAGAAAAGGCATTGGAATTACTCCAAAAAGCATCATTATACCATAAAACAACATAAATAACAGTAGGAAAATATGATGCAAAATGGACGTATCAACTCCCCCAAGCTTAGACCTTGCTTGTCCTCAAGCGAAAACCGAAATCGAAAAACATGTCCACATGCTTAGAGAGAGAGCTGTCGGTAAAAACAAAAATACGGACATAGCAGCATCATGTGACTTATTATAACAGCAATACACTTTAATATAGAACTTTTATCATAAGCTTCTCATGAACAAGTGACAATTCATCACAACATCGAAGTATAAAGCATAAACTCTATTGGAAACCAACAAACTATGTTCTCAGTCAACTTTGAAACTACAATTCATCATCTTTTCAGGAAGGGTCACGTATCGGAGCCTTTAGGCAAGTCCACATACTCAACTATCATTTAGTCTTCTATGATTGCTAACACTCACCTCGCACACATGAGCAAAACGTTTCAATCGGACACATAGAAAGATAGGTGCTTATAGTTTCGGCTCCCAACGCACTCACCTCAAGGGTGATGTCAACAATAATAACTCATGCTACCCATATTTAGTTGGACATATTTGCCTAGATCTTTCCTCACGACATGATGCTTGCCAAAGGATAAAAATAAAAGGAATAGAGAGAAAACTTTGACTCTTGCATACAAGTAAATACATGTAAGTAAAAGATAGGCCCTTCGCAGAGGGAAACAGAGGTTGCCATGCGCTTTTTTTTGTATGCTCAACCCCTTAGGGCAAGAGAATGTCACGTTATATTGCCCCTTGTGACGGCAACCTTTATTATGCAGTCTGTCGCTTTTATTCTTCACCATCACAAGTTCGTACAACGCTCAATTTTCCCTTACACTAAATGATCTCACATTTTATAAGTAATTTTTATTGCCCTTTTTGCACCGATGACAACTTATTTGATGGATCTTACTCAATCCTTAGGTAGGTATGGTGGACTCTCAAACAAGATAGGGTTTAAGGGTTTTGGATGAACAAGTAGTATCTCTACTTAGTGCGGAATTTTTTGGCTAGCAAAGATAGGGGCAAGCACCACATGTTGAAGGATCTATGACAATATGACTTCTATGTGAATATGAACAAACATAAATCATTAAGTTGTCTTCCTTGTCCAACGTCAACAATTTTGGCATATAATATTTTGATGGGTGCTCACAATCATAAAATATTTCCATGATAGTATATTTATATGTGAATCTTCTCTTCCCTTATTAATCCTTTCATGAGTTGCATCATTGACCAATGCTATGTTTGTCAATCTACAATAATTTTTCTACTTATACTTTTCCTTGTGTAATGTCATCACCTACCATGAGATTAGCATATGATCTTTTTTTCTTTCTATTTCCTTTCTTTTATTGCAACAAGAAATTAAATAAGGCAAAACTCAAACTAAACTTTATTATATATCTCGCACACGATTACAAGGATTGATCACTAAGCAAACTCACAAAAAGAAAGGATCAAACTAAACTTTTATTCATCTAATAGCAAAAGATAACCATAGATCAAACTAAGAAAATAAATGCAAAATATAGTGGGGATGATACGATACCGGAGCACCTCCCCCAAGCTTGGCGAAAGCCAAGGGGAGTGCCCGTACCCAATACTCTGTTTTCTTTTGCTGGTGATGAAGTAGAAGGTTTCTTGTCATCGGGTTTCCATGGTAGAGGCTCACCATCATAAGAGGAGGAGTGAGTCTCCCGGATCCTGCAACTGGCAGCCAAACTCATACCTTTAAACCTGGCCTCATATTCAAAGACCTGGCTTTGAAGATCGTGGATCTAGCTATGGAGGAAGTTGATTTGCTCACTGAGGGAGAAGATGATGTCCTTTATGGGCTTACCATCCACCTTGAGATCACAGGTATAGTCCGCGATCATGAGGTGATTGGCATTGAGTCCATGCTCCACCACTCCCTTGCACTTGAAGATGTCCTGCTCCATCGCTCCAAGCCTGGCCTCCACGGATCCAGTTCCCTTGGGTCCTTGCACATCGCGGATGTGCAGCACCACATCGCGCATTTGGATAGCTTGAGGGTGTGCTGCATCACCTCCCGCAGATATGGGTTGATGACGTTGTCGAAGAACTTGTCCTGGGAGGAGCTTGAAGCGGCCATGGTGGATTGGATCTGACAGAAAACAACAAGAAAATAAAATAGGAGATTTCTGCGCGGTATGGAGGTTAACAGGTTTGGGAGGAATATATAGATTTTTTATCTTGGGGAACAAGTAGAACGGAAGAAAAACGAAGGCCGGAAAGTACCCAAGGTGGGTGTGGGAGTCCTGGACTAGAGGGTCCTCGGGCGTCCGGTCTACTGATGTGAGACGGACTAATGGTCCGTCAAGATACAAGACACAAGCTTATCTCTCGTGTCCGGTGGGGACCCTCACATGCGTGGATGCAAGTATAGGTGTCCGGATATATTATTCCTTTCTATAAAACCGACTTTGTACGACCCTAAGCCCCTCCGGTGTCTATATAAACTGAAGTTTAGATCGGAGGCAGGAGGACAACATTGCTAGGCTAGCTATCTAGGGTTAGCCGAATTGATCTCGAGGTAGATCAACTCTTGTAATCCCTATACCCTCGAATATAATCAAGCAGGAGTAGGGTTTTACCTCCATTAAGAGGGGCCGAACCCGGGTAAACACTGTGTCCATTCTCCATAGTTACCATTGATCCTCAGACGCACAGCTTGGGCCCCCTACCCGAGATCTGTCGATTTTGACACCGACATTGGTGCTTTCATTCAGAGCTCCGCCGTATCGTCGACAGAAGGATCGATGGCTCACCTTTTCATCAACAATGATGCTGCATCCAAGGAAAATTTTCTCCCTGGGCAAGTCTTCATGTTCGGTGGCTTTGTGCTTCGTGCCAACTCGATTGGCCGCCTCGAGCAGGTCGATAGTTACGCCCCCGACACCAGATCAGTTTTGGAAACCTGAACTACGTTGCTGGCATCTGAGGAGATCTATTCTTCGACGAGTTCGCGGCCTTGGCCGCCACTCTGTGTCCCCGCCAAGAAGACTCTTCGGATCCCTTGTCAGATCCCGTCGAGGGGTCTACATCTACACCCGTCTTGGCCTTAGATCCGGGGCAGATCTTATTGTTTGAAGATGGGAGAATGAGCCCCACCGGACCTCTTCCCCTTGTGGAACTCCCCACCGAAGACCCAGATACGATCCTAGATTCGGCTCTTGGCAGTCATCTCGAACTGCCGAGGTCCGCACTCAGCGGGTCCGATCAGGCATCCCACACTGAACTCAGCCCAGGAGATCCGCAGTTTCCGGCCCCACTTCCGCTCCTAGATGAAGCATTGGGTTTGATGCAGTCTCTCACCATTGCGGAGGCTTTACCTCTAAATTGTACCCAACGTAGACTGGGGGCTGAGAGTGGGGAATTTTACACCCCACCCACCACCCTCTTGATAGCCACCGTCGAGGACTTAACCGACATGCTAGACTATGCATCCGAAGACATCGACGGCATGAACGACGATGCCGACGCTGAACCAAGCCAAGTCCTAGCCGTCACGAGGCGTTGGACGACCACCTCAACCTACGATGTGTACATCGTGGACACTCTGAAGAACAGATGAGGACAAACCCATTGATAAACCACCAAAGGGCCAACATCAGCGGCGCCGCTCATGATCGCATCGGGCAAAGGATAGCAATACCGGCACCGGAGATAATGAGACTCCGGACGATGTCGAAGATCCCAAATACCCCGTCGAGCCCACGTCCGAACAGGACGAAAGGGAAGAGGGTGAATATAGCCCTAGACACGCTCACAATGAAGATGCGGAGGACAACAACTATATGCTAGAATCCAAAGAGGAGGTCAGCCTCGGTGATGAGGACTTCATTGTCCTAGAGGAACCCCTCGACCAAGAACGCTTCAAGCGATAGCTCATTGCTACAACCCGAAGCCTGAAGAGGAAGCAACAGCAGCTCAAAGCCGAGCAAGATACGCTGAATGAAAGGTGGACTAAGGTCCTGGCCACTGAGGAATACGACCACGGATGACCTGTTAAAAGTTACCCTAGGCGCAAGCTGCTGCCAAAATTCGACGATGAAGCCCTTGAGCCAATTCCATCAAAGTATAATCAGGCAGACCAACCAGACCGACCACCACATGGACGGGATAAAATGACATATCAAGCCGAACACCAACCCGCACCTCCTCGCCGAAGAGGCGGGGAGACAGCAGCCGCGGGATACACGTACGACTTGCAACACGACCTAGCCAATAAACCTGGTCAGACTAGATCAATCTATGGATCAAGGGGCCGTGCCCCGACGCGAGACAATGGCTATGAAGCCTGGCGTGACGAGCGTTAATATGTTTAGGTCAGAATCGAACTCAGAAGTCAGTCGATCTCCATCGTGACATTGCGCGATATAGAGGGGCCGCACACCCCCTATGCTTCACCGATGAGGTCATGGAGCATCAATTTCCGGAAGAGTTTAAACCCGTAAACATCGAACAATACGATGGAACGATGGATCCGGTCGTCTGGATTGAAGATTTCCTTCTCCACATTCATATGGCTCGAGGAGATGATCTCCACGCCATTAAATATCTTCCTCTAAAGCTGAAAGGACCAGCACGGCACTGGCTAAACAGCCTCCCAGAAAACTCCATTAGAACCTGGGAAGACTTGGAAGATGCTTTTAGGGCTAACTTTCATGGCACTTATGTCCGACCACCGGATGCTGACGACTTGAGTCACATAATTCAACAGCCAGGCGAATCAACTCGAAAGCTTTGGAATCGATTCTTAACTAAAAAATAACCAAATTGTAGATTGTCTGGACACCGAGGCCTTAGCGGCCTTTAAGCACAGCGTCTGCGATGAATGGCTCGCCCGACACCTTGGGCAGGAAAAGCTGAAGACCATGGCAGCCTTAACGACACTCATGACCCGCTTCTGTGCGGGCGAAGACAAATGGTTGGCTCGTAGAAGCAACAGCTCAGGCGACCCCGACACCTCCGAAGTGCGGGACAGCAATGGTAAACCTCGCCGAAATAAAAACAAATGTCGGAACAACAACAATGACGACAAGGACGATACGACAGTCAATGCCGGATTCAACGGACCTAAGTCCGGTCAGCGGAAGAAACCTTTCAAAGGCAACAAAGACGGGCCATCCAGCTTAGATAAATCCTTGAGAGGCCCTGTCAGATTCATGGCACACCCGATAAGCTTGCAAACCATACCAACAGGAATTGTTGGGTTCTCAAACAGGCCGGCAAAATAAATACCGAACATAAGGGAAAAGAGCCTCCAAGTGAAGACGATGATGAACCCCGTCAGCCGAGCACCGGGGGTCAGAAGCAATTTACCCCCGAGGTGAAGATAGTGAACATGATATATGTCACTCATATCCCCAAAAGGGAGCGCAAACGTGCATTACGGGACGTCTATGCCGTAGTGCATGTTGCTCCCAAGTTTAACCGGTCAGCCTGTCCGATCACTTTTGATCACACGGACCACCCAACCAGCATCCGTCACGGGGGCTCGGCCACCCTGGTTCTTGATCCAATCATTGACGGATACCACCTCACTAGAGTCCTTATGGGAGGAGGAAGCAGTCTCAACTTGATCTATCAAGATACTGTCCATAAGATGGGGATCGACCCATCACGAATCAAGCCTAGTAACACTACCTTCAAAGGTGTGATACTGATGACCCGCAAGTATACGGGATAGTTGTAGCCTCTTTCGATAAGTAAGGGTGTCGAACCCAATGAGGAGCTAAAGGTAGAACAAATACTCTCTCAAGTCCTATCGGCCACTGATACGACTCAACGCACGCTTGATGTTCGCTTTACCTAGAACAAGTATGAAACTATAAGTACTTTGTAGGTGTTGTTGGATAGGTTTGCAAGATAATAAAGAACACGTAAATAAAAAGTAGGGGCTGTTTAGATAAATATGCAATAAAGTGCTGGGCAACGTAGCAGAAAATAAAAAAATTCTACGCATCACCAAGATCAATCTATGGAGTCATCTAGCAACAAGAGAGAGGAGTGCATCTACATACCCTTGTAGATCGCGAGCGGAAGCATTCAAGAGAACGGGGTTGATGGAGTCGTACTCGTCGTGATCCAAATCACCGATGATCCGAGCGCCGAACGGACGACACCTCCGCGTTCAACACACGTATGGTTGGGGAAGACGTCTCCTCCTTCTTGATCCAGCAAGGGTAAGGAGAGGTTGATGGCGATCCAACAGCACGACGACGTGGTGGTGGAAGCAGCGGTGATCTCGGCAGGACTTCGCCAAGCTCAGCGAGAGGGAGAGGTGTTACAGGGGGAGAGGGAGGCGCCAGGGGTTAGGGTGCGTAGCCCTCCCCCCCTCTTTATATAGGGGCCCTGGGGGGGGGGGGCGCTGGCCCCCTAGAGATCCAATCTCAAGGGGGGGGACTTGCCCCCCAAGTCATGTGGGGCGCCCCCCACCCCTAGGGTTTCCAACCCTAGGCACAGGGGGAGGCCCAAGGGGGGCGCACCAGCCCACCAGGGGCTGGTTCCCTTCCCACTTCAGCCCATGGGGCCCTCCGGCATAGGTGGCCCCACCCGGTGGACCCCCGGGACCCTTCCGGTGGTCCCGGTACAATACCGGTGACCCCCAAAACTTTCCCGATGGCTGAAACTGGACTTCCTATGTACAAATCTTCACCTCCAGACCATTCCGGAACTCCTCGTGACGTCCGGGATCTCATCCGGGACTTCGAAAAACTTTCGGGTTACCGCATACTAATATCTCTACAACCCTAGCGTCACCGAACCTTAAGTGTGTAGACCCTACGGGTTCGGGAATCACGCAGACATGACCGAGACAGCTCTGCGGCCAATAACCAACAGTGGGATCTGGATACCCATGTTGGCTCCCACATGTTCCACGATGATCTCATTGAATGAACCACGATGTCGAGGATTCAAGTAATCCCGTATACAATTCCCTTTGTCAATCGGTATGTTCCTTGCCCGAGATTCGATCGTCGGTATCCCAATACCTCGTCCAATCTCGTTACCGTCAAGTCACTTTACTCGTACTGCAATGCATGATCCTGTGACCAACCATTTGGTCACATTGAGCTCATTTTGATGATGCATTACCGAGTGGGCCCAGAGATACCTCTCCGTCATACGGAGTGACAAATCCCAGTCTCGATTCGAGTCAACCCAACAGACACTTTTGGAGATACCTGTAGTATACCTTTATAGCCACCCAGTTATGTTGTGATGTTTGGTACACCCAAAGCACTCTTACGGTATCCGGGAGTTGCACGATCTCATGGTCTAAGGAAATGATACTTGACATTAGAAAAGCTCTAGCAAACAAACTACACGATCTTGTGCTATGCTTAGGATTGGGTCTTGTCCATCACATCATTCTCCCAATGATGAGATCGTGTTATCAATGACATCCAATGTCCATGGTCAGGAAACTGTAACCATCCATTGATAAACGAGCTAGTCAACTAGAGGCTCACCAGGGACATGTTGTGGTCTATGTATTCGCACATGTATTACGATTTATGGATAACACAATTATAGCATGAACAATAGACAATTATCATGAACAAGGAAATATAATAATAACCATTTTATTATTGCTTCTAGGGCATATTTCCAACAGTCTCCCACTTGCACTAGAGTCAATAATCTAGTTACATTGTGATGAATCGAACACCCATAGAGTTCTGGTGTTGATCATGTTTTGCTCGCGGAAGAGGTTTAGTCAACGGATCTGCGACATTCAGATCTGTGTGCAGTTTACAAATATCTATGTCTCCATCTTGAACATTTTCACGAATGGAGTTGAAGCGACGCTTGATGTGTCTGGTCTTCTTGTGAAACCTGGGCTCCTTGGCAAGGGCAATGGCTCTAGTGTTGTCACAGAAGAGAGTCATCGGCCCCGACGCATTGGGAATAACTCCTAGGTCGGTAATGAACTCCTTCATCTAGATTGCTTCATATGCGGCCTCCGAGGCTGCCATGTACTCCGCTTCATATGTAGATCCCGCCACGACACTTTGCTTGCAACTGCACCAGCTTACTGCCCCACCATTCAAAATATACACGTATCCGGTTTGTGACTTAGAGTCATCCAGATCTGTGTCGAAGCTAGCGTCGACGTAACCCTTTACGACGAGCTCTTCGTCACCTCCATATACGTGAAACATATCCTTAGTCCTTTTCAGGTACTTCAGGATATTCTTGACCGCTGTCCAGTGTTCCATGCCAGGATTACTTTGGTACCTTCCTACCAAACTTACGGGAAGGTTTACATCAGGTCTGGTACACAGCATGGCATACATGATAGACCCTATGGCCGAGGCATAGGGGACGACACTCATCTTTTCTCTCTCTTCTGCCATGGTCGGACATTGAGCCGTGCTCAATTTC
The DNA here is from genome assembly GCF_018294505.1 of Triticum aestivum. NCBI lineage: Eukaryota > Viridiplantae > Streptophyta > Magnoliopsida > Poales > Poaceae > Triticum > Triticum aestivum. The sequence continues at coordinate 415,610,229 of NC_057801.1, forward strand.
ACACCTTGCAACACAGGCAAGAATGCCTTCTTGGACTGATCCATATTGAACTTCTTCAATATCTTATCAAGGTATGTGCTTTGTGAAAGACCTATGAGGCGTCTCGATCTATCTCTATAGATCTTGATGCCTAATATGTAAGTAGCTTCTCTAAGGTCCTTCATTGAAAAACACTTATGCAAGTAGGCCTTAATGTTGTCCAAAAGTTCTATATCATTTCCCATCAAAAGTATGTCATCCACATATAATATGAGAAATGCTACACAACTCCCACTCACTTTCTTGTAAACGCAGGCTTCTCCATAAGTCTGCATAAACCCAAACGCTTTGATCATTTCATTAAAGCGAATGTTCCAACTCCGAGATGCTTGCACCAGCCCATAGATGGAGCGCTGGAGCTTGCATACCTTGTTAGCATTCTTAGGATCGACAAAACCTTCCGGCTGCATCATATACAATTCTTCCTTAAGAAAACCGTTAAGGAATGCCGTTTTGACGTCCATTTGCCATATCTCATAATCATAGTATGCGGCAATTGCTAACATGATTCAGACGGACTTAAGCTTCGCTACTGGTGATAAGGTCTCATCGTAGTCAACCCCTTGAACTTGTCGATAACCCTTAGCGACAAGTCGAGCTTTATAGATGGTAACATTACCATCCGCGTCCATCTTCTTCTTAAAGATCCATTTATTATCTATCGCTCGCCGATCATCGGGCAAGTCTGTCAAAGTCCAAACTTTGTTTTCATACATGGATCCTATCTCGGATTGCATGGCTTCAAGCCATTTGTTGGAATCTGGGCCCGCCATCGCTTCTTCATAGTTCGAAGGTTCACCATTGTCTAACAACATGATTTTCGGGATAGGGTTGCCATACCATTCTGGTGTGGAACGTGTCCTTGTGGACCTTCGAAGTTCAGTAGCGAATTGATCCGAAGTACCTTGATCATCATCATTAACTTCCTCTCTAGTCGGTGCAGGCACCACAGGAACATCTTCCTGAGCTGCGTTACTTTCCGGTTCAAGAGGCAATACTTCATCAAGTTCTACTTTCCTCCCACTTACTTCTCTCGAGAGAAACTCTTTATCCAGAAAGGACTTGTTCTTAGCAACAAAGATCTTGCCTTCGGATCTGAGGTAGAAGGTATACCCAATGGTTTCCTTAGGGTATCCTATGAAGACGCATTTTTCCGACTTGGGTTCGAGCTTTTCAGGTTGAAGTTTCTTGACATAAGCATCGCATCCCCAAACTTTTAGAAATGATAGCTTAGGTTTATTCCCAAACCATAATTCATACGGTGTCGTCTCAACGGATTTAGACGGTTCCCTATTTAAAGTGAATGTAGCCGTCTCTAGGGCGTATCCCCAAAATGATAGCGGTAAATTGGTGAGCGACATCATAGATCGCACCATATCCAATAGAGTGCGATCACGATGTTCGGACACACCGTTACGCTGAGGTGTTCCAGGCGGCGTGAGTTGTGAAACGATTCCACATTTCCTTAAGTGCGTACCAAATTCGTGACTTAAATATTCTCCCCCATGATCTGATCATAAGAACTTTATCTTTCGGTCACGTTGATTCTCTACCTCACTCTTAAATTCCTTGAACTTTTCAAAGGTCTCAGACTTGTGTTTCATCAAGTAGACGTACCCATATCTACTCAAGTCGTCAGTGAGAGTGAGAACATAACGATAGCCTCCGCGAGCCTCAACGCTCATTGGACCGCACACATCAGCATGTATGATTTCCAATAAGTTGGTTGATCGCTCCGTTGTTCCGGAGAATGGAGTCTTGGTCATTTTGCCCATGAGGCATGGTTCACATGTGTCAAATGGTTCGTAATCAAGAGACTCCAAAAGTCCATCAGCATGGAGCTTCTTCATGCGTTTGACACCAATGTGACCAAGGCGACAGTGCCACAAGTATGTGGGACTATCGTTATCAACCTTACATCTTTTGGTATTCACACTATGAATATGTGTAGCATCACGTTCGAGATTCATTAAGAATAAACCATTGACCAACGGGGCATGACCATAAAACATATCTCTCATATAAATAGAACAACCATTATTCTCGGATTTAAATGAGTAGCCATCTCGTATTAAACGAGATCCAGATACAATGTTCATGCTCAAAGCTGGCACTAAATAACAATTATTGAGGTTTAAAACTAATCCCGTAGGTAAATGTAGAGGTAGCGTGCCGACGGCGATCACATCGACCTTGGAACCATTCCCGACGCGCATTGTCACCTCGTCCTTTGCCAGTCTCCGCTTATTCCGCAGCTCCTGTTTTGAGTTACAAATATGAGCAACCACACCGGTATCAAATACCCAGGAGCTACTACGAGTACTGGTAAGGTACACATCAATTACATGTATATCACATATACCTTTGGTGTTGCCGGCCTTCTTGTCCGCTAAGTACTTGGGGCAGTTCCGCTTTCAGTGTCCGCTTCCCTTGCAATAAAAGCACTCAGTCTCAGGTTTGGGTCCATGCTTTGGCTTCTTCCCAGCAACTGGCTTACCGGGCGCGGCAACTCCCTTGCCGTCCTTCTTGAAGTTCTTCTTACCCTTGCCTTTCTTGAAACTAGTGGTTTTATTGACCATCAACACTTGATGTTCCTTTTTGATCTCCACCTCCGCTGATTTCAGCATTGAATATACCTCAGGAATGGTTTTCACCATCCCCTGCATATTGAAGTTCATCACAAAGCTCTTGTAGCTAGGTGGGAGTGACTAGAGGGTTCTGTCGACCACCGCGTCATCCAGGAGATAAACTCCCAGTTGAGATAAGCGGTTGTGCAACCCAGACATTTTGAGTATGTGCTCGCTGACAGAACCATTCTCCTCCATCTTACAACTATAGAACTTGTCGGAGACTTCATATCTCTCGACCTGGGCGTGATCTTGGAAAACTATTTTCAGCTCTTGGAACATCTCATATGCTCCGTGCTGCTCAAAACGCTTTTGGAGCCCCGGTTCTAAGCTGTAAAGCATGCCGCACTGAACCAGGGAGTAATCATCACTACACGACTGCCGGGCGTTCATAACGTCTTGAGTTGCTGGGAAAATGGGTGCTTCACCTAGCGGTGCATCTAGGACATATGCTTTCTTGGCAGCTATGAGGATGATCCTCAAGTTCCGGACCCAGTCCGTATAGTTGGTGCCATCGTCTTTCAGCTTGGTTTTCTCTACGAACGCATTGAAGTTGAGGGTAACATTAGCGTGGGCCATTTGATCTACAAGACATATTGCAAAGATTTTAGACTAAGTTCATGATAATTAAGTTCATCTAATCAAATTATGTAATGAACTCCCACTCAGATAGACATCCCTCTAGTCATCTAAGTGATCCATGATCCGAGTCAACTAGGTCGTGTCTGATCATCACGTGAGACGGACTAGTCATCATCGTTGAACATCTTCATGTTGATCGTATCTTCTATACGACTCATGTTCGACCTTTCGGTCTCTTGTGTTCCGAGGCCATGTGTGTACATGCTAGGCTCGTCAAGTCAACCTAAGTGTTTTGCATGTGTAAATCTGGCTTACACCCGTTGTATGTGAATGTTAGAATCTATCGCACCCGATCATCACGTGGTGCTTCGAGACAACGAACTTTCGCAATGGCGCACAGTTAGGGGGAACACTTTCTTGAAATTATTATGAGGGTTCATCTTATTTACTACCGTCGTTCTAAGCATATAAGATGCAAAAACATGATAAACATCACATGCAATCAAATAGTAACATGATATGGCCAATATCATTTTGCTCCTTTTGATCTCCATCTTCAGGGCGCCATGATCATCATCGTCACCAGCATGACACCATGGTCTCCATCATCGTGTATTCATGAAGTTGTCACGCCAACAATTACTTCTACTTCTATGGCTAACGGTTTAGCAATAAAGTAAAGTAATTACATGACGTTATTCAATGACACGCAAGTCATACAAAAAATAAAGACAACTCCTATGGCTCCTGCCGGTTGTCATACTCATCGACATGCAAGTCGTGATTCCTATTACAAGAACATGATCAATCTCATACATCACATATATTTCATTCATCACATCCTTTTGGCCATATCACATCACAAGGCATATGCTGCAAAAACAAGTTAGACGTCCTCTAATTGTTGTTGCATGTTTTTACGTGGCTGCTATAGGTTTCTAGCAAGAACGTTTCTTACCTACGCCAAAACCACAACGTGATATGCCAATTTCTATTTACCCTTCATAAGGACCCTTTTCATCGAATCCGATCCGACTAAAGTGGGAGAGACAGACACTCACTAGCCACCTTATGCAACTAGTGCATGTCAGTCGATGGAACCTGTGTCACGTAAGCATACGTGTAAGGTCGGTCCGGGCCGCTTCATCCCACAATGCCGCCAAAACAAGATAAGACTAGTAGTGGCAAGTAAATTGACAAAATCGACGCCCACAACAATCTCGTGTTCTACTCGTGCATAGAAACTACGCATAGACCTAGCTCATGATGCCACTGTTCGGGAACGTAGCAGAAAATAAAAAATTTCTATGCATCACCAAGATCAATCTATGGAGTCATCTAGCAACGAGAGAGAGGAGTGCATCTACATACCCTTGTAGATCACGAGCGGAAGCGTTCAAGAGAACGGGGTTGATGGAGTCGTACTTGTCGTGATCCAAATCACCGATGATCCTAGCGCCGAACGGATGGCACCTCCGCGTTCAACACACGTACGGTTGGGGTAGACGTCTCCTCCTTCTTGATCCAGCAAGAGGAAGGAGAGATTGATGGAGATCCAGCAGCACGACGGCGTGGTGGTGGAAGCAGCGGTGATCTCGGCAGGGCTTCGCCAAGCTCAGCGAGAGGGAGAGGTGTTACGGGGGGAGAGGGAGGCGCCAGGGGCTAGGGTGCGCAGCCCTCCCTCCCCCCTCTTTATATAGGGGCCCCGGGGGGAGGGGGCGGCCCCCTAGAGATCCAATCTCAAGGGGGGCAGTGGCCAAGGGGGGGACTTGCCCCCCCAAGTCAGGTGGGGCGCCCCACCCCTAGGGTTTCCAACCCTAGGTGCAGGGCGAGGCCCAAGGGGGGCGCACCAGACCACCAGGGGCTGGTTCCCTTCCCACTTCAGCCCATGGGGCCCTCCGGGATAGGTGGCCCCACCCGGTGGACCCCCGGGACCCTTTCGGTGGTCTCGGTACAATACCGGTGACCCCCGAAACTTTCCCGATGGCGGAAACTGGACTTCGTATATACAAATCTTCACCTCCGGACCATTCTGGAACTCCTAGTGACGTCCAGGATCTCATCCGGGACTCCGAACAACTTTCGGGTTAACGCATACTAATATCTCTACAACCCTAGCGTCATCGAACCTTAAGTGTGTAGACCCTACGGGTTTGGGAATCAGGCAGACATGACCGAGACAGCTCTCCGGCCAATAACCAACAGCGGGATCTGGATACCCATGTTGGCTCCCACATGTTCCAGGATGATCTCATCGAATGAACCACGATGTCGAGGATTCAAGTAATCTCGTATACAATTCACTTTGTCAATCGGTACGTTACTTGCCCGAGATTCGATCGTTGGTATCCCAATACCTCGTTCAATCTCGTTACCGGCAAGTCACTTTATCATACTGCAATGCATGATTCCGTGACCAACCATTTGGTCACATTGAGCTCATTTTGATGATGCATTACTGAGTGGGCCCAGAGATACCTCTCTGTCATACGGAGTGACAAATCCCAGTCTCGATTCGAGTCAACCCAACAAACACTTTCGGAGATACCTGTAGTATACCTTTATAGCCACCCAGTTACGTTGTGACGTTTGGTACACCCAACACACTCTTATGGTATACGGGAGTTACACGATCTCATGGTCTAAGGAAATGATACTTGACATTAGAAAAGCTCTAGCAAACGAACTGCACGATCTTGTGCTATGCTTAGGATTGGGTCTTGTCCATCACATCATTCTCCCAATGATGAGATCCTGTTATCAATGACATCCAATGTCCATGGTCAGGAAACCGTAACCATCCATTGATAAACGAGCTAGTCAACTAGAGGCTCACTAGGGACATGTTGTGGTCTATGTATTCACACATGTATTACGATTTCTGGATAACACAATTATAGCATGAACAATAGACAATTATCATGAACAAGGAAATATAATAATAACCATTTTATTATTGCCTCTAGGGCATACTTTCAACATAAAGTAAATATAGCGAGTGTGGAAAATTGGTGGTAGGAGTTGTGAAATTGTCCCTAAGCAATTGACTATGTTACTAGATCGGTAATCACTATTGCAATTCTATTTGAGGGAGAGGCATAAGCTAACATACTTTCTCTTCTTGGATCATATGCACTTATGATTAAAACTCTAGCAAGCATCCGCAACTACTAAAGATCATTAAGGTAAAACCCAACCATAGCATTAAAGTATCAAGTCCCCTTTATCCCATGCGCAACAATCCCCTTACTCGGGTTTGTGTTTCAGTCACTCACGGAACCCACTATAAGCGAATCATGAACGCATTGCAACACCCTACAGCGGGAATCCCTCACGCTTGCGTGACACGGAGGGCACCATAGGACAGCACCAATAATAAATCATGCAACTCAAACCAATCATAGCATCATCAATCACCGATAGGACAACGAAAATCTACTCAGACATCATAGGATGGCAACACATCATTGGATAATAATATGAAGCATAAAGCACCATGTTCAAGTAGAGGGTACAACGGGTTGCAGGAAAGTGGACTGCTGGATATAGATGGGGGAAGGTTATGGAGATGTTGGTGAAGATGGCGGAGGTGTTGGTGAAGATCGCGGTGATGATGATGGCCCCCGGCAGCGCTCCGGCGCCACCGGAAGCAAGGGGGAGAGAGAGCCCCCTTCTTCTTCTTCTTCCTTGACCTTCTCCCTAGATGGGAGAAGGGTTTCCCCTCTGGTCCTTGGCTCCCATGGCTTGGGAGGGGCGAGAGCCCCTCCGAGATTGGATATCTCTCTCTGTTTGTGTGTTCCCCTGGTCTGCCTTTTCACCGTTTCGTATATATATGGAGATCCGTAACTCTGATTGGATTGAAACCTTCGCCCAGATCTTTTTCCAAAAGTTAGCTTTCTTGCAGCAAAAGAAGAGCGTCAACCGCCTTATGGGTGGCCCAGGAGAGTGCCAGGTGCGCCCAGGGGGGAGGGCGCGCCCCCTATCTCCTGGCCACCTCGGGCACCATTTCGCGTTGATTCTTCCTCCGGAAAATCCCAAATATTCCAAAATAATTCTCCGTCCGTTTTTATCCCGTTTGGATTCCGTTTGATATTGGGTTTCTGCGAAACATAAAACATGCAACAAACAGGAACTAGCACTGGGCACTGGATCAATATGTTAGTCCCAAAAATAGTATAAAAAGTTGCCAAAAGTATATGAAAGTTGAAGAATATTGGCATGGAACAATCAAAAATTATAGATACGACGGAGACGTATCAACATCCCCAAGCTTAATTCCTGCTCGTCCTCGAGTAGGTAAATGATAAAAAAGATAATTTTTGATGTGGAATGCTACCTAGCATAATCTTGATCATATGTCTAATCATGGCATGAATATTAAGACACGAGTTATTCAATGCAATTGTCTACCATTTGACATAAAAAACAATAATACTTCGAGCGTACTAATAAAGCAATCATGTCTTTTCAAAACAACAAGGCCAAAGCAAGCTTATCCCTACAAAATCATATAGTTTGGCCATGCTTCATTTTCGTCACACAAAATGCCCCCATCATGCACAACCCCGATGACAAGCCGATCAATTGGTTCATACTTTTTAACGCGCTTCAACTTTTCAATCCTCACGCAATACATGAGCGCAAGCCATGGATATAATACTATAGGTGGAATAGAATATGATGGTGGAGGTTTATATGGAGAAGACAAAAAAGGGAGAAAGTCTCACATTGACGCGGCTAATCAACGGGTATGGAGATGCCCATCAATTGATGTCAATGCAAGGAGTAGGGACTGCCATGCAACAGATGCACTAGAGCTATAAATGTATGAAAGCTCAACAAAAGAAACTAGTGGGTGTGCATCCAACTTGCTTGCTCATGAAGACCTAGGGCATTTGAGGAAGCCCATCGTTGGAATATACAAGCCAAGTTCTATAATGAAAATTCCCACTAGTATATGAAAGTGACAACATAGGATATTCTCTATATGAAGAACATGGTGCTACTTTGAAGCACAAGTGTGGAAAAAGGATAGTAACATTGCCCCTTTTTTCTTTTTTTCCTCTTTTTCTTTGTTTTTGGGTGGGCTTCTTTGGCCCCTTTTTTATTTAGGCTTCTTTGGCCTTTCCTTTTTTTCATGGGGCAATGCTCTATAATGATGATCATCACATTTTGAGGTGAGAAAGGTCAATGCACGGCACTGAAGAGGCTAGCAATGATGGAAAGGTAAAAGTGCATATAATCCATGGACTCACATTAGTCATAAAGAACTCATATACTTATTGAAAAAGTTTATTGGCCCTCGAAGCAAAGTACTACTACGCATGCCCCTAGGGGGATAGATTGGTAGGAAAAGACCATCGCTCGTCCCCGACCGCCACTCATAAGGAAGACAATAAAAAAACACCGCATGCTTAAAATTCGTCACACAACGGTTACCATACGTGCATGCTACGGGACTTGCAAACCTCAACACAAGTGTCTCTACAATCCACAACCACCCACTAGCATGACTATAATATCACCGCCTTTATATCGCATTGCAAGGAATCAAACATATCATATTCAGCGATCTACAAGTTTATGTAGGATTTTATGACTAACCATGTGAATGACCAATTCCTGTCATCTCTCTAAATAGATATAAGTGAAGCAAGAGAGTTTAATTCTTTCTACAAAAGATATGCCCATGCTCTAACAAATATAAGTGAAGCAAAAGAGCATTCTACAAATGGCGGTTTTCTATGTGAAGAGAAACAGGCAATCCAAACTTCAAATGATGTAAGTGAAGCACATGAAGCATTCTATAAAGCCATACTCAAAAGATTTAAGTGAAGTGCAGTGAGCATTCTATAAATCAACCAAGGACTATCTCATACCAGCATGGTGCATAAAAAAATGAAAACTAAATGCAAAAGACGCTCCAAGACTTGCACATATCGCATGAACGAAACGAATCCGAAAACATACCGATACTTGTTGAAGAAAGAGGGGATGCCTTCCGGGGCATCCCCAGCTTAGACGCTTGAGTCTCCTTGAATATTTACTTGGGGTGCCTCGGGAATCCCCAAGCTTGAGCTCTTGCCTCTCTTCCTTTTCCTCATATCGAGACCTCCTCGATTAGACACTTCATCCACACAAAACTTCAACAGAAAACTCGGTAAGATCCCTTAGTATAATAAAGCAAATCACAACTCTAAGTACTGTAGCAAACCAATTCAAATTTTGTTTTTTCAGTGTGTCTACTGCAATATAGCTTTTCCATGGCTTAATCCACTGATAAAAATTGATAGATTCATCAAAACAAGCAAACTATGCATCAAAAACAGAATCTGTCAAAAACAGAATAGTCGGTAGCAATCTAAACATCCACCATACTTATGTTACTCCAAAAATTATACCAAAATTAAGAAAAATAAACAAGTTGTATAGCAATACAGTGCAAAAGGAATCAGAACCAATTGACGTTCTAGTTAAAAATTTAAAATCGCGCATTACAACCAAAGTTTCTGTCCTGCGCCGTACAAACCAACAAGCATTGTAAACATGCTAAAGGCAAACCTTGGTACATTATTTTTATAATACAATGGAATTATACAAGGGTATAATTATTTGTGATGAAAAGTTTCTGTAATCAAGATTCACAAAGTTTCCGTGAGCATGAACAAAGTTCAAGGCTAGCTCCCACTTCAACAATGCTTGTCTTTCTCACTTTCACTTTCCTTTTTGAAAAGTTTCTAGGTTCCCCTCTTTATAATTTTTTTGTTTTTAGGATATATGAAAGCACTCAACAGAAATAAATGACTCTCTAAAACTTCCGGGCTGTCTCCCTGGCAGCGCTTTCTTTAAAGCCATTAAGCTAGGCATATAGTGCTCGAGTAATGAATCCACCCGGATCCCAAGGTATATCAAAGCCAATTTTAATCAACAATGATTTGAATTTAGTAGTGAGCACAAAGTAACATATATCATGCAACAACGAAGTCTAACTCTCTTCCTATGCATCGGCATGTCATAAAAGAACAATTCATGCACACATAGTAAAGGCCAATGCATAGTATAAGCAGTTTCTTGCTATTTTATCATATTAGAAACATAAAGAGGCGGAGATGTAGTTCCTCTCTCATAATAATTGCAAGTAGGAGCAGCAAGCACATGCATATTATATCTATCAAAATCATCATGTGCAATGGTAAAAGGCAACCCATCAATATAATCCTTAATAAGCACAAACTTCTCGATATAGTGTAGTCGGGAGAATTCAAATAGATAATAGGACTATCATGCATGGGTGCAATAGCAACAATTTCATGTTTAACATAAGGAACTATAGCAATTTCATCTCCATAAGCATAATTCATATTGGCATCTTGGCCACAAGCATAGCAAGCATCATCAAAAAGGGATATTTCAAGAGAATCAACGGGATCATAGCAATCATCATAGCAGTCATCCTTCGGTAAGCATGAAGGGGAATTAAACAATGTATGAGTTGAAGAGTTACTCTCATTAGAAGGTGGGCACAGGTGATCAATCAGCTCTTCCTCCTTTTGTTCTTCGCTCTCCTCATCATCTTTTTCATCCAATGATCTCACAGTTTCATCAATTTCTTCTTCCATAGCTTCCTGCAAAATATTAGTCTCTTCTTGGACAGCGGAGACTTTCTCAATAAATGCATTAATATTGTAATTGTATTCATAATTTTCATAGCAATATCTAAGTATAGCAAGATTTTCTGGTCTATAAACATCATCATCTAAAGATTCATACTTTTCAAACAAAGATTCAATTTCATAAGCAGCCTTAAAAGCAACAAATTCTTCAATTCGTTCAACATCATAGTAATCATATATACCAGTAGCATAAGAAGCTAAGGTTACATTATCATTAAATTTGCATGAAAAGGGAAGGTGTGGAGCCTTCATCCTAGAGCAACAAGTAATATCATATCTCAAGCATAGATCCCAAGCATACCACTTCAACATTTGAATTTGATCCCATAATAGTTTTCCTTTTGTGTCAAGCGATAATCCCTAAAGTATTCACGTTGATCCAATGTTACTCCCATTATAAAGTTGAGTTGGGTTTTCTCAGGATTATCAAAGTAGTACATAATATTTCAAACATAATGAGCATCAAGGGTTTTAGGAGGTTCCCCATCTCCATGAGTAGCATCTACACCTAATTTTTTTGGTATTTCGTGTTCCATATCCATAACTAAAGATAGAGAACAACTCAGAACATCAAATAAAAATTACTTAGTGATAAAGCAAACAAGCACACACGAGAATATTCACCCCACGCTATGACTCCCCGGCAACGGCGCCAAAAAAAGGTCTTGATGACCCGCAAGTATACGGGATAGTTGTAGCCTCTTTCGATAAGTAAGAGTGTCGAACCCAATGAGGAGCTAAAGGTAGAACAAATACTCTCTCAAGTCCTATCGGCCACTAATACGACTCAACGCACGCTTGACGTTTGCTTTACCTAGAACAAGTATGAAACTAGAAGTACTTTGTAGGTGTTGTTGGATAGGTTTGCAAGATAATAAAGAACACGTAAATAAAAAGTAGGGGCTGTTTAGATAAAGATGCAGTAAAGTAAATATAGCGAGTGTGGAAAAGTGGTGGTAGGAGTTGTGAAATTGTCCCTAAGCAATTGACTATGTTACTAGACTGGTAATCACTATTGCAATTCTATTTGAGGGAGAGGCATAAGATAACATACTTTCTATTCTTTGATCATATGCACTTATGATTGGAACTCTAGCAAGCATCCACAACTACTAAAGATCATTAAGGTAAACCCCAACCATAGCATTAAAGTATCAAGTCCCCTTTATCCCATACGCAACAATCCCCTTACCCGGGTTTGTGTTTCAGTCACTCACGCAACCCACTATAAGCGAATCATGAACGCATTGCAACACCCTACAACGGGAATCCCTCACACTTGCGCGACACGGAGGGCACCATAGGACAGCCCCAATAATAAAACATGCAACTCAAACCAATCATAGAAATTCATCAATCACCGATAGGACAACGAAAATCTACTCAGACATCATAAGATGGCAACACATCATTGGATAATAATATGAAGCATAAAGCACCATGTTCAAGTAGAGGGTACAATGGGTTGCGGGAGAGTGGACTGCTGGATATAGATGGGGGAAGGTGATGGAGATGTTGGTAAGGATGGCGGATGTGTTGGTTAAGATCGCGGTGATGATGATGGCCCCCGGCAGCGCTCCGGCGCCACCGGAAGCAAGGGGGAGAGAGCTCGCCTTTTTCTTCTTCTTCCTTGACCTTCTCCCTAGATGGGAGAAGGGTTTCCCCTCTGGTCCTTGGCTCCCATGGCTTGGGAGGGGCGAGAGCCCCTCCGAGATTGGATCTATCTCTCTGTTTCTGCGTTCCCCTAGTCTGCCTTTTAACCGTTCGTATATATATATATATATATATATACATATATACATATATATATATATATATATATATATATATGTTGGGGAACATAGTAATTTCAAAAAATTTCCTACGTACACGCAAGATCATGGTGATGGCATAGCAACGAGAGGGGAGAGTGTTGTCCACATACCCTCGTAGACCGTAAGAGGAAGTGTTATGACAACGAGGTTGATGTAGTCGTACGTCTTCACGATCCGACCGATCCAAGTACCAAACGTACGACACCTCCGAGTTCAGCACACGTTCAGCTTGATGACGATCCCCGGACTCCGATCCAGCAAAGTGTCGGGGATGAGTTCCGTCAGCATGACGGCATGGTGACGATGATGACGCTCTACCGGCGCAGGGCTTCGCCTAAACTCCGCGACGATATGACCGAGGTGGAATATGGTGGAGGGGGCACCGCACACGGCTAAGGAACAATCCGTAGATCAACTTCTGTGTTCTAGGGTGCCCCCTGCCCCTGTATATAAAGGAGCAAGGGGGGAGGCCGGCCGACCCTTGTGGGCGCGCCAAGGAGGAGGAGTCCTCCCCCTAGTAGGAGTAGGACTCCCCCTTTCCTACTCGTACTAGGAGGGGGAAGGAAGGGGGAGAGGGGGAAGGAAAGAGGGGGGGCGTCGCCCCCCCTCCTAGTCCAATTCGGACGAGAGGGAGAGGGGGCGCGCGGCCCACCCTGGCCGCCCCTCTCTCTTTCCACCAAGGCCCATGTGGCCCATTATCTCTCCCCGGGGGGTTCCGGTAACCCTCTAGCACTCCAGTTTTCTCTGAAAACGTCCGGAACACTTCCGGTGTCCGAATATAGTCGTCCAATATATCAATCTTTATGTCTCGACCATTTCGAGACTCCTCGTCATGTCCGTGATCACATCCGGGACTCCGAACAAACTTCAGTACATCAAAACTTATAAACTCATAATAAAATTGTCATCGTAATGTTAAGCGTGCGGACCCTACGGGTTCGAGAACTATGTAGACATGACCTAGAACTATTCTCGGTCAATAACCAATAGCGGAACCTGGATGCTCATATTGGTTCCTACATATTCTATGAAGATCTTTATCGGTCAAACCGCATAACAACATACGTTGTTCCCTTTGTCATCGGTATGTTACTTGCCCGAGATTTGATCGTCGGTATCCAATACCTAGTTCAATCTCGTTACCGGCAAGTCTCTTTACTCGTTACGTAATGCATCATCCCGTAACCAACTCATTGGTCACATTGCTTGCAGGGCTTATAGTGATGTGCATTACCGAGAGGGCCTAGAGATACCTCTCCGACAATCAGAGTGACAAAACCTAATCTCGAAATACGCCAACTCAACATGTACCTTCGGAGACACCTGTAGTACTCCTTTATAATCACCCAGTTACGTTGTGACGTTTGGTAGTACCCAAAGTGTTCCTTCAGTAAATGGGAGTTGCATAATCTCATAGTTACAGGAACATGTATAAGTCATGAAGAAAGCAATATCAATATACTAAACGATCAAGTGCTAGGCTAACGGAATGGGTCATGTCAATCACATCATTCTCCTAATGATGTGATCCCGTTAATCAAATGACAACACATGTCTATGGTTAGGAAACATAACCATCTTTGATTAATGAGCTAGTCAAGTAGAGGCATACTAGTGACTATATGTTTGTCTATGTATTCACACATGTATCATGTTTCCGGTTAATACAATTCTAGTATGAATAATAAACATTTATCATGATATGAGGAAATAAATAATAACTTTATTATTGCCTCTAGGGCATATTTCCTTCGGTCTCCCACTTGCACTAGAGTCAATAATCTAGATTACATAGTAATGATTCTAACACCCATGGAGTCTTGGTGCTGATCATGTTTTGCTCGTGAGAGAGGCTTAGTCAATGGGTCTGCAACATTCAGATCCATATGTATCTTGCAAATTTCTATGTCTCCCACTTGGACTTGGTCCCGGATGGAATTGAAGCGTCTCTTGATGTGCTTGGTCCTTTTGTGAAATCTGGATTCCTTTGCCAAAGCAATTGCACTAGTATTGTCACAGAAGATCTTCATTGGTCCCGATGCACTAGGTATGACACCTAGATCGGAAATGAACTACTTCATCCAGACTCCTTCATTTGCTGCTTCCGAAGCAGCTATGTACTCCGCTTCACATGTAGATCCCGCCACGACGCTTTGTTTAGAACTGCACCAACTTACAGCTCCACCGTTTAATAAAAACATGTATCCGGTTTGCGATTTAGAATCGTCCGGATCAGTGTCAAAGCTTGCATCGACGTAACCATTTACGACTAGCTCTTTGTCACCTCCATATACGAGAAACATATCCTTAGTCCTTTTCAGGTATTTCAGGATGTTCTTGACCGCTGTCCAGTGATCCACTCCTGGATTACTTTGGTACCTCCCTGCCAAACTTATTGCTAAGCATACGTCAGGTCTGGTACACAACATTGCATACATGATAGAGCCTATGGCTGAAGCATAGGGAATATCTTTCATTTTCTCTCTATCTTCTGTTGTGGTCGGGCATTGAGTTTGACTCAACTTCACACCTTGAAGCACGGGCAAGAACCCTTTCTTTGCCTGATCCATTTTGAACTTTTTCAAAATTTTATCAAGGTATGTGCTTTGTGAAAGTCCTATTAAGCGTCTTGATCTATCTCTATAGATCTTGATGCCCAATATGTAAGCAGCTTCACCTAGATCTTTCATTGAAAAACTTTTATTCAAGTATCCCTTTATGCTATCCAGAAATTCTATATCATTTCCAATTAATAATATGTCATCTACATATAATATCAGAAATGCTACAGAGCTCCCACTCACTTTCTTGTAAATACAGGCTTCTCCAAAAGTCTGTATAAAACCATATGCTTTGATCACACTATCAAAGCGTTTATTCCAACTCCGAGATGCTTGCACCAGTCCATAAATGGATCGCTGGAGCTTGCACCCTTTGTTAGCACCTTTTGGATCAACAAAACCTTCTGGCTGCATCATATACAACTCTTCTTCCAGAAATCCATGCAAGAATGTAGTTTTGACATCCATTTGCCAGATTTCATAATCATGAAATGCAGCAATAGCTAACATGATTCGGACAGACTTAAGCATCGCTACTGGTGAGAAAGTCTCATCGTAGTCAACCCCTTGAACTTGTCGAAAACCTTTTGCAACAAGTCGAGCTTTATAGACAGTTACATTACCATCAGCGTCAGTCTTCTTCTTAAAGATCCATTTATTCTCAATGGCTTGCCGATCATTGGCCAAGTCAACCAAAGTCCATACTTTGTTTTCATACATGGATCCCATCTCAGATTTCATGGCCTCTAGCCATTTTGCGGAATCTGGGCTCATCATCGCTTCCTCATATTTCGTAGGTTCATCATGGTCAAGTAACATGACTTCCAGAATAGGATTACCGTACCACTCTGGTGCGGATCTTACTCCCACTCACCAAGTTCTACTTTCCTCCCACTCACTTCTTTCGAGAGAAACTCCTTCTCTAGAAAGGATCCGATTTTAGCAATAAAAATCTTGCCCTCAGATCTGTGATAGAAGGTGTACCCAATGGTCTCTTTTGGGTATCCTATGAAGACACATTTCTCCGATTTAGGTTCGAGCTTATCTGGTTGAAGTTTCTTCACATAAGCATTGCAGCCCCAAACTTTAAGAAATGACAACTTTGGTTTCGGATTTTGATGGTGCCCTATTTAACGTGAATGCGGCCGTCTCTAAAGCATAACCCCAAAACGATAGCGGTAAATCATTAAGAGACATCATAGATCGCACCATATCTAGTAAAGTATGATTACGACGTTCGGACACACCATTTCGTTGTGGTGTTCCGGGTGGCGTGAGTTGCGAAACTATTCCGCATTGTTTCAAATGTAAACCAAACTCGTAACTCAAATATTCTCCTCCACGATCAGATCGTAGAAACTTTATTTTCTTGTTACGATGATTTTCCACTTCACTCTAAAATTCTTTGAACTTTTCAAATGTTTCAGACTTGTGTTTCATCAAGTAGATATACCCATATCTGCTCAAGTCATCTGTGAAGGTGAGAAAATAACGATACCCGCCGCGAGCCTCAACATTCATTGGACCACAAACATCAGTATGTATGATTTCCAACAAATCAGTTGCTCGCTCCGTAGTTCCGGAGAACGACGTTTTAGTCATCTTGCCCATAAGGCACGGTTCGCAAGTACCAAGTGATTCATAATCAAGTGATTCCAAAAGCCCATCAGTATGGAGTTTCTTCATGCGCTTTACACCGATATGACCTAAACGGCAGTGCCATAAATAAGTTGCACTATCATTATCAACTCTGCATCTTTTGGTTTCAACACTATGAATATGTGTATCACTACTATCGAGATTCAATAAAAATAGACCACCCTTCAAGGGTGCATGACCATAAAAGATATTACTCATATAAATAGAACAACCATTATTCTCTGATTTAAATGAATAACCGTCTCGCATCAAACAAGATCCAGATATAATGTTCATGCTTAATGCTGGCACCAAATAATAATTATTTAGGTCTAAGACTAATCCCGATGGTAGATGTAGAGGTAGCGTGCCGACCGCGATCACATCGACTTTGGAACCATTTCCCACACGCATCGTCACCTCGTCCTTAGCCAATCTTCGCTTAATCTGTAGTCCCTGTTTCGAGTTGCAAATATTAGCAACAGAACGAGTATCAAATACCCAGGTACTACTGTGAGCATTAGTAAGGTACACATCAATAACATGTATATCACATATACCTTTGTTCACTTTGCCATCCTTCTTATCCGCCAAATACTTGGGGCAGTTCCGCTTCCAGTGTCTAGTCTGCTTGCAGTAGAAGCACTCAGTTTCAGGCTTTGGTCCATACTTGGGTTTCTTCTCTTGAGCAGCAACTTGTTTGCTGTTCTTCTTGAAGTTCCCCTTCTTCTTCCCTTTGCCCTTTTTCTTGAAACCGGTGGTCTTGTTAACCATCAACACTTGATGCTCCTTCTTGATTTCTACCTCCGCGGCTTTTAGCATTGCGAAGAGCTCGGGAATAGTCTTGTCCATCCCTTGCATATTATAGTTCATCACGAAGCTCTTGTAGCTTGGTGGCAGTGATTGGAGAATTCTGTCAATGACACTATCATCAGGAAGATTAACTCCCAGTTGAATCAAGTGATTATTATACCCAGACATTTTGAGTATGTGTTCACTGACAGAACTATTCTCCTCCATCTTGCAGCTATAGAACTTATTGGAGACTTCATATCTCTCAATCCGGGCATTTGCTTGAAATATTAACTTCAACTCCTGGAACATCTCATATGCCCCATGACGTTCAAAACGTCGTTGAAGACCCGGTTCTAAGCCGTAAAGCATGGCACACTGAACTATCGAGTAGTCATCAGCTTTGCTCTGCCAGACGTTCTTAACATCGTCAGTTGCATCAGCAGCAGGCCTGGCACCCAGCGGTGCTTCCAGGACGTAATTCTTCTGTGCAGCAATGAGGATAATCCTCAGGTTACGGACCCAGTCCGTGTAATTGCTACCATCATCTTTCAACTTTGCTTTCTCAAGGAACGCATTAAAATTCAACGGAACAACAGCACGAGCCATCTATCTACAACAAACATAGACAAGCAAAATACTATCAGGTACTAAGTTCATGATAAATTTAAGTTCAATTAATCATATTACTTAAGAACTCCCACTTAGACAGACATCTCTCTAGTCATCTAAGTGATCACATGATCCAAATCAACTAAACCATGTCCGATCATCACGTGAGATGGAGTAGTTTCAATGGTGAGCATCATTATGTTGATCATATCTACTATATGATTCACGCTCTACCTTTCGGTCTCCGTGTTCCGAGGCCATATCTGTATATGCTAGGCTCGTCAAGTTTAACCCGAGTATTCCGCGTGTGCAACTGTTTTGCACCCGTTGTATTTGAACGTAGAGCCTATCACACCCGATCATCACGTGGTGTCTCAGCACGAAGAACTTTCGCAATGGTGCATACTCAGGGAGAACACTTCTTGATAATTAGTGAGAGATCATCTTAAAATGCTACCGTCAATCAAAGCAAGATAAGATGCATAAAGGATAAACATCACATGCAATCAATATAAGTGATATGATATGGCCATCATCATCTTGTGCTTGTGATCTCCATCTTCGAAGCACTGTCGTGATCACCATCGTCACCGGCGCGACACCTTGATCTCCATCGTAGCATCGTTGTCGTTACGCCATTTATTGCTTCTACGACTATCGCTACCGCTTAGTGATAAAGTAAAGCAATTACAGGGCATTTGCATTTCATACAATAAAGCGACAACCATATGGCTCCTGCCAGTTGCCGATAACTTCGGTTACAAAACATGATCATCTCATACAATAAAATATAGCATCACGTCTTGACCATATCACATCACAACATGCCCTGCAAAAACAAGTTAGACGTCCTCTACTTTGTTGTTGCAGATTTTACGTGGCTGCTATGGGCTTAGCAAGAACCATTCTTACCTACGCATCAAGACCACAACGATAGTTCGTCAAGTTAGTGTTGTTTTAACCTTCACAAGGACCGGGCGTAGCCACACTCGATTCAGCTAAAGTGAGAGAGACAGACACCCGCCAGCCACCTTTAAGCACAAGTGCTCGTATCGGTGAAACCAGTCTCGCGTAAGCGTACGCGTAATGTCGGTCCGGGCCGCTTCATCTCACAATACCGCCGAACCAAAGTATGACATGCTGGTAAGCAGTATGACTTGTATCGCCCACAACTCACTTGTGTTCTACTCGTGCATATAACATCAACGCATAAAACCTAGGCTCGGATGCCACTGTTGGGGAATGTAGTAATTTCAAAAAAATTCCTACGTACACGCAAGATCATGGTGATGGCATAGCAACGAGAGGGGAGAGTGTTGTCCACGTACCCTCGTAGACCGTAAGCGGAAGCGTTATGACAACGCGGTTGATGTAGTCGTACGTCTTCACGATCCGATCGATCCAAGTACCGAACGTACGACACCTCCGAGTTCAGCACACGTTCAACTCGATGACGATCCCCGGACTCTGATCCAGCAAAGTGTCGGGGATGAGTTCCGTCAGCACGACGACGTCGTGACGATGATGATGCTCTACCGGTGCAGGGCTTCGCCTAAACTCCGCGATGATATGACCGAGGTGGAATATGGTGGAGGGCGGCACCACACACGGCTAAGGAACGATCCGTAGATCAACTTCTGTGTTCTAGGGTGCCCCCCTGCCCCTGTATATAAAGGAGGAAGGGGGGAGGCCGGCCGGCCCTTGTGGGCGCGCCAAGGAGGAGGAGTCCTCCTCCTAGTAGGAGTAGGACTCCCCCTTTCCTACTCCTACTAGGAGGGGGAAGGAAAGAGGGGGGCGCCGCCCCTCCTCCTAGTCCAATTTGGACCAGAGGGAGAGGGGCGCGCGGCCCACCCTGGCCGCCCCTCTCTCTTTCCACCAAGGCCCATGTGGCCCATTATCTCTCCCCGGGGGGTTCCGGTAACCCTCCGGCACTCCGGTTTTCTCCGAAAACGTCCGGAACACTTCTGGTGTCCGAATATAGTCGTCCAATATATCAATCTTTATGTCTCGACCATTTCGAGACTCCTCGTCATGTCCGTGATCACATCCGGGACTCCGAACAAACTTCGGTACATCAAAACTTATAAACTCATAATAAAATTGTCATCATAACGTTAAGCGTGCGGACCCTACGGGTTCGAGAACTATGTAGACATGACCTAGAACTATTCTCGGTCAATAACCAATAGCGGAACCTGGATGCTCATATTGGTTCCTACATATTCTATGAAGATCTTTATCGGTCAAACCGCATAACAACGTACGTTGTTCCCTTTGTCATCGGTATGTTACTTGCCCAAGATTTGATCGTCGGTATCCAATACCTAGTTCAATCTCGTTACCGGCAAGTCTCTTTACTCGTTACGTAATGCATCATCCCATAACCAACTCATTGGTCACATTGCTTGCAAGGCTTATAGTGATGTGCATTACTGAGAGGGCCCAGAGATACCTCTCCGACAATTGGAGTGACAAAACCTAATCTCGAAATACGCCAACTCAACATGTACCTTCGGAGACACCTGTAGTACTCCTTTATAATCACCCAGTTACGTTGTGACGTTTGGTAGTACCCAAAGTGTTCCTCCGGTAAACGGGAGTTGCATAATCTCATAGTTACAGGAACATGTATAAGTCATGAAGAAAGCAATAGCAATATACTAAACGATCAAGTGCTAGGCTAACGGAATGGGTCATGTCAATCACATCATTCTCCTAATGATGTGATCCCGTTAATCAAATGACAACACATGTCTATGGTTAGGAAACATAACCATCTTTGATTAATGAGCTAGTCAAGTAGAGGCATACTAGTGACTATATGTTTGTCTATGTATTCACACATGTATCATGTTTCCGGTTAATACAATTCTAGCATGAATAATAAACATTTGTCATGATATGAGGAAATAAATAATAACTTTATTATTGCCTCTAGGGCATATTTCCTTCTCTCTCTCTCTCTCTATATATATATATATGTATGTATATATATATGGAGATCCATAACTCCGATTGGATTGAAACCTTCGCCCAGATCTTTTTCCAAAAATTAGCTTTCTTGCGGCAAAATAAGAGCGTCAACCGCCTTACGGGTGGCCCAAGAGAGTGCCAGGCGTGCCTAGAGGGGGAGGGCACGCCCCTATCTCCCGGCCACCTCGGGCACCGTTTGGCATTGATTCTTTCTTCGGAAAATCCCAAATATTCCAAAATAATTCTCCGTCCGTTTTTATCCCGTTTGGATTCCGTTTGATATTGGGTTTCTGCAAAACATAAAACATGCAACAAACAGGAACTGGCACTGGGCACTAGATCGATATGTTAGTCCCAAAAATAGTATAAAAATTTGCCAAAAGTATATGAAAGTTGAAGAATATTGTCATGGAACAATCAAAAATTATAGATACGACGGAGACGTATCAACATCCCCAAGCTTAATTCCTGCTCGTCCTCGAGTAGGTAAATGATAAAAAAGATAATTTTTGATGCGGAATGCTACCTAGCATAATCTTGATCATATGTCTAATCATGGCATGAATATTAAGACACGAGTGATTCAAAGCAATAGTCTATCATTTGACATAAAAAACAATAATACTTCGAGCGTACTAATAAAGCAATCATGTCTTTTCAAAACAACAAGGCCAAAGCAAGCTTATCCCTACAAAATCATATAGTTTGGCCATGCTTCATTTTCGTCACACAAAATGCCCCCATCATGCACAACCCCGATGACAAGCCGAGCAATTGGTTCATACTTTTTAACGCGCTTCAGCTTTTTCAATCCTCACGCAATACATGAGCGTAAGCCATGGATATAACACTATAGGTGGAATAGAATATGATGGTGGAGGTTTATATGGAGAAGACAAAAAAGGGAGAAAGTCTCACATTGACGCGGCTAATCAACGGGCTATGGAGATGCCCATCAATTGATGTCAATGCGAGGAGTAGGGATTGCCATGCAACGGATGCGCTAGAGCTATAAATGTATGAAAGCTCAACAAAAGAAACTAGTGGGTGTGCATCCAACTTGCTTGATCATGAAGACCTAGGGCATTTGAGGAAGCCCATCATTGGAATATACAAGCCAAGTTCTATAATAAAAATTCCCACTAGTATATGAAAGTGACAACATAGGAGACTCTCTATATGAAGAACATGGTGCTACTTTGAAGCACAAGTGTGGAAAAAGGATAGTAACATTGCCCCTTTTTTTCTTCTTTTTTTCTCTTTTTCTTTGTTTTTGGGTGGGCTTCTTTGGCCCCTTTTTTATTTAGGCTTCTTTGGCCTTTCCTTTTTTTTTCTTTTTTTTTCATGGGGCAATGCTCTATAATGATGATCATCACACTTTTATTTACTTGCAACTCGATATTACAACTCGATACTAGAACAAAGATATGACTCTATATGAATGCTTCCGGCGGTGTACCGGGATGTGCAACGATCTAGCATAGAAATGACATCAAAAAACGGACAAGCCATGAAAACATCATGCTAGCTATCTTAAGATCATGCAAGGAAATATGACAGTGAATGCTCAAGTCATGTATATGATTATGGAAGTTGCATGGCAATATATCTCGGAATGGCTATGGAAATGCCATGATAGGTAGGTATGGTGGCTGTTTTGAGGAAGATATAATGAGGCTTATGTGTGATAGAGCGTATCGTATCACGGGGTTTGGATGCACCAGCGAAGTTTGCAACAACTCTCGAGGTGAGAAAGGGCAATGCACGGTACCGAAGAGGCTAGCAATGATGGAAAGGTAAAAGTGCGTATAATCCATGGACTCACATTAGTCATAAAGAACTCATATACGTATTGCAAAAGTTTATTAGCCCTCGAAGCAAAGTACTACTACGCATGCCCCTAGGGGGATAGATTGGTAGGAAAAGACCATCCCTCGTCCCTGACCGCCACTCATAAGGAAGACAATCAAAGAAACACCCCATGCTTCAAATTTGTCACACAACGGTTACCATACGTGGATGCTATGGGACTTGCAAACCTCAACACAAGTGTCTCTACAATCCACAACCACCCACTAGCATGACTCTAATATCACTGCCTTTATATCGCAAAACTATTGCAAGGAATCAAACATATCATATTCAGCGATCTACAAGTTTATGTAGGATTTTATGACTAACCATGTGAATGACCAATTCCTGTCATCTCTCTAAATAGATATAAGTGAAGCAAGAGAGTTTAATTCTTTATACAAAAGATATGCCCATGCTCTAACAAATATAAGTGAAGCAAAAGAGCATTCTACAAATGGCGGTTTTCTATGTGAAGAGAAACAGGCAATCCAAACTTCAAATGATGTAAGTGAAGCACATGAAGCATTCTATAAAGCCATACTCAAAAGATTTAAGTGAAGTGCAGCGAGCATTCTATAAATCAACCAAGTACTATCTCATGCCTGCATGGTGCATAAAAAAAATGAAAACTAAATGCAAAAGACGCTCCAAGACTTGCACATATCGCATGAACGAAACGAATCCGAAAACATACCGATACTTGTTGAAGAAAGAGGGGATGCCTTCCGGGGCATCCCCAAGCTTAGACGCTTGAGTATCCTTGAATATTTACTTGGGGTGCCTCGGGAATCCCCAAGCTTGAGCTCTTGCCTCTCTTCCTTTTCCTCATATCGAGACCTCCTCGATTAGACACTTCATCCACACAAAACTTCAACAGAAAACTCGGTAATATCTGTTAGTATAATAAAGCAAATCACCACTCTAAGTACTATAGCAAACAATTTCAAATTTTGTTTTTGCATTGTGTCTACTGTAATATAGCTTTTCCATGGCTTAATTCACTGATATAAATTGATAGGTTCATCAAAACAAGCAAACTATGCATCAAAAACAGAATCTGTCAAAAACAAAATAGTCGGTAGCAATCTGAACATCCACCATACTTATGGTACCCCAAAAAATCTACCAAAATTAGGAAAAAGAAACAATTTGTATAGAAATACAATGCAAAATAAATCAGAACCAATTGACGTTCCAGTTAAAAATTTAAAATCGCGCACTACAGCCAAAGTTTCCGTCCTCCGCCGTACAAACCAACAAGCATTGTAAACATCCTAAAGGCAAACCTTGGTACATTATTTTTATAATACAATGGAATTATAAAAGGGGATAATTATTTTTGATGAAATTTTTTTGTAATCAAGATTCACAAAGTTTCCATGAGCATGAACAAAGTTCAAGGCTAGCTCCCACTTGAACAATGCTTGTCTTTCTCACTTTCACTTTCCTTTTTGAAAAGTTTTTAGGTTCCCCTCTTTATTATTTTTTTGTTTTTAGACTATATGAAAGCACTCAACAGAAATAAAGGACTCTCTAAAACTTCCGGGTTGTCTCCCTGGCAGCGCTTTCTTTAAAGCCATTAAGCTAGGCATATAGTGCTCGAGTAATGAATCCACCCGGATCCCAAGGTATATCAAAGCCAATTTTAACAATGATTTGTAATTTAGTAGTGAGCACAAAGTAACATATATCATGCAACAACGAAGTCTAACTCTCTTCCTATGCATCGGCATGTCAAGAACAATTCATGCACACATAGTAAAGGCCAATGCATAGTATAAACAGTTTCTTGCAATTTTATCATATTAGAAACATAAAGAGGCGGAGATGTAGTTCCTCTCTCATAATAGTTGCAAGTAGGAGCAGCAAGCACATGCATATTATATCTATCAAAATCATCATGTGCAATGGTAAAAGGCAACCCATCAATATAATCCTTAATAAGCACAAACTTCTCCGATATAGTGTAGTCGGGAGAATTCAAATAGATAATAGGACTATCATGCGTGGGTGCAATAGCAAAAATTTCATGTTTAACATAAGGAACTATAGAAATTTCATCTCCATAAGCATAATTCATATTGGCATCTTGGCCACAAGCATAGCAAGCATCATCAAAAAGGGATATTTCAAGAGAATCAACGAGATCATAGCAATCATCATAGCAGTCATCCTTCGGTAAGCACGAAGGGGAATTAAACAATGTATGAGTTGAAGAGTTACTCTCATTAGAAGGTGGGCACGGGTGATCAATCCGCTCTTCCTCCTTTTGTTCTTCACTCTCCTCATCATCTTTTTCATCCAATGATCTCACAGTTTCATCAATATCTTCTTCCATAGCTTCCTGCAAAATATTAGTCTCTTCTTGGACAACGGAGACTTTCTCAATAAATGCATTAATATTGTAATTGTATTCATAATTTTCATAGCAATATCTAAGTATAGCAAGATTTTCTGGTCTATAAACATCATCAGCTAAAGCTTCATACTTTTCAAACAAAGATTCAATTTCATAAGCAGCCTTAAAAGCAACAAATTCTTCAATTCGTTCAACATCATAGTAATCATATATACCATTAGCATAAGAAGCTAAGGTTTCATTATTATTAAATTTGCATAAAAAGGGAAGGTGTGGAGCCTTCATCCTAGAGCAACAAGTAATATCATATCTCAAGCGTAGATCCCTAACATACCACTTCAACATTTGAATTTGATCCCATAATAGTTTCCCTTTTTGTGTCAAGCGATAATCCCTAAAGTATTCACGTTGATCCAATGTCACTCCCATTATAAAGTTGAGTTGGGTTTTCTCAGGATTATCAAAGTAGTACATAATATTTCTAACATTACGAGCATCGAGGGTTTTAGGAGGTTCCCCATCTCCATGAGTAGCATCTACACCTATTTTTTTGGTATTTCGTGTTCCATATCCATAACTAAAGATAGAGAACAACTTAGAACAACAAATAAAAATTACTTAGTGATAAAGCAAACAAGCACACACGAGAATATTCACCCCACGCTATGACTCCCCGGCAACGGCGCCAGAAAAAGGTCTTGATGACCCGCAAGTATACGGGATAGTTGTAGCCTCTTTCGATAAGTAAGAGTGTCGAACCCAACGAGGAGATAAAGGTAGAACAAATACTCTCTCAAGTCCTATCGGCCACTGATACGACTCAACGCACGCTTGACGTTCGCTTTACCTAGAACAAGTATGAAACTAGAAGTACTTTGTAGGTGTTGTTGGATAGGTTTGCAAGATAATAAAGAACACGTAAATAAAAAGTAGGGTATGTTTAGATAAAGATGCAATAAAGTAAATATAGCGAGTGTGTAAAAGTGGTGGTAGGAGGTGTGAAATTGTTCCTAAGCAATTGACTATGTTACTAGACCGGTAATCACTATTGCAATTCTATTTGAGGGAGAGGCATAAGCTAACATACTTTCTCTTCTTGGATCATATGCACTTATGATTGGAACCCTAGCAAGAATCCGCAACTACTAAAGATCATTATGGTAAATCCCAACCATAGCATTAAAGTATCAAGTCCCCTTTATCCCATACGCAACAATCCCCTTACTCGGGTTTGTGTTTCAGTCACTCACGCAACTCACTGTAAGCGAATCATGAACGCATTGCAACACCCTACAGCGGGAATCCCTCACGCTTGCGCGACATGGAGGGCACCATAGGACAGCACCAATAATAAAACATGCAACTCAAAACAATCATAGCAATTCATCAATCATCGATAGGACAACGAAAATCTACTCAGACATCATAGGATGGCAACACATCATTGCATAATAATATGAAGCATAAAGCACCATGTTCAAGTAGAGGGTACAACGGGTTGCGGGAGAGTGGACCGCTGGATATAGATGGGGCAAGGTGATGGAGATGTTGGTGAAGATGGCGGAGGTGTTGGTGAAGATCGCGGTGATGATGATGGCCCCCGGCAGCGCTCCGGCGCCACCGGAAGCAAGGGGGAGAGAGTCCCCCTTCTTGTTCTTCTTCTTCCTTGACCTTCTCCCTAGATGGGAGAAGGGTTTCCCCTCTGGTCCTTGGCTCCCATGGCTTGGGAGTGGCGAGAGCCCCTCCGAGATTGGATCTATCTCTCTGTTTTATAATACAGATAGGAAAAGTAAAGATGCAAATAAAATTAGATTGAAAGCTTATATGATAAAAGATAGACCCGGGGGCCATCGGTTTCACTAGTGGCTTCTCTCAAGATAGCATATGTATTACGGTAGGTGAAAATATTACTGTCGAGCAATTGATAGAAAAGCGGATAATTATGAGATTATCTAGGTATGATCATGTATATAGGCATCACGTCCGTGACAAGTAGACCGACTCCTTCCTGCATCTACTACTATTACTCCACACATCGACCGCTATCCAACATGCATCTAGAGTATTAAGTTCATAAAGAACAGAGTAACACATTAAGAAAGATGACATGATGTAGAGGGATAAAGTCATGCAATATGATATAAACCCCATCTTTTTATCCTCGATGGCAACAATACAATACGTGCCTTGCTGCCCCTGCTGTCACTGTGAAAGGACACCGCAAGATTGAACCCAAAGCTAAGCACTTCTCCCATTACAAGAAAGATCAATGTAGTAGGCCAAACAAACTGATAATTCGAAGAGACTTGCAAAGATAACTTAACCACACATAAAAGAATCCAGAGGAGATTCAAATATTTCTCATAGATAAACTTGATCATAAACCCACAATTCATCAGATCTCGACAAACAC
Source organism: Triticum aestivum (assembly GCF_018294505.1). Taxonomy (NCBI): domain Eukaryota; kingdom Viridiplantae; phylum Streptophyta; class Magnoliopsida; order Poales; family Poaceae; genus Triticum; species Triticum aestivum. Next base: position 415,638,166 of record NC_057801.1, read on the forward strand.
ACCGCAAAAAGAGTTACATCGAATAGATCTCCAAGAAGATCAAGGAGAACATGGTATTGAGATTCAAAGAGAGATAAGAAGCCATCTAGCTAATAACTATGGACCCGAAGGTCTGTGGTAAACTACTCACAACTCATCGGAGAGGCTATGGTGTTGATGTAGAAGCCCTCCGTGGTTGATTTCCCCTCCGGCGGAGTGCCGGCGAAGGCTCCAAGATGGGATCTCACGGATACAGAAGGTTACGGCAGTGGAAATAGTTTTTCGTGGTCTCTTCTGATGTTCTCGGGGTTCGTGGGTATATATAGGAGGAAGAAGTAGGTCGGTGGACACCCGAGGGGCCCACGAGATAGGGGGGCGCGCCCAGTAGGGGGGGCGCCCTCCACCCTCGTGGCTTCCTTGATTGTTTCTTGACTTCCACTCCAAGTCCTCTGGATCACATTTGTTCCAAAAAGATCGCTCCTGAAGGTTTCATTCCGTTTGGACTCCGTTTGATATTCCTTTTCTTCGAAACACTGAAATAGGCAAAAAAACAGTGATACGGGCTAGGCCTCCGGTTAGTAGGTTAGTCCCAGAAATGATATAGAAGTGTAAAGTAAAGCCCATAAACATCCAAAACTGGTAATATAATAGCATGGAACAATAAAAAATTATAGATACGTTGGAGACGTATCAAGCATCCCCAAGCTTAATTCCTGCTCGTCCTCGAGTAGGTAAATGATAAAAACAGAATTTTTGATGTGGAATGCTACCTAGCATAACTCTCAATGTAATTTTCTTTATTGTGGCATGATTGTTGAGATCCAAATGATTCAAGATAAAAGCTTATAAAACATAAAAATAATAATACTCAAAGCATACTAACAAATAATCATGTCTTATCAAAATAGCATAGCCAAAGAAAGTGTATCCCTACAAAATCATATAGTTAGGCCATGCTTCATTTTCATTACACAAAATACTCCCATCATGCACAACCCCGATGACGAGCCGAGCAATATGTTCATACTTTTTAATGCGCTTCAGCTTTTTCAACTCTTACGCAATACATGAGCGCAAGCCATGGACATAGCACTATGGTGGTATATGGTGGTGGTTATGAGGACAAAAAGGGAGAAGATAGTCTCACATCAACTAGGCGTATCAATGGGCTATGGAGAGGCCCATCAATAGATATCAATGTGAGTGAGTAGGGATTGCCATGCAACGGATGCACTAGAGCTAAAAATATATGAAAGCTCAACAAAATAAACTAAGTGGGTGTGCATCCAACTCGCTTGCTCATGAAGACCTAGGGCATTTTGAGGAAGCCCATCATTGGAATATACAAGCCAAGTTCTATAATGAAAAATTCCCACTAGTATATGAAAGTGACAACACAAGAGACTCTCTATCATGAAGATCATAGTGCTATTTTGAAGCACAAGTGTGGAAAAGAGATAGTAGTATTGTCCCTTCTCTCTTTTTCTCTCATTTTTTATGTGGCCTTTTTTTTATTTGGTGGGATCTTTGGCCTTTTTTTAAGTCCGAAGTCTCATCCCGACTTGTGGGGGAATCATAGTCTTCATCGTCCTTTCCTCACTTGGGACAATACTCTAATAATGAAGATCATCACACTTCTATTAATTTACAACTCGAGAATTACAACTCAACACTTAGAACAAAATATGACTCTATATGAATGCCTCCGGCGGTGTACCGGGATATGCAATGAATCAAGAGTGACATGTATGAAAATATATGAAGGTGGCCTTGCCACAAATACAATGTCAACTACATGATCATGCAAAGAGCAATATGACAATGATGGAGCGTGTCATAATAACGGAATGGTGGAAAGTTGCATGGCAATATATCTCAGAATGGCTATGGAAATGCCATAATAGGTAGGTATGGTGGTGTTTTGAGGAAGGTAAATAATAGGTGCATGATACCGGTGAAAGTTGCGCGACACAATAGAGGCTAGCAAAGTGGAAGGGTGAGTGTGCGTATATCCATGGACTCACATTAGTCATAAAGAACTCATATACTTATTGCAAAAGTCTACTTAGCCCTTGAAGCAAAGTACTACTACACATGCCCCTAGAGGGATATATTGGTAGGAAAAGACCATCGCTCGTCCCCGACTATCACTCATAAGGAAGACAATCAAAAGAGCACCCCATGCAACAAATTTGTCACACAACTTTTACCATATTTGCATGCTACGGGACTTGCCAACTTCAACACAAGTATTTATCAATTTCATAATTATCCACTAGCATGACTCTAATATTACCACCTTTATATCTCAAAACAATTATCAAGCATCAAATTGATCCTAGTGTTTAATGCACTTTCTATGATAGTTTTTATTATACCCAACTTGGATGCTCACCATTCTAGGGCCAAATTTATAACCATAGCAAATACCATGCTGTTCTAAAAGACTCTCAAAATAATATAAGTGAAGCATGAGAGATCAACAATTTCTTCAAAACTAAGCCACCACCGTGCTCTAAAAGATATAAGTGAAGCACTAGAGCAAAAACTATCTAGCTCAAAAGATATAAGTGAAGCACATAGAGTATTCTAATAAATTCCAATCAAGTGGGTTTCTCCCAAAAGGTGTGTACAGCAAGGATGATTGTGGTAAACTAAAAAGCAAAGACTAATATCATACAAGACGCTCCAAGCAAAACACATATCATGTGGCGAATAAAAATATAGCTCCAAGTAAAGTTACCAATGAACAAAGACGAAAGAGGGGATGCCTTCCGGGGCATCCCCAAGCTTAGGCTTTTGGCTATTCTTGAAAATCTTGGGGTGCCATGGGCATCCCCAAGCTTAGGCTCTTGCCACTCCTTATTCCATAGTCCATCAAATCTTTACCCAAAACTCGAAAACTTCACAACACAAAACTCAACAGGAAATCTCATAAGCTCCGTTAGTGGAAGAAAGAAAAACCACCACATAAGGTACTGTAATGAACTCATTCTTTATTTATATTGGTGTTAAACCTACTGTATTTCAACTTTTCTATGGTTCATACCCTTACATACAAGCCATAGATGCATCAAAATAAGCAAACAACACTCAAAAAACAGAATCTGTCAAAAATAGAACAGTCGGTAGCAATCCGTAACTCTCGAATACTTCTGGAACTCTAGCAATCCTACCAAAATAGGAAGTACTGGGAAATTTGTCTATTGATATACATAAAAAAAACAACGCAAAAGCACGTTTCTGTGAATTACTAAAATTATTTTCATGCGCGCAAAGTTTCTGTTTTTCAACAGAATCAAATTAACTATCACCATAGGTTATCCTATAGGTTCTACTTGGCACAAACACTAATTAAAACATAAAAACACATCTAAACAGAGGGTAGATGAAAAATTTATTACTAAACAAAAACAAAAAAAACACAAAATAAAATTGGGTTGCCTCCCAACTAGCGCTATCGTTTAACGCCCATAGCTAGGCATAAAAGCGAGGATAGATCTAAGTAGTGCCATCTTTGGCACTCAAATCTTCAATAGAGCACTTATAATCCCTAGGAGTTTCTTTATTTTAGTAATTATTAAGCTCCTAGGTAAGAAATCAAGAAATTCATTTGTAGCAAACGGTTCCTTAATGATAGCAAGAAAATTGGGGTGAACACTAATTGATTTGGGATCAGCACTTTCTTTACTAGAAGATTCACCCTTATTTTTAGGAACATACATGCCCTTGGCAAATTTCGTAGGAGGAGTTGGGGTATTTTTCACAGATGAAAAGGCAGACCCTAAGTTGGTGATAATGTCCTCTAGTTTACCAATTCTTGTAGAATCTAGATCTATTCTTTCATTAACTATAGGTTCTTTTTCTTTAAAAAAATTCAAGGTAACACCAACCCTAGATCCATATTGGGTAACTTGATTGTGGACCTTTTTATCCAAATTTTCAATTAACTCAACAGTGCAACTTTATTTTCAATAACTTCAAGCCTTTGCATCACATGTTCCAAGGTTAAAACAGTTCCATTAACCAAAAGATGGGGTGGACCAAACAAATCTAACATAGCATTGTAAGCATCAAAAGTATGACTACCCAAGAAATTCCCTCCGGTAATGGTATCAAGGATATATCTATTCCAAGGGGTAATGCCCACATAAAAATTGCGAAGAAGAACGGAAGTGGATAGCTTCCTAGTAGATCTATTTTGAGCATTGCAAATTCTATGCCAAGCATCTTTCAAATTTTCTCCCTCCCTTTGTTTAAAATTGAGAACTTCATGATCGGGAGTATTGATGATAATAGGAGGACTAGCCATAGTGACGAGCACACAAAAAGTCAAGGAAAAGAGAGAGGAGATTGGGAAAGAGAGGGCGAATAAAATGGCAAGGGTGAAGTGGGGGAGAGGAAAACGAGAGGCAAATGGCAAATAATGTAAATGCGAGGGAGATGCGTTTGTGATGGGTACTTGGTACGCTTGACTTGAGTGAAGACCTCCTCGGCAATGGCGCCAGAAATCCTTCTTGCTACGTCTTGAGCTTGCGTTGGTTTTCCTTGAAGAGGGAAGGGTGATGCAGCAATAGTAGCATAAGTATTTCCCTCAGTTTATGAGAACCAAGGTATCCATCCAGTAGGAGGCTCCTCAAAAGTCCCATGCACCTACACAAACAAACAAGAACTCGCAACCAACGCGATAAAGGGGTTGTCAATCCCTTCACAGCCACTTGCGAAAGTGAGATCTGATAGAGATAATATGATAAGATAAATATATTTTTGGTATTTTATAATATAGATAGGAAAAGTAAAGATGCAAATAAAAGTAGATTGAAAGCTTATATGATAAAAGATAGACCCGGGGGCCATAGGTTTCACTAGTGGCTTCTCTCAAGATAGCATAAGTATTACGGTGGGTGAACAAATTACTTTCGAGCAATTGATAGAAAAGCGGATAATTATGAGATTATCTAGGCAAGATCATGTATATAGGCATCACGTCCGTGACAAGTAGACCGACTCCTACCTGCATCTACTACTATTACTCCACACATCGACCGCTATCCAGCATGCATCTAGAGTATTAAGTTAATAAAGAACAGTGTAACACATTAAGAAAGATGACATGATGTAGAGGGATAAACTCATGTAATATGATATAAACCCCATCTTTTTATCCTCGATGGCAACAATACAATACGTGCCTTGCTGCCCCTGCTACCACTGGGAAAGGACACCGCAAGATTGAACCCAAAGCTAAGCACTTCTCCCATTACAAGAAAGATCAATCTAGTAGGCCAAACCAAACTGATAATTCAAAGAGACTTGCAAAGATAACTTAATCACACATAAAAGAATTCAGAGGAGATTCAAATATTTCTCATAGATAAACTTGATCATAAACCCACAATTCATCAGATCTCGACAAACACACTGCAAAAAGAGTTACATCGAATAGATCTCCAAGAAGATCCAGGAGAACATGGTATTGAGATTCAAAGAGAGAGGAGAAGCCATCTGGCTAATAATTATGGACCCGAAGGTCTGTGGTAAACAATTCACAACTCATCGGAGAGGCTATGGTGTTGATATAGAAGCCCTTCAGGGTTGATTCCCCCTCCAGCAGAGCGCCGACGAAGGCTCCAAGATGGGATCTCATAGATACAGAAGGTTACGGCGGTGGAAATAGTTTTTCATGGTCTCTTCTGATGTTCTCAGGGTACGTGGGTATATATAGGAGGAAGAAGTAGGTTGGTGGATGCCCGAGGGGCCCACGAGATAGGGGGGCGCGCCTAGTAGGGGGGCACGCCCTCCACCCTCGTGGCTTCCTCGATTGTTTCTTGACTTCCACTCCAAGTCCTCTGGATCACGTTTGTTCCAAAAAGATCGCTCCCGAAGGTTTCATTCCATTTGGACTCTGTTTGACATTCCTTTTCTTCGAAACACTAAAATAGGAAGAAAAAACCAGTAATACGGGCTGGGCCTCCGGTTAGTAGGTTAGTCCCAAAAATGATATAAAAGTGTAAAGTAAAGCCCATAAACATCCAAAATGGGTAATATAATAGGATGGAACAATCAAAAAATATAGATACGTTGGAGACGTATCAAGCATCCCCAAGCTTAATTCCTTCTCGTCCTCGAGTAGGTAAATAATAAAAACAGAATTTTTGATGTGGAATGCTACCTAGCATAATTCTCAATGTAATTTTCTTTATTGTGGCCTGATTGTTCAGATCCAAATAATTCAAGATAAAAGCTTTTAAAACATAATAATAATAATAATAATAATACTCAAAGCATACTAACAAATAATCATGTCTTATCAAAATAGCATAGCCGAAGAAAGCTTATCCTTACAAAATCATATAGTTAGGCCATGCTTCATTTTCATTACACAAAATACTCCCATCATGCACAACCCCGATGACGAGCCGAGCAATTGGTTCATACTTTTTAACGCGCTTCAGCTTTTTCAACTCTTATGCAATACATGAGCGCAAGCCATGGACATAGCACTATGGTGGTATATGGTGGTGGTTGTGAGGACAAAAAGGGAGAAGATAGTCTCACATCAACTAGGCGTATCAACAGGCTATGGAGATGCCCATCAATAGATATCAATGTGAGTGAGTAGGGATTGCCACGCAATGGATGCACTAGAGCTAAAAATATATGAAAGCTCAACAAAATAAACTAAGCGGGTGTGCATCCAACTCGCTTGCTCACGAAGACCTAGGGCATTTTGAGGAAGCCCATCATTGGAATATACAAGCCAAGTTCTATAATGAAAAATTCCCACTAGTATATGAAAGTGACAACACAAGAGACTCTCTATCATGAAGATCATAGTGCTATTTTGAAGCACAAGTGTGGAAAAGAGATAGTAGTATTGTCCCTTCTCTCTTTTTCTCTCATTTTTTATGTGGCCTTTTTTTTATTTGGTGGGATCTTTGGCCTTTTGTTAAGTCCGAAGTCTCATCCCGACTTGTGGGGGAATCATAGTCTTCATCGTCCTTTCCTCACTTGGGACAATACTCTAATAAGGAAGATCATCACACTTCTATTAATTTACAACTCGAGAATTACAACTCAACACTTAGAACAAAATATGACTCTATATGAATGCCTCCGGCGGTGTACCGGGATATGCAATGAATCAAGAGTGACATGTATGAAAATATATGAAGGTGGCCTTGCCACAAATACAATGTCAACTACATGATCATGCAAAGAGCAATATGACAATGATGGAGCGTGTCATAATAACGGAATGGTGGAAAGTTGCATGGCAATATATCTCGGAATGGCTATGGAAATGCCATAATAGGTAGGTATGGTGGTGTTTTGAGGAAGGTAAATAATAGGTGCATGATACCGGTGAAAGTTGCGCGACACAATAGAGGCTAGCAAAGTGGAAGGGTGAGTGTGCGTATATCCATGGACTCACATTAGTCATAAAGAACTCATATACTTATTGCAAAAGTCTACTTAGCCCTTGAAGCAAAGTACTACTACACATGCCCCTAGAGGGATATATTGGTAGGAAAAGACCATCGCTCGTCCCCGACTATCACTCATAAGGAAGACAATCAAAAGAGCACCCCATGCAACAAATTTGTCACACAACTTTTACCATATTTGCATGCTACGGGACTTGCCAACTTCAACACAAGTATTTATCAATTTCATAATTATCCACTAGCATGACTCTAATATTACCACCTTTATATCTCAAAACAATTATCAAGCATCAAATTGATCCTAGTGTTTAATGCACTTTCTATGATAGTTTTTATTATACCCAACTTGGATGCTCACCATTCTAGGGCCAAATTTATAACCATAGCAAATACCATGCTGTTCTAAAAGAATCTCAAAATAACATAAGTGAAGCATGAGAGATCAACAATTTCTTCAAAATTAAGCCACCGCCGTGCTCTAAAAGATATAAGTGAAGCACTAGAGCAAAAACTATCTAGCTCAAAAGATATAAGTGAAGCACCTAGAGTATTCTAATAAATTCCAATCAAGTGGGTTTCTCCCAAAAGGTGTGTACAGCAAGGATGATTGTGGTAAACTAAAAAGCAAATACTAATATCATACAAGACGCTCCAAGCAAAACACATATCATGTGATGAATAATAATATAGCTCCAAGTAAAGTTACCAATGAATGAAGACGAAAGAGGGGATGCCTTCCGGGGCATCCCCAAGCTTAGGCTTTTGGCTATTCTTGAATATATTGGGGTGCCATGGGCATCCCCAAGCTTAGGCTCTTGTCACTGCTTATTCCATAGTCCATCAAATCTTTACGCAAAACTTGAAAACTTCACAACACAAAACTCAACATGAAATGCTCCGTTAGTGAAAGAAAGAAAAACCACCACATAAGGTACTGTAATGAACTCATTATTTATTTATATTGGTGTTAAACCTACTGTATTTCAACTTTTCTATGGTTCATACCCTTACATACTAGCCATAGATGCATCAAAAGAAGCAAACAACACTCAAAAAACAGAATCTGTCAAAAATAGAACAGTCGGTAGCAATCTGTAACTCTCGAATACTTCTGGGACTCTAAAAATCCTACCAAAATAGTAAGTCCGGGCCAATTTGTCTATTGATATACAGCAAAAATAATCAAGGCAAAAGCACGTTTCTGTGAGTTACTACAATTATTTTCGTGTGCGCAAAGTTTCTGTTTTTCAGCAGAATCAAATTAACTATCACCATAGCTTATCCTATAGGTTCTACTTGGCACAAACACTAATTAAAACATAAAAACACATCTAAACAGAAGGTAGATGCGAAATTTATTACTAAACTGAAATAAAAACAAAAAACACAAAATAAAATTGGGTTGCCTCCCAACTAGCGCTATCGTTTAACGCCCCTAGCTAGGCATAAAAGCGAGGATAGATCTAAGTAATGCCATCTTTGGCACTCAAATCTTAAATAGAGCACTTATAATCCCTAGGAGTTTCTTTATTTTTAGTAATGATTAAGCTCCTAGGTAAGAAATCAAGATTTTTTTTGTAGCAAACGGTTCCTTAATGATAGCAAGAAAATTGGGATGAACACTAATTGATTTGGAATCGACACTTTCTTTACTAGAAGATTCACCCTTATTTTTAGGAACATACATGACCTTGGCAAATTTGGTAGGAGGAGTTGGGGTATTTTTCACAGATGAAAAGGCAGACTCTAAGTTGGTGATAATGTCCTCTAGTTTACCAATTCTTGTAGAATCTAGATCTATTCTTTCATTAACTATAGGTTATTTTTCTTTAAAAAAATTCAAGGTAACACCAACCCTAGATCCATATTGGGTAATTTGATTGTGGACCTTTTTATCCAAATTTTCAATTAACTCAACAGTGGCAACTTATTTTCAATAATTTCAAACCTTTGCATCACATGTTCCAGGGTTAAAACAGTTCCATTAACCAAAAGAGGGGGTGGACCAAACAAATCTAATATAGCATAATAAGCATCAAAAGTATGGCTACCAAATAAATTCCCTCCGGTAATGGTATCAAGGATATATCTATTCCAAGGAGTAATGCCCACATAAAAATTGCGAAGAAGAACGGAAGTGGATAACTTCCTAGTAGATCTATTTTGAGCATTGCAAATTCTATGCCAAGCATCTTTAAAATTTTCTCCCTCCCTTTGTTTAAAATTGAGAACTTAATGATCGGGAGTATTGATGATAATAGGAGGACTAGCCATAGTGACAAGCACGCAAAAAAGGCAAGCAAAAGAGAGAGGAGATTGGGAAAGAGAGGGCGAATAAAACGGCAAGGGTGAAGTGGGGGAGAGGAAAACAAGAGGCAAATGGAAAATAATGTAAATGCAAGGGAGATGAGTTTGTGATGGGTACTTGGTATGTCTTGACTTGAGTGAAGACCTCCCCGACAACGGCGCCAGAAATCCTTCTTGCTACGTCTTGAGCTTGCGTTGGTTTTCCTTGAAGAGGAAAGGGTGATGCAGCAATAGTAGCGTAAGTATTTCCCACAGTTTTTGAGAACCAAGGTATCCATCCAGTAGGAGGCTCTTCAAAAGTCCCACGCACCTACACAAACAAACAAGAACTCGCAACCAAGGTGATAAAGGGGTTGTCAATCCCTTCACGGCTACTTGCGAAAGTGAGATCTGATAGAGATAATATGATAAGATAAATATATTTTTGGTATTTTATAATATAGATAGGAAAAGTAAAGATGCAAATAAAAGTAGATTGAAAGCTTATATGATAAAAGATAGACCTGGGGGCCATAGGTTTCACTAGTGGCTTCTCTCAAGATAGCATAAGTATTACGGTGGGTGAGCAAATTACTGTCGAGCAATTGATAGAAAGGCGAATAATTATGAGATTATCTAGGCATGATCATGTATATAGGCATCACGTCTGTGACAAGTAGACCGGCTCCTGCCTGCATCTACTACTATTACTCCACACGTCGACCGCTATCTAGCATGCATCTAGAGTATTAAGTTCATAAAGAACAGAGTAACGCATTAAGAAAGATGACATGATGTAGAGGGATAAACTCATGCAATATGATATAAACCCCATCTTTTTATCCTCGATGGCAGCAACACAATACGTGCCTTGCTGCCCCTGCTGTCACTGTGAAAGGACACCGCAAGATTGAACCCAAAGCTAAGCACTTCTCCCATTACAAGAAAGATCAATCTAGTAGGCCAAACCAAACTGATAATTCGAAGAGACTTGCAAAGATAACTTAATCACACATAAAAGAATTCAGAGGAGATTCAAATATTTCTCATAGATAAACTTGATCATAAACCCACAATTCATCTGATCTCGACAAACACACCACAAAAAGAGTCACATCGAATATATCTCCAAGAAGATCAAGGAGAACATGGTATTGAGATTCAAAGAGAGAGAAGAATCCATCTAGCTAATAACTATGGACCTGAAGGTCTGTGGTAAACTACTCACAACTCATCGGAGAGGCTATGGTGTTGATGTATAAGCCCTCTGTGGTTGATTACCCCTTCGACGGAGCGCCGACGAAGGCTCCAAGATGGGATCTCACGGATACAGAAGGTTACGGCGGTGGAAATAGTTTTTCGTGGTCTCTTCTGATGTTCTCGGGGTACGTGGGTATATATAGGAGGAAGAAGTAGGTCGGTGGACGCACGAGGGGCCCACGAGACAGGGGGCACGCCTAGTAGGGGGGGGGCGCCCTCCACCCTCGTGGCTTCCTTGATTGTTTCTTGACTTCCACTCCAAGTCCTCTGGATCACGTTTGTTCCATAAAGATCGCTCCCGAAGGTTTCATTCCGTTTGGACTCCATTTGATATTCCTTTTCTTCGAAACACTGAAATAGGCAAAAAAACGCAATACGGGCTGGGCCTCCGGTTAGTAGGTTAGTCCCAAAAGTGATATAAAAGTGTAAGGTAAAGCCCACAAACATCCTAAACGGGTAATATAATAGCATGGAACAATCAAAAATTATAGATACGTTGGAGACGTATCAGCTCCCCTTGTGTCGAATCTATAAAGTTGGGTTGAATACTCTACCCTTGAAAACTGTTGCAATCCCCTATACTTGTGGGTTATCAAGACCTTTTTGTGGCGCCGTTGCCGGTGAGCATAGCTATATTTGTTGAGTCACTTGGCATTATTATCATATTATCACTATGAAGAATCTGAAGGATGCTAAGACTATGATTTTCCCCTCAAAGACGAGGGGAGGTAAGGAACTGCCATCCAGTTCTGCTTTAGATTCACCTTCTGTTATAAGTAAACTTGCAACTCCACAACATGCTATAAATTCTGATATGTCGCAAGTATTTGATGATGCTACTTCTGCTATGAATGCTACTCATGATGATAATGCTAGTACCTTGATTGATGATAATGTGCCACTAGGTGAATTTCTTGATGAACAAATTGCTAGAGTAAGACAACATGATATTGTTGAATCTGATGATGAACTTGAAACTGAAACTACTGAAACACCTACTAGAACTAGTCCTCCTAGATATGAATTGCCAAAGGTACCGGAAGGTTATACTATGAGTGAGGAGGCAACCAGAGATATTCTTGCTTGTAAGGATAGAGATGATCTAGAGAAATTACTTTGCAAGTATAAGGAAAGATCTCTGAATGCTAAAATAAAATGTGATCCTGAGTTTGCTACTTCACCTATTGTTATTGCTGATAAGGATTATGAATTCTCTGTCGACCCAGAGTTAATCACTATAGTTGAATCTGATTCTTTCCATGGTTATGAAACTGAAACTGCTGTGGCACATCTTACTAAATCGAATGATATAGCTATCCTTTTTGCTCATGATGAGAAGATTCACTATTACTATATTCTCAAGTTATTTCTGTTCTCATTAAAGGGTGATGCTAAAGCTTGGTACAATACTCTTGCTCCTGGTTGTGTGCGTAGTCCCCAGGATATGATCTATTACTTCTTTGAAAAATATTTCCCTGCTCATAAGAAACAAACTGCCTTGCAGGAAATATTTAACTTTGTGCAAATTGAAGAAGAGAGTCTCCCACAAGCTTGTCAGAGGCTTCTCCAATTGCTTAATGATTTGCCTGATCATCCTCTTAAGAAAAATGAAATACTTGATATCTTGTATAATGGACTAACCGATGCTTTTAGGGACTTCCTAGATAGTTGTACTGGTTGTGTTTTGAGGGAACGAACTATTGAGCAAGCTGAGGAATTATTGAATAACATATTGAAAAATTATGATGATTGGACTCCTACTGAAGCACCTATTAAACCCAGTCCAAAGAAGAGGGGTATCTTATATCTCAGTCCTGAAGATATGCAGGAGGCAAAGAAATCTATGAAGGAAAAAGGTATTAAAGTCGAGGATGTTAAAAATTTACCACCTATCGAAGAAATACATGGGCTTGAAGCACCACCACCACCCAAGGTGGTAGAGGTAAAATCTTTAATGAAATTCAATGATAGTGATGATCCTCATAATAAACATCCTATTCAATGCCTTTATGAGTTTGATAATTACATTAGAAAGCAAGATCACTTCAATGCAAATGTTATGAAACAATTGAAATACAACTCTGGTATGATTGCTCGCTTGAGTGACTTGTTATTTAGAATCTCAAATGATGTTAGAGGTGTAGGAAAACATGCCTCTATGGTTCAAACTCAATTAGAACAAGTTGCTAATCTCAGAGAGAGAGTTACTTGATGAAATGAACAATAATATAAGTGACTTTGCTGTTAGAGTAGCAACAAGAGGAGGTAAAATGACTCAAGAACCACTTTATCCCGAGGGACACCCAAAGAGAATTGAACACGATTCTCAAAGGAACAAAACCACTGCACCTAGTTCTTCTAAAAAGAAAAAGAAGAAGAAAAATGGTAAGACTTTGCATGCCTCTGGTGAACCTGAAGTAGAAAAACCTCCTGATAATGATAATGAAGTTTCTATCTCTGATGCCGAAACTCAATCTGGTAATGAACACTCACCTTCTGATAATGAAAAAGATAATGATGAGGTTCATGAAAACACTTAACCTAATGGTAAAGAACCACATAATGATGTTGAGATAGAACCAGCTGTTGATCTTGATAACCCACAACCTAAGAATAAAAGATATGGCAAAAGAGACTTTGTTGCTAGAAAACATGGAAAGGAAAGAGAACCATGGGTTCAAAAGCCTATGCCCTTTCCACCTAAAGTCAACTAAAAAGAAAGACGATGAAGAATTTGAACGCTTTGCTGAAATGATTAGGCCAGTCTTTTTGCGTACCCGCTTTCCTGATATCTTGAAAATGCCTCCTTATGCAAAGTACATGAAAGACATCATCACTAATAAGAGAAAAATAACGGAAGCTGAAATCTCCACTATGCTTGCTAATTACACTTTCAAAGATGGAGTACCTAAAAAACTTGGAGATCCGGGAATACCAACTATACCTTGCTCCATTAAAAGAAATTATGTGAAAACTGCTTTATGTGATTTGGGTGCTGGTGTTAGTGTTATGCCTTTCTCTTTATATAAAAGACTTGATTTGAATAAACTCACACCTACTGAAATATCATTGCAAATGGCTGACAAATCAACTGCCATACCTATCGGTATTTGTGAGGATGTGCCCGTTGTTGTTGCTAATGTTACTATTTTGGCTGACTTTGTTATACTTGAGATGCCCGAGGATGAAAACATGTCGATTATCCTCGGTAGACCCTTATTGAATACCACAGGGGCAGTTATTGATTGCAATAAAAGCAAGGTCACTTTTCATATCAATTGTAATGAGCATACGGTGCACTTTCCAAAGAAACAATTCCAAGTGAATGGTATCAATGTTATTGAAAAATCTCCGACAATCACTATTGGAAGTTTTCAACTACCTCTACCTACTGTCAAAAAGAAATATGAAATGCTTATTGTTGGGGACATTCATATCCCCATTGAGGTAACTTAGTGAATTACAAAAGTTCTTCGGTTTCATGCTAATAAAAAGTGGTTGTTAACAAGACTTGATCAACCTTATTAATGGATCATTTTTGAGAGGTATGAAGTTGATGAATTTAGTAAGCACTATCTTCTGTCCCTACCTTTTGTTTTCTATTTTTATTAGTTAAATAAAATAAAATGCCATGCTTTGTCTGTTTTCTACTTTTTTCTGTGCAATAAAAAAATGACCCAAAAATAAAAGTTCTCAGAATGCTCTCAAAATCTGACACGATTATTTTTCTGAATATTTATGAATTTCTGGTGCAAATAATACCCGAGGGAGGTACACCAGGTGGGCACAACCCACCTGGGCGCGCCAGCACCCCCAGGCGCTCCCTGGTGGGTGCTGCCCACCTAGTGGGCCCCCTCACTTACTTCTTCCTCCCACACCACTCCATTCACCCAGAAAAAATCACCAACAGACTCTCTCTCGTGTTCTTGCTCCCGAGACCGTGGATTTCGATCTCTTTGCTCGAAGCTCCGTTTCCGAAACTGTTTTGGGGATTTGTTGCTTGGCATGTGACTCCTCCATGTGTCAAATTGGTTTTTGTTTTAGTGGTTTATATTTAGAATAATTACCTACTCTTGGTGCTGCTATAGATGAGCTTGCATGTTGAATTCTTAGAGTTCTAAGTAGTTTGAATGCTTACTATGGCCTTTATACATCCCTATGAGTAATTACTATCAATTTTGTGAAGTTTTGTTGAGAAAAATTTTGTGGACTAAAAATTTCAGAATTTTGTTCATAGAAAAAAGATGAATATCTTCAAGAAGTTTGCTTCTAAGAAGAACTCCAAGGGGGTTATTGGGAAGTCCTCTGACAATGATCTTCATACCCCGAGGTTGGCGGAACTACGACCGTGTGAGTGGCTGGACAATGATTTCATGGAAGAGGCCGGAATCCTCCAAGAGTTCAACCAATATGCTGGTAATGCCGGCCTCACCGACTTCATCGTAGCTGAATGCGAACAGTATCATCTCCTCACAAATTCCTTTGTGCAAAAATTTCATTTTCATTCTAGAAATAATCCCCCTGAGGTGTCTTTTAATTTATATGCTGAAAACCGCCAGATCCCACTGATACGTCTCCAATGTATCTATAATTATTGATTGCTCCATGCTACTTTATCTACTGTTTTGGACTATATTGGGCTTTATTTTCCACTTTTATATTACTTTTGGGACTAACCTATTAACCGGAGACCCAGCCCAGAATTGCTGTTTTTTTGCCTTTTTCAGTATTTCGAAGAAACAAAATATCAAACGAAGTCCAAATGGAATGAAACCTTCGGGGTCGTGATTTTCCAACCGAACATGATCCAGGAGACTTGGACCCTACTCCAAGAAGCTTCCGAGGAGGTCACGAGGGTGGAGGGCGCCCCCCTGGGCGCGCCCCCCTACCTCGTGGGCCCCTCGGAGCTCCACCGACGTACTCCTTCCTCCTATATATACCTACGTACCCCCGAACAATCAGAAAAGGAGCCAAAAACCTAATTCCACCGCCGCAACCTTCTGTATCCACGCGATCCCAACTTGGGGCCTGTTCCGGAGCTCTGCCGCAGGGGGCATCCACCACGGAGGACTTCTACATCATCACCATAGCCCCTCCAATGAAGTGTGAGTAGTTTACTTCAGACCTTTGGGTCCATAGCTAGTAGCTAGATGGCTTCTTCTCTCTTTTTGGATCTCAATACAATGTTCTCCCCCTCTCTTGTTGAGATCTATTCGATGTAATCTTCTTTTTGCGGTGTGTTTGTTGAGACCGATGAATTGTGGGTTTATGATCCAGTATTATCTATGGAAAATATTTGATTCTTCTCTGAATTCTTTTATGTATGATTGAGTTATCTTTGCAAGTCTCTTCGAATTATCTTTTTGGTTTGGCCAACTATATTGGTAGTTCTTGCAATGGGAGAAGTGCTTAGCTTTGGGTTCAATCTTGCGGTGTCCTTACTCAGAGAAAAAGAGTTGCAAGGCACGTATTGTATTGTTGCCATCGAGGATAACAAGATAGTTTTTTTTATCATATTGCATGAATTTATCCCTCTACATCATGTCATCTTGCTTACGGTGTTACTCTGTTTTTACTTAGTACTCTAGATGCATGTTGGATAGCGGTCGATGAGTGGAGTAATAGTAGTAGATGCCGAATCGTTTCGATCTACTTGTTTTGGACGTGATGCCTATATACATGATCATTGCCTAGATATACTCATAACTATGCTCAATTCTGTCAATTGCTCAACAGTAATTTGTTCACCCACCGTAGAATACTTATGCTCTTGAGAGAAGCCACTAGTGAAACCTATGGCCCCCGGGTCTATTCTCATCATATCAATCTATATCACTTTATTTACTTGCTTTATTTTTACTTTGCTTTTATTTTTACTTTGCATATATCTATCAAAAATACCAAAAATATTATCTCTATCAGATCTCACTCTCGTAAGTGACCGTGAAGGGATTGACAACCCCTAAGCGTTGGTTGCGAGTTGCTATCTTTTTGTGTAGGTACGAGGGACTTGTGTGTGGTCTCCTACTGGATTGATACCTTGGTTCTCAAAAACTGAGGGAAATACTTACGCTACTTTACTACATCATCCTCTCTTCTTCGGGGAAATCCAACGCAGTGCTCAAGAGGTAGCAAGAAGAATTTCTGGCACCGTTGCCGGGGAGGCTCATGCAAGCAAGTTAACTATACCAAGTACCCATCGCAATCCCTATCTCTCGCATTACATTATTTGCCATTTGCCTCTCATTTTCCTCTCCCCCACTTCACCCTTGCCGTTTTATTCGCCATCTCTTTCCCAATCTCCTCCTCCTTTCCCTTTTGTTTGCTTTCTTCCGCCTTGTTTTTTTTCTGCCGCTATGTATGAAATTGGGGAGATTATCATCGATATGGACAACAATGATAATACAGAAAATCCCGAGGCTCCGGCCGATGAACCTCCTATCTTGCATACCAAAAAGTTTCGAATTGGTAGTGGTAACATCATTGGCAAAGGCGTTATTCAAGATTTCTTTACTTGTGCCGGTGCTTTACCTTCCATGGGCTGTTCTATTCTTCATAGAACTAGTAGCCTTGAGGATGCTATAGCTATGCTTGTGGTTGAACTTGAAAGACAATTTATGCATATGCACCCTTGCATACAGAAAATTTTCTTAGAATTCTCTAATATTGAGCACTCTTCTATTAAGCGCGCTGTTACTATCTTTTTGGCTCATGAATTTAGATTTATCATAAGAGAAGCCAAAGAAATCTTTTCGCACTATAGGGTGGACGCCGGTCGTCCACCCATAGAAGCAATCCTCTATGATCAAGAGGAAATTAGACGTTTTCAATCTTCGGACTATGTCGCTTTCAATGAAAACCTTAGAAAAAAGGTCCCTATCAATGTCTTAGTTGATTGCATTAACGGGCTTAATAATGATTTTTCCCTTAGAAATAATGAGCTAGGATACTCTCTCGAATATAAGCTCACAAGATTTTGCCAAAAGAACGCTTTCAGTGATGAAATAGTTGTTCACTATGAAGGGCCAAGGGAGGAACCCGTTCCTCCCGTGATTGATCTTGGGGATTTTTGTCCCGCTAAATTTAGCCCTTTTGATTATTTTTGCTTCCCTCAAAGAAAACTTGCTGCCGAACGTAGGGAATATGAGATGAGCTTTCAAGACCTATCTTATTATTACGGCACGACCTAGATCTATCCTTGCTTTTATGCCTAGCTAACGGCGTTAAACGATAGCGCTTGTTGGGAGGCAACCCAATTTTATTTTGTGTTTTGTGTTTTTGCTTCTGTTTAGTAATAAATAATCCATCTACCTTCTGTTTGGATGTGGTTTTATGTTTTAATTAGTGTTTGTGCCAAGTTGGACCTATAGGATAACCTACGATGATAGTTGATTTGATTCTGCTGAAAAACAGAAACTTTGTGCGTACGAATTTAGTTATGATAAATCACAGGAACGTGCTTTTGCATCAATTCTTTTTTCTTCTGATCAATATACAAATTGTACAGGACTTCCTATTTTTGTAGAATTTTTAGAGTTCCAGAAGTTTGTGTTAGTTACAGATTGCTACAAACTGTTCTGTTTTTGACAGATTCTGTTTTTCGTGTGTTGTTTGCTTATTTCAATGCATCTATGGCTAGTAATTCAGTCTATGAACCATAAGGAAGTTGAAATACAGTAGGTTTAACACCAATATAAATAAAGAATGAGTTCATTACAGTACCTTGAAATAGTCTTTTGTTTTCTTTCTCTAACGGAGCTCACGAGATTTCTGTTGAGTTTTGTGTTGTGAAGTTTTCAAGTTTTGGGTGAATTCTTTTGATGGATTATGGAACAAGGAGTGGCAAGAGACTAAGCTTGGGGATGCCGATGGCACCCCCAAGATAATCAAAGGACACCAAAAAGTCAAAGCTTGGGGATGCCCCGGAAGGCATCCCCTCTTTCGTCCACTTCCATCGGTAATTTACTTGGAGCTATATTTTTATTCACCAACATGATATGTGTTTTTCTTGGAGCGTCTTGTATTATTTGTGTCTTTGCTAGTTAGTCTACCACAATAATCCTTGCTGTACACATCTTTTGAGAGAGCCATACATGAATTGGAATTTGTTAGAATACTCTATGTGCTTCACTTATATCTTTTGAGCTTGATAGTTTTGCTCATAGTGCTTCACTTATATCTTTTGAGCGTGATAATTTTTGCTCTAGTAATTCACTTAGATCTTTTAGACCACAGTGGTGGATTTGTTTTAAAGAAACTATTGATATCTCATGCTTCACTTAGATTATTTTGAGAGTCGTTAATAGCATGGTGATTTGCATAATGTTAATATACTTGGTATTCAAGATATGTGAAACTTTCTTTTGAGTGCGTTGAATACTAAGATAAGTTTGATGCTTGATAATTGTTTTGAGATATGAATATGGTGATATTAGAGTCATGCTAGTTAAGTAGTTGTGAATTCAAAGAATACTTGTGTTGAAGTTTGTGATTCCCGTAGCATGCACGTATGGTGAACCGTTATGTGATGAACTCGGAGCATGATTTATTTATTGATTGCCTTCCTTATGAGTGGCGGTCGGGGACGAGCGATGGTATTTTCCTACCGATCTATCACCCTAGGAGCATGCACGTAATACTTTGCTTTGATAACTTCTAGATTTTTGTAATAAGTATATGAGTTCTTTATGACTAATGTTGAGTCCATGGATTATACGCACTTTTTCCCATCCTTCCACCTTTGCTAGCCTCTCTAATACCACGCACTTTTCGCCGGTATCATACACCCACCATATACCTTCCTCAAAACAGCCACCATACCTACCTATTATGACATTTCCATAGCCATTCCGAGATATATTGCCATGCAACCTTCCACCGTTCCGTTTATTATGACACGCTCCATCATTGTCATATTGCTAGCATGATCATGTAGTTGACATTGTGGAAGTGCTAGTTATCGACTAGAGGGGGGGGGGGTGAATATGCGATTTTTAGGAAAGTCTTCAAAACATGGAAGTTTCGAAGACAAACGATAGAAACAACCTAATTGATATGCAGCGGAAGATAAACTACAACAAGCAAGCCATAATCAAGTATGCAATAGCATTAACGTTTGAAGATTAATAGCAGCTAGGTAGTAGGATCAGGATGGAAGATAGTATGAAGCCAATCAATAATAGTAGTCAAGCAATGAAGTCAATCGGATAAAGCAATAAGCAATGACTTCACGAAGACAAACTCAAAGTAAAGGAGGGAAGAGATAGAACCAGTTGCTTGTTGAGGACACAAGATTTGTTGGACCAGTTCCAGTTGCTGTGACAACTGTACGTCTGGTTAGGGAGGCTGAGATTTAACTCAGAAGACCGTGTCTTCACCTTATTCCCCTTGAGCTAAGGTCACTTAGTCCTCGCCCAATCACTCTGGTAAGTCTTCAAGGGAGACTTCCAAACCTTCACAGACTTTGTTCACTCGGCAATCCACAATGACTCTTGGATGCTCAGAACGCGACGCCTAACCGGCTGGAGGATACACAGTCCTCAAGTGTAATAAGCCTTCAGGTCACACAGACAGAAAGACTTCAGTGATGCCTAACACTCTTTGGCTCTGGGTGTTTGGGCTTTGTCCTCGCAAGGATTTCTCTCTCTCAAATGCTTCGAGGTGGGTTGCTCTCAAACGACAAAAGCCGTATACAAACTCTGAGCAGCCACCAATTTATGGTGTAGGGGGTGGGCTATTTATAGCCACTAGGCAACCCGACCTGATTTGTCCGAAATGACCCTGGGTCACTAAGGAACTGACACGTGTTCCAACGGTCAGATTTCAAACACACACGGCAACTTTACTTGGGCTACAAGCAAAGCTGACTCATCCAACTCTGGATAAGATTTGCTCTCATTGTCTTCGCTCGAAGACATAGGATTTGGGTTGAGCATCACTTCAGTCACTCTGACTTAGTTCACTTGGACCCCACTTAACAGTACGGTGGTTCCTATGACTCAACAAAGAAGAAAGGAAACGACGAAACCACACAGTCTTCGCGCTCCATTGTCTTCACGTAATGTCTTCTCATGTCATAGTCTTCAATATGAATATCTTCTCATACCACCATTGTCTTCAATGTCTTCATACATTTTTAGGGGTCATCTCCGGTAGGTAAACCGAATCAATGAGGGACACTACCTGCGTTATCCTGCAATTCTCACAAACGCATTAGTCCCTCAACCAACTTTGTCGTCAATACTCCAAAACCAACTAGGGGTGGCACTAGATGCACTTACAATCTCCCCCTTT
The DNA here is from genome assembly GCF_018294505.1 of Triticum aestivum. Lineage (NCBI taxonomy): Eukaryota > Viridiplantae > Streptophyta > Magnoliopsida > Poales > Poaceae > Triticum > Triticum aestivum. The sequence goes on from NC_057801.1 coordinate 415,659,432, forward strand.
TTGGTGATTGATGACAAACTGGTTGAAGTTTTCAACGGGGATAAAGTATGTGAAATTGTAAGGATAGGAATTGTCTTCATAAGTAGCAAGGGCTCCCCCTGAAGATGTGCATATTAATAATTTGCTTTTGGATTGCAAATGCACATGGAAGGTTGTACTTATGGAGATCCACTTCAACTTATGAAGATAATTCATCATGCATGAAATGATATAACAAGTAGAATGACATGCATAATGAAAAATGGACGTCTGCAGGATGATCTAAGTGCGGAAGTTATCATCGCATCAGAGTAAAGCAAACACGTAGCAGAAGTAGCAGACAACCATCAAGTTTAGGTGTTACAACTCAAAGAACCAAATGTATCAAAATGCAAGAGTTGTAAGCACGCAGCAAAATATAATGCAACCGCCCATATGAACCTGCTTGAAGACTATCAGCTCATATGCTTCTCCCCCTTTTGTCAGTAATGACCAAAAAGGTTGGAAGATATAGAGCATCTACTCGTCTTCTTGATGAGTAGGTGAAGCAGCAGGGTTGTTGTCGTTGGGTGGCGGTGCAGAGGAACTTGGTGCAGTGTCGATGCGCGCAGTAGTTGGAGGTGGTGAAGTAGCGTCATCTTCATCATCGATCACTCTGGCATTAACTGTTGCCGCGGAGGAGGAATATCCAGAGTCTTCAAGAGATGGAGTTCTTCGTAAGACACCATTCCGTGGAGGAGTGGAGTCAAACTGAAATCTTTCATTGAAGCCATCGTCTTGAAAATCTGCTTCAGCACTAAGCAGGGTCAAACTCTTCCATGATCGCCGGCAAGTTTCATGAGCAACAAAGGCATTCTTGGTGGCAAGGTTGCGAATGCGATTGACATCCACCAAGATGCTTTGCATCTGTCTCTTGAGCCAGAAATGATGCTTATCCTATTTCTGATGAAGGGCCACAAGAAGTTCTCGGTCATTGAGAACGCGAGAACGCTTGCGAGGCCTTTGGGCAATGGTGCTTTCAGTGGCTTCAGTGGGCGCTCTGTGAGGCAGATGAGTGTTACCAGCAAATGGATAGATTCGTGTTGCTGCTTGAACACCTTCAATGGGTTGAGTGAAGCTTTGGTGCTCGGCATTCTGAAGACAAAGAGGCTTCTTGGCAGGGTCAGGATATATAGCTTCAACTGACATATCAACCTCAGGTAGAAAAATCACATGATTGCGAGCAGAAGGTTGATAGTTGACAGTAGAGTGTCGCTTTATGAGGCGCATGACCCATGGAGCATAAAACTTCAGACCAAAGAGATCAGAGCCAGAGGCAGCCAGTTGTCTGATGAAGAATCTTGTGCATTGAAGCTGATGCCATTGTAAATGTAGAAGACCAAAGTCTTCATAGCTCCTTCAAGCTTTGCCGCTAATGAATGTCCTTTGATAGGCCATAGAGTCCGCCTGATGATGTGATATATGGTGCGTGGCAGATACTCAAGGTCTTCAACAAAGAACTCTGTTGGATATTCAGCATCACGGGGCAAAGGCTTCATCATGCTCAGCATCTGACTCATATTGGGTTTAGGCCTATGAAAGATGCTTTCCAGGGCATTGCGATGATGTTGACAGCCAGGTTCATAGAGTTCTCCGAGAGTGGACAGGCCTATAAGCTCGATGATATCCATAGCTTTGGCTTCATGATGAACATTTCCGGTCATCCACTCGAGAACCCAAGTCTTTGTATCTCTGTTGTAGCCTCGAATGTGCAGTGTAGCATAGAATTGAAGCAATAGTTCTTCATTCCAGTGTTCTTTATCTGTGACAAAACTGAGCAGCCCAGCATCACGAAAGCAGTCAAGTGCTTCTTCTAAGCAGGGGAGTCCAGTAATGGCTTCAGTGTCGAGGCGCATATGAGGAAAGATGCGCCCTTGATCATACAGAACACAGGAGTAATAGCTACGCTGCTGATGGCTCCAGAACCGATCTGATGCAATTCTTGGCTTCGTGTAGGGGTTCTTCGAGCTGTCAAATAATGTGTTGTGGCTCTTGAAGCCATTAGCATTGAAGGACCCTGGTGAGTTTGTAGTACCTGGAAACCGTGGCAGTCTTGGCTTGGGCTTCTGGATTTGAGGCCTATGCTCAACATGATAGTCAAATTGAGGACCAGAGACATTTGGCGGAGGAACCAGAACGGGCCATCTGACTGTTGTTAGCTCTCCTTGGTTATATGCTTGCTCAATTGTGTAGGGCCTTGGGGCTGGAACAGGAGCAGTGACAGCGGCTGAGGCTTCAGGTTGTATAACAGGTGCTTCTGGAGCAGTTGCCTCACCAGCTTCAGGTACAGTGGCCGCATTAGCTTCAGGCACACTGGTTGGTGCAAGCTCCACATTAGCTTCAGCCAAGATAGTGTCATTGGCTTCATTGTCATTGGTGGTGGCAGCTTCAACATTTTCAACCTCCATTTGAGGAGCTGGAGGGTCAGACACAGACACGTTCAAATCATGAACTTCTTCTTCTTGAATGGGGGGAGTAGAGACACGTTCTTCTTGACGCTCTTCATCGGCTGATGCAGCCGGATTGTCTTCAACAGCATGTGCTTCAGACTCGGAGACATTCATAGTTGGAGCAGGTTCAGAAAGTACTTGCCGCGCAACAGGTGAACGTTGCACTTCTCCTTCTGGAACGCTCGACAGAGGGACTTCAGGCCTTTGTCCTCTTCGAAGCCTGTGAAGAGCTGGCTTCACTTTAGGAGATGGAGTTGGCTGAGCCTGAAAGTCTTCATCCTCTTCTTGCACGTTGGGGGTAGCTTGTTGTTGTTGTAGGGGAGTACTGGGGGAGTCTTGTTCTTGTGGGCGATCAACCCATGAATCATCCTGTGCAATTGGCGTCAGAGGACGACCAATGCTGATGAGTTCGTTGTTCGTACGAACAGGCGATGATACCACATTGTATTCGAGCTGAGGAAGAACTTCATCATCTTCAACATTGTCATGATGACCAATGTCTTCAGCAGCGGTGGGTTCAGCTGCTGGAATATCTTCAGCTTCAGGAGCCTCTGTGGAAGCAGGCTCATGCACAGTCATGTGAAGTTCTTGGGATGCAGATGCAGGATGAATCACTGAGATGGGTTCAACAAAAAGGGGCTCTGTGGGAGCAGCCCGATTCTTCTTGGTCTTGCGCTTCTTCTTGGAGGGAGCGGCATCAGAGGCTTCGGTATTCTTCCTCTTTCTGGCTTCTGCCTCTGCAACCCTCGTCTTCTTCTGTTCTGAAGCGGTTGTGGTGACCTTTGGCTTCGAGCTAGTCATGCTAATTGGGAAGATAATACGTGGAGCTTCTTGGCTTGAAGGCGCATGCTGATCAGCAGGAAACTTCTTCTTTTTCTTTGTAGCCATTCTGGGGTCAATGCCAGGATGGCCAAGTGACTTGCGCTTCTCAGCCTCATTGTAGGAAAGCACACACTTATCAGCCAAACTCTTCATGCGCTCACGAGAGCCTTGAGCTTCTTGGCGCTTCTTCTGAAAAGCTTCTTTAAGCTCATGCAACATGACCTTGAAGTTTCTGACGTCTTGAACACTTAGCTTGGCCACATGCTTCTTGAATTGAGCCTTCTCATAATCAATCTTGTGCTTGAGCTCAACGATTCTCTGAGCGAGAGCCAGCTCAGAAGCAATGGCGCCATTGAAAGAGACGCTGAGGCCAATTGGAAGCTGTAAATCTTCAAAGCTGACATTTGGGGTGTCGAACCACTCATGAATGAAATTGTGGATGATGGCCACATCAAAGAGAGGCAAATTGCTGAAGATTTCTGCTTCTTCCTTGCTCTTTATCAGCTGCTCAAGAGCATCATCCGCAAGATCTTCATCACTTGATAGATCAATGGGTTCTTCACGCAGAATAGCAGCAGGAGTCAGAGCTTGATCAGCACGCCTGACAAGTTGCTTTTTCTTCTCCGTCCTCTTGGAGATACAGGATTGATCTTCAAACTGCACACTGTCTTCAGGAGGTGCAGTGGCCAATGGCTTCACACGAGAAGCTTTTGGTGGTACGGGTTTAGAAGCCTTTAGCTTCTTTTGCTTCTGTGGTTTTGAAGGAGGAGCTGGGGCTTCATCAGAATCAGCCTCATTGTCAGAGTGATCCACTTTGGCACCTTGTACCAAGATGTAGGAGATGAGGCCATCAAGGTTTGCAAAGGGGCCAATTCTATTTTCTTCATCTTCACGAGTGCCATCCTCACGGGGAGCAGAGGGACCAGGATTGAAGTCCAACCCCCATGACTTCTTGTTTTCCTTTGCCGAAGCCACAACAAACTGGAAGTTGCGCTTGAAGAGATTGTCGGCGCGACACCAGAGTAATGATGATGGGTCGGCTTCTTCAGGCTGTGGTCCATGGACCATGCAAGGATAGAATTCTTGCGCAATGGCTTCAGCTCTGTTCTTGGGTTGAAGGACTCGATAGAGAATATCGCCCCAAGGACTCTTGATAGCATTTTTCTCTGCATATTCCTTGGTGACAAACTTGTACTTGAACCATTCTTCAGCCCAATAGCGTCGAATCCATTGGATTCGTGTCTTGCGCTGATGATAAGTCTCTTCAGGGTCTGTCTTGTACAGTTCTGCTAGGTCATCAGGCAGACCTTTGTATGTTCCTCCTCTGCGCTGTCTGCCACCCTTCCTTGCTGATTTTTCTGCAGCCATGAACTTCAAGCTGAATGGCTTCAATATGTTCAGAGGCTTCAGAGATTTACGCTTGCTGGTCAAGCAGGAACTGGCTTCAGGAGAATTGATATGATGCTGTAAGTATTCTGCAAACGAATGCAGACTATGAGAACCAAGGGATTCTCCCACGGACATGTACCTGTGATAGCATTAGAGATGCGAGGGAAGGGGAAGAGGTCATATGCATTCTCAGAAGATTTTGAAGATAAATCAGTTTGAAGACATTGACCTCCTGATGCGAAGACATTCACTTATATGTGGTGAGTTGGTTCCAGATTTGTACCAATCCGTGAATAAGTACAACTGAGAAATCAAACTAGATAGGAAATCTAAGTGAATAGACTAGCATTATGAGATGCAGATAGAACAGATCTAACATTTAGTAGGCAGAAACCACTTTCGGTAAGTAGGATGAATCTATGAAGATCAAAAAGGTGGTAAAAATAGAGTTATAATTACCGCACGAAGAACTGCTAGATGGGAAGAATGAGAGTCCGAGCAGTTCAACCCATCGTGCCCTAACTTGGCGACGGAGGACACCTACGGCGATGGCGGAGAGAAAGATGTCCGCGGCCGGTGTGAGGACGGCGTCAGAGAAGTTGCGGCAGCTAAGCGCTTCGTCGCCAGCGTCGTCGAGAGCTAGCGGTGGCGCTAGGGTTTTGACGGAGGTGGAGAGGTGGAAGAAGGATTTCTTTACCGCAGGGGACACATATTTATAAGTAGGTGTGCAGCACAGCGCAATTACGCAGGTGCCCCTGTCTGTTCACATTCGTGGGGTACGTGGCAAGCATGCAACATATTTAGAATTGTCCCACGTTCCCACGCCCGCCAAGTATGTCGGATGTTCGTTCCGGCTTCTCCAGATATCGACAATTAAGATGATTCATTAAAATAGAACTTGATGTTTGTCTCTGTGTCTTCTGCTGACAAGGATGCAGAGAAGACATTCGATAGTTTCAATAGAATGCATATGATTTGGACAAATAGAGTTTGAGATAGTAAGCAGTGAGAGATTAGGGTCCGATCACATTCACTTAGTTCAAAAGATTCAACAGTGAAGACATAGCTATAAGTGAATGCTGTAGAGGACAGAACGCTAGTATATATATATATATATATATATATATATATATATATATATGCAATCAAATCACTATAGCACAGAAAAATCACGAAGATAAATTGAAACTGAAGACAAACCAAATGCGAAATCTTTGCAAAATAACGCCATGAGTGAAACACTTCAAACAGAGAAATTTGGTGGTGGCGTTACCCACCGTATAGGAAGTATTAGACCCAGACACGGCGCACAATTATCGTGGCGCTCCGAAGTCAAATTCCATGTTAATGTATTCACACTCAGAGTGTAAATCTTCATTGATTGAAGATATACATTACTTTGTGTGTTGCACATCTAAGTCATCAACATGCATAAGTGTTAGGATGTGTGCCTGATCACAGGACATTCGAGGATTCCAAGATATTTAGCTCACACCGTAACTTGCAAAACCTTTTCTCGTCCAAGGGCTTTGTGAAGATATCTGCCAGTTGCTCTTCAGTGTTGACATGCATGATATCTATATCTTTCTTCATAACATGATCTCTGAGAAAGTGATGACGTATTTCAATGTGCTTTGTCTTCGAATGCTGGACTGGATTGTTGGCAATCTTGATGGCACTTTCGTTGTCGCAGAAGAGAGGGACTTGCTTCAGATCGATGCCATAGTCCTTGAGAGTTTGCTTCATCCACAGAAGCTGAGCACAACAAGATCCAACAGCAATGTATTTAGATTCAGCAGTTGAGAGTGACACACAGTTCTGCTTCTTTGAAGACCAACAGACAAGTGATCGACCGAGAAAATGACATGTGCCTTATGTAGACTTGCGATCCACTTTGTCACCAGCATAATCATCATCCGAGAATCCAACCAGATCAAATCTTGAGCCCTTTGGATACCATAATCCTAGTGTTGGGGTGTAAGCCAAATATCAAAGAATTCGCTTCACAGCTAAGTGATGCGATTCCTTTGGTGCCGCTTGGAATCGAGCACACATGCAAACACTAAGCATAATATCTGGCCTATATGCACATAAATAAAGCAAAGAACCAATCATGGAGTGGTATACCTTTTGATCGAACTCTTTACCATTGTCGTCAGGACCAAGATGGTGCTTGGCTATCATTGGCGTCGTGTAGCCTTTGCAGTCTTCCATTCCAAACTTCTTCAGACAATCTTTGAGGTATTTTTCTTGAGATATGAAGATGCCATTTCGTTGCTGACGAATTTGAAGACCAAGGAAGAACTTCAGCTCACCCATCATGGACATCTGATATTGCTCTAGCATCATGTACCCAAACTCATCACTATACTTCTGGTTGGTGCAGCCGAAGATTATGTCATCCACATATATTTGGCACACAAATAGTTCACCATCATATGTCTTCGTGAAGAGTGTGGGATCGAGAGATCCAGGTTTGAAGCCTTTGCTCTTCAGGAAGTCTTTGATTGTATCATACCAGGCACGAGGAGCTTGTTTGAGGCCATACAGTGCTTTGTTCAGTTTGTACACCATATCAGGATGTTTTGGATCTTCAAAGCCAGGTGGTTGTGCAACATATACTTCTTCTTCAATCTTGCCATTTAGAAATGCACTCTTTACATCCATTTGATATAGCAAGATGTTGTGATGATTAGCATAGGCTAGCAGTATGCGAATAGCTTCAAGCCTAGCAACAGGAGCAAATGTTTCATCGAAGTCAATTCCTTCAACTTGAGTATATCCTTGAGCCACAAGACGAGCTTTGTTTTTGACAACTTGACCATGCTCATCTTGCTTGTTTCGATATATCCACTTTGTTCCAATAATGTTATGCTTGCGAGGGTCAGGTCGCTTGACAAGTTCCCAAACATTATTCAGCTTGAACTGTTGAAGTTCTTCTTGCATGGCTTGAATCCATTCAGGTTCCAGAAAAGCTTCAGCAACTTTCTTGGGTTCTGATATTGACACAAATGAAAAATGCCCACAGAAATTTGCTAGCTGTGTTGCTCTTGAGCGAGTGAGCGGACCAGGTGCATTGATGCTGTCAATAATCTTCTCTATTTGAACTTCATTTGCAACACGAGGATGAACAGGACGAAGATTCTGCTCTGGCTGATCATTGTCATCATTGGGAGAATTGTCTTTGGTCTAAGCATTGTCTTCAGGTTGATTTGGTGCAGAGATGATAAGTTCCTCTTCAGGCTATGCTTCAGAGGGCATGATCTCACCAGTTCCCATCAACTTGATAGATTCACAGGAAGGAGCTTCATCAAGTGTACTTGGCAGAATTTCTCTTTGTGAACCATTGGTTTCATCAAATCGCACATCCACTGTTTCAACAATTTTGTAGTGGAAGAGGTTGAAGACTCTGTAAGAGTGCGAATCCTTTCCATAGCCAAGCATGAAGCCTTCGTGAGCTTTGGGTTCAAATTTTGACTTGTGATGGGGATCCTTGATCCAACATCTAGCACCAAAGACTCTAAAGTAGCTGACATTTGGCTTCTTTCTAGTGAGGAGCTCATAGGATGTTTTGCCCAGAAGCTTATGGATGTAGACACGGTTGATGATGTGACAAGCTGTATCAATGGCTTCAGGCCAGAACTTTCTTGGCGTCTTGTACTCGTCAAGCATTGTTCGAGCCATCTCGATGAGGGTTCTGTTCTTGCGCTCTACAATGCCATTTTGCTGAGGTGTGTATGGAGCAGAAAATTCATGAGTGATTCCCATTGTATCCAGATAAGGATCAAGCCTGGTGTTCTTGAATTCAGTGCCTTTATCACTTCTGATATGCTTGATCTTGACACCATAGTTGTTCATTGCTCGATTGGCGAATCGTCTGAAGACATCTTGTACTTCAGTCTTGTAGAGAATTATGGGCACCCATGTGTATCTTGAGTAGTCATCAACAATGACGAAGCCATAGAGACACGCCGTTGTTGTGAGGGTGGAGTAGTGGGTAGGTCCAAATAAGTCCATGTGAAGCAACTCGAAGGGTTGAGATGTTGTAATGATTGTCTTTGAGGGATGCTTGGCCCTTGTCATCTTTCCAACTTCGCAGGCACCACATAGATGATCTTTCTTGAACTTGACACCTTCGATGCCTATGACATGCTTATTTTTGACGAGAGTATGCAAGTTCCTCATGCCAGCGTGCCCCAGCCTTCGATGCCAGAGCCAACATTCTGAAGCTTTAGCAAGAAGACATACGGCAAGTTTTGGACCTGTTGAGAAATCTACCATGTATAGATCACCTTTCCTATACCCTTCAAAGACTAGAGATTTGTCAGATTCCATTAGTACAAGGCAACGATATTTTCCAAATATCACAATCATGTTTAAGTCACAAAGCATTGAGACAGACATTAAGTTGAATCCAAGCGATTCAACAAGCATCACTTTATCCATGTGTTGATCCCTTGAGATTGCAACTCTACCTAGACCCAATACTCTGCCTTTACCAATGTCAGCAAATGTGATTTTACTCTTGTCGGATGGACGTAAGGTTGAGTCCATGAGAAGACTTTGATCACCAGTCATATGATTAGTGCATCCACTGTCAATAATCCATTCTGAAGCTTTTGGTGACATGCCCTTGGCACCACGTGCCATGAAGCAGTAGGTGGGAGAAGAATCGTCTTTGTCATTAGCTTCAGCGTTGGTGTGGACGTCATTGTCTTCAGTGTTGAAGATGGACTTGGCGACATAGGCTGTGGCTAGAGCCAGACTTGCAACGCCAGGGTCAGACTCCTCACCAGACTCCACCTCCGCCTCCTCCGAAGCAAACTCCTCCTCTGAATCCATTTCCTTGCCAACAAAAGCACGAGCCTTGCCAAATGAGCTCTTCTTGTATGATGAAGACTTCGAAGAAGATTTTGAGGATTTCTTCTTCTTCTTGTCATCAGAATCATATTCCTTTCTCTTCTTCTTCTTCTTCTTCTCATTGTCCCACTGTGGACACTCAGATATGTAGTGACCAGGTTTCTTGCATTTGTGGCAGGTTCTCTTCTTGTTGTCATGAGTGGAAGCTTCATCATTTCTTGAGGTGGATCGTGAAGACTTTCTGAAGCCCTTCTTCTTGGTGAACCTCTGGAACTTCTTCACAAGCATGGCAACTTCCTTTCCAATGTCTTCAGGATCGTCAAAACCGCAGTCAGATTCTTCTTCTTCAGATGAGGAAACAACATTTGCCTTCAAATCACGAGTTCGGCCATAGTTTGGGCCATAAATATCTCTTTTCTCAGAAAGCTGGAACTCATGTGTGTTGAGCCTCTCAAGTATATCAGACGGATCGAGTGACTTGAAATCAGGACGTTCTTGTATCATGAGGGCAAGGGTGTCAAAAGAGGTGTCAAGTGATCTCAGCAGTGTCTTGACAATTTCATGCTTGGTGATCTTAGTGGCGCCGAGAGCCTGAAGCTCATTTGTGATGTCAGTGAGGCGATCAAACGTGAGCTGGACATTTTCATTGTCGTTTCTCTTGAAGCGATTGAAGAGATTGTGAAGAACACTGATCCTCTGGTCTCTCTGTGTAGAGACACCTTCATTGACCTTGGACAGCCAGTCCCAGACTAGCTTTGACGTTTCCAGAGCACTCACACGGCCATACTGTCCTTTGGTCAGATGACCACAGATGATGTTCTTTGCAGTCGAGTCCAGTTGAATGAACTTCTTGACATCAGTGGGGGTGACACCTTCACCAGTTTTGGGAACGCCGTTCTTGACGACATACCGAGGTCGACATCAATGGCTTCAAGATGCATGCGCATCTTATTCTTCCAGTAGGGATATTCAGTTCCATCGAACACGGGGCAAGCAGCGGAGACCTTGATTATCCCTGCAGTCGACATAGCTAAACTCCAGGTGGTTAAACCGAATCACACAGAACAAGGGAGTACCTTGCTCTGATACCAATTGAAAGTGCTAGTTATCGACTAGAGGGGGGTGAATAGGCGATTTTCAGGAAAGTCTTCAAAACATGGAAGTTTCGAAGACAAATGATAGAAACAACCTAATTGATATGCAGCGGAAGATAAACTACAACAAGCAAGCCATAATCAAGTATGCAATAGCATTAACGTTTGAGGATTAATAGCAACTAGGTAGTAGGATCAGGATGGAAGATAGTATGAAGCCAATCAATAATAGTAGTCAAGCAATGAAGTCAATCGGATAAAGCAATAAGCAATGACTTCACGAAGACAAACTCAAAGTAAAGGAGGGAAGAGATAGAACCAGTTGCTTGTTGAGGACACAAGATTTGTTGGACCAGTTCCAGTTGCTGTGACAACTGTACGTCTGGTTAGGGAGGCTGAGATTTAACTCAAAAGACCGTGTCTTCACCTTATTCCCCTTGAGCTAAGGTCACTTAGTCCTCGCCCAATCACTCTGGTAAGTCTTCAAGGGAGACTTCCAAACCTTCACAGACTTCGTTCACTCGGCAATCCACAATGACTCTTGGATGCTCAGAACGCGACGCCTAACCGGCTGGAGGATACACAGTCCTCAAGTGTAATAAGTCTTCAGGTCACACAGACAGAAAGACTTTAGTGATGCCTAACACTCTTTGGCTCTGGGTGTTTGGGCTTTGTCCTCGCAAGGATTTCTCTCTCTCAAATGCTCCGAGGTGGGTTGCTCTCAAACGACAAAAGCCGTATACAAACTCTGAGCAGCCACCAATTTATGGTGTAGGGGGTGGGCTATTTATAGCCACTAGGCAACCCGACCTGATTTGTCCGAAATGACCCTGGTTCACTAAGGAACTGACATGTGTTCCAACGGTCAGATCTCAAACACACACGACAACTTTACTTGGGCTACAAGCAAAGCTGACTCATCCAACTCTGGATAAGATTTGCTCTCATTGTCTTCGCTCGAAGACATAGGATTTGGGTTGAGCATCACTTCAGTCACTCTGACTTAGTTCACTTGGACCCCACTTAACAGTACGGTGGTTCCTATGACTCAACAAAGAAGAAAGGAAACGACGAAACCACACAGTCTTCGCGCTCCATTGTCTTCACGTAATGTCTTCTCATGTCATAGTCTTCAATATGAATATCTTCTCATACCACCATTGTCTTCAATGTCTTCATACATTTTTAGGGGTCATCTCCGGTAGGTAAACCGAATCAATGAGGGACACTACCTGCGTTATCCTGCAATTCTCACAAACGCATTAGTCCCTCAACCAACTTTGTCGTCAATACTCCAAAACCAACTAGGGGTGGCACTAGATGCACTTACACATTGTATTTGTGGCAAAGCCACCATTCTTAATTCTTTCATACATGTCACTCATGATTCATTGCATATCCCGGTACACCGTCGGAGGCATTCATATAGAGTCATACTTTGTTCTAAGTATCGAGTTGTAATTGTTGAGTTGTAAGAAAAATAAAAGTGTGATGATCATCATTATTAGAGCATTGTCCCAAGTGAGGAAAGAATGATGGAGACTATGATTCCCCCATAAGTCGGGATGAGACTCCGGACTTTACAAAAAAAAGAGGCCATAAAAAAAGAGAAGAGAAAGGCCCAAATAAAAAAAATGAGAGAAAAAGAGAGAAGGGACAATGCTACTATCCTTTTACCACACTTGTGCTTCAAAGTAGCACCAAGATCTTCATGATAGAGAGTCTCTCATTTTGTCACTTTCATATACTAGTGGGAATTTTTCATTATAGAACTTGGCTTGTATATTCCAATGATGGGCTTCCTCAAAATGCCCTAGGTCTTCGTGAGCAAGCAAGTTGATGCACACCCACTTAGTTTCTTTTGTGGAGCTTTCATATACTTATAGCTCTAGTGCATCCGTTGCATGGCAATCCCTACTCACTCACATTGATATCTATTAATGGGCATCTCCATAGCCCGTTGATACGCCTAGTTGATGCGAGACTATCTTCCCTCTTTTTGTCTTCTCCACAACCACCCTTCTATTCCACCTATAGTGCTATATCCATGGCTCACGCTCATGTATTACGTGAAGATTGAAAAAGTTTTGAGAATGTCATAAGTATGAAACAATTGCTTGGCTTGTCATCGGGGTTATGCATGATTTAAATATTTTGTGTGGGGAAGATGGAGCATAGCCAGACTATATGAATTTGTAGGGATAAATTTCTTTTGCCATGTTACTTTGAGAAGACATGATTGCTTTGATTAGTATGCTTGAAGTATTATTATTTTTGTGTCAATATGAACTTTTGTCTTGAATCTTTCGGATCTGAATATTCATATCACAATTAAGAAGATTTACATTGAAATTATGCCAAAGTATCACTCCGCATCAAAAACTCTTTTTTATCATTTACCTACTCGAGGACGAGCAGGAATTAAGCTTGGGGATGCCTGATACGTCTCCAACGTATCTTGATTGCTCCATGCTACTTTATGTACTGTTTTGGACTATATTGGGCTTTATTTTCCACTTTTATATTACTTTTGGGACTAACCTATTAATCGAAGGCCCAGCCCAGAATTGCTAACTTTTTTTTGCCTTTTTCAGTATTTTGAAGAAACAGAATATCAAACGGAGTCCAAACGGAATGAAACCTCCGGGATCGTGATTTTCCAACCGAATGTGATCCAGGAGACTTGGACCCTACTCCAAGAAGCTTTCGGGGAGGTCACGAGGGTGGAGGGCGCGCCCCCCTGGGCGCGCCCCCTACCTCGTGGGCCCCTCGGAGCTCCACCGACGTACTCCTTCCTCCTATATATACCTACGTACCCCCGAACAATCAGAAAAGGAGCCAAAAACCTAATTCCACTACCGCAACCTTATGTATCCACGAGATCCCATCTTGGGGCCTGTTCCGGAGCTCCGCCGGAGGGGGCATCCACCACGGAGGGCTTCTACATCATCACCATAGCCCCTCCGATGAAGTGTGAGTAGTTTACTTCAGACCTTCGGGTCCATAGCTAGTAGCTAGATGGCTTCTTCTCTCTTTTTTGATCTCAATACAATGTTCTCCCCCTCTCTTGTGGAGATCTATTCGATGTAATCTTCTTTTTGCGGTGTGTTTGTTGAGACCGATGAATTGTGGGTTTATGATCCAGTATTATCTACAGAAAATATTTGATTCTTCTCTGAATTCTTTTATGTATGATTGAGTTATCTTTGCAAGTCTCTTCGAATTATCTTTTTGGTTTGGCCAACTAGATTGGTAGTTCTTGCAATGGAGAAGTGCTTAGCTTTGGGTTCAATCTTGCGGTGTCCTTACTCAGTGACAGAAAGAGTTGCAAGGCACGTATTGTATTTTTGCCATCGAGGATAACAAGATGGGTTTTTTATCATATTGCATGAATTTATCCCTCTACATAATGTCATCTTGCTTACGGTGTTACTCTGTTTTTACTTAATACTCTAGATGCATGCTGGATAGCGGTTGATGAGTGGAGTAATAGTAGTAGATGCAGAATCATTTCGATCTACTTGTTTTGGACATGATGCCTATATACATGACCATTGCCTAGATATACTCATAACTATGATCAATTCTGTCAATTGCTCAACAGTAATTTGTTCACCCACAGTAGAATACTTATGCTCTTGAGAGAAGCCACTAGTGAAACCTATGGCCCCCGGGTCTATTCTCATCATATCAATCTATATCACTTTATTTACTTGCTTTGTTTTTACTTTGCTTTTATTTTTACTTTGCATCTATCTATCAAAAATACCAAAAATATTATCTCTATCAGATCTCACTCTCGTAAGTGACCGTGAAGGGATTGACAACCCCTAAGCGTTGGTTGCGAGTTGTTATCGTTTTGTGTAGGTACGAGGGACATGTGCGTGGTCTCCTACTGGATTGATACCTTGGTTCTTAAAAACTGAGGGAAATACTTACGCTACTTTACTGCATCATCCTCTCCTCTTCGGGGAAATCCAACGCAGTGCTCAAGAGGTAGCACCCACTTACTGAATTTTGTGATATATGCATGCTTCCTTCTGACGGGGGTTTGGTAGAGCCTAGGCCCTCAGAGTTTGATGGTATTTTTACCATACTCTGATAGTGGGGGATGAGAGAGGAGTATCATGCACCACTGCCACTAGCTTGCAGTTTCCTGCCGTGCATTATTTTGCTTTATTTATCGCAAAGTGCTTGCTAGCGAGAGAGAAGGTGGGTTCACTTAGCGCCCTAGACTTTGCTGTTTTGTGTCGTGCACTTTATGGCGACAACACTTTTATCTTGGGAGCTATTCTGGCACGTCACCTTCACCTTAATAGATTCAGGGGTAAAATACATGGGGGCATTTACGCTACTCATTTGGCTACTCACTTCAATGTGCAAATACGCCAACTTGATCACCCCTTGCCCAAGGTTTACCTAGACAGAGCAGCTATGAAGGACTATCAGTTTCTTGCTGCTGATTACCCTGATATTGACTTGCCTTATAATTTACTCATGATGTTTCTAGTGAGACTACTCGTGATGTTATCCCCTTGCCTGCACCTGCTTTGTTTGATTATGTTGCCACGAACGGATATAGAGTTATGCCTAAGGACATTGTCACTTACGGGAACAACCTGGCGGCGGCACAGGCGGAGCCTCAACAGTGGGACCCTATGGTGCCTGCTCCCCAGCACTTTAACATTGGACCCCATGGCTTCTACGACAGGTGATTACCAAGTTAGGCCAAAAGCCTAAGCTTGTGGGAGTACGTATTCCCACCGACATTACATTCATGTTCACACATTTCATTTTAGTTGTCGGTGTCCATACTTTTTCATCGTATCATCCATGTTTAATTTATTTTCTTGCTTTCTTATTGTGTTTTGAAAAAAAACTTTGAGAAAATCCAAAAACATGTTTCTTGCTTCTTTTTGATTTTTGTTCCTAGTTTAAATTGTTGTAGCACTAAAAAGAAAACCCAAAAAGATTTCCTTGTTCTTCTTTTACTTGTTGGGAGCTTTCCCGTGTAAATAGTTTTTCTCATTTTTGCTTTCCCCTTTTTCGTTTGCTTGCGAAAAACTAAAAACTCCAAAAATATTTCATAGTGTTTCTCTGAATTAATTTTTCTTTTCTC
This sequence comes from Triticum aestivum, assembly GCF_018294505.1. Classification (NCBI taxonomy): domain Eukaryota; kingdom Viridiplantae; phylum Streptophyta; class Magnoliopsida; order Poales; family Poaceae; genus Triticum; species Triticum aestivum. Next base: position 415,675,184 of record NC_057801.1, read on the forward strand.
GAGTCATACCGAGGAGAAGACCACGATGAAAATGTTGAGTGGCTCTCATTTGCATTATGTTGACCTAATAAAGAGCCCATATTACCTTGTCTTCCTCTTGAATAAATGTTTGCAGATTCCAACTTAGTCCACGACACTCTTGCACTATTATTATTTCAAATTGTTCGGCCGTGCAAGTGAAAGGCAATAATGAAGATATTAGATGAACTGGCCGTGGCAGAGAGAAACATGTATGAACTCGACTTGTTCTATTTTTGTAAATATGTTTAACCTAGTATCCATGCTTCAGCCTATTATGATCAAACATGTTTGCAATGACAATTAGAGATTATAGTTTCTCATGCCATGCATAAGTAGCTAGAAGTGAATAATGACTTATCTTGGATATCAACATTGCGTTAAAATGATTGTGATGTAGTATGATGATATGGTATCCTTCTTCGAATGTTCGAGTGGCTTGACTTGGCACATGTTCATGCATGTAGTTGAATCAAAACCAACATAGCCTCTATGATATTTATGTTCATGGTGTTCATATCCTACTCATGCTAGTATCCAATGTTACTTATGCATAATGCATGTTCATGACCGTTGTTGCTCTCTAGCTGGCTGCTTTTCAACCTATTTGCTAGCCTTTGCCTGTACTAAGTGGGAACTCTGCTTGTACATCAAAAACCTGAAACCCAAGTTATTCCAGATGAGTCCACCATACCTACCTATATGCAGTATTACCCTGCTGTCCTAAGTAAATTTGCATGTGCCACCTCTAAAAACTTCAAATAAATATCCTTTTTGTGTGCCTGGATCATTCATGGAACGACAGGAGGTAGTCGGTATCTTCCATGCTAAGCGGGTTATTCTCAGGTCGAATGTTTATTCGCTCGCCATTGCACAAGTAAAAGTGCGGTAATAGGGATGCCCAGTCCCAAACTGCAAACAGAAAAGAGCTCACAAATAATCAAACAAAAACTCCCAATGGAGTCATAACCTTTACCTTTCCGCTTGGGAACCACCACTAGCGTGCTTAGCATGAAAGATATTGATAACTGATGGTCGTAAAGTGAATGAGAAGGGTGCATGTCTCAAAATATCATTTACCTCTGTTTTGAAAACTTGAGCTCTGGCACCTCTGCAAATCACTGCTTCCCTCTGCGAAGGGACTATCTATTTACTTTTATGTTGTGTCATCACCTTCTCAAATAAGCGTCAGAACCTGAGAGCACTGCTATCATGCTGATGCATTGTGGATAGCTAATGTTGGGTGCATCATGAATGTATCTTTTCTACCATGAATTACAATGTTTAGTTGCTGCTTGAACTTTGGGGGTGCTCTGCATTTATGTTTTGCGGTCTCAGAAAAGGCTAGCAAGATACCACTATTGTCATATTATATCATGGCTATTTTGACAACGTGTTGCTATTTGAGATATCTTATTGTTGCTCTCTAGTTGTTTATTTCATTGATATGAGTTAATATAATTTTCAAGAGTTATTGTCGACATGGTTAGTTATAATCCTTGCTGAAAACCTGGGTGGTGTTTGAGCTTATTTATGAAACAAGAGCAAAAGAGTTCATAAAAGTTTTTCTTTTTCACTTTCAGCTTATCAACTGAATTGCTTGAGTACAAGCAAAGGTTTAAGCTTGGTGGATTTGATACGTCTCCAACGTATCTACTTTTCCTAACGCTTTTCCTCTTGTTTTGGACTCTAATTTGCATGATTTGAATGAAACTAACCCCGGACTGACACTGTTTTCAGCAGAACTACCATGGTGTAATTTCTGTGCAGAAATAAAAGTTCTCAGAATGGAACAAAACTTTGTGAGGAGTTTTTATATCAAATAAGAGAATTTCTGGAGCCAGGATGGACCTGAGGGGGGCACCTGGGTGGGCACAACCCACCAGGGCAAGCCAGCCCCCCAGGCGCGCCCTGCTGGGTGCTGCCCACCTGGTGGCCCCGCTGACCCTCAAACCGACGCTATAAAAAGCCATATTTCCAGAAAAAAATCAGGGAAAAAGAATTATCATGTTTCACGAGATGAAGCCGCCGCCAAGCCCTCTTCTTCCTTGGGAGGGTAGATCCCGAGTCCGTTTGGGGCTCCGGAGAGGGGGATCTTTGATCTTCGTCATCACCAACACATCTCCATCGCCAATTCCATGATGCTCCCCACCGGGAGTGAGTAATTCCTTCGTAGGCTCGCTGGTCGGTGAGGAGTTGGATGAGATTCATCATGTAATCGAGTTAGTTTTGTTAGGGCTTGATCCCTAGTATCCACTATGTTTTGAGATTGATGTTGCTATGACTTTGCCATGTCTAATGCTTGTCACTTTGGGCCCGGGTGCCATGATTTCAAATCTGAACCGTTTATATTATCACCATTAGATCCATGTTCTAGATCCGATCTTGCAAGTTATAGTCACCTACTACATGTTATGATCCTGCAATCCCGGAGTGACAATAGTCGGGACCACTCCCCATGATGACCGTAGTTTGAGGAGTTCATGTATTCACCGTGTGTTAATGCTTTGTTCCGGTTCTCTATTAAAAGGAGGCCTTAATATCCCTTAGTTTCCAATAGGACCCCGCTGCCAGGGGAGGGTGGGACAAAAGATGTCATGCAACTTCTTTCCATAAGCACGTATGACTATTTACGAAATACATGACTACATTATATTATGAACTGGAGCTAGTGCCGTATCGCCCTAGGTTATAACTAGCCGTATCGCCCTAGGTTATAACTATCTCATGATGAATATAATCCAACGAGTCACCGATCCAATGCCTACGAATTTATCTTATATTGTTCTTGCTAAGTTACTACTGTTGCTACTACTATTGTTACTGCTACAATATCACTGCTACCACTGTTACTGTTACTACTACTGCTATCATCAAAACTATCATACTACTGTGCTACTAATCACTTTGCTACAGATAATTAATCTCCATGTGTGGTTGAATTGACAACTCAGCTGCTAATACCTTCAAATATTCTTTGGCTCCCCTTGTGTCGGATCTATAAATTTGGGTTGAATACTCTACCCTTGAAAACTGTTGCGATCCCCTATACTTGTGGGTTATCAACTGCTTGTTGGTATGGTCGAGTTCCTCATCAAATAGCCTGGGCAGTAGCTGCCAGCTTTGAAGCCTGTCAAAAACAAAATATAGTGCATTATATACTTATTGATGATCCTCTGTTTGGATTGTTCTAATCCAGACAGAGTCTCATGTTCTACTGTCTACACATGGGCTTCGCTTCACACATATATACAGAATACTCATGAAGAATATTAAGCCGCTTACCTCGAAGCATGTTAGTAGGTTGTGGAAGGCTTGGGTCAGTCCGCTCTTCGAGGACTGAACCTTCTCCATAGCCGCACCCATAAGGGTGTGGTGTTCCTCTATGATGGAGGCACGTTCCAGTGTATCCCGCATAGTGTCAGCAGCCTCCAGATTGACAGAGGCTGCTGACGAAGCTCCTAATCCTCCCCCTCTTTTGAAGGGGGATGTTGGTCTAAACCTGTAGCCAAACTAGGCTCCGGGACGGTGTTCGGTGGAGGCCCGAACTGTTGAAGCCCCCCACCCTCGGCGGTCATGGGTGTTGTCGTGCCCTGCTCTACAACGTCCGAGGTGTTGTCCTCGGGCACCTTCTGGATGGTCTCGTCCGCCCCTCCCCGGCCAGGAGATTGTCTTTGGGATGACACCTCGGTGTCCTCCATGGCAGCAGAAGAAAGGGCGCGAGATGGGTCGTCACTGTCTGCCTCCCCAGGGACTGGAGAGTTCCCCGTCAAAGAAGAGGGGATCGGGATCTCCTGTGGAGGGCTAAAAAATCATAAAAGAAGTTGAAGCATGACAAAGGCAGATCAAAGCGATGATTGAATGAGTAAGTTTCTAATACTTACGTTTCGGCCAGGGGCTTCTTCCTTTGGACCCGCTCTGGGCTGTGTTCGAACTCTGTGTCCGAACTGTCCGAGATGACCACTCGCCATTTCTTCAGCGCCACCCCCTCCAGGTTCTCGGAGGCTGTCCTTTTCCCCTCCTCGTCTTGAGGGGGGAGTCGCTCTCCATTTCCTCATTATCCTCCGCCCCCTCTTCTTCGTCCTCATCTTCCTCGCAGGAGGAGACGGGCTCGGCCTATCCGGACATAGCTTCCGGAGGACCTTTGCAGCGGGGCCCGTTCTTGGGCCCCTTGCTTTTCTTCTTGGCGTTCTTCTCCGGAGGATGATAAGGCATCGGGACCAACATCTCCTTCCGCTGAGGAGTGATTGGGTTTTCTGGAGTGGAGCCAAACACTTGATCCGCTCCGACTTATTGGTCCAGCCCTATTACGAAAATGGGTTGATGAGTTCAGCGTAGATCGAATATATATATATATATATATATATATATATATATATATATATATCTTCGGAGGTATCAAATACTTACTGGGGAGGCCGGATACGCGATGTTGAGGCTGATGTCTTCAGTCTCCATAAGCCAGCTGCTCTTCTGCGCCTTGAAAAACAGTTTCCACATTCCCTCGTGCGTGGTGCCGAGGAAATGTTGTAGCGTCTGCGGATCCTCCGGCTTGAATTCCCACATGGGGGAAGCTCGGCGCTGGCAGGGGAGAATGCGGCGGAAGAGCATGATCTGAACCACATTGGTTAGACCAACATTCTTCCCCAACATGTTGGTAATGCGCGTTTGCAACACCAACACCTCCGTCTGGGACCCCGAATCAAGGCCCTTCATGTTCCAGGAAGTGAGCCTCATGGGGGTCCGGATCTGAACTCCGGAATGGCCGCCCAATTAGTGCGGCGCGGCTCGATGATATAGAACCACTCCTGTTGTCAGATCTTCACAGTCTCCACAAAGGCCCCCTTTGGCCAAGTGGTGTTCGACAGCTTGCTAATCATAGCTCCGCCGTAGTCCGTGTGTTGCCCGTCGACCACCTTCGGCTTCATGTTGAAGACCTTGAGCCATAGGCCGAAGTGTGGGCGGACGTGGAGGAGAGCTTCAGACACGACTATGAACGTTGATATGTGGAGGAATAAGTTCGGGGCTAGATCATGGAAATCTAGCCCGTAGTAGTACATGAGTGTGCAGACGAATGGGTGGAGTGGAAACCTAACCCTCTAAGGAAGTGGGGAAGGAATACGACCCATTCGTCGGGCTCCGGAGTAGGAATGACTTGACCTTCAGGGGGAAGCCGGTGCTTGATATCAACGGCGAGGTACCCCGCACTCCCGAGATCTGTTATCTCCTTCTCCGTCACGGAGGACGCCTCCCACTTGCCTTTGGAGCCAGCTCCGGCCATGGTCGGAGTAGGTGGTTGATAATCCCCAAGTGCAAGGAATCATCGTAGCAATTTCCAAAGGTGGAAGTGATAAGCATGGAGTGTCGAACCCACAAGGAGCTAAAGGTAAGATCAATATTCTCTCAAGTCCTATCTGCCACTCATACAACTCTACGTACACCGAACGTTTGCTTCCAACTAGAAACGAGAAATAAAACTATGTTGTGGGTATGAAGAGGATAACTTTTTATGAAATCGGAGAGCTAAAATATAAAAGTAGGTACTATTATCATAAAGTTAGAATAAATTACTAAATATCATAAATAGCGAGTGTGGAATAATAATGGATCAGTGTGCGGAATTGTCACACCCTGCATTTTGTGACATTTCATTTGCATTATTAAAGCATGAAAACTTGGACCAACAAAAACTTTTGCATTATTTGGCTTTTATTTGGAGTTGGTTTTCTCTCTGTGATTCTTTTTAAGTGCTCTTTAAAGTCAACACAACTCCACCTTATATACTTCATCTCCTTGCCCCAAACTTCTGCCCAATGATCATGCCATGTGTATAGAGCAATATAGTATTTTCTTACAAAAATGATTTGGCCAAATAGTATTTTCAAAAATTAGTTTTCCAAAAAACCCTAAATTGAGGTTTGCACTGCAAGTACTTGATTTGGGGTAGGAAAAATATTTCAAAAGGTATATTTGAATCCTATTAGATGTAGGACTCCCATAAACCACAAGCTATTTTCCTATTTTATTTAAAAGCTTTTTCTTAAGGACAGAAATGGTCTTTAATAGTGAAAAATTATTTTATTGTTTCAAAATATTTGACAAAAATCAGGGAAACTCAGTGGACATATATTTTCCATATATGAGAGTTTCAACACATGGTCATGTTCAAAATATTGGTCAAAACCTCCCAAAACCATTTATGCCCATTTCAAGGATTTGAAATATTTCTACAGCAAATATTTTCACAAAAATCCAAGGAAAATCCAGCAAGTCACAAATGCATATTTGATCACCTTGAAAAGCCTCATGTCAATTAAAGTCATTTTGGTTCACCAAAATGCCCCAAAACCCTCTCTGACCAGAATCAAATTTGAACAAGTTTGTGCTACCAACTTTCTCTCCTTGACCCCAACTTTTGTGAGCATGATCACATGACCAAATGAGGCCACTACACAAAGTGGTGCATCAAGGAGAAGTGATTTGCTCAACTAGATCTACACAAAATCATTTTTGCTAATTTCTAGGGTTTACAAAAGTTGCATTGGCAACTTTGCCCAAATGAGCTCAAAATGGGTAGAAGGCCCTAAATGCATGTGCCATTTCACCCTGTGGAGTCACATGACTAATGGAAATAATCTACTTGCCCAAACCAACATCAAACACCTTCTGCCACTTTACCAAAATTCCATTTTTGCCTCTCCCACTAATCTCCATGAGCCCTGCTTTTTACCACAGCCCCTCCTAATTCCCCTCCATCACCTGGATGCTTTCCTGCCCAAGGAAGCAATGATGAAGGGAGGGGGAACCCCATTTTTCTTCTCTAGACAGCAGGTTCCCCCCTCTCTCTCAGCCTCCTTCTCTCCCCTCAGCTTTCCAAAGCATCCAAGGCTCTCTCCAGCTTTTTCCCATGCCCCCTCCAGCTGCCAGACACAAGTGGATGCGCGCGGACGCGGGAAAACCGCGGATGCCGGCCAAAGTCGCGCTCTGGAGAGCCTGGCAGGGCACCCGACCGTTGACACTGCGTCCCCCGACCACCTCGAGCCTCCCACGCGCGCCAGTCGATGCCCCTCGACATCTGCTCCATGCCAGCAGGCTGCCCACTTGCTCCTGCACCCTCCTCTCTCTCCTGCAGCTTGCGCCAGAGCGCTGCTCCGCTCGGCCAATGCGCGCGCCGCTCCTGTGGCCCGCCCACAACTCGTCCCTCTCTTCCTCTCTCTCCTTAGCACCCTAGACCAACCCCACGAACACCCCCGAGCCCTCCATTCCCTCTCTAACGGCCACTCGAGCCGATCCTGCGGGCACCCGTAGGCCACGCCTACGGTGGACCTCGGCCAGCCTATATAAGGCGACCCCGAGCCCCTCTCTCACTCCATGTCGCTCCCCCACACTCCTAATCAATCTCCCGCACCCCCCATTCATCTCCAGAGCCGCCCGAGCTCGAGATCGAGCTCGAGCCCCTGCCGCCTCGGCTCGTCGGCGTTCGCGCGGTACAGGCCTCCTCCGCCCCCGTTTTCTCTCGATCTGGAACCGTGCAGCAACGCTGACCCTTTCCCCTCTCTTCCCCACTCTTTTTGCAGCCGGGAACGGCCGGAACCATCGACACCCGAAGCACCTCCGCCGCGTGACCTCGTCGCCGGCGAACCAGGCTGCTCCGGCGACCATCTCCACCACCACCCGAACGGCGACATCCCCCCGAGTCCAACGGTACCACCCATGCATCCCCCTGTGCCCTATATCTCCGTCGGCGAGCTCGCCATTGCCTCTAGACGGAGGTAGACGACGACGGCAGTGGGCCCTGTCCGTCAGCCTCACGCCCTGACGGGTGGGACCCACCCGTCAGGTTTAAAAACGCACGCGCACGCCCGGTTCGCCCGTCGGCTGAAGGCGTACTCCGCCTTTACGCCTTCGACGTGGCGGCCTCGCGCGAACCGATTCCCCCCCTGGGCCTGCTGCACTGTGGCCTTTCTGGCCCAGTGGCCCAGTGCCATTTCTCCTTTTTCATTTCTGTCAAACTTACAAAAATTCCTCTGGACTAAATATAAATCCAAATGAAATAATTCCAGTTCCTAAATTCTTGTAAAAATCCCGCCTATTTAGTGGTGCAACTTTTATTCAAATCCAAGGACTTTTCTTTCACTGTAAATATTTAAATGTGATTTTTAGCGTTTAAATATACCTTTGTAAATCCATTCCTCGTGTTATGTCACTCCAAATCCAAAACTACAAATTTTTCCCTTCTTAGTTTTCACCCTAGTGTTTAACAAAAATGAGTTGACATTTTTCTGAGCACTTTGGTTTTTCTATTTTATTATTGCCTTATTTCTCTCGTTATTATTTTGCGACGATAGATTGCGTTGCTGACGAAGGAGTTGGACCAGAAGACTTTGAAGACCCAGAAGACTTTGTTGAGCCAGGCAAGCAGCCCTTTGACCATGTCTATGAAACCCTTTTTTATGCATGTCATATAGCACCTTACTGTTGTTGCAACGGAATCATGATGAGGTGGTATCCACTTTGATGGTTTGCCATCGTACTTCCTCGTTGATACTTGCATTGTGCATAACCCTACCTTCTTATGAGGGTTATGACGGTGGGAGTAGATAGGATGCTAAAGTAGTGCTACGCAAAAAGGGACGGGAATATGCATGGTGATGGAGACAGAGTATTTTCAAAAGACTTTTCGAAAATCCCATCGGGTGCCACTTATGCCCGGGGGAGGTGATGAGTTGGGTAGCCACTTGATGACGAAGTGGTGTACCGAGGCAAGTGTGTCTTGTTTTCAAAATGGATTGGTTTAAGTTGCGACCGTTATTCCAACCTTACATGCGCAACCACTCTACCCTTATATGGGAAAGGGCATTATTGATTACCTAGACCGATACTAGCTTGGAGCCCGCATTACTAGTGACGGGAGAGTTGTTGGTGCGCTCTCTCGGGATGGGGTCGTGCCAGGTAGGGCGGCCATGACTGTTTTCACAGGGCACCGGACACACCGTTGTTACCCCATGCTTGTGGTATGTGATGAATATGGGAGCAAGGCTCCACAACTTTATGATGTGAAATGTTAGGCACGGGGGTTACTACCAATCGAGTGGACCCTATGTTAGTGTCGTCTAGGGAAAGATAGTGATCGGGTGCTTACCCCGGGTATTTGAGGTATCGCCGGTCGTGGATGACACGGAAGTTCCCCGGATCTTGTGGGTAAAGTGTGCAACCTCTGGAGAGTGTAAAACTATTCGAATAGCCGTGTCCATGGTCAAGGACAGTTGGGTAACCGCTCTTGGGCTACATCCACATGTTTACAAACCGTGTGTGTGTTGATAAAATGACTTGGGTCAAGTCAAGGGACTTGACATGATTGAGTTGGGTTGGTGCCCACTCTATTTATGTTGATATCTGTAACCTGCCCTTATGGTTACTTGAATTCTCTTGATGCATGTCTTACAAGTTGTTGAAACATGTCATTGCACTCAAAACTAGCTTTCTGCAAAAATTTACCTATATCATGCATTGTTGTATCTTGAACCAAAACATGGGTTGCTTGCGAGTACATTCAAAGTACTCATTGGCTTGCCACTGGTTATTTAATTGACCAGGCATGGAAGAACCAGAGTTCGAAGAAGAGTTCTTTGGAGACGAACATGCGAACTAGGACGTTTCCCAGTCAGAATGCCTGTAAGGTTAAGGCAAATGGCATGGGTTCTACTTATCGACGAAGATTTCCGCTGCTTGTGTTTCATTTGATGTTCAGCCCTTAAGGCTTTATCAATGTAAGACTTGACCATAATGGTCATAATTTGTGTAAGACGGTATGTATGGATGTAAGACTCTTGTTATTCAGCTTCTGTGTGTTCAGTGAGCATTGATCTCTGGGATCACTGTACACGTGCATTCGGTGATCTCGACTTATGAGTCGGGGTCCCCACAGAGCTGGTATCAGAGCCATCCTGACTGTAGGAAGCCTTAGTTAGCATGGATGTTAGTTAGGGTGAGACTATCCACGAAATTACCTATATACCTATGTTTTCTGAAAGTATCCCAAACATAGGTCACATTCCCTCTATTGACCCTTCCCCTTCCACTTTTGTAGATGGCCGTCGTACCCGAGGACTTCCTGACCACCGGATTTCCCGTGCTTCTTGAGGATAGACTCAGGAAGTGCCAGTTCACTCGAGCCCCCACCTTCTCCTACCACGAGCACTGGATCAACAACACTAAGAAGGAGTATCATGTGGAGGTAGTCGTGAGGGCGAACGACTCCCCAACGAGCTCGTTCTTTGAGGGACCCCAGATAGCGACCCTGCTTCTCGCCGTTGAGACTGCTGCTCTCAAGGCGTTGACTCGCCTTCGAGATCTTCTGCCAGAGATGGCAAGTGAGCCAGCCACTCGTTACCTGCCTTATCGTAAGGAGGGTGATGACGAGAGTAGCGCACCAGCTCCACCCATGGACAAAGGACTTTCCCTCTGTTTCTAGACCTACTTCAGCTTGTGTGCCGACAGCCTGGCACAACACTTGGCCTCGGAGTCGGTGGAGCTTCGGAAGGAACTCCACGAGACCAAGGAACTCCTCCGCCTGGCTCAGACGAAGGCAGACAGGATCAAGAAGGATGGTGCACCCCCTGGGCAGCCCGTTGTAGCCTATCGAGGTAGGCGACCCCCACAGATCATGAATGCCAAGGGGTCATCTCAGCCATGCCGTATGACGGCGAAAGACTACCGCAACCTCTTCACGGTGCCCCCGGCGAAGCAGCGCCGTGTTTAGCTCCTCCACTCCCCCACTCCCTCAAGTGACGAAGAGACTAAGACAGATGAAGATGAGGAGGAAGACCCAGAGGAGCCGGAATATCTGACCGAGCATTCCACCACTTAGACACTGTTCAGGACTAGGATAGGCCAGTCCGTAACCCTTAAGGTAGGATAGGTCGTGTACCCCTTATGCGAAATTGAGTCAATGTAATGGTTCAAATGAAACCATGTTGTGTTGTGTTTGCTTTTGACGAGTTTTGATGGAAGTTGTACTTTCCCTTTCGGGGCATTGTAAACAACTACATCACCCATTTGGTTTTAATGCATGAGTTTGGCCCTTCCGGCCTTGGCTTAACTTAAAACTGTATCACACCCACCCCTTACTAGGCATCCCATCTATATTGCTTTCCCTCATTTTCTTTTCCCAATCATGAGACCTTGACCGCTCCAACAGGATGCCTGTTGTAACACGTACTGGTACCTCTACCCAGCAGCAAGAAGCCGGAGGTTCTGCTGAAGCAGGAGTCAGCCAGGAGCAAGCCCGAGGACAGACTCCACCACCACCACCTCCTCCAAACATGGACATGGCTCAGCTTCTCCAAGCCTTCCGAGAGGAACGCCAAGCCAACACTGCAGCCCTCCAGATGATTGCTCAAGCTGTCAATCGCCAACTAGCGAGACACGGCAATGGACGTTCCACGTTGGTGGAGTTCAAGAAGCATGCACCACCCACCTTCATCGAGACTACTGAACCCCTGGATGCAGACGACTGGGTCCGCACCATTGAGGACCTACTGGAACTAGTCGGATGCACTAAGGACCGTGAGAAGGTGGCGTATGCTGCTCACTGTCTCGGGGGCACTGCTAGAGCTTGGTGGGATGGATTCAAGGCCATGCGTGCTGAGCAAAACATCACTTGGAATAACTTCAAGGCAGAATTCCGCAAGGCCCACATTCCTTTCGGAATCATGGCCATCAAGAAGCGGGAGTTCCGAGCCCTGAAGCAAGGAGGTAGCACTGTCAAGGAGTACATGCAGAAGTTCTGTGTTCTCTCAAGGTATGCTCCTGAAGATGTCAGCACTGATGCTGCCAAAAAGGAGCGCTTCATGGAAGGCCTTAACCAGACTCTGCAGTACTCGCTTGTTGTGTGTGACTGCCGACCTTTCCTGATCTGGTGAACAAGGCACTCATGCTTGAGGACAAGCGACGTGCTTTGGATGATACCCGTAAGCGCAAGATGATCATCAAGGGTAGCTCCAGCAACCAGAAGCCTCGCCCGTGGCAGCCAGCCCCGGTCAAGCCAACCTATCAGCAGCCAAGAGCTCCTGCACCCCGCACCAACTATCCACCTCAGCAGTATGCCAACCCCAGGCCAGCTTACAACAACCCCAATAACAATGCCGGCAAGAGCAGCAACCCCAACCAAGTCACTTGCTTTGGATGTGGTCAGCCAGGACACTACTCCAAGTATTGCCCCAACAAGAAGCCCGACGCCCCGCGCCCCAATGCGCAGAACCCAGGACAAGGCCGTGGAATGCCACCAAGGAACCAAGCTCCCCGCAACCTGCCCAACAACGGCAAGGGTCGTGTGAATCATGTCACTGCAGAAGAAGCCCAGGAAGACCCGGACGTCGTGCTGGGTACGTTCCTTGTCAATTCAGCACCTGCAACTGTCTTGTTTGATTCTGGAGCCACGCATTCATTTGTCACCCAAAAGTTTGCATTAAAAAGTGGCATGACCCCTACACCCCTGAATAACCCTATGGTGGTACAAACCCCCGGAGCAGAGATGAGAGCCAAGATAGGATGTAAAGGAGTCGGGATTGTCATTAATGGGGTAGACTTCCTAGCAGACCTTATCATCTTAAGATCGCAAGGCTTGGATGTGATCTTAGGAATGGATTGGCTCATCAAGCACCAAGGCTTGTTAGATTGTGCCAACCGGACTGTCACTGTGACCAATGAGCAAGGAGTCGAAGTTAAATTTGCCTCCAACCCCTCCTCTGCTCAAGCCAACCAAGTCAACTGTCTGACTGAAGTTGGATTGGAGCAAGTGCCGGTAGTATGCGAATACCCCGATGTTTTTCCTGATGAGCTACCGGGAATGCCTCCTGACCGAGACATTGAGTTCATCATCGAGCTCATACCCGGAGCGGGACCCATCTATAAGAAGCCTTATAGAATGGGATCGGAGGAGTTAGCAGAATTGAAGAAGCAACTGGAAGAGCAGTTGAGGAAGGGATTTATCCGCCCTAGTGCCTCCCCTTGGGGATCACCTGTTCTGTTTGTGGCAAAGAAGGACGGTACCATCCGCTTGTGCATTGACTACCGCTCCCTCAATGAAGTTACAATCAAGAACAAGTATCCACTTCCCAAGATTGAAGATCTGTTTGATCAACTCAATGGGGCCAAGGTGTTCTCCAAGATCGACCTCAGATCTGGGTACTACCAGCTGAAAATCAGACCCCAAGATATTCCGAAGACGGCATTTGTAACCAGATATGGCCTGTATGAGTGCACGGTCATGTCCTTTGGATTGACCAATGCCCCAGCTTACTTCATGTATCTCATGAATAAGGTCTTCATGGAATATTTGGACAAGTTTGTCGTTGTCTTCATTGATGACATTCTTGTCTTCTCGAAGACGGAAGAAGAGCACGAGCAACACTTGAGGATGGTCCTAGACAAGCTTCGAGAGCACCAACTGTATGCCAAGTTCAGCAAGTGCGAATTTTGGCTGCGTGAAGTTGGATTCTTGGGTCATGTTTTGACCGAAGAAGGATTGTCGGTCGATCCCGCTAAGATTGAAGCCGTGACTGAATGGCAATCCCCAAGCAATGTGAAGGAAGTCAGAAGCTTCCTCGGACTCGCAGGATATTACCGCAAGTTCGTTGAAGGATTCTCAAGCATTGCCCGACCCATGACTCAGCTCTTGAAGAAGGACAAGAAGTTTGAATGGATGCCGAAGTGCAAAGAGAGCTTCCAGGAGCTGAAGAAGAGACTGACCACTGCCCCAGTTCTGGCCACACCAGATATACACAAGGAGTTTGTGATATATTGTGATGCGTCAAGAACCAGACTGGGAGGTGTTCTGATGCAAGAAGGCAGAGTCGTAGCTTACCTTTCAAGGCAACTACGGCCTCATGAAGAGAACTATGCTACTCATGATCTTGAGTTAGCAGCAGTGGTTCATGCCCTGAAGACATGGCGACATTACCTCCTAGTGAAACGGTGTGAGATATACACGGATCACAAAACTCTGAAGTATATTTTCACTCAAAAGGAATTGAACATGAGGCATAGAAGATGGCTAGAGTTGATCAAGGATTATGACCTTAGTGTTCAATACCACCCTGGAAAGGCTAATGTGGTAGCAGATGCATTAAGTAGAAAGGCTTGTTCCTTGAATGCTATGCTTAAGGACAAGCTGCCCGCCTTGTATGGAGAACTTGAAAGCTTCGGGTTGGAACTGGTTGCACCAGGATTCTTGTCCAACCTCGAAGTTAGGCCTACCTTGATGGATGATATTAAGGAAGCTCAGAAGGGACACGAAAGTATTGGAGGCATGAAGAGGAAGATCAAGGAAGGCAAGGCCCCAGGATTCCCAGAGGATGAGAAAGGAATTGTGTGGTTTGGGAATCGCATTTGCGTGCCCAACAAGGTTGAGCTCAAGAATCTGATCTTGCAAGAAGCTCATGACACCCCGTATTCCATCCATCCTGGAGGAACCAAGATGTATCAAGACCTGAAGGAAAGATTTTGGTGGCACGGGATGAAAAGGAGATTGCCACCTACATTGCAAAGTGTGATGTATGCCAAAGAGTCAAGGCTGAATATCAGCGACCTGCTGGATTGCTCCAACCACTCAAGGTTCCCGAGTGGAAATGGGATAAAGTCGGAATGGATTTCATCACTGGACTACCTAGGTCGAACAAGGGACATGACTCCATCTGGGTCATAATCGACCATTTGACCAAAGTAGCCCATTTCATTCCTGTCAAAACGACTTACAAGGGAAACCAGCTAGCCAGCCTCTACATCAACAGAATCATAAGCCTTCATGGTGTTCCCAAGGAGATTGTGTCAGATCGAGGAACCCAGTTTATCTCAAGGTTCTGGAAGAAGTTCCAAGAGGCCATGGGGACCAAGTTTTCCTTCAGCACTGCTTTCCACCCACAGACCGGAGGTCAGACAGAACGAGTGAATCAGATACTCGAAGACATGATCCAAGCCTGTGTCTTAGCATATGGAGCTAGGTGGGAAGATTTCCTCCCTTTCGCTGAGTTCTCTTACAACAACAGTTATCAGTCAAGCCTTCAGATGGCACCATTTGAGGTGTTATACGGACGGAAGTGCCGCACACCCCTCAATTGGTCAGAGACCGGAGAAGGACTTGTCTTTGGGCCCGATATCCTCCGTCAAGCAGAATAGCAAGTCCAGCTTGTCAGAGAGCGTTTGAAGACTACCAAGTCAAGGCAGAAGAGCTACGCTGACTCACGTCATAGAGACGTAAACTTCTGAGTTGGAGACCATGTCTATCTCCGGGTCACACCTCTCAAGGGAACCCAGCGCTTCCATGTCAAAGGAAAGCTCGCCCCAAGATACATCGGCCCCTTCAAGATCACTGAACGACGTGGAGAAGTGACTTACCAGTTGGAACTGCCACCTGAACTATCCAATGTGCACAACGTATTCCATGTGTCACAACTCCAGAAGTGCCTCCAAGTCCTAGACAAGCCTGATCTTTACAAGGACGTCGATCACCAAGCCATTGACCTTCAGCCTGATTTGACCTACCGTGAGAGGCCCATCTGCATTTTGGATGAGGCTGAGCGACACACTCGAAGCCGCACCATCAAGTACTTCAAGGTCCAGTGGAGCAACCACACTCAAGCAGAAGCAACTTGGGAACGTGAAGACTACCTCAGATCCGAGTTTCCGTATATCTTTAAAGCCTAGTTTAGGAATCTCAGGGACGAGATTCTTGTAAGGGGGGTAGGTCTGTCACACCCTGCATTTTGTGACATTTCATTTGCATTATTAAAGCATGAAAATTTGGACCAACAAAAACTTTTGCATTATTTGGCTTTTATTTGGAGTTGGTTTTCTCTCTGTGATTCTTTTTAAGTGCTCTTTAAAGTCAACACAACTCCACCTTATGTACTTCATCTCCTTGCCCCAAACTTCTGCCCAATGATCATGCCATGTGTATAGAGCAATATAGTATTTTCTTACAAAAATGATTTGGCCAAATAGTATTTTCAAAAATTAGTTTTCCAAAAACCCCTAAATTGAGGTTTGCACTGTAAGTACTTGATTTGGGGTATGAAAAATATTTCAAAAGGTATATTTGAATCCTATTAGATGTAGGACTCCCATAAACCACAAAAATATAATTTTAAAAGCTATTTTCCTATTTTATTTAAAAGCTTTTTCTTAAGGCCAGAAATGGTCTTTAATAGGGAAACATTATTTTATTGTTTCAAAAATATTTGACAAACATCAGGGAAACTCAGTGGACATATATTTTCCATATATGAGAGTTTCAACACATGGTCATGTTCAAAATATTGGACAAAACCTCCCAAAACCATTTCTGCCCATTTCAAGGATTTAAAATATTTCTACAGGAAATATTTTCACAAAAATCCAAGGAAAATCCAGCAAGTCACAAATGCATATTTTGATCACCTGGAAAAGCCTCATGTCAATTAAAGTCATTTTGGTTCACCAAAATGCCCCAAAACCCTCTCTGACCAGAATCAAATTTGAACAAGTTTGTGCTACCAACTTTCTCTCCTTGACCTCAACTTTTGTGAGCATGATCACATGACCAAATGAGGCCACTACACAAAGTGGTGCATCAATTATAAGTGATTTGCTCAACTAGATCTACACAAGTTCATTTCTGCTAATTTCTAGGGTTTACAAAAGTTGCATTGGCAACTTTGCCCAAATGAGCTCAAAATGGGTGGAAGGCCCTAAATGCATGTGCCATTTCACCCTGTGGAGTCACATGACTAATTGAAATCATCTACTTGCCCAAACCAGCATCAAACACCTTCTGCCACTTTACCAAAATTCCATTTTTGCCTCTCCCACTAATCTCCATGAGCCCTCCTTTTTACCACAACCCCTTCTAGTTCCCCTCTATCACCTGGATGCTTTCCTGCCCAAGGAAGCAATGACGAAGGGAGGGGGAACCCCATTTTTCTTCTCTAGATAGCAGATTCCCCCCTCTCTCTCAGCCTCCTTCTCTCCCCTCGGCTTTCCAGAGCATCCAAGGCTCTCTCCAGCTTTTGCCCATGCCCCCTCTAGCTGCCAGACACAAGTGGACGCGCGCGGACGCAGGAAAACCGCGGATGCCGGCCAAAGTCGCGCTCTGGAGCGCCTGGCAGGGCACCTGACCGTTGACGCTGCATCCCCCGACCACCTCGAGCTTCCCCTGCGCGCCAGTCGATGCCCCTCGACATCCGCTCCATGCCAGCAGGCTGCCCACTTGCTCCCGTACCCTCCTCTCTCTCCTGCAGCTCGCGCCAGAGCGCCGCTCCGCTCGGCCAATGTGCGCGCCGCTCCTGTGGCCCGCCCGCAGCTCGTCCCTCTCCTTCTCTCTCTCCTTAGCACCCTAGACCACCCCCACGAACACCCCCGAGCCCTCCATTCCCTCTCTAACAGCCACCCGAGCCGATCCCGCGGGCACCCGTAGGCCACGCCTACGGTGGACCTCGGCCAGCCTATATAAGGCGACCCCGAGCCCCTCTCTCACTCACTGTCGCTCCCCCACACTCCTAATCAACCTCCCGCACCCCCCATTCATCTCCAGAGCCGCCCGAGCTCGAGATCGAGCTCGAGCCCCTGCCGCCTCGGCTCGTCGGCGTTCGCGCGGTACAGGCCTCCTCCGCCCCCGTTTTCTCTCGATCTGGAACCGCCCAGCAACGCTGACCCTTTCCCCTCTCTTCCCCACTCTTTTTGCAACCGGGAACGGCCGGAACCATCGACACCCGAAGCACCTCCACCGCGTGACCTCGTTGCCGGTGAACCAGGCTGCTCCGGCGACCATCTCCTCCACCACCCGAACGGCGACATCCCCCGAGTCCAATGGTACCACCCACGCATCCCCCCGTGCCCTATATCGCCGCCGGCGAGCTCGCCGTTGCCTCTGGACGGAGGTAGACGATGACGACCGTGGGCCCTGTCCGCCAGCCTCACGCCCTGACGAGTGCGACCCACCCGTCAGGTTTAAAAACGCACGCGCGTGCACCGGTTCGCCCGTCGGCTGAAGGTGTACTCCGCCTTTACGCCTTCGATGTGGCGGCCTCGCGCGGGCCGATTTCCCCCCCTGGGCCTGCTGCACTATGGCCTTTCTGGCCCAATGCCATTTCTCCTTTTTCCTTTCTGTCAAACTTACAAAAATTCCTCTGGACTAAATATAGATCCAAATGAAATAATTCCAGTTCCTAAATTCTTGTAAAAATCCCGCCTATTTAGTGGTGCAACTTTTATTCAAATCCAACGACTTTTCCTTCACTATAAATATTTAAATGTGATTTTTAGCATTTAAATATACCTTTGTAAATCCATTCCTCCTGTTATGTCACTCCAAATCCAAAACTAAGAATTTTTCCCTTCTTAGTTTTCACCCTAGTATTTAACAAAAATGAGTTGACATTTTTCTGAGCACTTTGGTTTTTCTGTTTTATTATTGCCTTATTTCTCTCGTTATTATTTTGCGACGATAGATTATGTTGCTGACGAAGGAGTTGGACCAGAAGACTTTGAAGACCCAGAAGACTTTGTTGAGCCAGGCAAGCAGCCCTTTGACCATGTCTATGAAACCCTTTTTTATGCATGTCATATAGCACCTTATTGTTGTTGCAACTGAATCATGATGAGGTGGTATCCACTTTGATGGTTTGCCACCGTATTTCCTCGTTGATACTTGCATTGTGCATAACCCTACCTTCTTATGAGGGTTATGATGGTGGGAGTAGATAGGATGCTAAAGTAGTGCTACGCAAAAAGGGACGGGAATATGCATGGTGATGGAGACAGAGTATTTTCAAAAGACTTTTCGAAAACCCCATCGTGTGCCACTTATGCCCGAGGGAGGTGATGAGTTGGGTAGACACTTGATGATGAAGTGGTGTACCGAGGCAAGTGTGTCTTGTTTTCAAAATGGATTGGTTTAAGTTGCGACCGTTATTCCAACCTTACATGCGCAACCACTCTACCCTTATATGGGAAAGGGCATTATTGATTACCTAGACCGATACTAGCTTGGATCCCGCATTACTAGTGATGGGAGAGTTGTTGGTGCGCTCTCTCGGGACGGGGTCGTGCCAGGTAGGGCGGCCATGACTGTTTTCACAGGGCACCGGACACACCATTGGTACCCCGTGCTTGTGGTATGTGATGAATATGGGAGCAAGGCTCCACAACTTTATGATGTGAAATTTTAGGCACATGGGTTACTACCAATCGAGTGGACCCTATGTTAGTGTTGTCTAGGGAAAGATAGTGATCGGGTGCTTACCCCGGGTACTTGAGGTATCACGGGTCATGGATGACACGGAAGTTCCCCGGATCTTGTGGGTAAAGTGTGCAACCTCTGCAGAGTGTAAAACTATTCGAATAGCCGTGTCCACGGTCAAGGACAGTTGGGTAACCGCTCTTGGGCTACGTCCACATGTTTACAAACCGTGTGTGTGTGTTGATAAAATGAGTTGGGTCAAGTCAAGGGACTTGACATGATTGAGTTGGGTTGGTGCCCACTCTATTTATGTTGATATCTGTAACCTGCCCTTATGGTTACTTGAATTCTCTTGATGCATGTCTTACAAGTTGTTGAAACATGTCATTGCACTCAAAACTAGCTTTCTGCAAAAATTTACCTATATCATGCATTATTGTATCTTGAACCAAAACATGGGTTGCTTGCGAGTACATGCAAAGTACTCATTGGCTTGCCACTGGTTATTTAATTGACCAGGCATGGAAGAACTAGAGTTCGAAGAAGAGTTCTTTGGAGACGAACATGCGAACTAGGACATTTCCCAGTCAGAATGCCTGTAGGGTTAAGGCAAATGTCATGGGTTCTACTTATTGACGAAGATTTCCGCTGCTTGTGTTTCATTTGATGTTCAACCATTAAGGCTTTATCAATGTAAGACTTGGCCACAATGGTCATAATTTGTGTAAGACGGTATGTATGGATGTAAGACTCTTGTTATTCAACTTCTGTGTGTTCAGTGAGCATTGATCTCTGGGATCACTATACACGTGCATTTGGTGATCTCGACTTATGAGTCGGGGTCCCCATAGGAATTATCCTAGGCAATTGTTAACAAGACCAGTAATCACTATTGCAATTTCATATGAGGGAGAGGCATAATCTAACATACTTCCTCTTCTTGGATCATATGCACTTATGATTGGAACTCTAGCAAGCATCCGCAACTACTAAAGATCATTAAGGTAAAACCCAACCATAGCATTGACATATCAAGTCCCCTTTATTCACATACGCCTTGATACACTTATCAGTGTTTATGCTTCTATCACTCAAGCAACACAGAAAACAAATAAACCATGGACATATTGCAACACCCTACAACGGGAATCCCTCACGCTTGCGTGACATGGAGGGCACAATAGGACAACACCAAAATAAATCATACAAGTCATACCAATCTAGATCATCAATCAACCCAAAGACAAAGGATATCTACTCATAACATCATAAGATGGCAACACATCATTGGATCATAATATGTGGCATAAAGCACCATGTTCAAGTAGGGATTACAGCGGGGTGCGGGAGAGTGGACCGCGTAAAAGAGATGAGGATGGTGATGTTGATGAATACGATCACCGCGACAATGATTCCCCTCCCGATGGCACTCCGGCGCCACCGAGAGAGAGGAGGAGAAGTCCTCCCCCTTGTGCTTCCTCCTCCATGGCCTCCCCCTGGATGGGGAGAGGTTCTTCCTCTGGTCCTTGGCCTTCATGGCGATGATGGCCCCTCCGGGATCCTCCTCCATGGCCTCCGGTGATGATGGCCCCCTCCGGCAGGGTGCCAGAGAGGGCCTAGATTGATTTCTCGTGGCTACAGAGGCTTGCGGCAGCGGAACTTCCGATCTAGGTTATTTCCCGAAGGTTTCTGTATTTATAGGAGAGGTTGGCGTTGATTTCACGTCAGGGGGGTCTACGGGCTGTCCACGAGGCAGGGGGTGCGCCCCAGGGGGTGGGCGCTCCCCCCACCCTCGTGGGCAGTCCAGGACTCTTCTGGCCTGACTCTTTCACTCCAGGGGCTTCTTTTGGTCCATAAAAAATCATCAAAAATTGGCACGTCAATTGGACTCTGTTTGGTTTTCCTTTTCTGTAAAACTCAAAAAACAAGGAGAAAACAGAAACTGGGCACTAGGCTCTAGGTTAATAGGTTAGTCCCAAAAATCGTATAAAATAGCATATAAATGCATATAAAACATCTACGATGGATAATATAATAGCATGAATACTTCATATATTATAGATACGTTGGAGACGTATCAACATCCCCAAGCTTAATTCCGGCTCGTCCTCGAGTAGGTAAATGATAAAAGAAATAATTTATAAAGTGTGAATGCTAGCAGGTGCACAAGTTTGATCAATGATAATTTCAATCACCTTTTCTAGCATAATTATATATCATAACAGTAGCTCATCTCATAAAACTTTTCATGATCAAGTAACAAGCTATTCACATGTTAAAGTATAGATCATAAACTTTCTTGAAAACTAACAAACAGTTCTCTTAGTCATCAAACAATTGCAATTCATCTTATTTTTAGGAAGGCTCTATGTAAGAGCTTTGATTTAGCAAATCCCACATACTCAACTATCATATAGTCTTTCACAATTGCTAACACTCATGTGATATTTATGGGTTCAAAGTTTTAATCGGACACAGAGAAAGATAGGGGCTTATAGTTTTGCCTCCCAACCTTTTACCTCAAGGGTAATCTCAACAATAATACTTTATGAAAACCTAGATCCAAGTGGATATATATATTCGGATCGCTCCAACACGAAGTGCTTGCCAAAGGAAAAAAGTGTAAAAAGGAAAGGTGAAGATCACCATGACTCTTGTAGAAGATAAAAGTAAAAGATAGGCCCTTCGCAGAGGGAAGCAAAGGTGTCATGCGATTTTAAGGTTGGATGCACAAAATCTTAATGCAAAATAACATCACTTTATATTGCCTCTTGTGATAGAGACCTTTATTATGCAGACCGTCGATTTTATTTCTTCCCTATCACAAGTTCGTATAAAGCTTATTTTCTTCGCACTAATAGATCATACATATTTAGAGAGCAATTTTTATTGCATGCACCGATGACAACTTACTTGAAGGATCTTACTCAATCCATAGGTAGGTATGGTGGACTCTCATGGCAAAACTAGTTTTAAGGGATGTTTGGAAGCACAAGTAGTATCTCTACTTGGTGCAAAGAATTTGGCTAGCATGAGGGGGAAAGGCAAGCTCAGCATGTTGTATGATCCATGACAATATACTTTATTTCGGATATAAGAAAACATAACCCATTACGTTGTCTTCCTTATCCAACATCAACCTTTTAGCATGTCATATTTTAATGAGTGCTCACAATTACAAAAGATGTCCAAGATAGTATATTTATATGTGAAATCTCTCTTCCTTCAATATTCTTTCATGAATTGTTCAAGTGACCAATTCTGCGTTTGCTAACTTTAAATAAGTTTACTACCTATACTTATTAGGTGTGAAGTCATTACTCCCCACGGTATAAGCATATGAAACATATATAAATTCAGATTTATGATATTCAATTCATTCAACCATTTACTCATAGGATATACGTGAAACTCGTGAGTAAATGACAAACTACTCCGAAATATATAAGTGAAGAACACTGAGTAGTCAAATAATTAACTAGCCATGGGAGGATTCTTTTTCATTCAAGATTTCAGATCCAATGATTTTATTCAAACAGCAAGTAAAATTTAAAATACGCTCCAAGCAGAACACATATCATGTGACAAATAAAAATATAGCTCTGAGTAAAGTATACCGATAGTTTTGAAGACGAAAAAGGGGATGTCTTCCGGGGCATCCCCAAGCTTAGGCGCTTGAGTCTTCCTTGAATATTACCTTGGGGTGCCTTGGGCATCCCCAAGCTTAGGGTCTTTCCACTCCTTATTCTCCTCATATCGATATCTCACCCAAAGCTTGAAAACTTCAATCACACAAAACTTAACGAAACTTCGTCAGACAGGTTAGTATGATAAAGAGTAAACCATTCACTTTGGTACTGGAAAAGACAAGGTTCATAATTGTTCCCACACAATTCCTACTTTATCATATCATTTCTACAATTTATATTGAGAAATATAAGCCATAGAAACTAGAAAACGAGCAAACTATGCAATGAAAACAAAATCTGTCAGAAACAGAACAGCCTGTAATGATCTGAACAACAACCACACTTATGCTACTCCAAAAATTATGAAATAAATTTTTGGACGTGAGGAATTTGTTGTCAGGACCCCGACTCAATGCCACATCGATCTAGCATGTAACACCTCATATCACTTTGCGGCCTCACGCACGGTATTCCCACGGGTGTCGCCTTACCTTTGCCCGGGACCGTTTGCGCCTTTTGGCACATGTATATGAAAGTGTCGCTAGCATCCATATGATAAGGAGCCCGGGCTGACATGGCTAGTCGTAAACCCAAAGTGGCACAGACTTACAGGGACAGGCATCCATGACCCAACATCGAACGTGTCGGTCATCAGCGAGTGAATCCAGGCTGTAGCACTGGGCTAGCAGGACTCCGGTGAACCGGGCTATAGCGGGCTAACAGGACTCCGGTATTCATCGCGTGACATTTCCCCGAAGGGACAGACACAGGAACGAAGAAGGACACATGCCGACCAGCCTAAGTGTTCCGGAGCAGTAGCAAGCTACCATGGCTCAGTGGAAACACTAGGAGACATTTCCCGGTAAGAGAGGCTACTAAAGATAAACAACTAGATGGTCAGATCCCACACATACCAAGCACTTCAATAACATACACACAATATGCTCGATATGTGCAAATACAACATGGCATCACAACATGACTCTACAACTCAAGTATTTACTCATTAGGCTCCGAGGAGCGAGATATTACAAACAGGGGTCTCATGACCCAACATTCAGAGCATACAAATCAAGCACAAGCGGAAGCTATCATGTCTGAGTACAGACATCTATAAATGAAAAAGGCTGAGAAGCCTGACTATCTATCAGATCCTGCCGAGGGCACAAGATCGTAGCTGAGGTAACAAGCTAAACGTCGAAGTCCAAGCGGAACTACTAGTGAGACTGAAGTCTCTCTGCAAAAACATAAAATAGGCAAACGTGAGTACAAATGTACCCAGCAAGACTTACATCAGAACTAACTACATATGCATCATTATCAACAAAGGGGATGGTGGGGTTTAACTGCAGCAAGCCAGCTTTGACTCGGTGGCTATCCTGAACTACGACTGCAAGTAACTCTCTTGAGGTGGAGCACACGAGTCCACATATTCACCATATCAATACACCACTATGGATCCGCTCCCGTCTCCCTACGAGAACGCCATCCATAGCACTCACGCTTATCTTGCGTATTTTAGAGTATCCACTTTCACTTGTCTATGAACTGATATAAGCAACCCAGAAGTCCTTTACCGCGGACACGGCTATTCGAATAGATGATGTTAACCCTGCAGGGGTGTACTTCTTCACACACGCTCTCACCACTTACCGCCGTTTACACGACATGTACTCGGCAACCTTCAAGCGGAAGCCCAACGTGGGTGTCGGCGACGGCCTGCCTAAACACTCAAGTCTCTAGTCCAGGTTTATCGCCTATTCAGGTTCCATCCATGAGGAGATCCGGCCGGAGTTTCGCTCACAGCCCCAAACGATGTGAACAGGGTTCCCGAGACACCAAACGGGCGCCCGGTACACCGTGCCACGTGCCTACCGCATCACAGCCCACCCCTCCGGTCAGCGCTGCCCACGGCCTCCAGCATACTACAAACACCAGAAACTACTTGCAACTCCTGGACAGAGGACAAGGGTGATTAAGAAGCCGAGAGGGTCCATTGGTTTCGAGCCCAATGCGTGGTAGTAGCTGAATCATGGATCACAAACACAGAACTCAGTTCCTGAGGACGGCTTCAATGAGACAACCCACCATGTACTCCTACATGGCCTCTCACCGCTACCTTTACCAAATCGTGTTCACACACTTAGCTCACACACAATAGGACATGTTCACACACCTCTAATTCATTCCCGATGAATCAGACCTGACACAACTCTAAGCAGTAGCAGGCATGACAAACAAGCAAGAATGAGCAGGCACAACAGGGCTCAAACAACTCCTGCTCATGCTAGTGGGTTTCATCTATTTACTGTGGAATGACAGGTCATGCAGAGGATAAAGGGGTTCAGCTACCGCAGCAAGTTACAGATGAATCGTTGTTGTCCTAATGCAGTAAAAGAGAGCAGGAGCGAGAGAGTGGGATTATATCAGAATGAACAAGGGTGTTTTGCTTGCCTGGCACTTCTAAAGATAATATAGTTCTTCATCGGTGTCATCGATCACATCGCTGGTACAACGTCTATCGAGGGGGAACAACACCAGCAAACACAGAAGAAACACGATCAATGCAATGCACAATATGATGCATGCTATGACATGGCAATATGAATGTGTTTTGGGCTAATGCACCTAGCTATGATTTAAATGAAGTTGGTTTGAATACATGATTCAAACTCCAACTCCATATATGATTATTTAAATGCCCTTTATTTGTTTTGTCCAAAACAGAGGACAAACATTGTTCAAACATGCATGAAAATGGTACAGATGGATTCCTTGAATTTTTTTGATAATTTTTCATATATAATTTATTTAATTTGGAGTTACGGTTGAATTTCTATGAATTTTAGAAGTTTTAGGCATTTTCTGGAATTTCCTGAATAATAATAAATCTAGTAAATGATTTAACTGCGTCAGCCTGACGCCAGCATGACGTCAGCGAGTCAACGGCCAGGTCCAGGTCAAACCTGACGTGCAGGGGCCACACGTCAGTGACACAGGAACTAATCCCGGTCAAACCCAGCGCTGACTGGGGTTTGACCAGGTGTAGGGCCCACAGTCAGTGGCCTAGGGGGTTGGTTAGTGCGTCATTAGCGTTTAATGACATCGCCACGTCAGCTGCCGGCGTTTAACCGCCGGCGACCTCAGATCGCGGCGGCGTCCGCGTCGGGATTGCACTACAGGCCATGGTTTGGGGCGCGGGGAGCATCTACGGGAGCTGGCGGAGTGGCGCTTCCAGTGGTGGAGGCGGCTGGAGCGGAGGTGGCCGGAGTTGAGCACGGCGTCGACCTCGGCGGCGGCCGGAGCTCGGGAGAGCTCGGGGTCGGTGTTAGGGAGCACGGCAGGAGGAGCTGGGGCGTGCTACGGACTCCTGAGATCGCGGTGAGCACAACAGTGGGCTCGGAAACGAGCTGCGGTGGCTGTGGCCACGGCCACGCCATGGCCGGCGGCGAGAAGCTCTCGACCGCGGTGGAGAAAGAAGCTAGGGGATGAGCGCGAGCTTGAGAGAAGGGGGAAGAGGAAGAGGGGCTCACAGTGGATCGAACGGAGGGGTCGGCGAGCTCGGGGAAGCTTCTGCGACGGCGAATTTACGGCGGCAATCTCCGGGCACCGGGGATGAAGACGACGACGCTCCGGTCGACTGGGGCCTCCTCTGGTCGCGTGCGTCGGTGTGCAGCTCCATGGGGTCGAGACGGAGCTCAGGGATGCGGAGAGGGAGCGAGGAAGTGGCTGTGGCCGCGCGAGTGCTGGTCGGCGGCGACGGGCTCCGTTCGGTCGCGGGAGAGAGAGGGAGCAGAGGGGGATAGGGATGGAGGGAGAGACACGGGAGAGTGGCGAGAGGTGCAAGGGGTCGAGGGGAGTGCGTGGCACCCTTGGGTGCCTCCAGCGGCGAGCAGGTAAGCAGGAGGTGCCCGGGGCTCTCGGGCGCGCGCCACGCCTCGGTCCTTCTGGCGAGGAGGAAGACGACAGGGGGGGGGAAGATGGGCTGGGCCAACAGCTGGGGTTGGGCCAGGTGGGCTGAGAGGTGAGCGCCAGGTAGTTCTTCTCTCTCCCTCTTTTATTTCTATTTAATTCTGTTTTCTATTTTCTGTAGTTTGTTTTGATTTAGTTTTAGACACTAAATCATTTTTATTGCTTCTGATATTTATGGTAGGGACTAGTAGGATTATTCCAAAGCCCTTCATCAAAGATCAGAATTATTGGACATATATTAATTAATTAAGAAATATATATCCAATGCAAATAGTTATTTATTTAATTCAAAGGCCCAAAATAATTAACTCTGAGATACCAAAAATATTGTTTTGACTTTTACCTCTTTGCAATATTTTCAGAGACTAAGAGGAACATTTTCTTGGACTTCTTGAGAAGATTTTAATGTTGATCATTTTTAGAAGGTTTCTGAGGCTTTGAAAATCCCTCAATTCAAATTTCATTTGAATTAAAACATGATGCTCACATGAGGTCTAGCCTAGTGCATAACAGGACCAGGGATGTGACATTTGTCTACTAATCATCTTCAAAAAGAATCAACCTAAAAGCACTCTCTAGTAAAAAAATTGCATCTATTCTCGTGAGCGCAAAGTTTCTGTTTTTTGCAGCAAGATTGCAAAGACTTCACCCATGTATTCCCAAAGGTCTTACTTGGCACTTTATTGAAACAAAAGTTATAAAAATTGATTACTACAGTAGCTTAATCATGTGGACACGCAAAAACAGTAAAGGTAAATATTGGGTTGTCCCCCAACAAGCGCTTTTCTTTAATGCCTTTTAGCTAGGCATGATGATTTCAATGATGCTCACATAAAAGATAAGAATTGGAACATAAAGAGAGCATCATGAAGAATATGACTAGCACATTTAAACCTCCACTTCCTATGCCTAGGGATTTTGTGAGCACATAATTTAAGGGAACAAGAATCAACTAGCATAGGAAGGCAAAGCAAGTATAACTTCGAAACTTTAAGCACATAGAGAGGAAACTTGATATTATTGCAAATCCTACATATATTCCTCCCTCATAATAATTCTCAGTAGCATCATGAATGAGTTTAACAATATAACCATCACATAAAGCATTATTTTCATGATCTACAAGCATAGAATTTTTCTACTCTCCACATAAGCAAAATTCTTCTCGTTCGGATAGTGGGATCACTAATTCCTAAAGTTGACACTCTTCCAAACCCACTTTGGATGATGGTATTATTCATACTCCAAAAGATATAAGTGAAGTTCGTGGAGCATTCTACAATTAATATAGACTAACCAATATCCAAGCTCAAAATATGTAAGTGAAGCACACGAAGCATTCTATAAAACCATACTCAAAAGATTTAAGTAAAGCACAAAGAGCAATTCTATAAAATCATACTTAAAAGATATACGTGAAGCACATGAAGTATTATATAAATCAATGAAGGGCTAACTCATACTACAATGTTTCTTAAAGTAAGAAAACAAAAACACAAAGGACACAAATCATGTGAACAAAACAAAAACCAAGGTATACCGATATTTGTTGAAGAAGAAAGATGGGATGCCAACCGGGGCATCTCCAAGCTTAGATGCTTGAGTATCCTTTGAAATATTTACTTGGGGTGCCTTGGGCATCCCCAAGATTGAACTCTTGCCTCTCTTTATTCTTCTCACATCGGTAACTCCTCATTCTTCGAACACTTCATCCACACAAAACTTTAACAAAAACTTTGTGAGATCCGTTAGTGTAATAAAGCAAACTACCACTTTAAGGTACTGTAATGAACTCATTCTTTATTTATATTGGTGTTAAACCTACTGTATTCCAACTTCTCTATGGTTCATACTATTGGGTTTCGTAGTAATTTCAAAAAATTTCCTACGCACACGCAAGATCATGTGATGCATAGCAACGAGGGGAGAGTATTGTCTACGTACCCAACGCAGACCGACTGCGGAAGCGATGACACGACGTAGAGGAAGTAGTTGTACGTCTTCTCGATCCAACCGATCAAGCACCGAAACTACGGCACCTCCGAGTTCGAGCACACGTTCAGCTCGATGACGATCCCCGGACTCCGATCCAGCAAAGTGTCGGGGAAGAGTTTCGTCAGCACGACGGCGTGGTGACGATCTTGATGAACTACAGCAGCAGGGCTTCGCCTAAACTCCGCTACAGTATTATCGAGGAATATGGTGGCAGGGGGAACCGCACACGACTAAGGAATAGATCACGTGGATCAACTTGTGTCAACTTGTGTGCCTTTGGGGTGCCTTTACCTCAGTATATAAAGGAGCCAAGGGGGGAGGGGGCGCCGTCCAAGAGAGAGAGGTGCAGGAGGAGTCCTACTCCTACCAGGAGTAGGACTCCCCCCCCCAATCCTATTCCAACTAGGATTCCCAAGGGGGAAAGAGGGAGAGGGGTGGCCGGCCACCTCTCCTAGTCCTAATAGGACTAGGGGAAGGGGGGAGGCGCGCAGCCCCTTTGGGCTGCCCCTTTCTCCTTTTCACTAAGGCCCATGAAGGCCCATATGGCTCCCGGGGGGTTCCGGTAACCTCCCGGTAACCCGGTAAAATCCCGATTTCACCCGGAACACTTCCGATGTCCAAACATAGGCTTCCAATATATCAATCTTTATGTCTTGACCATTTCGAGACTCCTCGTCATGTCCGTGATCACATCCGGGACTCCGAACAACCTTCGGTACATCAAAATGCATAAACTCATAATATAACTGTCATCGTAACCTTAAGCGTGCGGACCCTACGGGTTCGAGAACAATGTAGACATGACCGAGACACGTCTCCGGTCAATAACCAATAGTGGGACCTGGATGCCCATATTGGCTCCTACATATTCTACGAAGATCTTTATCGGTCAGACCGCATAACAACATACGTTGTTCCCTTTGTCATCGGTATGTTACTTGCCCGAGATTCGATCGTCGGTATCCAATACCTAGTTCAATCTCGTTACCGGCAAGTCTCTTTACTCGTTCCATAATACATCATCTCACAACTAACATATTAGTTGTAATGCTTGCAAGGCTTTATGTGATGTGTATTACCGAGAGGGCCCAGAGATACCTCTCCGACAATCGGAGTGACAAATCCTAATCTCGAAATACGCCAACTCAACATCGACCATTGGAGACACCTGTAGTACTCCTTTATAATCACCCAGTTACGTTGTGACATTTGGTAGTACCCAAAGTGTTCCTCCGGCAAACGGGAGTTGCATAATCTCATAGTCATAGGAACATGTATAAGTCATGAAGAAAGCAATAGCAACATACTAAACGATCGTGTGCTAAGCTAATGGAATGGGTCATGTCAATCAGATCATTCAACTAATGATGTGACCTTGTTAATCAAATAACAACTCATCGTTCATGGTTAGGAAACATAACCATCTTTGATTAACGAGCTAGTTAAGTAGAGGCATACTAGTGACACTTTGTTTGTCTACGTATTCACACATGTATTATGTTTCCGGTCAATACAATTCTAGCATGAATAATAAACATTTATCATGAAATAAGGAAATAAATAATAACTTTATTATTGCCTCTAGGGCATATTTCCTTCAGTCTCCCACTTGCACTTGAGTCAATAATCTAGTTCACATCGCCATGTGATTTAATAGCAATAGTTCACATCACCATGTGATTAACACCCATAGTTCACATCGATATGTGATCAACACCCAAAGGGTTTACTAGAGTCAGTAATCTAGTTCACATTGCTATGTGATTAACACCCAAAGAGTACTAAGGTGTGATCATGTTTTGCTTGTGAGATAATTTTAGTCAACGGGTCTGTCACATACAGATCTGTAAGTATTTTGCGAATTTCTATGTCAACAATGCTCTGCACGGAGCTATTCTAGCTAATTGCTCCCACTTTCAATATGTATCCAGATTGAGACTTAGAATCATCTGGATCAGTGTCAAAAAAAAACTTGCATCGACGTAACCCTTTACGACGAACCTTTTTGTCACGTCCATAATCGAGAAACATATCCTTATTCCACTAAGGATAATTTTGACCGCTGTCCAGTGATCTACTCCTAGATCACTATTGTACTCCCTTGCCAAACTCAGTGGTAGGGCATACAATAGATCTGGTATACAGCATGACATATTTTATAGAACCTAAGACTGAGGCATAGGGAATGACTTTCATTCCCTTTCTATCTTCTGTCGTGGTCAGGCTTTGAGTTTTACTCAACTTCACACCTTGTAACACAGGCAAGAAACCTTTTTCTTTGACTGTTCCATTTTGAACTACTTCAAAATCTTGTCAAGGTATGTACTCATTGAAAACTTATCAAGTGTCTTGATCTATCTCTATAGATCTTGATACTTAATATGTAAGCAGCTTCACCGAGGTCTTTCTTTGAAAAACTCCTTTCAAACACTCCTTTATGCTTTGCAGAATAATTCTACATTATTTCCGATCAACAATATGTCATTCACATATACTTATCAGAAATGTTGTAGTGCTCCCACTCACTTTCTTGTAAATACAGGCTTCACCGCAAGTCTGTATAAAACCATATGCTTTGATCAACTCATCAAAGCGTATATTCCAACTCCGAGATGCTTGCACCAGTCCACAGATGGATCGCTGGAGCTTGCATATTTTGTTAGCGCCTTTAGGATTGACAAAACCTTCTGGTTGTATCATATACAACTCTTCTTTAATAAATCCATTAGGAATGCAGTTTTGTTTATCCATTTGCCGGATTTCATAAAATGCGGCAATTGCTAACATGATTCCGACAGACTTAAGCATAGATACGAGTGAGAAACTCTCATCGTAGTCAACCCCTTGAACTTGCCGAAAACCTTTTTGCGACAAGTTGAGCTTTGTAGACAGTAACATTACCATCAGCGTCAGTCTTCTTCTTAAAGATCCATTTATTCTCAATTGCTTGCCGATCATCGGGCAAGTCAACCAAAGTCCATACTTTGTTCTCATACATGGATCCCATCTCAGATTTCATGGCTTCAAGCCACTTTGCAGAATCTGGGCTCACCATCGCTTCTTCATAGTTCGTAGGTTCATCATGATCTAGTAGCATGACTTCCAGAAAAGGATTATCGTACCACTCTGGCGCGGATCTTACTCTGGTTGATCTACGAGGTTCAGTAGTATCTTGTTCTGAAGTTTCATGATCATCATCATTGGCTTCCTCACTAACTGGTGTAGGTGTCACAGAAATTGTTTTCTGTGATGAACTACTTTCCAGTAAGGGAGCAGGTACAGTTACCTCGTCAAGTTCTACTTTCCTCCCACTCACTTCTTTCGAGAGAAACTCCTTCTCTAGAAATGATCCATTCTTAGCAACGAATGTCTTGCCTTCGGATCTGTGATAGAAGGTGTACCCAACAGTTTCCTTTGGGTATCATATGAAGTCATATTTCTCCGATTTGGGTTCGAGCTTATCAGGTTGAAGCTTTTTCACATAAGCATCGCAGCCCCAAACTTTAAGAAACGACAACTTTGGTTTCTTGCCAAACCACAGTTCATAAGGCGTCGTCTCAACGGATTTTGATGGTGCCCTATTTACCGTGAATGCAGCTGTCTTTAATGCATAACCCCAAAACGATAGTGGTAAATCGGTAAGAAACATCATAGGTTGCACCATATCCAATAAAGTACAATTATGACGTTCGTACACACCATTGTGGTGTTCTAGGTGGCATGAGTAGTGAAACTATTTCACATTGTTTTTTAACTGAAGGCCAAACTCGTAACTCAAATACTCTTCTCTACGATCAGATCGTATAAACTTTATTTTCTTGTTACGATGATTTTTCACTTCACTCTGAAATTCTTTGAACTTTTCAAATGTTTCAGACTTGTGTTTCATTAAGTAGATATACTCATATCTGCTCAAATCATCTATGAAGATCAGAAAATAATGATACTTGCCACGAGCATCAACACTCATTGGATTGCATACATCGGTATGTATTATTTCCAATAAGTCAGTAGCTCGTTCCATTGTTCTGGAGAACGGAGTTTTAGTCATCTTGCCAAAAAGGCACGGTTCGCAAGCATCAAATGATTCATAACCAAGTGATTTCGAAAATCCATCTTTATGGAGTATCTTCATGCGCTTTACACCGATATGACCCAAACGGCAGTGCCACAAATAAGTTGCACTATCATTATTAACTTTGCATCTTTTGGTTTCAATATTATGAATATGTGTATCACTACGATCGAGATCCAATGAACCATTTTTCATTGGGTGTGTAACCATATAAGGTTTTATTCATGTAAACAGAACAACAGTTTATTCTCTTACTTAAATGAATAACCGTATTGCAATAAACATGATCAAATCATATTCATGCTCAACGCCAACACCAAATAACACTTATTTAGTTTCAACACTAATCCCGAAAGTATAGGGAGTGTGCGATGATGATCATATTAATCTTGGAACTACTTCCAACACTCATCGTCACTTCCCCTTCAACTAGTCTTTGTTTATTCTGCAACTCCCGTTTCGAGTTACTAATCTTAGCAACTGAACTAGTACCTAATACTAAGGGGTTTGCTATAAACACTAGTAAAGTACACATCAATAACATGTATATCAAATATACTTATGTTCACTTTGCCATCCTTCTTATCCGCCAATCACTTGGGGTAGTTCCGCTTCCAGTGACCAATCCCTTTGTAGTAGAAGCACTTAGTCTCAGGCTTAGGACCAGACTTGGGCTTCTTCACTTGAGCAGCAACTCGCTTGCCGTTCTTCTTGAAGTTCCCCTTCTTCCCTTTGCCCTTTTCTTGAAACTAGTGGTCTTTGTCTACCATCAACACTTGATGTTTTTCTTGATTTCTACCTTCGTCGATTTTAGCATCACGAAGAGCTCGGGAATTGTTTACGTCATCCCTTGCATTATAGTTCATCACGAAGTTCTACTAACTTGGTGGTGGTGACTAGAGAATTCTGTCAATCACTATCTTATCTGGAAGATTATCTCCCACTTGATTCAAGCGATTGAAGTACCCAGACAATCTAAGTACATGCTCACTAGTTGAGCGATTCTCCTCCATCTTTTAGCTATAGAACTTGTTGGAGACTTCATATCTCTCAACTCGGGTATTTGCTTGAAATATTAACTTCAACTCCAGGAACATCTCATATGGTCCATGACGTTCAAAACGTCTTTGAAGTCCCGATTCTAAGCCGTTTAAGCATGGTGCACTAAACTATCAAGTAGTCATCATATTGAGCCAGCCAAACGTTCATAACGTCTGCATCTGCTCCTGCAATAGGTCTGTCACCTAGCGGTGCATCAAGGACATAATTCTTCTGTGCAGCAATGAGGATAAACCTCAGATCACGGATCCAATCCGCATCATTGCTACTAACATTTTTCAACACAATTTTTCTCTAGGAACATATCAAAATAAACACAGGGAAGCAACAACGCGAGCTATTGATCTACAACATAATTTGCAAAATACTATCAGGACTAAGTTCATGATAAATTAAAGTTCAATTAATCATATTACTTAAAGAACTCCCACTTAGATAGACATCCCTCTAATCTTCTAAGTGATTACGTGATCCAAATCAACTAAACCATGACCGATCATCACGTGAGATGGAGTAGTTTTCAATGGTGAACATCGTTTATGTTGATCATATCTACTATATGATTCACGCTCGACCTTTCGGTCTCCGTGTTCCGAGGCCATATCTGCATATGCTAGGCTCGTCAAGTTTAACCTGAGTATTCTGCGTGTGCAAAAACTGGCTTGCACCCGTTGTAGATGGACGTAGAGCTTATCACACCCGATCATCACGTGGTGTCTGGGCACGACGAACTTTGGCAACGGTGCATACTCAGGGAGAACACTTCTTGATAATTTAGTGAGAGATCATCTTATAATGCTACCGTCAATCAAAGCAAGATAAGATGCATAAAAAGATAAACATCACATGCAATCAATATAAGTGATATGATATGGCCATCATCATCTTGTGCTTGTGATCTCCATCTCCGAAGCACCGTCATGATCACCATCGTCACCGGCGCGACACCTTGATCTCCATCGTAGCATCGTTGTCGTCTCGCCAATCTTATGCTTCCACGACTATCACTACCGTTTAGTAATAAAGTAAAGCATTACATCGCGATTGCATTGCATACAATAAAGCGACAACCATATGGCTCCTGCCAGTTGCCGATAACTCGGTTACAAAACATGATCATCTCATACAATAAAATTCAGCATCATGCCTTGACCATATCACATCACAACATGCCCTGCAAAAACAAGTTAGACGTCCTCTACTTTGTTGTTGCATGTTTTACGTGGCTGCTACGGGCTTAAGTAAGAACCAATCTCACCTACGCATCAAAACCACAACGATAGTTTGTCAAATAGACTCCGTTTTAACCTTCGCAAGGACCGGGCGTAGCCATACTTGGTTCAACTAAAGTTGGAGAGGCAGTCGCCCGCAAGCCATCTCTGTGCAAAGCACGTCGAGGGAACCGGTCTCGCGTAAGCGTACGCGTAAGGTTGGTCCGGGTCGTCTCGTCCAACAATACCGCCGAACCAAAGTATGACATGCTGGTAGGCAGTATGACTTGTATCGTCCACAACTCACTTGTGTTCTACTCGTGCATATAACATCAACATAAATAACCTAGGCTCGGATGCCACTGTTGGGTTTCGTAGTAATTTCAAAAAATTTCCTACGCACACGCAAGATCATGTGATGCATAGCAACGAGGGGAGAGTATTGTCTACGTACCCAACGCAGACCGACTGCGGAAGCGATGACACGACATAGATGAAGTAGTCGTACGTCTTCTCGATCCAACCGATCAAGCACCGAAACTACGGCACCTCCGAGTTCGAGCACACGTTCAGCTCGATGACGATCCCCGGACTCCGATCCAGCAAAGTGTCGGGGAAGAGTTTCGTCAGCACGACGGCATGATGACGATCTTGATGAACTACAGCAGCAGGGCTTCGCCTAAACTCCGCTACAGTATTATCGAGGAATATGGTGGCAGGGGGCACCGCACATGGCTAAGGAATAGATCACGTGGATCAACTTGTGTCAACTTGTGTGCCTTTGGGGTGCCTTTACCTCAGTATATAAAGGAGCCAAGGGGGGAGGGGGCGCCGGCCAAGAGAGAGAGGCGCAGGAGGAGTCCTACTCCTACCGGGAGTAGGACTCCCCCCCCCAATCCTATTCCAACTAGGATTCCCAAGGGGGAAAGAGGGAGAGGGGTGGCCGGCCACCTCTCCTAGTCCTAATAGGACTAGGGGAAGGGGGGAGGCGCGCAGCCCCTTTGGGCTGCCCCTTTCTCCTTTTCACTAAGGCCCATGAAGGCCCATATGGCTCCCGGGGGGTTCCGGTAACCTCCCGGTAACCCGGTAAAATCCCGATTTCACCCGGAACACTTCCGATGTCCAAACATAGGCTTCCAATATATCAATCTTTATGTCTCGACCATTTCGAGACTCCTCGTCATGTCCGTGATCACATCCGGGACTCCGAACAACCTTCGGTACATCAAAATGCATAAACTCATAATATAACTGTCATCGTAACCTTAAGCGTGCGGACCCTACGGGTTCGAGAACAATGTAGACATGACCGAGACACGTCTCCGGTCAATAACCAATAGCGGGACCTGGATGCCCATATTGGCTCCTACATATTCTACGAAGATCTTTATCGGTCAGACCGCATAACAACATACGTTGTTCCCTTTGTCATCGGTATGTTACTTGCCCGAGATTCGATCGTCGGTATCCAATACCTAGTTCAATCTCGTTACCGGCAAGTCTCTTTACTCGTTCCGTAATACATCATCTCACAACTAACATATTAGTTGTAATGCTTGCAAGGCTTATGTGATGTGTATTACCGAGAGGGCCCAGAGATACCTCTCCGACAATCGGAGTGACAAATCCTAATCTCGAAATACGCCAACTCAACATCGACCATTGGAGACACCTGTAGTACTCCTTTATAATCACCCAGTTACGTTGTGACGTTTGGTAGTACCCAAAGTGTTCCTCCGGCAAACGGGAGTTGCATAATCTCATAGTCATAGGAACATGTATAAGTCATGAAGAAAGCAATAGCAACATACTAAACGATCGTGTGCTAAGCTAATGGAATGGGTCATGTCAATCAGATCATTCAACTAATGATGTGACCTCGTTAATCAAATAACAACTCATTGTTCATGGTTAGGAAACATAACCATCTTTGATTAACGAGCTAGTCAAGTAGAGGCATACTAGTGACACTTTGTTTGTCTATGTATTCACACATGTATTATGTTTCCGGTCAATACAATTCTAGCATGAATAATAAACATTTATCATGAAATAAGGAAATAAATAATAACTTTATTATTGCCTCTAGGGCATATTTCCTTCAGTCTCCCACTTGCACTAGAGTCAATAATCTAGTTCACATCGCCATGTGATTTAATAGCAATAGTTCACATCACCATGTGATTAACACCCATAGTTCACATCGATATGTGATCAACACCCAAAGGGTTTACTAGAGTCAGTAATCTAGTTCACATCGCTATGTGATTAACACCCAAAGAGTACTAAGGTGTGATCATGTTTTGCTTGTGAGATAATTTTAGTCAACGGGTCTGTCACATACAGATCTGTAAGTATTTTGCGAATTTCTATGTCAACAATGCTCTGCACGGAGCTATTCTAGCTAATTGCTCCCACTTTCAATATGTATCCAGATTGAGACTTAGAATCATCTGGATCAGTGTCAAAAAAACTTGCATCGACGTAACCCTTTACGACGAACCTTTTTGTCACATCCATAATCGAGAAACATATCCTTATTCCACTAAGGATAATTTTGACCGCTGTCCAGTGATCTACTCCTAGATCACTATTGTACTCCCTTGCCAAACTCAGTGGTAGGGCATACAATAGATCTGGTATACAGCATGGCATATTTTATAGAACCTAAGACTGAGGCATAGGGAATGACTTTCATTCTCTTTCTATCTTCTGTCGTGGTCAGGCTTTGAGTTTTACTCAACTTCACACCTTGTAACACAGGCAAGAAACCTTTTTCTTTGACTGTTCCATTTTGAACTACTTCAAAATCTTGTCAAGGTATGTACTCATTGAAAACTTATCAAGTGTCTTGATCTATCTCTATAGATCTTGATACTTAATATGTAAGCAGCTTCACCGAGGTCTTTCTTTGAAAAACTCCTTTCAAACACTCCTTTATGCTTTGCAGAATAATTCTACATTATTTCCGATCAACAATATGTCATTCACATATACTTATCAGAAATGTTGTAGTGCTCCCACTCACTTTCTTGTAAATACAGGCTTCACCGCAAGTCTGTATAAAACCATATGCTTTGATCAACTCATCAAAGCGTATATTCCAACTCCGAGATGCTTGCACCAGTCCACAGATGGATCGCTGGAGCTTGCATATTTTGTTAGCACCTTTAGGATTGACAAAACCTTCTGGTTGTATCATATACAACTCTTCTTTAATAAATCCATTAAGGAATGCAGTTTTGTTTATCCATTTGCCGGATTTCATAAAATGCGGCAATTGCTAACATGATTCCGACAGACTTAAGCATAGATACGAGTGAGAAACTCTCATCGTAGTCAACACCTTGAACTTGCCGAAAACCTTTTTGCGACAAGTCGAGCTTTGTAGACAGTAACATTACCATCAGCGTCAGTCTTCTTCTTAAAGATCCATTTATTCTCAATTGCTTGCCGATCATCGGGCAAGTCAACCAAAGTCCATACTTTGTTCTCATACATGGATCCCATCTCAGATTTCATGGCTTCAAGCCACTTTGCGGAATCTGGGCTCACCATCGCTTCTTCATAGTTCGTAGGTTCATCATGATCTAGTAGCATGACTTCCAGAAAAGGATTATCGTACCACTCTGGCGCGGATCTTACTCTGGTTGATCTACGAGGTTCAGTAGTATCTTGTTCTGAAGTTTCATGATCATCATCATTGGCTTCCTCACTAACTGGTGTAGGTGTCACAGAAACAGTTTTCTGTGATGAACTACTTTCCAGTAAGGGAGCAGGTACAGTTACCTCGTCAAGTTCTACTTTCCTCCCACTCACTTCTTTCGAGAGAAACTCCTTCTCTAGAAATGATCCATTCTTAGCAACGAATGTCTTGCCTTCGGATCTGTGATAGAAGGTGTACCCAACAGTTTCCTTTGGGTATCATATGAAGTCATATTTCTCCGATTTGGGTTCGAGCTTATCAGGTTGAAGCTTTTTCACATAAGCATCGCAGCCCCAAACTTTAAGAAACGACAACTTTGGTTTCTTGCCAAACCACAGTTCATAAGGCGTCGTCTCAACGGATTTTGATGGTGCCCTATTTAACGTGAATGCAGCTGTCTTTAATGCATAACCCCAAAACGATAGTGGTAAATCGGTAAGAAACATCATAGGTTGCACCATATCCAATAAAGTACAATTATGACGTTCGGACACACCATTGTGGTGTTCCAGGTGGCATGAGTAGTGAAACTATTTCACATTGTTTTTTAACTGAAGGCCAAACTCGTAACTCAAATACTCTTCTCTACGATCAGATCGTAGAAACTTTATTTTCTTGTTACGATGATTTTTCACTTCACTCTGAAATTCTTTGAACTTTTCAAATGTTTCAGACTTGTGTTTCATTAAGTAGATATACTCATATCTGCTCAAATCATCTGTGAAGATCAGAAAATAATGATACTTGCCACGAGCATCAACACTCATTGGATTGCATACATCGGTATGTATTATTTCCAATAAGTCAGTAGCACGTTCCATTGTTCTGGAGAACGGAGTTTTAGTCATCTTGCCCAAAAGGCACGGTTCGCAAGCATCAAATGATTCATAACCAAGTGATTCCGAAAATCCATCTTTATGGAGTATCTTCATGCGCTTTACACCGATATGACCCAAACGGCAGTGCCACAAATAAGTTGCACTATCATTATTAACTTTGCATCTTTTGGTTTCAATATTATGAATATGTGTATCACTACGATCGAGATCCAATGAACCATTTTTCATTGGGTGTGTAACCATATAAGGTTTTATTCATGTAAACAGAACAACAGTTTATTCTCTTACTTAAATGAATAACCGTATTGCAATAAACATGATCAAATCATATTCATGCTCAACGCCAACACCAAATAACACTTATTTAGTTTCAACACTAATCCCGAAAGTATAGGGAGTGTGCGATGATGATCATATTAATCTTGGAACTACTTCCAACACTCATCGTCACTTCCCCTTCAACTAGTCTTTGTTTATTCTGCAACTCCCGTTTCGAGTTACTAATCTTAGCAACTGAACTAGTACCTAATACTAAGGGGTTTGCTATAAACACTAGTAAAGTACACATCAATAACATGTATATCAAATATACTTATGTTCACTTTGCCATCCTTCTTATCCGCCAATCACTTGGGGTAGTTCCGCTTCCAGTGACCAATCCCTTTGTAGTAGAAGCACTTAGTCTCAGGCTTAGGACCAGACTTGGGCTTCTTCACTTGAGCAGCAACTCGCTTGCCGTTCTTCTTGAAGTTCCCCTTCTTCCCTTTGCCCTTTTCTTGAAACTAGTGGTCTTTGTCTACCATCAACACTTGATGTTTTTCTTGATTTCTACCTTCGTCGATTTTAGCATCACGAAGAGCTCGGGAATTGTTTACGTCATCCCTTGCATTATAGTTCATCACGAAGTTCTACTAACTTGGTGGTGGTGACTAGAGAATTCTGTCAATCACTATCTTATCTGGAAGATTATCTCCCACTTGATTCAAGCGATTGAAGTACCCAGACAATCTAAGTACATGCTCACTAGTTGAGCGATTCTCCTCCATCTTTTAGCTATAGAACTTGTTGGAGACTTCATATCTCTCAACTCGGGTATTTGCTTGAAATATTAACTTCAACTCCAGGAACATCTCATATGGTCCATGACGTTCAAAACGTCTTTGAAGTCCCGATTCTAAGCCGTTTAAGCATGGTGCACTAAACTATCAAGTAGTCATCATATTGAGCCAGCCAAACGTTCATAACGTCTGCATCTGCTCCTGCAATAGGTCTGTCACCTAGCGGTGCATCAAGGACATAATTCTTCTGTGCAGCAATGAGGATAAACCTCAGATCACGGATCCAATCCGCATCATTGCTACTAACATTTTTCAACACAATTTTTCTCTAGGAACATATCAAAATAAACACAGGGAAGCAACAACGCGAGCTATTGATCTACAACATAATTTGCAAAATACTATCAGGACTAAGTTCATGATAAATTAAAGTTCAATTAATCATATTACTTAAAGAACTCCCACTTAGATAGACATCCCTCTAATCTTCTAAGTGATTACGTGATCCAAATCAACTAAACCATGACCGATCATCACGTGAGATGGAGTAGTTTTCAATGGTGAACATCGTTTATGTTGATCATATCTACTATATGATTCACGCTCGACCTTTCGGTCTCCGTGTTCCGAGGCCATATCTGCATATGCTAGGCTCGTCAAGTTTAACCTGAGTATTCTGCGTGTGCAAAAACTGGCTTGCACCCGTTGTAGATGGACGTAGAGCTTATCACACCCGATCATCACGTGGTGTCTGGGCACGACGAACTTTGGCAACGGTGCATACTCAGGGAGAACACTTCTTGATAATTTAGTGAGAGATCATCTTATAATGCTACCGTCAATCAAAGCAAGATAAGATGCATAAAAAGATAAACATCACATGCAATCAATATAAGTGATATGATATGGCCATCATCATCTTGTGCTTGTGATCTCCATCTCCGAAGCACCGTCATGATCACCATCGTCACCGGCGCGACACCTTGATCTCCATCGTAGCATCGTTGTCGTCTTGCCAATCTTATGCTTTCACGACTATCACTACCGTTTAGTAATAAAGTAAAGCATTACATCGCGATTGCATTGCATACAATAAAGCGACAACCATATGGCTCCTGCCAGTTGCCGATAACTTGGTTACAAAACATGATCATCTCATACAATAAAATTCAGCATCATGCCTTGACCATATCACATCACAACATGCCCTGCAAAAACAAGTTAGACGTCCTCTACTTTGTTGTTGCATGTTTTACGTGGCTGCTACGGGCTTAAGTAAGAACCAATCTCACCTACGCATCAAAACCACAACGATAGTTTGTCAAATAGACTCCGTTTTAACCTTCGCAAGGACCGGGCGTAGCCATACTTGGTTCAACTAAAGTTGGAGAGACAGTCGCCCGCAAGCCATCTCTGTGCAAAGCACGTCGAGGGAACCGGTCTCGCGTAAGCGTACGCGTAAGGTTGGTCCGGGTCGTCTCGTCCAACAATACCGCCGAACCAAAGTATGACATGCTGGTAGGCAGTATGACTTGTATCGTCCACAACTCACTTGTGTTCTACTCGTGCATATAACATCAACATAAATAACCTAGGCTCGGATGCCACTGTTGGGTTTCGTAGTAATTTCAAAAAATTTCCTACGCACACGCAAGATCATGTGATGCATAGCAACGAGGGGAGAGTATTGTCTACGTACCCAA
This sequence comes from Triticum aestivum, assembly GCF_018294505.1. NCBI lineage: Eukaryota > Viridiplantae > Streptophyta > Magnoliopsida > Poales > Poaceae > Triticum > Triticum aestivum. Next base: position 415,717,725 of record NC_057801.1, read on the forward strand.
CGCAGACCGACTGCGGAAGCGATGACACGACGTAGAGGAAGTAGTCGTACGTCTTCTCGATCCAACCGATCAAGCACCGAAACTACGGCACCTCCGAGTTCGAGCACACGTTCAGCTCGATGACGATCCCCGGACTCCGATCCAGCAAAGTGTCGGGGAAGAGTTTCGTCAGCACGACGGCGTGGTGACGATCTTGATGAACTACAGCAGCAGGGCTTCGCCTAAACTCCGCTACAGTATTATCGAGGAATATGGTGGCAGGGGGCACCGCACACGGCTAAGGAATAGATCACGTGGATCAACTTGTGTCAACTTGTGTGTCTTTGGGGTGCCTCTACCTCAGTATATAAAGGAGCCAAGGGGGGAGGGGGCGCCGGCCAAGAGAGAGAGGCGCAGGAGGAGTCCTACTCCTACCGGGAGTAGGACTCCCCCCCCCAATCCTATTCCAACTAGGATTCCCAAGGGGGAAAGAGGGAGAGGGGTGGCCGGCCACCTCTCCTAGTCCTAATAGGACTAGGGGAAGGGGGGAGGCGCGCAGCCCCCTTGGGCTGCCCCTTTCTCCTTTCCACTAAGGCCCATGAAGGCCCATATGGCTCCCGGGGGTTCCGGTAACCTCCCGGTAACCCGGTAAAATCCCGATTTCACCCGGAACACTTCCGATGTCCAAACATAGGCTTCCAATATATCAATCTTTATGTCTCGACCATTTCGAGACTCCTCGTCATGTCCGTGATCACATCCGGGACTCCGAACAACCTTCGGTACATCAAAATGCATAAACTCATAATATAACTGTCATCGTAACCTTAAGCGTGCGGACCCTACGGGTTCGAGAACAATGTAGACATGACCGAGACACGTCTCCGGTCAATAACCAATAGCGGGACCTGGATGCCCATATTGGCTCCTACATATTCTACGAAGATCTTTATCGGTCAGACCGCATAACAACATACGTTGTTCCCTTTGTCATCGGTATGTTACTTGCCCGAGATTCGATCGTCGGTATCCAATACCTAGTTCAATCTCGTTACCGGCAAGTCTCTTTACTCGTTCCGTAATACATCATCTCACAACTAACATATTAGTTGTAATGCTTGCAAGGCTTATGTGATGTGTATTACCGAGAGGGCCCAGAGATACCTCTCCGACAATCGGAGTGACAAATCCTAATCTCGAAATACGCCAACTCAACATCGACCATTGGAGACACCTGTAGTACTCCTTTATAATCACCCAGTTACGTTGTGACGTTTGGTAGTACCCAAAGTGTTCCTCCGGCAAACGGGAGTTGCATAATCTCATAGTCATAGGAACATGTATAAGTCATGAAGAAAGCAATAGCAACATACTAAACGATCGTGTGCTAAGCTAATGGAATGGGTCATGTCAATCAGATCATTCAACTAATGATGTGACCTTGTTAATCAAATAACAACTCATTGTTCATGGTTAGGAAACATAACCATCTTTGACTAACGAGCTAGTTAAGTAGAGGCATACTAGTGACACTTTGTTTGTCTATGTATTCACACATGTATTATGTTTCCGGTCAATACAATTGTAGCATGAATAATAAACATTTATCATGAAATAAGGAAATAAATAATAACTTTATTATTGCCTCTAGGGCATATTTCCTTCACATACCCCCCAATACTAGCCATAGATTCATCAAAATAAGCAAACAACACGCGAAAAATAGAATCTGTCAAAAACAGGACAATCTGTAGTAATCTGGAAGTTTGGCAAACTTCTATAACTCCAAAAATTATGAAATAAATATGAAAATTTGAACAATTTGTACAGAAGTAATGTGCAAAAAGTTTCAGACCCATTTGACCTTCCAGTAAAAAAAATGTAAAATCACGCGCTACAGCCAAAGTTTGTGTTTTTGTTCTGCACATAGTAAACAAGCAATCTAATCATCCTAAAACCAAAGCTTGGCACATTATTTTTATAATACAATGGACATATACAAGGGGATAATTATTTACAGAGAAACTTCCATGAAAAATTCTACATTGTTTCCATGAGCATGAACACAAGTGCTCAAGGTCGACCCTCACTTCTTCAATGCATAACTTTCCGATCACTTGTCTTTTTGAAAAACTTTTTTAGGCATGAGAAGCAAGTAATTTTTTTTGTATTTTCATTTTTTTAATTTTATTTGTATGTTTCACCCACAACTAAATAGAAACAAAAAGGAAATACAAAATCTACTTAGTGAAGAAACCAAACAAGCCCACACGAGAATATCAACCCCACGTTACTGCTCCCCGGCAACAGCGCCAGAAAAGAGCTTGATAATCCCCAAGTGCAAGGAATACTCGTAGCAATTTCCAAAGGTGGAAGTGATAAGCATGGAGTGTCGAACCCACAAGGAGCTAAAGGTAAGATCAATACTCTCTCAGGTCCTATCTGCCACTGATACGACTCTACGTACACCGAACGTTTGCTTCCAACTAGAAATGAGAAATAAAACTACGTTGTGGGTATGAAGAGGATAACTTTTTATGAAATCGGAGAGCTAAAATATAAAAGTAGGTAATGTTATCATGAAGTTAGAATAAATTACTAAATATTATAAATAGTGAGTGTGGAATAATGATGGATCGGTCTGCGGAATTATCATAGGCAATTGTTAACAAGACCGGTAATCACTATTGCAATTTCATATGAGGGAGAGGCATAAGCTAACATACTTTCTCTTCTTGGACATATGCATTTATGATTGGAACTCTAGCAAGCATCAGCAACTACTAAAGATCATTAAGGTAAAACCCAACCATAACATTAACATATCAAGTCCCCTTTATTCCCATACGCCGTGACCCACTTATCCGTGTTTATGCTTCTATCACTCAAGCAACGCAGACAATAAGTAAACCATGGCCACATTGCAACACCCTACAGCGGGAATCTCTCACGCTTGCATGACATAGAGGGCACAATAGGATAGCACCAAAATAAATCATATAACTCATACCAATCTAGATCATCAATCAACCCAAAGACAAAGGATATCTACTAAAAACATCATAAGATGGCAACACATCATTGGATCATAATATGTGGCATAAAGCACCATGTTCAAGTAGGGATTACAGCGGGGTGCGGGAGAGTGGACCGCGTAAAAGAGATAAGGATGGTGATGATGATGGTGATGTTGATGAAGACGATCACCGCGGCGACGATTCCCCTCCCGATGGCACTCCGACGCCACCGAGAGAGAGGAGGAGAAGTCATCCCCCTTGTGCTTCCTCCTCCATGGCCTCCCCCTGGATGGGGAGAGGTTCTCCCTCTGGTCCTTGGCCTTCGTGGCGATGATGGCCCCTCCGGGATCCTCCTCCATGGCCTCCGGTGATGATGGCCCCCTTCGACAGGGTGCCGGAGAGGGCCTAGATTGATTTCTTGTGGCTACAGAGGCTTGCGGCGGCGGAACTGCCGATCTAGGTTATTTCTCGAAGGTTTATGTATTTATAGGAGAGGTTGGCGTTGATTTCACGTCAGGGGGGTCTCCAAGCTGTCCACGAGGCAGGGGGCGCGCCCCCACCCTCGTGAGCAGCCCGGGACTCTTCTGGCCTGACTCTTTCACTCCAGGGGCTTCTTTTGGTCCATAAAAAATCATCAAAAATTGGCACATCAATTGGACTCCATTTGGTATTCCTTTTCTGTAAAACTCAAAAACAAGGAGAAAACAGAAACTGGCACTGTGCTCTAGTTTAATAGGTTAGTCCCAAAAGTCTTATAAAATAGCATATAAATGCATATAAAACATCTACAATTGATAATATAATAGCATGAATACTTCATAAATTATAGATACATTGGAGACGTATCAGTGGTGGTGGTGGTGAGAAAGATGGAGACTTTGCGGGCACGGAGAGCTTGGGAGATTGGAAGGCTGAGGAGATGTGAAGGCGTGGGGAGAGAAGTGGGGGTCCCTTACCCTATTATAGGCAGTAAAAATACCAACTGCCCCCCACTCGTGCCTTGAATCTTGCCTATTCCCAATGAAGGCGTGCGCCGCAAACGGTTGGATTACCCAAATATCATTTATATGCAATCCCATATTAAGTGGGCACGATCTCTATTTTGACAGGACGTGCCAATGAGGCGTGGCCTCGAAACACGGAACACGGGGTGTGAAAACGGTTCAAAATGCCGAAGGGTTAAGTTTGATGCTTCGTTGAAAAAGTTGTCAGTAAAAGACACTATTCTTATTTTTTATATATCCTGCCTTCGTGGCTAAGGGTTGTGTGTATTATGAAAAGCCGGATACAATTCTTTTAGAGAGGAAAGCTGATGTGTATTCTTTAAGGAACCCGCTTTGCAATGCTGAAGACAATCTGAGCGCCGAATATATCATCATTGAAGACTGGTTCAGGGGCTACTGTGGGAGTCCTGGACTAGGGTGTCCTCGGGCGTCCGGTCTATTAATGTGGGCCGGACTGATGGGCCGTCAAGATACAAGACAGAAGATTATCTCTTGTGTCCGGTGGGGACCCTCACATGTGTGGATGGCAAGTATAGGTGTCCAGATATATTATTCCTTTCTGTAAAACCGACTTTGTACAACCCTAAGCCCCTCTGATGTCTATATAAACTGGGGGGTTAGATTGGAGGCGGGAGAAAAACATTGCTAGGCTAGCTATCTAGGGTTAGCCGAATCGATCTCGTGGTAGATCAACTCTTGTAACCCATATACCCTCGAATATAATCAAGTAGGATTAGGGTTTTACCTCCATTAAGAGGGCCTGAACCTGGATAAACACTGTGTCCCTTCTCCATAGTTACCATTGATCCTCAAACACACAACTTGGGCCCCCCTACCCGAGATCTCCCGGTTTTGACACCGACAGTGGGCACAATCCACCTGGGCACGCCAGGATTGCCTGGCGCACCATGGTGTATCGTGCCCACCAGGGTCACTTCCCTGGAAGTTTAATATCTTCCTAATTTTCTAAATATTCTAAAACTGACAAAAAATATTTTTGCGGATTTTTAGGAGTCTATTTACTTCATCACGTACCTCCTTATTTTCACGATTCTGGAGCGTTCTGGAAGGACTCTTTTATGTGCTCTTTCGGTGTCAAAGTTTGGATAACATTGCTTTCAACATTAATGGGTGTACCTAAGATATAGTATTTTATTCGTTGCCCATTGACAGCCTTCGGGTTAGTCCCTTCAGCATTATTTATTTTGATAGCTCCGGATCGATAGACCTCCTCGATGACATAGGGTCCTTCCCATTTGGAGAGGAGTTTTCCTGCAAAGAATCTAGAACATGAGTTGTACAAAAGAACATATTCTCCTAGTTTGAACTCACACTTTTGGATTCTTTTGCCATGCCATCTTTTAACTTTTTCTTTGAATAAGTTAGCATTTTCATAAGCCTGGGTTCTCCATTCATCTAGTGAGCTAATATCAAATAACCTCTTTTCCCCAGCAAGTTTGAAATCATAATTGAGTTCTTTTATTTCCCAAAATGCTTTGTGTTCTAACTCAAGAGGCAAATGACAAGCTTTTCCATAAACCATTTTATATGGAGACATACCCATAGGATTTTTATAAGCTGTTCTATAAGCCCAAAGTGCATCATCTAATTTCTTAGACCAATTCTTCCGGGACCTATTGACAGCTTTTTGTAAGATTAGTTTTATTTTTCTATTGCTAAATTCAACTTCACCACTAGACTGAGGATGATAAGGTGACGCAATTCCATGGTTAACATCATACTTAACAAGCATTTTACGGAAAGCACCATGAATAAAGTGTGAACCACCATCAGTCATTAAATATCTAGGGACTCCAAACCTTGGGAAAAAAACTTCCTTAAGCATTTTAATAGAGGTGTTGTGATCCCCACTACTGGTTGGAATAGCTTCTACCCATTTAGTAACATAATCAACAGCAACCAAAATATGTGTATACCCATTAGAGGAAGGAAAAGGTCCCATGAAGTCAAATCCCCAAACATCAAATGGTTCAAAAGAAATTGAATAATTCATAAGAATTTCTTGACGCTTACCGATATTACCTATTCTTTGGCATTCATCACATGATGAGACAAACTTAATTACGGGCATCCTTGAAGAGAGTAGGCCAATAAAAACCAGATTGCAATACCTTATGAGCGGTTCTGTCTCCCACGTGATGTCCTCCATAAGCTTCAGAGTGACATTTCCGTAGGATTTGTTCCTGTTCATGCTCAGGTACACAATGTCTAATAATACCATCTACTCCTTCTTTATAAAGATGTGGGTCATCCCAAAAGTAATGTCTTAAATCATAGAAGGTTTTTTTGTTTTGTTGGTATGTTAATCTAGGTGGTATGTATTTAGCAACAATATAATTAGCATAGTCAGCATACCAAGGTGTACTATGAGAAACATTTATTGTAGCTAGTTGTTCATCAGGAAAGCTATCATTAATAGGTTGTGGGTCATCAAGAATATTTTCAAGTCTAGACAAGTTATCAGCTACGTGGTTTTCTGCTTCTTTCCTATCACTGATATGCAAATCAAATTCTTGTAGCAGAAGAACCCACCTAGTAAGTCTTGGTTTAGCATCTTTCTTTTCCATAAGATATTTTATAGCAGCATGATCGGTGTGAACAATTACTTTAGAATCAACAATGTAAGATCTGAATTTATCACAAGCAAACACCACTACTAAGAATTCTTTTTCAGTAGTAGCATAGTTTCGTCGAGCATTGTCTAGAGTTTTACTAGCATAATGAATAACATTTAGTTTCTTATCAACTCTTTGTCCTAGAACAGCACCAACAACGTAATCACTAGCATCACACATAATCTCAAAAGGCAAGTTCCAATCAGGTGGTTGAATAAGAGGTCCAGTAATTAAGGCTTTCTTTTGTGTTTCAAAGGCTTCCATGCAATCATCATCAAACACAAAGGGAATATCCTTTTGCAAAAGATTAGGAAGAGGCCTAGAAATTTTAAAAAAGTCTTTGATAAACCTCCTATAGAAACCAGCATGACCAAGGAAACTACGAATACCTTTGATATCTTTAGGACATGGCATTTTCTCAATTGCATCAACCTTGGCTTTGTCCACCTCAATGCCTCTTTCAGAAATTTTATGGCCCAAGACAATACCTTCGTTAACCATAAAGTGGCACTTCTCCCAATTCAAGACGAGATTTTTTTGTTCACGTCTCTACAGGACTCGATCAAGATTGCTTAAACAATCATCAAAAGACTTCCCATAAACAGAAAAGTCATCCATGAAAACCTCAACATTTCACAAAAATCAGAGAATATAGCAGTCATACATCTTTGAAAGGTAGTGCATTACATAAACCGAAAGGCACGCATCTATAAGCAAATGTTCCAAAAGACAAGTAAAAGCGGTCTTTTCTTGATCAGATTGTAAAATAGGTATTTGTGAAAAGCCAGAGTATCCATCAAGGAAGCAAAAATGTGTGTGCTTAGATAATCTTTCTAACATTTGATCAATAAAAGGCAGAGGGTAATGATCTTTTCTAGTAGCTTTATTTAATATTCTATAATCAATTACCATTCTATAGCCTGTGACAATTCTTTGTGGAATAAGCTCATTGTTATCATTAGGAACAACAGTAATACCTCCTTTCTTAGGGACACAATGAACAGGTCTTACCCATCTACTATCAGCTATAGGATAGATTATACCTGCTTCCAGAAGTTTCAATATTTCCGTTCTTACCACTTCTTTCATTTTCGGATTTAACCGACGTTGGTGATCAACAATGGGTTTAGAATCATGTTCCATATTAATCTTGTGCTGACATAGAGTGGGACTAATGCCCTTAAGATCATCAAGAGTATATCCAATAGTAGCCCTGTGCTTCCTTAGAACTTTCAATAATCTTTCTTCTTCATGTTCTGAAAGGTTAGCATGAATAATAACAGGATATGTCTTCTTTTCATCAAGATAAGCATATTTCAAAGTGTCTGGTAATTGTTTTAATTTAAACACGGGATCACCTTTAGGTGGAGGAGGACCTCCTAGAGTTTCAATAGGCAATTTGTGTTTAAGCAGAGGTTGTTGTTCGAAAAAGATTCTATCTACTTTATTTCTTTCACGCATATGCAAATCATTTTCATGGTCTAGAAAATATTGTTCCAAAGGATCAGTAGGAGGCATAGCAATAGAAGCAAGACCAATAATTTCATCCTTACTAGGCAAATCTTTCTTACGAGGTTGTTTACTAAACTTGGAAAAATAAACTCATGAGATTCATCACCAAAGTTAACACTAATAGTTTGTTTCTCACAATCTACTTTAGCATTGACAGTGTTCAAGAAAGGTCTACCAAAAATAATGGGACAAAAGTCATCTTGTGGGGTGCTAAGAACAAGAAAATCAGTAGGGTATTTTATTTTCCCACACAAGACTTCAACATCTCTAAGAATCCCAATTGGTGATATAGTATCTCTATTAGCAAGTTTAATAGTAACATCTATGTCTTCTATTTCAGTAGGTGCTATTTCATCTTTAATTTCTTGATATAAGGAGAAAGGAATAACACTCACACTAGCACCTAGGTCACATAACTCATGACAGCAGTGATCTCCTATCTTAACTAAGACAACATGCATGCCAATAACTGGTCTTTTCCTTCAGGTTTGGCAATTTTAGAAGCTTCACTACAAAAGTAGATAACATGTCCATCAATATTATCAACTAAGAGATCTTTAACCATAGCAACACTAGGTTCAACTTTGATTTGTTCAGATGGTTTGAGTGTTCTAACATAACTTTTGTTAACCATAGTTGAAGCTTTAGCATGTTCCTTCATCCTAACAGGAAAATGTGGTTTTTCAATATAAGCAGTGGGAACAACTTGATCAACATTGTAAATGATATTTTCTTGTTTAGCTTTGACCGTTTCTTTAATTGGTGGGTGATATTTAAACCACTTCTCTTTAGGGAGATCAACATGAGTAGCAAAAGATTCACAAAAAGAAGCTACTATCTTAGAGTCAAGTCCATATTTAGTGCTAAACTTTTTAAAAGCATCAGTATTCATAACATATTTAACACAATCAAACTTAGGTTCAATACCTAACTCTTTACCTTCGTCGAGTTCCCAATCTTCAGAGTTGTGTTTAATTCTTTCTAAAATATCCTACCGGAATTCAATAGTCTTCTTCATAAAAGAACCAGTACAAGAAGTATCGAGCATGGATTGATCATTACGAAAAGCTGAGCATAAAAATTATGAATAATAATTTCTCTTGAGAGATCATGATTGGGGCATGAATATAACATTGACTTAAACCTCCCCCAAGCTAGAGCGATACTTTCTCCTTCACGAGGCCAAAAATTATATATATAATTCCGATCATGATGAACTAGATGCATATGATTTTTTTGATGAAATTCCAATTTCAAACGGTTCCAGTTCCAAGATCTAATACCATCGCATAGCCTATACCATGTCAATGCTTTTCCCTTCGAAGATAAAGGGAAAACCTTCTTCTTAGCTTCATCTCCTGGCAAACCTGCAAGCTTAAATAATCCACAAATTTCATCCACATATATCAAGTGCATATCAGGATGTTTGGTTCCATCTCCTGCATAAGATTAGCTAGCAGTTGCTCTAACATACCTGAAGGAATTTCATATTCAATATTTTCAGTAGGTGCAGTAGGTTGAGGGGTAACTAATTGTGGTTCCGTTCAAGGTGAAGATACCCCAAACAAACCCCTCAAAGGATTGTTTTCTATAGTAGCAAGTGACAATAAATTTCAGCACGTAGTAATAATGTTTCCTTACCAATTTCCACTTACCAAGAGCGCTTCACTCCCCGGCAACGGTGCCAGAAAATTGCCTTGATGACCCACAAGTATATGGGGTCAATTGTAGCCCTTTTAGATAAGTAAGAGTGTCGAACCCAACAAGGAGCAAAAGGAAATGACAAGTAGTTTTTAGCAAGGTATTGTCTGCAAGTGCTAAAATTGTGAGTAGTGGAGTAGTTTGATAGCAGGATAATTTGTAACAAGCAAGTAGCAATAGTAGTAACAAAGGTACAGCATGGTAGCCCAATCCTTTTGAGGAAAAGGACAGGACAAAATGGTTTCTTATGATAAGCAAAGTGTTCTTGAGGGTACACGGGAATTTCGTCTAGTCACTTTCATCATGTTGGCTTAATTTGTGTTCGGTACTCTGATAATTTGATATGTGGGTAGACCGGTGCTTAGGTTCTGTTATTACTTGAACAAACCTCCTACTTATTATTAACCCTCTTGCAAGCATCCACAACTACGAGAAAAGTATTAACAATAAATTCTAACCATAGCATTAAACTTTTGGATCCAATCGGTCCCTTACGGAATAGCGCATAAACTGGGGTTTAAGCTTCTGTCACTCTCGCAACCCACCATCTAATAACTACTCCACAATGCATTCCCTTAGGCCAAAATATGGTGAAGTGTCATGTAGTAGACGTTCACATGACACCACTAAGATAATGGCAACATACATACCATCAAAATATCGAACACATATCAAGTTCACATGATTACTTGGAACATGATTTCTCCCGTGACCTCAAGAACGGAAGTGACTACTCACAAATGATAAACATGCTCAAGATCAGAGGGGTATTAAATAGCATAATGGATCTGAACATATAATCTTTCACCAAATAAACCATATAGTAATCAACTACAAGATGTAATCAACACTACTAGTCACCCACAAGCACCAATCTATAGTTTGGATACAAAGATTGAACACAAGAGATGAACTAGGGTTTGAGAGGAGTTGGTGCTGTGAAGATGTTGATGAAGATAGCCCTCCCCAAGATGGGAGAGTTGTTGGTGATGATGACGACTCAGCCCGGGCGTTCGGTCTATTCGGTTTGTTCGGGCCGGTCTTTTCGGTCTTTCAAAAATTTGGTCTTTCATAATTGAAGACCGAAATAATTTTGGTATTTTCGGTTTATCACTATTCGGTCTTCGGTCTTTAATATTCGGTCTTCGATCCTGACCAAACAGACCAAATTAATTGCTACAAATTAGATTTATGTTACTTCAAATATCATATGCAAACTGCATGGACTACCAAGATATATGCATATACAGAGGTGCATCTTTACAGAGACAAAGGATGTGTATATGGAGGTGCATGTGTGCATAAGAAAAATTTAGACAATAGTTGTTTATAATCTGGACACCACAGAACATGAACATCACAATTTTTTTACATCACAGAACATGAACATCACAAAATCTGGACATCACAGAAATTAACATCTGAACAAAATCTAGACATCACAGAACATGACACATCACAAATGAGGTTAACCATGACCAAACCATACAATATATACAGATTTCCGTTCACACACTTAACATCTTCTTTCCTGCATTTTAATCCCAATCACATCACTTATACAACCTGACCATCACTGTTCTCATTGTTTTATCTTTCTTCTCTATCTTCTCTAACCAAACTTTTCCTCATTAATTTGATGCACATAGAGATCAAAGAAGAAGTAGCTGGCTTACCATCAGTTGTGAGGTGGAGAATGGGAAGAGGACAGTAGGCGCGAGTCGGCGACCAACATGGAAGAGCACGTGATGGATGGCCACGTCAAGAGCAGTGGAGCAATGGGGGAGGGTCGAGGTTGGCGGCGCGGCGCGGCGCGACGGACGGGGCATGGCGGTTGGCGGCTTGATGCTGGTCGTCACTGCCTCATCTGTCCTGGGCGCGGCTCAGGGCGCCGGCCTTCATCGGTAAGGGCGCACGGCGCGCCTCTGTGCGGCGGTCGTCATGGGCTAACGACTCGCGGGGGATGGGGCGTCGGGCCACAACGGTGGGCGGCGGCTAGGGTTTGTCGCGTGGGAGAGAAAAGAGGAGCGAGAGTGAAGCGGCTGCTGGTTGCTGTGAATCGTGAGGTGAGGCTGAGGATGTGTGGTGTGTGTATCTCGCTCGTGACTTGGCCTGGCCAGATGGGCCTTTTGCTAAACTCTTCATGTGGGCTTTTATTAGTAATTTGGTCTATATGGGCTATTCGTTCTTGAAGATACCAGGACCGAACAGACCAAAACTATTTCGGTCTTCTATCTATGCAGACCGTTTTTTGTTCGGTCTTTTCTAGTTCGGTCTTTTCGGGTTCAGTCTCGGTCTTTTCGGGTTCGGTTTTCGGTCTTCGGTTTTTATGCCCGGGGTGAATGACGACAATGATTTCCCCCTCCGGGAGGGAAGTTCCGTCGATGGAATCGCTCCGCCGGAGGGCAAAAGTGCTCCTGCCCAAGTTCCGCCTCGAGGCGGCGGCGCTTCCTCCCGAAAGTCCTCCCCCTATTTTTTCTAGGTCAAAATGACTTATATACCGAAAGATGGGCACCAGAGGTGGGCCGAGGAGGGCAGCACCCACCAGGGCACGCCTGGGCCTCCTAGCTCGCCCAGGTGGGTTGTGCCCACCTGGTGGCCCTTCTGTGGTACTTTTTTGCTCCAATATTCCATAAAAATTCCTCAGGGAGTTTAAGCTCATTTGGAGTTGTGCATAATAGGTAGCTTGACATAGCTTTTTCTGGTCCAGATTTCCAGCTGCCAGAATTTTCCCCCTTGGTGCATACTTTGCATATTATGAGAGAAAATGCATTAGAATTACTCCAAAAAGCATTATTATACCATAAAACAACATAAATAATAGTAGGAAAAGATGATGCAAAATGGACATATCAATCATCAGATCAAGATGACAGTCAAGGACCAGGAGAAGACAACTTTCATCACTCCCTCTGGATCCTTCTGCTATGTGTCTATGCCTTTTGGGCTCAAGGCGACTTACCAACGATATGTTCAGAATTGCCTTCATGGCCAGATTGGACGCAATGTTCACGCCTATGCGGATGATATTGTTGTGAAATCCAGGAAGAAGGAGACTTTGATAGATGATCTGAAAGAGACCTTTGACAATCTCCAGGTCTATAAAATGATGCTTAACCTGGCCAAATGTGTCTTTGGTGTGCCACCAGGCAAGTTATTAGGTTTCCTGTTTTCTGAGAGGGGCATTGAGGCTAACCTAGAGAAAATCAAGGCTATCACTTCTTTGGCTAAACCGGCATGTATCAGTGACATCCAGCGTTTGGTGTGTCGTATTGAGCCGGTTTATAAGCCGCCTGGGAGAGAAGGCTATCCCTTTGTATCAAATGATGAAGAAGACAGATGACTTTGTGTGGAGCGATGCTGCTAATGAGGCGTTTGAGGTGCTTAAGAGACAACTGGCTGAGCCGCCAGTGCTTGCAGCTCCTATTGAGAAGGAGCCCTTGCTTTTATATGTGGCTGCAAACAACAGAGCTGTTAGTGTGGTAGTTGTGGTTGATTCAAAGTCAAGGAGTCAGGCAAGGAGTATCCGATTCAAAGGTCGGTTTATTATGTCAGTGAGGTGCTCATTGAGTCTAAACAGAGATATCCACATTGGCAGAAATTGGTATACATCGTGTTCATGGCTAGCCGCAAGCTGAAGTATCATCCCATCACTATGGTTAGTTCTGCTCCCATGGGAGATATTATTCAAAACAGAGAAGCCACAGGTCGGGTAGCTAAGTGGGCCATTGAGCTTGGACCCCACGGCTTGAAATATATGCCTCAGACAACTACAAAATCTCAGGCACTAGCGGACTTCATCAATGATTGGCCAGAGCTGCAAATGCCTAAGGATAAGTTGGATAACACATATTGGACTATTCATTTCGATGGATCCAGGCAATTGGAAGGCTCGGGGGCTGGAGTTATATTGACTTCCCCACGAGGTGATAATTTTTGTTATGTTTTAAGGTTGATGTCTCCTTGTACTAACAATGCAGCTGAGTATGAAGCCTTACTCCATGGTCTTCGGATGGCTAAAGAGATGAATCAAGTCGGGTAAGGTGCTTTGGTGACTCAGATTTGGTGGCTCGGCAAGTGTCAGGAACCTGGGATTCAAAGGATCCACTCATGGCGGCTTGTCGCCGAGAGGTTGATACTATTGCTGGTCATTTCAAAGGTTATCAAGTGGAGTATGTTGATCGTAGAAATAATGAAGCTGCTGATGCTTTAAGCTGGCTAGGGTCTCAGCTTAAGCCGGTACCTCCTAGTGTTTTCCTTGATGTTTTGCATAACCCATCAGTTAAGTTGCCTACAGAGGAGGATTTGGCAGTTCCTGACCCGGAGGCACAACTGGTGGCGGATCTCCATGTTATTCCTGATTGGACTGTTCCATATTTAGCTTATATGACCCAGGGCGAGTTACCTGAAGATGAAACCTTGGCCAGGCAAATAATCGGAGGTCTAAGTCAATGACTATTTTCAATGGTGAGCTACACAGATGCAGTGTTACAGGAGTGTTTCAACGATGCATTTCTCCTGACGAGGGCCGTGAAATTCTAAGGAAGATTCATGAAGGAGATTGCGGTCATCATGTCGGCTCTAAGTCTCATGTTGCTAAAGCTTTTCGTCATGGGTTTTATTGGCTGACGGCTCATGCTAATGCGGAAGACCTGGTCAGTAAATGTGATGGCTGTCAGAAATTTTCACGACGAGCTCATGTGCCGGCTCAAGAATTGAGGATGATTCCAATTACTTGGCTGTTTGCAGTTTGGGGGCTGGATATGGTTGGGCCTTTTAAAAGGTCCAAGGACAAAAAGACTCATCTTCTGGTAGCTGCTGACAAGTTTACAAAGTGGGTTGAAGCAGAGCCAGTCAGCAAATGTGATGCTGCAACGGCGGTTCAATTCATCAAAAAAGTGATCTTCCATTTCGGATACCCTCATAGTATCATCACTGATAATGGTACTAATCTGTCTAAGGGTGCAATGAAGGAGTTCTGTCAACAAGAGCATATCCGGGTTGATGTGTCGTCGGTGGCTCACCCCAAGTCTAATGGTCAAGCCGAAAGAGCCAATCAAGAAATCTTGAGAGGTATCAAACCCCGTCTTATGGTCCCTTTACAGAGGACGCCGGGTTGTTGGTGGAAGAGTTGCCCTTGGTACTTTGGAGTACCAATACCACCCCCAACAGATCTACGGGTTACACGCCTTTCTTCATGGTTTACGGAGCAGAGGCGGTTCTCCCTAGTGACATAGATCACGACTCGCCCCGTGTGGCGGCTTATGTTAAAGCTGATAATGAGAAAGCATGTCAGGATGCTATTGACCTATTGGATGAAGAACGTGACCTTGCGGCGGTTCGTTCGGTGATTTACCAGCAAGATCTGCGTCGTTATCACAACCACCAGGTTAAAATCAGAACCTTTCAAGAAGGAGATTTGGTGCTTCGGCTCATCCAGGATCAAACTGACATGCACAAGCTATCCCCACCTTGGGAAGGGCCCTTTGCGGTCAGCAAAAATATGAACAATGGGTCATACTACCTTATCGATGTTCGAGACCACAAGGACTCACACACGTCGGAGGAGGAGACCCACAGGCCGTGGAATATTGCTCATCTTCAGCCTTATTACACCTGAGCCACCGGCTCTTGTGATGTACATACTTTCACCAATGTATATATCATGATTAGTATAATAAAGCCGGTATCCTTGATGATTCAGGGCCTCTGTCATTTCATTTCTGAGAAGCTGAGTCTTTTTGTTACTTCATAAGGTCGCTTAGGGGCTTCCTGCTTATTGAGCATAGCTATGCTTACCCTTTTGATCCGGCTTTTTATGCTTTGATTACAAATACTTGGGGGCTTCCTGCTCATTGAGCATAGCTGTGACTACCGTACTGATCCGGCTTGTACGCCTGGATCAAAATATTACTTAGGGACTTCTTGTTAAATCAATAGGAGCTTTGTTGTCCCTTGTAATAGGCTTGGATGCCAGGTGTATTCACCAAAAATATGGGTTATCCTGCCTTTGTATGCTTGCCACTCTGACCAGGTAATCCTAGAATGACTCATTGTACTCTTGATAGTCAATCTTGTAAAAGACCTTGAACTTGTCAAAGTTAAAACAACGATTGGTCATGTGAGGCCCGGCTTACAGATTTGAATTAAGGAGTAACTTAGTGGTTATGCAACCCTTGAATAGCACTTGATGTTGAGGTTTGGCAGCCTTTGAATGCCTTGGTCTTTCCTTTGAATCTTTTTGGTGATTTCGATTTGTGCCATATTGATATATGGCTGAAACTTGATTCAGGCCATGATGTCTTGATCTTTATTTGATAATATCTAGTGTTTTGTTAACCCGGCCTGGCTTTGGACGTTAAGTCTCCAGTGTTTGATGATCATATGTTTGGAGTCATGTACTCTCAAGTTTTTGGGATGTTACTCTTTGTTGTCTATGGCATTGTAAGCTAGCAGTATGAATAAATTGCACATGGCGCTGCGCTCTGGGTTGGGACTGTTATCCTTATTGCATATGGCATGGTAAGCCGGCAATACACATAAGTGTCATAGGTATGATATTTATTTTTATATGAGGTTTTGATAAACCGACCCTGGTTATGGACAATGCAGTCACCAGTGGTTTTTTATATGGGGCATTATGACCCGCCTTGGGGTAAACCGCCAAGGCACTTGTGCTCTGTTTTGTATGTAGGGTTTATGACAACATGATTAAGCAAAGTTGATAATGAATATGAGCATACACAGTGGACCGTCAAAGAAGATCAAAACGATTCATAAGTGTTATGCAAATCAACATGCACGATGGCATGACAGATAATTGTTTTCAAGCTAGCCTATTACAAGGCAACAGACGGCCCAAAAGAATAAGTGTTTTCGCAAGGTATCGCAACTGGCAGATGCTAAGCTGGCCTGCGGTTTATTGGTCTTAGCCTTGGCAAGTTGAGGGTTGTGGGTCATCCAGCACCGATTCATCATCCTCCTCTTCACGCATTGGCTGGAAGTCAGAGGTTGTCCAGTTGATCCCAGTCAAAGCTTTGAATACAGCCTCGTCACTAAAAGTGTTGACGGGTCAATGTCGGGGGCAAAAGTATGCTTACGAATTGGAGGAGTAAGGTCCTGGGATTCATGGATCGGCGCCTTGACCTTCTTCACTGCTAGGGAAAAGCCTATACATAGAATCTTACCAGCAGCGCACTTTAAAATAAGGCGCTACTGCTAACTAGCAATAGCGCATGCGTGCAAAACACGCTGCTGAAATAAATGTATCAGTAGCGCGCCCGGTCTAAGGCGCGCTACTGCTATAATTGCCACGACGCCGCCGCGAGGCTAGTTCTAGCAGCAGCGCGTTAATATTAAGAGCGTTGCTGCTACGGATCATAGCAGAAGCGCGTTTGCATAATAACCGCTACTGCTAAGTTTACTAAAAAATAGTCCCACCTCGCTCCGTGAAGGGAGATTGTACCACCTTAAATATGTTACTTCTCAAACTTTCACAAGCACTTGGTCTTCATTAACTCTATGTGTAGAATTTGTGGCCGCAATATGAGTCTTCACCAGTCCCTAATCTGGCGAGGACTCATACTGACAAATCAGATTGTACACAAAAAGAACATTGATGATCAATGTATTTTTGATGTCTATTTTTACATGCTGACACGTAGCAGTAGCACGTTCTTTTTGAAAGGCGCTGCTGCTAGGTCGTTTAGCAGCAGCGCCTTTTGCTATAGCGCGCTACTATTAAGCCATTCCATCTGCCCCCTCCTCTAGATCTATCCGATCCACACTCACTCGATCTCCCCCTCACCCACGCCGGTCCTCCCCTGTCGCCCCTCCTTCGATCTGCGCCGCCGTCACCTCCTCCTCCTTGCTGGACTCGGTACCGACATCCTCCTCCATCCTCCCTCCAGTGTCTCCGCTGGTCGGCCCCTCCTCGCTCCGCCTTCCTCCTCCGTCCTCCCTCCACTCGCCATCAGTCGGCCCCTCCTCGCTCCGTCTTCCTCCTCCGTCCTACTCTCTTCTCCCTCCTCGAGTCGCCCCTCCTTCTCCCTCCTCCCTCCTCCATCCTCAACCCCTCCTCCCTGCTACATTTTGATTTAGTAGGCTAGTTGATTTAGTAGGTTAGTTGATTTAGTTGATTTAGAACATTTTGATTTAGTTGATTTAGTATGCTAGTTGATTTAGTTGATTTAGAACATTTTGACTTAGTTGATTTAGTAGGCTAGTTGATTTAGTAGGCTAGTTGATTTAGTTGATTTAGAACATTTTGATTTAGTTGATTTAGTATGCTAGTGGATTTAGTAGGCTAGTTGATTTAGTTGATTAGTATGCACCATTTTATTGTTATTTTTTCTGTACATGGATAGGTTGATGCTTTTGTTTTTTTGTAATAAGTTATTTTTTGGCAAAATATAGGTGCCAATTTAGTTAAATTTGCCACTTGTTTTTTTAGGAAAATGGCGTCACCACCACCACCACTATGTCGACTGTGCAAGTCAAGGTGCGCTAGGAGCCTTGCAACTGGCAAGCTGTTCGGCATCTACTTCCAACCGAGTTTTCGTCATGCGGCGGTAAGAAATTAGATGAAATGTAACAACTATTTTATTTTTAGTGTTGGCATTACTGCATTGTGTCATTTTGCTTTTTTTACACAGATCGTCCCATGCAATGTGAGGTTGAAATTCAACAAGATGACAGGAGACACTATGACATTTGAGGCTCCTAGGGGCCCATACACTATGGAGGTCGAGAAAGGACGCAATATGTCGCAAATTGGAGGAGATGGATGGGCCCGTTTCCTTGCCCGTATGCGTCTTACTGGTGGTGAGTTGATCAGCTTCTCCTTCAGAGCAGAAAGACCCAAGCTGGCTGTCATTTATCTCAACCTGGTGGAAGATGGTGAAGATGACAAAGATGATGAAGATAATGAGGACCCACTCGATGAAGATGATGAGAACCCACTTCATGAAGCCATCGTAGCTCAAAGAATGAGGCTAAGCGAGGAGGAGGTGTGCAACCTATGGGACATAATTCCGCCATGTGATGACTTTGTCGGGGTGCCATTCGTGACCCGCCTGACAAGTACCATGGTCGATCGGCATGAAATGGTATGTTATACGTACTGACTGTAGTAATTTGATGATATATATATATATATGCTTCATTGTTATACTTACAAATGCTTTGTGGAATCTAGTCGATGATATGCTTTAGTGTAGAGTCTGATCACATGCTTATTAGTGTAGAATCCAAGGAACTATTAATAGTGTAGACAATCCATATTTACTTATTAGTAGAATTCATGATTAGTTAGTACAACTGCATAGTATTGTGTCTTTTGATAGTGTAGAAATCTAGACTTAATAGAAATATATTTGCAATAGTATGTTTGAGGCTATTTATTAATTGATATGTTTTCTTATTCAGAAATTGCCAAATAACCTATGTGTGAGTTGTGGTATCGATCTTGATGAAGAAGGCTCAGTTGGACTACGCCTTACCGCAAGGGGCTCCGTCACCACCTATACTTACCGCATGGACACAGACGGTCGCACACACTTAAACTCAGTTGGGTGGAAGAGATTCCTCGTTGACAAGAATCTTCGTGTTGGACAGCCATCCTAATTACTATCAGGAACACCCACCGCCCAGGCTTGAGGAGGATGATCGTCATCGATATCATCTAGAACTACACATGTGTGCGTGGCTATATCATCTAGAACTACATATGATGATCACCTTGTACTGCTTGAGGATGCATGTTCAGTATATATGAAATTGTTATCTAGTACTCCCTCCGTTCCAAATTACTCCTCGTTGTTTTAGTTCAAATTTGAACTAAAACCACAACAAGTAATTTGGAACCGAGGGAGTACTACCTAGTACCTATAATGCTTTATGAAATTGATATCTAGTAGTACCTAGTATCTGTAAATTGCAGTTTATTGGAGCTGAAATGGGGTAAATGATGGATGATATAGCAGTAGCGCGGGGCTAGGAAATCGCTACAGCTAATTAATAGTAGCGTGCTAAGGAAACACGCTGCTGATATAGTACATAGTAGTAGCGCGGGTACAGACTGTGCTACTACTAACAGTTAGCTGTAGCGCCTTATTGGTAGAGCGGCCGCCCGCGCTGCTGATAGCCTCAAAACCCGCGCTACTACTAGGGTTTTCCCTAGTAGTGCTTGTTGTCAGCATCATAAACCGCCTGGTAATGGGACAAGTCGGTATCTTCAGCTAACTTGCTTGCCAAAGGACGCATTTCTTTTGCTATTGAAGCAAAGTCCTCAGCACTGAAGGGAGACCTGTCCTCCTTTACGCTGGGGCAACCATTGGCCAAGTCTTTCGGGTCAAGATCTGTTTGCCACCCCTTGGCCCGGATTAGTGCAGTGAGTGCACTGGCTCGTGCAACTGATCGTTTAAGCTCTTCAACCCGTTGGGGCAACACAGATAGCTTCTCCAGAGTGTCCTTGATGAGGGTTGGCAGTTGCTTCTTATGCGAGGCTGTCGAGATAGCTCATTGCGCGCCAGTGTACAGTTGATCTATCAGAGTATAGGCGGCTTTCAGTTTCTTGTGCATATTGAGCCAAGGTGGGCGATCCTGGAGCCTGCATTACCAAGTAAATCTATAAGCCGGATGAATGATGATTACAATGCATTGGTAGTCACATATTGAGATGAAGTTACTTACTGAAGATGGCAACAGTCATTGCATTGACTTGATGTTTTAAATTGGCAAGCTCTTCAGCCACCGGCTTAAGAGCCGCTTCTGCTTCCTCGACCCTCTTTAATAGAGATGATTTCTCGGTCTCCCAGCCTGCCTGGTCAGCCTTGAAGTCTTTCTTCAGCTTTTCCATCTCTGCCAAGGTGGTGGTCAATTCGGCTTTGACCTTGGAGGTTTCAGATTGCTGAGACTTTATGTTCTCTCGAATATCGGCGACTTGGGATTCTTTGGCATTAAGTTCAGCCTACAGGACATAAACAATAGGCAGGTTACAATCATCTTATTTAAAAGTCCCAAGCACAATACAAGTATTTCACTTGGCACTTGGGGGCTAATGCACATTGCTCTTTTCTGAAGACAATTTTATGATAACCCAGCTACATTATGGTGACTATAGCCGATTCATGGGGGCTATATGCTGGGATTTTATGAACAAATATGGTAATGAGACCTAGTTTTATCTTGACAGTTTAAGTTGGCCCTTGGGGGCTACAGGCATGAAATTGAATCATTATTATTTAAAGTCCCGACTCATCTTGATAGATTAAGCTGACCCTTGGGGGCTACATGTGCAAAGTTGAAGTATTACTATTGAAAGTCCCAGTTTATCTTGAAAGTATAAGCTGGCCCTTGGGGGCTACTGGAATTGGTTTACAAGGCTATTTAAAGTCTACAGTACATTTCATTCTATCATGTCCAGTAAACTTGGGGGTTAATGGAAATGGGACAATTGCATTTTTACCCCTAGTTGGTTCCTACCCACGGGTTTTGCCCTTACTTTTCGAGCTTGCTCAGTTTTGCCCTTACTTTTTCCATTGAGGTCCCTCGAATGCCCTTTGACCGTTTGACCAAAACTTTGAAAATTCATAACTAATTCATACAAACTCAGAAAAATGCAAATAAGATACCAAAATGTTCAGATAAACATTACCTTTATGGGCATATCATTTGCATTCAGGACAAAAGCATCGTTTAAACTACCCAAGGTAATTAATGTTATTAACATTATTAAAAATAAATAGGTATAAACAATATTTTTTTCATGAATAAAAATTACATGCAAATGTAGGTGATGTTTTCTGAACATCCTGATAACTTATTTGAATTTTTCTGAGTTAGTATCAACTTGTTATGAATGTTCTAACGACTTTGACCATTATTTGGAAACTTCATAACAAGTTGATATGAACTCAGGAAAATGCAAATAAGGTTTCAGGATGTTCAGAAAACATCACCTACATTTGCATATAATTTTTATTTAGAAAAAAAATATTGTTTATACCTATTTATTTTTAATAATGTTAATAACATTAATTACCTCGGGTAATTTAATCGATGCTTTTTTCCTGAATGCAAATGATATGCCCGTAAAGGTAATGTTTATCTGAACATTTTGATATCTTATTTGCATTTTTCTGAGTTTGTATGAATTAGTTATGAATTTTCAAAGTTTTGGTCAAACGGTCAAAGGGCATTCGAGGGACCTCGATGGAAAAAGTAAGGGCAAAACTGAGCAAGCTTGAAAAGTAAGGGCAAAACTCGTTGGTAGGAACCAACTAGGGGTAAAAATGCAATTGCCCCAATGGAAATATATTCATATAAATAGAGTTGCAGTGTTTACCTCAAAGTGCTCCTTCATCAAGTTCACTAAGCCGGCTTCAAAATCGCGGCTTGTGTGCAGACGGTTCAAGTACCCAGAGTGGATCTCTTGAGCACTGAAGTGGGCATAACTTTCTAAATTAACTGACCACTTGCCTTTGTCAGCAACAGAAATTTCTTCCTTGGCGTTGTGCTTTTACAAGACAGTGGGATTGCGTGGCGTTGTATAGCCAAGCCCAGTGATGACAACATCATCAGCCTTCTCTTTAGTAGGCTTGATGGGACTTGGCAGGTTAATAGGGCTTGGCGGCTTAGTGGTGGCTGGATCAACGTCCATATAATCTATGGAAACATTGTGCTCTTCCAAAGGTGGCTCATCAGCTGTGACTTCAGGGGTGTGGAAGGAAGTGTCTGTTGACTGCTTGTCCGGCTCAGAAGGATTTTTAGTAGTCTTGGTTACCTTTGTTTTTTTCCTGGGCTTTGCCATAGCTCTATGAATAGAGCACAAAGACAAGATTAGCACGACAACTGAATACATGATTGAAAGCAGAGATTAAACATTCTTACCCAGGCACAGTCTTGAAGACTGGGACGTGAGTCCCGTTGAGTCGCCAGAGGAGGAATGAGATGTTCCCTGATAATTTGAATCGGAAGGGTTAAGAGGACGTCGAAAAAGACCAGCCTTGGGATAAGTTAAGTCGAAATTTGTTAAGACCTCTGGATGACGCTTGCAGGGAGCTAGAGTGTTTGGTAAGCCGAAAGAAAGGATCCCGCTTCCGTTGTTCCGTGTTGTGCGGCGAGCTTCATGTTGCTGCTTCTTCAAAATAAAGTTGGGATCCAAATAAGCCAAAGGATGAGAAAACCTTACTTTCAAGATTGCTTGGCGAGTTTTCCGTTTTGGCAGAGATTCTGAGCCGGAGGAAAGAACAATTACCTCTTCGCCACCTGCACGGCTGGCTTCCGCTTCTTCCTGATAATAGTCATCGTCAATGAGATGTACAAAAAATGAGCCAAGAGAATCAAGTTCTACCTCTGACTCATCATCGTCGCCATTGTCATCCAAGTTCAGTAACTCGGAGGGGTCGTTCTTCTTCTTGGCAGGTTTTTTGGTAACCTTGGTTTTGGTCTGGGTCGGCTTGACCGGCTTATCCTGCAACTTCCTATTCCAAAATGGAGAATCGGACTGTTCTGGTTAGATGATCATAAGTGGACAGTGTTAATGAAAACATGATTTAAACTGGAAACATGGTGTGCAACACTTACAGCTGGCGGCTGGTTGAAGGTGCAGTAAGGACTAAGTCCGATTTTACTGCATTCTGCCTAGCTTGCATTCAACAAAGCCTTGGTGCTTCATTGATTTCAGCATCAGATAATTGGATTTCGCAGTGGCGTTGGGGATCTTTCAAGTTGCCGGTGTACTCGCACATTAAGCCGGGGCGGCGACTTAAGGGCAGGATCCTCTAGGAGACCCGGCACTGAACAAGGTCGATGCTGGTTAAGCCATTAGCCATGAAAGATCTTATCTTTGAAAAAGTGGGCACATACTTGGCCCGTTACTTCGTGCTGATTCGCTGTGAGAGCTGATGTGTGTTGCTGAGCTGGTGTTCACGGTAACCCGGCAAGGGATTCTCACCCTCTGGAGATGTATCTTGGCAGTAGAATCAAGTCTGGTTCCAGTCCTTGGGATGACTGGGCGGCTTGGCATATGGGAAGGTGGCCTCTTTCCGTTTCTGAATTGAAACTCCACCTAGTTCCAAGCTGGGCCCGTTGGTGAATTCTGTCTGCCGGTTCAAATAATAAAATTCCTTGAACAGCTTGACAGTGGGTTCCTCTTGAAGATAACCTTCACAAAAGACTTGGAAATTGCAAATGTTGGAGACAGAATTGGGCCCAATGTCTCGAGGATGAAGTTGGAATAATTGTAGCACGTCTCGAAAGAATTTTGAGTCGGGCGGGGTAAACCCCCGAATCATGTGATCAGTAAAAACAATTACTTCTCCTTCCTTGGGCTCAGGACGATTTTCAGTGCCTGGGACCCTCCAGTGGATGTCATTTTTCTTGGCTAAGATGCTAGTTTCAACAAAGTTGTTCAAATCTTCCTCGGTGACCCGGGATGATGCCCAGTTGCATGCAGTGAATGTCTTAGTCATTGTTGATTATGATATGAAAAGAAAATTTCACCGGTTTAAGATTATGTTGTTAAGCCGGTCGTTGGTTCAAGGATAAGAACTATAAATATGCAGTGTGTTAATCCAGAGGATAGTGTTGGAGTTATGCAAGGCAATTTATTGCCGGCTTAAGAGGGGACTAATGGTACCTGGCAGGTTATGGCTTATGAGTTAAGTCGCCTACGCAACTATCAGTTTTCAGATCTATAAGTGAAGAATTGCTAAGTGTTGGACAAACAGTTTTCATAGATCGGTGCTATAATTTTGGATCTACAGCAGTTCATATAAAGAAGAAAAATTCTAAACCTAAGTGGCGGCAGCATAGAAGTTCACGTGCTCAGATGAGATCCCTTATGGAGGGGAAGCGTTCAAATATCAAAAATGACTGCTAAAACTGATGCCGCGCAAGATTAGCACTAAACTCAGATCAAAACTACCAAAGACAGGGAGGAACAAAGAGGAACGGAGATGAACTCCAAAGAACTCGAGCAAACCCAAATGCAGATCTATGGTGAGGAAAGAGGAAGGTTTACCGGGGCTGTTGGATAGCGGAGGAACATGGAAGAGCTCTGGTGCGTTTAGGTTGATGCAGCGGCCGAGGTTGAGGCAGTGGATGAAGGTCGACGGCAACGGTGGAGCTAGGGCGCTTGAGGTGTTGTGAGGAAGAGGACAAAGATGAGGAGGCAAGGGGGAAAATGAGAAAGACCCATGTCCCTATTTATAAGGAAGTGGATGGATAGCATGCGCGGGAATCGAGGGGACTGAAAAAATGATTATGTGATAGCACAGATGCCTTGACTCTTGGGAGGTTCATTAAAAGTGAAGATATGATGAGATTTGGGCCTCGTGTGATATTAATGTGAGATGACATCATGGTGGGTTAACACAATTCTGAGAGCTGACGTCATGGCGGGTTATAAGATTTCATAAGGACTGATAGTGAAGGATTTTTTCTAAGTCAAGTGTTGAAGATTGATATGAACAAGTTCACATCAACCTAGGGCCTAATGTTGGGGATATGACTAATGGGTATGACCCGCCCAGGAGGGTCCGGGTCATACCACTGGCAGTTCATAATGACAAGGCCCAAGAAGATGCTGAGGATGGCGGTTCATGAGGCGAGCTTATTGAAGGCCCAAGACCCGGAGGAGACTTGAGGTCGACGGGCATAAACCGCCATATGTTTAACTTGTATGATAAGGAAAGTTTAGTTTTGTCACCGAGACGAACACGCTGTGTATGAGCCGGCCGGGACTCTGTAAGCCGCCGGGCATCAGCCTGTGTATATAAAGGGGTGACCCGGCGGCGGGTTAGGGCAAGAAACAACAAGTCGAGAACTAGGTCAAGCGTATTCGCTCCCTGGTAATCGAAACCCAAGCAATACAACCTAAAGCAGGAGTAGGTCTTTATCTCATTGCGAGGGGTCGAACCTGGGTAAACTCTCTGTGTCCCTTGTCCCGTGTTGACCCTTTTAAGCTAACTATGTTGCGATGGCTCCACACCTAAGTCCTCATGCTAGGGCATCTATCGTGACAATTCCACAACACCATCCTTCCACCATAAGGCCATACCTCCACTTTGACCCACACAATCAACAGCTTGCCCATTTTTAAAACCCATACTCCATCGATTTTTTTCATAGCCGCATCTTTCTTTTTCGTCTCACTCAGAAACACAACCCCTCGATTGTAGGACCTAATCAGGTCATGCAATTCGCCCACTGTCGCGTCCAATCCCAAACCATGACAGTTCCAGGCAAACATATTAATTGTTCTCGGTGGCCCCGGGAGGCGGGGTCTGCCGCTGGATCATTCTTCTCAATGGGATCAAAGACTGACGATACCTTCCGTCGCTTTTCGCCAATGAACGCATCATGTGGTGCATATCTCTCTAAATCCCCCTTGACAACCCAAACTTGCTTAGACTGTCTTTCTTCTCTATTGGCTTGGGCTGGTATGACACTTTCCTACTCTGACCATCATCTCTTTCTTCTCTATGCTTATGAACATAAGTACCCGATCTTCATTGACGAGACGAGGAACTCCCACCATACTCGCTGACACTCTGCTATATGGGTGGCGCCCTCCAATACTTGTCATGCTTGCCATCATATCTATCATGTCTTCAGTACAGTTCTTGCCAGAGATCCATCTCTGTCTTCTGTTCCAGGCTCTCACGCGGATCAAAATCTCTCCTTTGTTCATCTCACCTCTTGGTTTTGGAGAACTATGAGCCTCTTGATCGACATTGCGGAGCCCACCAGTGCGGTACTCCTGATCTCTCCCACCATTCCCACCAATGCGAGGAACCATCTTGGGTAGAAAACTCCCCTCTGGAATTGCGTCTTACAGTTCTATCACAAACCTCATGCCTGATATTGTTTTGGTGGACACCACCTGAAAAATCTATCACCATCAATAGAAAAACTCCCCAATGATGACGTAGATATCTGAGATGCTTCTGGCTGATTTGAGTCACATCCTGGGGATGCCCATAACCATTCTCCCCATTGAGATGAGGAATCCATGGGAGGAACACAAACGCCATCCGGATGCACTAGTCGACCATAATCAAAGCAAAAGTGTGGGATTTTCTTGTAGCTAAAGTCATACCATGTCCTTTCTTCATCATGTGGCACTTCTCTTAGATAGAAACCTCTCACCAAAGGCTCGCAGACTGAAATCCTGGCTCTCACTCGAAGATGCTTGCCTCTAGCTAGGACATTTCGTTCAACATCAACCTTCACAACCTCACCCAATCAGTTTCCTAATCCCTTGCCAAAAGTTCACAATGATAATCCAAAGGAAGATCATGCACTCTTGCCCATGTTTCAATACTGTCAAACACCATCTCTGAGGGTCTCATAGATCCATCAAAATCTTTCATCACTACCACATTAAAAGGAAACTATTACTTGGAAGGTAATATCTGTTACATCGGTGTTTGTGATGCTAACGGTGCACCAGACACCTTAGCGCGTTCAACAATGTTCGAAAAACTCTAAAAGAAAATGTAGCACATTGACAACATCGGTCTATATTGTCGCAAAAATCCAAAAAAATAAATAAATTCAAAACATTGCATGAGATAAAAATGACAAATTTAGCATCAATGTGATAATGGGTCAAATCTAAAGCCCAACTTATGTTTTTTTGATAGAAAGACTGTAAGGGAACCCCCTACAGTATAATTGGTGCAACAAACCCAAGTTGCAGTACCATGCCTTGAACCTGGGTGGGTGGAAAGGCATCAGCCCCTTCCCACCACTAGGCATCAGCCCAACTTATGTTGTGTACTATTCAGTGTGGACTTTATCTTTTTGTACCTCGAGCAATACTCAAATTTGAGTTGAAATTTTGCGACAACATAAACCGATGTTGTGACAATGTGCTATTTTTCCAGATTTTTTCAAACATTTTTAGATGCAAGGGCGTCCGATGCACCAGTAGCATCACAAGCACCGGTGCACCAGATACTTTCCCAACTATTACTGCCTGCTTTACAAATATGCCGCCGAATTTCTTTACTACCATTTACTACTAAAAACAAAAATACATATGGTTGCATGTTTTTTAGATTCATACACGTATGACGGTGACATGCTTGAACATGCCCGATAGACCTAGTAGGGTAAGACTACCTAATTGTAAGGCTATGTGAATTTGCGCACATACTAACTCATTACGATATCCTTCCTACTTACAAAGAATGTAGTGCTTTATGTTCCGCACCTCCTTCTCCTATCCTCTCCCATGTTGTTGAAGTCGCTGAAAACCGCACAGATCGACATAGATGGTGCATCATTGATGGCTGCGATGCTAAGTTCGGAGTGAGATCCATATTCACCGATCTAAGAAACATCATTATTATTAAAGGAGAATCAATCATCATCGTAATGATCACCATCTCCTTCTCTTTAGTTTTGTTTGTGTTAATCCTCTACCTCGCACATGGAAAAGAAAAAAGAAAATATTTACTATTATAAAGGAGAGTTTCCCGTCTTCGTAATGGTTACCACCTCCTTTCCTTGATTTTGTTTGTGCTAATCCTCTACTTCTCGCATGAAAATGGAAAAAATTGAAAATGCTACAATATCAGGAGAAACCACTAGAAGTTAATTAAATTCACACACACACACACACACACAGAGGGAGAGAGAGATAGAGTGATGAGGACATCAATACCATTGTTACACCCACAAGCCCTGCTGCTATACATACTGGACCAATTACTAGAGCTCGCGCATGCCAATTAAATTACCAGGTACTTTCGTTTCTTGGTAATGATTCTAATATTCGTCAGAATATGATGCTGCCTAAATTGGATACATTTGTTTTGCTTACAAATGAAGGGCCAAGCTGGGAGAAGCATGGACATTGGAGCAAGAACAAGCATGGAGATGATGGCATGCGCAAGAGGAACAATAATGGAGTTACAAGTGATGATTTCAGGACATTGAAGCCACCATAATGAGAGCATGAAGCCTTGGACAAAATGAAGGAAATATGCCCTAGAGGCAATAATAAAGTTATTATTTATTTCCTTATTTCATAATAAATGTTTATTATTCATGCTAGAATTGTATTAACCGGAAACATAATACATGTGTGAATACATAGACAAACATATAGTCACTAGTATGCCTCTACTTGACTAGCTCATTAATCAAAGATGGTTATGTTTCCTAACCATAGACATGTGTTGTCATTTGATTAATGGGATCACATCATTAGGAGAATGATGTGATTGACATGACCCATTCCGTTAGCCTAGCACTTGATCGTTTAGTATGTTGCTATTGCTTTCTTCATGACTTATACATGTTCCTGTAACTATGAGATTATGCAACTCCCGTTTACCGGAGGAACACTTTGGGTGCTACCAAATGTCACAACATAACTGGGTGATTATAAAGGAGTACTACAGGTGTCTCCAAAGGTACATGTTGGGTTGGCATATTTCAAGATTAGGTTTTGTCACTCCGATTGTCAGAGAGGTATCTTTAGGCCCTCTTGGTAATGCACATCACTATAAGCCTTGCAAGCAATGTGACTAATGAGTTAGTTGCGGGATGATGCATTATGTAACAAGTAAATAGACTTGCCGGTAACGAGATTGAACTAGGTATTGGATACCGACGATCAAATCTCGGGCAAGTAACATACCGATGACAAAGGGAACAAAGTATGTTGTTATGCGGTTTGACCGATAAAGATCTTCGTAGAATATGTAGGAGCCAATATGGGCATCCAGGTTCCGCTATTGGTTATTGACTAAGAATAGTTCTAGGTCATGTCTACATAGTTCTCGAACCCGTAGGGTCCGCACGCTTAAGGTTTCGATGACAGTTATATTATGAGTTTATGAGTTTTGATGTACCGAAGGAGTTCGGAGTCCCGGATGAGATCGGGGACATGACGAGGAGTCTCGAAATGGTTGAGACGTAAAGATCGATATATTGGACGACTATATTCGAAGTTCGGAAAGGTTCCGAGTGATTCGGGTATTTATCGGAGTACCGGAGAGTTACGGGAATTTGCCGGGGAGAAGTTTTGGGCCTTATTGGGCCATACGGGAAAGAGAGAGGGGCTGCCTAGGGCAGGCCGCGCGCCCCCCCCCCCAAAGCCTAGTCCGAATTGGACTAGGGGGAGGGGCCGCACCCCCTCCTTCCTTCCCTTCTCTCTTCCCTTTCCTTCTCTCCTACTCCTACTACATGGAAGGGCTCCTAGTTCTACTAGGAAAGGGTGAATCCTACTCCCGGTGGGAGTAGGACTCCCCTAGGGCGCGCCATAGAGAAGGCCGGCCCTCCCCCTCCTCCACTCCTTTATATATGAGGGCAGGGGGCACCCCATAGACAACACAAGTTGATCTACAGATCGTTCCTTAGCCGTGTGCGGTGCCCCCCTCCACCATATTCCACCTCGGTCATTTCATCGCAGAGTTTAGGCGAAGCCCTGCGCCGGTAGAGCATCATCATCGTCACCACGCCATCATGCTGACGGAACTCATCCCCGACACTTTGCTGGATCGGAGTCCGGGGATCGTCATCGAGCTGAACGTGTGCTGAACTCGGAGGTGCCATACGTTCGGTACTTGGATCGGTCGGATCATGAAGACGTACGACTACATCAACTGAGTTGTCATAACGCTTCCACTTACGGTCTACGAGGGTACATGGACAATACTCTCCCCTCTCGTTGCTATGCCATCACCATGATCCTGCATGTGCGTAGGAATTTTTTTGAAATTACAACGTTCCCCAACAGTGGCATCCGAGCCTAGGTTTTATGCGTTGATGTTATATGCACGAGTAGAACACAAGTGAGTTGTGGGCGATACAAGTCATACTGCTTACCAGCATGTCATACTTTGGTTCAGCGGTATTGTTGGATGAAGCGGCCCGGACTGACATTACGCGTACGCTTACGCGAGACTGGTTTTACCGCCGTGCTATGCACACAGGTGACTAGCGGGTGTCTGTTTCTCCAACTTTAGTCGAACCGAGTGTGGCTACACCCGGTCCTTGCGAAGGTTAAAACAGCACCAACTTGACGAACTATTGTTGTGGTTTTGATGCGTAGGTAAGAACGGTTCTTGCTCAGCCCGTAGTAGCCACATAAAATTTGCAACAACAAAGTAGAGGACATCTAACTTGTTTTTGCAGGGCATGTTGTGATGTGATATGGTCAAGACGTGATGAGATATAAGTTGTTGTATGAGATGATCATGTTTTGTTGAAGTTATCGGCAACTGGCAGAAGCCCTATGGTTGTCTCTTTGTTGCATAAGATGCAAGTACCAAATAATTGCTTTACTTTATCGCTATGCGATAGCAATAGTTGCAAGAGCAATAGTTGGCGAGACGACCATGTGACGACACATTGATATAGATCAAGATGATGAAGATCATGGTGTCGTGCCGGTAACGATAGAGATCATGACAGTACTTTGGAGATGGAGATCAAAGGCGCAAGATGATCATGGCCATATCATGTCACATATTTTGCATGCATATGATGTTTATCTGTTATACATCTTATTCTGTTTTGTTTGACGGTAGCATTTTAAGATGATCTCTCACTAATTATCAAGAAGTGTTCTCCCTGAGTATGCACCGTTGCAAAAGTTCTTCGTGCTGAGACAACACGTGATGATCGGGTGTGATAGGCTCTACGTTCAAATACAACGGGTGCAAAACAGTTGCACACGCGGAATACTCAGGTTAAACTTGACGAGCCTAGCATATACAGATATGGCCTCGGAACACGGAGACTGAAAGGTCGAGCGTGAATCATATAGTAGATATGATCAACATAGTGATGTTCACCATTGAAAACTACTCCATCTCACGTGATGATCGGTCATGGTGTTGTTGATATGGATCACGTAATCACTTAGAGGATTAGAGGGATGTCTATCTAAGTGGGAGTTCTTAAGTAATATGATTAATTGAACTTTAATTTATCATGAACTTAGTCCTGGTAGTATTTTGCAAATTATGTTGTAGATCAATAGCTTGCGTTGTTGCTTTCATATGTTTATTTTGATATGTTCCTAGAGAAAATTGTGTTGAAAGATGTTAGTAGTAATGATGCGGATTGGATCCGTGATCTGAGGTTTATCCTCATTCTTGCACAGAAGAATTATGTCCTTAATGCACCGCTAGGTGACAGACCTATTACAGGAGCAGATGCGGACGTTATGAACGTTTGGCTAGCTCAATATGATGACTACTTGATAGTTTTGTGCACCATGCTTTATGGCTTAGAATCGGGACTTCAAAAATGTTTTGAACGTCATGGACCATATGAGATGTTCCATGAGTTGAAGTTAATATTTCAAGCAAATACCCGAGTTGAGAGATATGAAGTCTCCAACAAGTTCTATAGCTAAAAGATGGAGGAGAATCGCTCAACTAGTGAGCATGTGCTCAGATTGTCTGGGTTCTACAATCGCTTGAATCAAGTGGGAGTTAATCTTCCAGATAAGATAGTGATTGACAGAATTCTCTAGTCACCACCACCAAGTTACTAGAACTTCGTGATGAACTATAATGCAAGGGATGACGAAAACGATTCCCGCGCTCTTCGTGATGCTGAAATTGACGAAGGTAGAAATCAAAGAAAAACATCAAAAGTGTTGATGGTGGACAAGATCACTAGTTTCAAGATAAAGGACAAAGGGAAGAAGGGGAACTTCATGAAGAACAGCAAGCAAGTTGCTAATCAAGTGAAGAAACCCAAGTCTGGACCTAAGCCTAAGACTAAGTGATTACACTGCAAAGGAAATGGTCACTGGAAGCGGAAATGCCCTGAATATTTGGTGGATAAGAAGGATGGCGAAGTGAACAAGGGTATATTTGATATACAGGTTATTGATGTGTTCCTTACTAGTGTTTATAGTAGCCCCTGAGTATTTGATACTTGTTCGGTTGCTAAGATTAGTAACTCGAAACAGGAGTTACAGAATAAACAAAGACTAGTTGAAGGGGAAGTGACGATGAGTGTTGGAAGTAGTTCCAAGATTGATATGATCATCATCACACACTCGCTATACTTTCGGGATTAGTGTTAAACCTAAATAAATGTCATTTAGCGTTTGCGTTGAGCATGAATATGATTTGATCATGTTTATTGCGATACAGTTATTCATTTGAAGTTAAAGAATAATTGTTATTCTGTTTACATGAATAAGACCTTCAATGGTTATACACCCAATGAAAATAGTTTGTTGGATCTCGATCGTAGTGATACACATATTCATAATATTGATGCCAAAAGATGCAAAGTTAATAATGATAGTGCAACTTATTTGTGGCACTGCCGTTTGGGTCATATCGGTGTAAAGCGCATGAAGAAACTCCATAAAGATGGATTTTCGGAATCACTTGGTTATGAATCATTTGATGCTTGCGAACCGTGCCTTTTGGGCAAGATGACTAAAACTCCATTCTCTGGAACAATGAAACAAGCTACTGACTTATTGGAAATAATACATACTGATGTACGCGATCCAATGAGTGTTGATGCTCGTGGCAAGTATCATTATTTTCTGACCTTCACAAGATGATTTGAGCAGATATGGGTATATCTACTTGATGAAACATAAGTCTGAAATAGTTAAAAGGTTCAAAGAATTTCAGAGTGAAGTGGAAAAATCATCGTAACAAGAAAATAAAGTTTCTGCGATCTGATCGCGGAGACAAATATTTGAGTTATGAGTTTGGTCTTCAATTAAAACAATGTGGAATAGTTTCACAGCTCACGCCACCTGGAACACCACAACGTTATGGTGTGTCCGAACGTCGTAACCACACTTTATTGGATATGGTGCGATCTATGATGTCTCTTACTGATTTACCACTATTGTTTTGGGGTTATGCATTAGAGACAGCTGCATTCACGTTAAAAGGGCACCATCTAAATCCGTTGAGACAACACCGTATGAACTATGGTTTAGCAGTAAACCTAAGCTGCCGTTTCTTAAAGTTTGGAGTTGCGATGCTTATATGAAAAAGGTTTTCAACCTGATAAGCTCGAATCCAAATCGGAGAAGTGCGTCTTCATAGAATACCCAAAGGGAACTGTTGGGGTACTCCTTCTATCACAGATCTGAAGGCAAAACATTTGTTGCTAAGAATGGATCCTTTCTAGAGAAGGAGTTTCTCTCAAAAGAAGTGAGTGGGAGGAAAGTAGAACTTGATGAGGTAACTGTACCTGCTCCCTTATTGGAAAATAGTTCATCACAGAAATCTGTTCCTGTGACTACTACACCAATTAGTGAGGAAGTTAATGATGATGATCATGAAACTTCAGATTAAGTTACTACAGAACCTCGTAGGTCTTCCAGAGTAAGATCTGCACCAGAGTGGTACGGTAATCCTGTTCTGGAAGTCATGTCACTAGACCATGATGAACCTATGAACTATGAGGAAGCAATGATGAGCCCAGATTCCACGAAATGGCTTGAGGCCATAAAATCTGAGATGAGATCCATCTATGAGAACAAAGTGTGGACTTTGATTGACTTGCTCGATGATCAGCAAGCCATGTTAAATAAATGGATTTTCAAGAGGAAGACGGACATTGATAGTAGTGTTACTATCTACTAAAGCTCGACTTGTTGCAAAAGGTTTTCGACAAGTTCAAGGTGTTGAATACGATGAGATTTTCTCACTCGTATCGATGCTTAAGTCTGTCTGAATCATGTTAGCAATTGCCACATTTTATGAAATCTGGCAAATGGATGTCAAAACTGCATTCCTTAATGGTTTTCTTAAAGAAGAGTTGTATATGATGCAACCAGAAGATTTTGTCAATCCTAAAGGTGCTAACAAAATGTGCAAGCTCCATCGATCCATCAATGGACTGGTGCAAGCATCTCGGAGTTGGAATATACGCTTTGATGACTTGATCAAAGCATATGGTTTTATACAGACTTTTGAAGAAGCCTGTATTTACAAGTAAGTGAGTGGGAGCTCTGTAGCATTTCTAATATTATATGTGGACGACATATTGTTAATTGGAAATGATATGGAAATTTTGGATAGCATGAAAGGATACTTGAATAAGAGTTTTTCAAAGCAAGACCTCGGTGAAGCTGCTTACACATTGAGCATCAAGATCTATATAGATAGATCAAGACGCTTGATAAGATTTTTCAATGAGTACATACCTTGATAAATTTTCGAAATAGTTCGAAATGGAACAATCAAAGAAGGAGTTCTTGCCTGTGTTGCAAGGTGTGAAGTTGAGTAAGACTCAAGACCCGACCATGGCAGAAAATAGAAAGAGAATGAAAAGTCATTCCCTGTGCCTTAGTCATAGGTTCTATAAAGTATGCTATGCTGTGAACCAGACCTATTGTATACCTTGCTCTGTGTTTGGCAAAGGAATACAATTTTGATCTAATAGTAGATCACTGGACAACGGTCAAGAATATCCTTAGTGAGGACTAAGGAAATACTTCTCGATTATGGAGGTGATAAAAGAGCCCGTCATAAAAGGTTACATCGGTGCAAGCTTTTACACCGATCCAGATGACTCTAAGTCTCAATCTGGATACATATTGAAAGTGGGAGCAATTAGCTAGAGTAGCTCCATGCAGAGCATTGAAGACATAGAATATTTGCAAAATACATACGGCTTTGAATGTGACAGACCCGTTGATTAAGCTTCTCTCACGAGCAAAACATGATCACACCTTAGTACTCTTTGGGTGTTAATCATGTAGCGATGTGAACTAGATTATTGACTCTAGTATACCCTTTGGGTGTTGGTCACATGACCATGTGAACTATGGGTGTTAATCATATACAGATATGAATATTGGTGTTAAATCATATGGCAATGTGAACTAGATTATTGACTCTAGTGCAAGTGGGAGACTGAAGGAAATATGCCCTAGAGGCAATAATAAAGTTATTATTTATTTCCTTATTTCATGATAAATGTTTATTATTCATGCTAGAATTGTATTAACCGGAAACATAATACATGTGTGAATACATAGACAAACATATAGTCACTAGTATGCCTCTACTTGACTAGCTCATTAATCAAAGATGGTTATGTTTCCTAACCATAGACATGTGTTGTCATTTGATTAATGGGATCACATCATTAGGAGAATGATGTGATTGACATGACCCATTCCGTTAGCCTAGCACTTGATCGTTTAGTATGTTGTTATTGCTTTCTTCATGACTTATACATGTTCCTGTAACTATGAGATCATGCAACTCCCGTTTACCGGAGGAACACTTTGGGTGCTACCAAACGTCACAACGTAACTGGGTGATTATAAAGGAGTACTATAGGTGTCTCCAAAGGTACATGTTGGGTTGGCGTATTTCAAGATTAGGTTTTGTCACTCCGATTGTCAGAGAGGTATCTCTAGGCCCTCTCGGTAATGCACATCACTATAAGCCTTGCAAGCAATGTGACTAATGAGTTAGTTGCGGGATGATGCATTATGTAACGAGTAAAGAGACTTGCCGGTAACGAGATTGAACTAGGTATTGGATACCGACGATCGAATCTCGGGCAAGTAACATACCGATGACAAAGGGAACAAAGTATGTTGTTATGCGGTTTGACCGATAAAGATCTTCGTAGAATATGTAGGAGCCAATATGGGCATCCAGGTTCCGCTATTGGTTATTGACCAAGAATAGTTCTAGGTCATGTCTACATAGTTCTCGAACCCGTAGGGTCCGCACGCTTAAGGTTTCGATGACAGTTATATTATGAGTTTATGAGTTTTGATGTAGCGAAGGAGTTCGGAGTCCCGGATGAGATCGGGGACATGACGAGGAGTCTCGAAATGGTTGATACGTAAAGATCGATATATTGGACGACTATATTCGAAGTTCGGAAAGATTCCGAGTGATTCGGGTATTTATCGGAGTACCGGAGAGTTACGGGAATTTGCCCGGGAGAAGTTTTGGGCCTTATTGGGCCATACGGGAAAGAGAGAGGGGCTGCCTAGGGCAGGCCGCGCCCCCCCCCCCCAAAGCCTAGTCCGAATTGGACTAGGGGGAGGGGCCGCACCCCCTCCTTCCTTCCCTTCTCTCTTCCCTTTCCTTCTCTCCTACTCCTACTACATGGAAGGGCTCCTAGTTCTACTAGGAAAGGGGGAATCCTACTCCCGGTGGGAGTAGGACTCCCCTAGGGCGCGCCATAGAGAGGGCCGGCCCTCCACCTCCTCCACTCCTTTATATATGAGGGCAGGGGGCACCCCATAGACAACACAAGTTGATCTACTGATCGTTCCTTAGCCGTGTGCGGTGCCCCCCTCCACCATATTCCACCTCGGTCATTTCATCGCGGAGTTTAGGCAAAGCCCTGCGCCGGTAGAGCATCATCATCGTCACCACGCCGTCATGCTGACGGAACTCATCCCCGACACTTAGCTGGATCGGAGTCCGGGGATCGTCATCGAGCTGAACGTGTGCTGAACTCGGAGGTGCCGTACGTTCGGTACTTGGACCGGTCGGATCGTGAAGACATACGACTACATCAACCGCGTTGTTATAACGCTTCCACTTATGGTCTACGAGGGTACATAGACAATACTCTCCCCTCTCGTTGCTATGCCATCACCATGATCCTGCATGTGCGTAGGAATTTTTTTGAAATTACTACGTTACCCAACACAAAATATACAAGATGCTACTTCATAACTTTCGTCCAGAGGCTATTCTAGGTGTTGCGTCACCTTATTATTGGGCCAGACCCATGTAATTTCTAAATACATAAGTATAGGCTATTTTTAGAGTCCGTATGTGTGGGGAAACAAGAGATAGGGTTGGTTTCGGACCCCTCCACCAAGGGCCACGAAATCCCCCCCCCCTCTTCCTCTATATATACAGCCCTTAGGGCACCGTTTAGACTTTGGGTTTTGTTTAGATTAAAAGTTTGCCATAGCTGCAACTTCGCGTACTTCGTTTGTGTTAAACAACCAGACCAAGACGTCACAGAACCCCATGTTGATCAATAAAGCTTTCATCTTATATTCACAATATACAGATTGCAATCTCAGTTTCTTGCTTGTTCTTTGTTTGCTCGCAGGAAATAGACCCTCGTGGTCAGGTTGATCATGCTCCGGCGTGGTCAATAACCTCTCGGAGTTGGTTTAGCGATTGCTAAGGCGCGACGTCCTCGCACGTACGTAGTCGGATCGTCAAGTCTACTCCTCCAAAATGATAATCACCATCTCGTCGAAAGACGGGACACCTTTGCCTCTATCAAGTGGTATCAGATTTTCAGGTTGCTCGGTGAGATTTTACAGTTTTTCATAGTTTAGATCGAGTTTGTTTCTTCATACCTATGGTCCACGAAAAAGCCAAAAAATTAGGGTTTTTTCAACCTTCACGCAATACATGAGCGTGAGTCATGGATATAGCACTATGTGTGGAATAGAATATGATGATGGGAATTGTGTGGAGTAGACAAAAAAGGAGAAAGTCTCACATTGACGAGGATAATCAACGGGCTATGGAGATGCCCATCAATTGATGTCAACATGAGGAGTAGGGATTGCCATGCAACAGATGCACTAGAGCTATAAATGAATGCTCAACAAAAAGAAACTAGTGGGTGTGCATCCAACTTGCTTGCTCACGAAGACCTAGGGCATTTGAGGAAGCCCATCGTAGGAATATACAAGCCAAGTTCTATAATGAAAAATTCCCACTGGTATGAAAAAGACAACCTATGAGACTCACTATATGAAAAACATGGTGCTACTTTGAAGCACAATATATGAGACTCACTAAATGAAGAACAAAGTGCTACTTTGAAGCACAAGTGTGGAAAAAGAGATAGTAACATTGCCCCTTTTATTTATTTATTTTTTTCCTTTTTTTTCCTTTTTTTCTTTTTTGGGCCTTTCTTTTTCTTTTCTTTTGGCCTTTCTTATTTTTTCTTTTTGGGCAATGCTCTAATAATGATGATCATCACACTTCTATTGATTACAACATATGAACTACAACTCGAAACTAGAACAAGATATGACTCTATATGAGTGCCTCCGGCGGTGTACCGGGATGGTGCAGTGAATCAAGAGTGACATGTATAAAAAATTATGCATGGTGGCTTTGCCACAAATACAATGTCAACTACATGATCATGCAATGGCAATATGACAAAAGTAATGTATGTCATGATGATGATGAACGGAGCGGTGGAAAGTTGCATGGCAATATATCTCGGAATGGCTATGGAAATGCCATAATAGGTAGGTATGGTGGCTGTTTTGAGGAAGATATAAGGAGGTTTATATGTGATAGAGCGTATCATATCACGGGGTTTGGATGCACCGGCGAAGTTTGCACCAACTCTCAAGGTGAG
Organism: Triticum aestivum; assembly: GCF_018294505.1. NCBI lineage: Eukaryota > Viridiplantae > Streptophyta > Magnoliopsida > Poales > Poaceae > Triticum > Triticum aestivum. The sequence continues at coordinate 415,756,917 of NC_057801.1, forward strand.
AAAGGGCAATGCACGGTACCGAAGAGGCTAGCAATGGTGGAAAGGTAAAAGAACGTATATTCCATGGACTCAACATTAGTCAAAAGAACTCATATACTTATTGCAAAAATTTAGAAGTCATCAAAAATCAAGCACTACGCGCATGCTCCTAGGGGGATAGATTGGTAGGAAAAGACCATCGCTCGTCCCCGACCGCCACTCATAAGGATTCACAAGCCAGGTACACTTCATGTTTCAAATTTGTTACACAACTTTAACCATACGTGCATGCTACGGGACTTGCTAACTTCAATACAAGCATTCTTTAAATTCATAATCACCCAACTAGCATGACTTTAATATCACTACCTCCATATCTCAAAACAATTATCAAGTATCAAATTGATCATAGCATCCAATTCACTCTTTATGATAGTTTTTATTATACCCAACTTGGATGCCTACCATTTTAGGACCAATTTTATAACCATAGCAAATACCATGCTATTCTAAAAGACTCTCAAAATAATATAAGTGAAGCATGAGAGACTAGCAGTTTCTACAAAATTAAGCCACCGCCGTGCTCTAAAAGATATAAGTGAAGCACTAGAGCAAAAACTATCAAGCTCAAAAGATATAAGTGAAGCACATAGAGTATTCTAGCAAATTCTAATCAAGTAGGCTTCTCCCAAAAGGTGTGTACAGCAAGGATGATTGTGGAAAACTAAAAATCAAAGACTAATATAATACACAATGCTCCAAGCAAAACACATATCATGTGGCGAATAAAAATATAACTCTAAATAAAGTTACCAATGAACGAAGATGAAAAAGGGGGTGCCTTCCCGGGGCATTCCCAAGGTTAGGCTTTTGGCTATTCTTGAATATCTTGGGGTGCCATGGGCATCCCCAAGATTAGGCTCTTGCCACTCCTTATACCATAGTCCATCAAAGCTTTACCCAAAACTTGAAAACTTCACAACACAAAACTCAACAGGAAATCTTATAAGCTCCGTTAGTGAAAGAAAACAAAACCACCATATAAGGTAATGTAATGAACTCATTATTTATTTATTTTGGTGTTAAACCTACTTAATTCCAACTTCTCTATGGTTTATAAACTATTTTACTAGCCATAGATGCATCAAAATAAGCAAACAACACACGAAAAACAGAATCTGTCAAAAATAGAACAGTCTGTAGCAATCTGTAACTAACGCAAACTTCTTGAACTCTAAAAATCCTACAAAAATAGGAAGTCCTTGAAAATTTGTCTGTTGATTATCAGAAAGAAGAATCAACACAAAAGCATGTTTCTGTGATTTAACAAAACTAAATTCGTGCGTGCAAAGTTTCTGTTTTTCAGCAGAATCAAATCAACTATCATCATAGGTTATCCTATAGGTTCTACTTGGCACAAACACTAATTAAAAGATAAAAACACATCTAAACAGAAGGTAAATGCAAAATTTATTACTAAACAGGAACAAAAACAAAAAACACAAATAAAATTGGATTGCCTCCCAACTAGCGCTATCGTTTAATGCCCCTAGCTAGGCATAAAAGCGAAGATAGATCTAAGTAGTGCCATCTTTAATTTTCAGTTTTTTAGCGGAGTCATGCTCGAATCCGGGAGGTTCTTTACGTTTCCCTTCATACTCAGAAATTTTTAGATCTAAAGAACCCAACCGCTTATTGCAAAGAGTAATCAACATATTCATGCGGTGGAGATTTCCCCTAACACTTTTAAGAGGCTCAAGAGATTTTTGTAAAAATTTTGTCACTTCGCAAATCTTTCCAAACACTTGTGTTTCTTCTTGGGTAGGATGAGGTCCTCCCTTTTGAGGTAGTGTTCCCACTATTCCCTCTATAATTTCATGCGCAATACGAGGATCAATTTCAATAAAATTTCCCTTGGCAATGCAATCCAAGAGTTGTCTACGCATCATGTTTAGCCCAACACAAAAATTGCGAAGAAGAATTCTAAAGTTCACCTCTAGGGTGCACTTGTGATAAGATTCCATCATCCTATACCAAGCATCTTTTAAGTTTTCTCCTTGCCTTTGCTTGAAGTGGAGAACTTCAAACTTGGGAGACATAGGAGCGGATAAGGAACTAGCCATAACGACAAGGTAAACGATCTAACACACGAGCAAATGGAAAAAGGCAAGCGAAAAGAGAGGAAAGAGAGAGATTGGGAAAGAGAGGGCGAATAAAACGGCAAGGGTGAAGTGCGGGAGAGGAAAACAAGAGGCAAATGGCAAATAATGTAAATGCGAGTGAGATGAGTTTGTGATGGGTACTTGGTATGTCTTGACTTGAGCGAAGACCTCCCCGGCAACAACGCCAGAAATTCTTCTTGCTACGTCTTGAGCTTGCGTTGGTTTTCCTTGAAGAGGAAAGGGTGATGCAGCAATAGTAGCGTAAGTATTTCCCTCAGTTTTTGAGAACCAAGGTATCAATCCAGTAGGAGGCTCCTCAAAAGTCCCACGCACCTACACAAACAAACAAAGAACTCGCAACCAAGGCAATAAAGGGTTGTCAATCCCTTCATGACCACTTGCGAAAGTGAGATTTGATAGAGATAGTATGATCAGATAAATATATTTTTGGTATTTTATAATATAGATGCAAAAAGTAAAGATGCAAATAAAAGTAGATTGAAAGCTTATATGATAAAAGATGGACCCGGGGGCCACTAGTGGCTTCTCTCAAGATAGCATAAGTATTATGGTGGGTGAACAAATTACTGTCGAGCAATTGATAGAAAAGCGAATAATTATGAGATTATCTAGGCATGATCATGTATATAGGCATCACGTCTGCAACAAGTAGACCGACTCTTGCCTGCATCTACTACCATTACTCCACACATCTACCGACTCCTGCCTGCATCTAGAGTATTAAGTTCATAAAGAATAGAGTAACGCATTAAGCAAGATGACATGATGTAGAGGGATAAAATCAAGCAATATGATATAAACCCCATCTTTTTATCCTCGATGGCAACAATACAATACGTGCCTTGCTACCCCTGTTGTCACTAGGAAAGGACACCGCAAGATTGAACCCAAAGCTAAGCACTTCTCCCATGGCAAGAAAGATCAATCTAGTAGGCCAAACCAAACTGATAATTCGAAGAGACTTGCAAAGATAACTCAATCATACATAAAAGAATCAGAGGAGATTCAAATATTTATCATAGATAAACTTGATCATAAACCCACAATTCATCGGATCTCGACAAACACACCGCAAAAAGAGTTTACATCGAATAGATCTCCACAAGAGAGGGGGAGAACATTGTATTGAGATCCAAGAGAGAAGAAGTCATCTAGCTAATAACTATGGACCCGAAGGTCTATTGTAAACTACTCACAACTCATCGGAGGGGCTATGGTGTTGATGTAGAAGCCCTCCATGGTCGATTCCCCCTCCGGCGGAGCGCTGGCGAAGGCTCTAAGATGGGATCTCGCGGATACAGAAGGTTACGATGATGGAAATTGTGTTTCGTTGGCTCCCTGGATGTTTTCAGGGTAGGCTTATATAGGAGGAAGAAGTACGTCGGTGGCCGCCCGAGGGGCCCATGAGACAGGGGGCCTGCCCTGTAGGGGTGGGCGCGCCCTCATATCTCGTGGCCGCCTCGGCTGCTGCTTGGCTTGCACTCCAAGTCCTCTGGATCATGTTCGTTCCAAAAATCACGCTCCCGAAGGTTTCATTCCGTTTGGACTCCATTTGGTATTCCTTTTCTTCGAAATGCTGAAATAGGCAAAAAAAACAGCAATACGGGTTGGGCCTCCAGTTAGTAGGTTAGTCCCAAAAATGATATAAATGTGTAAAGTAAAACCCATAAACATCCAAAAGGGGTAATATAATAGCATGGAACAATCAAAAATTATAGATACGTTGGAGACGTATCAACGTTCTGTTTGCGTCATCATAGATGGAGGGAGCTGCAACAACTTGGCTAGCATGGAGATGGTGGAGAAGCTATTTCTCACCACAAGACCACATCCACATCCTTACTATATCCAATGGTTCAATAACAACAGCAAGGTTAAGGTAACACGTGTTGTTCGTGTGCATTTTAGTATCTCTACATATGCTAATTATGTTGATTGTGATGTGGTACCCATGCAAGCATGTTCCTTTTACTTGGTAGACCATGGCAATTTGATAAAAATTCTGTACACCATGGTAGAAACAATCTGAATACTCTTTTTCATAAGGATAAACATATTACTTTGCTTCCTATGTCTCCTGATTCCATTTTGAAAGATGATATTAATAGAGCTAATAAAGCAAAACAGAAGAAAAATAAGAGTGAAAATCAGATTGTGGCAAAAGAATTTGAGCAACAAATGAAGCCTAATAATAAACCATCTAGTGTTGCTTCAGAAATTAAATTGAAAAGTGCATGTTTATTTGCTACCAAATCTGATATTGATGAGCTAGATTTTAGCAAATCTGTTTGCTATGCTTTTATGTGCAAAGAGGCATTATTTTCATTCGAGGACGTGTCTTCCTCTTTGCCTCCTGCTGTCACTAACATTTTGCAGGAGTTCACTGACGTCTTTCCACAAGACGTGCCACCGGGATTACCGCCTATTCGAGGGATTGAGCATCAGATTGACTTAATTCCCGGAGCTTCACTGCCAAACCGTGCACCATACCGTACCAATCCAGAGGAGACGAAGGAGATTATGCGTCAAGTATAGGAACTTCTCGACAAAGGTTATATACGCGAATCCCTTAGTCCCTGTGTTGTTCCTATTATTCTAGTGCCAAAAAAGGATGGTACATCGCGTATGTGTGTTGATTGTAGAGGCACTAATAATACTACTATTCGTTATCGTCATCCTATTCCTAGGCTAGATGATATGCTTGATGAATTGAGTGGCTCTACAATATTCTCCAAAGTTGATTTGCGTAGTGGATACCATCAAATTCGTATAAAATTGGGGGATGAATGGAAAACAACATTTAAAATTAAGTTTGGATTATATGAGTGGTTAGTCATGCTTTTGGGTTAACTAATGACCTAGTACTTTCATGAGATTAATGAACGAAGTTTTACATGCTTTCATTGGACGATTTGTGGTAGTCTATTTTGATGATATACTGATTTATAGCAGATCTTTGGAGGAACATTTTGAACATTTATGTGCTGTTTTTATTGCTCTACGTGATGCACGTTTGTTTGGTAACCATGGGAAGTGCACCTTTTGCACCGACCGAGTATCTTTTCTTGGCTATGTTGTTACTCCACAGGGAATTGAAGTTGATAAAGCCAAGATTGAAGCTATTCAGAGTTGGCCGCAGCCCAAAACGGTCACACAAGTGAGGAGTTTTCTTGGCCTCGCTGGATTCTATAGGCGTTTTGTGAGAGATTTCAGCACCATTGTTGCACCTCTCAATGAACTTACAAAAAAAGATGTGCCTTTTGTTTGGGGTACCGCACAGGAAGAAGCCTTCACAGTATTGAAAGATAACTTAACACATGCTCCTTTACTCCAACTTCTTGATTTTAATAAGACTTTTGAGCATGAATGTGATGCTAGTGGAATTGGATTAGGAGGCGTGTTATTACAAGATGGCAAACCTGTTGCATATTTTTCTGAAAAATTGAGTGGGCCTAGTCTGAATTATTCTACTTATGATAAAGAATTATATGCTCTTGTTCGGACTTTAGAAACATAGCAACATTATTTATGGCCCAAAGAATTTGTTATACATTTTGATCATGAATCTTTGAAACATATTAAAAGTCAAGCCAAACTAAATCGCAGACATGCTAAATGGTTTGAATTCATTGAGACTTTCCCCTATGTCATTAAACACAAGAAGGGTAAAGAAAATGTTATTGCTGATGCATTGTCTCGTCGCTATACTATGCTTTCACAACTTGACTTCAAGATATTTGGTTTGGAGACCATCAAAGATCAATGGTGCATGATGTTGATTTTAAAGATGTATTGCACAACTGTAAATAAGGGAGAACATGGAACAAGTTTGTCGTTAACGATGGATTTGTGTTTCGTGCTAACAAGCTATGCATTCCAGCTAGCTTTGTTCGTATTTTGTTGTTGCAGGAGGCGCATGGAGGAGGATTAATAGGACACTTTGGCGCGAAGAAGACGGAGGATATACTTGCTACACATTTCTTTTGGCCAAAGATGAGACGGGATGTTGAGCGTTTTGTTGCTCGCTGCACTACATGTCAAAAAGCTAAGTCATGACTCAATCCTCATGGTTTATATATGCCTTTGCCTGTACCTAGTGTTCCTTGGCAGGATATATCTATGGACTTTGTTTTAGGTTTACCTTGAAAAAATAAGGGGAGGGATAGCATATTTGTTGTCGTGGATAGATTCTAAAAAATGGCACACTTTATACCATGTCATAAAAGCGATGATGCTGTTAATGTTGCTAATTTGTTCTTTAATGAAATTATTCGCTTGCATGGTGTGCCAAATACTATTGTTTCAGATCGTGATACTAAATTTCTTAGCCACTTTTGGAGATGTTTATGGGCTAAGTTGAGGACTAAGCTGCTTTTTAGTACTCCCTCCGTCCGAAAATACTTTTCATCAAAATGGACAAAAAGGGATGTATCTAGAACTAAAATACATCTAGATACATCACCTTTTATTCATTTCGATGACAAGTATTTCCGAACGGAGGGAGTACTACTTTTCACCCCCAAACTAATGGACAAACTGAAGTAGTCAATAGAACATTGTCTACTATGCATAGGGCTGTTTTGAAGAATAATAAGAAAATGTGGGAGGAATGTTTGCCTCATATTGAATTTGCTTATAATAATTCATTACATTGTACTACTAAGATGTGCCCTTTTGAAATTGTGTATGGTTTCCTACCTCGTGCACCTATTGATTTGTTGCCTCTTCCATCTTCGGAGAAGGTTAATTTTGATGCTAAACAACGTGCTGAATTGATTTCAAAAATGCATGAGTTAACTAAGGAAAACATTGAGCGTATGTGCTAAATATAAACTTGCTGGAGATAAGGGTAGAAAACATGTTGTGTTTGCACCTGGAGATCTTGTTTGGTTACATTTGTGTAAGGATAGATTTCCTGATTTGCACAAATCAAAGCTAATGCCACATGCTGATGGTCCTTTTAAGGTGTTAGAGGAAATAAATGATAATGCATATAAACTTGAGCTGCCTGCAGATTTTGGGGTTAGTACCACTTTTAACATTGCAGATTTGAAGCCTTATTTGGGTGAGGAAGATGAGCTTCCGTTGAGGACGACTTCATTTCAAGAAGGGGAGGATGATGAGGACATCAATACCATTGTTACACCCACAGCCCCTGCTGCTATACATACTTGACCAATTACTAGAGCTTGCACACGCCAATTAAATTACTAGGTACTTTCGTTTCTTGGTAATGATTCTAATGTTCATCAGAATATGATGTTGCCTATATTGGATACATTTGTTTTGCTTACAAATGAAGGGCCTAGCTGGGAGAAGGATGGACATTGGAGCAAGAACAAGCATGGAGATGATGGAATGTGCAAGAGGAACAAGAACGGAGTTACAAGTGATGATTTCAGGACGTTGAAGCCACCATAGTGAGTGCATGAAGCCTTGGACGAAATATACAAGATGCTACTTCATAACTTTTGTCCAGAGGCTATTCTAGGTGTTGCGTCACCTTATTATTGGGCCAGGCCCATGTAATTTCGAAATACATAAGTATAGGCTATTTTTAGAGTCCGTATGTGTGGGGAAACAAGAGATAGGGTTAGTTTCGGACCCCTCCACCAAGGGCCACAAAATCCCCCCCCCCTCTTCCTCCATATATACAACCCTTAGGGCACCGTTTAGACTTTGGGTTTTGTTTAGATTAAAAGTTTGGCATAGCTGCAACTTCGCGTACTTTGTTTGTGTTCAACGACCAGACCAAGACGTCACAGATCCCCATCTTGATCAATAAAGTTTTCATTTTATATTCGCAATATCCAGATTGCAATCTCAGTTTCTTGCTTGTTCTTCGTTTGCTCGCGGGAAATAGACCCTCGTGGTCAGGTTGATCGTGTTCCGGCGTTGTCAATAACCTCTCGGAGTTGGTTTAGCGATTGCTAAGGCGCGACGTCCTCGCACGTACGTAGTCGGATCGTCAAAGTCTACTCCTCCAAAACGATAATCACCATCTCATCGAAAGACGGGACACCTTTTCCTCTATCAGAGTGCTTTCTCCATCTCTCCTCAAGGCGTTGACCAGGACAGAGGCCATGAGGCTTTCCCCTCTGTACGACTTTGAGCAGACATCGTCGTCATCACTATCCCTGCACTAGCTTCGTGGAATGCATGCCTAGTCTATGGTACCAACAATAGTCGCTTGCTATCGTGCCCATGTGCTCGGTGATGGGCTCAACGAATCTCATAGACCTTAAGTTCCCATTCATAAAGTTCAGCAATCGCTGCCACGACAACTTCTCAGACCATTGATGATCAGACACGAAGGGGTCGATAATCTAACATACTAGATGATACCTCAGAAGTTGCTGCGGGAACCAGTTGCAATACATTTCAATGAGTTTTGATTCTACGGAATATAAATATTTAGATTAATATCATGTGAACCAAAATTAAAAATACACAAGACTTGTTATATTTGATTATGTATAGTTGTAAAATATTTATTGAATATAAGTAGAATAATAGAAAGAAAAATGTTTTCCCATGTATGGTTGCATGTGATGGTGGATCTTTTCCTATGCATGGCTGCATGTTGAGGTGGGCCTTATCTCATCCACAAGTGTATAGTGATGTGGCATGCTTGCATGTTGAGATAAATAAGTTATTGAGAATCACTCACTAGGCATATATGATATGATGTGTTCCATTACCTCAATGAACTGTTCACCATATGTTCGATGTAATGTGTAATGAAAGCAATTATGCTATGTCTATGTCTTCTAATCAGATTATGAACATTTTACTATTGATATTGCGGTGCCCAGTTTTGAAGAATCATGTCGTTAAGATTATAGGCCGGCAAAAGAAGTATGAATAATATGGCAATGTGAATTTTGGATAAAACTAGATCAGAATGGTGCAAAAAATTATATGGTACATGCTCATTCATTTGTCGCACTACTTTTGGTAAGAGTGATAATTGAATATATTAGAATTTGTGGTATGTTTCTGTACCAATCTAACTTCCATTATCGAATTTAGTGAATCTCATGCAAGACCACATCCTTAAACTTGCTTGATTATTGTAGCACTATTTGTCAACATCCCTTATGACATATTGTGTTCAACTAGACAAAGAATATATGAACTATTAAATCAAGTGTCTTTTCTATCACTAAATGTGCAATCATGGTTCTTTGGTTTATACGATTTTCTGGTTTGCACGGTATTAGTACTTTGACAAATACGACATGAAATTAAGATAAGGTACGGTTTTGGTACATACCAAATTATCTCGGTATGATTTTGATATATACCATAATAACCAGAGTTGACACGAATTTGAAACTGATATAATAACTATATAAGTATATATTCATGCATGGATTCATGCCTTGATGATTATGGACGAGTTTAGCATGTTTTTTAGAGAAAAATGATACATTATAAGAAAAAATGGACGTGCTCAGCAGGAAAATTGGCGAGCGCAACTAATTAACGAGCGCTTCTTCAGAAGCCTCGCAACGATCAACGCCACTTGGCGCGCTCTCAGTGATTCGCCACGTGTCGCGCTCTGGGCGCTCCCTCCGAATTTCTTTTTTTAATTTTTCCGCATGCGTTTTCTGCTTTTTAAACAGTTTTTCTTCCAGTTTTTTTTGATGTTTTGGTTTTCCACCGTTCTTCCCTAACTTTTCGACCCAAAAAATTTTTTACGCAAAAAAACGCGGGAGTCACGGTTTTGTTTCCGTGAGAGACACGGTTGTGCTTTCGCGAGAGGCACAGCCGTGCCTCTTGGAAACGGAAAAAACGTGTTTTCTGTTTTTCTTTCCTTTCGCGAGAGGCACGGTTGTGCTTTCGCGAGAGTCACGGCCGTACCTCTTGAAAAAGGAAAAAAACGTGTTTTATGTTTTTTTTCTTTTGTGAGAGGTATGGTTTTGCTTCCGCGAGAGGCACAGTTGTGCTTTCGTCAGAGGCACGGGCGTGCCTCTTTCGGAAAGGGAAAAACCCATGCTCCCGGTTTGGTTTTTTCGTCCGGTTTTCTTTGTGAAAAAAAGTTCGTCAAAACCTATCAACATGGGATCTAGTTTTGAAGATCTCGACACGAGGAATCCAACGGCGAAAAGCGGTTCGAGATTTGGACGCATGGTTTAAGAGATAAAACGTTTTGAATAAACGGATCTACGAAAAAAGGTAAAACTCCCAGGTTGCGACAAGTGGCTCACTGGACGCACATGCAGCGCGCTACTTGTCGCAACCTGGGGAACTGGAATGATCTTCGCGACGAGTACTCCTTAACTAGTGATTTTAAAAATTGGCTCCTTGTACAAAAAAAATTACATTGCTCTCCATAGGTGTAAGGTTACACCATAGGGGAATTCGAGCGATTGGTTGGTGCTCACAAACTAAACACTGACGTGGCACCATATGCATGTTGAAATAATTGTTAGTAGTGGGGATCAACTTCTGAAGGGATGACTACTTGAATGTTGTTCGACTCAAGACATATACATATATATTTACTTCAATTTATTCGGTTAACCATTCAATTTTTTGGTATATACCATTAAAACCGAAATTCAAAACGGTATGGGGAGTTCATATCATAATAGCGAAAATCAGAAACCATAAAAATCGTAAAATTTGTCGGTTTGGTTTTAGAATGCACAAAGTTATCTATTACGATGTTGCAACCCAAGGATCCATAAGCTAGATACATGGAAGAAATTTTGTTCCGTTGCAATGCACAGGTATATTTGCTTTTTTTAACATAGTACAGACGCAAGCGCTCATGTATATGCTAGTAAGTCTTAAATGCGAGTAGTTAATTTTTTTTAGCTGAGAGAGTATATAAATAAATAAATTTGGCTAGGGGCCATGGCCCACTTTAGCCCTAACAAACTCCACGGCTCCAACTCGGGGTGAAGGATAAGTATTGGGCCGGGGACTGGCCCGGGATTCCAACGCGGGCCTGCCACTCACTCAGCATTCCATTGTCCAACTTGCATCCATTTCCCAAATGACACAATCCGCCGAGTGAAACTTTCCCCCACTCGTCCTAAACCCTAACCCCGGAACCTCGGATCGATCAGACACAGCTCCGCCGCAGCAATGGCCGCCATCTTCTCCGCCTCCGGCCGCCGCCTGCTCTCCACCGCCGCTGCGGCTGCCGAGTTCCCCGTCCCGATGGCCCGCATCCGCAACCTCGCCCGCGTGGGCCGCCTCGACGACATCGACGCCGCCGTCGCGCCGCTCGTGCCGACCAACCCCAAAGCCGTGATCTCCGCCCTCTCCGTGGTCGGCCTCTCCGACCGGGCCTCCGCCATCCTCTCCACCATCCCGTCGCCCACCGCCGAGCATCTCAACGCCCTCCTGGCCCCGCTCCTCCGCCGCCGCCGCCTCGCCGAGCGCGTGCCTGCTCTGCTGGACGCGCACCCCTCAGCGCCGCGCGACGCCTTTACGTGGTCCATCCTCGCCAAGTCCCTCTGCATCACCAAAGGCGCCGACCACGCGGTGTACCTCCTCCACGGGGAGGAGCCGCCTTCCCTCCACCTCTACACGGCCATCATCGACTCCTACTACAAGCAAAAGAAGCCCCACCGCGCCGAGGAGCTGTGGCGCGAGATGGTCGAGGAACGCGGCATCGCGCCCGACGCTGCCGCTTACAATGTCAGGATCACCTACAAGTCGTCAACCGGCACGGTGGAGGAGGTGCAGGAGCTTATCCGAGCCATGGGCGAGGAGTCGGGGTTGCGGCCGGATGTCATCTCCTACAATGGGCTGATCCGGGTGCTGGGGCGGCACAAGAGGGTGGACGAGGCCCTGGAGGTATACAGGAGCTTGCAGGAGAAGGGGGTGGAGGGGAACACTGAGGCGAAGTCGGCACCGGAGTGCGCAACATACGCATGCATGGTGGGGGCGCTGTGCAGCGAGGGGAGGTTGTCAGAGGCGGAGGACGTGTTCTACGAGGGGGTAAAGCGCAAGAAGGTGGCAGATCTGGGCACGGTGCGTAAGCTGGTAGTGGCTCTCAAGGAGGCTGGCAAGGGTCGGGCGGCGAGGCGGGTGGTGGTCGGGCTACGCAAGAAGTTCCCTGACCAGTTCGACGGTCCATGGAAGGAGCTTGAGAAGGATGCCGGCCTCACACCGGGAGCCAGCAACGAAGAGGAGGAAGTGGAGGAGGACGAGCAGCAGCCAGAGAAGACGGCGGCGGCGGTATGAGCATTCGGGGCAACATCTGGAGGTGACCATTTTGTACTTGTTTGATGAATCGTGAGGCAGTATGCCGGTTTAATAAGTACTCCAATTTTTGCTGAGGTTACAATAGACACTCATACATAGTTCTTGGATATGGTGCCTCGCGGCAGCAACGATCCATAGCCTATATTTGTGTTCCTGTTGTCCAACTGCCGACTTGCTACTGAATGCCAGGGCCTTTTAGACGAAGTGCATTCCTATATTGGTACTTGAATTTACACGGCTCATGATGGATTTGCTTTCGCTGATGAGTGAACCTTATCCATACCAGTAGATGTCGAACTGTATCCATATCAGTATAGGTATTTTGCTGCTCCCTTTTCAGTTCACTGCTGAAGAACAACGCTCACCGCTGTGAATTCTCCGTCCTGTCTTGTTCTTGTTTTTTCACCCGTGCTTTCATTTGCATCACAAATTCCCAAGACCACATTCAGGAATCTGCAGGCTCGTACTAACTGATACATAATGGTTGCTGGTTGGTTTGCCAGCTAATGTTTGCCAGCTAACTCGTACTTTGGCGAACGGTGAGAATTTTTAGAGAAATTGTACAGAAACAGAGTGGAGCCATTCCCACCGGCCGCAAGGTTCTTCGATTGCGAGGAATGCCCAGCTACTGAATCATGGAGGGTGTGCATTTGGTGAGGAACCAATAGAATAGAATACCATGATTTCATTACAGCGTAATGGAATTCTCCATTCATTCATGTGTGTGGTTGGAGTCAGTAGAGTGAAACGTAATGGTTTCCTTTTTGTGTTTGGTTGGAGAGATAGATGGAATGGATTTGATTCAGCCTCATCCCTAGAATATGGGTGGTGCAAATGTGTATATGCATGACTCAATTCACATTGTTTCCTGATGAACAATACACATATACCAGTCAAATCATCAACCGGCACACGCATCAAGCAAAAGGCACTTGCAGATCAAGCTAAAACCCATTTCAATCATCGTTGTCCTTTTGAATTTTTACATTGTGCTGGAGAGGATTTTGAAATTTTACATTCAGCTGGAGACGAAGACAGCGGGGCCTGCTCTACTCCTCTTCTCAACTCTGCCAAATGGCCGGCGCCCGCCCACCAAGTCGGTATGGTCCTGCCGGCTTGTCGCCGCTTCGCGTCCCACTGCTGAATCGGCTGCTGCCCACCCGCCAAGTCATGGTTGCTTGAGGGCGTGTTTGGTTACATTGTCAATCGAGCCTGGCTCTAGTGAGCCGGTTTAAGGGATGTAGTCAAAAAGACCTCAGATGCACATAATTTGGTTGCCTGCATGTACCTTAGTTGTATGAGACAATCATTTTTAACCCGGCGTTTGGTTGCCCGCATTGTATTAAGCGCACATATGACATGGTATCTGGTTGCAACATGCATAAGGTGTTGTCACCACTTCTAACTATTGGTGAGCTTACCACACACAATCTGAACATGTGGTGCCAGCTAGTTAAACAAATGACAGTTCATTCTAACTATTATTAAATGCCAGAACAAATTATTAAGGGCCATTGGCTAAATAGGGGATAGTTTATCGGTGTTGCTCCTCCTCCTCCTCCTCCTCCTCCTCCTCCTTCTTCTTCTTCTTTTTACTCGCAAGTAAGGATCTATACTACATATGCATCGGTATTAATGAAATGGGTAGTATCTGTGGACTAAACTACAGAATGCCAGAATAAGAGGGGGATAGCTAGTCGTATCGAAGGCTACGCTTCTATCAGCCTCCGTCTTGAAGCATATAGAAGAGAGTAGCTGGTAAGTTCACCAAGTAATAGCGTATAACATAATCCTACCCGGCTATCCTTCCCTTGTCGCCCTGCGTGAAAGCGATCACCAAGTTATCTCTGAAACTTATCTGGGTGTGTTTCATTAAGTATATGGTTCTAGTTGTCATGAGGTCGGAATACAACTCCAAGTCGTCATGTTACCGTGGACATGACTATTCGAATAGATAAATCTTCCCTGCATGGGTGCACCACATTACCCGACACGCTCGATCACTCTGGCTGGGCACACTTTCCTAGGTCATGTCCGACCTCGGAAGATCAACATGTCGCAACCCTACTTAGGCCCAACAGAGGTCAGCACGCCCGTCTACATCCTAACCGCGTAGGGGTCTTGGGCCCATCGCCCTTTGCACTCCTGCACGTTGCGAACGCAGCCGGTGAGCAGACTTGGCAACCCACACTACAAGGCGGTTGCTTGATGCGGTCCAACCGGCGCGTGCCACTCAGTCGCTGATGTCTGAAGAGCTTTGGCTGATACTACTACGTCGGTTGCCCATATCTTGTCCCACGTGGAGGTTAGTGCGTATACGTCAATACCAACTCAGATCAAATATCCAAATCTCATTAAGCATGTTATTTTGAATCAACCATGGACACCGACCAAGGACCAGGGCCACCTCTCTCATGGGCGGTCACAACCTGTCCTGTCGCTCCGCCACAAAGAATCACCCGGGAGCCGTCGGGAACCCAGGCCCATCACAACCTGGATGGAACCACCTGCCCCTTCAGCCCCCACTTTCATGAATCACTCGCGGGTACTCTACGAGCCGACCTGTCTTTAGTCACCACATGTATCAAGTACAATATGTATGTAGTATATACCCGTGATCACCTCCCGAGTAATCACGGCCCGATAGTATAACATGGCGGATGGACAAGAATGTAGGGCCACTGATGATAAACTAGCATCCTATACTAAGCATTTAGGATAGCAGGTAAGATATCAACAATAGTAGAAACAAGGACATGCTATGCAACAGTATAGGATCACACCGATGAAACAGTAACACTACTCTAATGCAAGCAGTAGAGGGAAAGAGTAGGCGATGTCGGGATGATCAAGGGTGGTTTGCTTGCCTGGAAGCTCTGCGGGGAAGGACGGGTCATCAGGGGTGTAGTCGACGTCAGGAGCAGCGATGTCGGTCTCGAAGTCTACCAGAGAGAAGAGGGGGAAGAAACAATGAATACAATGCTAACAGATGCATGATGAAGCACGACAAAGCAAATAGCGGTGCTAGGTGTGATCTAACGTAGTACTAGGTGATACTGGCGAAGGGGGAAAACAACCGGGAAAGTATTCCCGGTGTTTGACATTTTCGAACAGATGAAACAGAGAGGGACGGTTCCACGTTCACTATGCTAGGGACGTGTGGCAGACGAACGAAGTGTGTATTCGGAATCGTCATGTTTTTCGAGCAACTTTCATGTATAAAGTATTTTCATCCGAGTTACGGTTTAATCTATATGATTTTTCAAAGTTTTATCTATAATCTAAAATTAATATAAATTTGGATTTGAATAGAATATACCTATTGTACCCACTAGGATCTAGCCCTAGTGGATGACAAGTGGGGGCCATGGGTCTAGTCAGTAGTTGACCAATCAACATTGACTGGTCAACAGGGTCAGCGGGTCCCACATGTCATAGACTAGGGTTAAGTTAACAAGTTTAGTTTAACTGGGGGGGGGGGGTTAACATAATTAATTAATTAACCGAATTGATTAATTAAAAAGTTGATGGTTCCAACATGAAAATCGATCAGGGGAATTTATACTAAAATCCGAATATTTTAGTTTTATAGTTTGAGGAAATAATAATCTGACTTGTATTTTAAATATGAATTTGAGGTCGGTTTGGAACAAAGTGATGATTAGCAAAAATTAATTATGATGACGTGACACCATTAACAGGAGTTTACTGTAGCATGTCACCTGGGGTGTTGCATGCACGTAGAACTGACGTGCATCGGTTCTACTGGCTGTGCCTAATCCTCAGCATGCGGCCAAGTGTTGGCAGAGGCATTATCGTTGCATCCCTCCTCCCCATCACTTTGATCTTATGTGCTCACTGGTTTTGGGCAATCAAGTCTTTTGCACCTTTCGGTGTAGGGCCGCCACCACCGCCGACATCTCACTCGGTCTTCATCACTTGGTCAGTTAAGAAGACACGTGTGAGTATGATAGCACATGCAAAATGGAGCCATCATACAATTACAACGCACACCTATGGATTGATCATAGCAATGAGCATTGCTTTGATCAATGCAATGATCATAGGAGTGTGCATTGCTTTATCAATGCACTCCTTGATCGGTGAACGTATCATGCACATTCTAGGCATGCACACATAGAAATCACAATAATCAGTCTACACATCAGTGCACAATTTAGGAAATCCTAGCAGTCCACCAACTAACCTAGTCAGTACCTCTTGCCCTTTATCACCATACTTACACTCATTGCTGTTTGATTATGTAGCATCACTGTAAATGTTCGCTTCCTTATCCACTGTTTGCTCGAAATTATAAGATCTATATTTACTCTTACATAAATGTAGAATAAACCCAATGGTTATGAAGTTCTGGATTGCTCTTGTAAGCACCTGTTGTGATGTACTCCCTCCATATCGAATTAATTGTTGCTCAACCGAATGTATTTAGAACTAAAATAGTGTTAGATACATCCATTTGAGCGATAAGTAATTCCGACGGAGGTAGTATTACTGTACTTACATTGAGAGAATAGTTGATTGTCTAGCATTACTCTGCATCTTATCTGCCCTGCCCTTCATTTTCTCCAAATTATCAGATCTATACTCTTACCAAAATGTTGAATAAAGTCAATGCCACTGCACAAGTTGAGGTCTGCATTCCTCTTGTGAGTACCTTTTGCCTTGTAACGTTGTACTTAATTGATACATATTTGATTATGTAACTTCACTCTGCAATTGAGCTTCATTATCATCTATTTCTTCCAATATTATTAGATCTATGTTTACTATTTACAAAATGTAGAATAAAAACAACGCTTATGAACAAGTTCCTTTTGGGAATTTCTTGAATTATTCTTCCATCGACATGGAGAGAGCTTTATCAAGCCCATGTTAACATGTAATGTAAGTCCATCCTTCTGAAGCCTTCAAACTTTGTTCTAGCATAGATTTGGATAGGTATAATTTCCTCCACTGCTGTTTACTTTGGTGTTTGCAACAACTACCGGTTTCAAATTGTAGTTGTAAAAACTTGTTCCTTATTCATACGATCCACATTTATCAGAACAGATCCATTGATTTTCTTTAGCCTTGCATGTACGCCTATGTTCTAGATCTCTAATCCAGTGGTGTGGTGAAGCTGCCCATGCATGCATCATCTCATTTCCTACTTTGTCTTAACTGATTTTGCCAATGATACGGACAATAGCATATTATGTTGATGCTATTTGAAATTATATCTCTGAATTTGCCAATATAAAATGGGATGAAATTGTCAGCACACTGACCATCGTTACGTATATATTTATGAAACTGTTCTCTGTCTCCTTGTTTCTCTTTCAGAGTAATATATGTGATGCTAGGCGGAACTTTAGGGAAGATAATGAGACAAACCATGTTGAAGAGAGAGAGATGACCCCAAGGCCATGTCTTGATGAAGATAGTGAGTTCAAGCTACTCACCAACAGCTGTGACACAACCTCGATGAGGTTGCTGCCTGAATCAATTCGACTTCTTCAGTCTCAACTTAAAGCAGAAAGACTAAATTCACTTCAGATTGGACTTGAAGTCCATTCTCTAACGAAGACCACAGAGGACAGTTGTCCATGCTTTCTTGCTACGCGGCTAGAGCTGGGTGATATATGGTTTAGATACCTAAGGTCTCATCAGCTTGTTCTGCCACTTGCGGTGCATCTCCAGGGCAGGGCAAACGTTTCTTGAAATGTGTTGAAGTGTTCTCGGGTTTGTATATTCTTTTGTCGACACGTTTATATGCACCGGTGGTGACTTTTGATGCCCGGCGTATGTAATCCGTGGTCTGGTTGCACTTTATTAACACTGGTGGCGAACTTTGATGCCTAGTGGATGTAATATGTCGTAATTTTTTTATTGCGTAGTCTAGGTTTATTCTTAGTCAGTATGTTGTAATTTAGGCCAAAAGCTTCAACATAGCTCAACTGCCCAATACGTTGTCGGTCCGTCAGCGGTATATAAAAATAAATTACGCTACGCAAACGGGCCGGCCAGTAACTCACTATATATGGGACGAAACGTGGCCTATGATCATCTCGGGTCATTAGCAAGCCTAAACGTAAATGTAACACCCCCAGTGTCAAATTACAGTGACCTCACACTAATGGTGCCATGTCATCAAGCTTAACTAAGCCAAATTGCCACTTGATAAGAATCAAAGCCATTTTCAAATGTAAAATAAAGTCAAATAAATTATTTCTTCAAACAGTAAACTAAAATGTTCATGTGATGGCAAACAATTCATAGTTAAATATGGTGGAGAAACCAACATTTATAAATTGCTTAAAAGCCCTAAAACAATTAAAACAGAGGCAAAACAATAATTTTATTACCTTTAAAATTATAAAAGTTCTAAACTATTTTAATTTGGTGCCAAACTTTTTGTGGCAGTAGCCACATTTAAAGTACTAATTTAGATGCAAGTTTTATATTTTATAAAACTAAATTGTTTTAAAAAGAAATAGAAACAAAAAAGAAAAAATAAAACATGAAAGAAATACAATAAAAAGAAAAGAAAAACAAACTAGCACTGTGCCACGGCCCAGCCACAACAACAGTGCCAGGCTGGCCCATCCAGTCCACCTACCCCCTTTTCTTCCTCCTATTCACTGGTGGCTAGGTGGCTGTCGTTCGACTGCCCGCGGCCATGGATGGCCACGCGGCACACATCCATCCCTCCTCCAGCGTCGATAAGGCCCCCTTCAATGCCCTTGAACCCTACCCTCCTCTTTCTCTCCCACCTCGCACCGCTCTCTCTCTCCCTGCAAACGCCTGACCTGTGTTGACGTCGTGCCTCCGTCAAACTCGTGGCCACTGGCCTCCCCTCAGTGCCCCCTCAAGTCCAGGAGGACCACCGGGCTCCTCTTCATCATCTATCGCTCTAGGTCGACACTGAGGGCCCCCAACGACGCCGCCTGCGCCGATCCCGTTTGCCGGTCACTACCACAGTCGCCGCTCGTTTCCCTCAACCCCGACCGCTCCGGCTCCCCTGAGCTCCCCTCTGACCTCTCGGTGAGCTCACATCCCTCCTCAACCTCCCTATGCTCCTCCTCGTGTCCCGTAGCCTCGACTTGGCTGAGCTCCGGCCATGGCCGCCGCCCATGTTCGCCCTGGCCACGTCACCGCCCCACCTGGCCGCCCCATGCGCACCCCTGGTCGCCTTGCCCTGCGCGCGTGCGCTCATTCGCCGGCTCCACCCCGCCGCTCGCTGCCGCTCACGCCCACAACCGCCTCTACTCTGTGCGCTGCCACCACTGCTGTCTTTGCTCTACGTCTGCAGATGCGTGCCTTCTTGTCTTAGCCAGCGCCGCCTTTGGTTCGCCTTCCCGAGCACAGCAGCCTCGCCTCTACGCCTGCCCGACTCTGGCCACCACTCTGCTCGTCGTTGTGCCGCTACACGCCACTTTCGGCAGCCCAATGAGTGATACGTCTCCAACGTATCTATAATTTTTTATTGTTCCATGCTATTATATCACCAATCTTGGATGTTTTATATGCATTATTATGCTATTTTATATCATTTTTTGGACTAACCTATTAACCTAGTTCCTAGTGCCAGTTGCTTATTTTTCCTTGTTTTTGTCTTTACAGAAAATCAATACCAACCGGAATGAAACTTTTTGACGATTTTTCTGGTCCAGAAGACACCCTGGAAGCTTCGGGAGGAGGCCAAAAGATTCACGAGGAGACGACAAGGTCGGAGGGTGCGCCCTAGGAGGGGCGCCCCCCAGGCTTGTGGCCCCCTGTTGTTCCTCCAGCCCTAATTCTCGTTATGCAAATTCTCAAATATTCCCCGTACACCAGAGGGCACACCAAAAATACTTTTCTGCTGCCACAAGTTACTGTCCTCGTGAGGTCCAATCTTGGGGCCTTTTCCGGTACTCCACCGGAGGGGGATTCGATCACGAAGGGCTTCTACATCAACCTTGCTGCCCTTCTGATGATGTTTGAGTAGTTTACCACAAACCTACGTGTCCATATCTAGTAGCTAGATGGATTCTTCTATCTCTTTTTAATGTTCAATACAATGTTCTCCCCAATGTTCTTGGAGATCTATTCAATGTAATCTTCTTTTGCGGTGTGTTTGTTGACATCCGATGAATTATGGGTTTACGATCAGATTATCTATGAATATTATTTGAGTCTTCTCTGAACTCTTTTATGCATGATGAAGATAGCTTTGTATTTCTCTCCGATCCATTGATTTGGTTTTGGCAACTAGATTGATTTTTCTTGCAATGGGAGAGGTGCTTTGTAGTGGGTTCAATCTTGTGGTGCTTATTCCTAGTGATAGAAAGGGACATGACACATATTTGTATTCTTGCCACTAAGGATAAAAAGATGGGGTTTGTTCATATTGGTTGGATATATCCCTCTACATCATGCCATCTTGCTTAAGGTGTTACTTCATTCTTGTTAACTTGATACACTAGATGCATGTTGGATAGCGGTCGATGTGCGGAGTAATTGTAGTAGATGCAGACAGGAGTCGGTCTACTTGTCATAGACGTGATGCCTATATACATGATCATTGCCTTGGATATCATCATAACTATGCGCTTTTCTATCAATTGCTCAACAGTAATTTGTTTACCCACCATATACTTTCTTTCAAGAGAGAAGCCTCTAGTGAAAACTATGGTCCCTGGGTCTATCTTTTATCATATTATTTTAGTATCTATAAAACCAAAAACACAAAAATACCTTGTTGCAATTTATTTACTTTTATTTTATTTAGCACTTTTACTTATCTTTTATATATATCAATATCAGATCTCATCCTTGCAGGTAACCGTGAAGGGATTGACAACCCTTTTATTGCGTTGGGTGCAAGTATTTGTTTGTTTGTGTAGGTGCAATCATTGGTGACTTGTGTGTTCCTCCAACTGGATTGATACCTTGGTTCTCAACTAAGGGAAATACTTATCTCTACTTTGCTGCACCACTCTTTGCTCTTTAAAGGGAAAAACCAACGCAAGCTCGAGAAGTAGCAGGAAGAATTTCTGGTGCCGTTGACGGGGAGGATCTACATCAAGCCTACCAAGTACCCATCATAAACTCTCATCCTTTACATTTACATTATTTGCCATTTTCCTCTCGTTTTCCTCTCCCCCACTTCTAAAACATTTTCGGAAAAATACAAAAATATTTGCCTTTTTATTAGCCTTCTTTCTGTTTGCCTTTTTTGATTGATCTTTAGTTTGCTCATCTTGAGACTTTCATCATGAGTGATTTTGGTATGGCAGAAACAGATGATGGCAGGACTCCTAAAATTGGAAGTTCTGCTAATCTTGATGCTAAAAGTTTTGTGTTGGGACAAGGAAATGTTATAAGGAAAGGTGTGATCCAAGAATTCTTTAATTGCATTGGGACTTTAGCTTGCGATGATACCCCTATACTTACAAGAACCAAGACTTATGCCAATGCTATTTCAACACTTGTTCTTATACTTGAGAGAAAATTTATCCGCACTCATCTTACTTTACAAAGATTATTTTATGGGTTGCCAGTTATAAAAAATCCTAGGGCTAAAAACATAGCCACCCTTGTTCTCATGAATAAATTTGGTCACATAGTGCGGGAAGCTAGAGAGATCTTTGATTTTTATGGTATGAACCATGAAAAACAGGTAATAGATGCGATCCTTTATAGTAGTGATTACATCTTAAGGCATTTGCTTTGCAATGATCGCATCTTTGATGAAAATCTTTAAAAGAAAGTTCCTCCTTTAAGTATGATTCAACAAGTTTTGAATGATGTTAACCAACAATACTCTTGGATTGTAGCCAAAAATCAAAAAAGGTATGTAGACGAGTAACTTGCTAATGCTAAAAGTTCTATGGATGATGTGTTTTATGTTATGTTTGAAAAACCTCTGGATGAAAATATGTCTAGGGGAAAAGAGAAAGATGACAATACCTACATCTATGCAATATGCCTAGCTAGGGGCGTAAAACAATAGCGCTTGTTGGGAGACAACCCAATACTATTTTATGTTTTTGCTTTTTCTTCTGTTTTCAATAAATATGCAAATATACTTACTTTATGATTATGTTTTAGCATTTTAATTAGTGTTTGTGTCAAGTAAGACCTTTGGGTTGATCTTGGGTGATAGTTGATCCGAATCTGCTGAAAAACAGAAACTTTTGCGCTCAATTCTGGAATTTTGTAAATTCACAAAACATGCTTTTGATCTGAATTATTTACACAAGATTGATATGCAAACTTCCTACGTTGTCCTAATTTTTAAAAAAAATTGGAGTTACAGAAGTTTGGCTAAAGTCCATATTACTACAAACTGTTCTATTTTTGACAGATTATGTTTTCATTGTGTTGTCCACTTATTTTGATGAATCTATGGGTAGTGCCGGGGGTATGAACCACGGTGAAGTTAGAATACAGTAGATATAATGTAAATATAAAATTGGAATGAGTTTACAACAGTTCCTAAATGTGGTGATTTACTTTATTATGCTAACGGATCTCATGAGTTTTCTGTTGAGTTTTGTGTTGTGAAGTTTTCAAGTCTTGGGTGAAGTTTCGATGGGCTAAGGAATAAGGAGTGGCAAGGGCCTAATCTTGGGAATGCCCATGGCACGCCAAGGTAATATTCAAGGCGAACCAAGCATCTAAGCTTGGGGTGCCCTAGATGGCATCCCCTCTTTTGTCTACAATCCATCGGTAAATTAGTTGAGGCTATATTTTTATTCACCACATGATATGTGCTTTTCTTGGAGCGTCTTGTATTATATGAGTTTTTGCTTTATTTGCTTTTTAGTTTGCCAAAATCATCCTTGTTGTACTCACCTTGTGAGAGGGCCACACATTAATCGAGAATTTATTAGAACACTCTATGTGCTTCACTTATATCTTTTGAGTTAGGTAGTTGCTCTAGTGCTTCACTTATATCTTTTAGAGCACAACGGTGGTTATATTTTGAAGAAATTGATGGACTCTCATGCTTCACTTATATTATTTTGAGAGTCTTATAAATAGTATGTCAATTTTCTTAGGTTATCTATTTAGTCCTAATATGATGGGTAGTCAAGAGGGATATAATAAAAACTTTCAGGAAGATCATTGAATATATGAGAAGTTTGATTCCTTGCATTTGTTGTGAGATATAAAGATGGTGATATTAGAGTCATGCTAGTGAGTAATTATGGTTTAATAAGAATATGTGTGTTAAGGTTTGTGATTCTCGAAGCATGCACGTATGGTCACTCGTTATGCTATCAAATCGGAGCATGATTTATTATTGATTATCTTCCTTATGAGTGGTGGTCGGGGACGAGCGATGGTATTTTCCTACCAATATACCCCCCTAGGAGCATGTGTAGTAGTACTTTGCTTCGAGGGCTAATAAACTTATGCAATAAGTATGTGAGTTCTTTATGACTAATTTTGAGTCCATGGATTATACGCACTCTCACCTTTCTGCATTTTACTAGCCTCTTCGGTACCGTGCATTGCCCTTACTCACCTTGAGTTGTGGTGCAAACTTCACCGGTGCATCAAAACCCCGTGATATGATACGCTCTTTCACACATAAGCCTCCTTATATCTTCCTCAAAACAGCCACCATACCTACCTATTATGGCATTTCCATAGCCATTCCAAGATATATTGCCATGCAACTTCCACCGTTCCGTTTTATTATGACACATATCATCATTGTCATATTGCTTTGCATGATCATATAGTTGGCATAGTATTTGTGGCTTGGACACCGTTCATATTTTTTTCATACATGTCATGCTAGATCATCGAACATCCCGGTACACCGTCGGAGGCATTCACATAGAGTCATATTTTTGTTCTAGTATCGAGTTGTATTTCTTGAGTTGTAAGTAAATATAAGTGTGATGATCATCATTATTAGAGCATTGTCCCATGTGAGGAAAGGATGATGGAGGCTATGGTTCCCCTACAAGTCGGGATGAGACTCCGGACAAAAATATAAAAATATAAAAAAGAGGCCGATGTGCCCAACAAAAGAGAGAGAGAGAGAGGAGAGAGAGAGAGAGAGAGAAATGAAAGAAAAAATGAGAGAAAAAAGAGAGAAGGGACAATGTTACTATCCTTTTTCCACACTTGTGCTTCAAAGGAGCACCATGTTGTTCATGATAGAGAGTCTCCTATTTTGTCATTTCATATATTACTAGTGGGAATTTTTCATTATAGAACTTGGCTTGTATATTCCAGTGATGGGCTTCCTCAAAGGCCCTAGGTCTTCATGAGCAAGCAAGTTGGATGCACACCCACTTAGTTTTATTTTGATCTTTCATACACTTATAGCTCTAGTGCATCGGTTGCATGGCAATACCTACTCCTTGCATTAACATCAATTGATGGGCATCTCCATAGCCCGTTGATTAGCCTCGTCGATGTGAGACTTTCTCCTTTTTTGTCTTCTCCACACAATCTCCAACATCATATTCTATTCCACCCATAGTGCTATATCCATGGCTCACGCTCATGTATTGCGGGAGAGTTGAAAAAGCTGAAGCGCGTTAAAAAGTATGAACTAATTGCTTGGCTTTTCATCGGGGTTGTGCATCATAAATACTTTGTGTTAAGAAGATAGAGCATGGCAAGATTATATGATTTCGTAGGGATAACTTTCTTTAGCCATGATATTTTGAGAAGACATGGTTGCTTTTTAGTATGCTTGAAGTATTATTGTTTTTATGTCAATATTAAGCTTTTGTTTTGAATCTTATGGATCTGAATATTCATGCCACATTAAGAAAGATTACATGATAAACATGTTAGGTAGCATTCCACATCAAAAATTCCGTTTTTATCATTTACCTACTCGAGGACGAGCAGAAATTAAGCTTGGGGATGCTTGATACGTATCAAACGTATCTATAATTTTTGATTGTTCCATGCTATTATATTATCAATGTTGGATGTTTTATATGCATTATTATGCTATTTTATACTCCCTCCGTTCCTAAATATTTGTCTTTCTAGAGATTTCAACAAGTGACTACATACAGAGCAAAATGAGCGAAATCTACACTCTAAAATAAGTCTATATACATCCGCATGTGGTAGTCCATTTAAAATCTCTAAAAAGATAAATATTTACACAGGGGGTATCATTTTTTGGACTAACCTATTAACCTAGTGCCCAGTGCCAGTTGTTGTTTTCCCCTTGTTTTTGTCTTTACAGAAAATCAATACCAAATGGAACGAAACTTTTTGATGATTTTTCTTAGACCACAAGATACCCTAGAAGCTTCGGGAGGAGGCAAAAGAGCCACGAGGAGACGACAAGCGCGGAGGGCGCGCTGATAACCCACAAGTATAGGGGATCATTTGTAGCCTTCTTCAATAAATAAGAGTGTCAAACCCAACGAGGAGCTAAAGGTAGAACAAATATTCCCTCAAGTTCTATCGACCACCGATACAACTCTATGCACACTTGAAATTTGCTCTACCTAGAACAAGTACAGAACTATTTTGCAAGAATAAAACTACGAGTACTTTGTGAGAATAAAACCATGAATAAATTGCAAGGTAATAAAAGTGGATATCTTTTGTCAACAAGTCATTTGTCCCTAGGCAATCGATAACTAGACCGGTAATCATTCATGCAATTTTATATGAGGGAGAGGCATGAGCTAACATACTTTCTCTACTTGGATCATATACACTTATGATTGGACCCCTAGCAAGCATCCGCAACTACTAAAGATCATTAAGGTCATGAAACCCAACCATAGCATTAAGTATCAAGTCCTCTTTACTTCCATACACAACAACCCACTTATCCGTGTTTAGACTTTTGTCACTCCCACAACCGACAATAAACGAATCATGAACATATTGCAACACCCTACAGTGGGAAACCCTCACGTTTGCGCTAGATCGAGGGCACCATAGGACAACACCATAAAGAAAGTATACACTCATACCAACCAAGATCTCAAACATCATAGGATAACCACATATCATTGGGAAATAATATACGGAGGTCAGCACCATGTTTAAGTAGAGATTACAACGGGGAGAAGAGGTGTTACACCGCTGCATAGATGGGGAGTGATACGTCTCCAATGTATCTATAATTTTTTATTGTTCCATGCTGTTATATTATCATTCTTGGATGTTTTACAATCATTTTATAGTCATTTTATATCATTTTTTGGTACTAACCTATTGACATAGTGCCAAGTGCCAGTTGCTATTTTCTGCATGTTTTTTACATCGCAGGAAATCAATAACAAATGGAGTCCAAACGCAACAAAACTCCTAGAGGATTTGTTTTGGGCCAGAAGAAAGCCAGTGGGCCAAGGAAGCACCTGGGGGCTGCTCGAGGGGAGCAGCACCCACCAGGGCACGCCAGGAGGCCCAAGCGCGCCCTGGTGGGTTGTGCCCACCTCGGGTGCCCCCTGAACCACCTCTTTGCTCTACAAATACCCAAATATTATAGAAACCCTATGGGAGTTGATGAAAATCAATTCCAGCCGCTGCAGAGTCCAGAACCACCAGATCCAATCTAGAGACCGTCATGGAGGGGTTCACCACTTCCATTGGTGCCTCTCCTATGGCGTGAGTAGTGCTTTGTAGACCTACAGGTCCGTAGTTAGTAGCTAGATGGCTTCCTCTCTCTCTCATGATTATCAATACAATGGTCTCTTGGAGATCCATATGATGTAAGTTCTTTTGCGGTGTGTTTATTGGGATTCGATGAACTTTGAGTTTATGATCAGATCTATGTTTTTATCCAAGAAAATTATTTGAGTCTTCTTTGATCTCTTATATGCATGATTGCTCCTCGTATTTCTTCTCCAATATTTGGGTTTTGTTTGGCCAACTTGATCTATTTATTTTGCAATGGGAAGAGGTGCTTTGTAGTGGGTTTGATCTTACGATGCTTGATCCCAGTGACAGAAGCGAAAACGACATGTATGTATCGTTGCTACTAAGGATACCAAGATGATATCTATATATCCACAATAGATAAACGGATCTCGTCTACATCAGTTCATCATTCTTATTGCATTACTCCGTTTTCTCATGAACTTAATACACTAGATGCATGCTGGCTAGAAGTCGATGTGTGGAGTAATAGTAGTAGATGCAGGCAGGAGTCGGTCTACTAATCTTGGACGTGATGCCTATATAATGATCATTGCCTGAATATCGTCATGATTATTTGAAGTTCTATCAATTGCCCAACAGTAATTGTTTTCCCACCATTTGCTATTTTTCTTGGGAGAAGCCCCTAGTGAAACCTACAACCCCCGGGTCTCTTTTCATCATATTTGCCTTTGCGATCTATTTTCCTTGCATTTATTTTCAGATCTATTAAACCAAAAATACAAAAATACTTTGCTGCAATTTATTTGTTCCGCGATCTATTTATCCTATCTACCACTTTTACCTCATGTTTTTTGCCTATCTTGAGGCGCTGTACTCGGAAGGGATTGACAACCCCTTTAACACGTCGGGTTACAAGTATTTGTTATTTGTGTGCAGGTGTTTTTTATGTGGTGTGAGGAGGTTCTCCTACTGGTTCGATAACCTTGGTCTCATCACTGACGGAAATACCTACCGTCGCTATACTGCATCATCCTTTCCTCTTTGGGGAAATACCGACGTAGTTCTAGCAGACATCAAAAGGAATTTCTGGAGCCGTTGCTGGGGAATCTTCAACATCAACCAGGTTCCTAATCACAAATCTCATATCCTCACAATTTACATTATTTGCCATTTGCCTCTTGTTTTCCTCTCCCCCACTTCACAAAAATTTGCTGTTTTGTTCGCCCTCTTTTTTCGTTCACCGTTTTCTTGTCAGATCTATTCGTGATATTATTTCACTATGGCTAGTTTGAATGCTCCTCCTTTGTTACCAGACTTTGAAGTTCTATACTTCAAACAAAAACAAGGAGAAAATTTGAAAGATGCTTGGTACAGGCTTATGGAATCTTATCGTGTTTGCAACCTAAAGGGAGATGCAAAAGATTTTCTTAGAAATTTTTATGTAGGATTGACTTTGCATCATAGACATCTCTTGGATTTTGCTGCAAAAGGGAATTTTATTGAGCTTGATGTTAATGCTGCCTATGAAATTTTGGAAGGAATTTTGGGGGTGCCACCACAAAAGAAAGGGTTTTATTTCACCCAAAGGGATTCCAAATTTTGGACAAACTCGGTGATTTGCATAAACATATGGTGGAATTACAAAAATATAATGAACCTCTCAAACATCTCAATGGTAGTATCAATCATATGAACACTTTGATTTCTCTTTGCAATAAACGGTTGGATATTTTAGGTCTCAAGATGGTTTCTTTTCCAGAAAATTTAGGGAAGCGCAAAGATCCTCCTGGGTTTGAAAAGAACGTTACTAAAGTGGCAAAGATAACGGATGACAAAACTTAGATCCTACGCGTTATGCCTAGCTAGGGGCGTAAAACGATAACGCTTGTTAGGAGGCAACCCAATGAATAAAATTTATTTTTGCTTTTTTTCTTTCTGTTCTTGTGTGTTAGCACAATTATGCTACTTTTCTGATTGTGTTTTTTCTGTTTTAATTAGTGTTTGTGCCAAGCCAGACCTTTGGGAAGACTTGGGTGAAAGTTTATTTGATCTTGCTGAAAAATAGAAACTTTTGCGCTCACGAGATTATTTTTCGTTTTTAACAGGAGAGCGATTTTAAGTTGATTCTTTTTGCAGAGGATTAATAGGCAAATTCCTCACGCGCACCAATTTATTTCATAATTTTTGGAGTTACATAAGTATTCGAAATGTTCAGATTGCTACAGACTGTTCTGTTTTTGGCAGATTCTGTTTTCTTTTCGTCGTGTGCTTGTTTTGATGATTATATGGTTTTCTTTGATGAGTTTTTGCAATAGAAAAGTTGGAATACAGTAGATATAATGCAAAAGCAATATAAGAATAGGTTTGCTACTGTACTTATAGTAGTGGTTTGGTTTCTTATACTAACGGATCTCACGGAGGTTTTGTTTGAGTTTTGTGTGATTGAAGTTTTCAAGTTTTGGGTTATCTTACGATGGATGAAGGAATAAGGATAAGCAAAAGGCTAAGCTTGGGGATGCCCGAGGCACCCCAAGATAATATTCAAAGAAGTAGCAAGCAACTAAGCTTGGGGATGCCCCTGAGTGGCATCCCCGCTTTCTTCTAACAACCATCGGTATTTTACTTGAAACTATATTTTTATTCGTCACATGATATGAGTTTTGCTTGGAGCGTCTTGTATGATATAAGTCTTTGCTTGTTTAGCTTTGTGTTTTAAGTGTTGAATCCTTGCTGGACACACCCTTTTGAGAGAGCCAAAATTTATGCTATGCTTGCTCCTATGCTTCATTTAAATTTTTTAGAGCCATGGATTTGCTCTAGTACTTCACTTATATCTTTTTGAACACGGTGTGCTTTGTTAATTTTGAAGAAATGCTCTCCTGCTTCACTTAGATTTATTTGGGAGTTAGTAATTTTTTTAAGAAATTCTCTCTTGCTTCACTTAGATTATTTTGAGAGAAAGAAAAAAATTATGCTCATGATCTTCATTTATATTTGTTTGAGCTTATCAAAAGCAACATATGAAATAGTCCCAAAGTGATAGATATCCAAGGGGGATATCATAAAAACTTTCATGAAGATCATTGGACAAAATAAACTTGATTCTTAGTAATGGTTTTGAGATATGACGATATGATATGTGAGTCATGTTGATGAGTAATTGTGCTTTAGTAAGAATATTGATGTTAAGGTTTGTGATTCCCTATGCAAGCACGTAAGTCAATAGTTATGCAATGAAATTTATATCCTACTTATGGTGAATTATTCGGTGTTACTTATGCTTAATGCTTGGGTACGAGATTTTTCGCTTTTTGGTTGGTTGTTTCTCATTCTTTTTGCTAGCCTTCATTTTGCACTAAGTGTGATCACTACTTGTGCATCCAAAACCCTTTAAACCAGTTTTTCCATATGAGTCCACTATACCTACCTATATGCGGTATTTCCATGCCGTTCTAAGCAAATTTGCATGTGCCATCTCTAATGTTCAAAATAAATTTCTCTTTTGTGTGCTCTACTACTAGCGAAGCGGTAAATGGTAGCCAATATTTTCCATGCTAGATGTGTTATTCTCATGATGAGTGTTTATTCACTTACCATTGGACGAGAGTACGACAAAGGTACTAGGGATGCCCAGTCCTGAAATGAATAATGAATTTACTTTATGTTGTCAAATAATAAATTCCTTGGAAAGTGTTGGTATTGAGGGCACCCGTGGATACGACTAGCCATGGAAAGTGAAAGTTATGGTGGAAAAAGGAATAAACTTTATTTTTTGTTTGGGAACCGCCTATGGTGTATCTAGCATGGAAAGTGCTGGGATGCTCCAAGTCGTTTTCATTGGTGGGAAAAGTATGCCTCTCATTTTTTATCTCTCAATTTAAGCTTTGAGCTCTGGCACCTCTACAAATCACTACTTCCCTCTGCGAAGGGCCTTTCTTTTACTTATGCAATTTTATTTTGAATTTGAGTCTCCATCTTCTCTTATAAAGCACCAACTAAGGGGCACTATGATCGTATTTGAGCATTGGGTGTAGCTAATATTCGAGTGTGTTTGATGAATGGATCAATGATTGAGCATGATGGGCTAGGGATAACTTGCTTTAGTGTTGATATTTTGAATTGCTTGTTGGTATGCTTGAGTATTAAAGTCTTCATGTCAAAACTAGACTGTTGCTTTGAATCATATAAAAGTCCATATATCCATGCTATAAAGAAAAGAATGTGATGAACATGTTAGGCATCATTCCACATCGAAAATTCTGTTTTTATCATTTACCTACTCGACGATGAGCAGGAATTAAGCTTGGGGACGCTGATACGTCTCCAACGTATCTATAATTTTTGATTGTTCCATGCTGTTATATTATTATTCTTGGATGTTTTACAATCATTTTATAGTCATTTTATATCATTCTTTGGGTACTAACATATTGACATAGTTGCCAGTGCCAGTTGCTGTTTTCTGCATGTTTTTTACATCGCAGGAAATCAATATCAAACGGAGTCCAAACGCAACGAAACTCCTCGAGGATTTTTTGGGCCAGAAGAAAGCCAGTGGGCCAAGAAAGCACCTGGGGGGCTGCTCGAGGGGAGCAGCACCCACCAGGGCACGCTAGGAGGCCCAGGCGTACCCTGGTGGGTTGTGCCCAACTCGGGTGCCCCCTAAACTGCCTCTTTGCTTTATAAATACCCAAATATTCCAGAAACCCTATGGGAGTCGACGAAAATCAATTCCAGCCGCCGCAAAGTCCAGAACCACCAGATCCAATCTAGACACCGCCATGGAGGGGTTCACCACTTCCATAAGTGTCTCTCCTATGATGCGTGAGTAGTTCTTTGTAGACCTATGGGTCCGTAGTTAGTAGCTAGATGGCTTCCTCTATCTCTCTCTCTCTCTCTCTTGATTATCAATACAATGGTCTCTTGGAGATCCATATTATGTAAGTTCTTTTGCGATGTGTTTGTTGGGATCCGATGAACTTTGAGTTTATGATCAGATCTATGTTTTTATCCAAGAAAGTTATTTGAGTCTTCTTTGATCTCTTATATGCATGATTGCTTATAGCCTCGTATTTCTTCTCCGAGATTTGGGTTTTGTTTGGCCAACTTGTTCTATTTATCTTGCAATGGGAAGAGGTGCTTTGTAGTGGGTTCGATCTTACGGTGCTTGATCCCAGTGACATAAGGGGAAATGAAACGTATGTATTGTTGCTACTAAGGATAACAAGATGAGATCTTTTTCTCCGCAATACATAAACGGATCTCATCTACATCATGTCATTGTTCTTATTGCATTACTCCGTTTTCTCATGAACTTAATACACTAGAAGCATGCTGGATAGCGGTCGATGTGTGGAGTAATAGTAGTAGATGCAGGCAGGAGTCGGTCTACTAATATTGGACGTGATGCCTTTTTAATGGTCATTGCCTGGATATCGTCTTGATTATTTGAAGTTCTATCAATTGCCCAACAGTAATTGTTTTCCCACCGTTTGCTATTTTTCTCGAGAGAAGCCACTAGTGAAACCTATGGCCCCGGGTCTCTTTTCATCATATTTGCCTTTGCGATCTATTTTCCTTGCATTTATTTTCAGATCTATTAAACCAAAAATACAAAAATACTTTGCTGCAATTTATTTGTTTCACGATCTATTTATCCTATCTACCACTTTTACCTCATGTTTTTTGCCTATCTTGAGGCGCCGTACCCGGAAGGGATTAACAACCCCTTTAACACGTCGGGTTGCGAGTATTTGTTATTTGTGTGCAGGTGCTGTTTACGTGGTGTGAGGAGCACTACAAAAAAAGACACATCCGTGACAATGTGGGCCGAACGAAATTTTTTCCTGTCATACTTATGACACTTCTATGATAATAATTGTGATAAAACCCGGTATCATGGTAGATGTGGTGGGCTCCTACTTCTATGACAAAAAATCATGACAGAAAATGGGCTTTTCGTCCTGGGCGGGCCGGAGACGCAGCTGCACATTCTCTGGGCCGTCCATGACGGAAAAAAACTATGGTAGAAGCGAGGGCGAGGAAAATATCGGGGTGTTCCCTGTTACGGTGGGTGGTCGGGGCCGAGCGATGCACGGAGGTTTGCACGTTTCTCTCGTACATGCACGCACGTGGGTGCGAGGCATTGGGCTCTAAGTAAACCCGAGCGAGGCGTTCGCCTACTGAACTCGAGCGATTGCACTGCAGGCTACGCGTTACTGAACCCGAGCGACCAATCGATGGCTGTTAACTGAACCCGATCAAGCGATTCCTTCGCTACTGCTGCTAATTGAAGCTGATCGATGCTGCCTCTGGATGAACAGTGAGTGTTGCTGGGGGGGTTTGGATGAACAGTTCCCGGTGGGGGTGGATGAACAGGACCCTGTGGTGTTGCCTCTGGATGAATAGGACCCCGATCGATCGAGCCGGTTGGGGCTAGATGAACAGGACCCCGTGGAGGGCTGGATGAACAGGACGACCCCGTGGAGGGCTGGATGAACAGTAGATGGTGGAGGGCTGGACGAACAGTAGCCAGTTGAGTAGCACGCGGTGGAGGCTGGATGAACAGGAGCCGGTGGATGAACAGCCGCAGGTGGAGGCTAGAGGAGGTCGACGGTGGAGATGAACAGTATCCCGTGGAGTCCCGTTTTGTGGTACGCCACATCCCTCCCGATGAACAGGACCCCTGTTCGACCGTAGCGCTCCAACACAAGTCCGTTTCCTCCGTTTTGCGGTACGCCACACCCCTCCCGATCAATAGGACCCCGTTTCGACCGTAGGAGGTCCAACATAAGTCTGTTTCCTCCATTTTGCGGTACGCCAGACCCCTTCCGATGAACAGGATCCCGTTTCGACCGTGGCCAGTCGAACACAAGGCTATTTCCTCCGTTGTGCGGTACGCCAGGCCTCATTCCATCGGCTGTTCCGTCCAAGCCCTCCCGATGAACACGACGACGCATTCCGTTCCAACCCAGCCGGTTGGCTCCCCATGAACACGACGACGACGTTGTTTCTTCGTTCCGACCCAACCATGTACATGAGCCCTGGCCGTACGTATGCGCGAGTAGGTGTTCGAGACCCCGCCCGTATGTACGTACGTGGCCGTATTTTCTTTCTTGCACACTGGCTGCTGTATGTACGTGTACATGCTACATGCGCACCTCTACTACGACACGTGCGCGCCTCTACATCGACCAGTATGTACGTACACGTTCACGACCAGAATGACAACGCTACGTATGCTTCGACCAGGTGGGTCCCGACTGTCAGGCACTTCCTTGCATGTGAAGATGTAGATGGTGGGTCCCAGCTGTGCGAGTCCTAGATTAAGGGGTCCTCGGATGGCTAGACTATTGACATGGGCCGGACTGTTGGGCTATAAAGATACAAGGCAGAAGACTTCTTCCCGTGTTCAGATGGGACTCTCCTTTGCATGGAAGGCAAGCTTGGTGATTCAAATATGTAGATTCCTTTCTCTATAACTGACTTTGTGCAACCCTAGCCCCCTCCGGTGTCTATATAAACCGGAGGGTTTAGTCCATAGGACACAATCATAATCCCATAGGCTAGACTTCTAGGGTTTTAGCCATTATGATCTCATGGTAGATCAACTCTTGTAATACTCATATTCATCAAGATCAATCAAGGAGGAAGTATGGTATTACCTCCATAGAGAGGGCCCAAACCTGGGTAAACATCGTGTCCCCCGTCTCCTGCTACCATCGACCTTAGATGCACAGTTCGGGACCCTACCCGAGATCTGTCAGTTTTGACACCGATATTGGTGCTTTCATTGAGAGTTCCACTGTGACGTCGAAGACAGGGTTGATGGCTCGTCTTGTTATCAAGGACAACATCACCTCCGGAGGAGCCCTGGCCTCACGCCAAACCCTTCGACTGGGCAGCTTCACTATGACCGCCCATTCGGCCGATGCGCTGACGATGACTTCTCAGGTCATCGAAAATCGCCTCAACGTCAATTCAGAATACTCCAAGCAGATGGATCCGACGGAGTTGTCATCTTTAAACAAACTTCTGGATCGCATTACCGCCTTGGGAGTCACTACAGACTACGATCGGATTGGGCTTAAACCCGATCAGAGAGAAATAGAATCTCCACCGATCACCCATCAGATAGCGGTAGTGGAGGAGCAGCACAACAACTCTTCCTCTATATTAAGGACGAACTATGTTCGGATTGCCGAGCCCACAGAGCCGGACACCCGCCCGCGAGAAGGCATGCCCCGTACTCCGAACCTAGAGTCGGTCTGTGGGCCTGAAAAATTGGTTGATATCCCAGAGCCCGAACTGTTAAGCTCACAAGTTTCTCAAACTCCGGATCCCAGATTGTGTCATGGTTCAGATTTAAAACCACCCACCCACCCAGATACAAGAGACCCTATCCACATCAGACAACATTCCCAAGAAACAGCCATCACTTTTGGGCCAGATTCCTCCTTGTCAAGGACAATATCAAAGACAACAGTCCCAAGACGCAATCTCATTATTCTGCAAAAATTGCACGGATGAGGGAATCCTCAATGCAATCAACCGCCATCACGTATCACACTTTGCTGACTTGGCAACTATAGCACATAAGTACTACGCAATGGAAAGCGCCTGGAAAACTCAGGCAGCCTCTTGGGAGCCACCGGTTTCCACTCAACCCCTCGTCTGGACAAAAAGGATGCACCCTCGTCGGTCGCTTGATCCAATAACAAAAAAATCGAAGCCCATTACGTGGCGCGGAACCGTTCTGGAGGGATGGCTTGATAGGCCATGCAAAATACACACAAGGCCGAACATCGTACCAACCCACAGCCTTAGAGCATGTTGGATACTCCAGCAAGTGGCCAAGAGCGGCGAGGATCTCCTCACCAAAAATACTGCAGAGTAACATCCCACGGAAGACAACAACCCTACAGTATTGACAGTCTTCGAGACTTTCGCCTCAAACAATAGGCGCAAAAGGGCACTTCGCGGCCTCGCTGAAGTCTTCCAAGTGGCAGCAATAAACCCCTGGAATGACATGGCCATAACTTTCAATGCCAGTGACGAACCAAAATTCAGAACAGTCTGGGCACCAGCCGCATTGGTCCTCAGTCCAATTGTGGACGGCTTTCGGCTTACCAAAGTGCTCATGGACGGCGGTAGCGGACTAAACCTCATTTACGAGGAAACTCTCAACAAAATGGAAATAGACAGGAGCTGCATTGAGCAAAGTAACACGACCTTCCGGGGAATCATTCCCAGTCGGGAGGCGCGACGTGCAGGAAAAATCACACTCGATGTGGTATTCGGCACGCCGGAGAATTACCGGTCTGAAGAGATAACCTTTCAAGTGGCCCCATTCAACAGTGGATATCACGCCTTATTAGGGCGAGATACATTCACATGCTTCCAAGCTATACCCCATTATGGGTACATGAAGCTCAAGATGCCCGGGCACAATAGTATTATCACTCTTGCTAGTGATCCGGATATAGTACTCCGCGCCGAAAAGAAAATTGCAGCCTTGGCCCTCGAGGCACTGTTTGAAGCCCTCGCGGCCAAAGAACTAACCACATTGCGCTCCATCGTGGATAGGGACGACGTGATCCTGGACAAGCGACCCAAATCCACCTCCTTTAAACTAGCAGACAAAATAGTCAAATTCCAAGTCCACCCGACGGACCCCAAGAAGACAACATCCATCGGGGCACAACTGGACCCAACTGTTGACTCCGCACTACGAGCGTTCCTACGCAAAAACTGGGACATATTCGCCTGGCGCCCTTCTGATATGCCAGGGATCCCACACAGGCTGGCCGAACACGACATCAATATATTGAAGGGATATAAGCCAGTCAAGCAAACACTGCGGTGCTTTTCAGAACCCAAACGACAAGCTATGGGGGAGGAGCTAGCCAAGTTACTCGAGGCCGGATTCATCAAAGAAATAAAACACCCAGACTCGCTAGCAAATCTGGTGATGGTACCAAAGAAGGATAAATCCTGGCGCCTATGTGTCGATTTCAAAGACCTCAACAAGGCCCGCCCTAAAGATCCCTCCCCCCTCCCCTGCATCGACCAGATTATCGACGCTACCACAAGACACGATCGACTGTGTTTCCTCTACACATACTCCGAATACCATCAAATCAAGATGAAGGAGTCCGATCAAGCCGCAACGACATTTATTACCCCATACGGGCCTTTCTGCTTCAACACTATGCCCTTCGGGCTCAAAAATGCCGGCGCCACCTACTAACACATGATTTAAACATGCCTGGAGAAACAAATCGGCAAGACATTTGAAGCATATGTGGATGACATAGTCATCAAAACTAGACACGTCGAGTCATTAATAGACGATCTACGTCTCACATTCGACGACCTCCGAACATATGACATCAAGCTCAATCCGGAAAAGTGTGTTTTCGGTGTTCCCACTGGAAAACTTCTGGGCTTCATCATTTCCAATAGAGGAATTGAGGCAAACCCAGCTAAAATCCGAGCTTTGTCACAGTTGGCTACGCCAACTGACCTCACACAAGTCCAAAAACTATCCAGATGTGTGCCAGTTTTAAGCCGCTTTATCCCCAGACTAGGAGAAAAGGCATTGCCACTCTATCGCCTTCTCCGACGCACCGATCACTTCAAGTGGACGGACACGTTAATGGCTGGATTGGAAGAAATAAAGGCTCTTCTAGCAAGCAACCCAATCCTGGCCGCGCCAAACATCACCGAACCCATGTTATTATACATATCGGCCACACACCAAGTCGTAGGTGCGGTACTCGTCGTCGAACGAGAGGAGGACAGACACAAATTCCCGCTTCAGAAGTCGGTATACTATGTATCCATTGTCCTGACACCATGCAAATACCAGTACCCTCATTACCAAAAATGCATACGCGGTCCTCATGGCATCCCGGAAGCTACGACACTACTTCCAAGAATGCTCAATAATGGTGGCCTCCGAGGTACCACCTAATGACATAATAAACAACCGCTACGCCACGGGCTGGATTGCCAAGTGGGCCATTGAGCTCCTCCCATTCGACATAACATACAAACCATGTCGGGCCATTAAATCTCAAGTACTGGCTGACTTCGTCGCTGAATGGACAGAGGCTGAACTCCCTAAAGAGTACGACACATATTCCAACTGGGTCATGCACTTCGACGGCTCCAAAATGCTGGCGGGCCTAGGGGCAGGCGTTTTCCTAACATCCCCTACTAGAGATACAGTTCATTACGTCCTCCAAATATTATTCACGGACTCCAACAATGTAGCCGAATACGAAGCCTTATTGCACGGTCTTCGGATGGCCGTCTCCATGGGCATACAACGCCTGGAAGTGTGCGGGGATTCAAACCTTGCAATATTTCAAATAAATGGAGATTTCGATGCCAAAGATCCGAAGATGGCAGCTTACCGTAACGCCATTCTCAAAATGTTGGCTCGGTTCGAGGGGCTCGAGTTTCACCATGTGGCTCGAGAAAGTAACCAAGCAGCGGATGTCCTTCCTCGCATCGGCGCCAAGCGCGACCCCGTCCCACCTAACATCTTTTTGGAAAGGCTTTTCAATCCATCCGTGGTGTGGCAAGGGGAGAGCGGCAACACCAATCCGGACCTATAACCCCAGATTTCGAACACACCGACATCATCAGGGGCTTAGCCACCGAAATCACACCGTCGGCCCATCTTATTATGGCAGTCATTACCCCTTGGACCGAACCCTTCTTGGCCTACCTTAATAGGAGAGAACTCCCTGAGGATCAAAATGAGGCGCGCTACATTGTGCGGCGCTCTAAATCCTACAAGGTTCACGAGGGAGAACTCTACAAGAAAAGCGCTACCGGAGTACTTCAAAGATGTATCTCCGAGGAAGAAGGGCGGTAGCTCTTGGCTGAAATTTATGCTGGTCTCACTGGTCACCATGCCGCGGCTCGGGCCCTTGTAAGCAAGGCCTTTCGTACAGGTTTATATTGGCTGACGGCCCGAGCAGATGCACAGGACCTTGTCCAACATTGCGTCGGATGCCAGCTTTTCGCCAACCAAAGCCATATGCCACCCACCGCTCTAAAAACGATCCCCATCACTTGGCCTTTTGCAGTATGGGGGCTTGATATGGTCGGACCCCTTAAAGGAGGAAGCCATAAGAAAAAAAATACCTGTTGGTGATGATGGATAAATTCACTAAGTGGATAGAGGCCAAACCAGTTAAAACAGCCGAAGCCGGACTAGTGATAGACTTCATATCCGGTGTTGTGCACCGTTACAGCGTTCCACATAGCATCATCACGGATAACGGCACCAATTTCACAGCCGATGAGGTGAATACCTGGTGTGCTAATCTGGGCATAAAGCTCGATACGCCTCCGTCTATCACCCACAAACCAACGGTCAGGTCGAACGAGCCAATGGTCTTATTATGAGCGGCATTAAACCCAGATTAGTGCGGTCTTTGAAAGAATCAGACAAGCACTGGGTCGAGGAGCTTGACTTCGTACTCTGGGGGCTGCGGACCACGCCCAATCATTCTACCGGATATACACCTTTCTTCATGGTGTACGGCGCAGAGGTTGTGTTACCCTGCGACATTATTCATGACCCGCCTCGTGTGCGCATGTATGAAGAGAGAGAGGCTGAGCTTGATTGGTAGGACAACTTAGATGCCCTGGAGGAGGAGCGCGATGTCGCAAAAGCCCGTTCCGCATTCTATCAACAACAGGCCCGCAGATATCAAAGAAGAGAAGTACAGGCCAAGACATAATGTTGGCAAACTCGTTCTACGCTTGCCGGAGAAGAAAAAGGACAAACTCAAGCCCAAGTGGGAGGGTCCCTTCATCATTGACGAAGTCCTCACCGGAGGAGCATACCGCCTGCGTAATGCATCAGACAATCGCCTAGAGCCGAACCCATGGAACACGGCAAGACTCCAAAGATTTTATGCCTAGCATCGGACTCTTCGTTCGTCTCGTTTACCCCTTTTGTTTCGAGTGTTTATTTTCCTCTCTTTTCACATTTTTCTTTTTTTAAGCCTTAAAGCTCTTGTGCGGCTAAACCATACACCTTCGATGCACACATTCTCAAATATGTACATCAATTATACCCGGGGGCTTCTTGTACAAAAGCTTATTCTTATTTTCTGAGCATCAAGCTCGCCACATATGTGTCCTTTCTGCATATGTACCTTTTCTTTGCCATTATATGCATTGATATGACTTAAGTTTTGGCCAAGCTGGGTTGCCTGGCTCCTGTGCTTATGCCCTACATTCCCGTTAGTTCGGCTAGGGTATAAAGGGATCACCTTTGTGATTGTTACTGCCGGGTCATCCGGATGTGTACCTCAGACTGGGTGAAGCCGAAGGCTAGCGTTCTTAAGGGAATATTCAGTCGGCGGATTAAAGATGTTCTTTACTTGTTACACTATGAACCCCCAGATGTTACGTATACTATTTTTTTCTTCAATCACAGTTCGGACATGCACGTTAATGCATGCTGACCCAGGGAAAGGAACCCTTAACGGAACTATTCTCTCTAGAAGATGTTTCTTACGATCAAAATGTAATATAACATAACTAGCCAGATACTTGTTTGTTCAAGCAACTATGACCCCTACGCCTGGTTTCCACGCATACCCCGACATACATTACCAAGCGGGTATTCGAAAGCACTCCGCACCTTCGGGTCAAGAGGTCGAAGCGAAAAGGTCCGCCATGACAATCGTTTTACAATTCGGCTAGAGACATAATTTGTCAATTGAAGTACATAGTCACTTAGACTCAAAAACTTCTTCCTCTATGCCATCTAACAGGCTATCTAGCCTACAATCCTATTGGGAATATTTGGCGGCTACTAGTACCTGGTCGTATACCAAACTAACGGGAATTTCTTCTCCATCTGACCGTAAAGGTCTGACCTGGGCCATGTGATTCGGATCAAGCTTGGTATACCATGTTTTCACCATGGCCCAGGCCTCTTGCGCACCTTCCCAGCAGGCCGATATCTTCCATAATCGGAATCGCCGCCGCCCTCCTTTCAATAGCTGTACCAGCTCCTCCATACTTCCTGGAGGGGAGTCGGACGGCCACAAGGCCTTGGCAGTACTCCGCATCACCTGTTGAGCTCGCTCATGCATTTGCGATAGCCCTTGTAGTAGATCACTCGGAGATCCGAACACCTCCTCTTCGGGACGGCCTGTCAGCATACCTACAGACATAATTCTGTCAGTTCCTTCCCTAACCGAATCACGCAGGGCTAAGTTTAAACACATACTAAATATGCCGCCTCGCAGCTTCTTATTCTCCTTCACGGAGTCAGCCAGCTGGGCCCACACATCTTTTAGCTCTTCGCCAAACTTGGTGAGGGAATCTTGGAGTTTGTTTTTCTCCTCCCGGACCTGCGTCAGTATACGCTCGCCTGCGGCCAGTTGCCTTTGAGCTCCTGGACCTCCTGCCGGTGCGACTTCCGGTACCTCTCCCGGATGATGTGATGACTCTCCATAAGAAACGCGCCCGCATTACTAATCCCGGTATATGATTATGTTTTCTTGATGGAAGGTATCATTACCAGACTCTGCCTTCTTAGATTTCTCCAATTCGGCGGTAGCATTGGCTAGCTGGGTCCGACACTTCTCCAGCTCCTGAGCCAACAAGTTGTTCTTCTTTGTGAGCACCTAGGTATACAATGATCCTCAAATCAGTTGCTTCAACTGCTTCAAGTCTCGGGGGCTACTAGTATATGATTATCAGTTTGGTACAAATAAGTACTTACCCGCATATCTTTCAAATACTGGTCCGTGGCTCTGGTAAGTCCATCTCGAGCAGCTCGGATGTATGCATCACCCGAGTTGAAGGCGTTGAAAGCCTCTTCAGAAAAACCAGAGTCACGAAGAGTGGCCAGCCGGTGCCGATGATTCATGGCGCTCTCCACTTCAGAGTTTGCGATGGATACATCATCCGACTCCTCCGCAGATGGACATTCCGGTGTCACTCCTGCGTCAGCCCCAGTCCTTGAGACAGGGTCCAAAATCTGGCTAGTGGAAGCGTGACCGGCAGGATCCCCGGACATAGTCTGGCGAATGTTTTTCCTGATAAGACACAATAGCGTCACACTTCAATGTGACAGCCAAGGAACATATTTAAAAAACCATACCTCTTTGATGAAGGCTCGGCCGTGCTTCTATTTGCCTTCCTCTTCGAAGGCCTGCCCGGCGTAGGCGCGACCTTCTTGCGAGTCGCCTCGGGTGCAGCATGGCGCGTTGATCGCCTCCCCTTTAGAGCATAAGACAGTGCGGTGGGTGAGGCGGAAAGAGGAAATTCTTTTGAAGGATAAGTCTCCTGATTACTTACATCGAGGTAGGGAGAAGGCCGGGATAGTCGGCGGTGATGGCAACTTCTATGCCGTCATAGCTCGCATGGTAGAACACTCCATCCCCAAGCTCCACGAATATATCCGGATCTTCTATGAATCTGGGGTCAAGGGCCCGGTTGTGGTCCTCTGGCTGTGGTGCGGGACTGTGGAACTCCATGGTAATCTTCCACCATTCCTGTTTCAAATGGACGGATTAATATTTGTGGAAACTGACTCAGGGAGTAAATTGAGTAGGGGGGGGGGTGGAAACTCACCCAGCTGGGAGGTTTGTACATGGAAAATCCATCTCTGGACTTAATGCGGATGAACACTTCTTTCTCCTGTTTGTATAATACGGACAGTATTTTTGCCAAAGCGGCAGGAGTGTCCAGACCCTT
Organism: Triticum aestivum; assembly: GCF_018294505.1. Classification (NCBI taxonomy): domain Eukaryota; kingdom Viridiplantae; phylum Streptophyta; class Magnoliopsida; order Poales; family Poaceae; genus Triticum; species Triticum aestivum. Next base: position 415,799,636 of record NC_057801.1, read on the forward strand.
CGGACCGCAGCGGGTGGCGTCATCTTCTCTGTTGAAGTGCCATATAGGACGCCCTTGGTATTGGAGTGGCTGAACCCCTCGTATTATGGATACCACCATAACCTCGACTATTGACAATCCGGACTAAGCGAACGTCTTTATCTTGCTCATCAGTTGACGAACTTCCGTGCTATCTTCCTCCCTGAGGCTCCGGGGACGCCATCTGAGGCGTTTCTTCAATAGAGCATTTGAAAATCCAGGAAGACCCATTCGGACTGGGTCGGGAAGGTAGACGTCCTCAATATAGAACCATTCGGAAGACCATTCTTCAGATGCCTTCTTCGGCGTGCCGGATAGATATTTGGTCCCGGCGATACGCCATATTTCGGCATCGCCCACTCGAAATATTGACCCCTCTTGATTACAAGGGACGAGGCAGAATATCTTCTTCCATAACTCAAAATGGGCCTCGCAACCCAGGAATAGCTTGCAAAGAGCAACATAACCCGCAATATGCAGGATGGAGGCGGGAGTGAAATTGTGCAATTGGAGGCCATAATACTCTAGTAGACCTCGGAGGAATGGATGGATTGGAAATCCGACACCTCTCAACAAGTAGGGAACAAAGCATACTCGTTCCCCCCTGGATGGGTTGGGGAAATTCTCCGCCTGCTCCCCACCGTCGAAGCAAGCCAATCTGGCTCGAACGAGGACTAGATCTGCGGGGGGAAGAAATCCCTGTGTCTGCAGCTTCACCAGTTGGTTGTGGGATATAGAGCACTTTTCCCAATCGCCCTTTTTGGAGCCGTGGGGGCGGGTGGAAGAGCTGGGAGTGCTGGCCATGTTGGGGTGGTTTCTGCTGACGAGCTCCAAGGATTCCTCATTTGGTGGAGAAGGTGTGGATTGGATCTGAAGATCCCCGTCTCTTTAAATAGACCATTTTCTCACATGGTCAGGGTGGTATGTGCAAAAATGCACCGACCTCTCATATTCGCTCGACACGTGGAAGCTGAAATCATGAAGGTGCAGAAGCCGATGAGCTTGACATTAAATGAAAAGCCGGATATTGCTCTTTCAGTCTGGTACTCTGAAGTAATTGGAGAAGGAACCCGCCTTGCAATGCTGAAGACAATCTGTGTGCCGGACACCTCATCATTGAAGCCTGGTTCAGGGGCTACTGAGGGAGTTCTGGATTAAGGGGTCCTCGGACGGCTGGACTATTGACATGGGCCGGACTGTTGGGCTATGAAGATACAAGGCAAAAGACTTCTTCCCGTGTCCGGATGGTTCTCTCCTTTGCGTGGAAGGAAAGCTTGGTGATTCAGATATGTAGATTCCTTTCTTTGTAACCGACTTTGTGCAACCCTAGCCCCCTCCAGTGTCTATATAAACCGGAGGGTTTAGTCCATAGGACACAATCATAGTCCCATAGGCTAGACTTCTAGGGTTTTAGCCATTACGATCTCATGGTAGATCAACTCTTGTAATACTCATATTCATCAAGATCAATCAAGCAGGAGTTAGGGTATTACCTCCATAGAGAGGGCCCGAACCTGGGTAAACATCGTGTCCCCCGTCTCCTGTTACCATCGACCTTAGACGCACAGTCGGGACCCCCTACCCGAGATCCGCTGGTTTTGACACCAACACCAGCAGTCAGGGGGCGAATCGTTTTTTTGTTACCCGAATGCACTTCCTTGCGTGCGAAGATGTAGCTGGTGGGTCCCAGCAGTCGGGGGGGGGGAAACATTTTTTTCGTGAAATACGTTGGCCCTTCCGGTGGGTCCCTGCTGTCAGGTGGAGGAATAATTATTTTGCGCGTAATAAGGAGGCACTTCCTTGCGGCCGCCGTGGACCCAGATGTCAGTGTCTCCATGTACAGTACTCTTCCGATGAAAGTCGTTCCTTGACCACGTTGACCATGCCGCGTTGAGAGCACCAGGGCGGTGGACGACGGTGAGGCCTAGGAAGGGGACGACACAGAGCCGGGGAAGACGCGACAGTGGAAGCCCATACGGAGAGGAGTACGAGGGTTCACTGGTTCGACTGCAGTGTGAGGCTATCGTCGCCACAGGGCCTGGCCAGCGGTAGGAATAGTAGGGGGCGGTGAGGCCTCCGCGGAAGCACAACCGACCACGGGAGGCAGGAGCATGCGGCACAACCGGCACTGCTTTGGGCGGCTGGAGCAAGAAGACCAAAGGTTGAAGAAGCACTACGGTCGTTGGATGGACATCGTACGGTAACTGGAGCTAGAATTGTTCATATTGACTAAGTTGACAAAGCCCTCTATCCCCGTCAACTTAGTAGGCCCATAAGTCAGCCTCCCACCAAGGTGGATCCCAGCTAGCAGGGGAGTATTCATTTTTTTGTGTGTAATAAGGAGGCACTTCCGGTGGGTCCGAGCTGGCAGTGGGGGGAACATTTTTTTCATGAAATACGGTGGCCTGTCCGGTGGGTCCCAGCAGTTAGGGAGGAAACGTTTTTTCGTGAAATACGGTGGCCCGTACGGTGGGTCCCTGCTGTCAGGTGGAGGAAAATTATTTTCCGCATAATAAGGAGGCACTTCCTTGCGGCTGCCGTGGACCCAGCTGTCAGCCTCTCCACGTACAGTACTCTTCCGATGGAAGTCGATCGTTGACCACATTGACCACGCCGTGCCAAGAGCACCACGGTAGTGGACGGCAGCGAGGACTAGGAAGGGGATGATGCGGAGCCGGGGAAGACGCAACAGTGGATGCCCACGCGGAGAGGAGTACGAGGGTTCACTGGTTCGGGCGCGGTGTGAGACTGCCGTCGCCGCAGAATAACAAGGGGTGTGGGTGAGTGGAGGGATGGCCTGGCCAGCAGTGGGAGTAGTACGGGGGCGGTGAGGCCTCCGCGGCAGCACAGCCGGCCACAGGAGGCAGGAGCAGGCGGCACGACCGGCGCTGCTTTGGGCGGCTGGAGCAAGAAGACCAGAGGTTGAAGAAGCACTGTGGCCGTTGGATGGACATCGTACGGTCACTGGAGCTAGAATCATTCATATTGACAAGTTGACAAAGCCCTCCGTCCTCGTCAACTTAGTAGGCCCACAAGTCAGCCACCCACTATGGTGGGTCCCAGCTAGCAGGGGGTATTCATTTTTTTGTGCGTAATAAGGAGGCACTTCCTTGCGTGCGAAGATATAGCTGGTGGGTCCGACCTGTCAGCAGGGGGAATGTTTTTTCGCGAAATACAGAGTCCCTTCCCGTGGGTCCTAGCTGTCAGGTGGAGGAATCATTATTTTGCGCGTAATAAGGAGGCATTTCCTTGTGTGTGGCCGTGGACCCAGCTGTCAGCCTCTCCACGTACAGTCCACTTCCGATTGATGTCGTTCATTGACCATGTTGACCAGGCCGCACTGAGAGCACCAGGGCGGTGGACGACGACGAGGCCTAGGAAGGGAACTACACGGAGACAGGGAAGACTCGACAGTTGTTTCCCACGCGGAGGAGTACGAGGGTTTACTGGTTCGTCTGCCTTCTCCGGAGAATAACAAAAGGTGTGGGTGAGTAGAGGGATGGCTAGGCCAGCAATGGGAGTACGATGGGGCGGTGAGGCCTGCGCGGCAGCATAGCCGACCGCGGGAGGAGGGAGCAGGCAGTCCCACGGGCGCTTGTTTGAGCGGCTGGAGCAGGAAGAGCAGAGATTGAAGAAGCGCGACAGCCGTTGGATGGACATCCAACAGTCATTGCTCTCGTGTGTTGACTAAGTTGACAGGGCGTGGCGTGTGCGTCAACCTTTTTTTAGGAAAGCAGACGCGTTAACCTGTAGTAGGCGCACAAGTCAGCCTCAAATTTGTGGAAAACAACATACAACCCATCTGCCATTATTTCTAATAATCTACAACCCATTTGCTAATTCTTAAGAATTTTTTGGAGCCCATCTTCTTTTTGTTAGCATTACACCCCATATTGTGGCCACAGTTAAAAAGTATACGAAATTTTGCATATTTTGGCGTGGTCAACTGTTTTTAATCCCGAAATACGATTCACATTCAAACTATTTTGAAAAATAATTTATATAAATATAAAATCCAAATAATTATCAAGGCATAAAAATCAATGGAATTTAAAATCTTGTAATAAAAAAAGTTGAAACTAATTCCTGGTTTGATGTGTTTTAAAAATGTACAGCCCATGGCAAACTGAATGAAACTCTCCACGTCTTGAAAGATTTGCAGCCCAACAGGGCTGATAAAGCAAGTAGGCCTAGTTTGGGTATTTCTTTAAAAAAAATAGAACTGGGCTAGCCATTTTCAGCAAGAAAAAAACACAACTGGGCTCATGATGTGGTAAACATAAATAAAGCCCTGGCTAGACGGGCCATAGCCCCTGCACAGCCCCGTTGTTACCCTGATCCGTCGCTAAAACTAGTATAAATAACAACTGCTTGTTCCTAAAAAAAACTGCGCGACCTGCTAGGTCCCTGGTGTCAGCCGCTCATAGTGTAATTCTCTCGTTTATTGACTACATTGACAATGGCGTGAGCCCCAGATATCCAACCATTGGGAGGAACCATATTTTTGGGCTTGTAATATAGAGGCACTTGCTTGCGTACTGCCATGACGCGGGTAGGTCCCTACTATCATCCTCTCCACGTATAGTCATCTCCTTGTTCCTCTCGATTGTTGACGACGTTGACAACGCAAGAGGGCGGCGCACCGTGCATGGCGAGCGAACCAAGGCCACAAGGCGGATGACAACGGCGAGGCCTCAGACAGAATGAACAGGAGCCGTGGAAGATGCGCCGGTCCAGTCGCAGGCAGAGGGGAGAACCAGGGTTGCCTGGTTCGGTTGTGGGTGCATGTTGGGGCTAACGTCACCGGCGAATAACAGGACGTGTGGGGGAATAGAGGGAGGGACTGGCCAACGTTGGAGGGTACGTACGGTAGGGTGGCGGAGGCGCAGCGAGCCATGGGAGGCGGGAGCAGGCGGAGCCGACAGGGTGGTTTGGTTTGGGCGGCTGGAGGAAGAAGAAGACAAGAGATAGAAGATACATGACAAATGTTGGAGGTCAATCCAACGGCTGGTAGGCATAATCGTTTATTGACTGGCTAGTAAGTTGACACCACCTTGGATAGGCTATTTCCTCGTGGGCCCCAAATGTCAGAATCCAAATCTGTCACGGTCATGCAGCCTTTCCTATGCAAATTTACAGCCCATTTGATGTGCTAGTTTGAAATAAGTTTGTGGGTGCTGGTGGGGGCTAATCACTTGGCTTTTGTAATGCATAGTGAGCTCAAGTAGCCGGTGAGAGTGATGTTATTTCCCTTGGTTGGGATTTGTTACAATATTTCACTCTCAATTAAATGAATGGCAAGCCATTTGCCTTGTTTCAAAGAAAATATGACAGTCACAGCCGAGTTGAAAAGGGCAAGAACATCTAACTCTAGCTTACAAACTGTAGAATAGCACGAGGGTTAATTGTTCATCAGGTTTACAAAAAAACCAGGTTGAAAAGGGCAACAACTATTGGACATATGCTCTAGAGGCAATAATAAATTAGTTATTATTATTATATTTCCTTGTTCATGATAATCGTTTATTATCCATGCTATAATTGTATTGATAGGAAACTCAGGTACATGTGTGGGTACATAGACAACACCATATCCCTAGTAAGCCTCTAGTTGACTAGCTCGTTGATCAATAGATGGTTACGGTTTCCTGACCATGGACATTGGATGTCATTGATAACGGGATCACATCATTAGGAGAATGATGTGATGGACAAGACCCAATCCTAAGCCTAGCACAAATATCGTGTAGTTCGTATGCTAAAGCTTTTCTAATGTCAAGTATCATTTCCTTAGACCACGAGATTGTGCAACTGACGGATACCGTAGGAATGCTTTGGGTGTACCAAACGTCACAACGTAACTGGGTGGCTATAAAGGTGCACTACGGGTATCTCCGAAAGTGTCTGTTGGGTTGGCACGAATCAAGACTGTGATTTGTCACTCCGTGTGACGGAGAGGTATCTCTGGGCCCACTCGGTAGGACATCATCATATTGTGCACAATGTGACCAAGGAGTTGATCACGGGATGATGTGTTACAGAACGAGTAAAGAGACTTGCCGGTAACGAGATTGAACAAGGTATCGGGATACCGATGATCGAATCTCGGGCAAGTACTATATCGGTAGACAAAGGGAATTGAATACGAGATTGATTGAATCCTCGACATCGTGGTTCATCCGATGAGATCATCGTAGAACATGTGGGAGCCAACATGGGTATCCAGATCCCGCTGTTGGTTATTGGCCGGAGAGTTGTCTCGGTCATGTCTGCATGGTTCCCGAACCCATAGGGTCTACACACTTAAGGTTCAGTGATGCTAGGGTTGTAGAGATATTAGTATGCGATAACCCGAAAGTTGTTAGGAGTCCCGGATGAGATCCCAGATGTCACGAGGAGTTCCGGAATAGTCTGGAGGTAAAGATTTATATATAGGAAGTCCAGTTTCGGCCACCGGGAAAGTTTGGGGGGTCATCGGTATTGTACCGGGACCACCGGAAGGGTCCCGGGGGTCCACCGGGTGGGACCACCTATCTCGGAGGGCCCCATGGGCTGAAGGGGCGTGGGAACCAGCCCCTGGTGGGCTGGTGCACCCCCCCTTGGGCCTCCCATGCGCCTAGGGTTAGAAACCCTAAGGGGTGGGGGCGCCTCCACTTGGCTTGGAGGCCAAGCCACCCTAGGGCAGCCGCCCCCTCCCTAGATGGGATCTACAAGGGGCCGCCCCCCCTAGGCCCCTATATATAGTGGAGGGGAGGGAGGGAGCCGCACCTGAGTCCCTGGCGCCTCCCTCCCTCCCGTGACACCTCTTCCTCCCCGCTTGCGCTTGGTGAAGCCCTGCCGGGATCCCGCTACTTCCACCACCACGCCGTCGTGCTGCTGGATCTCCATCAACCTCTCCTCCCCTTGCTGGATCAAGAAGGAGGAGATGTCTCTCCCAACCGTATGTGTGTTGAACGCGGAGGTGCCGTCCGTTCGGCGCTAGGATCATCGGTGATTTGGATCACGACGAGTACGACTCCATCAACCCCGTTCACTTGAACGCTTCCGCTTAGCGATCTACAAGGGTATGTAGATGCACTCCCCTTCCCCTCGTTGCTAGATTAGTCTATAGATTGATCTTGGTGATGCTTAGAAAATTTTAAATTTTTGGTACGATCCCCAACAGTGGTATTAGAGCTAGGTCTATGCGTTGTTTCTATGCACGAGTAGAACACAAAGCAGTTGTGGGCATCGATATTTTACTTGCCGTTACTAGTCTTATCTTGATTCAGCGACATCGTGGGATGAAGCGGCCCAGACCGACCTTACACGTACGCTTACGTGAGACAGGTTCCACCGACTGACATGCACTTGTTGCATAAGGTGGCTAGCAGGTGCCAGTCTCTCCCACTTCAGTCGGATCGGATTCGATGAAAAGGATACTTATGAAGGGTAAATAGCAATTGACATATTACGTTGTGGTTTTGCGTAGATAAGAAATGTTCTTGCTAGAAACCCATAGCAGCCACGTAAAACATGCAAACAACAATTAGAGGACGTCTAACTTGTTTTTGCAGGGTATGCTATGTGATGTGATATGGCCAAAAGAATGTGATGAATAATATATGTGATGTGTGAGATTGATCATGTTCTTGTAATAGGAATCACGACTTCCATGTCAATGAGTATGACAACCGACATGAGCCATAGGAGTTGTCTTAATTTATTGTATGACTTGCGTGTCAATGAACAACGCCATGTAATTACTTTACTTTATTGCTAAACCGTTAGCCATAGTAGTAGAAGTAATAGTTGGCGAGACAACTTCATGGAGACACGATGATGGAGATCATGATGATGTAGATCATGGTGTCATGCCGGTGACGATGATGATCATGGAGCCCTGAAGATGGAGATCAAAAGGAGCAAAATGATATTGGCCATATCATGTCACTTTTGATTGCATGTGATGTTTATCATGTTATGCATCTTATTTGCTTAGAACGACGGTAGTAAATAAGATGACCCCTCATTAAAATTCCAAGAAAGTGTTCCCCCTAGCTGTGCACCATTGCGAAAGTTCGTTGTTTCAAAGCACCACGTGATGATCGGGTGTGATAGATTCTAACGTTCACATACAACGGGTGTAAGCCAGATTTACACACGCGAAACACTTAGGTTGACTTGACGAGCCTAGCATGTACAGACATGGCCTCGTAACACAAGAGACCGAAAGGTCGAGCATGAGTCGTATGGTAGATATGATCAACATGAAGATGTCCACCGATGATGACTATTCCATCTCACGTGATGATCGGACACGGCCTAGTTGACTCGGATCATGTAATCACTTAGATGACTAGAGGGACGTCTATCTGAGTGGGAGTTCATAAGATGAACTTAATTATCCTGAACATAGTCAAAAGGTTTTTGAAAATTATGTCGTAGCTCGTGCTTTAGTTCTACTGTTTTAGATATGTTCCTAGAGAAAATTCAGTTGAAAGTTGATAGTAGCGATTATGCGGACTAGGTCCGTAAAATGAGGATTGTCCTCGTTGCTTCGTAGAAGGCTTATGTCCTTAATGCACGGCTCGGTGTGCTGAACCTCGAACGTCGTCTGTGGATGTTGCGAACATCTGACATACACGTTTTGATAACTACGTGATAGTTCAGTAATGTTAAACGGTTTAGAGTTGAGGCACCGAAGACGATTTCGAAATGTCGCGAAACATATGAGATGTTTCAAGAGCTGAAATTGGGATTTCAGGCTCGTGCCCACGTCAAGAGGTATAAGACCTCCCACGAGTTTCTTAGCCTGCAAACTAAGGGAGAAAAGCTCAATCATTGAGCTTGTGCTCAGATTGTCTAAGTACAACAATCACTTGAATCGAGTGGGAGTTAATCTCCAGATGAGATAGTGATGTTTCTCCAAAGTCATTTCCACCAAGCTACTAGAGCTTCGTGATGAACTATAACATATCAGGGATAGATATGATGATCATTGAGCTATTCGTGATGTTTGACACCACGAAAGTAGAAGTCAAGTAGGAGCATCAATTGTTGATGGTTAGTTAAAACAACTAGTTTCAAGAAGGGCAAGGGCAAGAAAGGGATACTTCATGAAATGACAAATCAGTTGCTGCTTGAGTGAAGAAACTCGAAGTTGAACCCAAGCCCGAGACTAAGTGCTTCTGTTATAAGAGGAACGGTCACTGAAGCAGAACCACCCTAGATACTTGGTAGATGAGAAGGCTGGCAAGGTTGACAGAAGTATGTATTGGACATACATTATATTAAATGTGTACTTTACTAGTACTCCTAGTAGCAGCAGGGTATTAGATACCGGTTCGGTTGCTAAGTGTTAGTAACTCGAAATAAAAGGCTACAGAATAAACGGAGACTAGCCAAAGGTGAGACGACGATATGTGTTGGAAGAGTTTCCAAGGTTGATGTGATCAAACATCGCACGCTCCGTCTACCACCACGATTGGTGTTAAACCTAAATAATTGTTATTTGGTGTTTGCATTGAGCATAGACATGATTGGATTATGTTTATCGCAATACGGTTATTCATTTAAGGATAATAATGGTTACTCTGTTTATTTGAATAATACCTTCAATGATCTTGCACCTAAAGTGAATGGTTTATTGAACCCCGATCGTAGTGATACACGTGTTCATGCCAAAAGATATAAGATAATAATGATAGTACCACATACTTGTGGCACTGCAATTTGAGTCACATTGGTATAAAACACATGAAGAAGCTCCATGTTGATGGAGCTTTGGACTCACTTGTTTTTGAAAAGTTTGAGACATGCGAACCATGTCTATTGGTGTATACGCATGAAGAAACTCCATGCAGATGGATCGTTTGGACTCACTTGATTTTGAATCACTTGAGACATGCAAATCATACCACATGGGTAAGATGACTGAAAGGCCTTGTTTTTAGTGAGATGGAACAAGAAAGCGACTTGTTGGAAGTAATACATTTTGATGTGTGCAGTCCAATGAGTGCTGAGGCACGCAGTGGATATCGTTATGTTCTTGCTTCACAGATGATTTGAGTAGATGCTAAGTATATTTACTTGATGAAACACAAGTCTGAATTATTGAAAGGTTCAAGTAATTTCAGAGTGAATTTGAAGATCGTCGTGACAAGAGGATAAGATGTCTATGATATGATCATAGAGATGAATATCTAAGTTACAAGTTTGGCACACAATTAAGACATTATGGAAATTGTTTCACAACCAATACCGCCTGGAACACCATAGTGTGATGGTGTGTCCGAACATCATAACTGCACCCTATTGGATATGGTGCATACCATGATCTCTCTTATCGAATTACCACTATCATTTATTGGTTAGGCATTAGAGACAACCACATTCACTTTAAATAGGGCACCACGTAATTCCGTTGAGATGACACCGTATGAACTATGGTTTAGAGAAACCTAAGCTGTCGTTTCTTAAATGTTTGGGGCTGCGATGCTTATGTGAAAAGTTTTAGCCTGATAAGCTCGAACCCAAAGAGGATAAATGCATCTTCATAGGACACCCAAAACAGTTGGGTATACCTCCTATCTCAGTTCTGGAAGCAAAAGGGATTGTTTATAGAATCGGGTCCTTTCTCGAGAAAAAGTTTCTCTTGAAAGAATTGAGTGGGAGGATGGTGGAGACTTGATGAGGTTATTTAACCATCACTTCAACTAGTGTGTAGCAGGGCACAGGAAGTTGTTCCTATGGCGCCTACACCAATTGAAGTGGAAGCTAATGATAGTGATCATGAAACTTCAGATCAAGTCACTACCAAACCTCGTAGGTCGACAAGGATGCATACTACTTCAGAGGGGTACTTAATCCTGTCTTGGAGGTCATGTTGATAGTCAACAATGAACCTATGAGCATGGAGAAGCGATGGTGGGACCAGATTCCGACGAATGGCTCGAGGCCATAAAATTCGAGAGGATCCATGTGTAAAAACAAAGTATAGACTTTGGAAGAACTACTTGATGGTCATAAGGCTATTGGTTACAGATGGATTTTAAAAGGAAGATGGACAATGATGGTAAATATCACCATTAAGAAAGCTCGACTTGTCGTTAAGATGTTTTCTGACAAGTTCAAGGAGTTGACTACGGTGAGACTTTCTCACTTGTAGCGATGCTAAGAGTCTGTTGGAATTGGATTAGCAGTTACTGCATTATTTATGAAATCTTGCAGATAGGATGTCAAAACATTGTTTCCTCGACAATTTTCTCGAGGAAAGGTTGTATGTGATACAACCAGAAGGTTTTGTCAATCCTGAAAGATGCTAACAAGTATGCAAAGCTCCAGCAACCCTTCTAAGGACTGGAGTAAGCATCTCAGAGTTGGAATGTACGCTTTGATGAGATGATCAAAGGTTTTGGGTTTGTACAAAGTTTATGAGAAACTTGTATTTCCAAAGAAGTGAGTGGGAGCACTATAGAATTTCTGATGAGTATATGTTGTTGACTATTGTCGATCAGAAATGATGTAGAATTTCTGGAAAGCATATAGGGTTATTTGAAAAGTGTTTTTCAGTAGAAAACTTGGATTAAGCTGCTTGAACATTGAGCATCAAGATCTATAAGGATAGATCAAAAACGCTTAATGGTACTTTCAAATGAGCACATACCTTGACATGATCTTGAAGGTGTTCAAGATGGATCAGTCAAAGAAGGAGTTCTTGCCTGAGTTGTAAGGTATGAAGTTAAGACTTAAAGCTCGACCACGGCAGAAGAAAGAGAAAGGACGAATGTCGTCCCCTATGCCTTAGCCATAGGCTCTATACAGTATGTCATGCTTTGTACCGCACCTGATATGTGCCTTGCCACGTGTCTGGCAAGGGGGTACAAGAGTGATCCAGGAATGGATCATTGGATAGCGGTCAAAATTGTCCTTGGAGTAATAAGGACATGTTTATCGATTATGGAGGTGATAAAGACTTCGACATAAAGGGTTACGTCGATGCAAGTTTTAACACCTTCCGAATGACTCTGATTAGCAAACCGGATATGTATAGTGGAGCAACCATTTGGAATAGCTCCAAGTTGAGCGTGGAAGCAGCATTTACAATATGATCTAGAGATTTGCAAAGTACATACATATCTGAATATTGCAGACCAGTTGACTGAAACCTCTCTCACAAGCAAAACATGATCAAACCCCGGAACTCATTGAGTCTTAACCACATGATGATGTGAACTAGTTTATTGACACTAGTAAACTCTTTGGATGTTGGTCACATGGTGATGTGACCTGTGAGTGTTAATCACATGGTGATGTGAACTAGATTATTGACTCTAGTGCAAGTGGGAGACTGTTGGAAATATGCTCTAGAGGCAATAATAAATTAGTTATTATTATTATATTTCCTTGCTCATGATAATCGTTTATTATCCATGCTATAATTGTATTGATAGGAAACTCAGGTACATGTGTGGGTACATAGACAATACCATGTCCCTAGTAAGCTTCTAGTTGACTAGCTCATTGATCAATAGATGGTTACGGTTTCCTGACCATGGACATTGGATGTCCTTGATAACGGGATCACATCATTAGGAGAATGATGTGATAGACAAGACCCAATCCTAAGCCTAGCACAAAGATCGTGTAGTTCGTATGCTAAAGCTTTTCTAATGTCAAGTATCATTTCCTTAGACCATGAGATTGTGCAACTCCCAGATACCATAGGAATGCTTTGGGTGTACCAAACATCACAACGTAACTAGGTGGCTATAAAGGTGCACTATGGGTATCTCCGAAAGTGTCTGTTGGGTTGGCACGAATCAAGACTGGGATTTGTCACTCCGTGTGACGGAGAGGTATCTCTGGGCCCACTCGGTAGGACATCATCATAATGTGCACAATGTGACCAAGGAGTTGATCATGGGATGATGTGTTACGGAACGAGTAAAGAGACTTGCCGGTAACGAGATTGAACAAGGTATCAGGATACTGACGATCGAATCTCGGGCAAGTACTATACCGGTAGACAAAGGGAATTGAATACGGGATTGATTGAATCCTCGACATCGTGGTTCATCCGATGAGATCATCGTGGAACATGTGGGAGCCAACATGGGTATCCATATCTCGTTGTTGGTTATTGGCCGGAGAGTTGTCTCGGTCATGTCTGCATGGTTCCCGAACCCGTAGGGTCTACACACTTAAGGTTCGGTGACGCTAGGATTGTAGAGATATTAGTATGCGGTAACCCAAAAGTTGTTTGGAGTCCCGGATGAGATCCCGGATGTCACGAGGAGTTCCGGAATAGTCCGTAGGTAAATATTTATATATAGGAAGTCCAGTTTCGTCCACCGGGAAAGTTTCGGGGGTCATCGGTAATGTACCGGGAACACCGGAAGGGTCCCGAGGGTCCACCGGGTGGGTCCACCTATCCCGGAGGGCCCCATGGGCTGAAGGGGCGTGGGAACCAGCCCCTGGTGGGCTGGTGCGCCCCCCTTGGGCCTCCCATGCGCCTAGGGTTAGAAACCCTAAGGGGTGGGGGCGCCTCCACTTGGCTTGGAGGCCAAGCCACCCCTAGGGCAGCCGCCCCCTCCCTAGATGGGATCTACAAGGGGCCGACGCCCCCCTAGGCCCCTATATATAGTGGAGGGGAGGGAGGGAAGCCGCACCCGAGTCCCTGGTGCCTCCTTCCCTCCCGTGACACATCTTCCTCCCCGCTTGCACTTGGCGAAGCCCTGCCGGGATCCCGCTACTTCCACCACCACGCCATCGTGCTGCTGGATCTCCATCAACCTCTCCTCCCCTTGCTGGATCAAGAAGGAGGAGATGTCTCTCCCAACCGTATGTGTGTTGAACGCGGAGGTGCCGTCCGTTCGGCGCTAGGATCATCGGTGATTTGGATCACGACGAGTACGACTCCATCAACCCCGTTCACTTGAACGCTTCCACTTAGCGATCTACAAGGGTATGTAGATGCACTCCCCTTCCCCTCGTTGCTAGATTACTCCATAGATTGATCTTGGTGATGCGTAGGAATTTTTAAATTTTTGCTACGATCCCCAACAACAACATCTAACTCCAGCACTGTTTTCGGCAGTCACAGTCAAATGGATCGGTCAGGTCCATAGAATGAACATCCTGGGTCATAAAATTTACTGGATTATGACCACAATATGTTGTAAATAGAAGCCCAACACGTTCATAGCTCTTTTGCTCACCTGAAACTCCTTTTTTTGCTCTTCGACATACCCATCCATCAAAACCATGCTGTTGATAAACTTAAGCCTGATGGACAATAGTAACCTCGCATTCAACAGGAAGAATGTGACAAATCTAGTGTTTGCACGGTTGGCTACATAAGAATCTCATGAGAAGTGATAAAATCCCGGTTCTTACGAATCCACCGATTGGTTATAACTTTCTTACCCCGTCCTGTTGCCTAAATAGGCATGAAGATTGAAAACAGTTAAGGTCTAAAAAAAGAGTGTCAAAAGAGTAACAACTGAACGGTTAATTCTAGTACACTATATGCGGGCTTCCAATGTGCGTGAAATTATCACCTTTATATAAAACTTCTCCAGACATGGAAAACATTGCAGCAAGCCAATAATCTTGTTCAGATCAAAACTATTCATTTGGATATATAAGATCTTGACAGAATCCAGCACCTTTGATAGACCATCCATGGAGAAACTCTTCATTGAGCATAGAACATAATATTAGTACAAAATGTGTACTCCAAGATGATATATAACTTATGCACATTAATTTAAAATGCAGCTTATGGTTACAAGTGTAGATGATAATATAAAGTACCTGAAGAACTGTGGAGCCAAACACCATATTGAAATGAGCACAAAGATCATGTATTACACCCAAGGTCTCTAGTTTAGGCACAGAGAGGACAGTTATTGGCAATGGTGAATAACTAGAATCAAGGATCAACCTTTGAAGTGAAGGGGCATCTTGGATGATGAGCTGCCTTTCGTCAAAAGAAATTCCAATTCTTACAAGGTTAGGCAACTTTATTTGGAGACAACTGATTCTAACTGTGAAAAAAGGCACCAAGCACTCCAAGGCAGGGTAACTAGAGTGGATGGTGTTGTGCATTGAGGCCTCCGATATACGAACTCGCACAAGTGAAAGTTTCTTGATAAATGGGAGTCGAAGGTTTAGTACCAGATTGTCTGGTAAGTAGCACAACGCAAAGGTGGCGGTGTGGAGAGAGGAGGAAAACCGCGAGATGGACATCGGTGCTGAGGGCACAAGTACATGGCGTTCGGTATGTGGTATGTGATTTCTAGGGGAATAGTAGAACTCAAGCAGCTGTAGTTCTGTGAATTCAGGGGATTTCAGCCAGGTGTCCACCATGCAGGGCATGGTATGCTTGCTCAGGTAGACGGGATGCAGAGGCTTTGAACAGAGCCCTGGTGGGAGGAGATGATGGCTCTGGGGATTTCAAAATCATTGAAGAGAGATAGTTGATGACAGTCGAGATTAAGGGGCACGGCGCGCCACCGAATTGAGAGGACTTGGGTGCGGCAGCAATCTTTGGTGGGGTGAAGCGAGATGATCTCCCCAAGGACGAGTCCGGGAGATCGCTGATGCAGTCCACCCGAGATTCTACGGGTTCCTGGGATCCGGTGGGGGTGGGGTCGCCGCTTCTCCCCGCACTGCCGGGTGCGGGATCTACAACAGGCGTCACCACTGGCGGGAGCCTCATCTTCTTGGTGCTGGGGTCAGCCGACTCCATTTTCCTTGAGGGCGTCGCGTCGCGCTCACGGATTTGAGCAGAGTAACGAATGACAAGCCTAGTTGTAGTGCGAGTGAAGAAGAAGGGGAGCTGGGGTTTTTCTGTAGTAGTGAGGAAGAAGGGGAGCTGGGGTTTTCTGTAGGAGTGAGGTGTGGAATTTGGGGCTACGAGTGGAGCGAGCTAACGTGAGGTGGGTGGGAGTGAGGAGGAAGAAGAGCACCTAGATTTTTTTTGGGGGGGGGGGCGGTGTCCTGGGTGTGGGTAGCGCTGCTGGAAATATGTCCTAGAGGCAATAATAAAATGGTTATTATTATATTTCCTTGTTCATGATAATTGTCTATTGTTCATGCTATAATTGTATTGACCAGAAATCGTAATACATGTGTGAATACATAGACCACAACATGTCCCTAGTGAGCCTCTAGTTGACTAGCTCATTGATCAAGAGATGGTCATGGTTTCCTGAGTATGGACATTGGATGTCATTGATAACGGGATCACACAATTAGGAGAATGATGTGATGGACAAGAGCCAATCCTAAGCATAGCACAAGATCGTGTAGTTCGTTTGCTAAAGCTTTTCTAATATCAAGTATCATTTCCTTAGACCATGAGATTATGTAACTCCTGGATACCATAGGAATGCTTTGGGTGTACCAAATGTCACAACGTAACTGGGTGGCTATAAAGGTGCACAACAGGTATCTCCGAAAGTGTCTGTTGGGTTGGCACGAATCAGGACTGGCAGTTGTCACTCTGTATGACGGAGAGGTATCTTTGGGCCCTCTCGGTAATGCATCATCATAATGAGCTAAATGTGACTAAGTAGTTGGTCACGCGATCATGCATTACAGAACGAGTAAAGTGACTTGCCGGTAACGAGATTGAACGAGGTATTGGGATACCGATGATCGAATCTCGGGCAAGTAACGTACCAATTGACAAAGGGAATTGTACACGGGATTGCTTGAATCCTCTACATCGTGGTTCATCCGATGAGTTCATCGTGGAACATGTGGGAGCCAACATGGTTATGCAGATCCCGATGTTGGTTATTGGCCGAAGAGCTGTCTTGGTCATGTCTGCATGATTCCTGAACCCGTAGGGTCTACACACTTAAGGTTTGGTGACGCTAGAGTTATTATGGGAAATAGTATGTGGTTAGCAAATGTTGTTCGGAGTCCCGGATGAGATCCCGGATGTCACGAGGAGTTCCAGAAAGGTCCGGAGGTGAAGATTTATATATGGGAAGTCATCATACGGTCACCGAAAGTATACAGGGATTTGCCGGTATTGTACTAGGACCACCGAAGGGGCTCCGAGGGTCCGGGAGGGTCCACCTGCCCCGGAGGGCCCTATGGGTTGTATGTGGAAGGGAACCAGCCCCTAAGTGGGCTGGACGCCATCCCCCCTAGGGCCCATGCGCCCAGGGTATGGGGGAGACCCTAAAGGGGGCGCCCCCCTTGGCTTGGGGGGCAAGCCCCCTCCCCTTGGCCGCCGCCCCCCTCTAGATCTCATTTAGAGGAGCTGCCCCCCTTCCCCCTTCGCCCTATAAATAGAGGGGAGGAGGGAGGGCAGCAGAACCTGATCCAAGGGGCAGCCCTCCCCCTCTCCAACACCCCCTCCTCCTCCGTAGAGCTTGGCGAAGCCCTGCTGGAGAACCGCTGCTCCTCCACCACCACGCCGTCATGCTACCAGAGTTCTTCACCAACTTCTCCTTCCCCCTTACTGGATCAAAAAGGAGGAGACGTCCCCGTGCTGCACGTGTGTTGAACACGGAGGCGCCGTTGTTCGGCGCTTAGATCGGAATCAACCGTGATCTGAATTGCTGCGAGTACGACTCCTTCATCCGCGTTCTTGCAATGCTTACGTTTCACGATCTTCAAGGGTATGAATATGCACTCCCCTCTTTCTCGTTGCTAGTCTCTCCATAGATTGATCTTGGTGATGCGTAGAGTTTTTTTAATTTCTGCAACGATCCCCAACAGTGGCATCATGAGCTAGGTCTATGCGTAGTTTCTATGCATGAGTAGAACACAAGTTGTTGTGGGCATCGATTTTGTTAATTTACTTGCCGTTACTAGTCTTATCTTGATTCAGCGGCACCGTGGGATGAAGCGGCCCGGACCGACCTTACACGTACACTTACGTGAGACAGGTTCCACCGACTAACATGCACTAGTTGCATAAGGTGGCTAGCGGGTGTCTGTCTCTCCCACTTTAGTCGGATCAGATTCGATGAAAAGGGTCCTTATGAAGGGTAAATAGCAATTGGCATATCACGTTGTGGTTTTGGCGTAGGTAAGAAACATTCTTGCTAGAAACCTATAGCAGCCACAAAAAAAACTTGCAACAACAATTATAGGATGTCTAACTTGTTCTTGTAGCATATGCCGTGTGATGTGATATGCCAGAAGGATGTGATGAATGATATATATGTGATGTATGAGATTGATCATGTTCTTATAATAGGAATCACGACTTGCATGTCGATGAGTATGACAACCGGCAGGAGCCATAGGAGTTGTCTTAATTTATTGTATGACCTGCGTGTCAAAGAAAATGCCATGTAATTAGTTTACTTTATTGCTAATCGTTAGCCATAGTAGTAGAAGTAACAGTTGGCGAGACAACTTCATGAAGACATGATGATGGAGATCATGATGATGGAGATCATGGTGTCATGCCAGTGACGATGATGATCATGGCGCCCCGAAGATGGAGATCAAAAGGAGCAAAATGATATTGGCCATATCATGTCACTATTTGATTGCATGTGGTGTTTATCACGTTTTTGCATCTTATTTGCTTAGAACGACGGTAGCATAAATAAGATGATCCCTCATAAAATTTCAAGAAAGTGTTCCCCCTAACTGTGCACCATTGTGAAGGTTCGTTGTTTCGAAGCATCACATGATGATTGGGTGTGATAGATTCTAACGTTCGCATACAACGGGTGTAAGCCAGATTTACACATGCAAAAACACTTAGGTTGACTTGACGAGCCTAGCATGTACAAACATGGTCTCGGAACACAAGAGACCGAAAGGTCGAACATGAGTCGTATAGTAGATACGATCAACATGAAGATGTTCACCGATGATGACTAGTCCGTCTCACGTGATGATCGGACACGACCTAGTTGACTCGGATCATGTATCACTTAGATGACTAGAGGGATGTCTATCTAAGTGGGAGTTCATTAAATAATTTGATTAGATGAACTTAATTATCATGAACTTAGTCTAAAATCTTTGCAATATGTCTTGTAGATCAAATGGCCCATGCTAATGTTGCCCTCAACTTCAACGCGTTCCTAGAGAAAACCAAGCTGAAAGATGATGGTAGCAACTATACAGACCGGGTCCGTAACTTGAGGATCATCCTCATAGCTGCCAAGAAAGCATATGTCCTTGATGCACCGCTAGGTGAAGCACCTGTTTTCCCAGCAACTCAAGACGTTATGAACGCCTGGCAGTCGCGTAGTGATGATTACTCCCTGGTTTAGTGCGGCATGCTTTACAGCTTAGAATCAGGGCTCCAAAAGCGTTTTGAGCAGCACGGAGCATATGAGATGTTCCAAGAGCTGAAAATGGTTTTCCAAGCTCATGCCCGAGTCGAGAGATATGAACTCTCTGACAAGTTCTACAGTTGTAAGATGGAGGAAAATAGTTCTGTCAGCGAGCACATACTCCAAATGTCTGGGTTGCACAACCGCTTGTCTCAGCTGGGAGTTAATGTCCCGAATGACGCGGTCATTGACAAAATCCTTCAGTCGCTTCCACCTAGCTACAAGAGCTTTGTGATAAATTTCAATATGCAGGGAATGGTGAAAACCATTCCCGAGGTATTTTCAATGTTGAAATCAGCAGAGGTGGAGATCAAAAAGGAACATCAAGTGTTGATGGTCAATAAAACCACTAGTTTCAAGAAAGGCAAGGGTAAGAAGAACTTCAAGAAGGACGGCAAGGGAGTTGACGTGCCCGGTAAGCCAGTTGCTGGGAAGAAGCCAAAGCATGGACCCAAACCTGAGACTAAGTGCTTTTATTGCAAGGGAAACGGTCATTGGAAGCAAAACTGCCCCAAGTACTTAGCGGACAAGAAGGCTGGCACCACCAAAGGTATATGTGATATACATGTTATTGATGTGTACCTTACCAATACTCGTAGTAGCTCTTGGGTATTCGATACCGGTGCGGTTGCTCATATTTGTAACTCAAAACAGGAGCTGCTGAATAAGCGGAGACTGGCGAAGGACAAGGTGACGATGTGCATCGGGAATGGTTCCAAGGTCGATGTGATCGCCGTCGGCACACTACCTCCGCATTTACCTATGGGATTAGTTTTAACCCTCAATAATTATTATTTAGTGCCAGCTTTAAGCATGAACATTATATCTGGATCTCGTTTAATGCGAGATGGCTACTCATTTAAATCCGAGAATAATGGTTGTTCTATTTATATGAGAGATATGTTTTATGGTCATGCCCCGCTGGTCAATGGTTTATTCTTATTGAATCTCGAACATGATGTTACACATATTCATAGTGTGAATACCAAAAGATGTAAGGTTAATAATGATAGTCCCACATACTTGTGGCACTGCCGCCTTGGTTACATTGGTGTCAAACGCATGAAGAAGCTCCATGTAGATGGACTTTTGGAGTCTCTTGATTATGAATCATTTGACACATGTGAACCATGCCTCATGGGCAAGATGACCAAGAATCCGTTCTTCGGAACAATGGAGCGAGCAACCAACTTGTTGGAAATCATACATACTGATGTGTGTAGTCCAATGAGCGTTGAGGCTTGCGGTGGCTAATCTTTATGTTCTCACCCTCACTGATGACTTAAGTAGATATGGGTATGTCTACTTAATGAAACACAAGTCTGAGACCTTTGAAAAGTTCAAGGAATTTCAGAGTGAGGTAGAAATCAACGTGACAGAAAAATAAAGTTCTTACGATCAGATCGTGGGGGAGAATATTTGAGTCACGAATTTGGTACGCACTTAAGGAAATGTGGAATTGTTTCACAACTCACGCCGCCTGGAACACCTCAGCGTAATGGTGTGTCCAAACGTCGTAATCACACTCTATTGGATATGGTGCGATCTATGATGTCTCTTACCGATTTGCCATTATCATTTTCGGGATATGCTTTAGAGACAACCACATTCACTTTAAATAGGGCACCGTCTAAATCCGTTGAGACGACACCGTATGAATTATGGTTTGGGAAGAAACCTAAGCTGTCATTTCTAAAAGTCTGGGGATGCAATGCTTATGTCAAGAAACTTCAACCTGAAAAGCTCGAACCCAAGTCAGAAAAATGCGTCTTCATAGGATACCCTAAGGAAACCATTGGGTATACGTTCTACCTCATATCCGAAGGCAAGATCTTTGTTGCCAAGAATGGGTCCTTTCTGGAGAAAGAGTTTCTCTCGAAAGAAGTAAGTGGGAGGAAAGTATAACTTGAGGAAGTACTGCCTCTTGAACCGAAAAGTAGCGCAGCTTAGGAAGATGTTTCTGTGGTGCCTGCACCGACTAGAGAGGAAGTTAATGATGATGATCAACGTACTTCGGATCAAGTTGCTACTGAACTTCGTAGGTCCACAAGGACACGTTCCACACCAGAATGGTATGGCAACCATGTCCTGGAAATCATGTTGTTGGACAACGGTGAACCTTTGAACTATGAAGAAGCGATGGTGGGCCCAGATTCCAACAAATGGCTTGAAGCCATGCAATCCGAGATAGGATTTATGTATGAAAACAAAGTATGGACTTTGACAGACTTTCCCGATGATCAGCGAGCGATAGAAAATAAATGGATCTTTAAGAAGAAGATGGACACGGATGGTAATGTTACCATCTATAAAGCTCGGCTTGTCGCTAAGGGTTATCAACAAGTTCAAGGGGTTGACTACGATGAGACCTTCTCACCCGTAGCAAAGCTGAAGTCCGTCCGAATCATGTTAGCAATTGTCGCATTCTATGATTATGAAATATGGAAAATGGACATCAGAATGACATTCCTTAACGGTTTCCTTGAGGAAGAATTGTCTATGAAGCAGCCGGAAGGTTTTGTCGATCCTAAGAATGCTAACAAAGTATGCGAGCTCCAGCGCTCCATCTATGGGCTGGTGCAAGCATCTCAGAGTTGGAACATTTGCTTTGATGAAATGATCAAAGCATTTGTGTAGGACCTTGAAGTATGTCTAGAGGGGGGTGATTAGACTACTTGACCAATTAAAAACTTAACCTTTTCCCAATTTTAGAGTTTGGCAGATTTTAGCTATCTTAGGACAAGTCAAGCAATCATCACACAATTGAAGCAAGCATGCAAAGAGTATATGAGCAGCGGAAATTAAAGCATGCAACTTGCAAGAAAGTAAAGGGAAGGGTTTGGAGGATACAAACGCAATTGGAGACACAAATGTTTTTGGCGTGGTTCCAATAGGTGGTGCTATCATACATCCACGTTGATGGAGACTTCAACCCACGAAGGGTAACGGTTGCGCGAGTCCACGGAGGGCTCCACCCATGAAGGGTCCACGAAGAAGCAACCTTGTCTATCCCACCATGGCCATCGCCCACGAAGGACTTGCCTCACTAGCGGTAGATCTTCACGAAGTAGGCGATCTCCTTGCCCTTACAAACTCCTTGGTTCAACTCCACAATCTTGTCGGAAGCTCCCAAGTGACACCTAGCCAATGTAGGAGACACCACTCTCCAAGAATTAACGAATGGTGCATTGATGATGAACTCCTTGCTCTTGTGCTTCAAATGATAGTCTCCCCAACACTCAACTCTCTCTCATAGGTTTTGGATCTGGTGGAAAGAAGATTTGAGTGGAAAGCAACTTGGGGGAGGCTAGAGATCAAGATTCATATGGTAGGAATGGAATATCTTGGCCTTAACTCATGAGTAGGTGGTTCTCTCTCAGAAATGGTAAATTGGAAGTGTAGGTTTGTTCTGATGGCTCTCTCCACGAATGAAGAGGAGGTGGAGGGGTATTTATAGCCTCCACACAAAATCTAACCGTTACACACGATTTACCAAACTCGGTGGGACCGATTCAACAGACTCGGTCGGACCGATTTAGTAAACCTAGTGACCGTTAGTGATTTTCGGTGGGACTGACATGCAACTCGGTGAGACCAATTCGGTTAGGGTTAGGGCATAACGTAATCTCGGTAAGACCGATTACACAAACTCGATGAGACCGATTTTGGTAATAAGCTTTCCAAAGAGTTGGTCAGGTAAACTAGGTGGGACCGATTTGCTCTTTTCGGTGAGACCGAAATGTTACAAAAGGGAAGCAGAGAGTTTACAATGCAATCTCGGTGGGACCGATAGCTCACTTCGGTTAGACCGAAACGTTACGAAGGGAAACCGAGAGATTACAATCCTATCTCGGTGAGACCGAGATCCCTATCGGTAAGACCGATTTGCTTAGGGTTTGTGGTAGTGGCTATGACTTTTGGAATCGGTGGCGCCAGATAGGAAGAATCGGTGTGACCGATTTTGGCTTTGGGTTTAGGTCATTTGTGGATGTGAGAAAGTAGCTGAGGGTTTTGGAGCATATCACTAAGCACATGAAGCAAGAGGCTCATTAAGCAACACCTCATCCCTCCTTGATAGTAATGGCTTTTCCTATAGACTCAATGTGATCTTGGATCACTAAACTATAAAATGAAGAGTCTTGAGCTTTTGAGCTTGAGCCAATCCTTTGTCCTTAGTATTTTTAGGGGTCCACTTTCATCATCCATGCCATGCCATTCATTGAGCTTTCCTGAAATAATAGTCTTGGAATAGCATTAGCTCAATGAGCTATATGTTGTTATGAATTACCAAAACCACCTAGGGATAGTTGCACTTTCAATCTCCCCCTTTTTGGTAATTGATGACAACATATAGATCAAAGCTTCGACAAATGATAATAAGATTAAAACATCGTCGCTTTGAGAAGTATGTGATAAGCAAGAGCTCCCCCTAAATTTGTGCATGGTTTAAGATTTGCTTTGGACTGCAAATGCACAATGAATTAGGCTCATGGGTTACTCTTCCATGTCACATACATCTTGGTGGAGCACTCAAAATAATAAAGATTGAATACATGCACTCATCACCAAGCAAAGTGAATGATCACATAGGATAGATAGGATAATATCATCAAATATGCATAAGTGTAGCTTATGATCAAACACATGATCATCAATGTCTCACAAGCATAGTATCTCAAGCAATCAAAAGCAAACAAGTTTAACCACCAAATCAAAAGAAGAGAGAACAAAAGCAACACACACTCTCTCTCGAAGCCTATGATCTATACATTTTTCTCCCCCTTTGGCAACAAGTTACCAAAAAGTTCATAGAAAATGCATAGTGCTAGATCGACTCTCAGGCTTGATCTTCAGGTGGTGGTGTCCGGATGACTCCAAGAACGAAGGCTTCAGTTGAAGTAGAGGGTGCTGGAGTTGATGCTGGAGCTGGTTGCACTGGAGCAGTAGGGGCTGTAGCTGGTGCAGATGATTTTGCTCTAGTGTCTGTCACAGGCACTGCAACTGACCTCTGGGCTCTAGGCACTCTGGCAAACACATTAGTGGTAGTCTTGCCCTGCCTCTCCTGCATGTCATCCTGCAGCTACTCTACAACTGACTGAATCTTAGTTACTTTGACATCAAGATCATGAAATTTGAGTTCCATGATTCTTTCCAAGCTCTCGTGATTCTGAGTGAGGGTGGCCAACCCTTTCTCAATCCTCAGTGTTGATGCTATTAAGTAACCAAGCTGCTCCTGCTTGTTCTTCAAGAAATACTGAGATGCCTCCTCTTGAGTTGGCATCCTGGCAGCCTTCTCCTTCCTTGCCTTCTCCTTCTTCTCTTGAGCATGTACAGATGATGGATCATTCTCATTCATGACAACCTCATTGTCCTCAAAGTCTGGATAAATTGGAAAATGTTCCTTATCCAATTGATATTTCCCTGTGCCCATCTTTGAGTTAATCAACTCCTGAATCTGAGGGGCATATCCACAACTCCTCTTCTGATCTGCTGCAGTCCTCTTAATGGTTTCAATCATAAGGCTCATGACCTTAAACTTCTGTGGCACATCAAACAAATGCAACATGTTCATGGCATGCCCTTTGATCATGTTGTGGTCACCAGACTTAGGCAACATAGTGTGCCTTAGGATCCAATTGATTGTGGGTAGCCCTGATAGAAGAAAGTGGACTAACCCAAACTTATGTGTCTCAACAGCTTTGTCTGGGATCTCCTTGTACATGTGTGCCATGGAATTGTGGTCCATCTTCTTCTTGGCATAAATGTCTAGGTCACCTTCATTTTCCTTTGGGGCATTGATCAGACTTGCCCATTCCTCAACAATTGACTGGTACCTGGTGCCTTCTGACATCCAAACTATCCTTCCATCTAGATAGAAGTGTGCTATGGAGTAGAATTGCATGATAAGTTCATCATTCCAGTTGGTGAGCTTTTGCCCAACAAAATCAGCAACTCCACAAGCAACAAAACTTTCTTGCACCCTAGGATAGTGCTCTTCATTGTCCTTGATGTAGGTCCAGTCGACCCACCTCATATCACATACTATGGGCTTCTTATCCAACAAGATTGTCTCATAGAAGTCCTGCTGTTCCTTTGTATGGAACCTGTAATCAACAACAGTTCTTCTCCTTGAGGCATATGGATCTTCCATCCTCCATATCCTCAACCCTGAGTCCTTCCTGATCCTCATGTCCTCAGCCACAGGATGGGCATCATTGTGGTCTGGTATCTTGGGCTTGAGCTTCCTTAGGACCTGTCCTTCTTCATCTTCTTCTTCATCAACATTTGGCACTGGGGCCTTGTTCTTCTTAGCAGCTGGAATACTCCTGGTATTCCTCTTTGGTGCAAGCTTGGCCTTGGGGGCAGCTTTGGGTGCTTCCTTGGGCTTAGATGTTGCAGCCCCTGATCTAATTGCATCACCCATAAGCTTGGGTGCCTTGGGTGCTGGTGCAGCAACCTCTTCTTCCTCTTCAGAGTCTCTTCTCATTGAGGGCTTTCCAAGAACCTGGGCAGTTTTGGTTCTTGCTCTCTTCTTCTTCTTGTCCTGACCAGCTTCATCCTCTGATTAAATAGTAATCTTCATTGTTTCTCCAGTGGAACCTTCTTGGGTTTGGAAGATGTGACTTTATTTTCAGGTGCCTCTTTGGGTTCAGTCTATTCTAGCACTTGAGTGGACCTTCTGGCCTTGGGCATTGGTGTCCTCTTGGCAGGAACTTTCTTATTGAGGCCAGGCTTTGTATTCTTTGCTGAGCCATATTCCTTTTTGAGCACTACTTTCTTGGAAGTAGCCTCATCCTCTTCAGCTTTGTAGTCCTCATCCTCTGAGTCTGAAGTTCTCTTCCTCCTTTGCCTGGTAGCAGCCTTAGGCAGGTTGCTTGGAGTGCTTTTGCTGCCTTCATCTGTGAACTTGAGGGACTAGTGCCCTTGACTCATGTCAATCTGCTCTTCTGACCTGTTCTGGCTGTCACTCTGGTCTAACATGCTGCAAACACTAACTGCTGACCCTGTGAAGAGTTATAGATGAGATAGAATGGATGAGCATCACAAAATACAGAGATTTTTGCAAAGAATGATTCAAAAATTCAGTTTTAGTTTTCCACAGAAAGCATTTCGGATCAACCGATTTTCAAACTCGGTGATACCGAAGCAGTTTTGGAACCTAAACTGATGAACTCGGTTGGACCGAGTCACAGTTCGGTGGCACCGAGACTGCTAGGGTTTCACAAAGTCCTAAAATCGGTCTCACCGATTAGCAATTCTCGGTCAGACCGAGAGTTACTAGTGCAATGGCATAAGCCAAATCGGTGGGACCGAGTTTTTCAACTCGGTGGGTCCGAGATGGTTTCGGCAGAAACCTAACCCTAAAATTTTGAATCTCATCTAATCTACGGATTGCATTGACTGGATAGGAGTGTTTCAATCGTGGCAAGAATCAATAAGAACACAATGTGCTAGGAATCGGACGAGGATAGCACAGTGATCGAGTCCATACCCTAGCTTGGCGATGAACTCGCTACGGCGGCAACGGCGGGGTTGAAATCCGTTGACGGCGGCGGAGACCAGCGACAGGAGGCGGCTGGCGACGAGGAGACGATCCGGAGACCTTGGAGGGCAGAGCGAGCTATTGCGCGGGCGAAGGGGTTCGGAGGAATTTCCAAATTTTTGCCCGTGACTATATATAGCCCGACCCTATCGGTGTGACCGAGTGGAACAACTCGGTGGCACCGAGATGCATAACTGTGTACAGTTACAGCAACTCGGTGTGACCGAAAAGTTCAAATCGGTTGCACCGAGATTGAAAACTTAGATCAACTTAATGATCTCGGTAGGACCGAAATGGAGGAATCGGTCAGACCGAGAATCACAAAGAAGTTTTGGAAGTTTAAGTCTATGACGAATCGGGGACTCCGAGTGCTCCTCACACAGAGTGGTTCGAATCTGACTTGATCAAATTTTGTGATGTAGCATGAATAGAGTTTGAGACGAGAAAAGCATAGATAGCTAGAGAAGGTTCTTAGGCATTCTTGTCCATCCACTTGGCAAAAAGAAAAGAAGCCAAACAATCAAAACAACAAGTGGATGTCCTTGAATGAGTAAAATATGCACCAACATGCTCACACAATAAGATGGCAAATGAAATATGTGGCAAAACATGCACAACCAATTCTAGCATCTATCAAACAATTGGCGATGACTAGGTCATCTATATATGAGTATATTGACTTAGGAGTCAAATGAAAACATTTGATCATAGGTCATACTCATTGTTTAAGCTCAAGTGGGGTTACCACTTTTACATAATGCATTGATGTGTTCACACCATTAGAGTTGCTTTGACTCAATTCTTAGAGTTAAGCTCCCCCCTAGATGTGAGATCCCCCTTAGAGGGATGAACTAACCTTGGGTTTTGTCGATGATGACTTCATGTAGGTGTTGAAGATGTTGATGCTCAATGTTGATGTAGATCATTTGGAGCAATCCTTTGGAGTGAGTTGCACTTTCAACTTACCTACATGGGTTAGTCCCACAAGGAACAAACAAGAATATCCATAGACATAGAGTGATGCACACACAAGATGATGTCCATGAAATCATTAGGTTACCTTGTCCCTTGCCTTACCAACATGAGGGTTTGTGACTCCTTGAACTAGTGCAAGATGTGGAAGTTGATTGCACTTGTTCTTGCCATAATGATATGAGTGAAGAATGTTGGCGGAGTCACCCTCAAGAACTCTCTAGTTCTTCTTCTTCGGGATCCACATCATCTTGATGGGAATCCTTGGAGTTGTAGTTGTACTTGATGAAGTAGAACTTGACGTAGTCTTGGGAACCCACTTGAACGAGGCCTTAGGTGCTTCTTCAAATGCATCAATCTCTTCTTGAAGCTTGTCCTTGCCTTTGTTCTTGTGGTCTTGTGGTGGAAGATCATCTTGTGCTTGTGTTCCCTTGAAGGAAGTAGGATCATACTTCTCTTGTTGAGGAACAAACTTCGTCTTGGGGTATTGATCTTCTTCCCACTCAACTCCATTGGCATTGAACTTTCGTTCAAAACCAACACCTTGATTCTTCCGGTGCCTTCCTTGCTTGCGTACAATTTCCTCGAATTGCTTACTCCCGGCAAGGCTCTTGTAAACACCTTTCTCTATAATTCCCTTCAATAAGCTATTTTCTTGCTCAAGTGTAACTTGGCTAAGAGAATCATTAGTGGAATCAAGAGAACTACTAGAAGCAACAATATTGGATTTGACATTATTATTGTTACTACTAGAGGAAGTATCTTTCTTGTACTTGTTACTAGACTTGACTTGAGGCATGTAAGTAGATAAGAGTAAACGCTTGGCAATGTAAGAAGAACTTTTCTTACGGAGATCATCATTGATTGCTTTTAAGAACTCATGCTCTTGCTCAAGATTGAGCTTTTCAAAGCGTAACTTCTCATGAGCCCTTAAAAGTTCTCGATGATCTTCGAAGATAGTTTCATGAGCCAACTTAAGAGTGTTTAGTTCTTTAGTTAGAAGCTCAATCTTCTCCTTATCATTGTCATTCGTTTTATCTTGATTAGCATGATTAATTGACGTTTCATCATAGTATTCATCACTAGAGTTGTCAACAAGTAAATCATCATCCACAAGCAAGTCATCTTCATCACTATTGAAATCAACATACTCAGGATGTGTTACCTTTGGACCTTTGGCCATGAAGCATCTTCCAATTCCTTCATTTGGTGAATCAAATATGTCGTAGGAGTTGGTTGACACAAGTGCTAGACCGGCAACACCTTCATCTTGAGTATATTCGGAGTCGGAGTGATAGCTTCTCTCGGAGTGATTGTCGGAGTCGGAGCCGGATACCCATTCACCAACATGAGCTTGATGTCTTCGTTTTGTGTAGCTCCTTGATGACTTGTCCTTCCTTTCCGAATCCTTGCTTCTCCGTGAGGGTCTTCGTTCATAACGATCATCTCTACTCCTCCTCTCTCTTGGTGGTGATTCTTCTCTTTTGCTTCTTCTTCTTGGAGAATCTTCTCTTCTTTTGTAGGGTGCCGTACACTCATTGGAATAGTGTCCGGGTCTCCCACAATTGTAGCAATTGCGCTCTCGACTAGAAGATCTTTTGTCATTGTAAGACCTTGACTTGGAGCTTCTTTCTTTGCTTCTACTCTTGTAGAATTTGTTGAAGTTCTTCACCATTAAGCTCAATTCTTCATTGAAGGTTTGTTTCTCACTTGATGATGTGGGGGCTTCACTTGAGGCTTTGTAAGCACCACTTGACTTGTTGTGAAGTTCCTCCTTATCCTTGAGTGACATCTCATGAGCAACAATTCTTCCAATGACTTCCGTTGGCTTGAGATCTTTGTAGTTTGGCATCATTTGGATCAATGTGCACACGGTATCATACTTTCCATCCAATGCTCTTAGGATCTTCTTGATGATGAATTTGTCGGTCATCTCTTCACTCCCTAAGCCGGCAATCTCATTTGTGATAAGAGCAAGCCTAGAGTACATTTCAGCGACACCTTCACCATCCTTCATTTTGAACTTGTCAAGCTGACTTTGGAGCACATCCAACTTGGATTCCTTGACGGATTCGGTACCTTCATGCATATCAATCAAAGTATCCCAAATTTCCTTTGCATTCTCAAGACGGCTGATTTTGTTGAATTCTTCGGGGCACAATCCGTTGAAGATGATATCACAAGCTTGAGCGTTGTATTGCAGCATCTTCAATTCTTCCGCATTAGCTTCACGGTTCGGCTCTCTCCCATCAAAGAATTCACCTTGCAAGCCAATACAAATAATTGCCCAAACGGCGGGGTTATGTCCGAGAATATGCATTTTCATCTTATGCTTCCAACTAGCAAAATTAGTACCATCAAAGTAAGGACCTCTACGGTGATAATTTCCCTCGCTAGACGCCATACTCTCCTAGGTTGTGAAACCAAGGCTATGACCACCAAAAGCTATGGAAATCAAAGCAAATGGAGACCAAAGCTCTGATACCACTTGTAGGACCTTGAAGTATGTCTAGAGGGGGGGTGATTAGACTACTTGACCAATTAAAAACTTAACCTTTTCCCAATTTTAGAGTTTGGCAGATTTTAGCTATCTTAGGACAAGTCAAGCAATCATCACACAATTCAAGCAAGCATGCAAAGAGTATATAGGCAGCGGAAATTAAAGCATGCAACTTGCAAGAAAGTAAAGGGAAGGGTTTGGAGGATTCAAACGCAATTGGAGACACGGATGTTTTTGGCGTGGTTCCGATAGGTGGTGCTATCGTACATCCACGTTGATGGAGACTTCAACCCACGAAGGGTAACGGTTGCGCGAGTCCACGGAGGGCTCCACCCACGAAGGGTCCACGAAGAAGCAACCTTGTCTATCCCACCATGGCCGTCGCCCACGAAGGACTTGCCTCACTAGCGGTAGATCTTCACGAAGTAGGCGATCTCCTTGCCCTTACAAACTCCTTGGTTCAACTCCACAATCTTGTCGGAGGCTCCCAAGTGACACCTAGCCAATCTAGGAGACACCACTCTCCAAGAAGTAACAAATGGTGCGTTGATGATGAACTCCTTGCTCTTGTGCTTCAAATGATAGTCTCCCCAACACTCAACTCTCTCTCATAGGTTTTGGATCTGGTGGAAAGAAGATTTGAGTGGAAAGCAACTTGGGGAAGGCTAGAGATCAAGATTCATATGGTAGGAATGGAATATCTTGGCCTCAACACATGAGTAGGTGGTTCTCTCTCAGAAATGGTAAGTTGGAAGTGTAGGTTTAGTCTGATGGCTCTCTCCACGAATGAAGAGGAGGTGGAGGGGTATATATAGCCTCCACACAAAATCTAACCGTTACACACAATTTACCAAACTCGGTGGGACCGATTCAACAGACTCGGTCGGACCGATTTAGTAAACCTAGTGACCGTTAGTGATTTTCGGTGGGACTGACATGCAACTCGGTGAGACCGATTCGGTTAGGGTTAGGGCATAACGTAATCTCGGTAAGACCGATTACACAAACTCGGTGAGACCGATTTTGGTAATAAGCTTTCCAGAGAGTTGGTCAGGTAAACTCGGTGGGACCGATTTGCTCTTTTCGGTGAGACCGAAATGTTACAAAAGGGAAACAGAGAGTTTACATTGCAATCTCGGTGGGACCGATCGCTCACTTCGGTTAGACCGAAACGTTACGAAGGGAAACAGAGAGATTACAATCCCATCTCGGTGAGACCGAGATCCCTATCGGTAAGACCGATTTGCTTAGGGTTTGTGGCAGTGGCTATGACTTTTGGAATCGGTGGCGCCGGATAGGAAGAATCGGTGTGACCGATTTTGGCTTTGGGTTTAGGTCATTTGTGGATGTGAGAAAGTAGCTGAGGGTTTTGGAGCATATCACTAAGCACATGAAGCAAGAGGCTCATTAAGCAACACCTCATCCCTCCTTGATAGTATTGGCTTTTCCTATAGACTCAATGTGATCTTGGATCACTAAAATATAAAATGAAGAGTCTTGAGCTTTTGAGCTTGAGCCAATCCTTTGTCCTTAGTATTTTGAGGGATCCACTTTCATCATCCATGCCATGCCATTCATTGAGCTTTCCTGAAATAATAGTCTTGGAATAGCATTAGCTCAATGAGCTATATGTTGTTATGAATTACCAAAACCACCTAGGGATAGTTGCACTTTCAGATGTCAAAACATTATTTCCTCAATTATTTTCTTGAGAAAGGTTGTATGTGATACAACCGAGGTATTGTCAATCTAAAAGATGCTAAACAAAAATGCAAAGCTCCATCAATCCCTTCTAAGGAATGGAGTAAGCATCTCGAGTTGGGAATATATGCTTTGATTGAGAAGATCAAAGATTTTGGGTTTATACAAAGTTTATGAGAAACTTGTATTTCCAAAGAAGTGAGTGGGATCACTACATCAAGATCTATAGAGATAGATCGAGACGTCTCATAGGTCTTTCACAAAGCACATATACCTTGATAAGATATTGAAGAAGTTCAATATGGACCCGTCCAAGAAGGTGTTCTTGCCTGTGTTGCAAGGTGTGAAATTGAGCTCGGCTCAAAGCCCGACCACGGCAGAAGATAGAGAAAACACAAGTGTCATCCCCTTTGCCTCAGCCATAGGGTCTATTATGTATGCCATGTTGTGTACCAGACCTGATGTAAACCTTGCCGTAAGTTTGGTAGGGAGGTACCAAAGTAATCCCGACATGGAACACTGGACAGCGGTCAAGAATATCCTGAAGTACCTGAAAAGGACTAAGGATATGTTTCTCATTTATGGAGGTGACGAAGAGCTCATCGTAAAGGATTACGTCGATGCTAGCTTCGACACAGATCTGGATGACTCCAAGTCACAAACCGGATACGTGTATATTTTGAATGGTGGGGCAGTAAGCTGGTGCAGTTGCAAGCAAAGCGTCATGGCAGGATCTACATGTGAAGCGGAGTACATGGCAGCCTCGGAGGCAACACATGAAGCAATCTGGATGAAGGTTCATTACCGACCTAGGAGTTATTCCCAATGCGTCGGGCCCGATGAATCTCTTCTGTGACAACACTGGAGCTATTGCCCTTGCAAAGGAGCCCAGGTTTCACAAGAAGACCAGGCACATCAAGCGTCACTTCAACTCCATCCGTGAAAATGTTCAAGATGGAGACATAGATATTTGTAAAAGTGCATATGAATCTGAATGTCGCAGATCCGTTGACTAAACCTCTTCCACGAGCCAAACATGATGAACACCAGAACTCTATGGGTGTTTGATTCATCACAATGTAACTAGATTATTGACTCTAGTGCAAGTGGGAGACTGTTGCAAATATGCCCTAGAAACAATAATAAAATGGTTGTTATTATATTTCCTTGTTCATGATAATTGTCTATTGTTCATGCTATAATTGTATTGACCAGAAACCGTAATACATGTGTGAATACATAGACCACAACGTGTCCCTAGTGAGCCTCTAGTTGACTAGCTCGTTGATCAATAGATGGTTATGGTTTCCTGACCATGGACTTTGGATGTCATTGATAACATGACAACATAATTAGGAGAATAATGTGATGGACAAGACCCAATCCTAAGCATAGCACAAGATCGTGTAGTTTGTTTGCTAAAATCTTTTCTAATGTCAAGTATGATTTCCTTAGACAATGAGATTGTGCAACTCCTGGATACCGTAGGAATGCTTTGGGTGTGCCAAACGTCACAACATAACTGGGTGGCTATAAAGGTGCACTACGGATATCTCCGAAAGTGTCTGTTGGGTTGGCACAAATCAAGACTAGGATTTGTCACTCCATGTGACGGAGAGGTATCTCTGGGCCCACTCGGTAATGCATCATCATAATGAGATCAATGTGACTAAGTAGTTAGTCACGGGATCATGCATTACGGAACGAGTAAAGTGACTTGCCGGTAACGAGATTGAACGAGGTATTGGGATACCGACGATCGAATCTAGGGCAAGTAATGTACCGATTGACAAAGGGAATTGTATACGGGATTGCTTGAATCCTTGACATGGTGGTTCATCCGATGAGATCATCGTGGAACATGCGGTAGCCAGCATGGGTATCCATATCCCGCTGTTGGTTATTGGCCAGAGAGCTATCTTGGTCATGTCTGCATGATTCCCGAACCCGTAGGGTCTACACACTTAAGGTTCAATGACGCTAGAGTTGTTATGGGAATTAGTGTGCAGTTATCGAATATTGTTCGGAGTCCTGGATGAGATCTCGGACATCATGAGGAGTTCTGTAATGGTCGCGAGGTAAAGATTTATATATGGGAAGTCCTATTTTTGCCACCGGAAAATGTTCGGTGTTTTTCGGTATTGTACCGGGAAGGTTCTAGAAGGTTCCGGAGTGGGGCCCACCTGCATGGGGGGCCCACATGAACGTGGGTAGTGGGGCAAGGCCCCACACCCCTCTTCAAGGTGCACCAAGATCCCCCGTTAGAAGGAATAAGATCATATGCCGAAAGGATAAGATCAAGATCCCTAAAAAGGGGGGATAACAATCGGTGGGGAAGGAAATGATGGGATCTCTTTCCTCCCACCTTTGCCACCGCCCCAATGGACTTGGAGGGCAAGAAACCAGCCCCCTCCACCCCTATATATAGTGGGGAGGTGCATGGGAGCTTCAGACCTTGCCCCTGGCGCAGCCCTCCCCTCTCCAACTCCACCTCCTCCTCAGTACTGCTTGGTGAAGCCCTGCCGGAGAACTTCAAGCTGCACCACCACACCGTCGTGCTTCCGGAGCTCTCCCTCAACTTCTCCTCTCCCCTTGCTGGATCAAGAAGGAGGAGACGTCCCAGGGCTGTACGTGTGTTGAACGCGGAGGCACCGTCCATCCGGCGTTAGATCGGATCTTCCGCGATTTGAATCGCCGCGAGTACGACTCCCTCATACTCGTTCTTGTAACGCTTCTGCATCGCGATTTTCAAGGGTATGAAGATGCACTCCCCTCTCTCTCATTGCTAGTCTCTCCATAGATTGATCTTGGTGATGCATAGATTTTTTTAATTTCTACAATGATCCCCAACAATCGCCTCTCATTCAGTAAATATATGGGCTTTTGAATTGATTTTACTATTTACCAGGGTGGATGGGCTGTTTTGTCTTGGGCCCAGAGAAACAATTGCTACTAGTACAATGGAGACACTCCACAGCTACCTAGAAAAACAATTACTACTAGTACAATGGATACAATACCGGTTCTGGCTCCTCCTAGGTCATTGAAACGTCTCCCTCTACTGAATGCCATTATACTTTTGTTCACCGACATGCGGGCCATGCAGCGCGCGGCCCCGAATGCCATCCACCAAATTAGAAGGCAGTATGCAGGGAGAGAGTCACCCCGGTCGTAGCGCGGCAGTAACGAGCTGTCGTATCACAAAACCCCACCTCCCCGCAGTCTAAGTTTGACGGACGAAGCAACCATCATTTCACTCTTCGCTGAATCCCCTTCTCCCTCACCGTCTTCAAGAAAGGCAACACTCGCATCTACCACTGTTCTTCTCTCCCAACGAAGGGAAGGTAAGCAGATCCATGATGTTGGTATATTTTTGTTCAGAAAAAAAAGAACTTTTGCAAAGCAGTAACCGATCCTCACTCTCTTTTTTGTTTCATTGTCATTGCGATTGTGTTTTCCTTTCAGTGGTCTCCTAGTATTCGTCAGTTTCATGATGGACCAAGGAGAACCAGGCAAAGATCTGCCGATATTGGAGTAGACGCGGGAGGCTGATCCCCACGAGACAGAGAGCTCCAAGAAGATGGAGGCAGCCACTGAGCCGACCCCAGATACGCTCACGGCCACTACTGAGATGGTCAACGCCCCGTTTGAGGTTACAACCCCCGTGGCATTGTAGGAGCAGTTTTCCCCCTTCAAGGATGTGTCCCCCCCCCCCGTTGAGCTGCCCAAGGTGATTTTCTTCTTTGCCGATATCGATTGTGGTTTTTCATCTAAGTATGTGGTGATGAATAATGCAAAATTTTATTAGCTTCGATGCCATGCTATACATAGTGGTTTAAATAACTTGTGTTTGTTATACTGTAAAGTAATTCAGAATTTGTTTCTGTTTCAATTAGAGCCCTGATGCATACAAGGATTGTGTGGTTGTACATGTCACTCGCTATGAGGCAGATGACCTGAATATACACACTGGGAAAACATAGTTCTTAGGCTGTTGGATCCTGGAAGCCATTTGCGATTATACCAATGAAGAGTTGTATTCCAGCCTCACTATTGTCAGGCGTGTTGTCCATGGTGTACTGAAGCACAAGAAGTTCAAAGCTACTCCTTCATTTGTGAGGCATACTGTTCTTGTCAAGCTTACGCAGGAAGATGACGTGGCATGCCTCCACAAACAAGTTTATGAGTGGCATGGCCACAAGGTTGTCTTCAAGAAGGTTCACAGGATTGAGCTGCTGCTGGACGTCCTCGATGATGTTCATGGCAAGGTCCGTCTTGTGTCCAGCACAAATTAGATCGAGGCATGAAATAGTTGTCCCAGCTAGTGTTTAATAGTAGTTTGGATTGTGTCTAATTATCCGAACCTTGCCTGTTATCGAGCCCTCTGGGGCTAGTACTCTGTTTGAATTCGTCTATGGGAACTGCTGCTAATTTTGTGTGCCCATGAACCATGTGAGAACCATCGTAATTGTTGCCGAAACAGATGCGTCCTCACTAGTTTTTTCATGAATATGGCATGGTAAGACATAAGTTGTCATGGTTTATCATACGAGTAGTGTGTGTTTTAATGAAATAGACTACTCATTCGAGAACTGTGCGCTGACGTATACATAAGTACTTGTAAACACTGTTGTTGCTACCCCACTTGTAAGCAGTTGTGCAAAACACGACACATTGCCTCAGCTCGCTTCAACACTAGGCTATCGACCAGCTAACAATCAACAATCTGCTGTCTGACATATAAGCAACTATGTATCTTGTTATAGTGGTTCATGCAGTTAACTGAGGCCACAATGTAAATTCCAAACGTTCACATGCTAGTCCATCGTTCATGTGGAACACTCACATTAAACTCGGCTTCATAAAAAACTTGAAAAGCATAAGTTAAGCAATTTTATACATCTCAATGATTCATAGAACATACCAAACATATACTAGTTCATAGCAAAAGACAAAGTTGTGAGAAGGTTTACAAATCAAGAAAAAACAAGCAAGGCTTCTCTGAGCAAAGGGCCTCCCGGCAGGCTTAAATTTCTTGGAGTTCACTCTGGTTTTTTCTTGTTTCCACCATCCAGGGTTAGGTTCTCTCATTCTAGAATAACCAATTATAATTGTGGTCTCAGCTGGAATGCTAAACTGAACCATGCAGTGTACTGACCACCTGAAATTCTTGTGCATTCCACTAAATTTAAGCACCGCTATTTGCAGAAATAAGCAGACCACAATGCCTCCTGTCACCGCACTTGTCCAAAAAACCGCCGTGCAACACTTGTCCTCGTCCATGGATGAACTGGTAGAGAGTGCATTCCGGACTAGGATGCAGTTGTTTTCGCTCGTCCCTACACTGCAATCAGGAAGTAAAATGTACGAATCAACTTCTTTTAGATTGCTTTGGTCATTCTACCTAGTAACTACCAATGTAGGAATACCTAGAAGACGGGTGGTTAGACAATGGCAGCGAGGGATAGCCATCTCATTTTGCGCAGTTCTACTAAAATTGAGTTGTGTGCTTTTGATTGCGCGGATAGAAACGATACGGAGACAGACATCCCGAAACGATATGGAGGCAGACATCCCTGTTTGCGCAAATACGAAATACGGTTATTTAAAAGTGACAGATATTTGAAGTGGTGTATGATTAACATCAGCATATATTATGTTATAATTGGAAATAGATTGACAGTATGAAAGTGTACTTAAGTAAGTAGCATCACATCACATCAACACTGCCACTAGATTAACATGCAGAACAATAGCATTAGTATTACTGTCATGAGAGTAGCACATGGTCAGAAATGTGCAATCAAATTTGTGCAGTTCCACTAGGATGAAGCAATGTTAGCAGTGTGAGATTTAAGTGTAATTGCAAAAAACACAATTCATGGGAAATAAAGCAAGATGGAAGCACTTCATAAAATGGTGGTGGCATTGCTTCAATTTATCGACGGCACTAGACCATTACTTATAGTGACATTAGGTGGTGATGAAAACATGCAAGACAAAGTTGTGAACTATGAAATAGGCAAGTTCCAAAGCAGAGAGGATTCCTTTGCAAAGAAGCTTGCTAGGACTTGCCAAAACTTTGACTACAATCTTGGTTAGTCATTACTTGCAAAACTTTCACTTAGTTGCATATTTTGTCCAGTACTCAAGTTCCTATAGTATTGTTAGTTCCTGGCTATGTAAAAAAATTCCTCTTCCTAGTGTCTTGGTGGAGAATGTATGGAGGTGAGACACCAGGGCCGAAGGACATGGCTATGAAGATCCTTTCTTTGACCTCAAGTTCTTCCGCCTGTGAGAGAAATTGGAGTTATTTTGAGTCGGTTAGTTTCCAAAGCTTATTTTGTTCCAATGGTTTGTCAAGTTCATATTAACTAGTTCCTAACTAGTAGCATTGGCACTTGTAGATACATACCAAGAGGAGAAATAGACTTACAATAGATCACCTCAATCAGCTTGTGTACATCCAGTTCAACTCAAGGTTGTTACTGAAGAAGAAAAAGATCAAGCAGAGGAAGAAAATTGATGTTCTCCTCAGTACTGATGCATCTGAAGCACAAGGCTTCTTATTTGAGGGAGGAGATGATCATGCTTTCATGGTGTTTCTAGATGGAGATGAGGGAGCAGATGGCATACCTTGGAGTGTGGTTGGAGATGCTATGGGAACCATTGAACAACTTGAGCTTCGTCGAAGTGCAAGGGTTAGAGATCTCCATGATGAAGAGTTTGAGTTTGACAAAGAAGAAGTAGAGGAGATAGATTCACAGGAGGAGGACATAGAGTACGAGGATGATGAAGATGAAGTGGTGACTAGGCGCACTTATGTGGATGAGGACTGATCCATGAAGTCATGAACTACTACTTGGCCGCTGCTGTTTGGTTGTTGTTGTTGTTGCTGCTACTACTTGGTTGTTGCTGTTGTTTGGTTATTGTTGCTGTTTGGCTGCTGCTGCCATTTATCTTATATCTTCTAAGACAATATTATGCATTTATGCTTGCTGTGTGAACCACTAAACCTTATCCTTATGTCTTATTTGGCTATTTGTTGTGGTTTGTGAACTAGTAAACCTCAACCTTATATGCTATTTCAGATTTTCGGTTGCCTATGTGCTATATTTCCTATTTTCTTGTGCATATTATTCAAAAACAGCCAAATTATGGCCAATTTAGAAAACATGCTTAATCCCTGTTAAGGCGCGCTTAAGTGGCCATTGC
Source organism: Triticum aestivum (assembly GCF_018294505.1). Lineage (NCBI taxonomy): Eukaryota > Viridiplantae > Streptophyta > Magnoliopsida > Poales > Poaceae > Triticum > Triticum aestivum. Next base: position 415,838,892 of record NC_057801.1, read on the forward strand.
TCTAAGTTGTGGCCTTCTGCTCCGCTTACGCTTACCGCTTTCTTGAACATTGATGAGAACAAAGTGTGGACTTTGGTGTATTTGCCCAATGATCGGCAAGCCATTGAGAATAAATGGATCTTCAAGAGGAAGACAGTCGCTGATGGTAATATCACTTCTACAAAGCTCGACTTGTTGCAAAAGGTTTTCGACAAGTTCAAGGGGTTGACTATGATGAGACTTTCTCACCCGTAGCGATGCTTAACTCTATCTGAATCATGTTAGCAATTGCCACATTTTATGATTATGAAATCTGGCAAATGGACGTCAGAACTGCATTTCTTAACGGGTTTCTTAAGAAGAGTTGTATATGACGATACCGAAAGGTTTTGTCGATCCTAAAGGTGCTACCAAAGTGTGCAAGCTCCAGCGATCCATCTACGGACTGGTGCAAGCATTTCAGAGTTGGAATAAACACTTTGATGAGGTGATCAAAGCATTTGGTTTTATACAAACTTATGGTGAAGCTTGTATTTACAAGAAAGTGAGTGGGAGCTCTGTAGCATTTCTAATATTATATGTGGATGACATATTGCTGATTGGAAATGATATAGAATTTCTGGATAGCATAAAAGGATATTTGAATAATAATTTTTCAATGAAAGACCTCGATGAAGCTGCTTATATAATGGGCATCAAGATCTATAGGGATAGATCGAGATGCTTAATAGGACTTTCACAAAGCACATACCTTGACAAAGTTCTAAAGAAGTTCAAGATGTACCGGTCAAAGAAAGGGTTCTTGCCTGTATTGCAAGGTGTGAAATTGAGTAAGACTCAAAGCCCGACCATGGCAGAAGATAGAGAGAGAACGAAAGCCATTCCCTATGCCTCAGCCATAGGTTCTATAATGTATGCCATGCTGTGTACCGACATGTTGTGTGCTTTGCCATAAGTTTGGCAGGGAGGTACAACAGTGATCCTGTAGTGGATCACTGGACAACAGTCAAAATTATCCTTAGGTACCTATAGAGGACTAAGGAAATGTTTCTCGGTTATGGGGGTGATAAAGAGTTCGTCGTAAGGGGTTACACCGATACAAGCTTTGACACTGATCCGGATGACTCTAAGTCTCAATCTGGATATGTATTGAACGCAGGAGCAATTAGCTAGAGTAGCTCTATGCAGAGCATTGTAGACATAGATATTTGGAAAGTACACACGTATATGAATGTTGCAGACCCGTTGACTAAAAACATGTGTCACAAGCAAAACATGATCGCACGTTAGAACTCTTTGGGTGTTAATCACATGGTGATGTGAACTAGATTATTGACTCTAGTGCAAGTGGGAGACTGATGGAAATATGCCCTAGAGGAAATAATAAAATGGTTATTATTATATTTCCTTAATCGTGATAAAGGTTTATTATTCATGCTAGAATTGTATTGACTGGAAACTTAAATACATGTGTCGATGCATAAACAAATACCGTGTACCTAGTGAGCCTCTACTAGACTAGCTTGTTGATCAAAGATGGTTAAGGTTTCCTAACCATAGACATGAGTTGTCATTTGATAACGGGATCACATCATTAGGAGAATGATGTGATGGGTAAGACCCATCTATCAGCTTAGCATATGATCGTTCAGTTTATTGCTACAACTTTCTTAATGTCAAATGCATATTCCTTTGACCATGAGATCATGCAACTCCCGGATACCGGAGGAATACCTTGTTTGCTATCAAACATCGCAATGTAACTAGGTGATCATAAAGATGCTCTACAGGTATCTCCGAAGGTGTCTGTTGAGTTGCCATCGATCAAGATTGGGATTTGTCACTCCGTGTGATAGAGAGGTATCTCTGGGCCCTCTCGGTAATACAACATCACAAGAAGCTTGCAAGCAAAGTGACTGAGTTAGTTACGAGATGATGTATTATGGAACGAGTAAAGAGACTTGCTAGTAACAAGATTGAACTAGGTATGGAGATACCGACGATTGAATCTCTGGCAAGTAACATACAGATAGACAAGGGGAACTACGTATGTTGTCATAAAGATTCGACCGATAGAGATCTTCGTGGAATGTGTAGGAACCAATATGGGCATCGAGGTCCCGCTATTGGTTATTGACTGGAGAAGCGTCTCGGTCATGTTTATATCATTCTCGAACCCGCAGGGTCCGCACGCTTAATGTTCGTTGATGATATAATATTATATGAGTTATGTATATGAAGACCGAATGTTGTTCGGAGTCCCGGATGAGATCACAGACATGACGAGGAGCTCTGGAATAGTCTGGAGGTGAAGATTGATATATGGGATAACAATGTTTGGTCTTCAGAAGGCTTCCGGAATTCACAGGATAGGTTTCCGATGTTTCTCGAAATGTTCTGGTGCGAGAACACTATATTTGGGCCTAGGGGTAAAGCCCATGGGGCTTTAGGAAGGTGCAAAAGGCAGTTTTGCGAAGGCCAGGGACCAGACGCCAGGGACCCTAGCATCTGGGTCAGACGCCAGGGACCCTAGCATCTGGGTCAGACGCCTAGGACCCGAGCGTCTGGTCCTGGAGTCCAAGAAGGACTCCTGCCCTACGTGCCAAACCGACTTTGAGGAGGCTCTTTCTCTAATAAACGACCCCAAGGCTCGACATATAAATAGAGCAGGGCTAGCACCCGCAACACATCAAGATTCACCAAGCCGTGTGCCGGCAACCCCGACCCCTCTAGTTTATCCTCCGTCATAGTTTCCGTTGTGCTCAGCGAAGCCCTGCGGAGATTGTTCTTCACCACCACCGTCACCATGCCGTCGTGCTGCCGGAACTCATCTACTACTTTGCCCCTCTTGCTGGATCAAGAAGGTGAGGACGTCATCGAGATGAACCTGTGCTGAACGCGGAGGTGCCGTACGTTCGGTACTTGATCGGGACGGGTCGTGAAGGTGTATGACTACATCAACCACGTTGATGAACACTTCCGCTTAGCGATCTACAAGGGTATGTAGATGCTCTCCCCCTCTCTTAGCTATGCATCTCCATGGATAGATCTTGCGTGTGCATAGAATATTTTAGTTTTCCATGCAACGTTCCCCAAAAAAATCATCCACGAAGACTATGGGCCGTTAAGAGGCCGAAAGTCACTTCGGACAAGAAATAGCCGAGATGCAGCGCAGGCCATTAAATGGCCGAAAGTGGAACCGGGCAGACAACAGCCCTGATGCGCCAAGGGCTGCTAACATGCCAAAATGAATATCGGGCCAAACTGTTAAACTGGTCTTTAACATGCCGAAATACAAATTGGGCTTACAATGGGTTTGATACGGGCCGTTATTTGGACCAAAACATGGCAGGCTATTAACGGGCCGAATCTGATATGCGTCATAGTTTGACCCAAAACATGACAGGCTGTTAACGGGTTAGATCTGATATGGGCCATAATTTGACCCAAAACATGGCAGACAGTTTAGCAGGCCGGCCCACGATTGTGTGACAAAATCTTGATGGCCTTTGGCTGGGCCGACCCTTTTACCCTAAATGGGCTACTGCTGGGCCGTTCCACATGTCGAGGTTACATTGGCGACTCCTGTCCATTGGACGGTTGACATCTGTTTGAACGCCGAGCTCCATTGTTGCCCTAAGCTCCATTTTTCCTGATATTTCTCCCTAGCCAACAAAATTTGTGGTTGCTCTAGGGTTTGGAGGATAAAGCCCCAACCTACATTTCCACCAATAGATAATTGATTGTCTCCCACTAATCCCTTGCAGATCTTGTTATTCTTGGGTGTTTGGGGACAGTAGATGGAAGAAGTCACCTCAGAGCCACAATCCATTATGGTGAAGCTTCGTGGTGTTATTGGGAGCCTCTAATTAATTTGTGGAGAGAGCCCAACCTTCTTTGTAAATGTTCAGTCACCGCCTTTTGCTACTTCTTGAGCTTGCGTTAATTTTTCCCTTGAAGAGGAAAGGGCGATGTAGCAAAGTAGAGATAAGTATTTCCCTCAGTTAAGAACCAAGGTATCTGTCAGTTGCCCAGACTATGCACTGGCCCAATGACAAGATTACAACACCAAGATCATACCAAGCAAGAGGGATCAACTCTTTGAAGGCTCCAAGGGCAGGTCAAAGAAGAACAAGATCAGCCAGAGAGGTAAGATGTCGCTAATGAAAGAACCTCCCTTGCCGGGTAGACGAGCCTGGCAAGGTTGGGTTTTACCCCGGAAATAAGATTCCAGATCATCCCGGCAGGCCTGCCGGGGCTTGCAGAGGCAAGCCACTCCACTGCTCCACCTCACAAGCGACACAAGTCATAGATCAGTGCGGTGTCAAGCCCCTAGGTGACTAAGTGGCTGCTTTTTGCCACATGGCAGCCACTTCCTACAACAAACACCTCCATATGACACCCGTCCTGAGACGTGTCAAGCAAGCAGATGCGAAGCTGGCAAAACAACTTGACAAGGGCTGCCGGGCACGCTGTGATGTGATGCTCGATGGCGCATTTAATGTGCTCTATCATCCTGCAGAGTTAAGTATGATAGCACTATTTGCTATCTAATCAGTACGTAAAGACTGATTTTCCATTGTGGTAACCCCTTATTCTATAAAACGAGGCCCATGGCAACCGTAGAAGGGGTTCACGAGGTTAGCGATTTTGGTCCCTCACACATTCATACACGCGTAGCCACTTTCGCCCCGAGGCAACTGAGGGAGCCCTGGACTAGGGGGTGTCCGGATAGCCGAACTATCATCATTGGCTGGACTCCAAGACTATGAAGATACAAGATTGAAGACTTCGTCCCGTGTCCGGATGGGACTTTCCTTGGCGTGGAAGGCAAGCTTGGAAATACGGATATGTTGATCTCCTACCATTGTAACCGACTCTGTGTAACCCTAGCCCTCTCCGGTGTCTATATAAACCGGAGGGTTTTAGTCCGTAGGACGAACAACAATCATACCATAGGCTAGCTTCTAGGGTTTAGCCTCCTAAATCTTGTGGTAGATCTACTCTTGTACTACCCATATCATCAATATCAGTCAAGTAGGAGTAGGGTTTTACCTCCACCGTGAGGGCCCGAACCTGGGTAAAAACACCGTGTCCCTTGTCTCCTATTACCATCCGCCTAGACGCACAGTTCGGGACCCCCTACCCGAGATCCGCCGGTTTTGATATCCACTGGGGTGTTCGAGAGGTTTTTTTTGAGTCCCTAAAGACTTATGCCGCTTAGAGCGAGGAACCGGCTTTGTCCGGCCCAGGCGTGGATAGCGCCCCGAATTCGGACTTCCGAACACTAGGGGCTTGGCCAGAATTTAAAATTATAGAATTCTATGGCTAAGTGAGAGTGTTCAAGCATTATAAGTACGGTTGCCTCGTTCGTTGTGTTGAGCGCCTCCCTAGATGGACCCAAAAATGGGAACAAGAGCGCTCAAGTTTATCCCGAACACCCCAGCACTCGTGGCATGGAGGCCGAAGCCAACGACTTGCCATCTCTCAGATTTGATAAACGACCGCACAGAAGGTAATATTTTAAATTAACAAGCGTTGCTTAGCGCATATGAACAAAGTTTTCAGCACACAGGATAACAAGATGCGACTCTACTAAAAAATTACATCTTGGGAGCATTCACCCAAAATAATGCGGGCACCCTTCAGGACACCCTTATAATACATCTTGGGCATGCGATACTCCTTGCCCGGCGGTGGCGTGTCCGTCACAAGCTTATCGTCGTCCATCTTGCCCCAGTGCACCTTAGCGCTGGCAAGGGCCCGACGGGCACCTTCAATGCAGGCGGAGTGCTTGATGACGTCAACCCACGGACAGGCGTCCACCAGCCGCCGCCCCAGACCGAAGTAGCTCCCAGGCATGGCTTCTTTGGGCCACAGCCGAACTATGAGGCCCTTCATGGCTTGTTCGTCCACCTTGTGGAGCTCGACCAGCTGCTTCAGCTGGTCGCTCAGGGGCACCGGATGTCCGTCCTCAGCATACTGAGACCAGAACACCTCTTTCGTCGAGCTCCCCTCCTCGGCTCTGTAGAACGCGGCAACATCGGACATGCTACGGGGCAGATCTGCGAACGCTCCTGGAGAGCTCCGAATTCGGGTAAGTAACAAGTAATTCACTTTTACATGCTTGCTTTGCATGAAGAATGCCTTACCCGCCGCTATCTTCTCTATTGCCTCAATTTCCTGGAGGGCCTTCTGGGCTTCGGCCTTAGCGGCTTTGGCACTCAAGAGCCGACGCATGCTCGGACTCTCCAGTCTTAGAGTCACGCTCCAAACTCTCGTGTTTTTCCACGAGAGCCTGGAGCTCTTGCCGCACCTCCGCCACCCGCGCCTCCTACTTCTCTCGCTCAGCACGTTCCGCGGCCGCATTCCGTTCGGCCACGGACACCGCCTCCTTCAGGGTCGCCACCTCGTTCGTAGCCCCCGGAGTACCCACGTTATCCCTGTCATTTTTTCTTTTTTGCAACCAAATCCTTTTCTATAAGGTACAACTTTAATAAGGTGTTACTTACCTTCCTTGTCCTCGAGCTGCTTCTTGGCACGGCCGAGCTCGATCTTGGACCGCTCGAGGCTCTGCTTCAAGGAATTGACCTCCACAGTCAGTGCGGCAAAGGTCAGCAACGCAGCCTGCATTCCCATATTGACATATTTTTGTTAGACTCCTGCGTATATCTTTTTAGATCCTCAGTTCGACTTTTCTTTCCGAACACCGAACCGAGCATCAGGGGCTACTGTCTATGCGGTACTATTTTTACACATTCCAATCACATACTTCAAAGCCTGTTAGAAGGCTGGTGCAGGCTTCGGTCAGCCCGCTCTTGGCGAGCTGAACCCTCTGAATCACCGCACTCATGACAGTGCGGTGCTCCTCCTTGATGGAAGCGCAGTTGAGCGCCTCCAACAAGCTATCCGGCACCTCCGGTTGGACGGAGGCCGCCGGCGTCGCTGTCTTGCCCTTCTCATGAAGGGGCCGCCCGCCGGACTCCAGAACCACCAAAGGTTCCGGTGCGGAGTCCGGTCCAAAGTCCAGGAGGTTGCCTTGCGGCACCTCCAGGGCCTCCTCCTCATGGCTGGTCCCCTTCTGGAACCCCACCTCGGCGTCGTCTGCGTCACAGGGGGAGGAGGTGGTCGGAAGTGAAGCACTATTCACATCCGACGAACCCAGGGACCCGCTCGACAAAGCGGGGAGATCGTCCTTGGGCGGACTACATAGTTGTATGCGGCGTTAGAAGACACTATGGGACAAAAAGAAAAATTATGAGTTATTCAGGAATCCGGACACTTACGATCTCGCCAGGGGCTTGGCCCTCGAGGGCCGCTCCTCTTCGCCGTCGTCGGCGTGGGTGGAATAGTCCGGAGGAAGCGTCCTTCCCTTCTTGGACCCTTCGGCCTCCCCCATTGGGTAAGCCTTCCTCTTCTTCTCTTCCCCCGCTGGGGGAGAGGCTTCTTTCTTCTCCTCCTCATCTTCGGGGGAGGAGTCCGCCTCGGAGTCGTTGGACGATGAGTCCGATAACACCTGGCGCCGGGAACTCCTCCGGGTTCCCGTGGCCTTCTTCTTGGCCTTCTTCTCCGGCGCCACATAAGGCGCCGGGACCAGCATCCCTGTTACACGGGCATCCACTGGGTCTTCTGGAAGGGGAGCCAGACAGTTAACCTGTCCGGACGTCTTCTGCCAGGCCTGTTAAAGGTAATGGGAGTTTAGATCCCACATAGAGTCAACCTATGGAAAGCGAGTGTCCCATAAAGGATAGTATAGCTTACCTCGCCAGCCTGACGCTGCGAGCTGAATCCGCGATCTTCGGTAGCGGATGCGAGAGCCTCGGCGCCCTTGAACAGCACCCTCCAGGCCTCTTCGTACGTAGTGTCTAAGAGCCCGCTCAAAGTATGGTGCTGTGCCGGATCGAACTCCCACAAGTTGAAGTCCCGCTGTTGGCAGGGGAGAATCCGGCGGATGAGCATGACCTGGATTACGTTGACAAGCTTGAGCTTCTTGTTCACCAGGGTTTGGAGACAGGATTGGAGTCCGGTCAGCTCTTCCGAATCGCCCCACAATAGGCCCTTCTCTTTCCAGGAGGTGAGCCGCGTGGGGATGCCAGATCTGAATTCGGGGGCCGCTGCCTATTCAGGGTCACACGGCTCGGTGACGTAGAACCACCCCGATTGCCACCCTTTGATGGTTTCCACGAAGGCGCCCTCGAGCCAGGTGACGTTGGGCATCTTGCCCACCATGGCGCCTCCACACTCCGCTTGGCGGCCGCCCACTACCTTTGGCTTGACATTAAAATTCTTTAGCCATAAGACGAAGTGGGGCTGGATGCAGAGGAAAGCCTCGCACACGACGATAAACACCGAGATGTTGAGGATAAAATTCGGGGCCAGATCATGGAAATCCAGGACATAGTAGAACATGAGCCCCCGGACAAAGGGGTGGAGTGGGAAGCCTGGTCCGTGGAGGAAATGGGGAAGGAATACCACCCTCTCATGGGGCCTGGGGTGGGGATGAGCTGCCCCTCGTCGGGGAGCCGATGCGCGATATCGCCGGACAAGTATCCAGCCTTGCGCAACTTTTTGATGTGCCCCTCCGTGACGGAGGAGGCCAGCCACTTGCCTCCCGCTCCAGACATGGTTGGAGAAGGTTGAGGTGAGATGTGCGAGCTTGGGCGCTGGAGCTCGAGTGCGCGGAGGTGGATAAGCAAAGGAGGAAGAAGGCGTAGGTAAAAAGGTGGATCCTTATCCCCTTATATATGGGCGGACGAAACTATGCGTCCCCGCCAGCCCGGTAAAACTCGCTTATCTCCCAAGCGCCGCAATCAATGGCGCGGTTGGGTTACCCACATCCGGATTGATGAGAATCCCGGAATAAGGGGACACAATCTCTGCTTTGACAAGACGTGCCAAGGAAACCGCTTCGCTAAGCGCGCTGAGGCAGAACAATAAAAACGATTCGAGTAAAGGCTTGGCCGTGGTCTGACGTCATGCCGCAAAATACGTCAGCAGATTGAACTTGTGTAAATATTATTCTCTCTACGGTGGTATGTGGAATTTATTTTGCAGAGCCGGACACTATCCTGGTGTTCCAAATCTTCTATGAATTATTCGAAGGAGGAACCCGCCTTGCAATGCCGAAGACAATATGCGCGCCGGACTCGTCGTCATTGAAGCCTGGTTCAGGGGCTACTGAGGGAGTCCTGGACTAGGGGGTGTCCGGATAGCCGAACTATCATCATTGGTCGGACTCCAAGACTATGAAGATACAAGATTGAAGACTTCATCCCGTGTCCGGATGGGACTTTCGTTGGCGTGGAAGGCAAGCTTGGCAATACGGATATGTAGATCTCCTACCATTGTAACCGACTCTGTGTAACCCTAGCCCTCTTCGGTGTCTATATAAACCAGAGGGTTTCAGTCCGTAGGACGAACAACAATCATACCATAGGCTAGCTTCTAGGGTTTAGCCTCCTTGATCTCGTGGTAGATCTACTCTTGTACTACCCATATCATCAATATCAATCAAGCAGGAGTAGGGTTTTACCTCCACCGTGAGGGCCCGAACCTGGGTAAAAACATCATGTCCCTTGTCTCCTGTTACCATCCGCCTAGACGCACAGTTCGGGACCCCCTACCCGAGATCCGCCGGTTTTGACACCGACAGCAACCATGCCGGGCAAGTGCGCTGCGCTCACCGCCACCCTTTTCCACCATAAATCCACCAAATCAGGAGTAGGGTTTTATGCCTCATGGCGGCTCAAACCTGGATAAAACTGCCTGTGTGATCTCTGTCGCACCGTGTTACGCTTCTCCGCTCTTTGTGTAACAAGCCCATCCCCCCACCGAACCAAAAGGGGCTCGTAGCCCCATAGGTGGTTGTGGTTTCCCACGACATCTTTGGCGCGCCAGGTAGGGGATCACTTGCGAGACCCCAAGAGCATCATCATCGCGTCATCTTCATCGCCATTTTCATCATCGACGACGTCATCGACTATGGTGCCCAAGAAGAAGCCCGGAGCTGCAAATTACCTGTCCACCTCGAATGCTCCACCACCTACGACCTACAACATCGCGGGGAATGTGGGGACGTTTGAGGATGTGGACGCTGCGGGGGATGTGGTCGACGCAGGCGGCGTTGTCACCACCACCCCCGTGGCCGAAGCAGAAGTGGGAGGCACCGGGGAAGGACAACATCAACAACATCCCAGTGTCCACACTCCACGAGGTATGGATAGAGGGATTATTCTATGTGCACCCTCCCTCCTCGCCCAATTTCACAACCGCAATGGTGGCACGCGTTCTGGGGCAAATCGCAACCCTCTGGCTGCACCTGTTGCGTGCGCAACCACAGGGCACGTGCCACCTTCGGAACAGGCTGACCTAGCTACTGCGCCCAACGAAGCCGCTGGCCATCAAGAGCCTCCACCGTGTCACCATGCCGTCCAAGCGGCTGGTTTGCAACAACGAGGGCACGGTGCGGTTGCCACCGGCACCGTCAGGAGCCGAGTGACACTGTGGTCTTCATCATCATCACCTATGCCAAGCACTGCCTCAAAGGCCATGTCGGTGTACAAAAGTAGGGGCTCTCATTTTGACCCCTTTACTTGTGCACGGGTTGTCAGAGCCACGCACCGTGGACACACATTGCAGGGCAAAGGAGGGAAGCCGGAGAGAAGCCGAAGGCTCGAGACAAACAAGGCAACATCAAGGACCAAGGCCACAAAGTGTAGACGGGCGAAGCAGGTTTCCCCGGCAAGGCCCTTGCCGGGGGAGCCTCTGCAGCCCCGGCAAGCCCCTTGCCGGGGCAACTCGCCCACACCAGCGGAGCGAGCCACCCTCGAGCCCACGGCCTCCAATGTCAACAACCACGTTGGACCAGGGCTCGAGAGGCACCTCCATGGTGGCATGCAGATCTTTGTGAAGTCATAGAATGCTCAGGATCAGATGGGGGTTGGGAGGCAACAATCCTCACCAAGATCCTTACCGAAGAAACCCACAAGACCCCCGGCAAGATCATTGCCGGGGACGCCAGTGCGCCACGGCAAGACCCTTGTCGGGCCACCCAGCAATACCCTTTCCGGGCCACCCAACAAGACCCTTGCCAGAGGCAACAGCAGGGCCACTGCCAGGCCCGCACCAACCAACTCCCCGCCGCCGTTCGCATGCAGCTGCCAGTCCAACTAGCTGGGCAGGCACCTGCGTGGCAACATGCAGCTTCCAGGCCAACTCAGCACGCACCTGCGTGGCGGCATGCAGATCTTCGTGGAGGCTCCACCACCGTGCCACCTCAGCTGCTTGCCTGCCTACATGGCACCGCATGCATCGCTGGCCAGGACGCGTATCGAAGAAAGGAGGAGCGGCAACGGACGGGACTGGCCTCGCTCCCATCCCCGATAATGTGAAGGGACACCTAAGCCATGCATTAAATGCATCTTGTCCTGTAATACGAGCGATAAGCTCACATCACTGTAGGCCTTTCCACCTCCGGTGTTCCACTGTGGCAGCCCCTTTCGCCTATAAAAGGAGGCCCATGACATACAGGAAAAGGATTCGGCTCTTTAGAACCACGCAGCATTCATAGCTAGTTCGAGAGCTCAAGAACACTCAATACCTTCCCCAAGCAGGACTAGGGTTTTACGCATCCTTGCGGCCCGAACCTAGGTAAACGATCCCCATGTCTATTGCTAATCCTGCTCTTCTCACAACCCCGCGCCCCACAACCGTAGTTGGGATCCTTGTGATCCCATTGGTGTCGTTTCCCACCGACATGTTTGGCGCACCAGGCAGGGGCGCAATTGTGAGGATCTGGTCTAGTAGTTGGCCTAGCTGTTCTTCATCTCCATGGCCCCTAAGAAGAAGACGACCATGGCGATCGGTTAGTCCGGGACCGGATTGCCAGTACCGCTGCGGACCAGTAGCGGGCCGGTCGTGGAGAGAACCCGTGGCGCGGCCCGCGAATATCCACATCACCCTAGCAGTCCATGCTTGGTGAGCGGTGTCGTTCGTACGCCAGGCGACGAGCCATGCATCGCTGGCTCCAGAGATGGAGTCGGGCCCCCCGCAAGAGGCACGGGGCCCTCCAAGGGCGCCGTCATGCTGCCAGACGGTGGCGCGGCCTCCATGGCGCGCTCTTCTCAGGTTGTGGACGATGAGCGGCGTCACCCTGCCAGTGACCCTGCGCGCCGCCCTGGGAAGAGTCCCATGCGCCCATCGCATGATGAGGAGGGCCAGCATGCACACCGAGGTGCTGACGGAGGTGGCGAACGGTTGCGTGGCCGTGACGCAGCTCCTTCTAACGCGGTTAGAAGTCGAGGTGCATGGCGGTCCACACAGCTTTCGCTGCCGCCCACACCAGCAGAAGCCCTAGCACGCCGCAGCTGCTCCTTGATTTTCCTCCCACTACGGAGAAGCTTGACAAATGGAGGGCCACCGTCCGGAGCCTCGTCGGCATCGCCAACAACGATGAGGTGCAGCCGGCGGGACCCATAGGCCGTCGCTCAGTCGGGCCACCGCATGCCAGCGGAGGCCGGGCCGGAGGCAATGCGACCACGGTGCACTCCCCTCCTCCATCCCGACCACCGCGGGTGTCAGTCCGTCGCGACGACGCTCGGGATGATATCTCCATAGCGTCGTCCGACCCGCAAACCCACCGCGACCAACGCCAAGTTCTTCGGGAGCGAGTTCATGAAGATGCTCAAACCACCATCGAGCACCGGTGTGACGCGTGCCACCAGTCCGACAGGCGGGCAGGCTCCACTATGGACCACCCAGCACCGGGAGGCTACGGTGGCCTACCTTACGAGGTGGGTTGTCCGGCCTTCACCCGTGAGCTGCGGCAGTTCCAGTGGCCCTCCCACCGCACGCTCAAGCCCGAAGTTGGTGAAAATTAGAATGACAAGACTCACCCGTCGGAGTTCCTCAGCATCTACACCATCGCGATGCAAGCCGCCGGAGCTCGCGACGATAAGGTTCTTGCCAACTATTTTCCGTTAGCACTCAAGCCCAATGTTATGTCATGGTTCATGCACTTGCCGGTAGACTCCATTTCTTCTTGGGCGGATCTGTGTCATGAGTTTTTTGGCGCCTTTACCGGAGGCCACCAAGCTCATGGCCAGGCGAGTGATTTGCATATCATCCCCCAAAAGGAAGGAGAAAACCTGCGCAAGTACATCCAAAGGTTCAGCCAGGTGCAGTACAACATCCCCGATGTTCATCCTGCCGCCGTGATCAGTTCCTTCCATCAGAATGTGCGCAATCATAAGATGCGTGAAGAGCTGGCGATGAACAAGGTCAGGGATGTGGCCGAACTTTATGTTCTGGCCAATCGATGCACTCGCGCTAAAGAGGGAAGGAAGTACCCCAGCAAATACGCCGGCGCAGAAACCGACTCCACGGATGATACCGCCACACCGGCGAAGAAGGGCCAGCACCGTAACAGGAAGCGCAGTGGCAAGACCGTGCTTGCCGTCGAGGGATCCGACGACACCTACGCCACCAAGAAGCCCAAGGCAAGTGACCCTGGCAAGGAGGTTGCCGGGTGTCATGCCCAATATGCGACCCTATCCTAAAGGAACTCGATGGTCCCACCAAGGATAGACCCGCATATTGAAATGCTTTTGCAAGGTGGATATCATTACATCAACATTACATAATAGATGGGGATACATACAAGAGGCATACAATGTCACACGAATACAACATCACAATACATAAGAGCATCATCCGACTACGGATGAAACACAAACAGAAACTCAAACGACATCCACCCTGCTAGCCCAGGCTGCTGACCTGGGACCTATCCCTGATCGAAGAAGCAGAAGAGAACTCAACGCAAGCAAGCATCACTCTCGCGTCATGATCATCGCATAAACCTGTACCTGCAACTGTTGTTGTAGTAATCTGTGAGCCACGAGGACTCAGCAATCCCATTACCATGGGTATCAAGACTAGCAAAGCTTAAAGGGAAAGGAAGGGGTAAAGTGGTGAGGCTGCAGCAGCGACTAAGCATATATGGTGGCTAACATACGCAAATAAGAGCGAGAAGAGAGCAAAAAGGAACGGTCGTCAACTAGCAATGATCAAGAAGTGATCCTGAACTCCTACTTACGTCAAACATAACCCAGAAACCGTGTTCACTTTCCGGACTCCGCCAAAAAGAGACCATCACGGCTACACACACGGTTGATGCGTTTTAATTCGGGTCTAGTGTCAAGTTATCTACAACCACACATTAACAAATTCCCATCTGCCTATAACCGCAGGCACGGCTTTCGAAAGATTATACCCTGCAGGGGTGTCCCAACTTAGCCCATGACAAGCTCTCGCGATCAACGAAGGAATAGACCTTCTCCCAGGAAGACCCGATCAGACTCGGAATCCTGGTTTACAAGACATTTTGACAATGGTAAAACAAGACCAGCAAAGCCGCCCGGATGTGCCGACAAACCCCGATAGGAGCTGCACATATCTCATTCTCAGGGCACACCGGATTGTCCAAACTTCCGGTAGGCCAGCCCAGAGTTGCCCCTGGTGGCCACCGGCAGCTGACAGGTTGGACCAACACTCACAACGAGCACTGGCCCATGGGGGATAAAATAAAGATGACCCTCGAGAGCGCGACTCCCAAGGGAAAAAGGGCTAGGTGAGGCAAATGGTAAAACCAAGGTTGGGCCTTGCTGCAGGAGTTTTATTCAAAGCGAACTGTCAAGGGGGTCCCATAAATCACCCGACCGCGTAAGGAACGCAAAATCCGGGAACATAACACCGATATGACGGAAACTAGGGCGGCAAGAGTGGAACAAGACACCAGGCAAAAGGCCGAGTCTTCCACCCTTTACCAAATATATAGATGCATTAATAATATAAGAGATATTGTGATATCCCGACCAAAATCCTGTCCACCATGGAGAAATCTTCAACTTCACCTGCAACTAGCAACGCTATAAGACGGACTGAGCAAAGCGGTAACATAGCCAAGCAACGGTTTGCGTAGGAAAGGTGTCAAAGGTTAGAGGTTCATGGCAATATGGGAGGGCTTGATGAGCAACAGATAGGTAGCGCAGCAAAGCGATAGAACGAAACAACTAGCATAGCAATGATAGTAGTGAGATCCAGGGTAGCGGTCATCTTGCCTGAAATCCCGCAAGGAAGAATAACAAGTCCATGAAGAAGATGAAGCCACGAAGACGAACCAAGCGTAGACGAACGAATCCTCACGATCGCAACGAAACGGGAACTATTGAGAAGAAGCACACAACAAGGTAAACACACCACACATAGACAAGACATGATGCACAACAAGCATGGTGCATGACAAGACTACATGAAGCTACTCATGGCAAGAGATGGTGCAAAGAAGAGCAACACATCAAGGCAAGTTTAAATGAGGCCGGGATCAACATATAACAATTCCGATAAGTCCTCATATGCAAATTTCGAAATTGGTCCAGGTCTAAACAAACATTAAGTTGAAGTTGTTAAACAGCAAGTTAAGATGCACAAAGATGATCTACACGAGATTCTAGTCAAGTTACATATAAAGTTCATTTAGTTCGGAGCTACGGCCTAGAAGATATGAGCAAAACAAGCTAAACATGGCATAGATGCAAAATGCACTCAAACATCAAACAAACACCTCAAAACAAAGATGCAACATGATAATATGAAGCTACATGCAAATCTAAGCAAGTTTCATATTGAGCACACTCAAAACGGAGCAACGGTTCAACACACACACACACTATACAAGTTTAAAGGACAAGCTATCCAAAACAGCAACTAGGCATATTGCAAGCATCAAAACAACAAGCTACAGGACCTCAACATGAAAACAAAAGGCATGGGCATGATGTACATGTAAATAACAACAAAACATGAACACTGAGCTATCTCTAGAAATCACTAGAACATGCTCAAACACGCATGGTAAGATTGCAAGTAATAACAATTTTAGACTTTGCAGAAAATAACATCAGGTTGCAATGTTTAGAGCTATCAAACAACATGTTACAGGAACTTATAATGACAAACAAAGGCATGGCATGATTCTACTCAAAGCATAGAACAAGAGTCCCTTACTGACCATAAGCCAAAAAGGATCATAAAATATGATGGCACCCACGTAAACATAGCAAGTTATATTACAGATTCATACATGGCAGAAACAGAATTATGAAGGCATGTTTATGAGCTTGTACCACTCACTAAAGAGCAATACATGGCATGGAAAGGCAACCAACAGTAAGAAGACATATTTGTGAAGCTAAGCATGGCAATAGAAAGGTCATAGGATGCATGGAACACTAGCAACAATCATGGAAACAACTGAACTTAATGTTAATAGGCTGACAACAACATTATGAAGCAACTTTGGAGCAAGATATGAACAAGCTACAGCAAGCTATAAATGCTACCAGGGGCATGGATGGATAGAGGATGAGATGTAGATCAAAACATGTTTATAGAACATCTCCAGATTATGCATAGAATGACTAGTAGCAACATGTTTATATAGCATCACGAAATAACAGATTCAGCCTAGCAAAACAGCAACATCACGTACCCTACTTAACAAGCTTGAATCACTCACCACAAGTCATTGCATGACAAGATAAGCGTAGCATAATTAAGAAGACATGTTTATGTAACAAACCAAGTCAAGAACAAGTCCATAGCATGCAAGGATCAACTACAACAAGCTTGGCCAAATTGAATAACATGTAAACAATCTGCTAGGAAACATTTTGAAGCAAAAGTAGAGCACGAAAATGACATGCTAGACTACTCCATAATTGCAACCAAGGGCAGGGATGGATAGAGCATAACCATATGTTCAAAACATCCTTACTGAAGTATCTCAAAATATGCATGGATCACTCTGTAGCATCAAGTTTACATGGCATCAAAATAACAGCAGAACAAGGACTAAAATCAGCAACATCACGATGCCTAGTTTGCATGCTTGTGCTAGTCACCACATTGATCACAAAAATACATGGTAAGCACCTCTGTAAATAAGACATGGCATAGTGCAAAACACATTTAGACATCAACCTCATAGGATGCACACATCAATCATGGCAAAAATGACAAAAGAGCTCGTTCTGTTAACAGACAGCAGAAAAAATTATGAAGCACTCTTACAACAATGATTCAGGCATCTGGATGACCTCAAATGAATATGATGCAATGGAATGAAATAATGTACTCGTCGAGTCGAACAATTTGACATATTACACGCGTGAAACGGAGCTACGGATGTAGAGATACAGCATGATGAACATGGCATGAAAATAACAAAAATATATTCGGGACTTGGAGAGATTTGGACCTCGGGGAAAAAGTCAATGGTGGCGCGGATTACGAGGTTCGCCGGAGATGTCGGGGATGGGGCCGGGGAGGCCGGAACGGGATGGGGAAGGGGCGGATCCGAGCACTCCTGCCCGGATCTGACCGGGGCGACGCCGGAGATGGCCGGCGAGCTCGTCGGAGGAGCTCGGGGCGCGGGCTCCTGCCGGCGTGGAGGGAGAGGCGCGGCCGGGTGGAGGAGCTCCGACCGGACGGGGCGCAGGTCCGGCGCGGCGCGGGGAGGCGCGCAGATGGCGGCGGGGTCGACGGTGCGGGCAGGCGGGTCCCGGGCGCGAGGAGGCGCGACCGAGGCTGGCGGCGACCGACAGCGGGCGGCGGAGCGCGCGACCTCCGGCGGGAGGCGGACGGCGGCGCGGGCAGGCGGGCGAGCCCGGGCGGTGGCGGCGGCGGAGGCGGGCCCCGCGGGCCTAGCGCGGCGGCGCGCGTCGGGCCGAGCGGGTCCGATCCGGGCCCCGGCGGGCCGCGGCGGGTGCGGGGAGGAGAGAGGAGGCCGGTAGGCCACGTGGCGGCGGATGAGTGGGCAGGGTGCGGTGGCGGGTGACGTGGCGACACCTGATTCGCCGGGGTGAGGTGGAGGCTGGATGTGTCCGGCCGTCGACGGACATGTCCGGCGGCGCGGAGGGAGGATTTAGGGTTTGGACTGCGCGAGAATTCGGGGGGAGACACCTATTTATAGGTAGAGGGAGCTAGGAGAGTCCAAATGAGGAGCGGTTTTCGCCCACACGATCGTGATCGAACGACCGAGAGCATGGAGTGGAGTTTGCTGGGTTTTGGGCCACTTTGGAAGGGGTGTTGGGCTGCAAAGAGAGAGGGGCTTTATGGTACCCGGTTAACCGTTGGAGTACCAAACGACCTCCAAATGACACGAAACTTGACAGGCGGTCTACCGGTGCTATACCAAGGCCGCTTGGCAAGACTCGGTCCATTCCGAGAATGTTTAACACCTGCTCACAACAAGAGACGAAAGGGGAACGCCGGAGGGCATAGGAGCGCCGGATTGCAAAACGGACAACGGGGAAAATGCTCGGATGCATGAGACGAACACGTATGCAAAATGAAATGCACATGATGACATGATAAAATGCAACATGCAAGCAAATGACATGGCAATGACGACGAATAACTGGCGGACACCTGGCCCATCGAATCCGGGGCGTTACAACACTCCTCCACTAAAAAGAGATCTCGTCCCGAAATCTAAGGACCAAGACGGAAGGGAAAAAGGGGTGAGGTGAAACAAGAACTCAAGAAAAGAAGCAAAGAATCAAGAGCACTCGAGAATAAGAGAGGAACGACGAGAACGACGAGAATCGAAAGCTCACTGAATCAGATAGACTATGTAAACAACTCCGGTTAGAACGAGATAAGAAACGAATAAGACTGAAAGGATTCAGGCAGCACTCCGGCTAAAATGGAAGGAATAGAACATGAACTTCACAAAATGGGATGACACTTGATGAGAAGAACAAAGCCTCCGGAAGAATTGAAATAGAATGAAAAGAACTTAGAAAGAAGGATTGAACGGAGTTGTTGAGAAAATCAACAACGAAAGAATAAGCTTGTTGTGGACTTAGGGATAATATCTCAGAAATTATGAGGTGATAACCAGCCGCAAACGGAAATGATTGAATAGCTGAGAAGAACGAAGGAATGCAAAACTCCACTTCAAAGAATACGGAGAATTAATTGCACTTCGAGACGCGAGAAGAAAACATACTTGAACTCCACCAACAAAATCTTAATGAACTCTTGGAGAATGAATTAAAATGATAATCGAGGAAAAAGAATCTTGAACGAACCACCGTAAGAATTCGAAAATCACTAATGAAAGAGAATGAATCACCGGAAGGATTAGAAGGCAAATATGCTTGAGGGGATTTAGAGAGACGGGAACAAAGAGAACTCGAGCTGATTAATGAACATTTGAATGAAGCGCCGGGATAACTGGAGAACGAAAACTGGAATGATGGCCTCCGGTGAAAAGAAATGGAAAAGCAACTTCTGAAAAACTCCGAATGGATAAGAAAAGAATATCTGACAATTGGAATAATTCAAGAGGATAAAAGAAGCTAGAACCACGAATCTTCGGGAGGACGGACAAGATTTTGAGGAAAACTCTTCTTCAATCTTTAAAAGAAGACGAGAAACGCCACCAAAATTACTGAGATACTCCGGGAGGATGAAAAGCGAAGGGGTTGAGCCAACAATGAAAAGAATTTGAACGAGATCTTGGAGAAAGCATGTGACTGATGAAATTCATTCTTACGTCACACTTGAAAAGAATTAGGAATAACTCCGGGGAATTAGAAGAGTCACGTAAGATCCTGGGAAAAGACCTGTGGGTTAGGGCCCACTAAAGAGATAACACCGTTGGAAAGGATTGTTGAACAGATAGGTGATGCACTGGAACAATTTGAATATTTGAATGTTGTGACAACCTCGAATTAATTGACACACAGACGAATCTCCTGAGATGTCTTGAGCACTCCGGAAGGATAAACTAGCGAGAGGCGAACGAGCAGGGAAGGCACTTGAGATGAGGGAAAGAATATAATCACTATCAAAAAACTTGAATTGAATCCACCGGAGAAGAAAAGAGATGAAGAATGTCCACCGAGACGAGAATTCACCGGTTGAAACAATTGACGAAAGACTGAAGAGGTTCCACACGAATGAGATAGATGGTCGAGAGAGAGTCAGACTCCGGGAAGAAAAGGGTGGGAGGGCGGGAAAACAAAGGCAACTTGGAAGGGGAAATCGACTAATATCTTGAAGAGAAAAACACCGATTGAAATCATTGAAGAAAAGAAGGCAAGGACTTAAGACGAGTAGGATGGATACTCGATTACGGACTCCGGTTACAAGAAGAAAAGAGGGAGGGCAGGTGGGAAAAGAAAACAACTGAGGATTGAACTCAAAGATGAAGAGGCTCGAGTCGACTTGACGAGAAATGCACCGGATGAAAAGAGCTGAGGAACAACTATCGGAAAACCAACTGCGTGATCCTAAAGAAAAATTTGAAGGGGAAGAGAAGTAATTCAAAACACCTACGTCAAGATTCCTTACCAGAGCGACGAAGGGGCTGAGGAGTAAAAAGAATTCCTACTCTCCGATATAACTAGACTTCGAAAATAGTTTTCTTCTAGACTCAACAACGGCCAAACTACATGATCAAACAAGGGGGCTCCTAGGGTCGGTCGAGGCTCTGATACCAACTTGTCACGCCCAATATGCGACCCTATCCTAAAGGAACTCGACGGTCCCACCAAGGATAGACCCGCATATTGAAACGCTTTTGCAAGGTGGATATCATTACATCAACATTACATAATAGATGGGGATACATACAAGAGGCATACAATACCACACGAATACAACATCACAATACATAAGAGCATCATCCAACTACGGATGAAACACAAACAGAAACTCAAATGACATCCACCCTGCTAGCCCAGGCTGCCGACCTGGAACCTATCCCTGATCGAAGAAGTAGAAGAGAACTCAACGCAAGCAAGCATCGCTCTCGCATCATGATCATCGCATAAACCTGTACCTGCAACTGTTGTTGTAGTAACCTGTGAGCAACGAGGACTCAGCAATCCCATTACCACGGGTATCAAGACTAGCAAAGCTTAAAGGGAAAGGAAGGGGTAAAGTGGTGAGGCTGCAGCAGCGACTAAGCATATATGGTGGCTAACATACGCAAATAAGAGCGAGAAGAGAGCAAAAAGGAACGGTCGTCAACTAGCAATGATCAAGAAGTGATCCTGAACTCCTACTTACGTCAAACATAACCCAGAAACCGTGTTCACTTTCCGTACTCCGCCGAAAAGAGACCATCACGGCTACACACACGGTTGATGCGTTTTAATTCGGATCTGGTGTCAAGTTATCTACAACCGGACATTAACAAATTCCCATCTGCCTATAACCGCAGGCACATCTTTCGAAAGATTATACTCTACAGGGGTGTCCCAACTTAGCCCATGACAAGCTCTCGCGATCAACGAAGGAATAGACCTTCTCCCAGGAAGACCCGATCAGACTCGGAATCCCGGTTTACAAGACATTTCGACAATGGTAAAACAAGACCAGCAAAGCCACCCGGATGTGCCGACAAATCCCGATAGGAGCTGCACATATCTCGTTCTCAGGGCACACCGGATTGTCCAAACTTCCGGTAGGCCAGCCCAGAGTTGCCCCTGGTGGCCACCGGCGGCTGACAGGTTGGACCAACACTCACAACGAGCACTGGCCCGGGGGGATAAAATAAAGATGACCCTCGACAGCGCGACTCCCAAGGGAAAAAGGGCTAGGTGAGGCAAATGCTAAAACCAAGGGTGGGCCTTGCTGGAGGAGTTTTATTCAAAGCGAAATGTCAAGGGGGTCCCATAAATCACCCGACCGCGTAAGGAACGCAAAATCCGGGAACATAACACCGGTATGACAGAAACTAGGGCGGCAAGAGTGGAACAAAATACCAGGCAAAAGGCCGAGTCTTCCACCCTTTACCAAATATATAGATGCATTAATAATATAAGAGATATTGTGATATCCCGACCAAAATCTTGTCCACCATGGAGAAATCTTCAACTTCACCTGCAACTAGCAACGCTATAAGAGGGGCTGAGCAAAGCGGTAACATAGCCAAGCAACGGTTTACGTAGTAAAGGTGTCAAAGGTTAGAGGTTCATGGCAATATGGGAGGGCTTGATGAGCAAAAGATAGGTAGCGCAGCAAAGCGATAGAACGAAACAAGTAGCATAGCAATGATAGTAGTGAGATCCAGGGTAGCGGTCATCTTGCCTGAAATCCCGCAAGGAAGAAGAACAAGTCCATGAAGAAGATGAAGGCACGAAGACGAACCAAGCGTAGACGAACGAATCCTCACGATCGCAACGAAACGGGAACTATCGAGAAGAAGCACACAGCAAGGTAAACACACCACACATAGACAAGACATGATGCACAACAAGCATGGTGCATGACAATACTACATGAAGCTACTCATGGCAAGAGATGGTGCAAACAAGAGCAACACATCAAGGCAAGTTTAAATGAGGCCGGGATCAACATATAACAATTCCGGTAAGTCCTCATATGCAAATTTCGAAATTGGTCCAGATCTGAACAAACATTAAGTTGAAGTTGTTAAACAGCAAGTTAAGATGCACAAAGATGATCTACACGAGATTCTAGTCAAGTTACATATAAAGTTCATTTAGTTCGGAGCTACGGCCTAGAAGATATGAGCAAAACAAGTTAAACATGGCACAGATGCAAAATGCACTCAAACATCAAGCAAACACCTGAAAACAAAGATGCAACATGATAATATGAAGCTACATGCAAATCTAAGCAAGTTTCATATAGAGCACAATCAAAACGGAGCAACGGTTCAACACACACACACACATACTATACAAGTTTGAAGGACAAGCTATCCAAAACAGCAACTAGGCATATTGCAAGCATCAAAACAACATGCTACAGGACCTCAACATGAAAACAAAAGGCATGGGCATGATGTACATGTAAATAACAACAAAACATGAACACTGAGCTATCTCTAGAAATCACTAGAACATGCTCAAACACGCATGGTAAGATTGCAAGTAATAACAATTTTAGACTTTGCAGAAAATAACATCAGGTTGCAATGTTTAGAGCTATCAAACAACATGTTACAGGAACTTATAATGACAAACAAAGGCATGGCATGATTCTACTCAAAGCATAGAACAAGAGTCCCTTACTGACCATAAGCCAAAAAGGATCATAAAATATGATGGCACCCACGTAAACATAGCAAGTTATATTACAGATTCATACATGGCAGAAACAGAATTATGAAGGCATGTTTATGAGCTTGTACCACTCACTAAAGAGCAATACATGGCATGGAAAGGCAACCAACAGTAAGAAGACATATTTGTGAAGCTAAGCATGGCAATAGAAAGGTCATAGGATGCATGGAACACTAGCAACAATCATGGAAACAACTGAACTTAATGTTAATAGGCTGACAACAACATTATGAAGCAACTTTGGAGCAAGATATGAACAAGCTACAGCAAGCTATAAATGCTACCAGGGGCATGGATGGATAGAGGATGACATGTAGATCAAAACATGTTTATAGAACATCTCCAGATTATGCATAGAATGACTAGTAGCAACATGTTTATATAGCATCACGAAATAACAGATTCAGCTTAGCAAAACAGCAACATCACGTACCCTACTTAACAAGCTTGAATCACTCACCACAAGTCATTGCATGACAAGATAAGCGTAGCATAATTAAGAAGACATGTTTATGTAACAAACCAAGTCAAGAACAAGTCCATAGCATGCAAGGATCAACTACAACAAGCTTGGCCAAATTGAATAACATGTAAACAATCTGCTAGGAAACATTTTGAAGCAAAAGTAGAGCACGAAAATGACATGCTAGACTACTCCATAATTGCAACCAAGGGCAGGGATGGATAGAGCATAACCATATGTTCAAAACATCCTTACTGAAGTATCTCATAATATGCATGGATCACTCTGTAGCATCAAGTTTACATGGCATCAAAATAACAGCAGAACAGGGACTAAAATCAGCAACATCACGATGCCTAGTTTGCATGCTTGTGCTAGTCACCACATTGATCACAAAAATACATGGTAAGCACCTCTGTAAATAAGACATGGCATAGTGCAAAACACATTTAGACATCAACCTCATAGGATGCACACATCAATCATGACAAAAATGACAAAAGAGCTCGTTCTGTTAACAGACAGCAGAAAAAATTATGAAGCACTCTTACAACAATGATTCAGGCATCTGGATGACCTCAAATGAATATGATGCAATGGAATGAAATAATGTACTCGTCGAGTCGAACAATTTGACATATTACACGCGTGAAACGGAGCTACGGATGTAGAGATACAGCATGATGAACATGGCATGAAAATAACAAAAATATATTCGGGACTTGGAGAGATTTGGACCTCGGGGAAAAAGTCAATGGTGGCGCGGATTACGAGGTTCGCCGGAGATGTCGGGGATGGGGCCGGGGAGGCCGGAACGGGATGGGGAAGGGGCGGATCCGAGCACTCCTGCCCGGATCTGACCGGGGCGACGCCGGAGATGGCCGGCGAGCTCGTCGGAGGAGCTCGGGGCGCGGGCTCCTGCCGGCGTGGAGGGAGAGGCGCGGCCGGGTGGAGGAGCTCCGACCGGACGGGGCGCAGGTCCGGCGCGGCGCGGGGAGGCGCGCAGATGGCGGCGGGGTCGACGGTGCGGGCAGGCGGGTCCCGGGCGCGAGGAGGCGCGACCGAGGCTGGCGGCGACCGGCAGCGGGCGGCGGAGCGCGCGACCTCCGGCGGGAGGCGGACGGCGGCGCGGGCAGGCGGGCGAGCCCGGGCGGTGGCGGCGGCGGAGGCGGGCCCCGCGGGCCTAGCGCGGCGGCGCGCGTCGGGCCGAGCGGGTCCGATCCGGGCCCCGGCGGGCCGCGGCGGGTGCGGGGAGGAGAGAGGAGGCCGGTAGGCCACGTGGCGGCGGATGAGTGGGCAGGGTGCGGTGGCGGGTGACGTGGCGACACCTGATTCGCCGGGGTGAGGTGGAGGCTGGATGTGTCCGGCCGTCGACGGACATGTCCGGCGGCGCAGAGGGAGGATTTAGGGTTTGGACTACGCGAGAATTCGGGGGGAGACACCTATTTATAGGTAGAGGGAGGTAGGAGAGTCCAAATGAGGAGCGGTTTTCGCCCACACGATCGTGATAGAACGACCGAGAGCATGGAGTGGAGTTTGTTGGGTTTTAGGCCACTTTGGAAGGGGTGTTGGGCTGCAAAGAGAGAGGGGCTTTACGGTTACCCGGTTAACCGTTGGAGTACCAAACGACCTCCAAATGACACGAGACTTGACAGGCGGTCTACCGGTGCTATACCAAGGCCGCTTGGAAAGACTCGGTCCATTCCGAGAATGTTTAACACCCGCTCACAACAAGAGACGAAAGGGGAACGCCGGAGGGCATAGGAGCGCCGGATTGCAAAACGGACAACGGGGAAAATGCTCGGATGCATGAGACGAACACGTATGCAAAATGAAATGCACATGATGACATGATAAAATGCAACACGCAAGCAAATAACATGGCAATGATGACAAATAACTGGCGGACACCTGGCGTATCGAATCCGGGGCATTACACCGGGTGTGCCGCTTGCCGGGCCTTGGCGACTGCCAACAAGCCAGGAGGCTCTGACAAGTAGTATTGCAAGATCCACCGCACCAAAGGCCACGATCTCGAGAACTGCCGGCAGGTGGAGCTACTCGCTGAGAAGCAGAAAGCCGAGTATGAGCGGTGGGACAAGGAGAAGGGTCAAGAGGGTGCCGAAGGATCCGGCAAGAAGCGTGGCGGCCAAGGAGGCTGTCGCGGCAAAGATAATCAGCAGGAGAGGCCCGCTCGGGGCCGCGACAAGAAGCAGGAAGACGATGATCAGGACGAGGGCGATGAGTCCGGCGACCACGAGTTCCAGAAAGCCACATAGGCCATGTGCGTCAATGGTGGCGCCTCGCTGCATACATCCCACTGCCAGCTCAAGTAGTGGGCGCGTGAGATCACAGCGGTGGAGCCGTCTCTCGACGCACGGAAGCTGCTAAGGTGGTCCAGCACGGCCATCTTCTTCGACACCAAGGACCATCCTGACCGCACCACTGCGTTCGGGTGCTTGCCCTTGTTGGTCTCACCAACAATCTGCAACCTCAAGGTGACAAAGATGTTGGTTGATGGCGGAGCCGGTCTGAACCCGATCTCGCCTGTTGTGATCAAGAGGCTGCAGATCCCTGATGGAGACCTCGAGGAGACGGGCACGTTCCAAGGGGTCAACCCGGGGAGGAGTCAGCCGAAGGAAAAGGTCACGCTACCCGTGAGATTCGGAGGCGAGCTGAACCGCAGAACGGAGAGGATTGTCTTCGATGTAGCCGAGATCCCCTTGCCCTACAACGGAATCCTCGGTCGCCCGGCGCTAGACAAGTTCATGGTGGCTTCACATTACGCCTACAACATGCTGAAGATGCCCGGGCCGATGAGCATCATCACCGTCCCCTCCGACAAGAAAGATGCGTTGATTTGCGCTGACCAACTCTACCGGGAAGCAGTTGCAGCAGCTGCCGCCAAGGCACCTACTCCTGTCGACGGAGCCCCGGGAGGGAAGAAGACCGGTGAGACCCCTCGCACCTACTCCGGCAAGCGCACCTCTTCGGGGTGTTGCGCTCCCGTTGAGGACGTGCCAGAGAGCTCTGCCGGCAAGAGCAAGAAGCCCAGAGCTGCACCACCAGAGACCAAGAAGGTGCCCGTCAGGGAGGACTGCATGGGGGGAGCTTTTACCATAAGCTCCACCCTTGACGGCAAATAGGAAAGCGAGCTCGTCATTTTCCTGTGGGAAAATGTCGATGTGTTTGCATGGCAAGCCTCCGACATCCCCGGCGTTCCCAGGGAAGTGATTGAGCACCATCTTGTTGTCTGTCCTCAGGCACGGCTCGTCAAGCAGAAGGTCAAGAAACAAGCTCTAGAAAGGCAGGAGTTCATCACGGAGGAGATCAGAAAACTAGAGGCGGCATGCTTGGTAAGAGGAGTACTCCATCCGACGTGGTTGGCGAATCCGGTAGTGGTGCGCAAGGCAAACGGGAAGTGGAGACTGTGTATTGATTACACAGTCATCAATAAGGCTTGTCCAAAGGATCCCTTCATGTTACCACGCATTGACCAGATTGTTGACTCCACGGCTGGGTGTGACCAGTTATCATTCCTCGATGCCCACTCGGGATACCACCAGATCTTCATGACAAAAGAGGACGAGGAGAAGACAACATTCATCACCCCATGTGGTATGTATTGCTTTTTACAGATGCCTTACAAGTTGAAGAGTGCTGGCTCAACCTTTGCAAGAGCGGTCCAAATTGGTTTTGAGCCCCAGCTACATAGAAATATGGAAGCTTTTATGGATGGCATAGTGGTCTAAACCAAGGACAAAGCAACACTTGTGCAAGATCTGGAGGAAACATTTGCAAACCTGCGCAAGATCAACCTCAAATTGAACCCTGAGAAGTGTGTCTTTGGTGTTCCGTCTGGCAAGCTTCTCGGGTTCTTTGTGTCTCAGCGCGGGATTGAAGCAAACCCAGATAAGATCAAGGCCATCGAGCAGATTGAGGCACCCAAACGGATCAAGGACGTGCGTCAGCTCACTGGCTGCGTTGCTGCCATGAGACGATTCATCTCCAAGTCCGCGGAGCGTGCCCTTCCTTTTTTCAAGATCTTGAAGAAAACGGGGCCAGTGGAGTGGACCCCAGAGGCCGAAGTAGCACTGCAAGATTTGAAGAAGTACCTCTCCTCTACCCCGGTGCTGGTTGTGCCCAAACCACAAGAACCGTTGATGTTGTATCTAGCGGCGACGCATCAGGTGGTTACTGCCGCGCTAATGGCACAGAGAGAGGTCGACGAAAAGTCGGTGGCAGCAGTAGAGTCAGCGGATGGCAAGCCAGAACCCTCCCCGGCAGGGCTCGGTCCCGATAAGACTGAGTCCCCGGCGGGGGCTGACGCCAGTGCAACAGGGTCCACGCGACGTGGTGAAGTGGCGCAAAAGAAGAAAATGATGCAGCACCCTGTTTACTTCGTCAGCTCCCTCTTGCAGGGGCTAGGTCGAGGTACTTAGGTGTGCAAAAGCTGCTCTTCGGCCTCCTTATGGCATCGAGAAAGCTGCGCCATTAGTTCCAAGCGCACGAGATCACGGTGGTCACCCGCCTCCCATTGCAGCGGATACTACATAACCCAGATGCAACGGGAAGGATCATGGAATGGGCCCTGGAGTTGTCAAGTTTCAGTTTAAAGTTCAAAAGTACCTCGACAATTTAGAGCAGAGTCTTGGCGGAGTTTCTTGCAGAATGGACCTCGACGCCCGATGGATAGGTGCAGGAGACCACTCTCCCCAGCAAGGAAATGAGACGCAACTGGATCATGTACTTTGATGGTGCCTTCTCGCTGCAAGGCGCCGGTGCTGGTGTACTGCTTGTCGCGCCCACCGGAGAGCACCTCAAGTATGTCATCCAGATGCACTCCCCCCGGGAGATGTCAACTAACAACACCGCCGAGTACGAGGGTTTGCTTGCCGGTCTCAGGATCGTGGCGGACCTCGGATTCAAAAAGCTCATCGTCAGGGGCGACTCACAACTCGTCATCAGGCAGATCAACAAAGATTATGAAAGCCCGTTGATGGAATCTTACGTAGATGAGGTGAGGAAACTGGAGGAGCGCTTTGACGGTATACAAGCGGAGCATGTCCCTCGGACGGAGAACGACATCGCCGACTACCTGTCGAAGCGCGCTGCCCTCAAGCTACCTGTGGAACCGGGTAATGTTGTGCTTTAGTTAACTCAACCGTCCATCAAGCCGTCAACCGGGCAGAACAAGCGGAGGAAGCCAGGATCCGGCAAGTACTTCCCCATCGAGCTCCCCAAAGCCGTTGGCGAAGATGTTGCCGTGGACGCCGATCCTGCCGCAGGGCAACCCACTCCGGCAGGACCTCAGGTTATGGCCGTAGAGACGGTCGCTCCCGTGGCAGAAGAGATGCCTTTGGTCCTTGTCGTCGAGCCACAGGCTCCGGCATGGGCGCAGCTCACTGTCCGATTCCTCCAAAAAGGAGAGCTTCCTGAGGATCAGGAAGAGGAAGCAAGAGTAGCCCGCCGGTCTGCTCTGTACCAATTCGTTGACAACATATTGTACATAAAAAGACTGAATGGGGTGAAACTGAAGTGCATCTCCTGGGAGGAAGGACTAAAGCTGTTGGCAGAGATGCATGGAGGCATATGTGGCTCCCACATAGGATCGAGGGCTCTTGCCGGCAAGGCTTCCGGCAAGGCTTCTTTTGACCCACCGCACTCCAGGATGTGACGGCACTAGTAACCAAGTGTGAAGCGTGCCAGTTCCATTCGAAGAAGCTTCATCAACCTCGGAGGGGCTCCCACCCCTCCGCCACCATGGAGGCCATGGACCAGAGGGGGAACTCTCCTCCCATCTAGGGGGAGGCCAAGGGAGAATAAGAAGGAGGGGGCTCTCTCCCCCTCTCTTTTGGTGGCGCCGGAGTGCCGCCGGGGCTAGGATCGTGACGGCGATCTACATCAACAACCTTGCTACCTTCAACACCAACTCTCTCCCCCTCTATGCAATGGTGTAACACCCCTTCCCCCCGCTATAGTACCTACTTAAACATGGTGCTCAACTCCATATATTATTTCCCAATGATCTATGGTTATCCTATGATGTTTGAGTAGATCCGTTTTGTCCTATGGGTTAATCGTGATCTTGGTTGGTATGATTGTTTATTTTATTTATGGTGCTATCCTATGTTTCCCTCCTTCTTGCGCAAACGTGACGGGCCCCCGCTATAGGGTGTTGCAATATGTTCATGGTTTTCTTATTGTCAGTGTTGCAGGGGATGACAGCAGCCTAAACGTGGATAAGTGGGTCATGGCATATGGGAGTAAGGAGGACTTGATACTTAATGCTATGGTTGGGCTTCACGACCTTAATGATCTTTAGTAGTTGCGGATGCTTGCTAGGGGGTCCAATCATAAGTGCATATGATCCAAGTAGTAAAGTATGTTAGCTCATGCCTCTCCCTCATATAAAATTACAAGAATGATTACCGATACTTGTTATCGATTTTGTCAGTGTACAAAAGTAGGGGCTCTCCTTTTGACCCCTTTACTTGTGCACGGGCAGTCGAAGCCACGCGCCATGGCCACACATAGCAGGGAAAAGGAGGAATGCTGGAGAGAAGCTGAAGGCTCAAGGCAACATCAAAGACCAAGGCCACAAAGTGCAGACGAGCGAAACAGGTTTCCCAGGCAAGGCCCTTGCCGGGGCAGCCCCGGCAAGCCCTTGCCGGGGTAGCTCACCCACACGAGCGGAGCGAGCCATCCTCGAGCCGCGGTCTCCAACACCAACAACCACATTGGACCAGGGATCGGGAGGCACCTCCATGGTGGCATGCAGATCTTTGTGAAGACATAGAATGCTCAAGATCAAATGGGGGTTGAGAGGCAACAATCCTCACCGAAGAAACCCGGATCTTGCCGGGGACGCCAGCGCGCCACAGCAAGACACTTGCCGAGCCACCTGGCAAGCCCTTGTCGGGCCACCCGACAAGACCCTTGTCGGGCCACCCGACAAGACCCTTGCCAGAGGCGACAATAGGGCCACTGCCAGGCCCGCACCAACCAACTCCCCACCGCTGTTCGCATGCAGCTGCCAGCCCAACCAGCTGGGCAGGCACCTGCGTGGCAACATGCAGCTTCCAGGCCAACTTAGCACGTGCCTGCGTGGCGGCATGCAGATCTTCATGGAGGCTCCACCACCGCACCACCTCAGCTGCTTGCCTGCCTACATGGCACCGCATGCATCGCTGGCCAGGGCGCATGTCGAAGCAAGGAGGAGCGGCAATGGACGGGACGGGCCTCGTTCCCGTCCCCGATAAAGTGAAGGGACACCTAAGCCATGCATTAAATGCATCTTGTCCTGTAATACAGGCGATAAGCTCGCAATACTGTAGGCCTTTCCACCTCCTGTGTGCCACTGTGGCCGCCCCTTTCGCCTATAAAAGGAGGCCCATGGCATACAAGAAAGGGATTCGGCTCTTTCGAACCACGCAGCACCCGTGGCTAGTTCGAGAGCTCAAGAACACTCAATACATCCACCAAGCAGGACTAGGGTTTTATGCATCCTTGCGTCCCGAACCTGGGTAAACGATCCCCGTGTCAATTACTAATCCTGCTCTTCTCACAACCCCGCGCACCGCAACTGTAGTAGGGACTCTTGTGATCCCATAGGTGTCGTTTCCCACAGACATCTTTGGCGCGCCAGGTAGGGGGTGCAATTGTGAGAATCTGGTCTAGTAGTTGGCCTGGTAGTTCTCCGTCGCCACGACCCCCGTGGAGAAGGCGGCCAAGAGAGCGGCGCTGCCTGCAAGTGCAAGGGATGCCAGGGCGGCGACGAGAAAGCTAAGTCATGCCAACCTCTAAATTCTTCTCCTTAATATAAGGTTATCGTCCTCGGAGATTCTGCCTATGTATGGAAAACCTGTACAGGGTAGCCTTGTTCTATTTCGAGTCCGCGCAACAGTTCAAGCGGCTGCGTCGAGAGCGGCAGGGTAGCCTTCCGCCGTCAGCAACGCTCTCGACTCTGACTCGAGTCAAACTCGACAGATCGAGCGGCCACATTGAGGGCGGCAAGGTGGTTTATCCGGCAGCAAGCACACCCGACAGGCTAATGGAGATCCGTCCTCAAGATGCCGCCCTGGGCCTACCCAGTTAACGTAGGGTGGACATATGAAGGAAAATCGAACAGGAAAATAACATGCATAATGTCAAGAGTACTGTAGAGTTATATTACATGAATTGCCGCCACAGTTCTAACTAAAGATAGCAATTGTCTTGGTCATGAACTTGCATCGGCGGTAAGGAATGGGGTGCCTAGTCCCGGCGCTGGCCCTCCAACCTCTTGATTATGTCGATGCGGCCGAGGATGGGCTTGATACGCTCATTGAGCGCCGCGATGTCAGCATCCTCCGGCAAGCTGTTTAGTGCAGCTTCGAAGTCGAGGTCGGGATGCCAGTGCGCTATCTTGGCAAGCACCCTGGTCATGACACCGCGGCAAAGCATACGGGACTCCTCGGCCAGGGAGGCCGTCCGGTCGGAGTGAAGCCGCTCCAGAGCGCCGACGACCTTTTCAAAGTATAGGGTCAGGTTGGCGTTGGGGCTCAGGCTCGCCTCAGGGGGGTACCTCATGTTCGGCATCCCCATGATGCCCAGCTGCGTGGCGGCCGATTCCGCAACAATGGCAAGGCGTTCAAGCCAACTCTTCTCGCCCGCCACGTGGTCCCTGAGGTTGGCGGTCTCGTTCACCCGCAGCTACTTCTCGGTCACTAGCTCTTTGGTCAGGATCACTTCTCGGGCTTTGGCCTCTGACAGCATCTTCTCGAGATCTCCCAGCTTCAGCTTGAGGTCTCTGATGGAGCTGTTGGCTTCGGAGAGTTCTCCGGCCTTGCTGACGTACGCGCCCTGTGCCTCCACCAGGGCGCCATTGAGTGTGTCCTTCTCTGTGGACAGCTTCAAAGCTTGCTCCTCCAGCTCCTTCACCTTGCCGGTGTGGACCAGAGCCTGGGCATTGAGTGCCTCCTGATGCCTCTGCTCCAACAATTGGGTCTGCCGCACGATGAGCTTGTCCACCTCTTCATCCTTGCCGCGGAGCGTGGCGGCAAGCTTCTTCTCGCACTCGGCAAGATCCTCCTCCTGGGAGTTCAGTGCAGCCTCGTGCTGGGTCCGGACGGCCGCGGCTTCATTGGCCAATTTCTTCGCTGTCTCCTGGGCCTTCTTGATGTCGGCCAGCTTCAGGGTGAGCTCCACATTGCGCTTGACTAGCTCGCCCTTGGCGGCCTTCAGCTCATCTTGAGCCTGGCGGAACCAGTCTCGTGCTTCGGCGATGCGCCCCTCGAAGTCCGCCTCCACCTTCTCCATCACCGCCGTCCTGGACTTGGCCTTGTCCAGACGGGCGCGGTGGAGCGCCTGAAGCTTCCGGAAGCTGGCACCCATGGCCTGGAGCAGCCGCTCCTCCTGGGAGCTGACGCCACCAACGCCTGGCTCATCGACGACCTCGAGCCCAGCAGCGGCAAGCACCTCCTCGTCGAACACCTCTCCCTCAAGGGGAGCCCTGGTGCTCGACGCGCCTAGGAGGTGGACGAAGAGGTTGTCGCTCACCCTCAGGTACCTGCCGGAGCTGGAGGCAGCGGAGGAGGAGGGCAGGTCGTCAAACACCACCTCCTCGGTAGCGCCCTTGCCGGCTTCCCCGGCAGGCTCCTTGCCGAGTTCCTCGGCGGGCTCCTTGGCGGCGTCCTCAACAGCGCCCTCGGCGCTCTCCTCGGCAACGATCTTCTCGGCCTCCACCGCGGCATCCGTGGAGAAGTCCTTGATGATGATGTCGACGTCCTATGAGTCCATCGAGGAGGGGTCTGGATGCCAAGAAGGAGATAGGGCGGGGCTGAGATCAAAAGCCAGTAAGGAAAAGAAGAAAAGAAAGAACGCAGGCGGAAATGGAGAGCGAGTGGCTTACCCATGTCGGGCCGAGAGGCGGAAGTCCCTTCTCCGCCGAGGTTTGGCGTCGAGGCGAAGCCACCGGCGCCCGTGTTCTCCTCCTCCTCCTCCGTGTTCATGGCCTCGGCACTTGGTGCCCTTGCCGGGGACGCCCTTCGGGGCGGTGTGGTCGATGGGGGCGGCATGATGGGAGAAGCCCTCTGCAGCTCCCCTAGGTGTTGCTCCCCTCCTACATCCACAGCAGGGTCAGTACCAAAGCGTCGTGCATTGCGCACATTGACAAAGGATGGGTGATGGACTCACGCTGGGGGTTGGGCTGGGGGCTGCTGTCCGGGCTGCTCAACACCACTAGTGGTGTGCCGGCGGTGCTTGCCGGGGGCTGGCCACTCGTCGAAATCCTGGCCCTCTTCACCCTCTGGGACAGCGTCTCCACGTCCCTGCAAGATAAGGATAATTTAGAATGGACGGCACCATTGGAGAAAAAAAGAGAGGGCGGGGAGAAAGCAGAGCTTACTCCTCCTCCTCCTCCTCCTCTACTGTCTTCCTCTTCCTCTCCGGGCTCAGGGGCCCAAAGTCAAACGCAATCCCCGCACCGATATTTGCAGGCAAGGGGGGAGGCGATGGCGTCCTGGCGCACTTGGACGATGAAGAAGCAGATGGCTTCTTCTTCGATGCCATGGCCTTCGCCGCTTTCTTCGTCGCCACCGCCCTCGTCTGGCGCACAGGAGCCTCCTGGGCCTGCCGCAGCTGCGCGGCCCGGTCAGGGCGGACCGGCTCGCCGGAGGTGGCCCGCCGCAGGACCCGCCCTTTTTCGACGATTGGAGGGTCGACAGTCGCGGTCTTCTCCCCCTCGTCCTCCTCCGACGATGACCCATCCGCTGCATCCTTGACGAGGGGAGCCCTGATGCCGGCGCCGCTGGCCTCCCCAGCGGCTACTGCCCACCGGGCGAGCTCCTCTTCCTCCGCCTCCACCGCGGCCTTGTCCGCCACGCCGCCGGCACTGCCAGCCTCCTTGACAAGCTTTGCCTCCCCCGCGGCAAGCCTCGCCTCCTCCACCCTGGCGGTGATGTAGTCCAGCTCCGCCGGAGAGGTGGCCTAGATAAGCTGCGGCTCGGCGGTGATGTACACCTCATGCAAGGTGTTGAAGAACTCCTGCACCTTGAGCTCGCTCAGCTCGACCCAGTTCGAGTCAAGGCCATGCGCGTTGAAAAGCGGCATCATGGCAATGATCTCGGACCGGCGAGAGTTGTTGCTCAGCGGGACCACTCCCGCCGGCAGCTTGAAAATGGGCTCTTTGGCAATCTTGCCGGCCTCCACGGCAGCCCTTGCGACCTTGCCGAACCGCTCGACCTCGCCTTCGTCACTAACCGCGAGCTGGAAGATCTGTTGGCAGAGATGGGCGTGCCTCAGCACCGTCAGGTTGTTGTCGAGGCTGGTGCGCAGGCAGTTCTGAGATTGGAGAAGGCGCAAGGAGGGTAAAGTGAGCAGCGCGCCCGCGGTTATTCCTTTTTACGGGGAAGGCGTGGGCCTCCTCCTTTCCCATTAACTGCGATACGACACATGCGTGCGGGAACCGTCCCACGCATGCCACCCACGTCAAGCACGCGCGCTACCCCCACGTCGCGCGTTCAACGTGGGTCGTGGGGAAGTGCAGCAGACGGAATAGTTACCGCGGTAAAATCCGCCCCGCCTGCCTGGGCACCATTCTGGGCCTCGCCCAACAACATGTCGCGCTTATGTATGGCCCAGGCCCGGGGGCTCCTGTTGGTGTACAAAAGTAGGGGCTCTCCTTTTGACCCCTTTACTTGTGCACAGGCAGTCGAAGCCACGCACCATGGCCACACATAGTAGGGCAAAGGAGGGAAGCCGGAGATAAGCCGAAGGCTCAAGGCAACATCAAAGACCAAGGCCACAAAGTGCAGATGGGCGAAACGGGTTTCCCCGGAAAGGCCCTTGCTGGGGCAGCCTACGTAGCCCCGGCAAGCCCCTTGCCGGGCAGCTCACCCTCACCAGCGGAGCGAACCACCCTCGAGCCGTTGTCTCCAACACCAACAACCACGTTGGACCAGGGCTCGGGAGGCACCTCCATGGTGGCATGCAGATCTTTGTGAAGACATAGAGTGCTCAAGATCAGATGGGGGTTGAGAGGCAACAATCTTCACCGAAGAAACCCACAAGACCCCCGGCAAGATCCTTGCCGGGGACGCCAGCGCGCCATGGCAAGGCCCTTGCCGGGCCACCCGACAAGACCCTTACCAGAGGCGACAGCAGGTCCACTTCCAGGCCCGCACCAACCAACTCCCCACCGTCGTTCGCATGCAACTGCCGGCCCAGCCAGCTGGGCAGGCACCTGCGTGGCAACGTGCAGCTTCCAGGCCAACTCAGCACGCGCCTGCGTGGCGGCATGCAGATCTTCGTGGAGGCTCCACCACTGCACCACCTCAGCTGCTTGCCTGCCTACATGGCACCGTGATGTCTACTACACAACCTTCTTCTTGCAAACGTTGTTGGGCCTGCAAGTGCACAGGTTTGTAGGACAGTAGCAAATGTCCCTCAAGTGGATGACCTAAGGTTTATCAATCCGTAGGAGGCGTAGGATGAAGATGGTCTCTCTCAAGCAACCCTGCAACCAAATAACAAAGAGTCTCTTGTGTCCCCAACACACCCAATACAATGGTAAATTGTATAGGTGCACTAGTTCGGCGAAGAGATGGTGATACAAGTGCAAGATAGATAGTAGATAAAGGTTTTTGTAAACTGAAAATATAAAAACAGCAAGGTAACAAGTGGTAAAAGTGAGCATAAACGGTATTGCAATGGTAGGAAACAAGGCCTAGGGTTCATACTTTCACTAGTGCAAGTTCTCTCAACAATAATAACATAGATAGATCATATAACAAGCCCTCAACATGCAACAAAGAGTCACTACAAAGCCACTAATAGCGGAGAACAAACGTAGAGATTATGGTAGGGTACGAAACCACCTCAAAGTTATTCTTTCGGATCAATCTATAGAAGAGTTCGTACTAGAATGACACCTTAAGACACAAACCAACCAAAACCCTAATGTCACCTAGATACTCCATTGTCACCTCAAGTATCCGTGGGCATGATTCATCCAACCAACATAAAAGTACTTCAAGGAGTGCCCAAAGTTTCTATTGGAGAGTCAAGAACGTGTGCCAACCCCTATGCATGGGTTCCCAATGTCACGAAACCAGCAAGTTGAATACCAAAACATACATCAAGTGGCACATGATATCCCTTTGTCACCACAGATAATCACGGCAAGACATACATCAAGTGTTCTCATAAAGACTCAATCCAATAAGATAACTTCAAAGGGGAAACTCAATTCATCACAAGAGAGTAGAGGGGGAGAAACATCATAAGATCCAACTACAATAGCAAAGCTCGGGATACATCAAGATAGTGCCATAGAGGAACACGAGAGAGAACACGAGAGAGAGAGAGAGAAAGATCAAACACATAGCTACTGGTACATACCCTCAGCCCCGAGGGTGAACTACTCCCTCCTCGTCATGGATAGCACCGGGATGATGAAGATGGCCACCGGTGATGGGATCCCCCTCCGGCAGGGCACCGGAACGGTCTCCCGAGAGGTTTTTGGTGGCTACAGAGGCTTGCGACGGCGGAACTCCCGATCTATCTTCTTTTCTAGAAGTTTTAGGGTATGAGAGTATATATGGGTGCAGGGGGTACGTCGGAGGAGCTACGGGGGCCCCACGAGGTAGGGGGGCGGGCCCTAGGAGGGTGAGCGCGCCCCCCACCCTCGTGAGAACCTCCCGTATCTCCATACATGCACTCCAAGTCCATCGGGTGGCTTTCCTTCCAAAAATAACTTCTCTAGTTGATTTCGTTCCGTTTTGACTCCGTATGATATTCCTTTTCCTCGAAGCACTGAAATAGGCATAAAACAGCAAATCTGGGCTGGGCCTCCGGTTAATAGGTTAGTCCCAAAAATAATATAAAAGTGGATAATAAAGCCCAATATTGCCTAAAACAGTAGATAATATAGCATGGAGCAATCAAAAATTATAGATACGTTGGAGACGTAGAAAAGAGCTTGATGTCTACTACACAACCTTCTTCTTGTAGACGTTGTTGGGCCTGCAAGTGCGCAGGTTTGTAGGACAGTAGCAAATTTCCCTCAAGTGGATGACCTAAGGTTTATCAATCCATAGGAGGTGTAGGATGAAGATGGTCTCTCTCAAGCAACCCTGCAACCAAATAACAAAGAGTCTCTTGTGTCCCCAACACACCCAATACAATGGTAAATTGTATAGGTGCACTAGTTCAGCGAAGAGATGGTGATACAAGTGCAAGATAGATAATATAGCATGGAGCAATCAAAAATTATAGATACGTTGGAGACGTATCAAGCATCCCCAAGCTTAATTCCTGCTCGTCCTCGAGTAGGTAAATGATAAAAAGAGAATTTTTGATGCGGAGTGATACTTTAGCATAATTTCAATGTAAATCTTCTTAATTGTGGTATGAATATTCAGATCCAAAAGATTCAAGACAAAAGTTCATATTGATAAAAGAAATAGTAATACTTCAAGCATACTAATCAAAGTAATCATGTCTTCTCAAAATAGCATGGCAAAAGAAAGTTCATCCCTACAAAATCATATAGTTAGGCTATGCTTCATTTTCGTCACACAAAGATGTTCCCAACTTCTATACCCCCGATGACAAGCCAAGTAATAGTTTCATACTTAAATAATCTCAAACTTTTTCAACCTTCACGCAATATATGAGCGTGAGCCATGGATATAGCACTATGGGTGGAATAGAATATGATGATGGGGATTGTGTGGAGAAGACAAAAAAGGATAAATTCTCACATTGACGAGGATAATCAACGGGCTATGGAGATGCCCATTAATTGATGTCAACATGAGGAGTAGGGATTGCCATGCAACGGATCTACTAGAGCTATGAATGCTCAACAAAAGAAAACTAGTGGGTGTGCATCCAACTTGCTTGCTCATGAAGACCTAGGGCATTTGAGGAAGCCCATCGTAGGAATATACAAGCCAAGTTCTATAATGAAAAATTCCCACTAGTATAAAAGACAACTTATGAGACTCACTACATGAAGAACAAGGTGCTACTTTGAAGCACAATATAGGAGACTCAGTACATGAAGAACATGGTGCTACTTTGAAGCACAAGTGTGGAAAAAGAGATAGTAGCATTGCCCTTTTTATTTATTTTCTCTTTTTTTAGGCCTTCCTTTTTTTATTTTGGCCTTTCTCTTTTTTTTATTTGGGCAATGCTCTAATAATGATGATCATCACACTTCTATTGATTACAACATAAGGATTAAAACTCGAAACTTAGAACAAGATATGACTCTACATGAATGCCTCCGGCGATGTACCGGGATGGTGCAATGAATCAAGAGTGACATGTATGAAAAATAATGCATGGTGGCTTTGCCACAAATACGATGTCAACTACATGATCATGCAATGGCAATATGAGAAAAGTAATGTATGTCATGATGATGATGGTGGAAGTTGCATGGCAATATATCTCAGAATGGCTATGGAAATGCCATGATAGGTAGGTATGGTGGCTGTTTTGAGGAAAATATAAGGAGGTTTATGTGTGATAGAGCTTAGCGTATCACGGGGTTTGGATGCACCGGCGAAGTTTGCACCAACTCTCAAGGTGAGAAAGGGCAATGCACGGTACCGAAGAGGCTAGCAAAGGCGGAAAGGTAAAAGTGCGTATAATCCATGGACTCAACATTAGTCAAAAGAACTCATATACTTATTGCAAAAATTTAGAAGTCATCGAAAACCAAGTACTACGCGCATGCTCCTAGGGGGGTAGATTGGTAGGAAAAGACCATCGCTCGTCCCCGACCGCCACTCATAAGGATGCACAAGCCAGGTACACTTCATGTTTCAAATTTGTTACACAACTTTAACCATACGTGCATGCTACGGGACTTGCTAACTTCAACACAAGCATTCTTTAAATTCATAATCACCCAACTAGCATGACTTTAATATCACTAACTCCATATCTCAAAACAATTATCAATTATCAAACTTTTCTTAGTATTCAACGCACTCAAAAGAATTCTTACAAATCTTTTATGCTTAGCATATTAGGATTTTAAGCAAATTACCATGCTATTTAAGACTCTCAAAATAATATAAGTGAAGCATGAGAGTTCATCTATTTCTTCAAAATAAAACTACCACCATGCTCTAAAAGGTATAAGTGATGCACTAGAGCAAATGACAAACTACTCCGAAAGATATAAGTGAAGGTCAATGAGTAGCTAAATAATTATGCAACTATGCGAAGACTCTCCCATTTAATAATTTCAGATCTTAATACTTTATTCAAACAGCAAGCAAAGCTAAAGAAAACTACATTGCAAGGATAGCACAACTCATGTGAAGAAGCAAAAACTTAGGCTCAACCGATACTAACCGATAGTTGTTGAAGAAGAAAGGTGGGATGCCTACCGGGGCATCCCCAAGATTAGATGCTTGAGACTTCTTGAAATATTATATTGGGGTGCCTTGGGCATCCCCAAGCTTGAGCTTTTGTGTCTCCTTAATTCCTCTCATATCATGGTTTCTCTTTTTATCAAAAGCTTCATTCACAACAAACTCAGCAAGAACTCGTGAGATAGGTTAGTATAAACCAATGCAAAACCTTATCCTTTTCTACTATAACAAATCAATAAAATTATTATTCAACATTTCATACTAAATGCCTCTGCATATTTAATACTCCTATCCTCAAATAGAATCATTAAACGAGCAAACATATGCAAACAATGCAAACATAACAGCAATCTGCCAAAACAATACAGTCTGTAAAGAATGCAAGATTCATCAAACTTCCCTAACTCCAAAAATTATGAAACAAAACTCCCACTGTAGTAAATTTATCAGATCTAATTACCCAAAAAGTTTCAACATTATATCATTCTCTGACTTTTCTAGGTATTTTTTGCAAGAGCGGTAAACTTTCTGTTTTCAAACAGCAACGTGTATACTAGCAAAATAAGCATGGCAAAGGCTATCCTTGACTTTTTTATTGAAACTAAAGATGAAAAACATTAATCTAATTAACATCAAGCAAATACTAACAAAATAAAATGACGCTCCAAGCAAAACACATATCATGTGGTGAATAAAAATATAGCTCAAAGTAAAGTTACCGATGAACGAAGACGAAAGAGGGGATGCCTTCCGGGGCATCCCCAAGCTGAGGCTTTTGGCAATTCATGAATATTATCTTGGGGTGCCTTGGGCATCCCCAAGCTTAGGCTCTTGCCACTCCTTATTCCATAGTCCATCGAATCCTTACCCAAAACTTGAAAACTCCACAACACAAAACTCAACAGAAAACTCGTAAGCTCCGTTAGTATAAGAAAATAAAACCACCACTTAGGTACTGTAATGAACTCATTATAAATTCATATTGGTGTAATATCTACTGTATTCCAACTTCTCTATGGTTCATACCCTCCAATACTACTCATAGATTCATCAAAATAAGCAAACAACACATAGAAAACAGAATATGTCAAAAACAGAACAGTCTGTAGTAATCTGTATCAAACGTATACTTATGGAACTCCAAAAATCCTACCAAATTAGGAAGTCCTAAGCAATTAGTGTAACAATCCATAGCAAAAATAATCAGATCAAGAGCATGTTTCTGTGAATTAACAAAACTAATTTACTGGGTGCAAAAGTTTCTGATTTTCAGCAGGATCAACACAACTATCACCGTAAGCTATCCTAAAGGTCTTACTTGGCACTTTATTGAAACAAAAGCTATAAAACATGATTACTACAGTAGCATAATCATGTGAACACACAAAAACAGTAAGGATAAATATTGTGTTGTCTCCCAACAAGAGCTTTTCTTTAATGCCTTTCTAGCTAGGCATGATGATGACAATGATGCTCATATAAAAGATAAGAATTGAAACATAACGGGAGCATCATGAAGCATATGACTAGCACATTTAAGTCTAACCCACTTACTATGCATAGGGATTTTGTGAGCAAACAACTTATGGGAACAATAATCAACAAGCATAGGAAGACAAAACAAGCATAACTTCAACAATTTAAGCACATAGAGAGGAAACTTGATATTATTGCAATTCCTACAAGCATATATTCCTCCCTCATAATAATTTTAAGTAGCATCATGAATGAATTCAACAATATAACCAGCACCTAAAGCATTATTTTCACGATCTACTAGCATAGAAAATTTACTACTCTCCTCATAAGCAAAATTCTTCTCATGAATAGTAGTGGGAGCAAACTCAATAAAATAACTATCATATGATTGAAAATTAAGATCAAGATGACAAGTTTCATGGTTATCATTATTCTTTATAGCATACGTGTCATCTAATCATCATAGATAGGAGGCATGCTTTCATCATAGTAAATTTGCTCATCAAAGCTTGGGGGACAAAAAATATCATCTTCATCAAACATAGCTTCCCCAAGCTTGTAGCTTTGCATATCATTAGCATCATGGATATTCAAGGAATTCATACTAACAACATTGCAATCATGCTCATCATTCACATATTTTATGCCAAGAATTCTATGTAATTCTTCTTCTAGTACTTGAGCATAATTTTCCTTCCCATCATTTTCACGAAAGATATTAAAAAGGTGAAGCGTATGATACAAACTCAATTCCATTTTTTTGTAATTTTCTTTTATAGACTAACTAGTTCTAAAACAAGAAACAAAAATATTCAATTGCAAGATCTAAAGATATACCTTCACTTACCTAGCCTCCCCGGCAACAACGCCAGAAAAGACACTGCATGCATTGCTAGCCAGGGCGCGT
This sequence comes from Triticum aestivum, assembly GCF_018294505.1. Classification (NCBI taxonomy): domain Eukaryota; kingdom Viridiplantae; phylum Streptophyta; class Magnoliopsida; order Poales; family Poaceae; genus Triticum; species Triticum aestivum. The sequence goes on from NC_057801.1 coordinate 415,881,258, forward strand.
GTCGAAGCGAGGAGGAGCAGCGACGGACGGGACGAGCCTCGTTCCCGTCCCCGATAAAGTGAAGGGACACCTAAGCCATGCATTAAATGCATCTTGTCCTATAATACAGGCGATAAGCTCGCAATACTGTAGGCCTTTCCACCTCCTGTGTGCCACTGTGGCAGCCCCTTTCGCCTATAAAAGGAGACCCATGGCATACAGGAAAGGGATTCGGCTCTTTCGAACCACACAGCACCCGTGGCTAGTTCGAGAGCTCAAGAACACTCAATACATCCACCAAGCAGGACTAGGGTTTTACGCATCCTTGCGGCCCGAACCTGGGTAAACGATCCCCGTGTCAATTACTAATCCTGCTCTTCTCACAACCTCGCGCCCCGCAACTGTTGTAGGGATTCTTGTGATCCCATAGATGTCATTTCCCACCGACAGATTTCATTGGGACAAATGACTTTCTTGTTGACAAAAGCTATCCACTTTTATTACCTCGCAATTTATTCGTAGTTTTATTCTCGCAAAGTACTCGTAGTTTTAATCTTGCAAAATAGTTTCATACTTGTTCTAGGTAAAGCAAACGTCAAGTGTCCGTAGAGTTGTATCAGTGGTCGATAGAACTTGAGGGAATATTTGTTCTGCCTTTAGCTCCTCGTTGGGTTCGACACTCTTATTTATCAAAGAAGGCTACAAACGATGGCCTATACTTGTAGGTTATCAAGACCTTTTTCTGGCGCCATTGCTGGGGAGCAATAGCGTGGGGTGAATATTCTCGTGTGTGTTTGTTTGCTTTATCACTAAGTAGTTTTTATTTTCAGTTCTAAGTTGTTCTCTATCTTTAGTTATGGATATGGAACATGAAACACCAAAAAAATTAGTTGTACTTGCTATTCATGGAGATGGGGAACCTTCTAAAACCCTCGATGATCGTTATGTGAAAGATATTAAGCACTACTTTGATAATCCTAAGAAAACCCCATTCAACGTGATAATGGGAGTAACATTGGATCAACATGAATACTTTAGGATTACCGCTTGACTCATAAAGGGAAATTGTTATGGGATCAAATTGATATGTTGCATTGGTATGCTTGGAATTTATGCTTGAGATATGATTTTACTTGTCGCTCTAGGATGAATGCTCCACACCTTCCCTTTTCATGCAAATTTAATGATAATGAAACCTTGGCGTCTTATGCCAATGGTATATATGATTATTATGATGTGGAACAAAGAGAAGAATTTGTTGCTTTTAAGGGTGCTTATGAAATTGAATCATTGTTTTTAAAGTATGAAGCTTTTGATGATGATGTTTATAGCCCTAAAATTTTGCTATCCTTAAATATTGCTATGATAATTACAAATACAATTACGATATTGATGTTTTTATTGAGAAAGTCTCCGCTGTCCAAGAGAGACTAATATTTTGTAGGAGTCTATGGAAGAAGGAATTGATGAAACTGTGAGCTCATTGGATGAAATAGATGATGAGGAGAGCGAAGAACAAAAGGAGGAAGAGCGGATTGATCACCCGTGCCCACCTTCTAATGAGAGTAACTCTTCAACTCATACATTGTTTAATGTCCCTTCGTTCTTACCGAAGGATGAATGCTATGATAATTGCTATGATCCCGTTGATTCTTTTGAAATATCCATTTTTGATGAACTTGATGCTTGTGGCCATGATGCAAATATGAATTATGCTATTGGAGATGAACTTGCTATTGTTCCTTATGTTAAACATGAAATTGTTTCTATTGCACCCACACATGATAGTCCTATTATCTTTTTGAATTCTCCAAACTACACTATATCGGAGAAGTTTGTTCTTATTATGGATTATATTGATGGGTTGCCTTTTACTGTTGCACATGATGATTTTGATGAATTTAATATGCATGTGCTTGATGCTCCTATTTGCAATTATTATGAAAGAGGAACTACATCTCCACCTCTTCATGTTTCCAACACGATAAAATTGCAAGAAATTGCTTATGCTATGTATTGGCCTTTACTTGATGTGCATGAATTGGTCTAGTATGACATGCCGATGCATAGGAAGATAGTTAGACTTCGTCATTGCATGATATATGTTGCTTTGTGCTCACTACTAAATGCCAAATCATTGTTAATTAAAATTGGCTTTGATATACCTTGGGATCCGGGTGGATCCATTACTAGAGCACTTTTATGCCTAGCTTAATGGCTTTAAAGAAAGCGCTGCCAGGGAGACAAACGGAAGTTTTAGAGAGTCTTTTATTTCAGTTGAGTTCTTTTATAAAGTTTAAAACAAAAAAATATAGAGGGGAACTTTAAAACTTCTTCAAAAATAAAAGCGATTGAAAGGTGATGCATTGCGGAAGTGAGGGTCGACCTCGAACACTTATGTTCATGCTCATGGAAACAATGTAGAAATTTTCATGAAGATACTCACCAAAATAATTATCCCCTTGTACAATTCCATTGCACTATAAAAATAATGTGCCAAGATTTGCCTTTAGGATGGGTAGATTGCTTGTTGATATGTGCGGTGCAGAAACAAAAACTTTGGCTGTAGCGCATGAATTTTATTTTTTTACTGGAATGTCAAACGTTTCTGAAATTTTTGGCAAAGTCTTTCTACAAAAAATCTTTAATTCATCCTAATTTTTCAGAATTTTTGGAGTACCAGTAGTATGGTAGATGTTCAGATTACTGCAGACCGTCCTATTTAAGACAAACTCTGCTTTTGATGCATTGTTTTGCTTGTTTTGATGAAACTATCGATTTCTATCAGTGGTATGAGCCATGGAAAAGTTATATTACAATAGGTACAATGAAAAACTAAATATCAATTGGTTTGCAATAGTACTTAGAGTAGTGATTTGCTTTATTATACTAACGGATCTTACCGAGCTTTCTGTTGAGTTTTGTGTGGATCAAGTGATCAAAGATCGAGGAGGTCTCGATATGAGGAGAAGGAGGAGAGGCAAGAGCTCAATCTTGGGGATGCCTAAGGCACCCCAAGTAATTATTCAAGGAGACTCAAGCGTCTAAGCTTGGGGATGCCCCAGAAGGCATCCCATTTTTCTTCAACAAGTATCAGTATGTTTTCGTCTTCGTTTCATTCATGTGATATGTGCAAATCTTGGAGCGTCTTTTGCATTTAGTTTTCACTTTTATTTAATGCACCATGCTGGTATGAGATAGTCCATGGTTGATTTATAGAATGCTCATTGCACTTCACTTATATATTTTGAGTATGGCTTTATAGAATGCTTCATGTGCTTCACTTATATCATTTGAAGTTTGGATTGTTTGTTTCTCTTCACATGGAAAACCGATGTTCGTAGAATGCTCTTTTGCTTCACTTATATTTGTTAGAGCATGTTTTTTTGTAGAAAGAATTAAACTCTCATGCTTCACTTATATCTATTTATAGAGTCAACAGAAATTGGTCAATTGCATGGTTAGTCACAAAATCCTACATAAAACTTATGGATCACTGAATATGATATGTTTGATTCCTTGCAATAGTTTTGCGATATAGAGATGATAATATGTGGGAACTACTAGTAAACGGTTGTCTTTAGTAAGAATATTGGTGTTAAGGTTTGTGATTCCAGAAGCATGCACATATAATCTCTCGTTATGCTACGAAGTTGGAGCATGATTTATTATTGATTGTATTCCTTATGAGTGGCGGTCGGGGATGAGCGATGGTCTTTTCCTACCAATCTATCCCCCTAGGGGCATGCATAGTAGTACTTTGCTTCAAGGGCAAATAAACTGTCGCAACAAGTATATGAGTTCTTTATGACTAATGTGAGTCCATGGATTATACACACTCTTACCTTTCTGCAATTTGCAAGCCTCTACGGTACCGTGCATTGCCCTTTCTCACCCCGAGAGTCGGTGCAAACTTCGCCGGTGCATCCAAACCCCGTGATATAATACGCTCTATCACACATAAGCCTTATTGTATCTTCCTCAAAACAGCCACCATACCTATCTATTATGGCTTTTCCATGGCCATTCCGAGATATATTGCCATGCAACTTGCACCGCTTCTATCGGTGTACAAGAATAGGGGTACTCTAGTACCCCGAACTTGTGCACGGGCAGTTGCAGCACCCCGCGGCAAGGCTTGCCGAGCGAACGCCAAGATCCTCCGTGGTTCCCTTGGAGCCATTCAAGAACAAAGTATTTAAGCTTAGGAGACAAGGCCCCGGCAAGAGGAGCTTGCCGGGAAGGCCAACCAAGGCACTCCAAGGAACTTGCCGCGATGCGCCACGCGCTCCGGCAAGGCAACAAGGCCCCGGCAAGAGGAGCTTGCCAGGAAGACCAACCAAGGTACCTCGAGGCCCGGTGAGCAACAAGCTTCCGGACCCGACAAGATAACAGCAGCAGCAAGGCGCTTGCCGCGGCAGGCGGCCACTCTGTGCCCACGCTCCAGCGCATCCACCAACGTGTCGCTCTGGGGGCCTCTCCAGGCGCACGTGGCGGGAGGCTGTGCAGCCAGCGGTGCGCAGTGGCATGCGAAGCTGACAAGATCGCCATCGTGGCGAACGGTGGCGCCCCTAACGGTCCTTTTCTGCACTGTTTGGGCGACTCAGACGGGCATTTAATGCCCTTGTCCCCTACCGTCAGGGTTAGGTAGGGTGCACTGTACAAGTAACTGTACCAACCACCTCGCTTTTTACATTTGTACCCTTCTCTGCGTTGCCACCTGTCGGTGACCCCTTTAGCGTATAAAAGGAGGCCCATGCGCAACGTAGAGGGGGGTCGGTAGGTTCGGGAGGTTTGACGGCCTCGACTGGTTCGGAACCCGGAAAAACACTACGCTCTCTCTCTGGAGCAAGAACACAAGATAATCAAACAAGCAGCAGTAGGAGTGTTATCTCTCCGGAGAGCTCCGAAGCTGGGTAAACTGCTCGTGTGCTTCGCCTTGATCTGCTCTTCGTGCGACCTCCGCCCCCCGCCGAACCGAAAGGGGCCCGATCCGCCGGCCCCATAGGTGTTCGTGGATCAGTTTCCCCGACATCTTTGGCGCGCCAGGTAGGGGGCGTCGAGATTGTGTGAACCTGATCCGGCGTTCACACGAGCTAGATCTTCATTCCCTTCATCAACATGCCACCGAAGAAGAAGACTTCGGAGGCAGCCGCTCCATCCACGTCACTTCCGCCACCGTTGGAGCAAACGGGTGGTGGAATGGACGCCGGGGGAAGAATGGACATCTTTGGCGAGGAAGCTCATGAAGCTGCCAGGTCCAAGGACAAGGCTGCACAAACCTCGGCGACTGTGCATGTTCCGCGCCACTCTCAGGAGGCGCAAGACCAACAGCGTCATGGCACTCGCAGTGCCATACGCGTGATAGGCCAAGACCAAGCTGGTGGATCTCGGGGCGCTCAAGACCAGCATGCACGCCAGCGTGCTGGCGCGAGCGAGGCACGGTCGCCTGGACGGGATACTGCTCCTTCTAACATAGTTAGAAGTCCGAGCACGTCCCGCTCCTCACGCCGTCCGCCACTGCCACCCACCACTCCAGCAGAAGCTTTGGCGCGAGCTCAACTGCTCCTAGATTACCCTCCGACGTCGGACAAGATCGACGAATGGAGGGCCACCATTCAGAGTCTCATCGGCTACGCCAACGGCGACACTCCGCGGCGGCCGAGCGCGTCGCCGCCGCAGCAGGGTTGCTGGGCGCGAGCCGGTGGCGACGAAACGGGTGGAGGTGCAACTACCATGCAATCACCACCCCAAAGGCCAAGATCGCCGACTCGCCGGATCCACCTCGACAGCGACTCTACCGCATCGTCGGATCCACGATCTTGTCGCGATCAGCGCCAAGTTCTTCATGATCGACAACAAGAAGATGCTCGAACTCGCATCGAGCGCCGAAGAGAAGCGCGACGTCAATCCGACAAGCGCGTTGGGCCCTCTGTTGACATGCATGCGCCAGGGGAACCGGGCGATCTGCCGTACGCGGTAGGTTGCCCTGCGTTCACTCGTGAGCTGCGGCAAGTCCAGTGGCCCAGCACAAAGAACTTCAAGCCAGACGTACCAGAGAAGTACGACGGTAAGACGCATCCGTCGGAGTTCCTCAGCATCTACACCATTGCGGTGCAGGCTGCCGGGGGACGGGATGACAAGATCCTTGCCAACTACTTCCCGCTGGTGCTCAAGCCCAACGTCAGATCCTGGCTCATGCACTTGCCGGACAACTCCATATCCTCTTGGGCTGATCTGTGCCATCAGTTTGTCGGCGCCTTCACAGGTGGACACAAGCCTCATGGCCAGGAGAGTGACCTTCATCTGCTCGCCCAGAAGGAAGGAGAGCCCCTGCGCAAGTACATTCAGAGATTCAGTAGTGTGCAGCACAACATCCCAGACGTCCACCCTGCCGCGGTGATCAGCGCGTTCCATCAGAACGTGCAAAACCGCAGGATGCAGGAGGAAATGGCGATGTGCAAGATCAGGGACGTCAGTGAGTTATATGCACTGGCCGACAAGTGTGCATGTGCTGAGGAAGGGAGGAGACTCCCCGGAGAGAATGTAGGAGCGGGAGGATCTGACATTGAAGATGCTGCCCCGGCAAGGAAAAACCGGCGGCGGAACAACAGGAAGAGGAAAGGCAAAGAGGTGCTAGTTGTTGAGCAGTCCGGCAATGGTGGTGGCGCCAAGAAAGCCAAAGCTGGTGACTCCGGCAAGGAGGTTGCCGTGGAGGTGGCGGTCGACAAGCAGGACGGCACCATCAAGCAGTATTGCAAGATCCACCGCACCAAGGGCCATGATCTCCAGAGCTGCAAGAAAGTCGAGCAGCTTGTTGAGCAACAGAAAGCTGAATACGAGCGGCGCGACAAGGAGAAGGCCCAGGAAGGTGCTGGGGGATCCGGCAAGAAATGTCCCGGCCGAGGAGGACGCCGCGGCAAGGCCAAGCAGCGGCAAGGAGACAGACCTCCTCGCGGCCGCGACAAGGATGAAGATGACGATGACGATGAAGACATGGATGATGAGGAGACTGATGAGCAGGACTTTCAGAAAGCCACAAAGGTCCTGTGCATTGACGGTGGTGCTTCTCTGCATACCTCGCACCGTCAGCTCAAGCAGTGGGTGCGGGAAGTTAATGCAGCAGAACCACCCGTCGAGTCACGCAAGCCTCTGAAATGGTCCAGCACGCCTATCATCTTTGATATTGAGGACCACCCTGATCGCATAACTGCGGTCGGGTGCTTGCCGATGTTGGTGTCACCAACAATCTGCAACCTCAAGGTCACTAAGATGCTAGTTGACGGCGGGGCCGGCTTGAACCTGATCTCCTCCGCGGTACTCCAGAAACTCCATATCCCTGACAGCGAGCTCGAAGAGACCGGTACATTTCAAGGAATCAACCCGGGAAGGAGCAAGCCGAAGGGAAAGATCACGTTGCCGGTAACATTTGGCAGCGAGCTGAACTTCAAGACTGAGAGGGTCACGTTTGATGTTGCCGACTTTCCATTACCTTACAATGGAATCCTTGGCCATCCGGCACTCGCCAAGTTCATGGCAGCCTCACTATGCGTACAACGTACTGAAAATGCCAGGCCCGATAAGTGTCATCTCTATCCCTAGCGACAAGAAGGATGCTCTTATCTGTGCCGACAAGATCTACCGGGAAGCAACAGCCACAGCAGAACGCAAGACACTTGCCGCTGAAGCTCCCGGGGGGAAGAAGAAGACCAAGTCCGGCAAGAGCTCTGATGCCCACTCCGGCAAGCGCACCTCTTCGGAGTGCTGCGCTACCGTCGAGGACGCACCATCGAGCTCCACCGGCAAGTGTAAGAAGGCAATGGCAGCTCCACCTGAGACCAAGAAGGTGTCTGCCAAGGAGGACGGCACTGGTGGTACCTTCACCATCAGCACCACTCTTGACCCCAAATAGGAAAGCACGCTCGTTGCTTTCCTGCGGGCGAATGTCGACGTGTTTGCGTGGCAACCGTCTGATATCCCCGGTGTTCCCAGGAAAGTAATTGAGCATCACCTTGCCGTCTGTCCTCATGCACGGCCCGTCAAGCAGAAAGTCAGGAAACAGGCAGTGGAGCGCCAAGAATTCATCGCAGAAGAAATCAAGAAGTTGGAAGCAGCAGGCCTTGTCAGAGGAGTGCTCCATCCCACGTGGTTGGCCAATCCTGTTGTCGTGCACAAGGCTAACGGGAAATGGAGGCTTTGTATTGACTTCACTGATGTTAATAAAGCTTGTCCCAAAGACCCATTTCCCTTGCCGCGCATTGACCAGATTGTTGACTCCACAGTCGGATGTGATTTTCTTTCATTTCTTGATGCATACTCAGGATACCATCAGATCTTCATGGCAGAAGAGGATGAAGAGAAAACCGCATTTATCACCCCATGTGGCACGTACTGCTTCGTACGGATGCCTTTCGGTTTGAAGAATGCTGGTTCAACATTCGCAAGGGTAGTCCACCACGCTTTTGAGCCGCAGATGCAAAGAAATGTAGAAGCCTACATGGATGACATAGTGGTCAAGAGCAAGAACAGGGCGACCCTGATTCAAGATTTAGACGAGACATTTGCAAATCTGTGCAAGATCAACCTCAAGCTTAACCCCGAGAAGTGCGTGTTTGGAGTCCCTTCCGGCAAGCTTCTCGAGTTCTTCGTGTCTCAGCGGGGAATTGAAGCCAATCCCGACAAGATCAAGGCAATTGAGCAGATCGAAGCACCAAAGCACGTCAAGGATGTACGAAGGCTTGCCAGTTGCGTGGCTGCTCTCAGCAGGTTTATCTCTAGATCTGCTGAGCGCACCCTGCCATTTTTCAAAATTTTGAAAAAGGCAGGTCCAACAAAATGGACTCCGAAGGCGGAGGCTGCGCTGCAGGACTTGAAGAGATACCTGTCCTCCACTCCAACACTTGTCGCACCTAAGCCGCAAGAGAAGTTGCTGCTGTATATAGCGGCAACCAATCAAGTGGTTAGTGCTGCGTTAGTGGCGGAGAGGGAGGCAGATGATGAGCCAGCAACAACGGCAGATGCATCCAGCGACGAGCAGGGGGCTTCGCCGACAAGCTCTGTTCCCGACAGAGATGGATCTGCGCAGGAGCATGATAAGATGCAGAAGAGAATGGTGCAGCGTCCAGTTTACTTTGTCAGTTCCCTTCTACAGGGGGCTAGATCAAGGTACTCTGGTGTGCAGAAGTTGCTTTTCGGCCTCCTCATGGCCTCGAGAAAGCTGCGCCATTACTTCCAAGCACATGAGATCACAGTCGTCACTCGCTTTCCGCTGAAGAGGATACTGCAAAATACAGAAGCGACAGGCAGGATTGTCGAGTGGGCGCTGGAACTGTCAAGCTTTGGCCTCAAGTTTGAGAGCACTTCAACTATCCAAAGCAGAGCATTGGCAGAGTTCATAGCAGAATGGACGCCAGCACCAGATGAAGAAATTCCAGAGACAAGCATCCCCGTCAAAGAGGCAAGCAAAGAGCGGCTGATGTACTTTGATGGTGCCTTCTCGCTGCAAGGCGCCGGTGCGGGCTTGCTTCTTGTCGCGCCCACCGGAGAGCACCTCAAGTACGTAGTCCAGATGCACTTTCCCAAGGAGCAAGCAACCAACAATACTGCGGAGTATGAAGGATTGCTTGCCGGTCTCAGAATCGCAGCAGACCTTGGGATCAAGAAGCTCATTGTCAGGGGTGACTCACAACTTGTCGTCCGCCAAGTGAACAAGAACTACCAGAGCCCATTGATGGAAGCATATGTTCATGAAGTGAGGAAGCTGGAAGAGCACTTTGACGGCCTACAGATGGAGCATATCCCAAGAGCTCAGAATGACATTGCTGATAGCCTGTCAAAGTGCGCCGCACTAAAGTTACCTGTGGAACCAGGGATCTTTGTGCACAAGTTGACTCAACCATCTGTAACACCATCAACTGGACAAAGCAAGAAGAGGAAGTTGGTTTCTGGTGACTACTTTCCGGCAGAGCTCCCCGAAGCTGCTGCCAAGAAAGTCCCCAAGATCAACAACAAGGATGCTGAGGGGCAGTCTGCTCCGGCAAGCCTTATGGTTTGTTCCGTTGAAGTAGACGCTCCCGACAAGTTTTGCTCCGGCAAGCTTGCCGGGGAACATCAAGCTCCGGCAAGGCCGCAAGTCCTTGCCGTAGAAGCGGATGTTCCCGCAGCAGCAGAAGTGCCTTTAGTCCTTGTTGTCGAGCCACAAGCTCCAGCATGGGCACAGCAGATTGTCCATTTCCTTCAGACAGGAGAACTTCCCGAAGAGCAACAAGAAGCGGAAAAAGTAGCCCGGCAGTCAAGTATGTACCAGTTTGTCAATAGCATACTGTACAGAAGAAGACTCAACGGTGTGAAATTGAAGTGTATTTGCCGGGAAGATGGACAAAAGTTGTTGGCAGAGATACATGGAGGCATATGTGGCCACCACATTGGCGCAAGAGAACTTGCCGGCAAAGCTTTCCGGCAAGGTTTCTTTTGGCCGACAGCCCTCCAGGATGCAACTGCACAAGTAACCAAGTGTGAAGCGTGCCAGTTCCACTCCAAACAGATACACCAGCCAGCTCAAACTCTCCAGACGATCCCTTTATCCTGGCCATTTTCGGTCTGGGGGCTCGATATCCTCGGCCCTTTCCCCCGAGCTGTCGGGGGCTTTGAGTACTTGTACATCGCAATCGACAAGTTCACAAAGTGGCCGGAAGTGCAGCCAGTGAGGAAGGTGACAGCACAGTCAGCAGCCAAGTTCTTCAGGTCAATTGTTTGCTGTTTCGGGATCCCTAACAGGATCATCACCGACAACGGCACGCAATTCATGAGCCGCACCTTCATGCAGTACGTCCAAGACCTTGGCGCCAAGGTCTGCTTCGCTTCTGTTGCTCATCCGAGAAGCAACGGTCAAGCAGAGAGGGCAAATGCTGAAGTGTTGCGCGGGCTCAAGACCAGAACTTTTGACAGGATGCGCAAGTGCGGAAGAAACTGGATCGAGGAGCTGCCAGTGGTTCTTTGGTCGATCAGAACGACACCAAATCGAGCCAGTGGCCAGACGCCTTTCGCTCTAGTCTATGGAGCAGAGGCAGTTCTCCCCATAGAACTCGTATACGGATCGCCTCGAGTGCTCGCTTATGATGAGCTTGAGCAAGAACAGCTGCGACAAGACGACGCGCTGCTCCTTGAGGAAGATCGTCTTCAGGCTGCTGTACGAACTGCTCGATACCAGCAAGCTTTGCGCCGCTACCATAGCCGCAAAGTTAAGGCTAGAAGCTTTGAGGAAGGCGACCTTGTTCTTCGGCGCGTTCAGTCCGCCAAGAATTCCAACAAGTTGACGCCGAAGTGGGAAGGCCCTTATCGGGTGAAACGAGTCACAAGGCCCGGCGCTGTCCGCCTTGAGACCGAAGATGGCATTCCGGTGAGCAACTCCTGGAACATAGAACATCTTCGTAAGTTTTTCCCGTAAGGAGCTGTTGCCGGAACCCGTTCCGGCAACCACCTTTTGTACAAGTCTTGCCGCTGTTGCATGTAATCCTTTGTACAAAGCCGGGCGCAGATCCCGTGCATAAACAAAACCCCATGTGCTCCACACAACTTGTCCATTTCATGCATTAGTTTCTTTCTTGCATGCGTTATCTGACACTTTGTGCAGCACCTACATCCGGTAAGCAATAACGAGCCGAAGGGCTCCATATCATTATTTTCTCTTCTATCTTTTTTTTTCTCAACAAAGGAAAAGAAGGTTCCCTCGCACACAAGTTTGCCGGGGGAAGGAGAAGATTGTGGTATGGACCAGGCATCGTTCAAGCAAAGTTTTGCCTTGCCGGGAAGCAAACGACAGAAAAGCTAAGTTGCCAAAGTTTGAGCAATCAGTTTTTAAATTTTTGAGTTATCTTCCTCGAACAACCCTGCTTTGTATGGAAAACCTGTGCGCGGAGGAACCAGCTCGTGGCTAGTTGCGCCCTTACTTTCTTTCGAGTCCGCTCAACAACTTAAGTGTGCTGCATCTAGTTGCGACAAGGTTTCTTGTCGGAAGCAGCGCCGCCAGCAGGCTGCTGACGTTCCGCACTCAGCGCTCGCGGCTCAGGTGCCTGCGCCGACAAGTTCCCTAGAAGCGTAGGGTAAAAACATACAAAGGAAGGAATCTAGTAGAGGAAATAACATAGCAATTGATAACAGAAATAAAGTTATATTACAAGATAACTTGTCGCAGCTCTAACAGACTGTTTTCATAACATGATTAGCAGCGACAAGGGAAAATAAGAAATGGGCGGCCTAGTCTACGCGATCGCCCTCAACCCTCTTGATCTCGCTCACCTTGTCCACAATGGGTGCGACAAGGGCCTTGAGTGCGTCCCGATCGGCGTCTGGCGGCAAGGACTTGAGGACGTTGGTGAAGCTGAGGCCTGGATTGCGGAAGGCCACCTTCATCAGCACCTTCTGGAGAACCCCGGCGTAGATTTTGCGCGACTCGTCGGCCAGCTGCTTTGGGATCCTCTCCCAGAGCCGCTGGAGTGTCGTCGCCACGCCCTTGAAGAACAGGCTGAGCTTGGCGCTGGGTTGGAGATTCTCGTCGGAGGGATACCCAAAGTCCTCCATCCCCAGCTGCGCCAGCTCCTCGTCGATGACTGCGGCAATATTCACCAGACCCTCGGTCCAGTGCTCCACAGTATCTCTGAATGAGTTCTGGGTAACTGCGATGCTCTCCAGCAACGCCTTGTCAGCCTTGACCTTCTCCGACAAGGTCTTCTCCCGCTCCTTGGCGTTGTCCAGCGTCCGCGTCAGCGTGGCCAGCTTCAACTTCATGTCTGCATTGGATTCCTTGGCGGCGCTGAGCTCCTTGCCCCTCTCAGCGCGAAGAATGGGTACCCGTTTGGAGCCAGTTCCGAAGCAGCGGCCGGGAGTACCCTCGTGCGCGGATGCGCACGCGTCTCCGTCGCCCAAAAGAGTTAGAAGTACTCCCTCAGCTCCTTCGCGCCAAGCTGGGGGGAGAAGATCGCCCGCTCCTTCCGCAGCGCCGCGAGCCGCTGCGCCTCGGCCGACTTCACGCCCTTTCCCTTGTTGGCTTTCGGAGCCATGGCGGAGGTGGTGGGGGAGGTCGACGGCGTTGGTGATGCTGGTGGCAATGGGGGGCGGAGCGCTGCTCTCTCGGCTTCGAGAAGAAGGGGGGAGTGGCAGAGGCTCGTGAAGATGGAGTAGTAGCAACCAGTGAGGGGGAACGAACTGCCCCTATTTCCTCTGCTTATAAAGAGGGACGGGGCGGACGTTTCGCCCTTCCGAATAAAGAACCACCCATGATCTCCCCCACGACGCCGCATTCGACGCGTGCCGTTAGGGGAGAGCGCGGTGGATACGGAGCGAGATTCGGCGCGGCCCAGTCCGCGTGTGCTCGTGCCCTGTCTTGGGCCTGGCCCAACAGCGCTCGGCACCGTGTCTGGCCCAGGCCCGGGGGCTCCTGTCGGTGTACTAGAATAGGGGTACTCTAGTACCCCGAACTTGTGCACGGGCAGTTGCAGCACCCCGCGGCAAGGCTTGCCGGGCGAACGCCAAGATCCTCCGTGGTTCCCTTGGAGCCATTCAAGAACAAAGTATTTAAGCTCAGGAGACAAGGCCCCGGCAAGAGGAGCTTGCCGGGAAGGCCAACCAAGGCACTCCAAGGAACTTGCCGTGACGCGCCACGCGCTCCGGCAAGGCAACAAGGCCCCGGCAAGAGGAGCTTGCCGGGAAGACCAACCAAGGTACCTCGAGGCCCGGTGAGCGACAAGCTTCCGGACCCGACAAGATAACAGCAGCGGCAAGGCGCTTGCCGCGGCAAGCGGCCACTCTGTGCCCACGCTCCAGCGCATCCACCAACGTGTCGCTCTGGGGGCCTCTCCAGGCGCGCGTGGCGGGAGGCTGTGCAGCCAGCGGTGCGCAGTGGCATGCGAAGCTGACAAGATCGCCATCGTGGCGAACGGTGGCGCCCCTAACGGTCCTTTTCTGCACTGTTTGGGCGACTCAGACGGGCATTTAATGCCCTTGTCCCCTGCCGTCAGGGTTAGGTAGGGTGCACTATACAAGTAACTGTACCAACCACCTCGCTGTTTACATTTGTACCCTTCTTTGCGTTGCCACCTGTCGATGACCCCTTTAGCGTATAAAAGGAGGCCCATGCGGAACGTAGAGGGGGGTCGGTAGGTTCGGGAGGTTCGACGTCCTCGACTGGTTCGGAACCCGGAAAGACACTACGCTCTCTCTCTGGAGCAAGAACACAAGATAATCAAACAAGCAGTAGTAGGAGTGTTATCTCTCCGGAGAGCTCCGAAGCTGGGTAAACTGCTCGTGTGCTTCGCCTCGATCTGCTCTTCGTGCGACCTCCGCCCCCCGCCGAACCGAAAGGGGCCCGGTCCGCCGGCCCCATAGGTGTTCGTGGATCAGTTTCCCTGACAGCTTTCGTTTTGATGACTTGAGCATTCATTGTCATATTGCTTTGCATGATCATATAGCTGACATAGTAGTTGTGGCTCAGCCACCGTTCATCATTTTTATACATGTTACGCTAAATCATTGCACATCCTGCTACATGCCAAGGGCATTCATATATAGTCATACTTTGTCATAGGTATCGAGTTGTAATTTTTATTCCTTTTGGGTTATAAGTAAATAGAAGCATGATGATCATCATTTTGAGAGCAGTGACCCCAATGAGGAAAGTATTATCGAGACTATGATTCCCACACAAGTCCGGATGAGACTCCGGACAATGAGAGAAAAGAAAGAAAAAAAAAGAAAGAAAGAAAGAAAAAAAGAAAAAGAAAAAATAAACAAAGAGAGAAGGGCATTGTTAGTATCCTTTACCACACTTTTGCTTCAAAGTAGCACCATGTTTTTCATATGGAGAGTCTCCTATGTTGTCACTTTCATATACTAGTAGGAATTTTTCATTATAGGATTAGATGCACACCCACTTAGTTTCATATTGAGCTTTCATACACTTATAGCTCTTAGTGCATTCATTGAATGACAATCCCTACTCCCCACGTTGATATCAATTGATGGGCATCTCCATAGCCCGTTGGTTAGCCGCGTCGATGTGAGTCTTTCTTATTTTTTTGTCTTCTCTATATTTACCCCTATAATCATACTCTATTCCACCCGTAGTGCTATATCCATGGCTTGCGCTCATGTATTGCATGAGGGTTGAAAAAGATGAAGCGCGTTAAAAAGTATGAACCAATTGCTCGGCTTGTCATCGGGGTTGTGCATGATAAATACTTTGTGTTAAGAAAACAGAGCATGACAAGATTATATGCTATTGCAGGGATAGCTTTCTTTAGCATTGATATTTTGAAAGACATGATTGTTTGTTGGGATGCCTCAGCATTGATGTCTTTCTGTCAAATTATAAACTATTGCTTTGAATCACTTATGTCTTAATATTCATGCCATGACAAGATATGTGACCAAGTTTATGCTAGGTAGCATTCCACATCAAAAATTATCTTTTTTATCCTTTACCTGCTTGAGGACGAGCAGGAATTAAGCTTGGGGATGCTGATACGTCTCCGTCGTATCCATAATTTTTGATTGTTTCATGCCAATATTATACAACTTTCACATATTTTTGGCAACTTTTTATATGATTTATTTGGACTAACTTACTTATCCAGTGCCCAGTGTCAGTTCCTGTTTTTTGTATATATTTTTTGGCGGAAAATCCATATCAAACGAAGTCCAAATGCAATAAAAAAACTATTGAGAATTATTTTGGAATATTTATGAATTTTAGGAAGTGGAATCAATGTAAACGGAGGCCCGAGGCCTCCACAACCCACCAAGGCCTAGGCGTGCCCTGGTGTATTGTGCCCTCCTCGAACGTCGGTTGGAGCTCTACTTCGGGCGCAAGGAAGCTTATATCTGGAAAAAAATCATGTAAAATCTCAGCGCAATCGGAGTTATGGATCTCCGGAAATTTAAGAAACCGTGAAGGGCCAGATCTCGGGAGCGTGAAACAGAAGAGAACAGAGAGGGAGATCCAATCTCGGAGGGGCTCCCACCCCTCCGCCGCCATGGAGGCCATGGGACAGAGGGGGAACTCTCCTCCCATCTAGGGGGGAGGTCAAGGAAGAAGAATAAGAAGGAGGGGGCTCTCTCCCCCTCTCTCCCAGTGGCGACGGAGTGCCGCCGGGGCTAGGATCGTGACGGCGATCTACATCAACAACCTTGCTACCGTCGACACCAACTCTCTCCCCCTCTATGCAGCAGTGTAACACCCCTTCTCCCCGCTATAATCTCTACTTAAAAATGGTGCTCAACTCCATATATAATTTCCCAATGACCTATGGTTATCCTATGATGTTTGAGTAGATCTGTTTTGTCCTATGGGTTAATCGTGATCTTGGTTGGTATGATTGTTTATTTTATTTATGGTGCTATCCTACGGTGCCCTCCGTCTCGCGCAAACGTGAGGGGCTCCCGCTGTAGGGTGTTGTAATATGTTCATGCTTCACTTATTGTGAGTGTTGCGGAGGATGACAGGAGCCTAAACGCGGATAAGTGGGTCATGGCGTATGGGAGTAAAGAGGACTTGATACTTAATGTTATGGTTGGGTTTCACGACCTTAATGATCTTTAGTAGTTGCGGATGCTTGCTAGGGGTCCAATCATAAGTGCATATGATCCAAGTAGAGAAAGTATGTTAGCTCATGCCTCTCCCTCATATAAAATTGCAAGAATGATTACCGGTACTTGTTATCGATTGCCTAGGGACAAATGACTTTCTTGTTGACAAAAGCTATCCACTTTTATTACCTCGAAATTTGTTCGTAGTTTTATTCTCGCAAAGTACTCGTAGTTTTAATCTTGCAAAATAGTTTCATACTTGTTCTAGGTAAAGCAAACGTCAAGTGTGCGTAGAGTTGTATCAGTGGTCGATAGAACTTGAGGGAATATTTGTTCTGCCTTTAGCTCCTCGTTGGGTTTAACACTCTTATTTATCGAAGAAGGCTACAAACGATCCCCTATACTTGTGGGTTATCATAGCCTCATAGGTGGCTGTGGTTTCCCATGACAGTATCAATCCAGTAGGAGGAACACACAAGTCCCCAACAGATGCACCTGCACAAATTAAGAAATACTTGCACACAACGCGAAAAAAGGGTTGTCAATACCTTCATGATCACTTACAAGGATAAGATCTAATAGAGATTGATATAAAAGATAAATAAAAGTGCAAAATAAGGTAAAGATAAATAAATTGCAGCAAGGTATTTTTGGGTTTTTGGTTTTATAAATCTAAAATAATATGATGGAAAATAGATCCGGGGGCCATAGGTTTCACTAGAGGCTTCTCTCTTGAAAAATGCATACGAGGGTAAACAAATTACTATTGAGCAACTGATAAAAAAGCGCATAGTTATGACGATATCCAAGGCAATGATCATGAAGATAGACATCACGTCTGTGGCAAGTAGAACGACTCATGCCTGCATCTACTACTATTACTCCACACATCGACCGCTATCCAGAATGCATCTAGTGTATTAAGTTAACAAGAACAGAGTAACGCCTTAAGCAATATGACATGATGTAGAGGGATAGATCCAATCAATATGGTAAAAAAACCATCTTTTTGCCCTTAGCGGCAACAATACAAATACGTGTCTCGTTACCCATTCTTTCACTAGGTGAGGACACCCCAAGATTGAATCCACTACAAATCACCTCTCCCATTGCAAGAAAAATCAATCTAGTTGGCCAAACCAAATCAATACATCAGAGAGAAATACAAAGCTATCTTAATCATGCATAAAAGAGTTCAGAGAAGACTCAAATAATATCCATAGATAATCTTATCATAAACCCATAATTCATCGGATCTCAACAAACACACCGCAAAAGAAGATTATATCGAATAGATCTCAAAGAACATCGAGGAGAACATTGTATTGAAGATCAAAGAGAGAGAAGAAGCCATCTAGCTACTAGCTATGGACCCGTAGGTCTATGGTAAACTACTCACACATCATCAGAAGGGCATGAAGGTTGATGAAGGACCCCTCCGTGATCGAACCCCTCTCCAGCGGAGTGCCGAAAAAGGCCCCAAGATGGGATCTCACGAGAAATAGAAGCTTGCGGCGGCGAAAAAGTATTTTTGGTGTGCCCTATGGTATACGGGGAATATTTGGGTATTTATGGAGCTGAGATTAGGGTTAGAGGTGCCACAAGGGGCACACAAGCCTCGGGGCGCCACCCCCTAGGATGTGCCTCCAGGGCTTGGCCCTCTCAAGGCTCTTCTGGCCTCCTCCCAAAGCTTCCTAGGTGTCTTCTGGTCCAAGAAAAATCCTCAAAAAGTTTTGTTTCATTTCATATTGATTTTTTGTAGAAGACTGATATGTCTCCAACGTATCTATAATTTTTTATTGTTCCACGCTATTATATAATCTATTTTGGATGTTTTATATGCATTTATATGCTATTTTATATCATTTTTTGGGACTAGCCTATTAACCTAGTGCCCAGTGTCAGTTGTTATTTTTTCCTTCTTTTTGACTTCTACAGAAAAACAATATCAAACGGAGTCCAAACAGAATAAAACTTTACAATGATTTTTCTTGGACCAGAAGAAACCCGCGAGACTTGGAGAGGAGGCCAGAAGACCTACGAGGCGGCCACAAGCTGTAGGGGCATGCCCCCAGGGCTTGTTGCCCTCCTATAGATAGTCTAACCCTAATTCTTGCTCCGTAAATACCCATAAATTCCCCCTACACTAGAGGGCACACCAAAAATACTTTTCTTTCGCTGCAAGCTTCTGTTCTCATGAGATCCCATCTTGGGGCTTTACGGCACTCCACCAGAGGGGGATTCGAAGGAGGGCCTCCACGCCAACCTTGCCGCCCTTCCAATGATATGTGAGTAGTTTACCACAGACATACGGGTCCATAGCTAGTAGCTAGATGACTTCTTCTCTCTCTTTGATCTTCAATACAAAGTTCTCCTCGATGGTTTTGGAGATCTATTCGATGTAACCTTCTTTTGCGGTGCGTTTGTTGAGATCCGATGAATTGTGGATTTATGATCAGATAATCTATGAATATTATTTGAGTCTTTTCTGAACTCTTTTATGCATGATTAAGATAGCTTTCTATTTCTCTCTGATCTATCTATTTGGTTTGGCCAACTAGATTGGTTTTTCTTGCAATGGGAGAGGGCCTTTGTAATGGGTTCAATCTTGCGGTGTCCTCACCCAGTGACAGAAGGGGTAGCGAGGCATGTATTGTATTATTTCCATTAAGGTTAAAAAGATGGGGCTTATATCATATTGCATGAGTTTATCCCTCTACATCATGGCATCTTGCTTAAGGCCTTACTCTGTTCTTCTGAACTTAATACGCTAGATGTAGGCAGGAGTCGGTCAATGTGTGGAGTAATAGTAGTAGATGCAGAATCGTTTGGGTCTACTTGTCACGGACGTGATGCCTTTATTCATGATCATTGCCTTGGATATCTTCATAATTATGCACTTTTCTATCAATTGCTTAACAGTAATTTGTTTACCCACTGTATGCTTTCTTTGAGAGAGAAGCCTCTAGTGAAACCTATGGCCCCCGAGTCTATTTTCCATCATATATTTTCAGATCTATAAAACCAAAAACCCAAAAATACCTTGCTGCAATTTATTTATATTTACTTTATTTTGCCTTTTATTTATCTTTCACATCTATCTCTATTATATCTCACTCTTGCAAGTGATCGTGAAGGGATTGACAACCCCTTTTTCGTGTTGTGTGCAAGTGTTTATTAGTTTGTGCAGGTGCGTATATTGGAGACTTGCTTGGTCTCCTACTGGATTGATACCTTGGTTCCTAACTGAGGGAAATAGTTATCTCTACTTTGCTGTATCACCCTTTCCTCTTAAAGGGAAAAACCAACGCAAGCTCAAGAAGTAGCATGAAGAATTTCTGGCGCCCTTGCCGTGGAGGTTATACATCAAGCCTTCCAAGTACCTATCATAAACTCTCATCTCTTGCACTTACATTATTTTTAATTTGCCTCTCGTTTTCCTCTCCCCCTTCTAATTTTTTTTGGAAAAACACAAACGTATTTGCCTTTTTATCCGCCCTTCTTTTGTTCGTCTTTTCGATTGCTTTTTGTTTGCTTGTGTGCTAGATTGCTTGCTTTGTCACGACATCTCAAGAAAATACCAAGTTGTGTGACTTTTCCAACACTAATAATAATGATTTTTATTAGAACTCCGATTGCTCCTGCCACTAGTGCGAAATCTTATGAAATTAATGCCGCTTTGTTGAATCTTGTTATGAAAGAACAATTTCTGGTAGTCCTTATAATGAAGATGCCGCAACCCATCTAAATAATTTCGTTGAGTTGTATGATATGCAAAATAAAAAAGATGTGGATAATGGTATTGTTAAATTGAAGCTATTTCCGATCTCACTACGAGATCGTGCTAAAACTTGGTTTTCATCTTTGCCTAAAAATAGTATTGATTCATGGAACAAGTGTAAAGATGCCTTTATTTCCAAGTATTTTTCCTCCCGCTAAGATCATCTCCCTTAGGAATGACATAATGAATTTTAAGCAACTTGATCATGAACATGTTGCACAATCTTGGGAGAGGATGAAATTGATGATAAGAAGTTGCCCTACTCATGGTTTTAGTTTATGGATGATCATACAAATTTTTTATTCCGGAGTGAATTTTGCGTCTAGAAATCTTTTAGGTTCCGCCGCGGGAGGTACTTTTATGGAAGTCACATTAGGAGAAGCTACTAAACACCTATATAATATTAGGGCAAATTACTCTCAATGGCATACCAAAAGATCTTCTACTAGTAAAAAGTGCATGCGATTGAAGAAATTAATACTTTCAGTGGAAAGCTGGATGAACTTATGAAATTTATTATTAGTAAAATTGCTCCTATTGATCCTAATGATATACCTTTGTCCACTTTGATTGAGAATAATAATGAATCTATGGATGTGAATTTTGTTGGTAGGAACAATTTTGTTAATAACGCGTTAAAGGTAATTTCAAGCCTATGTCGTTTCCTCATAATTCATCTAATTATAATGGTAATTCCTACAATAATTCTTATGGTAATTATAATAAAATACCATCTGATCTTGAGAAAAATATTAAAGATTTCATTAATTCTCAAAAGATTTTTAATGCTATGGTAGAAGAAAAATTGCTTAAGATTGATGGTTTGGCTAGGAACATTGATAGAATTTCTCATGAGATTGATTCTTTTAAAATTAGATCTATGCCACCTAAGATTGATATTAATGAGTCTCTAAAAGCTATTAAAATTTATATGAATGAAAGTAAAGAAAGAACCGCTAGGATGCGTGCTAAGAGAGATTGGCTAGAAAAAGCATGTTCTTCTAGTTTTTGCGATAATGATGGTGAAGATCTTAAAGTGATTGTTGTGACTCCTATTGAATCTTTGTTTGATAATATAAAACTTGATAAAGATGGGATTGGAGATGAGTCAATTTTAGCTATAAGGCGTCCCAATAATTTGGAGGGTGAAGATCCTAATGAAAAAATTGATAAAAGTGGGATTGGTGAGGTCAAAACTTTAAGTAGCGATGAACCCACTCCTTTGGATTTCAAGGAATTTAATTATGATAATTGTTCTTTGATTGATTGTATTTCCATGTTGCAATACATGCTTAATTCACCTCATGCTTATAGTCAAAATAAAGCTTTTACTAAACATATCATGGATGCTATGATGAAATCTTTTGAAGAAAAACTTGAGTTGGAAGTTTCAATCCCTAGAAAGCTTTATGATCAATGGGAACCTACTATTAAGATTAAGATTAAAGATTATGAGTGTAATGCTTTGTGTCATTTGGGTGCTAGCGTTTCCACTATTCCAAAAACTCTTTGTGATGTGCTAGGTTTCCATAAATTTGATGAGTGTTCTTTGAATTTGCATCTAGCAGATTCCACTATTAAGAAACACATGGGAAGGATTAACGTTGTTCTTATTATTCCAAATAGGAATTATGTGCCCATAGATTTTATTGTGCTTGATATAGATTGCAATCCTACATGTCCTATTATTCTTGGTAGACCTTTCCTTAGAACGATTGGTGCAATTATTGATATGAAAGAAGGAAACATTAGATTTCAATTTTCACTAAGGAAGGGAATGGAACACTTTCCAAGAAAGAAAATTAAGTTGCCATATGAATCTATTATGAGGGCTACTTATGGATTAAATACCAAAGATGACAATACCTAGATCTATGCAATATGCCTAGCTAGGGGCGTTAAACAATAGCACTTGTTGGGAGGCAACCCAATTTTATTTTGTTTTTTTTGTTTTTTATGTTTTTAAATAAATACACAATATTACTTCTGTAGTAATTGTGTTTTAGTGTTTCAATTAGTGTTTGAGCAAAGTAAGACCTTTGGGATGGTCTATGGTGATAGTTGATTTGATCTTGCCGAAAAACAGAAACTTTCACTCTCATTGCTAGAATGTTAAAAAATCACAGAAGCGTGCTTTTGATCTAAATTTTTAGTAAAAAAATATATAAAAATTTCATAGGTTTTCCTAATTTTTTTATGATTTTTGGAGTTACAGAAGTATACTAAATTTCCATATTACTACAGATTGTTCTATTTTTGACATATTCTGTTTTCTATGTGTTGTTTGCTTGTTTTGATGAATCTATGGGTAGTATCGGGGGTATGAACCATGGAGAAGGTGGAATACAGTAGATATAACACCAATATAAATTTATAATGAGTTCACAACAGTACCAAAAGTGGTGATTTATTTTAGTATACTAACGGATCTTACGAGTTTTCTGTTGAGTTTTGTGTTGTGAAGTTTTCAAGTTTTCGGTCAAGTTTTGATGGACCATAGAATAAGGAGTGGCAAGAGTCTAAGCTTGGGATGCCCACGGAACCCCAAGGTAATATTCAAGGACAACCAAGCATCTAAGCCTGGGGATGCCCCGGATGACATCCCCTCTTTCGTCTTCAATCCATCGAAAAAATTACTTGGGGCTATATTTTTATTCACCACATGATATGTGTTTTGCTTGGAGCGTCATGTATGATATGAGTCTTTCCTTTTTAGTTACCACAATCATCCTTTCTATACAAACCTTTTGAGAGGGACACACATTAATCGTGAATTTATTAGAATACTCTATGTGCTTCGCTTATATCTTTTGAGCTACTTAGTTGCTCTAGTGCTTCACTTGTCTTTTTTTAGAGCACGTCAGTGGTTTTATTTTGTCGAAATTGATGAACTCTCATGCTTCACTTATATTATTTTGAGAGTATTGTAAATAGTATGGAAATTTTCTTAGGTTATAAATTTGGTCCTAATATGATGGGCATCCAAGAGGAATGTAATGAAAACTTTCATAAAAGAGCATTGAATATATGAGAAGTTTGATTCCTTGCATTTGTTTTGATATATAAAGATGGTGATATTAGAGTCATGCTAGTGAGTAATTGTGGATTAGTAGAAATACTTGTGTTAAGGTTGTGATTCTAAGCATGCACGTATGGTGAACCGTTATGTGATGAAGTCGGAGCATGATTTATTTTTGATTGTCTTTCTTATGAGTGGCGGTCGGGGATGAGCGATGGTCTTTTCCTACCAATCTATCCACCTAGGAGCATGCATTTTAGTACTTTGTTTTGATGGCTAATAAATTTTTGCAATAACTATGTGAGTTCTTTATGACTAATGTTGAGTCCATGGATTATACGCACTCTCACCCTTCTACCATTGCTAGCCTCTCTAGTACCGTGCAACTTTTGCTGGTGCATTAAACCCACCATATAACCTTCCTCAAAACATCCACCATACCTACCTATTATGTCATTTCCACATCCATTCTGAGATATATTGTCATGCAACTTCCACGGTTCCGTTTATTATGGCACATGCCATCATTGTCATATTTCTTTGCAAGATCATATAGTTGACATAGTATTTGTGGCAAGGCCACCGTTTATATTTTTTTATACATGTCACGCTAGATCATATAGAGTCATATCTTGTTCTAGTATCGAGTTGTAATTCTTGAGTTGTAAGTAAATAAAAGTGTGATGATCATCATTATTAGAGCATTGTCCCATGCGAGGAAATGATGATGGAGGCTATGATTCCCCCACAAGTCAGGATGAGGCTCCAGACGAAAAAAAAGAGAGATAAAAAAGAGAGGCCAAAAAGCCCAAACAAATAAAATGAAAGAAAAGAGAGAAGGGACAATGTTACTATCCTTTTTCCACACTTGTGCTTGAAAGTAGCACCATGTTCTTCATGATAGAGAGTCTCCTATGTTATCACTTTCATATACTAGTGGGAATTTTTCATTATAGAACTTGGCTTGTATATTCCAATGATGGGCTTCCTCAAATTGCCCTAGGTCTTCGTGAAGCAATCTGGATGCACACCCACTTCGTTTTCTTTTGAGCTTTCATACACTTATAGCTCTAGTGCATCTGTTGCATGGCAATCCCTACTCACTTGCATCGATATCAATTGATGGTCATATCCATAGCCCATTAATTTTCCTAGTTGATGTGAGACTTTCTCCTTTTTGTGTCTTCTCCACAACCTCCACCATACTCTATTCCAACTATAGTGCTATATCCATGGTTCACGCTCATGTATTGTTGAAAGTTGAAAAATCTTGAGAACATTAAAAGTATGAACCAATTGCTTGGCTTGTCATCGGGGTTGTGCATGATAAATACTTTGTATGATGAAGATAAAGCATGACAAGATTACATAGTTTTGTAGGGATAACTTTCTTGAGCCATGATATTTTGAGAAGACATGATTGCTTTATTAGTATGCTTGAAGTATTATTGTTCTTATGTCAATATTAAACTTCTGTTTTGAATCTTATGGATCTGAATATGCATGCCACAATAAGAAAGATTACAAGATAAACATGTTAGGTAGCATTCCACATCAAAAATTCTGTTTTTATCATTTACCTACTCGAGGATGAGCATGAATTAAGCTTGGGGATGCTTGATACCTCTCCAATGTATCTATAATTTTTTATTGTTCCATGCTATTATTGTTGAAAATATGCCCTAGAGGCAATAATAAAATGGTTATTATTATATTTCCTTATCATGATAATTGTCTATTGTTCATGCTATAATTGTATTGACCAGAAATTGTAATACATGTGTGAATACATAGACCACAACATGTCCCTAGTGAGCCTCTAGTTGACTAGCTCGTTGATCAACATATGGTCATGGTTTCCTGACTATGGACGTTGGATGTCATTGATAACGGGATCACATCATTAGGAGAATGATGTGATGGACAAGACCCAATCCTAAGCCTAGCACAAGATCGTGTAGTTCGTTTGCTAAAGCTTTTCTTATGTCAAGTATCATTTCCTTAGACCATGAGATTGTGTAACTCCCAGATACCGTAGGAATGCTTTGGGTGTACCAAACGTCACAACATAACTGGGTGGCTATAAAGGTGCACTACAGGTATCTCCGAAAGTGTTTGTTGGGTTGGCACGAATCGAGACTGGGATTTGTCACTCCGTATGACGGAGAGGTATCTCTGGGCCCTCTCGGTAATGCATCATCATAATGAGCTCAATGTGACTAAGTAGTTGGTCACGAGATCATGCATTACAGAACGAGTAAAGTGACTTGCCGGTAACGAGATTGAACGAGGTATTGGGATACCGACGATCGAATCTCGGGCAAGTAACGTACCGATTGACAAAGGGAATTGTATATGGGATTGCTTGAATCCACGACATCGTGGTTAATTCGATGAGATCGTCGTGGAACATGTGGGAGCCAACATCGGTATCCAGATCCCGCTATTGGTTATTGGCCGGAGAGCTGTCTTGGTCATGTCTGCATGATTCCCGAACCCATAGGGTCTACGCACTTAAGGTTCGGTGACGCTAGAGTTGTTATGGGAAATAGTATGTCGTTACCGAATGTTGTTCGGAGTCCCGGATAAGATCCCGGACGTCACGAGGAGTTCCGGAATGGTCCGGAGGTGAAGATTTATATATGGGAAGTCATCATTCGGTCACCGGAAGTATTTGGGGGTTTGCCGGTATTGTACCGGGACCACCGAAGGGGTTCCAGGGGTCCACCGGGAGGGTCCACCTGCCCCGGAGGGCCCTATGGGTTGTATGTGGAAGGGAACCAGCCCCTAAGTGGGTTGGGCGCCATCCCCCCTAGGGCCCATGCGCCTAGGGTTGGGGGGGAAACCCTAAAGGGGGCGTCCCCTTGGCTTGGGGGGCAAGCCCCCTCCCCTTGGCCGCCACCCCCCTCTAGATCTCATCTAGAGGGGTCGACCCCCTTCGCCCTTCGCCCTATAAATAGAGGGGAGGAGGGAGGGCAGCAGGACCTCATCCAAGGTGCAACCCTCCCCCTCTCCAACACCCCCTCCTCCTCCGTTGAGCTTGGCGAAGCCCTGCCGGAGAACCTCTGCTCCACCACCACCACGCCGTCGTGCTGCTGCTGGAGTTGTCTTCCCCAACCTCTCCCTCCTCCTTGCTGGATCAAGGCACGGGAGAGCGTCACCGGGCTGCACGTGTGTTGAACACGGAGGCGCCGTTGTTCGGCGCTTAGATCGGAATCGACCGCGATCTGAATCGCTGCGTGTACAACTCCTCCAACCGCGTTCTTGCAACGCTTCCATATCACGATCTTCAAGGGTATGAAGATGCACTCCCCTCTCTCTCATTGCTAGTCTCTCCATAGATTGATCTTGGTGATGCATAGAATTTTTTAATTTCTGCAACGATCCCCAACAATTATATTATCCATATTGAATGCTTTATATGCTATTTTATATCACTTTTTGGGACTAACATATTAACCTAGTGCCAAGTGCCAGTTGTTGTTTTTTCCTTGTTTTTGTCTTTGCTAGTTCTTCAGCTTGCGTTGATTTTTCCCTTGAAGAGGAAAGGGTGATGCAGCAAAGTAGAGTTAAGTATTTCCCTCAGTTAAGAACTAAGGTATCAATCCAGTAGGAGGTACAAACAAGTCTCCAATATACGCACCCGCACAAACTAACAAACACTTGCACACAACGTGAAAAGGGGGTTGTCAATCCCTTCACAGTCACTTGCAAGAGTGAGATCTAATAGAGATAGATATAAAAGACAAATAAAAGGAAAAATAAAGTAAATATAAATAAATTGCAGCAAGGTATTTTTAGGTTTTTGGTTTGATAGGTCTGAAAATATATGATGGAAAATAGACTCGGGGGCCATAGGTTTCACTAGAGGCTTCTCCCTCGAAGAAAGCATGCGGTGGGTAAAGAAATTACTGTTGAGCAATCGATACAAAAGCGCATAATTATGAAAATATCCAAGGCAATGATCATAAATATAGGTACCACGTCCGTGACAAGTATACCAAAATGATTCTGCATCTACTACTATTACTCCACACAATGAACCACTCTTGACTGCATCTAGAGTATTAAGTTATTAAGAACAGAGTAACACCTTAAGCAAGACGACATGATGTAGAGCGATAATGTAATGCCCCGGATACAACTTTCCATTATTGTAACTCCAACTCTTGCCATTTCCGGCTATGTGATTTATTATTTTCTCCGTGGTTGGGTTTTTGTCGTTCGTTTTGCATTTTAGCCATGGCATGCATCTCATCTCATAGCATCATCCACATTGCATCCATATGTTTTCATAAAACCCATATCCGCTTGTAGTTGCCGCGTCACCCCTTGCTTTTGTTGATCTTCCCTCTTGTCCAACCACCTAACCTCTCTTGCCAGCTCGCAGCCCCCTCGCGCGCGTGTCCAAAACTTCCCCGAACCCGAACTGCACGGTCATGACCGTTGGATTCGAATCATCCCCTAACATCTATAAAACATCTGTGTTTATTTGATGGACTCCCTAGCCTATTTTATCTCAACCATCCGATTTTGATCGGATTATCCAAACCCCCTCTCTTTTTCCTATATATAGTAAAACCTTAATCCATTTGAGACCAAACCCTAAAATCTGGGGACATGTCCCATCCTCCCAGCCGCACCGCCACTCCAACAAATCCCCATGGGGATCCATCCCTCCCCAACCATCGCTCGCCACCAACCAGTGCATCCCCACCTCTCCTTGATTCCAGCCACATCCCTGCTAGATCCTGGAGGGGATCGAGGCCACAGCAGCCCCGCTGTTGGCTGACCGAATCAGTAGGACTGCCGCGTCCCTCTGCTCTGCTTCCTCCCGTTTCCCTTCTTCCCGTATCTCTCTCTCACCTCGCGGTCTCTCTCTGTTTTTCTTCTTCAAGGCCAACATGATCTGCGCACACGCCATGGATGGCCGCCGCCCTGGGCGTCGCTATGAACCTCCTCGTTGGCGTGATCCCGCGAGTCTCCGTCGCCCGTGCTCCACCACTTCCCCTCGAGCTTCTCCAGTCTGCACGGCTCCGTTGCCCCATCAAGTTCCTGAAGCCGCCTTTGCCTGCTGCTGCTTCCTACATCGCCCCGCGCTCGCCGCTGCCTTGAGCCACCCGAGGTCTTCCTCCTCGCCGCCGCTGCTCCGGTGAGCAGCACCAGGTCGCGGTGCCCATGCCCTCCATCTCTCCCTTCTGCTCCCTCCTCTCACATCTCTCTCTGAACTAGGACGCCGCCGCCATGGCCTCAGCTCCCCGCCCGCCTCCGGCCACGTCCTCGACTGGATCCGCCAGATCCCCATCGCCGCGCCAAGTCCCCCGTGTCGAGCCGCCGCGCCAAGTCCGGCCGCTTCCTCCTTTGATTCTGCTTCCGCTTTGAGCAGGAGGTCGACACCCCGCCTCGAGCCACGACCGCGCGTCGCCTGCGTGAGTTGACCGCGCCCAGGCCCAGCTGCTCCCCTCTGTCCCGCGAGGCCCAGCGCCCCAAGCTGGCCTCCTCTGTAGATGGGCCAAGCCCATGGTGAGCAGCCCAGTCCGCCCACCAGATTCGGCCCGATGTAGTTTTTTTCCATGTCTGCGATTTTGCTAATTATCCGAGGATTTACAGTTTTACAGAAAAACCCTCACTGTTCATGCATTTAATACCTCATCAACCGTGCATCGGATCAAAATGTTGTAAACATGTAAAATGCTTATATTTCCATCTACTTTCATAATATCCAACTTTCATCCATGTTTAAAATGTTTAAAATGTTGTTTGTGTTTATTTGCATAAATGCCATGTTAAAATGATTTATTTCATAACTAAATAACCGTAGCTCCAATTTTAATAAACTTTATATGTAAATGGGGTGGAAAAATGCCTAGTTTAACTTGGTGCATTTTATTTTCCTGTTTAACAACAATAAAATATGTTTTATGTCAGAACAGTACCAAATCTAAAATATGCACATGAGGATTTTCCGGAATTGTTGTTTGTTGTTCCGGCCTCATTTAAACTTGCCTAGATAGGTAGTTTAATTATGCTTCACCTCTTGCCATGTTTAACAACATTTAATATTGTTTGGTAGCTTAAATGAGATTAAACTAAATAAGTTATGCGGTGTTTTGTCAATATGGAACTCGTTGCATATTGAGCTCCACTTAACTTGTAGTATTTGTTGTTGCACTTTGCCATGCCATGCCTCATTAAACCGGACATGCATCATACTTGTTTGTGCATTATGCCATGTTTATGCTTGGTTGTTTACCATGTTGTTTATTTCTTTCCGGTGTTGCTTCTTCTTGTTAGTTCCTGTTCGTTGCGATCGTGAGGATTCGTTCGACTACGCTTGGCTCGTCTTCGTTCGTTCATCTTCTTCATGAACTCGTTCTTCTTCATAGCGGGATTTCAGGCAAGATGACCGTCACCTTCGATCTCACTACTATCATTGCTATGCTAGTTGCTTCGTTCTATCGCTATGCTGCGCTACTATCACTTGTTCTTCAAGCCTCTCCAAATTGCCATGTCAGCCTCTAACCTTTTTCACCCTTCCTAGCAAACCGTTGCTTGGCTATGTTACCGCTTTTGCTCAGCCCCTCTTATAGCGTTGTTAGTTGCAGGTGAAGTTGAAGATTGCTCCATGGTGGACAGGATTATGTTGGGATATCACAATATCTCTTATTTAATTAATGCATCTATATACTTGGTAAAGGGTGGAAGGCTCGGCCTTATGCCTGGTGTTTTGTTCCACTCTTTCCGCCCTAGTTTCCATCATACCGGTGTTATGTTCCCGGATTTTGCGTTCCTTACGCGGTTGGGTGATTTATAGGACCCCCTTGACAGTTCGCTTTGAATAAAACTCCTCCAGCAAGGCCTAACCTTGGTTTTACCATTTGCTTCACCACCACCTATACCTTTCCCTTGGGTCGGCCAACCCGAGGGTCATCTTTATTTTAGCCCCCCTGGGCCAGTGCTTCTCCAAGTGCTGGTCCAAACCGAGGCGATGTTCGGCGCCCCCTGGGAAACCAGGGTCTATGCCAACCCTACGTCTTGCTCATCCGGTGTGCCCTGAGAACGAGATATGTGCAGCTCCTATCGGGATTTGTCGGCACAGCGGGCGGCTTTGCTGGTCTTGTTTTACCATTGTCAAAATGTCTTGTAAACCAGGATTCCCAAACTGATCGGGTCTTCCTGGGAGAAGGAATATCCTTCGTTGATCGCGAGAGTTTATCATGGGCTAAGTTGGAACACCCCTACAGGGTATAAACTTTCGAGAGCCATGCCCGCGGTTATGTGGCAGATGGGAATTTGTTAATGTCCAGTTGTAGATAACTTGACACCAGATCCGAATTAAAATGCATCAATTGCGTGTGTAGCCGTGATGGTCTCCTTTCGGCGGAGTTCGGGAAGTGAACACGGTTTTGGGTTATGTTTGACGTAAGTAGGAGTTCAGGATCACCTCTTGATCATTGCTAGCTTCACGACCATTCCGTTTGCTCTTTTCTCGCTCTTATTTGCGTATGTTAGCCACCATACATGCTTAGTCGCTGCTGCAACCTCACCACTTTACCCCTTCCTTACCCATTAAGTTTTGCTAGTCTTGATACCCATGGTAATGGGATTGCTGAGTCCTCGTGGCTCACATATTACTACAACAACAGTTGCAGGTACAGGTTGTGTGATGATCATAACGCGAGAGCGATGTTTACTTGTTTTGGAGTTCTTCTTCTGCTTCTTCTTCGATCAGGGGATAGGTTCCAGGTCGGCAGCCTGGGCTAGCTGGGTGGATGTTGTTTGAGTTTCTGTTTGTGTTTCATCCGTAGTCGGATGGTGCTCTTATGTAAGATGATGTTGTATTCGTGTGACATTGTATGCCTTTTGTATGTATCCCCATCTATTATGTAATATTGATGTAATGATATCCACCTTGCAAAAGCGTCTTCAAGATGCGGTTCTATCCTTGGTGGGACCTTCGAGTTCCTTTAGGATAGTATCGCATCTTGGGCGTGACAAGTTGGTATCAGAGCCTCGACCGACCATAGGAGCCCCCTTGATTGTTGGCCGTTGTTGAGTCTAGAAGAAAACTATTTTGAGTCTTAGGATTATATATATCAGAGAGTAGGATTCTTTTTACTCCTCAGCCCCCTTCGTCGCTCTGGTGAGGACTCTCGACGTAGATGTTTCGTCTTTCCTCTCCTCAATTTTTCACAAAAAAAATTTGGATCACGCAGGTATCTTGGGATCGTTCCGATATTGTTGTGACGAGAACATTGTTCTTGGTGCCTCCTGACATTTAGGGGTTGTGGCAGTGTCCCGGGAAGTTGAGCTCCAAGGTGTTGTCATCACAATTTTATCGTTGCAGTTCTGGAATACCTGAGTTTTGCCGACATCGAAAATCTCTTTTATGCAGTTGTTGGTGAGATAACCTCGACGCCACCCAGTACTGGGGAGTGCGGGAGTATTGCCATAGCTCGTATAACGGATGCTTTTTGAAGGTTGAGGTACACGTTTTCCGGAGTTTTCTTGGTTATGTGTTGATGGATGGATACAGCTGGATGTATGGATTGTTAGTTTGGGTGAGATATATTGCTTCCCCTGTATCCCCAACACCAGATTGCATAACCAGAAAGTTTCGGGAGTTTTATATGTGGGAATTCAAGTAGCCCCTAGAATATCTTTCCGACAGATGCATGATATGATATTGGGGTTCGACGTCTAGTGGTCCGCCTATCCACGGTCATTTTTATAGTGGTCTCGTTGTGTCTTAAAGAGCACTTGGCTATGCTGGTTCGGGGACACTTCGTATGTCATGTGCACTGCCTTGTACAGATGGTGTTGTACGATCGAGCCCGTGTGGGCCCCACCACGAAAACTTCGGACGAAATCTTTATCATATGTTTGTTCCGGCTTATTCTGCAAGCCAAATCCTTTGTTTTGTTCTATTTGTGGTATTTGAGTTGCTTCGAAGTCAAATTTTGAATCCATACCTTTCCTAAACGGTGTTCTCATATTGCTATGTGAATACTAATCCTTTCGATCATTGAGGTTGTCATGTTAATTCTTTTCCAACCTGTGCGCTTCTCTTTGAGATGATCCCATCATTCTCCCCATCTGCAAGATCAATTCTAAGTTTTCTCAACGGTGTTTGTTTCGTTCATCCCAAGTTGTCTTTGTTTTTCCCCACCCTCCCACCCTTTTCTTCAAGGACTCATATATTTTAATCAAGTATCCTTTTATTCATGTGAAGTCACTTCACTCTTTTCAATCAATGTTCTGATCAGGTGATCCCTCGTGAAGATGCTCACGAGTTTCAAGTTCATCATCCTCCATTCTTTTCTTCTTATCCGGTGGATCCAATTCAAGCTTTCAGTGTTGATCATATTCCTTTCCTCGTGTCAAATGCTTTCTCATGCCGGTGCACCTCTCAATCACTCACCTCTGGCTATTCATTTGTTCCAGAGTGTTGAAGATATCTCAGAAGATTTGTGTTTCCATTCTTAATCCGTTCAAGCTATTTGGAGATTGGTATCTCATTCAAGTCATTTAATTCAACCGGTGCAATCTCTCTTTAAAATCATTTCCAACGGTGTTTTCTTTTGAGTGGCCCCTAACCCACAGGTCTTTTCCCAGGATCTTACCTGACTCTTCTAATTTTCCCGGACCTTCTAAAATTCTTTTCAAAGTTTGACGTAAGAATGGGTTATCATCAGTCATATGTCTTTCTCCAAGATCTTTCAAATTCTTTTCATCGTTGGTTCAACCTTTCCAATTTTCATTCCGGAGTGCCTCAACAATTGTCATGGTGGTTCTCATCATCATTCTCAACATGTGAAGACCGAAGAAGAGTTTCTCTTAAATCTTGCTCCATTCTCTTCAAGATTCATGGTTCTAGCTTGATGTCATTCTCTCATATGTTTTCGATTGTGGGAATTCTTTTCAACCATCTGGAGCATTTCATGAGTTGTTTCCATTTCTTTTCTCCGAAGGCCATCATGTCATAATTCTTCATTCTCAGCATGTAGCTATCTTTCTCCAAATCTTACCGGTGAATCGTTCAAATACCCTCTAATCAGTTCATGTTCTCTTTGTTCTCATGTATCTAAATCCCTTCAAGTATCTTCATTCGTTTTCAAATTATTTCCGGTGAATTGTGTCCTTGCTACTATCTTTTCCAATTTTTACGATGGTTCGTTCAAGATTTCACTTCCTTTGTTATCATATAAATTCATTCGTTGTTTCCAAATCCCACCGGTGGTTCCATTAATACCTTCTCAAGTTTGCGCTATATCTCTATCTGTAATCATTTTTCAGTGAAATAAGTAGTATGCCAAATCCATTGCTTGTCATCAATTTAATTTGATGAAGGATAAGCATACAATAAATCTTATTCTTAATTCCTCAAGGTGATTCAATTCTTTCATTTCCGGAGTTCCAAGCTTTCTCGGTTAGATCGTCGCAAAGCTTCATCTAAATCATCGCAAGGCTTCACCCTGTGTTTTCAACTTCTCTTTCTTTTTATCATCCTTTTATTACTGGAGTTCTTCATAGAGGCTCTACATGATGGTTCGTCAAGGATTCTTTTCATTCTCGAATTGTTATTCAAGATTTTTGTTGGAGGAGTTCAAGTATTGTTCTTCTTGCATTCCAAACTGCAATTCGTTCTACCTTATCTTTTGAGGGGTGTTATATCACTCTTGACAATTTCCCTTCGTGATTCAAGTTGTCAAGAATGAGATATTTTAAATCCATCATTTTCTCTTCGTTCAGGAGATCGTTTCAACCTATCAATCCCTCTATTGGAGTTATCTTGGTAAAGATTTCACCTAAAGCCTTCCCTAAGGAATATTGCTAATTATGGTGCTATCAATGATCCGAGTTTTCTCCTATCCTCTCGGTGAAAGAAGTTTTCATCTCTTCTTTGATATCAAGCAAGCAATTGTTTTTCGTTAGTGGTCGGTTATCACCTCATAGTCTCGAGATGTTTTCCATAAGCCCACTACAAGATTATTCGTTTCGTTGTTGGTTTTTCCCAACAACCCCGTTGTAACCTTCTTCGAAGGGTGCTTTCCAAGCTCATTTGTGGCAGAAGTTATCATTTTATTCTCCGTCCCTTTATCCCAACAATCTAGCTTCTATTCTTTCGTTCCGGAGGCATTGTGATGTTGCTCTCTTCACCCATCACCTCGTTTTGTCAAGATCACATTATTTTTCTTGCTCATCCATTTAACCGGAGTGTTGTGTTCTCATTCAAGTTCTTTCATCTTATCAAGTTTTGCCTCTCTTTTCAACCAGACTGCTGTCTGAAATCCTTCTTACCCCTTGTGCCATCCTTTCAATAGTTCCAGAGGCAGTGTGTTGTTGATTTCATCAAGTATCATCCCATCTTCTCAAGTTCATGTTCTATTCCTTCCATGTTCAACCGGGGTGCTGCCCGAATTCTTCCTCTCTCATCTTGTTTTAACCGGAGTGGTTTCGAATTCTATATTGTCCATTAAACTCTTGATTCATGTCTTTGCAACCTTCAAGTTCTCGTAATACTCCTTGTTCCTCTTTTTCTATCGGATTGTTTGCAATCTCGTTCATCTCTGTTGTACTCTTTCTTTTAAATTGCTCAACCTCTCAAGGTTCGTGGTTTCACTCATTCGTGGTTTCACTCATTCGTCAAAGAAGCAACTTAGTTTACCTCTTATCTTCCTCTTCCTTTTCTCTCCGGTGCCATCCTAGATCTCGGGACGAGATCCTCTCGTAGTGGTGGAGTGTTGTAACGCCCCGGATACAACTTTCCACTATTGTAACTCCAACTCTTGCCATTTCCGGCTATGTGATTTATTATTTTCTCCGTGGTTGGGTTTTTGTCTTTCGTTTTGCATTTTGGCCATGGCATGCATCTCATCTCATAGCATCATCCGCATTGCATCCATATGTTTTCATAAAACCCGTATCCGCTTGTAGTTGCCGTTTCACCCCTTGCTTTCTTTGATCGTTCCGAGACCAACCGTGTTTTTGTTTCCCTCTTGTCCAACCACCAAACCTCTCTTGCCAGCTCGCAACCCCCTCGCGCGCGTGTCTAAAACTTCCCCGAACCCGAACCGCACGGTCATGACCGTTGGATTCGAATCATCCCCTAACATCTATAAAACATCTGCGTTTATTGATGGACTCCCTAGCCTATTTTATCTCAACCATCCGATTTCGATCGGATGATCCAAACCCCCTCTCTTTTCCCTATATATAGTCAAACCTTAATCCATCTGAGACCAAACCCTAAAATCTAGGGACCTGTCCCATCCTCCCAGCTGTGTCGCCACTCCAACAAATCCCCATGGGGATCCATCCCTCCCCAACCATCGCTCGCCACCAACCAGTGCATCCCCACCTCTCCTCGATTCCAGCCACATCCCTGCTCGATCCTGGAGGAGATCGAGGCCACCAGCAGCCCCGCTGCTGGCTGACCGAATTAGCAGGACCGTCGTGTCCCTCTCCTCTGCTTCCTCCCGTTTCCCTTCTTCTCGTATCTCTCTCTCTCACCTCTCGGTCTCTCTCTCTTTTTCTTCTTCAGGGTCAACATGATCTGCGCAGACGCCATGGATGGCCGCCGCCCTGGGCATTGCTAGGAACCTCCTCGTCGGCGTAATCCCGCGAGTCTCCGTCGCCCGTGCTCCACCACTTCCCCTCGATCTCCTCTAGTACGCACGGCTCCGTTGCCCCGTCAAGTTCCTGAAGCTGTCTTTGCCTGCTGCTTCTTCCTGCATCGCCCCGCGCTCGCCGCTGCCTTGAGCCACCCGAGGTCTTCCTCCTCGCCGCCGCTGCTCCGGCGAGCAGCACCAGGTCGCGGTGCCCCTGCCCTCCATCTCTCCCTTCTGCTCCCTCCTCTCACATCTCTCTCTCTGAACCAGGACGCCGCCGCCATGGCCTCAGCTCCCCGCCCGCCTCCGGCCACGTCCTCGACTGGATCCACCGGATCCCCATCGCCGCGCCAAGTCCCCTGCGTCGAGCCGCCGCGCCAAGTCCGGCCGCCTCCTCCTATGATTCTGCTTCCGCTTTGAGCAGGAGGTCGACACCCCGCCTCGAGCCACGACCACGCGTTGCCTGCGTGAGTTGACCGCGCCCAGGCCCAGCTGCTCCCCTCCGTCGCGCGAGGCCCAGCGCCCCAAGCTGGCCTCCTCTGCAGATGGGCCAAGCCTATGGTGAGCAGCACAGTCCACCCACCAGATTCGGCCTGATGTAGTTTTTTTTCATGTCTGCGATTTTGCTAATTATCCGAGGATTCACAGTTTTACAGAAAAACCCTCACTGTTCATGCATTTAATACCTCATCAACTGTGCATCGGATTAAAATGTTGTAAACATGTAAAATGCTTAGATTTCCATCTACTTTCATAATATCCAACTTTCATCCATGTTTAAAATGTTTA
This sequence comes from Triticum aestivum, assembly GCF_018294505.1. Taxonomy (NCBI): domain Eukaryota; kingdom Viridiplantae; phylum Streptophyta; class Magnoliopsida; order Poales; family Poaceae; genus Triticum; species Triticum aestivum. Next base: position 415,918,018 of record NC_057801.1, read on the forward strand.
AAATGATGTTTGTGTTTATTTGCATAAATGCCATGTTAAAATGATTTATTTCATAACAAAATAACTGTAGCTCCAATTTTAATAAACTTTATATGTAAATGGGGTGAAAAAATGCCTAGTTTAACTTGGTGCATTTTATTTTCCTGTTTAACAACAATAAAATATGTTTTAGGGCAGAACAGTACCAAATCTAAAATATGCACATGAGAATTTTCCGGAATTGTTGTTTGTTGTTCCGGCCTCATTTAAACTTGCCTAGATAGGTAGTTTAATTATGCTTCACCTCTTGCCATGTTTAACAACATTTAATATTGTTTGGTAGCTTAAATGAGATTAAACTAAATAAGTTATGCGGTGTTTTGTCAATATGGAACTCGTTGCATATTGAGCTCCACTTAACTTGTAGTATCGGTTGTTGCACTTTGCCATGCCATGCCTCATTAAATCGAACATGCATCATACTTGTTTGTGCATCATGCCATGTTTATGCTTGGTTGTTTACCATGTTGTTTGTTTCTTTCCGGTGTTGCTTCTTCTCGTTAGTTCTTGTTCGTTGCAATCATGAGGATTCGTTCGACTACGCTTGGCTTGTCTTCGTTCGTTTGTCTTCTTCATGGACTCGTTCTTCTTCCTAGTGGGATTTCAGGCAAGATGACCATCACCTTGGATCTCACTACTATCATTGCTATGCTAGTTGCTTCGTTCTATCGCTATGCTGCGCTACCTATCACTTGTTCTTCAAGCCTCCCCAAATTGCCATGTCAGCCTCTAACCTTTTTCACCCTTCCTAGCAAACCGTTGCTTGGCTATGTTACCGCTTTTGATCAGCCCCTCTTATAGCGTTGTTAGTTGCAGGTGAAGTTGAAGATTGCTCCATGGTGGACAGGATTATGTTGGGATATCACAATATCTCTTATTTAATTAATGCATCTATATACTTGGTAAAGGGTGGAAGGCTCAGCCTTATGCCTAGTGTTTTGTTCCACTCTTGCCGCCCTAGTTTCCGTCATACCGGTGTTATGTTCCCGGATTTTGTGTTCCTTACGCGGTTGGGTGATTTATGGGACCCCCTTGTCAGTTCGCTTTGAATAAAACTCCTCCAGCAAGGCCCAACCTTGGTTTTACCATTTGCTTCACCACCACCTATACCTTTCCCTTGGGTCGGCCAACCCGAGGGTCATCTTTATTTTAGCCCCCCCCTCCCCCGGGGCCAGTGCTTCTCCAAGTGTTGGTCCAAACCGAGCGATGTCCGGCGCCCCTTGGGCAACCAGGGTCTATGCCAACCCGACGTCTTGCTCATCCGGTGTGCCCTGAGAACGAGATATGTGCAGCTCCTATCGGGATTTGTCGGCACAGCGGGCGGCTTTGCTGGTCTTGTTTTACCATTGTCGAAATGTCTTATAAACCGGGATTCTGAGACTGATCGGGTCTTCCTAGGAGAAGGAATATCCTTCGTTGATCGCGAGAGCTTATCATGGGCTAAGTTGGGACACCCCTGCAGGGTATAAACTTTCGAGAGCCGTGCCCGCGGTTATGTGGCAGATGGGAATTTGTTAATGTCCGGTTGTAGATAACTTGACACCAGATCCGAATTAAAACGCATCAATCGCGTGTGTAGCCGTGATGGTCTCTTTTCGGTAGAGTCCGAGAAGTGAACACGGTTTTGGGTTATGTTTGACGTAAGTAGGAGTTCAGGATCACCTCTTGATCATTGCTAGCTTCACGACCGTTCCGTTTGCTCTCTTCTCGCTCTTATTTGCGTATGTTAGCCACCATACATGCTTAGTCGCTGCTGCAACCTCACCACTTTACCCCTTCCTTACCCATTAAGTTTTGCTAGTCTTGATACCCATGGTAATGGGATTGCTGAGTCCTCGTGGCTCACATATTACTACAATAACAGTTGCAGGTACAAGTTGTGCGATGATCATAACACGAGAGCGATGTTTACTTGTTTTGGAGTTCTTCTTCTGCTTCTTCTTCGATCAGGGGATAGGTTCCAGGTCGGCAGCCTGGGCTAGCAGGGTGGATGTCGTTTGAGTTTTTGTTTGTGTTTCATCCGTAGTCGGATGGTGCTCTTATATAAGATGGTGTTGTATTCATGTGACATTGTATGCCTTTTGTATGTATCCCCATCTATTATGTAATGTTGATGTAATGATATCCACCTTGCAAAAGCGTCTTCAAGATGCGGTTCTATCCTTGGTGGGACCTTCGAGTTCCTTTAGGATAGTATCGCATCTTGGGCGTGACAGATAAACTCAAGCAAGATGATATAAACCCCATCTTTTTATCCTTAATGGCAACAATACAATATGTGCCTTGCTACCCCTTCTGTCACTGGGTGAGGACACCACAAGATTGAACTCATCACAAAGCACCTCTCCCATTGCAAACCAATCTAGTTGGCCAAACCAAATCGATAAAGCGGAGAGAAATACAAAGCTATCTTAATTATGCATAAAAGATTTCAGAAAATACTCAAATAATATTCATAGATAACCTGATCATAAATCCATAATTCATCGGATCTCAACAAACGCACCGCAAAAGAAGATTGCATCGCATAGATCTCCAAGAACATCAAGGAGAACTTTGTACTGAAAATCAAAGAGAGAGAAGAAGCCATCTAGCTACTAGCTATGGACCCGTAGGTCTATGGTAAACTACTCAAACATCATCGAAAGGGCATCAAGGTTGATGAAGAACCCCTTGATGATCGAATCCCCTCCGGCGGAGTGCCGGAAAAGGCCCCAAGATGGGATCTCACAAGAACAGAAGCTTGTAGCGGCGGAAAAGTACTTTTGGTGTGCGCTCTGGTATACGGGTAATATATGGGTATTTATGGAGCAAGAATTAGGGTTAGACGGTCTACAAGGGGGCCACAAGCCTTGGGCTCCCCCCTGTGGCGCGCCCCTACGGCATGTGGCCACCTTGTATGTCATTTGGCCTCCTCTCCAAATCTCGTGGGTTTCTTACAGTCCAAGAAAAATCATCGTAAATTTTATTCCCTTTGGACTCCGTTTCATATTGATTTTATGTAAAAGTCAAAAACAAGGAAAAAACAACAAGTGGCACTGGGCACTAGGTTAATAGGTTAGTTCCAAAAAATGATATAAAATAGCATATAAATGCATATAAAACATCCAAAGTAGATAATATAATAGCATGGAACAATCAATTATAGATACGTTGGAGGTGTATCACGCAATACATGAGCATGGGCCATGGCTATTGCACTATAGGTGGAATAGAATATGACGGTGGATGTTGTGTGGAGAAGACAAAAAGGGATAAAGTCTCACATCGATGAGGCTAATCAATAGGCTATGGAGATGCCCATCAATTGATGTCAATGCTAGGAGTAGGGATTGCCATGCAACGGATGCACTAGAGCTATAAGTGTATGAAAGCTCAAAAGAAAGCTAAGTGGTTGTGCATCCAACTCGCTTGCTCACGAAGACCTAGGGTAATTTGAGGAAGCCCATCATTGGAATATACAAGCCAAGTTCTATAATGAAAAATTCCCACTAGTAATATATGAAAGTGAAAAAATAGGAGACTCTCTACATGAAGAACATGGTGCTACTTTGAAGCACAAGAGTGGAAAAAGGATAGTAACATTGTCCCTTCACTCTTTTTCTCTCATTTTTTGTTTTCTTTCTTTTTTCTTTTTTCTTTTTTCTTTTCTTTTTTTCTTTTTCTCTTTTTTTTATTTTTCGTCCGGAGCCTCATCCAGACTTGTAGTCTCCATCATCATTTCCTCACATGGGACAATGCTCTAATATTGATGGTCATCATACTTCTTTTTACTTACAACTCAAGAATTACAACTTGATACTAAAAAAATATATGACTATATATGAATGCCTCCGGCGGTGTACCGGGATTAGTCCTGCCCATGGGCAGCCCGGCCCAGACGGCCCGACCCGACCCGGCCCGAAAAAGCCTAACTCGACCCGACCTTGCCCACGGGCCGGGTTTGGGCCTAGATTTCGAGCCCGACGGCCGGGCCGGGCCGGGGCCCGCCGTTTTCGCCATTTAAAGAAGAGGCCCGACGGGCTTTTAGCATGTTGGGTCGGGCTCAGGCCCGATGTCCGGGGCGGGCCGGGCTCAGGCCTGGGTTTTTTGCGTCAGGCTTCGGTTGGCCCGGCCCGAAGCCCGTCCCGGCCCGACATATGGCCAAGTATAACTGGTATGTGCAATGATCTAGTGTAATTTGTATAAAAAATATGAACGATGGCCAAGCCACAAATACTATGTCAACTATATGATCATGCAAAGAAATACGACAATGATGGTATGTGTCATAATAAAATGAAACGGTGGAAGTTGCATGGCAATATATCTCGAAATGGCCATGGAAATGCCATAATAGTTAGGTATGGTGGCTCCTTTGAGGAGGATATAAGTTGGCTTAAGTGTGGATTTTTTTGGGCCAGAAGACATCTAGTGGACCCGGAAAGCACCTAGGGGGTGCTCCGAGGAGAGCACAACCCACCAGGGCGCGCCTGGAGGCCCAGGCGCGTCCCAATGGGTTGTGCCCACCTCGGGTGCCCCTTGAACCGCCTCTTTGCTCTATAAATAGACCAATATTCCAGAAACCCTAGGGGAGTCGACGAAAATCAATTCCAGCCGCCGCAGAGTCCAAAACACCAGTTCCAATCTAGACACCATCACAGAGGGGTGCATCATGTCCATTGGTGCCTCTCCGATGGTGCGTGAGTAGTTCTTTGTAGACCCACGTGTCCGTAGTTAGTAGCTAGATGGCTTCGTCTCTCTCTCTCTCTCTTGATTATCAATACAATGGTCTCTTGGAGATCCATATGATGTAAGTATTTTTAGTGTGTGTTTGTTGGCATCCGATGAACTTTGAGTTTATAATCAGATCTATGTTTTTATCCATGAAAGTTATTTGAGTCTTCTTTGGTGTCTTATATGCATGATTTATTATAGCCTCGTATTTCTTCTCCGATATTTGGGTTTTGTTTGGCCAACTTGATCTATTTATCTTGCAATGGGAAGAGGTGCTTTGTGATGGGTTTGATCTTACGGTGCTTGATCCCAGTGACAGAAAGGGAAACGACACGAATGTATCGTTGCTATTAAGGATAACAGGATGGGGTCTATTTCTACATAACAGATCTTGTCTACATCATGTAATCGTTCTTATTGCATTACTCTGTTCCTCCATGAACTTAATACACTAGATGCATGCTGGATAGCGGTCGATGTGTGGAGTAATAGTAGTAGATGCAGGCAGGAGTCGATCTACTAATGTTGGACATGATGCCTATGTAATGATCATTGCCTGGATATCGTCATGATTATTTGAAGTTCTATCAATTGCCCAACAGTAATTGTTTTCCCACCGTTTGTTATTTTTCTTGAGAGAAGCCACTAGTGAAACCTACGGCCCCCGGGTCTCTTTTCATCATATTTGCCTTTGCGATCTATTTTCCTTTGAATGTATTTTCAGATCTATTAAACCAAAAATACAAAAATACCTTTCTGCAATTTATTTGTTCCGCGGTCTATTTATCCTATCTACCACTTTTATCTCACGTTATTTGCCTATCTTGAGACGCCGTACCCGAAAGGGATTGACAACCCCTTGCGAGTATTTTTTATTTGTGTGCAGGGGCTGTTTATGTGGTGTGAGGAGGTTCTCCTACTGGTTCGATAACCTTGGTCTCATCATCGAGGGAAATACCTACCGTCGCTATACTGCAACATCCCTTCCTCTTTGGGGAAATACCAACGTAGTTCTAGCAGACATCAAAAGGAATTTCTGGCGCCGTTGCCGGGGAGGATCTTCAACATCAACCAGGTTCCTAATCACAAATCTCATCTCCTTGCAATTTACATTATTTGCCACTTGCCTCTCGTTTTCCTCTCCCCCACTTCACAAAAAATTGTCGGTTTATTTGCCCTCTTTTTCGTTCGCCTTTTTCTCGTCAGATCTATTCTTTGCTTGTGTGCCATGTGTCTTCTCTTTGCTTGCATCTTCGCTTGCTAAAAATCTCTTGATATGGATCCTCATCCACTTGCTAATCTTGTCAGAAGATCCAATTATGATGAACCAATCAATACGGAATTGAGTTCGCTAGATTATCTTAATGAAGTTTTGCTTGAGATTTATGAATTTGAAAATTGTGATGAAGTGTTAAATGAAGAAATTTATAAAGTGATTCATGATAGCTCCTTGAATAAAAAGCATGATTGCAATGATGTTATTATAAATTCTATTAATGCCAATTGTGCTAGTGATATGCAAACCCCAAGCTTGGGGATGCTTGTTTTGTTATGTCCACTACTTATTGCAATGACCATGATTGGGGTGATGATGATTCTTATGATATTGAAAATTTATTTAAACCTCATGATGAATATGTGTGCGATAATATTAAAAGTGGGCTTGGAGAGGTCATGACTTTATTTGATGATAATCCCACTATTTTGGAAGAGTGTCAACTTTGCATGCATGTGGATCATGAAGAGAATATTTTATGTGATAGTTATATTGTTGAATTTGATCATGATCCTACATGTAATTATTATGAGAGAGGAAAATATGATTGTAGAAATTTTCATGTTACTGAATTACCTCTCGTTATGTTGAGATCGTCAATGTTTTATTCCTCTTCTTTGCTTATGTTAGATGTTTCTTGTCTTGATAATTTGTTTGCTTATAAAATTCCTATGCATAGGAATTATGTTAGACTTAAATGTGTTTGTCATATGTTTCATGATGCTCTCTTTGTATTTCAATCTTTATCTTTCATGTGAGCATTGTTGAAATCTTATGCCTAGTTAGGGGCATAAAACGATAGCGCTCGTTGGGAGGCAACCCAACTTGTATCTTTTTGCTTTTTGGTTTTCTTGCTGTTTTCAATAAAATTAGTGTTTTTGTGGTTAGATGTGTTTTTGTGGTTTAAATTAGTGTTTGTGCCAAGCAAGGCCTTTGGGATGATTTGGGTGAAAGTTGATTTGATCTTACTGAAAAACAGAAACTTATGCACTCACGAAAATAATTTTCATAAATCACAGGAACGTGATTTTGAGTTGATTATTTTTGCAGAAGATTAATATACAAATTGCTCAGGTTTTCCTAATTTCTCAAGATTTTTGGAGTTACATAAGTATTCGAAATGTCCAGATTGCTACAGATTGTTCTGTTTTTGACAGATTCTGTTTTCTTTGTGTTGTGTGCTTGTTTTGATGATTCTATGGTTTTCTTTGATGAGTTTTTGCCATAGAAAAGTTGGAATACAGTATATATAATGAAAAATTAAAATATGAATAGGTTTCCAACAGTACTTATAGTAGTGGTTTGCTTTCTTATACTAACGGATCCCATGAAGGTTTTGTTGAGTTTTGTGTGATTGAAGTTTCAAGTTTTGGGTGATCTTATGATGGATGAAGGAATATGGATTAGCAAAAGGCTAAGCTTGGGGATGCCCGAGGCACCCCAAGATAATATTCAAGAAGTAGCAAGCAACTAAGCTTGGGGATGCCCCCGAGTGTCATCCCCTCTTTCTTCTAACAACCATCGGTATTTTACTTGGAACTATATTTTTATTCGTCACATATTATAAGTTTTGCTTGGAGCGTCTTGTATGATTTGAGTCTTTGCTTGTTTTGCTTTGTGTTTTAAGTGTTGAATCCTTGCTGAACACACCTTTTTGAGAGAGCCAAAAATTATGTTATGCATGCTCCTATGCTTCACTTAAATTTTTAGAGCCATGGATTTGCTCTAGTACTTCACTTATATCTTTTTGAGCAGGTGTGCTTTGCTATTTTTGAAGAAATGCTCTCATGCTTCGCTTAGATTTATTTGGGAGTTAGTAAAAATTTCAGAAATTCTCTCTTGCTTCACATATATTATTTGAGAGAAAGAATTTTTTTTGCTCATGTTCTTCACTTAAATTTGTTTGAGCATATCAAAAGCAACATATGAAAATAGTCCCAAAGTGATAGATATCCTAGGTGGATATAATAAAAACTTTCATGAAGATCATTGGACAAAATAAACTTGATTCTTAGTAATGGTTTTGAGATATGACGATGTGATATGTGAGTCATGTTGATGAGTAATTGTGCTTTAGTAAGAATATTGATGTTAAGGTTTGTGATTCCCTATGCAAGCAAGAAAGTCAATAGTTATGCAATGAAATTTATATCCTACTTATGGTGTATAATTCGGTGTTACTTATACTTAATGCTTGGGTACGAGATATTTTGCTTTTTGGTTGGTCGCTTCTCAATCTTTTGCTAGCCTTCATTTTGCACTAAAAATGATCACTACTTGTGCATCCAAAACCCTTTAAACCAGTTTTGCCATATGAGTCCATTATACCTACCTATATGCGGTATTTCCATGCCGTTCTAAGCAAATTTGCATGTGCCATCTCTAATTTTCAAAATAAATTTCTCTTTTGTGTGCTCTACCACTCGCGAGGCGGTGAGAGGCGGCCAATATTTTCCATGCTAGATGTGTTATTCTCACGATGAGTGTTTATTCACTTGTCATTGCACGAGAGTACGGTAAAGGTATTAGGGATGCCCAGTCCCGAAATGAAAAATGAAATTACTTTATGTTGTCAAATAATAAATTCATTGGAAAGTGTTGGTATGGAGGGCACCTGTGGATACGGTTAGCCAAGGAAAGTGAAAGTAATGGTGGAAAAAGGAATAAACTTTATTTTCTCTTTGGGAACCACCTATGATGTATCTAGTATGGAAAGTGTTGGGAGCTCTAAGTCATTTTCGTTGGTGGGAAAAGTATGCCTCTCAAAAATGTTTTTATCTCTCAATTTAAGCTATGAGCTCTCGCACCTCTAAAAATCCCTACTTCCCTCCGCGAAGGGCCTTTCTTTTACTTATCAATTTTTATTTTGAATCTGAGTCTCCATCTTCTCTTATAAAGCACCAACTAAGGGGCACTATGATCGTATTTGAGCATTGGGTGTAGCTAATATTCGAGTGAGTTTCATGAATGGATCAATGATTGAGCATAATGGGCTAGGGATAACTTGCTTTAGTGTTGATATTCTGAAAGACATGATTGCTTGTTGGTATGCTTGAGTATTAAAGTCTTCATGTCAAAACTAGACTCATATAAAAGTCCAAATGTCCATGCTATAAAGAAAAGAAATGTGATGAACATGTTAGGCAGCATTCCACATCAAAAATTCTGTTTTTATCATTTACCTACTCGAGGACGAGCAGGAATTAAGCTTGGGGATGTTGATACGTCTCCAACGTATCTATAATTTTTTATTGTTCCATGTTGTTATATTATCATTCTTGGATGTTTTATAGTCATTTTATATCATTTTTTGGTACTAACCTATTGACATGGTGCCAAGTGCCAGTTGTTGTTTTCTGCATGTTTTTACATCACAGGAAATCAATACCAAACGGAGTCCAAATGCAGCGACACTTTTTGTGGATTTTTTTGGGGCCAGAAGACATCCAATGGGCCAGGAAACCACCTGGGGGGTGCTCCAAGGGGAGAACAACCCACCAGGGCGTGCCTGGAGGCCCAGATGCGTCCCGGTGGGTTGTGCCCACCTGAGGTGCCCTCTGAACCGCCTCTTTGCTCTATAAATATCCCAATATTCCATAACCCTATGGGAGTCAACGAAAATCAATTCCAGCAGCCGCGGAGTCCAGAAACACCAGATCCAATCTAGACAACATCATGGAGGGGTGCATCATGTCCATCGATGCCTCTTCGATGATGCATGAGTAGTTCTTTGTAGACCTATGGGTCGGTAGTTAGTAGCTAGATGGCTTCCTCTCTATCTCTCTTGATTATCAATACAATGGTCTCTTGGAGATCAATATGATGTAAGTCTTTTTGTGGGGTGTTTGTTGGGATCCGATGAACTTTGAGTTTATGATCAGAGCTATGTTTTTATCCATGAAAGTTATTTGAGTCTTCTTTAATCTCTTATATGCATGATTGATTATAGCCTCATATTTCTTCTCCGATATTTGGGTTTTGTTTGGTCAACTTGATCTATTTATATTGCAATGGGAAGAGGTGCTTTGTTATGGGTTTGATCTGACGGTGCTTGATCCCAGTGACAGAAGGGGAAATGACACATATGTATCGTCGCTATTAAGGATAACAAGATGGGGTCTATTTCTACATAAATAGATCTTGTCTACATCATGTCATTGTTCTTATTGCATTACTTCGTTCCTCCATGAACTTAATACACTAGATGCATGCTGGATAGTGGTCGATGTGTGGAGTAATAGTAGTAGATGCAGGCAGGAGTCGGTCTACTAATGTTGGACGTGATGCCTATGTAATGATCATTGCCTGGATATCGTCATGATTATTTGAAGTTCTATCAATTACCCAACAGTAATTGTTTTCCCACTGTGTTCTATTTTTCTCGAGGGAAGCCACTAGTGAAACCTACGGCCCCCGGGTCTCTTTTCATCATATTTGACTTTGCGATCTGTTTTCCTTTGCATTTATTTTTAGATCTATTAAACCAAAAATACAAAAATACCTTGATGCAATTTATTTGTTCCGCGGTCTATTTATCCTACGTACCAATTTTATCTCACGTTATTTGCCTATCTTGAGGCGCCATACCCGAAAGGGATTGACAACCCCTTTAACATGTCGGGTTGCGAGTATTTATTATTTGTGTGCAGGGGCTGTTTACGTGGTATGAGGAGGTTCTCCTACTGGTTCTATAACCTTGGTCTCATCACCGAGGGAAATACCTACCGTTGCTATACTGCATCATCCCTTCCTCTTTGGGGAAATACCAACGTAGTTCTAGCAGAAATCGAGAGACCATACGTGCATGCTTCGGGAATCACAAACCTTAACACAAGTATATTTTTACTAATCCATAATTACTAACTAGCATGACTATACTATCACCATCTTTTTATCTCAAAACAGATGCAAGGAATCAACCTTTTCATATGTTAAATAATCTTTCATGAAAGTTTTTATTACCTTGAATACCCATCATATTAGGACTAAGTTCATAACCTAAGCAAATTTTCATACTATTTTAAGACTATCAAAATAATATAAGTGAAGCATGAGAGTTCATTAATTTCTTCCAAATAAAATCATCGTCGTGCTCTAAAAACATATAAGTGAAGCACTAGAGCAACCGCCTACCTCAAAGGATATAAGTGAAGCACATAGAGTATTCTAATAAATTCACAATCAGTGTGTGTCCCTCTCAAAAGGTGTGTACAGCAAGGATGATTGTGGTAAACTTAAAAATAAAATAAAGCAAAGACTCATATTATACAAGACAGTCCAAGAAAAACACATATCATGTGGTGAATAAAAAGATAGCATCAAGTAATTTACCAATGGTTCATAGACAAAAGAGGGGATGACATCCCCAAGCTTAGATGCTTGGTTGTCCTTGAATATTACCTTGGGGTGACTTGGGCATCCCCAAGCTTAGGCTCTTGTCACTCCTTATTCCACAGTCCACCAAAACTTAACCCAAAACTTGAAAACTACACAAGACAAAACTCAACAGAAAACTCGTGAGGTCCGTTAGTGAAACAAAGCAAATAACCACTTTTAGGTACTGTTGTAAACTCATTCCAATTTTATATTGGTGTTATATCTACTGTATTCTAACTTCTCCATGGTTCATACCCCACCCCACCCCACCACCCCACCCCCCGATACTGCCTATAGATTCATCAAAATAAGCAAACGACACAATGAAAACAGAATCTGTCAAAAACAGAACAGTCTGTAGTAATTTGGACTTTAGCCAAACTTATGTAACTCCAAAAATCTGCAAAATTAGGAAAACGTAGGAAATTTGTATATAACTTGCATAAAAAATTCAGATCAAAAGCACGTTTCTGTGAATTTTTAAAGTTCCAGCACTGAGCGCAAAAGTTTCTGTTTTAAAAAAAATAAAATCAACTATCACCCAAGATCATCCCAAAGGTCCTACTTGCCTCAGACACTAATTAAAACACTAAAACACAATTATTATAGAAATAATATTTTATATTTATTCAAGAACAGAAGCAAAAGCAAAAACACAAAATAAAATCGGGTTGCCTCCCAACAAGCGCTATTATTTTATGCCCCTAGCTAGGCATTGATAATTTTAATGATGCTCACATGAAAGACAAAAAATTGAAGGACAACGAGAGAATCATATAGCATGTAAAAATCATATTTAAGTCTAACATACTTCCTATACATATGCATTTTATAAGCAAACAAATTATCAAAACAAGCAAAAACTAGCTCATGCAAGGAAGAAGAAATAAACATTGACAATCTCAACATGAAGAGAGGTATAGTAACATGAAAATTTCTACAACCATGTTTTCCTCTCTAATAATAATTATATGTAGGATCATAATCAAATTCAACAATATAGTTATCATATAAAATCTTCTCTTCATGATCCACATGCATAAAAGTCTTATAAACCTCCAAGATAGTGGGATTAACATCAACTATAGTCATGACCTCTCCAAACCCACTTTCATAAAAAAATCAGAAGACTGAACACTCTCCAAATATGTGGAATTATTTTTACCTAAAGTTGACTCTCTTCCAAACCCACTTTCAATATTATTGCAAACATTATTATCGTTATTATATTCATCATGAGGCTTAAATAAATTTTCAAGAGCATAGAAGAATCACCCCAATCATGATCATTGCAATAAGTAGTGGACATATCAAAATTAGCATCTCCAAGCTTGGGGTTTTGCATATTATTAGCACAATTGACATTAATAGAAGTTATAATAACACCATTGCAATCATGCTTTTCATTCAAGGGGCTATCAAGTGTGGGTGCAATAGCAATAATTTCATGTTTAACATAAGGAACTATAGCAAGTTCATCTCCATAAGCATAATTAATATTGGCATCATGGCCATAAGAATATCAAGCATCATGTTCATCATGGCGGGTTATTTCTATCAAATCAATGGAATCATAATTATCTATAGATTCATGCATATCATTATTTTCTTCCATAGCAGCGAACATTCTCTCAATAAATACTTTAACATAGGCACTATGAGCATAGTTTTCATAGCAATATTTAAGTATGTCAAATTTTTCAGATTTGTAGAGATTAATATCATACTTTTCAATCAAAGAAGCAACTTCATAAGCACCCTTAAAAGCAATCAATTCTTCAATTCGTTTGATATCATAGTAACTATAATCACCTTTGGCATAAGAAGATAAGATTTCATTATCATTAAATTCACATAGGTAGGGAAGGTTTTTTTAGGGTTCTCTGAGCAACAAGTAAAATCATAAATTTCACATAGATTCCAAGCATAGCATATCAAACAATTTATTTGATTCCATAAGAGTCTCCCTTTTTGAGACAAACGGTGACGCACAAAATGAGCATGCTCATCTAATGATTTTCCCTCATCTAAACTAGTTGGGGTTTTAGCACGAGCACATATGGATCAAAGATAATCCAAGTAGAAAACTTTAAGTGGATCCATATCGATATATTTTTAGCAAGAAAAGATGCAAGCAACTAGAAAGCACATGGAAACACAAGAAAAAGATAGCAAACGAGCAAAAAGGCATATGAAAAAAACAAATAAAAAGGCAAATATTTTTGTATTTTTCTGAAAACATTTTAGAAGTGGGGGAGATGAAAACGAGAGGAAAATGGCGAATAATGAAAGTGCAAGAGATGAGAGTTTATGATAGGTACTTGGTAGGCTTGATGTAGATCCTCCCCGGCAACGGTGCCGGAAATTCTTCCTGTTACTTCTTGAGCTTGCGTTGATTTTTTCCTTGACGAGGAAAGGGTGATGCAGCAAAGTAGAGACAAGTATTTCCCTTAGTTAAGAACCTAGGTATCAATCCAGTAGGAGGAACACACAAGTCCCCAATAGATGCACCTGCACAAACTAACAAATACTTGCACACAACAAGAAAAGGGGTTGTCAATCCCTTCACGGTCACTTGCAAGGATGAGATATGATAGAGATTGATATAAAAGATAAATAAAAGTGCAAAATAAGGTAAATATAAATAAATTGCAACAATGTATTTTTGGGTTTTTGGTTTTATAGATCTGAAAATAATATGATGGAAAATAGACCCGGGGGCCATAGGTTTCACTAGAGGCTTCTCTCTTGAAAGAACACATACGTTGGTTAACAAATTGTTGTTGAGAAATTGATAGAAAAGCACATAGATATGACAATATCCAAGGTAATGATCATGAACATAGGCATCACGTCCGTGACAAGTAGACCGGCTCTTGCCTGCATCTACTACTATTACTCCACACATCGACCTCTATCCAACATGCATATAGTGTATTAAGTTAACAAGAACAGAATAATGCCATAAGCAAGATGACATGATGTAGAGGGATAGATCTAATCAATATGGTAAAAATCCCATCTTTTTATCCTTAGTGGCAACAATACGAATATGTGCCTTGCTACCCCTTCTGTCACTAGGTGAGGACAGCGCAAGATTAAACCCACTACAAAGCACCTCTCCCATTGCAAGAAAAATCAATCTAGGTGGCCAAACCAAATCAATAGATCAGAGAGAAGTACAAAGCTATCTTTATCATGCATAAAAGAGTTCAGAGAAGACTCAAATAATATTCATAGATAATCTGATCATAAACCCATAATTCATCGGATCTCAACAAACACACCGCAAAAGAATATTACATCGAATAGATCTCCAAGAACATCGAGGAGAACATTGTATTGAAGATCAAAGAGAGAGAAGAAGCCACCTAGCTACTAGCTATGGACCCGTAGGTCTGTGGTAAACTACTCAAACATCATCGGAAGGGCATCAAGGTTGATGAAGAACCCCTCCATGATCGAATCGCCCTCCGGCGGAGTGCCGGAAAATGCCCTAAGATGGGATCTCACAAGAACAGAAGCTTGCAGCAGCGGAAAAGTACTTTTTGTGTGCGCTCTGGTATATGGGGAATATTTGGGTATTTATGGAGCTGAGATTAGGGTTAGAGGTGGCACAATGGGCCCACAAGCCTACCCCCCCCCCCTCGCCCCACACACACACACACTTAGGGCACGCCTCCAGGGCTTGTGTCCCTCTTGTGGCTCTTCTGGCCTCCTCCCGAAGCTTCCTAGGTGTCTTATGGTCCAAGAAAAATCCTCAAAAAGTTTCGTTCCATTTGGACTCCTTTGGTATTGATTTTCTATAGTAGACAAAAACAAGGAAAAACAGCAACTGGCACTTGGCACTAGGTTAATATGTTAGTCCCAAAAACTGATATAAAATAGCACCATAGTGCACATAAAACATTCAAGATGGATAATATAATAGCATGGAACAATCAAAAATTTATAGATACATTGGAGATGTATCTGTAGGATCGAAAGTATGTCTAGAGGGAGGTGATTAGACTACTTGACCAAATAAAAACTTAACCTTTTCCTAATTTTAGTTCTTGGCAGATTAACAACTTACAACAAGTCAAGCAATCTTAATACAATTCAAGCAAGTATGCAAAGAGTATATAAGCAGCGGAAAGTAAAGCATGCAACTTGCAAGAATGTAAAGGGATGGGTTTGGAGAGAGTGCAAACGCAATAGGAGACACGGTTTTTGTCATGGTTCTGATAGGTGGTGCTATCATACATCCATGTTGATTGAGACTTCAACCCATGAAGGGTAACGGCTGCGCGAGTCCACGGAGGGCTCCACCCACGAAGGGTCCACAAAGAAGCAACCTTGTCTATCCCACCATGGCCATCGCCCACGAAGGACTTGCCTCACTAGGGTAGATCTTCACGAAGTAGGCGATCTCCTTGCCCTTACAAACTCCTTGGTTCACTCCACAATCTTGTCGGAGGCTCCCAAGTGACACCTAACCAATCTAGGAGATACCACTCTCCAAAAGGTAATAGATGGTGTGTTGATGATGAACTCCTTGCTCGTGTGCTTCAAATGATAGTCTCCCCAACACTCAACTCACTCTCATAGGATTGGATTTCGTGGAAAGATGATTTGAGTGGAAAGCAACTTGGGGAAGGCTAGAGATCAAGATTCATATGGTTGGATTGGAATATCTTGGCCTCAACACATGAGTAGGTGGCTCTCTCTCAGAAAATGAGTAGTGGAAGTGTAGGCACGTTCTAATGGATTCCCTCACAAATGAGGAGAGGGTGGAAGGGTATATATAGCCTCCACACAAAATCTAACCGTTACACACATTATACTAAACTCGGTGGGATCAAATCAAAAAACTTGGTCGGACCAATTCAGTACATATGCGACCATTAGGCAATTTCCGTGGGACCGCCATGTCATCTCGGTGGGATCGATATCATTAGGGTTAGGGCATAACGTAATCTCGGTTGGACCGATTACACAAACTCGGTTGGACCGACTTTGGTAATAAGCTAACAGAGAGTTGGTCAGGCAAACTTGGTGGGACCGATTTGCTCGTCTCGGTGGGACTGAAACGTTACGAAAAGGAAACAGGAAATTTGCATTGCAGACTCGATGAGACCGATCGCTCATCTCGGTTAGACCGAAACATTACGAAGGGAAACAGAGAGTTTGCAACCCCATCTCGGTGAGATCGAGATCCCTATCGGTGATACCGAAGTGACTAGGGTTTCTAGCAGTGGCTATGTCAAATGAACTCGGTGGCGCCGGATGGATCAAATCGGTGGGGCCGAGTTTGACTTTTGGTTTGGGACATATGTGGATATGAGAAGGTGGTTGAGGGCTTTGGAGCATATCACTAAGCATTTTGAGCAAGCAAGACATTAAGCAACACCTCATCCCCTTTTAATAGTATTGGTTTTCCTATAGACTCAATGTGATCTTGGATCACTAAAATAGAAAATGTAGAGTCTTGGACTTTAGAGCTTGAGCCAATCTTTTGTCCTTAGCATTTTGAGGGGTCCACATTCCTTATCCATGCCATGCCAATCATTGAACTTTCCTGAAATGTTTAACTTGAAATAGCATTAGTTCAATGAGCTATATGTTGTTAATCATTACCAAAACCACCCAGGGATAGTTGCACTTTCGATCTCCCCCTTTTTGGTAATTGATGACAACATATATATCAAATCTTCGACAAATGATAATAAGATTGAAATACATCGTCGCTTTGAGAAGTATGTGATAAGTAAGAGCTCCCCCTAAATTTGTGCACTATTTAAAATTTGCTTTGGACTGCAAATGCACAATGTGTTAGGATCATGGGTCACTCTTCCATGTCACATACATCTTGGTGGAGCGCTCAAAATGATAATCATTGAAAACATGCACTCATCACCAAGCAAAGTGAATGATCATAAATGGATATGGAGGATAATATCATTCAAGCATACATTAAAGGTAGCATATGATCAAACACATGATCATCCAAGTATCTCACAAAAGACATAGTGTATCAAGCAAACACACAATAAAGTTCAAGCAAATAAAGCGCAAAGAGAGACAAAACAACACTCTCTCTCTCGAAGACTATGATCTATACATATTTCTCCCCCTTTGGCAACAAGTTACCAAAAAGTTAAAAACATGCATAGTGCTATGCGTCTCTCAGGCTTGATCTTCATGAGGTGGTGTAGAGATGACTCCAAGGACGAAAGCTTCTGTTGATGTAGTTAGAGCTGGTGGAGTGGCTGCTAGAGCTGGTGGCATTGAATTTGTGGCTGCTGGTGCAGATGTGGTGGCTCTTGTATCTGGAACACGCACTGCAGCAGACCTCTGACTTTTGGGCACTCTAGTGAAAGCATCTGTGGTAGACTTGCCTTTCTTCTCCTCCACTTCCTCCTGAAGTTGCTCAACTACTGACTGAATCTCAGTGACTTTGACATCAAGATCATAGATTTTCTGCTTAATGATCCTCTCCAAGCTCTCCTAGTTTTGAGTCAGGGTGGCCAGGCCCTTCTCAATCCTCAAGGTGGATTGGATCAGATATCCAAGCTGATCTTGCTTGCTCTTCAAGAACACCTGAGATGCCTCTTTAGCACTTGGCATCTTTGCAGCTTTCTCTGCCCTTGCCTTCTCTCTCTTCTCATGTGCTTGCACTGAGGATGGATCTTCCTCATTCATGACAACGATGTTATCCTTAAAGTTTGGCCTGAGGGGTAAATGCTCCTTGTCCAACATATATGTGCATGTGCCCGTCTTGGAGTTGATGAGCACCTGAATTTGTGGAGCATACCCACAAGATCTCTTCTGATCTGCAGCTGTCCTCTTGATTGTTTTCATAATCAAACTCATCACTTTTAACTTTTGAGGGACATCAAATATGTGCAGCAAGTTGATGGTGTGTCCTCTTATCATTCTGTGATCTCCAGATTTTGGCAACAGAGTGTGCCTCAGAATGGTATTGATAGTAGGCAGCCCTGACAGCAAGTGCTTCACTGAGCCAAACTTGTGAGTCTCCAGGTCTACATCAGGAATCTCCTTGTACATGCTTGCCATTGAGTTGTGGTCTTTCTTCTTCTTGGCATATACATCCAAGTCATCTTCATGAACTTCGGGGGCATTGATCAATCTAGCCCACTCATCAACTGTGGACTGGTACCTTATACCCTCTGACATCCATACAATTCTGCCATCTGGATAGAAATGAGCAGTAGAGTAGAATTGCATGATCAGCTCATCATTCCACTTTGTGAGCTTCTGGCCAACAAACTTGTCCACTTCATAGGCCTTGAAGTTGTCATAGACACCTGGGAAGTGATCTTCATTCTCTCTAATGTAGGTCCAGTCAACCCATCTCATGTCACATACTATGGGCTTCTTGTCAAGCAGGATTGTCTCATAGAAATCTTGTTGTTCCTTTGTGTGAAACCTGTTATCCACAGCAGTTCTCCTCCTTACAGCATATGGGTCAGCCTTCCTCCACTGTCTCAGTCATGCATCCTTCCTGATCCTCATGTCCTCTGCAACAGGATGTGCATCATTATGGTCTGGAATCTTGGGTTTGAGCTTCCTTAGCACTTGGGCTTCAGCTTCCTCTTCTTCAACTTCAGGCGCTGGGGCCTTGTTCTTCTCCTCAGCAGGTATGTTCCTGGTACTCCTCTTGGGTGCAGTCCTGGGAACTGGAGCAACAGCTTTGGGAGCAGATTTGGGCTTAGCAGCAGCCCCTGACTTAATAGCATCTCCCATGAGCTTCTGTGCCTTAGGAGCTGGAGCAGCATCCTTTTCCTCTTCATTATCAGATCTCACCATAGTAGACTTTCCAAGTACTTTAGTTGTTGTTGTTCTTTCCCTCTTCTTCTTCTTGTCCTCACCAGCTGCCTATTCTTCAGATTCAATGGTGAACTTCATAGTTTCACCTGTGGCAACTTTCCTTGGCTTGGATGTAGGCACTCTCCTAGCTGTTGCCTTTCTATTCATGCCTGGCCTAGTTGATGCAGCAGTTCCAAACTCTTTCTTCACTACCTTCTTCTTGGAAGTGGCCTCATCCTCAGCTGCAACATAGTCTTCATCCTCTGAATCATAAGTTCTCTTCTTCCTTGTTCTAGTAGCTGCCTTGGGCAAGTTACTAGGTGTGCTCCTGCTGCCCTCATCATAGCTGCTGGAGGGACTAGTGCCCTCACTCAACTGCTCTTGCTATTCAGACCTGTTCTGGCTGTCACTCTGGTCAGACATCTTGCAGGCAAACTGTCAACAGACCCTATGAATAGGTTGTAGATGAGGTAGAGTAGATGAGCATCACAAAGTACAGAGGTTTTGCAAAACAAATTGAGTCAAAAACTTAGTTTTAGTTCTCTACACGGTGATCTCGGAGCTACCGAATTGACAAACTCGGTGATACCGAAGCAACACTTGGAACCTAAACTAGTGAACTCGGTTGGACCGAGTCACAGTTTGGTGGCACCGAGATTGCTAGGGTTTCACAGAATCCTGAACTCGGTCACACCGATTTGCACATTTCGATCAGACCGAAAAGCGCATGTGCAATGGCCTAAGCCGAATCGGTGAGACCGATTTCTACATTTCGGTCAGTCCGAGATGAGTTCTGCGGAGAGCTAACCCTAAAATCTTTGAATCAATCTAGACCTAAGGAAGATTTGGTTGGATAGATTAATCTCATTCATGGCAAGAAACATGGCATTGTCCTTGTGCTAGGAATCGGAGTGAAAATGACAGCACAAGGGGTTGAACACGTACCCTAGAGCGGCGAGTATTCGCTACGGCGGCAATGGTGGAGCAGAATCCATCGACGGCAGCAGAATCCAACGGTGGGAGGTCGTTGGCGGCGAGAAGACGATCCGGAGACCCGAGGAGGCAGAGAGGGACACACGCGGGCGGAGAGGATTTGAAGCAATTTCCAAAATCTCACCTATGGGTATTTATATCCCGACCTTGATGGTGTGACCGAGTGGAACAAATCGGTGGCATCGAGATTGCAGAATCGCAAGCGGTTGATGCAACTCGGTGTGACCGAAGTGTTCAAATCAGTTGCACTGAGATGAAAACATAGATCAACTTAGTGAACTCGGTTTAACCGAAATGGACCTCTCGGTCAGACCGAAATGCACAAAGAGGTTTTGGAAGTTTAAGTCTATGACGAATCGGGGACTCCGAGTGCTCCTCACACAGAGTGGTTCGAATTTGACTTGATCAAACTTTGTGATGTAGCATGAATAGAGTTTGAGACGAGAAAAGCATAGATAGCTAGAGAAGGTTCTTAGGCATTCTTGTCCATCCACTTGGCAAAAGAAAAAGAGCCAAACAATCAAAACAATAAGTGGATGTCCTCGAATGAGTAAAATATGCAAACGACATGCTCACACAATAAAATGGCAATGAAATATGTGGCAAAGCATGCACAACCAATTCTAGCATCTATCAAACAATTGGCGATGACTAGGTCATCTATATATGAGTATATTGACTTAGGAGTCAAATGAGAACATTTGATCATAGGTCATACTCATCGTTTAAGCACAAGTGGGGTTACCACTTTTACATAAAGCATTGTTGTGTTCACACCATTAGAGTTGCTTTAGCTCAATCTTTAGAGTAAATCTCCCCCTAGATGTGAGATCCCCCCTAAGAGGGATGAACTAACCTTGGGTTTTGTCGATGATGACTTCGTATAGGTGTTGAAGATGTGGATGCTCAATGTTGTTGTAGATAATTTGGAGCAATCCATTGGAGTGAGTTGCACTTTCAATACCTACACGGGTTAGTCCCACAAGGAATAAACAAAAGGATATCCATAGACATAGAGTTATGCACACACAATATGATGTCCATGAAAACATTAGGTTACCTTGTCCCTTGTCTTACCAACAAGATGGTTTGTGACTCCTTGAACTAGTGCAAGATGTGGAAGTTGATTGCACTTGTCCTTGCCAAAATGATATGAGTGAAGAATATTGGCGGAGTCACCCTCAAGAACTCTCTAGTCCTTCTTCTTCGGAATCCACATCATCTTGATGGGAATCCTTGGGGTAGTAGTGGAACTTGATGAAGTAGAACTTGATGTAGTCTTGGGAACCCACTTGACCAAGGCCTTGGGAGCTTCTTCAAATGCATCAATCTCCTCTTGAAGCTTGTCCTTGCCTTTTTGCTTGTGGTCTTGTGGTGGAAGATCATCTTGAGCTTGTGTCCCTTGGAAATAAGTAGGATCATACTTCTCTTGTTGGGGAACAAACTTTGTCTTGGGGTATTGATCTTCTTCCCACTCAACTCCATTGGCATTGAACTTTTTGTTCAAAACAAACACCTTGATTCTTCCGGTGCCTTCCTTACTTGTGTACAATTTCCTCAAATTGCTTACTTCCGGCAAGGCTCTTGTAGACACCCTTCTCTATAATTCCCTTCAATAAGCTATTTTCTTGCTCAAGTGTAACTTGGCTAAGAGAATCATTAGTGGAATCAAGAGAACTACTAGAAGAAATGACATTGGATTTAGCATGATTATTGTTACTACTAGAGGAAGAATCTTTCTTACTCTTGTTATTATACTTGACTTGTGGCATGTAAGTAGATAAGAGTAAACGCTTGGCAATGTAAGAAGAACTTTTCTTGCAAAGATCATCATTGATTGCCTTTAAAAACTCATGCTCTTGCTCAAGGTTGAGCTTTTCAAAGCATAACTTCTCATGAGTCTTTAAAATTTCTCGATGATCTTCTAAGGTAGTTTCATGAGCTAACTTAAGAGTGTTTAGTTCTTTAGTTAGGCGCTCAATCTTATCCTTATCATTGTCATTCATTTTATCTTGATTGGCATGATTAATTGATGTTTCATCATAGTATTCATCACTAGAGTTGTCAACAAGTAAATCATCATCACCTAACAAGTCATGTTCATCACTATTGAAATCAACATACTCGGGGTGTGATGCCTTTGGGCCTTTACCATGAAGAATCTTCCAAATCCTTCATTTGTGAGTCAAATATGCCGTAGGAGTTGGTTGACACAAGTGCTAGATCGGCAACACCTTCATCTTGAGTATATTCGGAGTCGGAGTGATAGCTTCTCTAGGAGTGATGGTCAGAGTCGGAGCCGGATACCCATTCACCAACATCAGCTTGATGTCTTCACTTTGTGTAGCTCTTTGATGACTTTGTCCTTCCTTTCCGAATCCTTGCTTCTCTGGAGGTTCTTCGTTCATAATGATCATCTCTACTACTCCTCTCTCTTGGTGGTGATTCTTCTCTCCTACTTCTTTTGGGTGAATCTTCTCTCCTTTTGTAAGGAGCCGTACACTCATTGGAGTAGTGTCCGGGTCTTCCACAATTTTAGCAAGTACGTTCACGACTCGAAGATCTTTTGTCATTGTAGGACCTTGACTTGGAGCTTCTTTCCTTGCTTCTACTCTTCTAGAATTTGTTGAAGTTTTTCACCATTAAGCTCAATTCCTCATTGAAGGTTTGTTTCTCACTGGATGATGAGCATCACATGAGGCTTTGTAAGCGCCAGTTGACTTGTTGTGAAGCTCTTCCTTATCCTTGAGTGACATCTCATGAGCAACAGTTCTTCCAATGACTTCTGTTGGCTTGAGATCTTTGTAATTGGGCATCATTTGGATCAATGTGCACATGGTATCATATTTTCCATCCGAGGCTCTTAGGATCTTCTTGATGATGAATTTGTCAGTCATCTCTTCACTTCCTAAGCCAGCAATCTCAGTTGTGATGAGAGCAAGCCTAGAGTACATTTCAGCGACACCTTCACCATCCTTCATTTTGAACTTGTCAAGTTGACTTTGAAGCACATCCAATTTGGATTCCTTGATGGAGTCGGTACCTTCGTGCATACCAATCAAAGTGTCCCAAATTTCCTTTGCATTCTCAAGGCGGCTGATTTTGTTGAATTCTTCGGGGCACAATCCGTTGAAGAGGATATCACAAGCTTGGGCGTTGTATTGCAGCATCTTCAACTCTCTGCGGTAGCTTCACGGTTCGATTCTCTCCCATCGAAGAATTTACCTTGCAAGCCAATACACACAATCGCCCAAACGGCGGGGTTATGTCCAAGAATATGCATTTTCCTCTTATGCTTCCAACTAGCAAAATTAGTACCATCAAAGTAAGGACCTCTATGGTGGTAATTTCCCTCGCTAGACGCCATACTCTCCTAGGTTGTGAAACCAAGGCTATGATCACCAAAAGCTATGGAATCAAGGCAAATGGAGACCAAAGCTCTGATACCAATTGTAGGATCGAAAGTATGTCTAGAGGGGGTGATTAGACTACTTGACCAAATAAAAACTTAACCTTTTCCCAATTTTAGTTCTTGGCATATTTTAACAACTTAGAACAAGTCAAGCAATCTTAACATAATTCAAGCAAGTATGCAAAGAGTATATAAGCAGCGGAAATTAAAGCATGCAACTTGCAAGAATGTAAAGGGATGGGTTTGGAGAGTGCAAATGCAATAGGAGACACGGATATTTTGTCGTGGTTCCGATAGGTGGTGCTATCGTACATCCACGTTGATTGAGACTTCAACCCACGAAGGGTAACAACTGCACGAGTCCATGGAGGGCTCCACCCACGAAGGGTCCACGAAGAAGCAACCTTGTCTATCCCACCATGGCCATCGCCCACGAAGGACTTGCCTCACTAGGGTAGATCTTCACGAAGTAGGTGATCTCCTTGCCCTTACGAACTCCTTGGTTCACTCCACAATCTTGTCGGAGGCTCCCAAGTGACACCTAACCAATATAGGAGATAACACTCTCCAAAAGGTAATAGATGGTGTGTTGATGATGAACTCCTTGCTCTTGTGCTTCAAATGATAGTCTCCCCAACACTCAACTCACTCTCGTAGGATTGGATTTGGTGGAAAGATGATTTGAGTGGAAAGCAACTTGGGGAAGGCTAGAGATCTGTAGCGTCCAGACCTCAAACAGTTTGATCTCTATGCATCAGTGTCATCCCTGGATCGGTAATGCTGACACGCATAGTACTTGAAGGATTTATAACAGAGTAGCAATCACACGCTTATTACATCGAATGTCTCAAAAGAGAACTTATTACAATAAATATGGCTTAAGGCCATCTAATAACGATAACAGTGAAAGGCTTGGAACATAAGCGAGTCCATCAACTCCAACGGCATCACTGAGTATAAGATCACGACCTAAGGCACCTTACTCATCGTCTGAAAAGTCTGCAACATGAAATGTTGCAGCCCGAAAACGGGTCAACACATGGAATATGCTAGCAATGTAACACATAGAGAGTAATGAACAGAATAATGCTATCACTACATGCATATATGGTTGGTGGAAAGCTCTATGGTTACAGTTTTGCATAAAGCCAATTTTTTCCTACAACAAAGGAATAAATTTTATTTAACTATCATGGTGGTTGTTAAACATTGAGAAGGTTCCTCCAACTCAATCCCAATTAAACATCATCATTAACCCAACAAAATTAAATTAAGTAACATGATGAGATTCACATGAAAATCCAGGTACTAGATACTCAAGATGTCCATAACCAGGGACACGGCTAACCATGATTAGTTTATACACTCTGTAGAGGTTTGCACACTTTTTCCCGCAAGACTCGATCTCCTCCGTTGAATTTCTCGCACTTCATGATGTTTGAGAAACGGATGACCGAGACACAATCTTTCAGAAGCATTAACTCTTTACTCTGGGTAGACGGTACCAACCTACATCCCCTACATCTGCTAGTCTACCACTGAAAGAGGTCACACAACATACTCAACTATACTAGAGCCCATAGTAGATTGCGGCTGCACACGAAAGTTTCTAGCATGAATAATCTCATGATCCCTTTGAGCCTGGGTGGCGGTCCAAAGAAGAATCACACGCTACCCCGGGATTTCAAAAAATACAGGCAACACTGGGTTCCCCAGGTGCCTCAATACACCCAGATGTGAATTTAAGTTGCCACCTTAAGTAAACCATTAATTTAACAATCTCACATCTGTCATGGATACACTCACCCAATCCACGTCTACTAGCATAGCATAGCAATATAAGCAAACATAGAGTAACTCCCAAAGGTTGATAATAAAACAGGTAATAGGTTCTACCTCATCTACTTCCCAAAACCCACATATTAATCAGATCCTAATCATGCAATTGTTTGAGGATTGATCTAATGCAATAAAACTGGGTAGTAAAGAGGTATGATCAAAGTTTTACTTGCCTTGCTGATGATCCGTGAAACCTAGAGACTCGTAGTAGCAAGCGGCGCACTTCGGGTACTCTATGACAAACAAACAAGTATACAATAAGCACTCATCTAACGCACAGGTAATACTCAAATAAGAGATCTAACCAGAAATTTCAACTTAAGAACTCCGGTTTGCAAAAAGAATCAAATCAAATGAAGCAACGAAACTCAAACGGCGAAAGAAACAAGCTTCGTTTACTAATCTGGACCTAAGTCAAATTTTACAGTAGCAAAAACTTGTTTGAGTTTGTTAAACGGAAAGAGGGTTTCGAGACGAAACTCTATGCGCTTGAATCGCCTGATTCCGATAAACGAGCGAAAAGTTATACTAGAACGAAAATCGGATCAGAAATCGCAATCGGAAATAATCGCGGAAAATCTAAGAAAAAGAAAAATGGACGAACAGGCTAACAAACAAACGTTCGTTGTTTGCAGTTAAACGGTGAAATCCATTCGTTAAAATAATGAACGAACGGGCATTCGCTAAATAAACTAAACCAAAAAAACCGGATCTGAAAACGAATCTACGGTTTCGAAAAAACCGATCGGTTTTCTCGCGAAAACCGAGGCGACAGCGGCTACCTCCCGCGGTGGCGGGCTCCGGCGAGGGCGGCGAGCTCCGGCAGGGTCGGCGGCGAGGCGGACGGCGGCGGATGACGGCGGTCGGCGGCGGCGGCGCGGTCGGCGGCGGCGGCGGGCAGCAGCGGCGGCGGCGATGGCGGGGCTAGGGTTTGGGTTTGGCGGGGCGCGGGCTGGGGTGGGCCGGCGGAGGTGGGTGTCTTATAAAGCCTGGGAGGCGGACGAGTCCGGGTCGCCCACGGCGGCCCGAGTCGGTTCGTTGTTTTTTTAAATAATTCGGACACACAGAAAAAGAAATAAAAGAAATACTAAACGGACTCCAAAAATCCCGAAATAAATTTTCCTCGTCCCCTAAAAATAGTCCGGACAAGATGAACATTTATTTGGGCCTAAAATGAAATTTTGAAAAACGCGCATTTTTCCTAATTCAAATAAAATATCGATAAAACTCCGAAATAAAATCTTATTTGATTTTATTATTAAATCCTCAATATTTCTTTATTTTGGGAAAGTTATTTTATTCCCTCTCTCTTATTTTTATAATTGAAATATTTGAAGATAAAATAATTAAAACCAAATGATCCTATTTTCAAAAATTTGAGAAAAACTCAAATAAGAAAATAACAAAATCCCCAACTCTCTCCGTGGGTCCTTGAGTTGCGTAGAATTTCTAGGATCAAGCCAAAATGCAAATAAAATATGATATGCAATGATGATCTAATGTATAACATTCCAAATTGAAAATTTGGGATGTTACAAACCTACCCCCCTTAATATGAATCTCGCCCTCGAGATTCGGGTTGGCTAGAAAATAGGTGAGGGTGGTCCTTCAGTAGATCTTCTTCTTGCTCCCAGGTGGCTTCATCCTCGGTATGGTGGCTCCACTGAACTTTGCAAAACTTGATAACCTTGTTGCGGGTGACTCGGCTGGCATATTCGAGAATCTTGATTGGTTTCTCCTCATAGGTTAAATCACTATCCAACTGAATCGCTTCTAGTGACACTGTATCTCTCAGCGGTATATAAGCCATCTCTGCGTGGCACTTCTTTAACTGGGAAACATGGAACACATCATGAACTCCTGACAAACCTTCGGGCAATTCCAACTTGTAAGCAACTTCTCCCATACTCTCCAAAACTTTGTATGGTCCCACAAAATGCGGTGCTAACTTTCCCTTAACTCCAAAACACTTAACTCCTCGAAGTGGGGACACACGAAGATAAACTCTGCCTCCGACTTTGTAAACTATCTCCTTGCGTTTAGCATCTGCATAGCTCTTCTGCCTGGACTGGGCTACCTTGGGCCTATCGTGTATTAGCTTAACCTTCTCTTGGGACTCTTTAATCACATCTGGTCCAAACAACTACGGTCTCCAACTTCATCCCACAACAACGGTGTCCTGCACCTCCTTCCGTACAAAGCTTCGAAAGGGGCCATCTTCAAGTTGGATTGATAATTGTTGTTGTAAGAGAACTCTACATATGGCAAATTGTCGTCCCAACTAGATCCATAATCTAGTGCACAAGCTCTCAGCATGTCCTCCAGGATCTGATTGACTCTCTCGGTCTGTCCATCTGTCTGTGGATGAAAGGCTATGCTGAACTCTAGCCTGGTACCCAAAGTTTCGTGCAACTGATTCCAGAACTTTGAAGTAAACTGGGTTCCTCTTTCTGATACAATGGTTCTCGGAACACCATGCAGGCATACGATCCTGGTCATGTATATCTTCGCCAACTTAGCACTGGTGTAAGTGGTCTTCACTGGGATGAAATGAGCTACCTTCATCAAACGATCGACTACAACCCATATTGAGTCATAGCCTGAACGAGTCTTGGGCAATCCTGTGATAAAATCCATGCCTAGCTTACCCCACTTCCATTCGGGTGTCGGCAATGGTTGTAGCAATCCTGCTGGCTTCTGATGCTCTGCCTTCACTTTCTGACATTCATCACATACTGATACATACTCCGCAATATCCTTCTTCATTCTGGTCCACCAGAAAGTGTCCTTTAAGTCCAGATACATCTTGGTATTTCCTGGGTGAATCGAATAAGGTGAATCATGGGCCTCTTGTAGAATCAACTTCCTGATCTCCGGGTCATTAGGCACATAAACGCGATCCTCAAACCATAGGGTATCGTGCTCATCCTCATGAAATCCTTTAGCCTTTCCTTTGCTCATCTTCTCCTTCATCTGGGCGATCTCCTTGTCATTCTTCTGAGCTTCTCTGATCTTATCCATCAAAGTAGACTAAATCTCCAATGCTGCTACATAGCCTCTCGGAACTATCTCCAAACATAGCTCGCTAAGATCCTCGGCTAACTCCTTTGGTAACCCTCCGGTCAAGAGTGTGTTGACATGGCTCTTACGGCCCAACGCATCGGCTACTATGTTAGCCTTTCTGGGGTGATAATGCAATCTCATATCATAATCCTTAATGAGCTCCAAGCATCTCCTTTGCCTGAGATTCAACTCCTTCTGTGTGAAAATGTACTTCAAACTCTTGTGATCCATGTACACCTCACAATGGTTTCCGATGAGAAAATGTCTCCATGTCTTCAATGCATGCACTACGGCTGCTAACTCCAAATCATGTGTAGCATAATTCAACTCATGGGGCTTAAGCTATCGTGAGGCATACGAAACAACTCTCCCCTCCTGCACAAGTACTGCTCCAAGTCCTCGACGAGAAGCGTCGCAATATACTTCATAATCCTTGCGTTGATCTGGCAGAATCAACACTGGTGATGTAACCAAACGTTTCTTCAACTCTTGGAAACTGGCCTCACATTCCTCAGTTCATTTGAATTTGGTGTCCTTCTTCAACAACTCCGTCATGGGCTTTGCAATCTTCGAGAAATTCTCAATGAACCTGCGGTAGTATCCTGCGAGTCCAAGGAAACTCCGGATCTCTCCAACTGATGTGGGGGCTTCTCAATTTGTCACAGTGACAACTTTGGTGGGGTCTACTGCTATTCCTTCTCTGGATATCACATGTCTGAGGAATCCAACTTCCTTCAACCAAAACTCATATTTGCTGAACTTGGCATATAACTAATGTTCTCTGAGCTTCCCGAGTACCAAACGCAAATGCTCTTTATGCTCCTCTTCATTCTTCGAGTAGACCAAAATATCATCAATGAACACCACAACGAACTTATCCAGAAACTCCATAAACACCTTGTTCATCATGTTCATGAAATAGGCAGGTGCGTTAGTCAGACCAAATGACATAACGGTATACTCATATAGCATGTACCTGGTGGTAAAAGCCGTTTTAGGTATATCCTGCTCTCGAATCTTCAACTGGTGGTATCCTGATCGCAGATCGATCTTGGAAAACACTTTAGCTCATTGCAATTGGTCAAACAAGTCATTGATCATCGGCAGTGGGTACTTGTTATTGATTGTCACTTCATTCAATCCTCGATAATCAACAACCATTCTCAATGATCCATCCTTCTTCTCCACTAGAAGCACTGGCGATCCTCAAGGTGACGAACTTGGGAAAATATAGCCTTTATCCAGTAACTCCTTAATCTGCTTCTTAATTTCCTCCAAATCTTTTGCGGGCATCCTGTACGGTCTCTTAGATATCGACCCTGTGCCTGGCAAAAGCTCAATTAAAAACTCAATGTCTCTATCCGGTGGCATGCCAGGCAACTCCTCTGGAAATACGTCAGGGAAATCCTTCACCACTGGTACTTCCTCCTGTACAACTCCTGATAAGGAATTTACTTGAGTCCTCTTTGGCACATGCCGGGATACATACTTGATCCTTCTTCCTTCTGGGGTGGTAAGCAAAGTTGACTTACTGGCGCATTCAATGTTCCCTCCATACTTTGATAACCAATCCATGCCTAATATCACATTTAGTCCTTGCGACTCCAATACTATTAGGTCCGAGGGAAACACATAGTTACCAATCCTTAATGGTAACCGATCACACCATAGACTAGCCATATACTCTGCTCCTGGCGAGGTTACTAACATGGGTGACCTAAGGGCTTGGGTCGGCAGTTTATACTTATCCACAAATCCCCTTGATATGTATGAATGCGATGCACCGGTATCAAAAAGGACGATTGTAGTAAATGACTTAACCAAAAACTTACCTATTACTGCATCTGGCTGGGCTTCAACCTCCTCCACGCTAACGTGGTTCACCTGTCCCCTGTTGAAAGGGTTAGGCTTCTTTCCAGAGCTCCCATTGCCATTTCCATTCTTAGCTTCAGGACATTCAGTGGCATAATGTCCAGTCTTCTGGCATTTGAAACAGGTAATGTAGCTTAGATCCCTCTTGGCTGGTGTTGATGGGTTGCTATGATTCTGTCTGTTGCTTCCTCCATTCCCATTGCCATTCTTGGGGCCACTATGGTTGTGCGAACTCCCTCCTCCATGGGTATGCTGAAAAGGTCCTCCCGAGTTCGGGGTAAAACGAGGCTTCTGCTGAGCTCCAGAATTGTACTTCCCTTGTCCATACTTCCTCTTGCGGATGTCAATCTGCTGCTGCTTCCCTTCAATCATGAGAGCTCTATCTACCAACTCCTGGTAGTTATTGAAAGTTGCCACCATCAACTGCATGCTCAGCTCATCATTCAGTCCTTCCAGAAACTTCTCTTTCTTAGCTGCATCCGTAGCAACGTCATCTGGGGCATAACGTGCTAGCTTACTAAAGTCATCCACATACTGGCCAACTGTATGTCCTCCTTGGCACAAGTTGTGAAACTCACGCTTCTTCATGGCCATAGCTCCTGCTGAAACATGGATAGTATGGAAAGCCTGCTGAAACTGGTCCCATGTGACAGTGTCGATGGGATAAGTGGCTGTGAAATTCTCCCAACATGATGCTGCGGATCCATCAAGCTGATATGCGGCAAAATGCACCTTCTCCGCATCTGTGCATCCTGCAGTGGTCAACTCCCTTCCCATCTTGCAGAGCCAATCATATGCAACTATCGGCTCGGTGCTACTGGAGAACACCGGCGGATTTAGCCTCAAGAAATGGGCTAAATGATCAACAGGTGGTGGTGGTGGTGGGTTGTTGTTGTTGTTGTTCCCCTGATTCTGATTCTGGACTAGCATCTGCATCAATGCATTTTGCTGCTGGATCAACTGAGTGAGCTCCGGTGGGAAAGCAAATCCATTGTCACGTCTCGGAGGCATCTGAGGGTTTAGAAAAGGTGAGAATACAAAATAGAATGAGGTCTATAGAGAAAAACACTACCCATATGCACATGAGACAAATGCAACAATATCACTTCACTCAATTCAAACAAGGGCATACAACGGTCTAACTATCGTTACAGAAGTGCTCGGACTATACTATATACATGGGGGAATACTACTACTGTTATGGTGGTCGACTAGAAAAATTGATCGGTCGAAGACTCCATGATATCTTCTCCAGCTTCATCAACAAAATCATCATCGCTATCTTCTGGGTCCGAGTCGGTGTCGTCAATGATGATGTAGTTCTCCGGGCAAGTGCCATCATCGTCTTCTCCTCCAGTCGCGGGGAATCCCATAAATACTTTTAGCTTCTTCTTCAGATCATCATTCTTCTCCACGAGTGTCGTCATTTCCTCCTCATATCCATCACGTGTAGACTTGAGTTCTTCCTCCAGTTCCATGATCTTGGTCATGGCCTTCTTCAGATCTATCATGCCTGCGCACATCTGGTTCTCCTGGTGACGAATGTGCTGGTTTAACTCCTGGATGGAAGCTGCAATTGATCTATCCTTCCTGGTGCTGATCATCTCCCATTGCTCATCCCGGCGCCCACAAATCTAGTAAATAGTATCCTTGAGATCCTTCTGGTAAACTTCTCCAATGCGTCCCATGGTGATGTGGGCTGCCATGCTCTTTCCTAGACTCCAGGTTGGTGCATCAAAGGAAAACTCTATGGGCTCAGTGACGGGCATGAACGTCCTTCCTGGAACTTGAACTTGAATCATCCAACGCTCCTCTTCGGGTAAAGTGGCAATGTAGGTCCCGGTGAAGCTTGGTACTCCGATGTTCAGGTATCTGGTGACTTCCTTCAAGTGGCGTCCAAAGGGTGTATCTTCATCCGGTTGTGTGAACTTGTTCCTTGCATCCGCCATCCTAAAAGATTAGAAAAGATGAGGAGTCAGAAATGAGAAGAGAGTAGTGATCTAGGGCTTTAGCTTAGTGGTCGTGTCCTACAGTCAACGTGTGCTCTGATACCATCTTGTAGCGTCCAGACCTCAAACAGTCTGATCTATGTGCATCAGTGTCATCCCTGGATCGCTAATGCTAACACGCACACTACTTGAAGGATTTATAAAAGAGTAGCAATCACACACTTATTACATCGAATGTCTCAAAAAAGAACTTTTTATAATAAATATGGCTTAAGGCCATCTAATAATGATAACAGCGGAAGGCTTGGAAGATAAGCGAGTCCATCAACTCCAACGGCATCACTGAGTATAAGATCACGACCTAAGGCACCTTACTCGTCATCTGAAAAGTCTGCAACATGAAACGTTGCAGCCCGAAAACGGGTCAGCACATGGAATATGCTGGCAATGTAACACATAGAGAGTAATGAACAGAATAATGCTATCACTACATGCATATATGGCTGGGGGAAAGCTCTATGGTTACAGTTTTGCATAAAGCCAATTTTTCCCTACAACAAAGGAATAAATTTTATTTAACTATCATGGTGGTTGTTAAACATTGAGAAGGTTCCTCCAACTCAATCCCAATTAAACATCATCACTAACCCAACAAAATTAAATTAAGTAACATGATGAGATTCACATGAAAATCCAGGTACTAGATAATCAAGATGTCCATAACCAGGGACACGGCTAACCATGATTAGTTTATACACTCTGCAGAGCTTTGTGCACTTTTCCCCGCAAGACTCGATTTCCTCCGTTGAATTTCTCGCACTTCATGATGTTTGAGAAATGGATGACCGAGACACAGTCTTTCAGAAGCATTAACTCTTTACTCTGGGTAGACGGTACCAACCTACATCCCCTACATCTGCTAGTCTACCACTGAAAGAGGTCACACAACATAGTCAACTATGCTAGAGCCCATAGTAGCTTGCGGCTGCACACGGAAGTTTCTAGCATGAATAATCACATGATCCCTTTGAGCCAGGGTGGCGGTCCATAGGAGAATCACACGGTACCCCGGGATTTCCAAAAATACAAGCAACACTGGGTTCCCCAGGTGCCTCAATCCACCCATATGTGAATTTAAGTTGCCACCTTAAGTAAACCATTAATTTAACAATCTCACATCTATCATGGATACACTCACCCAATCCACGTCTACTAGCATAGCATAGCAATATAAGCAAACATAGAGTAACTCCCAAAGGTTGATAATAAAACGGGTAATAGGTTCTACCTCATCTACATCATAAAACCCACATATTAATCAAATCCTAATCATGCAATTGTTTGAGGAGGGATCTAATACAATAAAACTGGGTAGTAAAGAGGTATGATCAAAGTGTTACTTGCCTTGCTGATGATTCATGAAACCTAGAGACTCGTAGTAGCAAGCGGCGCACTCCGGGTACTCTATCGCAAACAAACAAGCATACAATAAGCACTCATCTAACACACAGGTAAAACTCAAATAAGAGATCTAACCAGAAAGTTCAACTTAAGAACTCCGGTTTGCAAATATAATAAAATCAAACGAAGCAACAAAACTCAAACGGCGAAAGAAACAAGCTTCGTTTATGTAACGCCCCGGATACAACTTTCCATATTCATAACTCCAACTCTTGCCTTT
The DNA here is from genome assembly GCF_018294505.1 of Triticum aestivum. NCBI lineage: Eukaryota > Viridiplantae > Streptophyta > Magnoliopsida > Poales > Poaceae > Triticum > Triticum aestivum. The sequence goes on from NC_057801.1 coordinate 415,952,046, forward strand.
TCCGGAGATGCGATATGATATTTCCTTCATGGTCGGGTTTTTGTTTTCATTGTGCATTTTGTTCATGTCATGCATCTCATCTCATAGCATCATGCGCATTGCATCTGCATGTTTTCATAAAAACTCGTAGCCGTTTGCAGTTGCCCTTTCTCTCTTTGCCTCCGTTGTCATTTTGTCAGGCCTTTATCCTCGGTGACCTCTCTCAAACCCCTCGCACGCGTCCAAAACCTCTCCAGAACCCGACCCGGGCAGTCATCACCGTTGGGTCCGGATCATCCCCCAACATCCCTAAATCATCATCGATTTCTCGTTGGACTCTCCTAAGCTATTTATTCTCGATCGTCCGATTAAAAATCGGAGGGATCAAATACCCCCCTAAACCTAGCCTACTTACTATATAAATAGAGCAACCCTAAAATATAGGGAGCTGTCCCATCCTCCGAATCCCTCCGCCGCCACTCACCTGCCTCCCTTCCTCGGGATCTCCCCTGTCCCATCCACCATTCCATCCCATCCTCCGGCGCCGCCACTCCCCACCTGGTCTCCTCCTCGTTTTCCTCTCTCAGCCAACCATCGAGACCCAGCCACCTCCTTCCACCTTGGGATCTCTCCTGATCCAGTCCGTCCACCGAGCACCTCAGTCCAGCCAGCCACCACCAAATACGTCTCCTTGCCTCGCTCAAGCCCACAGGAGAAGAGCTCCTCCTCGTCTCGTGCCCGGGTGCTGCGTCCTTGAGCTCCTCCTGGATCCCGCTGTCTCTCCCGCGCCTCCAGCAACCGGTGACCGTCGGTGAGCACGTCGTCCAGAGCACCATGGATGGCACTATGAAGCTCCACCCCTTCCAGGAGATGCCCCTGCACCGAGCCGTCCCCTGCCTCACCTGAAGCCGCCGGCTTCCTTCGTGCCCGGACCCCCTGCTCGACCTCGGCTTCCCGCGCCTGCACCGTCGTGCCTCGTCGTCGCCGCCTCCCGCGTGGATCGAAGCCGTCCTCGCCACCCGGAGCCATTTCCCAGGTCGCTGGACCTCCCCGCAAGCGTCGACTCCGGCAGCCACGGGTCCAGCGCCATGCCCCGCCTCATTCCCTCGTTCTTCTTCCTTCCTCTCCGTTTTCTCTGAATTTCTCCCCGTCATGGCCTTGCAGCTCCCGCCGCCGCCCTGCTCCATTCGTCGTCGTCTCCGCCAGATCCGGCGAGGCGCCGCGTCCCCGCCGCTGGAACGGGTCGCCTTCGCCCCATCCTCGCCTTCGCCAGTCCCAGCGTCGCCGGCCTCTGCTCTCTCTGCATCGAGCAGAGGGGCTTCGCTCGCCCGCTCGTTGATCGCACCGCACCCTGGGCCACTTCTTGCGCCAAGGCCAGCCACTCCCCTGCCTACATCAAGCCCAACCGCTCCACCAGCCGGGCTTGGCCCATGTGTGAGCGCCCACATCCCTCCTCTCTATTGGCCCAGTCCGCCCAGATTCGGCCCATGTATTTTTTTTTCATGTGCTATGAATTTTGCCAATTATCTAGAGGCTGCCTGTTTTACAGAAAAACCCTCATACTTCATGCATTTAATAACTCATGAACCGTGCATCGGATTAAAATGATTTAAACATGTAAAATGCTTAGAATTTTGTGTAGATTAATAATATGCCACTTTAATCCATGTTTAAAATGTTTAAAATGATGTTTGTTTAAATTTGCTCAAATGCCATGTTAAAATGTTTTATTTCATAACTAAATAACCGTAGCTCGGTTTTAAATAAACTTTATATGTAGATGGGGTAGAAAATGCCTAGTTTAACATGGTGCACTTTATTTTCCTGTTTAACAACATTAAAATATGTTTTAGGGCAGAACAGTACCAAATTCAAAATATGCATATGAGGATTTTCCAGAATTGTTGTTTATTGTTCCGGCCTCATTTAAACTTCCCTAGATAGGTAGTTTTATTATGTTTCACCTCTTGCCATGTTTAACAACATTTAATATTGTTGGGTAGCTTAAATGAGAGATAACTAAATAATTGAATGTGGTGTTTTGTCAATATGCAACTCGTTGCATATTGGGCTCCACTTAACTTGTAGCATTGTTTGTTGCACTTTGCCATGCCATGCTATTTAAACCGGACATGCATCATACTTGTTTGTGCATCATGCCATGTTTATGCTTGTGCATTTACCATGTTATTTGTTTCTTTCCGGTGTTGCTTCTTAGTTCCGGTAATGTTGCGATTGTGAGGATTCGTTCGACTACTCCCGTTCGTCTTCTTCATGGACTCGTTCTTCTTCCTAGCAGGATTTCAGGCAAGATGACCGTCACCTTGGATCTCACTACTATCATTGCTATGCTAGTTGCTTCGTTCTATCGCTTTGCCGCGCTACCTATCTCTTGTTGATCAAGCCTCCCAAATTGCCATGTCAGCCTCTAACCTTTTTCACCCTTCCTAGCAAACCATTGCTTGGCTATGTTACCGCTTTGCTCAGCCCTCTTATAGTGTTGCTAGTTGCAGGTGAAGTTTAAGATTTCTCCATGGTGGACAGGATTATGTTTGGATATCACAATATCTCTTATATTATTAATGCATCTATATACTTGGTAAAGGGTGGAAGACTCGGCCTTATGCCTGGTGTTTTGTTCCACTCTTGCCGCCCTAGTTTCCGTCATACCGGTGTTATGTTCCCGGATTTTGCGTTCCTTATGCGGTTTGGTGATTTATGGGACCCCCTTGACAGTTCGCTTTGAATAAAACTCCTCCAGCAAGGCCCAACCTTGGTTTTACCATTTGCCTCACCTAGCCCTTTTTCCCTTGGGTTTCTGGAGCCCGAGGGTCATCTTTATTTACCCCCCTGGGCCAGTGCTCCTCCGAGTGTTGGTCCAAACTAGAGCCACTTGCAGCGCCACCTCGGGGAAACTTGAGGGATGGTTTTAGTTGTACGTAGTGTTCATCCGGTGTGCCCTGAGAATGAGATATGTGCAGCTCCTATCGGGATTTGTCGGCACATCGAGCGGCTTTGCTGGTCTTGTTTTACCATTGTCGAAATGTCTTGTAAACCGGGATTTCGAGACGGATCGGGTCTTCCTGGGAGAAGGAATATCCTTCGTTGATCACGAGAGCTTATCATGGGCTAAGTTTGGACACCCTTGCAGGGTATAAACTTTCGAGAGTCGTGCCCGCGGTTATGTGGCAGATGGGAATTTGTTAATGTCCGGTTGTCGATAACTTGACACCAGATACGAATTAAAACGCATCCACTGCGTGTGTAGCCGTGATGGTCTCTTTTCGGTGGAGTCCGGGAAGTGAACACGACTTTGGGTTATGTTTGACGTAAGTAGGAGTTCAGGATCACCTCTTGATCATTGCTAGTTGACGACCGTTCCGTTGCTTCTCTTCTCACTCTTATTTGCATATGTTAGCCACCATATATGCTTAGTCGCTGCTACAACCTCGCCACTTTACCCCTTCCTTACCCATTAAGCTTTGCTAGTCTCGATACCCATGGTAATGGGATTGCTGAGTCCTCGTGGCTCACGGATTACTACAACAACAGTTGCAGGTGCAGGTTATGCGATGATCATGACGCGAGAGCGATGTTTGCTTGTTTTGGAGTTCTTCTTCTGCTTCTTCTTCGATCAGGGGATAGGTTCCAGGTCGGCAGCCTGGGCTAGCAGGGTGGATGTCGTTTGAGTTTCTGTTTGTGTTTCATCTGTAGCCGGATGGTGCTCTTATGTAAGATGATGTTGTATTCGTGTGGCATTGTATGCCTTATGTATGTATCCCCATCTATTATGTAATGTTGATGTAATGATATCCACCTTGCAAAAGCGTTTCAATATGCGGTTCTATCCTTGGTGGGACCTTCGAGTCTCTTTAGGATAGTATCGCATATTGGGCATGACAGTTTACTAATCTGGACCTAAGTCAAATTTTACAGTAGCAAAAACTTGTTTGAGCTAGTTAAACGGAAAGAGGGTTTTGATACAAAACTCTAGGCGCTTGAATCGCCTGATTCCGACAAACGAGCGAAAAATTATACTAGAACAAAAATTGGACCAGAAATTGCGATCGAAAATAATCGCGGAAAATCCGAGAAAAAGAAAAACGGATGAACAGGCTAACGAACGAATGTTCATTGTCTGCGGTTAAACGGTGAAATCCGTTCGTTAAAACGAACGAACGAACGGGCGTTCGCTAAATAAGCTAAACCGAAAAAAAATTAACCAAACCGGATATAAAAAAACGAATCTACGGTTTCGAAAAAAACGAACGGTTTTCTCGCGAAAAACGAGCCGGCGGCAGCGCGCTCCGGCGGGGGCGGCGGGCTCCGGCGGGGGAGGCGGGCTCCGGCGGGGTCGGCGGCGGTCGACGGCGAGGCGGACGGCGGCGGGGTCGGCGGACGGCGGCGACGGCGCGGTCGACGGCGGGTGCGGCGGGCAGTGGCGGCGCCAGCGGGGCTAGGGTTAGGGTTTGGCAGGGCGTGGGCTGGGGTGGGCCACCGGGGGTGGGCGGCTTCTAAAGCCTGGGCGGCGGATGAGTCCGAGTCGCCCACGGCGGCCCGAGTCGGTTCGTTGTTTTTTTTAATAATTCGGACGCACAAAAAAAGAAATAAAAGAAATACTAAACGGACTCCAAAAATCCTGAAATAAATTTTCCCCGTCCTCTAAAAATAAGCCGGACAAGATGAACATTTATTTGGGCCTGAAATGCATTTTTGAAAAACGCGCATTTTCCTAATTCAAATTAAATAGCGATAAAACTCTGAAATAAAATATTATTTGATTTTATTTTCAAATACTCAATATTTCTTTATTTTGGGAAAGTCATTTTATTCCCTCTCTCTTATTTTTATAATTGAAATATTTGAAGATAAATTAATTAAAATCAAATGATCCTATTTTCAAAATTTTGAGAAAAACTCAAATATGAAAATAACGAAATCCCCAACTCTCTCCGTGGGTCCTTGAGTTGCGTAGAATTTCTAGGATCAAGCCAAAATGCAAATAAAATATGATATGCAATGATGATCTAATGTATAACATTCGAAATTGAAAATTTGGGATGTTACAAGATCAAGATTCATATGGTTGGATTGGAATATCTTGGCCTCAACACATGAGTAGGTGGCTCTCTCTCAAAAAATGAGTAGTGGAAGTGTAGGCACGTTCTGATGGCTTCCCTCACGAATGAGGAGAGGGTGGAGGGGTATATATAGCCTCCACACAAAATATAACCGTTACACACATTATACCAAACTCGGTGGGACCGAATCAAAAAACTCGGTCGGTCTGATTCAGTACATATGTGACCGTTAGGCAATTTTGGTGGGACCGACATGTCATCTCGGTGGGACCAATATCATTAGGGTTAGGGCATAACGTAATCTCGGTTGGACCAATTACACAAACTCGGTTGGACCGACTTTGGTAATAAGCTAACAGAGAGTTGGTCAGGCAAACTCGGTGGGACCGATTCGCTCCTCTCGGTGGGATCGAAGCGTTACAAAAAGGAAACAGGAAGTTTGCATTGCAGACTCGATGAGACCGATCGCTCATCTCGGTTAGACCGAAACGTTACGAAGGGAAACAAAGAGTTTGCAACCCCATCTCGGTGAGACCGAGATCCCTATCAGTGAGACCAAAGTGACTAGGGTTTCTAGCAGTGGCTATGTCAAATGAACTCGGTGGCGCCGGATGGATCAAATCGGTGGGCCGACTTTGGCTTTTGGTTTGGAACATATGTGGATATGAGAAGGTGGTTGAGGGCTTTTGGAGCATATCACTAAGCATTTTGAGCAAGCAAGCCATTAAGCAACACCTCATCCCCTTTTAATAGTATTGGCTTTCCTATAGACTCAATGTGATCTTGGATCACTAAAATAGAAAATGTAGAGTCTTGGACTTTAGAGCTTGAGCCAATCTTTTGTCCTTAGCATTTTGAGGGGTCCACATTCCTTATCCATGCCATGCCAATCATTGAACTTTCCTGAAATATTTAACTTGAAATGGCATTAGTTCAATGAGCTATATGTTGTTAATCATTACCGAAACCGCCCAGGGATAGTTGCACATTCAGTATCACCTTCAAGGGCGCCACTAGTGGAATCACGGCATCTTGCATTGTACGAAAGCATGAAGAGAATACGGTAGCCCTAGTTGCTTCTTGGGGAGCATTGTGCCTCCACACGACTCCAACAGAGACGTACCTCCCCCTAAAGGGAGGGAACTTCGGTAACACATCCTTGTCTCCATCGACTCCACTTGTGGTTAATTCTTACCTTTACTTTGTGCAAGCTTACATTGTGTTTATATCTTGTGCTTGCTTGTGAGCTTGTTGTTGTGCTTGCCATATAGGTTGTCCACCTAGTTGCATACCTAGACAACCTATTTTGTTATTAACCCTAATTTGATTAAAGGAGCTAAAATTTGGTAATTGCCTATCCACCCGCCCCTCTAGTCAACCATATCGATCCTTTCAGCAATACAAGTCGGTCTTTTGGTTATCGTAGTCGAGGGACTGACTAGAGGTGGATAGGATGGGGCCTGAACAAGGGAAGAAAACCCTCACTGGGAGTAAAAATCTCAGCCCTGGTCGTGGTCGATGCGTCGGCACCTGCAACCCTCATCGCCGCCGCCACATGTGTGACAACAAAGGCCTATGCGCGGTCTAGCTGTGGACCGCTGCCTCGTGAAGATGGGGAAGGGGAGTTGAGCATCGTTCATACCTGTGAGGGGTCACAAGATCCAGTCATGACGGCGGTGAGCCAATGCTCATGGTTGCTACCACTATCGTGGCAAGGATTGGGGCGGCATGGTGGTGGAGTGGCCATCGGTGAGACCAAAGGGGCGATGAGAGAGTGAGCTGAGAATGGGGTTTGCGTGGTGGGCCGTGAGAGGAGGTAAGGGCGGTAGTTATGGTGGATTTGAGACATCCCATCTGTCTCCCATGCTTCCCATATGTGCATGGGAGAGGCACATGTGGGTCACCTTAGCCTGGCTCTGGACAATGTATGATTCGATCGTTCGGACTCAGGCAAACCCAAGGGTGCTTTGAGGTTATGTGGCCACGAATCTGTTGTAGCCCAGGCAACCAACTAGGCCAAATATGCATCCCCGGGGACTAGTCGGGCTGGATGCAGCCGACCAGTCATGCCATTATTCTGACATGCTATTGATGCTGCTATGCTCATATGCTTTGGTGTTCTTCCTTTTCGCCGCTTGTTTACAAGGGGAAGATCCAGGAAGGACCTAGACATCCATTAGATAAGCTTGAGAGTATAAATTACATGAGGACCCAAAGAAAACTAGAAAATATATACTAGTACCTGAATCTTGCAGAAAAGCCCTGAATAGAGAAACTAGATCTTAATTGGGTCCAAAGTTGCTCCCAAATAAGACCAAACATTTCGACGCCAGGGGTGTGACCACTTGATGTGATGAGTCCTCCATGGCACCATACCATGGACACCATCCTGAAGCGCACTGCTTCCCTCTGGGCTCTGGCATCTTGGCCAGGAGGAATGAAATAGGCTGCCCTTCGACTAGGAAATACAATGACTCATTGGAATAAGCCAACCATATTCCATGATGGGTATCGAAGCTCCTCCAAATCCACTATCGTTTAAGCTCTTAAACCCCATCTGCCGCATCCATACTCCTTTGTAACCATCCCTACCTTCCCATCATCATGATGTGATTAGCAACTAATAGCAATCTTGAGGCCCTCCACCAGAACAAGGCACACCTAGCTCGCTGGAATGCTAGATCCAATGAGAGTACGCACCAGTAGCCCGAGCCATGCACAAATCTCCTTCCAAGTTCCCTTTTATCTCCATGACGACAAGAAGAAAGGAAAGAAATCCCCATCTGTCACCATGTACATTGATACGTCTCCAACGTATAATTTTTATTGTTCCATTCTATATATTATCTGTTTTGGATGTTTAATGGGCTTTAATAAGCTCTATTACATTATTTTTGGGACTAACCTATTAATCGAAGCCCAGTGCCAGTTTCTAATTTTTTTTGCCTATTTCAGAGTTTTGCAGAAAAGGAATACCAAACGAAGTCCAAACAGAATGAAACCTTCGTGATGATCTTTCTTGGACCGAAAGCAAACAAGAAGACTTGGAGATGAAGTCAGAGACACAACGAGGCATCCACGAGGCAGGAGGGCGCACCCCCCACCCTCGTGGGGCCCTCGTAGCTCCACCGACCTAGTTCTTTCGCCTATATATACTCTTATACCCTAAAAATATCAAGGGGAGCCACAAAACCACTTTTCCACCGCCGCAACCTTCTGTACCCATGAGATCCCATCTTGGGGCCTTTTCCAAGGATCTGCCGGAGGGGGATTCGATCATGGAGGGCTTCTACATCAACACCATTAGCTCTCCAATGAAGCATGAGTAGTTTACCACAGACCTTCGGGTCCATAGTTATTAGCTAGATGGCTTCTTCTCTCTCTTGATTCTCAACACAAAGTTCTCTTTGATGATCTTGGAGATCTATTCGATGTAATACTCTTTTGCAGTGTGTTTGGCGAGATCCGATGAATTGTGGATTCATGATCAAGATTATCTATGAATATTATTTGGTTCTTCTCTGAATTCTTATATGCATGATTTGATATCTTTGCAAGTCTCTTCGAATTATCGGTTTAGTTTGGCCTACTAGATTTATCTTTCTTAACATGGGAAAAGTGCTTAGCTTTGGGTTCAATATTGCGGTGTCCTTTCCCCACGACAGTAGGGGCAGCAAGACACGTATTGTATTGTTGCCATTGAGGATAAAAAGATGGGGTTTATATCATATTGCTTGAGTTTATCCCTCTACATCGTGTCATCTTGCTTAATGCGTTACTCCATTCTTATGAACTTAATACTCTAGATGCATGTTGGATAGCGGTCGATGTGTGGAGTAATAGTACTAGATGCGGGCAGGAGTCGGTCTACTTGACACGGACGTCATGCCTATGTACATGATCATTGCCTTAGATGTCATCATAATTATGCGCTTTTCTATCAATTGCTCGGCAGTAATTTGTTCACCCATCGTAATACATGCTATCTCGAGAGAAGCCACTAGTGAAACCTATGGCCCCCGGTCTTTTTTCCATCATATAAAGTCTCTTCTCCATATTGTTAATCTCGTTTACTATTTTGCAGTCTTTACTTTCCAAAAATACCAAAAATATTTACTTTATTATCTTTATCAGATCTCACTTTTGCGAGTGACCGTGAAGGGATTGACAGCCCCTTTATCGCGTTGGTTGCAAGTTCTTGATTGTTTGTGCAGGTATTCGGTGACTTATGCATCGTCTCCTACTGGATTGATACCTTAGTTCTCAATACTGAGGGAAATACTTACGCTACTTTGCTGCATCACCTTTTCCTCTTCAAGGGAAAACCAACGCAAGCTCAAGCGTTAGCAAGAAGGATTTATGGTGTCGTTGCTGGGGAGATCTACGCCAAGTCAAGCCATACCAAGTACCCATCATAAACTCTTCTCCCATGTATTACATTATTTGCCTTTCTCCTCTCGTTTTCCTCTCCCCCACTTCTAAAACGATTTTCGAAAATCTTTGCCTTTTCTTCGCCCCTCTTCCGTTCGTCTCTTTTCGCTTGCTTCTTATGTGCTTGTGTGTTGGATTGATTGCTTGTCACAATGGCTCAAGATAATACTAAATTGTGTGACTTTTCCAACACCAACAACAATGATTTTATTAGCACTCCGATTGCTCCTACTACCAATGCTGAATCTTGTGAAATTAATGACGCTTTGTTGAATCTTGTTATGAAAGATCAATTTTCTGGCCTTCCTAGTGAAGATGCCGCAACCCATCTAAACAACTTCATTGATTTGTGTGATATGCAAAAGAAGAAAGATGTGGATAATGATATTTTTAAATTGAAGCTATTTTCGTTTTCGCTTAGAGATCGTGCTAAAACTTGGTTCTCATCTTTGCCTAAAAATAGTATTGATTCATGGAATAAGTGCAAAGATGATTTTATCTCTAAGTATTTTCCTCCCGCTAAGATCATCTCCCTTAGGAATGATATTTTGAATTTTAAGGAACTTGATCATGAGCATGTTGCACAAGCTTGGGAAAGGATGATCCTAGGCCGTTTCCTAGTAATTCCTCTAATAATTATCGTAATTCCTACAACAACTCTTATGAAAATTTTAATAAGATGCCCTCTGATTTAGAGAATAGTGTTAAATAATTTATGAGTTTGCACAAGAATTTCAATGCTTTGATTGAAGAAAAATTGATTAAATTAATGAGTTGGATAGGAACATGGATAGAATTTCTCTTGATGATGATTCTTTGAAACTTAGATCTATTCCACCTAAGCATGATATCAATGAGTCTCTCAAAGCTATGAGAATTTCCATTGATGAGTGCAAACAAAGAACTGCTAGGATGCGTGCTAAAAAAGATTGGTTTGTGAAAGCGTGTTCTTCTAGTTTTCATGATAATAATGATGAAGATCTAAAAGTGATCGATGTGACTCCTATTAAATCTTCGTTTTCCAATATGAATCTTGAAAAAGATGGGACTGGAGATGATTCAACTTTAGTTAAAAGGCGTCCCAATGATTCAGAGTTTTTAGATCTAGATGCAAAAATTGATAAAAGTGGGATTGAAGAGGTCAAGACTTTAAATAGCAATGAACCCACTATTTTGGATTTTAAGGAATTTAATTATGATAATTGTTCTTTAATAGATTGTATTTCCTTGTTGCAATCCGTGTTAAATTCTCCTCATGCTTATAATCAAAATAAAACTTTTACTAAACATATCATTGATGCTTTGATGCAATCTTGAAGAAAAGCTTGAACTAGAAGTTTCTATCCCTATAAAATATTATGATGAGTGGGAACCTACTATTAAAATTAAGATTAAAGATTATGAATGTTATGCTTTGTGTGATTTGGGTGCTAGTGTTTCCATGATTCCAAAAACTTTATGTGATGTGCTAGGTTTCCGTGAATTTGATGATTGTTCTTTAAATTTGCATCTTGCGGATTCCACCATTAAGAAACCTATTGGACGGATTAATGATGTTCTTATTGTTGCAAATAGGAATTATGTGCCTGTAGATTTCATTGTTCTTGATATAGATTGCAATCCTGCATGTCCTATTATTCTTGGTAGACCTTTCCTTAGAACGATTGGTGCAATTATTGATATGAAAGAAGGAAACATTAGATTCCAATTTCCGTTAAGGAAAGGCATGGAACACTTTACTAGGAAGAAAACTGAATTGCCTTATGAATATATTATGAGAGCCACTTATGGATTGCCTACCAAAGATGGCAATACCTAGATCTATTCTTGTTTTTATGCCTAGCTAGGGGCGTTAAACGATAGCGCTTGTTGGGAGGCAACCCAATTTTATTTTTATTCTTTTCTTTTTGCTCCTGTTTAGTAATAAATAATTTTTATATCTTATGTTTATATGTGGTTTTATGTTTTAAATTAGTGTTTGTGCCAAGTAGAAACTTTGGGAAGACTTGGGTGAAGTCTTTGCGATCTTGCTGTAAAAAATAGAAACTTTTGCGCTACCGAGAATGGCTGTCATTTTTTACATAAGAGTGCTTTTAGGTTGATTCTTTTTTCATAAGATTAATAGACAAATTCCTCATGTCCACCAATTTATTTCAGAATTTTTGGAGTTACAGAAGTATTCTAAAGTTACAGATTTCTACAGACTGTTCTGTTTTTGACAGATTCGGTTTTTCGTGTGTTGTTTGCTTATTTTGATGAATCTATGAGTAGTATCGGGGGGTATGAACCATAGAGAAATTGGAATACAGTAGGTTTAACACCAATATAAATAAATAATGAGTTCATTACAGTACCTTAAAGTGATGGTTTATTTTTTTATACTAACGGAGCTCATGAGATTTTCTGTTGAAGTTTTGTGTTGTGAAGTTTTCAAGTTTTGGGTAAAGATTTGATGGATTTTGGAATAAGGAGTGGCAAGAGCCTAAGCTTGGGGAATCCCAAGGCACCCCAAGGTAAAATTCAAGGACAACCAAAAGCCTAATCTTGGGGATGCCCCGGAAGGCATCCCCTCTTTCGTCTTCATCTATCGGTAACTTTACTTGAGGCTGTATTTTTATTCACCACATGATATGTGTTTTGTTTGGAGCGTCTTGTATGATTTGAGTCTTTTATTTTTAGTTTACCACAATCATTCTTGATGTACACACCTTTTGGGAGAGACAGGCATGAATCGGAATATATTAGAATACTCTATGTGCTTCACTTATATCTTTTGAGCTAGACAATATTGCTCTAGTGCTCCACTTATATATTTTTAGAGCACGGCGGTGGTTTTATTTTATAGAAAGTGTTAATCTCTCATGCTTCACTTATATTATTTTGAGTTTAGAACAGCATGGTAATTTGCTTTGGTTATAAAATTAGTCCTAATATGATGGGCATCAAAGATGGGTATAATAAAAAAATCATATAAAGTGCATTGAATACTATGAGAAGTTTGATTCTTTATGATTGTTTTGAGAAATGAAGTTGGGGATATTAGAGTCATGCTAGTAGAGTAGTTGTGGATTTGAGAGATACTTGTGCTAAAGGTTGTGATTCCAGTAGCATGCACGTATGGTGAACCGTTATGTGATGAAGTTGGAGCATGATTTATTTATTGATTGTCTTCCTTATGAGTGGCGGTCGGGGACGAGCGATGGTCACTTACTACCAATATATTCCCCTAGGAGCATGCGCGTAGTACTTTGTTTCAATGACTAATAAATTTTTGCAATAAGTATATGAGTTCTTTATGACTAATGTTGAGTCCATGGATTATATGCACTCTCACCCTTCCACCATTGCTAGCCTCTCTAGTACCGCGAAACTTTCGCCGGTACCATATACCTTCCTCAAAACAGCCACCATACCTACCTATTATGGCATTTCCATAGCCATTCCGAAATATATTGCCATGCAACTTTCCACCGTTCTATTTATTATGGCACGCTCCATCATTGTCATATTGCTTTGCATGATCATGTAGTTCACATCGTATTTGTGGCAAAGCCACCGTTCATAATTTTTCATACATGTCACTCTTGAATCATTGCACATCCCGATACACCGCCAGAGGCATTCACATAGTGTCATATTTTGTTCTAAGTATTATGTTGTAATTCTTGAGTTGTAAGTAAATAAAAGTGTGATGATCTTCATTATTAGAGCGTTGTCCCAGTGAGGAAAGGATGATGGAGACTATGATTCCCCCACAAGTCGGGATGAGACTCCAGACAAAAAAAGAAGAAAAAAAGAGGCTATAAAAAAGAGAAAAGGCCCAAATAAAAAAATGAGAGAAAAAGAGAGAAGGGGCAATGCTACTATCCTTTTCCCCACTTGTGCTTCAAAGTAGCACCATGATCTTCATGCTAGAGAGTCTCCTATGTTGACACTTTCATATACTAGTGGGAATTTTTCATTATAGAACTTGGCTTGTATATTCTAATGATGGGCTTCCTCAAAATGCCCTAGGTCTTCGTGAGCAAGCAAGTTGGATGCACACCCATTTAGTTTCTTTTTGAGCTTTCGTACACTTATAACTCTAGTGCATCCATTGCATGGCAATCCCTACTCACTCACATTGATATTTATTGATGGGCATCTCCATAGCCCGTTGATACGCCTAGTTGATGTGAGACTATCTTCTCCTTTTTGTCTTCTCCACAACCACCATTCTATTCCACCTATAGTGCTATGTCCATGGCTCACGCTCATGTATTGCGTGAAGATTGAAAAAGTTTGAGAACATCAAAAGTATGAAACAATTGCTTGGCTTGTCATCGGGGTTGTGCATGATTAAATACTTTGTGTGATGAAGATAGAGCATAATCAGACTATATGATTTTGTTGGGATAGCTTTCTTTGGCCATGTTATTTTGAGAAGACATGATTGCTTTAATAGTATGCTTGAAGTATTATTGTTTTTATGTAAATATTAAACTTTTGTCTTGAATCTTTCGGATCTGAACATTCATGCCACAATAAAGAAAATTACATTGATAAATATGTTAGGTAGCATTCCACATAAAAATTCTGTTTTTATCATTTACCTACTCGAGGACAAGCAGGAATTAAGCTTGGGGATGCTTGATACATCTCCAATGTATCTATAATTTTTTATTATTCCATGCTATTATATTATCTGTTTTGGATGTTTAATGGGCTTTAATAAGATCTTTTATATTATTTTTGAGACTAACCTGTTAACCGAAGGCCCGGTGCTCTGTTTCTTTTTTTGCCTATTTTAGAGTTTTGCAGAAAAGGAATACCAAATGGAGTCCAAACGGAATGAAACCTTCACGATGATCTTTCTTGGACCGAAAGCAAACTAGAAGACTTGGAGATGAAGTCGGAGACGCAACGAGGTGTCCACGAGGCAGGAGAGCGCACCCAGGGGGTAGGCGCGCCCCCACCCTCGTGGGCCCCTCATAGCTCCACAGACCTAGTTCTTTCGCCTATATATACTCTTATACCCTAAAAACATCAAGGGGAGCCACGAAACCACTTTTCCACCGCCGCAACCTTCTGTACCCGTGAGATCCCATCTTGGGGCCTTTTTCGGCGATCTGCCGGAGGGGGATTCGATCACGGAGGGCTTCTACATCAACACCATTACCTCTCTGATGAAGCGTGAGTAGTTTACCACAGACCTTCGGGTCCATAATTATTAGCTAGATGGCTTCTTCTCTCTCTTTGATTCTCAACACAAAGTTCTCCTCGATGTTCTTGGAGATCTATTCGATGTAATACTCTTTTGCGGTGTGTTTGCCGAGATCCAATGAATTGTGGATTTATGATCAAGATTATCTATGAATATTATTTGGTTCTTCTCTGGATTCTTATATGCATGATTTGATATCTTTGCAAGTCTCTTCGAATTACCGATTTAGTTTGGCCTACTAGATTGGTCTTTCTTGCCATGGGAAAAGTGCTTAGCTTTGGGTTCAATCTTGCGGTGTCCTTTCCCAGTGACAGTAGGGGCAACAAGGCACGTATTGTATTATTGCCATCGAGGATAAAAAGATGGGGTTTATATCATATTGCTTGAGTTTATCCCTCTACATCATGTCATCTTACTTAATGTGTTACTCCATTCTTATGAACTTAATACTCTAGATGCATGCTGGATAGAGGTCGATGTGTGGAGTAATAGTAGTAGATGCAGGCAGGAGTCGGTCTACTTGACACGGACGTGATGCCTATGTTCATGATCATTGCCTTAGATGTCATCATAATTATGTGCTTTTCTATCAATTGCTCGGCAGTAATTTGTTCACCCACCGTAATACGTGCTATCTCGATAGAAGCCACTAGTGAAACCTATGGCCCCCGGGTCTCTTTTCCATTAGATAAAGTCTCTTTTCCATATAATTGAATCTCGTTTACTATTTTGCAATCTTTACTTTCCAATCTATACATAAAAAATACCAAAAAAATTTACTTTATTATCTTTATCAGATCTCACTTTTGAGAGTGACTGTGAAGGGGTTGACAACCCCTTTATCGCGTTGGTTGCAAGTTCTTGATTGTTTGTGCAGGTATTCAGTGACTTGTGCGTCGTCTCCTACTGGATTGATACCTTAGTTCCCAAAACTGAGGGAAATACTTACGCTACTTTGCTGCATCACCCTTTCCTCTTCAAGGGAAAACCAATGCAAGCTCAAGAGGTAGCATACATCAAACCTAAATTTGCTATGTACAAGAGCTACCCCACTCTTCTCCCTTACCATCTTCGACGGCAATGTCGTTAGAGAGGAGAGGGGCCGGAGCCAGTCCTTGGCTTGCGACGACTCTCAACGAGGAAGGAGGTGGGAGAATAGGGGGAAAGGTAGAAGGCCTTGGGTACTTTTGTTCCCTTACCATTGATTTGCTTTTTGTTGTTCCTGCTGCGCTACTCCTTACTTGGTGTTGAAAATATGCCCTAGAGGCAATAATATTGTATTATTATATTTCCATGTTCATAACTAAGAGTTCATATTCTATGCTAAAACTGCTATGATCCTGGAATGTGCAATTCAGTGGAAAACTCATATGCACGTGTGTTGTGATAGGTAAAATATGATTCCTAGTCTCGCCTCTAAGACTAGCTCAAGTGTTGTTGGTGGTCATGTTTTCTGGATCTTAGGATATCGTTAAGTGTAACGATAGTCCTAAAACAACTTCAAGAATATGACGTTAGAAGAACGATCATATTGAATCGACCCAAACTTGTTTGGTATACTTTTGAGGTAATATCTCAGAAGTCCAATGTTATAACATGGAGAGTTAACATGTGATTTAGTTCCTTAGACTTTGCGGTTGCTCGAACGTCATCTATAACACGATGATCATAATGACAACTTACAGGTTCATCGAAAAGCTTGGCAAGGGACTACATAGCTCGAGAGTGGGATTTGCTCCTCCGATGGTGGAGACATATTCTTAGGGCCCTCTTGGTCTGATGGCATCCGCCATCGTCTAGCCAGACATAGGTGATTATGTCACGGGCATCCGTCATCATCCCTAAGAGTATAGATGGCCGATATATACTTATTACCCTAAGTACATGGAAAATGGCCAATGGAGTGTTGACATCGTCCTTAGAACCAAGTCGGTGTAAGTTATTTTTCGACGTGTAAGATTTGCCGAAAAACAGGAGGGCATGTGTTGACGTCAAATTTTGGCATGGCAAACCATAGTTAAGATGGCTTCAAATAAAATGTTTTCAACATGAAAGGGTTCCGTATTATTGAAGCAGGCAACTCTTATGTTTAGGTCATTGCCATCCGACCTCATCTTAGGGGCCGAACTGGGCTCGGAGTATTGGGATTAAGGGTTCTGGAGTACTGTTTGGCCGATTATTCCTTCAAGATGACCTCAGGTGAAAGAGTTATTTACATGAAATGTCTTCGTCTCGTCGATCCAATCAATTTTGATATATAAATCATTTCAATCTGAGGTTGTATGCGACCTATGGAGCCAAAACAAGATCATGCTGAAAAATCTCGTTGGGCAGTCCGAGGTCTAGGCCATCCCATGTCATGTGCAATCCAAGGTCATAGGAAATCCGAGGTCATAAAATTTTAGGTCTCGGAATCCGAGGGAGGTGACAAGGTGACAAGGAACTCTAAATCCGATTACGTCAGTTAAACCCCGACCAGAAGCTAAAGATGGACCCGTAAAGACATCCAAATGGCCTCAGACGAAAAAGTGTTCAACACAAAGCGGTTAGATTTTCTTTTGACAACGTCTCCATCCGAGGTAGTATATGGCCTGTAGAAACCAAAAACCGAACTGTTGTCTCAGGCATACCTAAATCCGAGTTCGGTTAAGTTTGAAGTTTTTAGATGAAATTTGGAGTCCTTTTCTTTTGTACGGGAAGTCCATACGCCTTTTATATATGTTGGAGGTGACGGCCGATTAAACAACACACAATCGAACAAATCAATCTACTACTCCCTTCGTTTCTAAATATAAGTTTTTTAGATATTTCAATACGAACTACATACGGATGTATATATACCTATTTTAGAGTGTGGATTCACCCATTTGGCCTCGTATGCAGTCCATATTGGAATCCCTAAAAAGACTTACATTTAGGAATGAAGAAGTATTTTTTTGTGTGTTCATATACTTTCCTTGTACTACCTCTGTCCTGATTTATAGGTCACCTTTGTAGTTTGTGCCAAATTTTGACAAAAATTTAGCTAACAAAATGTTAATGCATGTCAACAAAAGTTATATCGTTGGATTCGTATCTTAACATAGTTTTCAATGATATAATTTTTAGTAACATGCATGAACATTTTGTTAGTCCAATCTATGGTCAAAATTTGACTCAAAATGCAATGGGGGCCAACAAACCAGGACGGAGGTAGGATCATGCTTCTCGTTCTTCAAAATTGAAGGGTAGAGATCCACGAGGCGGTCAGATCGACCTAGGGCAGACCATACGCACTATACATCCAACCCCCCCCCCCCCCCCCCCCAACACACACAACGAGCGGGGCTTCGGGTTTACAAAAGCACCCACTGAACTGCTTGTGTACCGCGCTTCCGAACAGGTCTCCTTTGTCGTGAGCTACAATGCATCATCTCCAGCACCGAGAGTACATGGTGACGTGTTTCATGTGCGAACACCTAGCTCAAACATTCCCTAAGAAACCAGCTCGTTCTGTTACAATACCCCAACCAAACACACAAAACACCCCAAAATCTACTACCTCATGACCGCAGTCAAACACTCAATCCTGACCGACGAAACAGTATCTCAAATCCAATTGAACATAACATCAACCGAACACTCGTAATCCTGACAGACTAGTAGTATACGAAACATCATTGCTAAACTCTCAACACATGAGACAGACAAGTACTCCCTCTGTAGAAGAAACATAAGAACGTTTAGATCACTAGAGAAATATAAGAGCGTTTAGATTATTAAAATAGTGATCCAAATGCTCTTATATTTCTTTACTGAGGAAGTACAAAACATCACTGCTAAACTTCTCGACACATGATAATCCAAGATTCCAAATTAATATAACCATCTGAAGTCAAACTTCTCGATATTTGATGAAATATAGATAGAAAAATATGCTGATATCCACGTCAAATCTATACGGCACGAAAATATATTATATGATTAACCTAATGAAACTAATTTATTGTTTTATATGTTACTACAATAAAATTTCCCTATAGGCTTAAAAGCATGCAAAGCACTATAACAAAGCAGTCAGATACATGATATAAAGCATCAACTTATTTGTGCAAAAGCACAAAACCGCGTCCAAATACAAACTGCCGAACACCCAAATTCGCTTACATCTCAACACCAACTCTCGAAACAAATACAACGTCCAGCCTTTCCTTTTTCAGATATACAGCACGGAAACTCTTCTTACCTACTTCTGCTGTCTTGTTACAGAAATTGGTAGAGAAGAGAAGAAGCACACCACTCACGCAGATCCAGCTCGGTTCTTTCACTAAAAACCACCGAACGAGCACAATCCCCTGCAGACAGTCCACATCGAGTACAGAACTTTTTCTTCCTCGAGCGACCATGGTAGCTTAGCCAGCCACGACAAAACTGATTCAACAACCAACTGCAAAAATGTAAAAAAGGAGGGTGAGAACATCCTTGAACTTGCTAGGCATGGACACCATTCCCATTGGGATAGTATGTTCCATTCGCTACACCATTGGCAAGCTTCTTCGCATGCCCGTTTGTGTTTTGGTGTGCAGCCGGCGTGTATGGACCATTGCTGAATTGATGTTTGCCAGGAATCACATGGCCATTGGAGCAGCCCTGCAGCACTTTGTCCAATTGCCCAGATGAGGCGGCGATTAGGCCTAAAATGCAAACGAGGATTAACATATGGTTTTTAAGCACATGTTTCCATTTCAAAGCATGATAGGGCAAATGTTCCTCAACAGGTCAACAGACATCAAACAGCTTACCAACAAATAGTGGAGAAGGTTTCGCAGGTCTTGACTTGAATTCAGGATGAAACTGTGCGCCAACGAAATACTGGTGATTGGGTATCTCGATTATCTAGAAAATTAGCAACTTGATCAAGGCGTGAGTGTTTATGAAATGAAAGATTCTCAAGCAAGTCGTGGTTTAGTCAAACCTCCATTCTCCTGTCACTCTCATCTTTGCCAACAAACTTAAGTCCAGCGTTTTCAAATTCTGGCACCATATCAGGATTCACCTGTGAAGAGAAACATGTCTCAGACCAACGTGAATAGGCAAGAACTTAATGTACTCGTATGTTCATCACAGCTATAAACACACAATTATTAAAGCCGGACCTCATATCTGTGCCGGTGCCTCTCATCGACATAGTCCGCATTTCCATACCTAAAAAAATAGTGAGAAAGCTCACAACTATGTAAGGAGAATGCTAATAAAATGAAACCTAGGCATAGGGAAATGATTAGAGAAGGGACTATATACACTCACAATTTAGCTGACTTGCAATCAGCAACCTTGAAGAATGTCCTCCTTGATCCTAGGCGCATTGTGCCACCCATATGTGTTTTGGAACCCTAAAACAAAAAAGAATAGAAATCTAACTCCAAAGTATGGATGGGACTGATAAAAAGTTGCTTTGTTACCATTAATTTTTATGGCAACCAGCGTGATCATTAATAACAGAAGTTGTGAATTTCACAAAATAATTACCTCAGGCATAAAAATAACACATGGGGTCTTGGCATTGGGGTCAAATTCAGTGCTGTTCGCATGAGGGAGATTCATGACATGCCTAGCAAACTCTACGACAGCCATCTGCATTCCAAGACATATACCAAGATATGGTACATTGTTTTCACGGGCATACTTAGCAGCCAGAATTTTTCCTTGAACGCCTCTATCTCCAAAGCCACCAGGTACTAAAATGCCATCAGCACTCTGAAATGAAAGACCTTTAGATAATCATGATGGAAATTAAAATTTGACACAAATCATACACGTGGCACCATTCAGCTTCGAGTGTAGAACATTTTTGGTGGTGAAAAGTCCTCACCTTCAATAAATTCCAAGCTGCTTTGTAAGCATCAGGTGCCTAAGAAGAAGAAAAAAGGGTCGTGTAAGAAAAGAAAACAGCCCAGATCGAGCAGATAGAACAATAGGAGACTGCCAAACCTCAATTTTGGTAGAGTCCTCAAGGTCTGTAGAAGCAACCCAATCAACAACAAGCTTTCTGTGGCAATAAACTGAAGCATGCAAGAGGGCCTACAATTGTGCAATTGCATCGGATTCGACTGTTAGACAGTAGCAAACATTTAGAAGCCATAAAAGGCTAGTATAGCTGTGCAAATCTAACTCACTTTCAACACAGAGAGATAGGAATCAGATAGACCAGTGTACTTTCCAACCATAGCAATGCGTACCTGAAATGAAACCATTAGTCACTTGGAACTAATAAGAATAAAAAGACTTGAGGGCAACAGCCAACAATCAAAGTGGGAAAAACTAACAGTATCCTGAAGGGTGTCAAACATAGTAGCTCTTGCAACCCATTCATCCAACTTTGGCTCACGAGGAAAGCTGCAAATGTGTACACGTAAATATTTATTGCACTGACACACTACAGCTTGAACAAAAACGTACTGACTAGATATTTATAGGCAAACCTTTCAAGGTTCAGAACTTTAAGAATAGCTTCATGCGCCTTTTGGTCCTATGGGACAAAATAGGATTCAGCACTAAACAGAAATGTTGAGGAACCAAAAATGAATTACTACAGAGGATGAGATGTGCTATACCCGTAGCAACAAAGGAATACGCCAAATATTGGAAACATCATACAGAGTGACAATGTTTGCTGCCTACAGAACAAATTTGTTCATGAGCTATCAGGGGAAATTAGCTACCAAGAATATGAAGCAATCACTAACAATAACATTTACAGTTCAATTACCGGCACATGGCAGAACTGGGAGAGTTTCTCTTTCACATTTTCTTCCAGTTCCTGTCAAATACAAGTGCGAAAAATGAGATTAATAATACAAACAAATATAAGTAACATACAACATCAAAGTAAATAAGGGCTAGCTAACCTTTGTACTGCGACAAGCTAAAATATTTGGGGTGAGGCCAAGTCCCCTTAAACCACGCACACTGTGTTGAGTCGGCTTGGTTTTCTATCAAAGTAAATAAAAATGACGAATATTAGGCAGTGACATTAAAATGATTTTGTTCACCTATTAAGATATACTACCTCTGTAAACTTTTATAAGACCACAGTGACCTAAAACGTCTTATAAAAGTTTACAGAGGGAGTACATCGTAAAACAATAAACCAGGGAATTTGGCTACCTGTTCACCAACAACATTCAGAACTGGAACAAGACTGACATGCACCAAACAGAAGTTACCAGGTCCTGGCAACCAAAATAATATCCAAAAGAAGATAAGTTCCCTCTAACCCAGCAAAGACAGTACAGTTTTTTATGTATCAATATAAATGTGTAAGTTCCTCACCAACACGATACGAGAATTGACCCAAAGCTTCAATAAATGGCATAGATTCAATATCACCTGTAGCAGTAGTGAGAACAAAATCAAGCTACAGACATCAGCTAATCAACATAAATAAACAAATAAAATAACTAATTATCTCATGCCCACCAATTGTTCCACCCAGTTCGATCACACAGACATCAGCTGGTCCGCCCATGCCATCCACAGGTATCATAGCAACACGCTCGATCCAGTCTTGTATGGCATTTGTAATGTGTGGCACAACCTTGATGATCGATAGGTTTAATGATAAGCACTTGAAGAAACATACATACAGTAGTTACCAGGAAAAAAAATGGTGTGCATAATGTGGTCCTCACCTGGACAGTCTTTCCCAGGTATTCCCCTTTCCTCTCCTTGTCAATAACAGACTGTCATGAACAAAAAAAAGCAAATAAGAAATTTCAGAACAGCTTGGTATGAGAAGCTTTAGCTTCAGATGTTGTAATAAATTACTCTGTTATCCCTGGCTTTCTGACTGAGATTATTCGGTCGGAGAAGCTTTCGTTTAATGAAAAAAAGCCGAAAGGCGAAAGCTCTAAAAAAAACTGTATTCACCATGTCACATATTAGACATGCTAGTGCCCATATATATCCTTGTTGTTCAATAGCACTCCCTCCATTCACAAATATAAGATGTTTTGGATATTTCAATATGGACTACATACGGACTGAAATGAGTGAACAAAAACACTAAACCGTGTCTATATACATCCGATTCAGAAAAAAGTTACTAGAACATCTTATATTTGTGAATGGAGGGAGTACTATAAATTCTCTTCATTCTTAATGTACTCTGCACTCTAGTGACATAACACAACAAATACATCCTTTTCCTTCCTATGAAGTACAAGTATATCAACGTCAACATCGACTGAAACGTTTAACAATTCTTGAATGTTTGGATGCCCAAGAACTGAGGGTGTGGCTTTAAATACGCACTGTTCCTGATTGCAGACCCGAAAGCCATATAGATAAAGTTTTAGAATGAGAAAATAATTAGCTTACCTGGTAGATCTTTCCAGTAGTTATATTATTGTCCCGGGTGAGTTTAATATCAAGAAACCTCTCATAATTCCCAAGATCCAAGTCCACCTGCAAGATGCACAAGACAATACTTGATGAGGTGAGCAAACATTCCCTAGCAATTGTCACACTTGGACTTGGTCCTATGTCAGTACCTCGCCACCATCATCTAACACAAACACTTCACCGTGCTCGAACGGGGACATAGTCCCAGCATCAGTGTTGAGGTAAGGATCTGCATATTGAGATAAAGCAAATATAAAATGTCAAGCTCATGAGGCCAAAAGCAAGCAACTAGGAGCAATCAAGCAAGTATTAGCTGGCCTGCCGCCACCAGTTCTACAAGGCAAAAGGAACAATCAAGCCCCAAGTGCCGCAATGGTACAGGAAGCCACAAGGCTACAAGATTACAACAGCAAAAACAAAGCAGTGTTTAGGTGATACTGGATAAGAATAATTAGGAGCAAACAAAACATGTAGTATGACAATGAATCAAGTCAAAGATTCCAACACGCTAAGCTGGCATCTAATGGTTCGTGACACGGCCATATCTAGATCAGCATATTCTAAACAGCATCCATGAGGCCTGCAGAGCACGAGGCATCTCAAAGACAAATACGAGGGGAGGGGAAACCCAGTCTTTTTCACACCACCTGTTCCAACTTCCTACCACGGACACAAAAGGATGAAAACATATCAGCTCAAATCTGAGAGTTTGTTCAGATATTTGGGAACTCGCCAAGTAACTTGCAGAGATCATTGTCCGGAAATATTGGCCACAGATTGCATCGGCATAAGAGCATCTCTAGCAGACCCCTTAAAAACGCCAAACCTGTAAAATTCCGGCGAGTTTACAGTTCCAGACCAATTTTGTGTCCAGAACAGACCCCTTAAAAGTTCGCGGAACCGTAAATATTTTACAGGACACCGTAAACGCGAGCGTCCGACCCCTAGTTCTACAGGTTCGAGGACAATATACAGGCCACGAACCGGGTCCTTCCGCCGCCTCTCTCCGCGCGCCGCCGTCCGTACCACCCGTCTCCAGCCGTCGATTTCTCCCTGCTCCAACAAAATTCTGCACTGCAAAAGAATCGAGCGCGTGCCTGCGGCCATGGCTGATCCCGTTTCGTGCTCGACGCGAGGAAGAGGAACGGGATGCGGCGGCTCCGTGACACCGGCGGCTCCGTATTTGACAGCTATGACGAGGGAAGCTATATATCGATTGGCCATGGCGACGGGTGCTAGCTAGCTAGCTCCTGGGTCGATCAATTAGCTAGCTCCTGGATCGATTCCACGCCGGCGCTAGCTAGCTTCTGGGCCAATTCAAGCATCGACGGTGACGGCGATGCTGGGGCGCTTCGCGCGAGCCATCCTGGACGTCAGCGGCACTGTATTTGGCCTCTTTGTGCGCTGTCCGCGGGCTTTGTAGGAGCGAGGTAGCTGGCCGTGGACACGAGCGAGAGGAAGAAGACGACGTGGGGAAGAATATACGCCAATATTCGGTTTTACAGTCTAAGTTTAAGGGGTCTGCTCGGCCGCAGCTCAAAGCAACCCTTAAAATGCGTTTTCCGCGAACTGAAAACCGCATTTTCAGTTTCACGATTTAAGGGGTCTGATAGAGATGCTCTAAGTGCTAGACAGTGAAGGAAAAGTCAGAAGCTTTCTTTCATGGGCCACCATTGTTCAGTTGAGACCTCAAACATTTATTCCTCGCCCCAAATCAGCACCGCGTAAAAGATCTTAGTAGCCCCCCGAGAAGGTCTGCTACTAAAGTAGAAACCGGGGCCGAGTTTCCCTTTGCTGGTCTAAAAGCTCTCTCCCACTAGGCCACTAGAAGCAATCTCTTCAAATGGAAGATATAATAAAATCTGTCTCTCACGCGCGCAGAAGCCAAAGATTGGCAAGGTAATCAACATCACATATCCACTCCTACACCACGACCCCTAAAACCCCGGGCGGAATGTTCGAACGAGGGGCTTTCCACCAGACCCAGCCAAGAATCCCGGGGCGGGGCCTCCCTACACCTACTCCCACCCGCATCCTTGAGCCGCACGAATCGCTCCAAAAAGGGAAATGGAATCGTAACGAAAGCAAATCAAATCTTTCCCCGGAAATCGGATCGAGGGCGGGCGCGAGAACCACAAAGGCAACTCCCTCCCGGTAAACCCCAAACAGCGCCTTTTCAGGCTCCTGAAAAGGCGGTTTCTTGAACACGAGGAAGGAAAACATCGCACGGCCGGCGGCGGGCACGTACCGATCTTGATGGACGTAATGCGGAGACCGCACGCCTTGAGGACGACGCCGATGCTGCTGGCCGTGACGCCCTTGCCGAGGCCGCTCACAACACCACCGGTGACCAGCACGTACTTCATCTCGCCGGGAATCTCCGCCGCCGCCGCCGCTGCCGCCGCCTCCTCCTCCCGAATCCTTCTGCACCCAAGCCCGGCTGGCGCGCGTGCTCTGTTTATGAGCGCTCGCACGCGGACAGTGGAGAAGGTTTTAGCAGGTGACTGGGGTAGCGCGCAGCCGTTTGGGAGGGGAGGAGGAAGGAACCGGGGGGGAGGCAATGGAGGCGCAGGGGATAGAGCCACGAGGGAGAAGGGCTTTGGACTATTTATATTCCGTCATTTTTCTAATTTACTTTCCTCCCCATCTCTTTTACTTAATCTTCCATTTGTCGGGGTTATGTTTACTCGTGATCGCTTTGGAAAGAATAAGAAAGGTGAAATGAAGTGCTAAAAAAAAGAAACGTGAAATGGAAGTTCAAAAAAAAAAGGTAAAATGGTGATTTCTTGCATAGTAATGTGTAGGCATTTTTTTTAGTTTTTACGTGCATATACTCACTCCGTCCGGTGAAGAGTGTACATTTGGCTCAAAAATTTGTCCATAAAAGAATGTACATATATCTTCGCAATGCACTTTAAAGTGGAAAAAAATGTTTCTCTCTCATCACGGTAATCAAGACCAATAGCATTCTACACATGGTCTTCTTAATTTCTACATGCATTTGTTGGGGGTTGGGTAATTAAAGAGAGAAAAGATGGTGGCTTGAACTTTTCCAATGCATTCTTCACTCCACTCCATAATTTGTCTTAAAATCTCTATATGTACACTTTTCACTGGACGGAGGGAGTAACACGCACATAGCCATAACTCAAGACCCAAATAGGTCCACGACTCCACGTGCATCTCATCTGTGTTGCCGCTTATCCTCTTTCTCACCCTCACTGATGGTGAACTCAATGCTCACATAATCACAACGCGTTTGAATGTTATCAATTATAACGTGTTTTCCTCTCTCTCGACATAAGATGAGAATTTTGTTTTCCTATGAGGCTTTGCTGATGAGTACATGCGTGGTATAGACAGTTTCTTTTGTCTCCAATCTGATTTTGATGTAGTGTTCATTTTCAATCCAGACCGACACCGGTACGAAAGAAAGACGGATCATACGCTATTGATAAAGGTTGCACCCTAAATAACATTCTAAAAATGGTTAACAGGTAAACAACATCATATTCGGATTGTACATTTTTTTAATCAAATTCCATGTATAACATATCAAAAATGAATTTAGGGTTTAAAAGATATGAATATTTTCTAAATGCACCCTAAATAGCATTCTAAAAATGGTTAACAGGTAAAACAATATCATATTCAAATTGTACACATTTTTCTAATCAAATTCCGTATATAACATGTCAAAAAGTTAGGATTTCAAAACTATGAGTATTTTTAAAAACCATTTGAATGTGCCCAAATAAATATGTAACATTATTTTTAGATGGACTACGGGTTGATTAACCAAAATATCAAGGTGTGTTATGCAAAAAGCGAAACGTTTTCCCTGGCTCACTTAAAAGCAGGTTGATTAACCAATATATCATGGGATTCTCTACAAAAAGTGAAACATTTTTCTGGACTCACTTAACAGGGCTATGAGTTGATTTCCAGAAACAATAAGGGGTTTTCTGCAAAAAGCACGACAAACGGGCAGGAAAACACTTTGTTTTGTGGAAACCCCCTAATATTCTATTAATCAACCCATTGTCCTGTTTTAAATGAGTCTATAAAAAAGTTTTAATTATTGCAGAAACACCCCTGATATTTTGGTAAATTAACCCGCAGTCTAGAAAATAACATTATATTTTTTAGGCAGATTCAAAAATTTTGAAACAGTATCCAGCTCCATCACAGATTGAGAGGGGGAGAGACGAGTGGATAGCCGCCCTGGTTTGGGGGTGGTTGCGAGTAGAGGGAGAAGAAAGAACGAGACGTCCCGCATCACCCGGCCAATTTGGAGGAATGACCAGGCATTCTAATATATATCTATATCTATAGCTAATAACAAAAGGAAGGTGTGTTTCTCATATTTTTTAAACCCCGAGTCCATCTTTGACATGTTACATATGGAATTTGATTAGAAAAATGTGTAGAAACTAATATGATGTTGTTTTACCTGTTAATCATTTTTTAAATGCTATCTAGGGTGCAGTCTTTATCAATAGCGCATGATTCGTCTTTCTTTCGTACAGTATCGATCCAGATTGGAAATGAACACCTTAGCAAAACAAGATTGGAGACGAAAGAAACCGTCAATAACCACACATGCATGCCTCAGCAAAACCTCACAGGGGGAAAGAAAGCAAATTTCGCATCTTATGTCGAGAGACAAAAACACCTTAGGATTGAGCATATTCAAATGTGTTGTGATTGTGTGAACACTAAGGCTACCGTCGGCGAGGGGTGAAAGGAGGATAAGCGGCAACACAAATGAGATGCACGTGGACCTATTTGGGTCTTGAGTCATGGTTATTGGGTTAGGGGCGTGTGGTATTTCTTTCTCCCGATATAACACACAAGCTCTAGTTCGCGCCTAAACCAACTCTATCTCAGCTATTGCCCACATGCATTGAGATGAACTTGATGAAAAGGGAAAATCATCCCATCGATCCCGTTTTGCATAGTGCGTCGGAGTACAACGGGGCAGTAGCCTATCAGCTAGACAACAAGGGAGAGAGTGTCATCTCATCGGCTTCTTCCCGGGGCATCCATATCCCTACGTCACCTTGTCCATCATCTCTCTCTCTCATTCCTCTCCAAATCCAAATTAGGACATCTTTCCCTTGCACCACCACCAGCAAGTGCCCTTGCTCCTTTTCCACCACGGCTCCTCCAAATCGAGTTGCCATTCTCCTTGTGGCTCATTGCCCCTGCTTCTCACAGACGAGAGCCACCCCTCCCACGTCTCTCTCCTCCCCTAGATCCTACTTCACATCCTGTGCCCCAGATCCGACCCCCATACCTTATTCCTACCCCACAGGTTGCACAAGCTCGCAATGGCTCCTACCAACCAAGGATCAAGGTCGCCTTGATCCTAGAGAGCGTCGCCAGCATGGCTACCTCGAGGTCAGTATGCTCTTCATGCTAACGTGCTCAAGCCCTAGCGGAGGCTGACGGCAATGATGCGTGCGATCCTGCCTCCTCTCGTCATCAGATCGACGATACTTCTGAGGTCAATGGCCACCGTGGCGCACCACTTGGTCTCCGGGGACGATTATCACATGGTATGCGCCCTCCCCATCCGTCTCCTCTTCTCTAGAGCGTGGGGTGGATGGATTTGTCCAAGGCCGGCCAAATTCAGTCACAACAACCCCCTACCATTTGCGTCAGCCTTCATGGTGCCAGATGAGCATTAGTCTCCACAGGGTGACCGACAACAGTCTCCATGACACCACGCCCTCCTGGGCCAAATGAGCAGCAGCAAGGCTCCACCGGTCTCCACGTCAAGATCCTCGATGATGAGCGATTGATCTATAGCACAGAGGAGCCGACAGCAAGGTGGACGGAGCAAGAGGCGGGTATTTCCTAATGTTTTCCTAATCTCTCTCCCTCTCTCTCTCTCTCTCTCTGACTTACTCTCTCGAACAAGTTCATTCATGTTATTATGTCCCTATCGCCTAGATGTCTGGTTGTTGCATAGAGTTCAATTAGCAATCACTAATTCACCATATATAACCCTGGGCCATGCATTCACATTCATGAACACGAGTGCCGCTGAAAGTGCATGTAGTCCCCATGTGTGATTTTGGTAATTAATGACAATCCTTACAGACTAATGTTTTAATTAAGATGTATTTGAAGGGAAGTTCCATAGGCAATGAATGAAGCGTATGTGATGAACTGATGAAAGCCATCAAGATAAATATATGCATTGAGGTACATGAAATTGACAATTTTCTTGTTATTAAACAAAATCACGTTCATATGGATATGCAAATGCAATTCAATAATGATTATGTAGCTATTAAATTCTCGCAAGAAGATATTGAAAGAACTTCTAATGATGTTGAAGGTATTATTAAACATTGTGATATGATACAAGTTCAACTTAAACAAATGATGAGTGCTCAACAAGATTTATACACCATATGGTTAAATTTGTTAGGAAATGTGATGCTTATGTTTTTACTAGAGGAGGTGTTTCTACTCAATAATCCCTATATCCTGAAGGACATCCTAGGAGAGTAGAACAAGATTCTCAAAGTACTGATAGCCATGTTGCCCGTTCACCTAGAAAGAAAAACAAAAGGAAGTCTAAACATGTTAAACCTGTTAGTGATAGTTCTACGGAACCTAAAATTGTTGGGAATGAAAGCCAAGAGAATCCTAATTATGTCTATATTTTGATGCAGAGACTAAAAGTGGGGAGGAACAAGAACCAATTCAACTTGATGATAATAGTGATGCTATTGAATCTGATATGTAAAATTAAGTAAAATAGAATCTAATATTGTGCAAGATGTTCCTGTTCTAGCTAAAAAACATAGTAAAAGAGATAAGGTAGATACAAAACATGATAGATAAAGAGAACTATGAGTCCAAAAACCTATGCATTTTCCTAATGAACTTTGTAAAACTAGGGATGAAGAACAGTTTGCTAGATTCGTTGATTTTCTTATATCTCTCCACTTGCAAACTCCTTTGGCTAATGCTATTGAAGTTCCTCCTTATTCCAAGTACACGAAAGATATTGTCATAAATAAAAGAAAGATTAGAAATGCTAAAATATCTACTAAGCTTGCAAAATATTCTTTTGAAGGAAAGATTCCTAAAAAAACTTGGAGATCTAGGGGTACCAACTATACCATGCACCGTTAATAATACTTATGTTAAGTTTGCTTTATGTGCTTTAGGTGCAGGTGCCTTTCTACCTTTATAAAAGACTTAACTTAGTTAAACTTATACTCACTGATATATCATTGCCAAATGGTTGATAAAACGATTCTATACCTATATGAATTTGTGAGAATGTGCCTGTTATGGTTTATAATCTTTTGATTTTAACGGACTTTGTTGCACCTGAGATGCCTGAGGATGACAACCTATCTGTCATTCTTAGTAGACCTTTTCTTAGTACTACATGTGCTATTATTGATTGCAACAAAAAGAAGGTTACTTTTCATGTCAATGGGAGCATATATTTTCCAAAGAAGATAGACAAAAGAAATGTTTCTCGAAAGGCTGCAAAAATTATGACCATCACTATTGGAGAATATAAATTTCCTATTATTCCAGTTAAAAGGGAATATCAAACTATTATGATTGGAACCATACCTATCCAAGTTGAGGTAACATAAGTGTTATTTGAAGTTTGTCGGTTTTGTAAATTATTTGTTAATTAAGACTGATCACCCTAGTTATCAAATATTGTTCAAAAGTGCAAATATATAAACTCTGAAACCTTCTTACTTTCCCTGGGGGAATAGGTCTAGCAAACGTGTTCATTCACTGGTGGAGGTTGCATCGAGCGGACCATTGCACATCCCCTGCTCTAGTGGGATTTCCATGCGATCCCGAGTTGACCCAACACAACGCAGCGAAAAACACATGATAGGCCTGGTTGACTACTTCTTGAGAAAAATGTCATGATGGAAACAAATCGCATATAGAAAAAAGCGGAAAAACACATGAAATTTACAACTTGCCATGCTCTGGATGATAAAAAATGACATGCTATATTAAATGCAGTTGTCATCAACTAATTTATGAACTATAAAATTACCATGGTTGGAAAAGACTTGACATAAGAATAGACAGAGGAATCACCATTTTTCAAATTGACATGCTATCTACTATGGACATTGCTATAAAAAACATTTAATGGGAACATGCTAGTTCTAGGAATAGACATAAAATTACCGCATGGACAATGTCAAAAACATTCCTACAAATTTGGCACAGGAATAGACTTGTTGGAAAAAGTTTAACACAAGTCCAAAATCACCATATATATCAAAATGTCCATGCTCTAAATAATGAAAATTCCATGCTACCTAAATTAAAATTGTTATAGTCTACTTATAAAAATGCCATGGTCTAATTATTAAAATTGTCATGCTCAAGAGAAATAAAAATGTCATGCTACCTAATTGAATATGCCATGGTCTACTTAATAAAAATGCCATTGTCTAATTACTAAAATTTCCATGGTAGCTAAAAAATTACCATAGTATACTTAGTAAAAATTGCCATGAACTAAAGAATAAAATTATCATGCTACATAAATTGAAACTGCCATGGTGTACTTAGTAAAAATGCCAAGTAATAAATGCTAAAAAGCTAAAGTACATATACTACAATTGCACACGAAAAGACTAGGAAAAAATGTTCTCTATGAAATATAGTGCTCTAAAGGATAAAAAAAATTGAATTTGCATGTTGCTAAGGTAAAAAAAATACATTTTCTCTTAAAATGCAAACAAAAATGTCATGATGTTTTTTGATACTCGGAGTGACAAATCCTAATCTCGATTTATGCCAATTCAACAAACACCTTCGGAGATACCTGTAGAGCATCTTTATAATCACTCAGTTACGTTATGACGTTTGATAGCACACAAGGCATTCCTCCGGTATCCGGGAGTTGCATAATCTCATAGTCAAAGAAATATGTATTTAGCATGAAGAAAGCAATAGCAATAAAACTGAACGATTATAATGCTAAGCTAACCGATGGGTCTTGTCCATCACATCATTCTTCTAATGATGTGATCCCGTTATCGAATGACAACTCATGTCCATGGTTAGGAAACCTTAACCATCTTTGATCAACGAGCTAGTCTAGTAGAGGCTTACTAGGGACACGGTGTTTGTTTATGTATTCACACATGTATTTAAGTTTCCGATCAATACAATTCTAGCATGAATAATAAACCTTTATCATGAATAAGGAAATATAAAATAACAATTTTATTATTGCCTATAGGGCATATTTCCTTCATATACCTCCTCATACGTAGCCGACTAGGATCCATGTACCCTAGGACCCCCGATATGCTATATAAATCGAGGGGCTAGGCTCGTAGATAGACATGCTGAAATCTCTTGGTACTTTGTACTCTCGATAAACTCTAATAAAATCACGCAGAAGCAAGACGTAGCGTTTTATATACTCTGGAGAGGCTAAACCTAGGTAAATCTGGTGTCATTGTTACCATCACCATCAAGTAGCCTAGCTTAATATACCCTACCGAGGAACTACAGGTTAGATCTGACAATATGTATACCCCCATTGCAATGTTCGCATAGTTAGCTAGTATCTAAGCAAAAATGCCAATTGTGAAATAATTAATTATTTGTAGTCAACTAAGAAATACTATGACGGGCCAAAGATTGACATGTTTCCCTCTAACATTTTTTGTTCTAGAAACACCTCCAGTTATACAACATATGCCACGCAGGGCGGAAAACTATTAAGGAGACAACCATACTATGAAAACTAAATTTAGCAATCTTATGGGCCACCATATTGGCTTGACGCTTAATCCTCAGAAGTTTAAAAATATGGAGAAGCTTAGAAATGATCAATGCTTTCTTCTTAAGATCAACAAGAAGGGACTTGTCAAGATTTTCATTTGCAAGCAAAGAAGTCACAAATGCATAGTCAGTCTTTAAAATATAGGTGAGTGAAGAGTGATACCAATATAGAGACCGACAATAGACGCCTTAAGGGCATCTCCAACGGTGACCCACAAATTTTCTCCCGCATCTGACCGCTGATCGGGGGGGAGGGGGGGGGGGAGGGGGAGTCCGGGGACACGGGTGAGGGAGGCTGCCATCCAACGGTAGCTGGATACATCCGGCCTTCCTCATTTTTTTAAGTCCGCACGGTCAAATAGCCACATACATAGGGTACAAATGTTTAAATAGCCGCATGCAGCAATTGTTCTAATTTAAAAAAGTTTAAATATTACATTCCAACATTGTTTTTTCCTTTAACCGCCCACTGATGCTCAATCATATGTTTCTTCAACTGCTCGTGAGTTGGTCGATGCCGAATTTGTTGATGCATTTGAATAAACTCTTCAAATGTGGCCGGATTTTGGTCTGGAAATTGGATAGGATCACACATGTTCTCAAATTCTAGAGCTGCGATATCATCCTTATCCTCATCCTCGATGATGATGTTATGCATGATCACACAATATGTCACCATCGCCTGCATCATCACCGTCTCATCAGAGTACTCCTCCTCGTCCGACGAGCCGTCGAACGTCTCAACATACTGCTCATATATGTACTCTAAATCAGAATCCATTACTAGGAAGAAGCTAGAAGGGAAAACTGTTTTTAGCTCCGAAGATTCATCGATTAGTTGCCGGACATGGTGAGTATAGCAGTAGCGGATGGTACCTGACGGGGCGGTCGGAGGACATGGGTTGGACGATGACGGAGGAGAAGCGGGGTGGAGCCCTTCTGAAGCGTTGGAGGTGACAGAGACGTAGAGTTCCAACAGGGGTGTGGCGTGGTGACCGGGGTGGTGGAGCGACGACGAAGACAAGAAAGAAAGAAGGAGAGAAAATGGGGAGGATGAAGGTGCGGGATCCATGAATGGTTTTGGGCGGCCCGAGGGTTTCGGAGTCCTACGTGTTTGGTGTCCAGACTCCCGCAAAGCTCTCCCACATTTGTCTCCGGTTTGCGCGAGAAAAAGCGTCCGGACAGCCCCGCGAACCGATACAAACTCGCGTTGGATGGCTTCGGCGGTCCGGACAGCATGGTCCAGACAGGTACGGGTAGTTTGCGGGTCCACTTTAAAGATACCCTAAACACCGCTTCATCTACACTGAAGCATCGCCCAATAAACCTATGACGAGATGACTACATCACCCGAATAGTACCTCGCAACTACCCCACACTTGATATATATAAGGCGCACGTGTCGTATTGTATATTATGCTTTTACAACAAGACTTTGAAGAACATCTTATTCATAATTACAGAATATCAACTGTCGGAAAATGCCTCAAAAAAGTTTTAAAATTTGTTTCACGCAATAATTGATAATTGTTGGCCGAAGAATAGACCTTGGAGTGCCTTGCATGTAAATCAATAGACGGCCGAGTATTGTATTTGCAGGTGTAGATGCGAGATCGAGCGCATTAATTACTTGTGTTGGACTTCTTTTTGGATACCCAAACTCCGTGGCTCATCGTTGGAAATCTTATCATTCCTAGTCACCAACAGCGCATCTTGACACACGAGGTATAGACACCTCTCCTACCTGGCATCATTATGGACAAGTCGATGGGTAATGTCGTAATGATCAGCATGTTCTTGACAAGAGACGATTTCCCGTTTTTGTAGCTGCGATACCAATGCATATCATGGTAACATTTTAGCCCGCCATTCCGCATCATCCATGACGACTCGACTGGGTCAATAGTCATTAGTTAAGTACTATTCGGTATCTTAAGAGCAACTCTAGCAGGCCCCTTAAAATGCGGAACTGAAAACACGGTTGATAGTTCGCTCGTGGCGCCATATACGGGTCGGAAACATCCGCGAAAGAACAGAAACCGAAACCATACCTGTAAATTTTGAAATCAGGACTTCGCGGGAGAAATAAAACGACTTCATAGTTCTTGATCATCATATATGTTTCATACATAGACTAAATTTAACTAATAGCTAGGAGGAGAGACGGCCACCACAACCCTACAACCAAAAATTGGCTCACCGGAGCCATCCGGGTGCGGTGGCGACGCTGCGGCGGCGGGCTTCAGTTGTCGTCGGAGTCGGAGACGAGGTCGATGTACATGTCGTCCTGCGCCTTGGCTTCGCGACGCCATGCTTCTTAGTTGTCGATGAACTCCTTCTCCTTCGCAAGCCCTTGCTCGAGGAGGATGTCGTCGAGCTCGGCTGCCCATCGACCACGCTCCTCCGCCTCCTCCTCCTCCCGTGCACTGCTTGCGATGATGGCACGCTCGAAGATGTCCGCCTCCGCCAGGGGGAGGAAGTCCTCCGGCCCGATGACGCCACCGCTCGGCCGCACCGGCTCCGCCTCAAGCTCCTGCTTCAACGTGCGGAGGCCCAGGAGCTCCTTCGACTCCCTTTTCACTGGTATGAGGAGTGGCGTACCACGGGAACTCAACCCCCCGGCGGAGGAGCTGCCCGCGGCGGATGAGCTGCCTGCTCGTTAGAGGTCGTACTCCTCCGTCTCGCGGAGGAGGAGCGACGGCGGTGGCTGCAGGCAGCGGTTGGTGTACTTCTTGGCCGCCCGCTTCCTTGCGCTGTCCGCTCAGACACACCGCTGGTGCTCGGGGTCATCACTACTGCCGGATCTACGGCCGGAGCTCCACATCCCGTGCCACATGGTGGCTTGCGGCGGCGGATTCGACTCATCGGCGGTGAGAAATGGGGGAGGGTATTGGGGAATCACGGCGGTGGAGGGATAGGGTTTCGACCCGTATCGGCGTCGCGAACCCATAGATATACCGCGTGCGGCGGGCGGTTTTGTGACGCCCGGATAATTAAGCTATAGTAAACCTCTGCTAATGATGCCACATCACCTCGATTACTGTTGCTAATCTCGCGTTAGTTCAAAACCGATTCAAATTCAAATCTGAATTAAGGCAAACGACAAAAGTTTTCAAACAATAAAACTAAAATGTTCGGGTTGTACCAAATAATGCTTAGGTAATTATGATGGAGAAACCACCCTTTTATAAAATGTTTAAATACGCAAATGTGAATGAAACAGCAGCATAACCAATTTAATAAATGCCTTTTATTATTTATAAAATGTTAAACTATTTTATTTAGTTACCCAAATTAATGTGACAGTAATAAATATAGTAATACTAATTTAGAAACCATTTGTGTATTTTATAAAACTGTAACCATTAAAGAAATAAAATAAACAGAAAAGAAAAGAAAGAAACAACTACGGTGCGTTGGGCCCTAGTGGCCACAACACACACAGTGCCAGGCCTAGCCCACACCCCCACTCATCCCCAATCTCTTGCTACAGGGAGGCAGGGGATCGTGGCGGGCATCCGACCGGCCATGGCAGCGCCATGGCGCGTGCCGGTCATCCCCCGGTCCCCCGGGACTATAAGGCCGAGTCCCCATGCCCTTCGGCGAACCCTAGCGCAAATCCTCTCCCTTCCCCATGCCACTTTCTTCCTCCCCCACCATGGTTGTCTCTGTCGTCACCATCGATCCGTCGCCCACGAAGCCACAGAGCGCTCCACGCCGTACCGCCATGTCCAGGAGATCCACCTCGACGTCCTCTTCCTCCTCACCAATTGCACACGAGGCCAGGCGCTCTACATCGTCGACATCGACTTCGTCTTCTTCATTGGTGCTCGGAGCTCGCCGCCGATGATTCACCACCTACTGTAGCTACTAAACTCACATCGGCCTTTCTTGCACCTCATGGTGAGCTCCCGGTCGAAACCCCTCTCCTGCAGGCTTGGTTCGTTGTTTCTACTACCATCGCCACCGTAGCTCGTTGCCGCCGTTGCACTTGCTACCGCCACGCTCGTCACCGGCCGCCGACACGGCCGAAGCTCCGGCTACGCCCGCTAGGGCCGCTGCTTATCCATGTTGCGCCCTCACTTCCACGCCGCCGCTCGCCCACTGCTCCCTGTGCGAGCCCGCGCCCGCTTGCTGCTGTTCTGCTGCATCTGCTGCGCCCCGCCCCGCATACCCCGCGCTACTTGCTCTGCTGCTCGCTGCCCGCTGTGGTGCTACTACTCCTGTCGTTGCGCCTCCGCCGCCTCGCGCTCACCGCCCCGCGACCGTGTCCCGCATGTGTCACCCCTGCGTGCCCCGCGTCGGCCACACCCCCCACGTGCACCCACTCGTGCGTGGTCGCACCCCTGTGAGCCGCCGCCGCTCCCGGTGCTGCCTCCACCCCCTATTGCTGCTGCTAATGCCCCTGCTGCATGCTACTTCGCTCGCCGTTGTGCTACTCTGCCTGCTGCCTCTTCTGCCGCCGTCGTCGCTCATGCACTGTTGTTGCGCTGCCGCCATTGCTGCTTTGATCTACTGCTACGTAGCCGGCCGCCGCGCCCCGGACAGCCCCGACTGCGCCCCCAACCCCACTCCTCGCGTCGCTGCGCCTCGCTGCGGCCCCAGTTTGCCGAGCCCGGGCCAGCGTCCGCGCGCTCCCTTCTCCCCGGGGCTCTGCTCGTCGTGGCGCCTGGCGGATGCCCCCGCCCGCGCCCGGTAGCCCGCCCCAAATGGCCTCTGGGCCAATGGCAGTGGGGCCCAGCCCCTTTGAAAAAATAAATAAAAGAGAAACAAAAATGTAAATAATATATATATATATATAATTAGTGAATTAATTAACTTAATTAAAACTAGTTAATTAACATAATCACTTCGTTTAGTTAGTTAATTGGTTAGGTTATTTAATAGGTCTATGACAGGCGGGACCCACATGTCGGTTTGACCAGTCAACGGCCAACGTTGACCGATTACGTCGTAATGATGCAATAATGATTTTTCAAATTAGATTAAATCTGTTAATTCCTGAAAATGGTTAAATCTTTATAAATTAATATAAAATAATTCGTAACTCGGATGGAAAAACTTTCTACATGAAAGTTGCTCAGAACAATGAGACGAATCCGAATGCGCAGTCCGTTCGTCTGCCACACGTCCCTAGCATAGCGAACATGCAACTTTCCCCCTCCGGTCCGTATGTCCGAAAACACGAAACACCGGGAATACTTTCCTGGATGTTTCCCTCCTTCGCCGGTATCACCTCCTACTACGTTAGGGCACACCTGGCACCGTTACTTGTCATGTCTTGCATCGATATGCATATGTTTGCATTGTATTTATTGTTTCTTCCCCCTCTTCTCTCGTTAGACACCGAGACCGACACCGCTGCTACTCAGTACGACTACGATGTTGACGACCCCTCCTTCTCGGCTGAGCTTCCAGGCAAGCCCCCCCCCCTTGATTTTTTTGACCAGAAACAGTAGGAAAGGCTCCTACTGTGTAACTATATTAAAGAAAATAAGGCAACTGTACAGTGTGGATATTTACATCAGGGGGGGTGGAAGAGGTTGGGGTTCACTTTCTGACCCACCTAGAAGAAAAAATTATTAAGGCCCTAGTGTAAAGAGTTAACAAAATCCAGCACTAGAGGCCTATTTGCCTCTTTGACCCTATGTTGCAGGAGTTCAAAGTCCTTTTTGAATCTATCCAGCCACGAGCGAAAGGATGGGTCGATTGCTCTAAAATGCTTATTGTTCCTTTCGTTCCAAATGCTCCACGCGGCCACAATGAATTTTTCAAACAACATTGGCGTGGGGTGGTCCCTTTTTTGGTCTTCAATGGCTTGTAGCCGACCCCCGAAAGGTTCCCAGTTGATGTCCAGGGCTCACTAGCAACGTTTACTAAACGTGCACGTAAAGATCATGTGCTCGACCGTTTCTTCTACGTTGCGCCCACAGAGCAGACAGTTGTGGTCGTCTCCAATATTGTAATTGTGTCTCTTCAGCATGTTCCTGGTGTTCAGCCGATCGTGGAGTAGTAGCCAGTCAAAGACTTTCAATTTCATGGTACATTTAGACTTCCAAAGCCATCTAAAAACTTTGTGAACCTGGATCTCTTTGAAGAATAATTGGTAGAAATCCTTTGATCTGTAGGTAGATTTGCCCCAAATATAGCTCCAGACATCCAAGGCCGATGTCGTTGGTTGGATGGATGAAGCAATTGCCTGGATTTGCCTGACCTCATCGAACGCTTGGGGGGAGAGTGGCAGGTGAAAGACCATTCCAAGCGAAGTGATCCCCAAGAAATCGTGTACAGAGATATCTTCATTGATTGCGTAGGAGAACGCCCGAGGATGTGAGACTTGGAGTAGCTGATCAGCCCAGAGATCTTTCCAAAATAGGACCGTGGAGTCACAGACAACATCAACTTTGGAGATCCAGCGAAAAGTTGGTGTGAGTTTAAGAATGTCGCACCACCAGAAAGAGCCAACCAGATCCACGACGTGCGGGGTTCGCTGATCATAATAAGTGTCCCAAGTGAGTTGCACCCATGGAATATCCAGCTTGTTGTGGAATTTGTGTAAAAACTTCAAGAGCAGAGCTTCATTCTGGATTTTGAGGTTTATCACCCCAAGCCCTCCTTTGTTCTTCGGCTTACAAACCATGTCCCAGGCAGCAAGTGAGTTTGATTTCTCACCTTGATCAGTTTTTTTGACCCAGAGACATCTTCTCCGGATTTTATCCAGTATCTCAATGAGTTTAGGTGAGAACTTTAGTGTACACATAGCATAGATAAGAAGCGACGTGACTGCGGTGTTGAGCAGCGTAAGCTTCCCAGCGTATGACATGAGGGAGAGGGTGGAAGAAAGATTTCGTTCCACCTTGCTAACCAGAGGCATGAAGTCAATGAGGGAGGGCCTAGAGGTGCCAAGGGGCAGGCCAAGGTAGGTGAAGGGCATGGATCCAATAGAGCAGCCAAAGATTGAGGCAGTATGTGCAGTCATCTGCTGGTCCAAGTTGATGGGGATCAAAGTAGATTTATGGAAGTTAAACTTCAGGCCAATGGAATGGGCATAATCGGACAGAATGTTCTTGATAATAACCGCTTGTCTAGGGCAGGCAGGCATGAGGAGAATCATGTCATCAGCGTATTGAACAATCGGGTAATCCATATTACCATTGGAGGGGAAGTGCAGATGAATCAGACCTCTCCTAAAGGCGTCATTGATTGCTGATTGCAGTAGGTCAGCCGCGAGGACGAAAATGAGAGGGGAGAGGGGGTCGCCCTGCCTAACTCCATGCTTGCAGTGAAATTGGCAGCCCGACACACCGTTAAGAAGAATGGACGAGCGTCCGGAACAGAAGATCAAACGGATCCAAGACAGCCATTTATCATTGAAACCCATGTGTTCATAATGTTGATCATTGCTTCGTGCTCAGTGGTGTCGAAGGCTTTTGTGAAGTCTAGCTTGAGGAGCACAATTTGTCTTTTGGAGGCCTGGCATTGATGAATATACTGAAATATCCAGGCCAAACAATCTTGGATGGACCTACCTTTGATGAAACCATATTGGTTTCGATGGATGATGCGTAGGATTACTTTTTGCAGTCGGTTGGCCAGTAGTTTAGTGATGAGCTTAAGGCAACAGTTACGTAAAGTGATCGGGCGGTAGTCATTAACTGTGGTAGGAGAGTCATTCTTGGGAATAAGAGTAATGAGGCCATCATTAATGTTTTGTAGATTAAGCTCCCCAACATGGAATTGAGTGCAAAGCGTATAGAAATCCTCCTTGATAATGGGCCAGCATGCTTTAAGGAATAACCCACTGAAACCATTGGGGCCGGGTGCACGGTCCACAGGCATTTCTTTGACAACCCCATCAATTTCATCTTTTGTAAATGGAGCCGTGAGGTGTTCAAGATTATCATTGGGTTGGATAAGCGACGAAAGATCAAAACGCATTTGTGTAGGGTTGGACATGCCAAGTCGCTCGGTGTATGCTTGAAACAATAGTGCTTCTTTACCTGTGTGATCTTCCACCATCAAGCCATCGCCAGTTTGTAGAATAGCCACATTATTCTTTCTGTAACACTCCGTGGCAACCGCCTGGAAGAATTTGGTGTTTTCATCACCGAATTTAACCCATCGAATGGTGCAACATTTTCTCCAATATTGTTTTTGATAATCTAACAACCTTAGAAGATGAGTTTTGATGATCTTACGAAAGTTGCATTCGGGGTTGGTGAGAGGTCTCAAGTTTTCGAGACCATCCAGCTCGGTGAGAGTATTGTTTGTGTTCTCGATAGCCACTGAAAGCCTGGAGATATTTTTGCTCCAAACTTTGAGCTCTTGACGAAGCAACTTGAATTTGCGACAAAGCACCGTGGCTGCATTAGAGGAGTTGACAGGACGAGCCCAAGTATTTCTAACCATATCCATAAAACCAGGGTGCTGTAACCAATAGGCTTCAAATCTGAAAAGTTTGGTATGTGGGATTTTTGTCTCAATGCTTACCACACACGGAGTATGGTCAGAAACCGGCTTGCAAAGCGGTTTAACAATAGTGTTGGGGTAGGCAAGTGTCCAGTGGATAGAGGAGAAGAACCAGTCAAGTTGTTCTAACAATGGATCCTGCTGCATATTGCTCCACGTATACAAACGACCTTTTAGCGGTAATTCAATTAGATTGTGTTGACGGATGATATCATTGAAAGTGCACATGTCATTAGGGTCGCCACCAGGTTTGTTGCGGTTTTCCGGGCCTCGAATGAAGTTGAAATCACCAAGGAAAAGGCAGTCATCATTTGAATGAATGTCCATGTCATATAGCCATTGAATAAAATCTAGTCGGGCCGGACCAGTACATGGTCCATATACATTATACAGAGACCATGATTGCGCTGAAATTGTTCTGGTGAATTTGACACCCAAAACAGAGTCATTTGATACGATCACGTCACCAGAAAAGACCGAGCTGTTCCAAATAGTGAGGATGACACCTGAGCCCCCCCCTTGATCACCAGATATCGCCTATTCTTCCCTCTACTGCTTGCAATAGAGTAGTGTAGCATGTACTGTTTTGGTTAATCCTATTCTGTTGCATAGCCTATCATTGTTGCTACAGTTGTTGATACCTTACCTGCAATCCTAAATGCTTAGTATATGATGCTAGTTTATCATCTTTGGCCCTACATTCTTGTCCGTCTGTGCTACTTCTTAAGCATTGTGTTGGTTTTCCCTTGAAGAGGA
The DNA here is from genome assembly GCF_018294505.1 of Triticum aestivum. NCBI lineage: Eukaryota > Viridiplantae > Streptophyta > Magnoliopsida > Poales > Poaceae > Triticum > Triticum aestivum. The sequence goes on from NC_057801.1 coordinate 415,994,160, forward strand.
AAGGGTGATGCAGCAAAGTAGCGTAAGTATTTCCCTCAGTTTTCGAGAACCAAGGTATCAATCCAGTAGGAGGCTCCTCAAAAGTCCCTCGTACCTACACAAACAAACAAGAACCTCGCAACCAACATGATAAAGGGGTTGTCAATCCCTTCACGGTAACTTGCAAAAGTGAGATCTAATAGAGATAATAAGATAAGATAAATATTTTTGGTATTTTTATGATATAGATTGGAAAGTAAAGATGCAAATAAAAGTATATGGGAAACTTATATTTTAAAAGATAGACCCGGGGGCCATAGGTTTCACTAGTGGCTTCTCTCAAGATAGCATAAGTATCACGGTGGGTGAACAAATTACTGTCGAGCAATTGATAGAAAAGCGCATAGTTATGAGATTATCTAGGCATGATCATGTATATAGGCATCACGTCCGCAACAAGTAGATCGAAACGATTCTGCATCTACTACTATTACTCCACACATCGACCGACTCTTGCCTGCATCTAGAGTATTAAGTTCATAAGAACAGAGTAACACATTAAGAAAGATGACATGATGTAGAGGGATAAACTCAAGCAATATGATATAAACCCCATCTTTTTATCCTCGATGGCAATAATACAATACGTGCCTTGCTGCCCCTGCTGTCATTGGGAAAGGACACCGCAAGATTGAACCCAAAGCTAAGCACTTCTCCCATTGCAAGAAAGATCAATCTAGTAGGCCAAACCAAACTGATAATTCAAAGAGACTTGCAAAGATAACCAATCATACATAAAAGAATTAAGAGGAGATTCAAATATTTCTCATAGATAAACTTGATCATAAACCCACAATCCATCGGATCTCGACAAACACACCGCAAAAAGAGTTACATCAAATAGATCTCCAAGAAGATCGAGGAGAACATTGTATTGAGATTCAAAGAGAGAGAAGAAGCTATCTAGCTAATAACTATGGATCCGAAGGTCTGTGGTAAACTACTCACAACTCATCGGAGAGGCCTTGGAGATGATGTAGAGGCCCTCCATGGTCGATTCCCCCTCCGGCGGAGCACCGACGAAGGCTCCAAGATGGGATCTCACGGATACAGAAGGTTGCAGTGGCAGAAATAGTTTTTCGTGGTGCTCCTGGATGTTTCAGGGTACGTGGATATATATAGGCGAAGGAGGTAGGTCAGTGGAGCCACGAGGGCCCCATGAGGGTGGGGGCGTGCCCACCCTCTAGGGCGCGCCCTCCTGGCTCGTGGCCGCCTCGGCTGCTTCTTGACGTCCACTCCAAGTCTCCTGGATTGCGTTTGTTCCAAAAAGATCGCTCCCGAAGGTTTCATTCCGTTTGGACTCCGTTTGATATTTCTTTTCTTCAAAACACTGAAATAGGCACAAAAAACAGCAATTCTAGCTGGGCCTCCGGTTAGTAGGTTAGTCCCAAAAATAATATAAAAGTGTAAAGTAAAGCCCATAAACATCCAAAACGGGTAATATAATAGCATGGAACAATCAAAAATTATAGATACATTGGAGACGTATCAAGCATCCCCAAGCTTAATTCCTGCTCGTCCTCGAGTAGGTAAATGATAAAAACAGAATTTTTGATGTGGAATGCTACCTAGCATAATTCTCAATGTAATTCTTTATTGTGGCATGAATGTTCAGATCCAAATGATTCAGAATAAAAGTTCATTTGACATGAAAACAATAATACTTCAAGCATACTAACAAAGAAATCATGTCTTCTCAAAATAACATGGCTAAAGAAAGCTATCCCTACAAAATCATATAGTCTAGCTATGCTCTATCTTCATCACACAAAGTATTTAATCATGCACAACCCCGATGACAAGCCAAGCAATTGTTTCATACTTTTATGTTCTCAAACTTTTTTCAACTTTCACGCAATACATGAGCGTGATCCATGGACATAGCACTTTATGTGGAATAGAATGGTGGTTGTGGAGAAGACAAAAAGGAGAAGATAGTCTCACATCAACTAGGCGTATCAACGGGCTATGGAGATGCCCATTAATAGATATCAATGTGAGTGAGTAGGGATTGCCATTCAACGGATGCACTAGAGCTATATGTGTATGAAAGCTCAACAAAAGAAACTAAGTGGGCGTGCATCCAACTTGCTTGCTCATGAAGACCTACGACATTTTGAGGAAGCCCATCATTGGAATATACAAGCCAAGTTCTATAATGTAAAAATTCCCACTAGTATATGAAGGTGACTGTATAGGAGACTCTCTATCATGAAGATCATGGTGCTACTTTGAAGCACAAGTGTGGTAAAAGGATAGTAACATTGTCCCTTCTCTCTTTTTCTCTCTTTTTTTGGTGGGCTTCTTTGGCCTCTTTTTTTATTTGGGCTTCTTTGGCCTCTTTTTTTTATAAAGTCCGAAGTCACATCCCGACTTGTGGGGGAATTATAGTCTCCATCATCCTTTCCTCACTTGGGACAATGCTCTAATAATGAAGATCATCACACTTTTATTTACTTACAACTCGAGAATTACAACTCAACACTTAGAACAAAATATGAATCTATGTGGATGCCTCCGGCGGTGTACCGGGATATGCAATGAATCGAGAGTGACATGTATGAGAGAATTATCAAAGTGGCTTTGCCACAAATACGATGTCAACTACATGATCATGCAAAAGCAATATGACAATGATGGAGCGTGTCATAATAAACGGAACGGTGGAAAGTTGTATGGCAATATATCTCGGAATGGCTATGGAAAAGCCATAATAGGTAGGTATGGTGTCTGTTCTGAGGAAGGTATATGGTGGGTGTATGGTACCGGCGAAAGTTGCGCGACACAAGAGAGTCTAGCAATGGTGGAAGGGTGAGAGTGCGTATGATCCATGGACTCAACATTAGTCATAAAGAACTCATATACTTATTGCAAAAAGCTACAAGTTATTGAAACAAAGTACTACGTGCATGCCCCTAGGGGAATAGATTGGTAGGAAAAGACCATCGCTCGTCCCCGACCGCCACTCATAAGGAAGACAATCAATAAATAAATCGTGCTCCAACTTCATCACAAAGCGGTTCACCATACGTGCAATGCTACGGGAATCTCAAACTTCAACACAAGTATTCCTCAAATTCATAATTACCCCACTAGCATGACTCTAATATCACCATCCTCATATCTCAAAACAATTATCAAGCATCAAATTGATCATAGCATCCAATTCACTTTCTATGATAGTTTTTATTACACCCAACTTGGATGCCCATCATTCTAGGACCAATTTTATAACCATAGAAAATACCATGCCGTTCTAAAAGAATCTCAAAATAATATAAGTGAAGCATGAGAGATCAATAATTTCTACAAAATTAAGCCACCCCGTGCTCTAAAAGATATAAGTGAAGTACTAGAGCAAAATCTATCTAGCTCAAAAGATATAAGTGAAGCACATAGAGTATTCTAATAAATTCCAAATCATGTGTGTCTCTCCCAAAAGGTGTGTACAGCAAGGATGATTGTGGTAAACTAAAAAGCAAAGACACATATCATACAAGACGCTCCAAGCAAAACACATATCATGTGGCGAACAAAAATATAGCTACAAGTAAAGTTACCGATAGACGAAGACGGAAGAGGGGATGCCTTCCGGGGCATCCCCAAACTTAGGCTTTTGGTTGTCCTTGAATTATCTTGGGGTGCCATGGGCATCCCCAAGCTTAGGCTCTTGCCACTCCTTATTCCATAGTCCATCAAATCCTTACCCAAAACTTGAAAACTTCACAACACAAAACTCAACAGGAAATCTCATAAGCTCCGTTAGTGCAAGAAAGAAAAACCACCACATAAGGTACTGTAATGAACTCATTCTTTATTTATATTGGTGCTAAACCTACTGTATTCCAACTTCTCTATGGTTCATACCCCCCCCCCCCCGATACTAGCCATAGATGCATCAAAATAAGCAAACAACACACAAAAAACAGAATCTGTCAAAAACAGAACAGTCTGTAGCAATATGTAACTTTCGAATACTTCTGGAACTCTAAAAATCCTACCAAAATAGGAAGTCCTGGACAATTTGTCTATTGATCTACTGCAAGAAGAATCAACTCAAAAGCACGTTTCTGTGATTTATTAAAATTATTCTCGTGCGTTCAAAAGTTTCTGTTTTTCAGCAGAATCAAATTAACTATCACCTAGGTTATCCTATAGGTTCTATTTGGCACAAGCACTAATTAAAACATAAAACCACATCTAAACAGAAGCTAGATGATTTACTTATTACTAAACAAAAGCAAAAAAGCAAGAAACTAAAATAAAATTGGTTTGCCTCCCAACAAGCGCTATCGTTTAACGCCCCTAGCTAGGCATAAAAGCGAGGATAGATCTAAGTATTGCCATCTTTGGCATTCAACTCTTCAATATAACACTTATAACCCTTAGGAGTTTCTTCCTTTTTAGTAATGGTTAAACTCCTAGGCAAGAAATCAAGAGATTCATTCGTAGCAAAAGGTTCCTTAATGAAAGAGAAAAGGTTGGGATGAACACTTATTGATTTGAGATCCGCATTTTCCTTACTAGAAGATTCACCCTTATTTTTAGGAACATACATTAATTTGGCAATTTTGGTAGGAGGAGTTGGAGTATTTTTCACGGATGAAAAGGCACCCCCTAAGTTGGTAATAATATCCTCAAGTTTATCGATTCTGGTAGAATCTTGATCTATTCTTTCGTTAACTATAGGTTCTTTATCCTTAAAACTTTTCAGAGTAACTCCAACCTTAGATCCATATTGGGTAATTTGATTGTGGATATTTTTATCCAAATTTTCAATTAACTCAATAGTGGCAACTTTATTTTCAATAATTTCAAGCCTTTGCATCACATGTTCTAGAGTTAAGACAGTTCCATTAACCAAGAGAGGTGGTGGACCAAACAAATCTAACATAGCATTATAAGCATCAAAAGTGTGGCTACCCAAGAAATTCCCTCCGGTAATGGCATCAAGAATACATCTATACCAAGGAGTAATGCCTACATAAAAATTGCAAAGAAGAACGGAAGTAGTTTGCTTCCTAGTAGATCTATTTTGAGCATTGCAAATTCTATGACAAGCATCTTTTAAATATTCTCCCTCCCTTTGTTTAAAATTGAGAACTTCATGATCGGGAGTACTAACTATAATAGGAGGACTAGCCATGACGACGAGATAATCGATCTAACACTCGAGCACACAAAAGGCAAGCAAAAAAGAGAGGCGAACGGGAAAAGGGAGGGCGAATAAAACGGCAAGGGTGAAGTGGGGGAGAGGAAAACGAGAGGCAAATGGCAAATAATGAAATGCGAGGGAGATGAGTTTGTGATGGGTACTTGGTATGTCTTGACTTGAGCGAAGACCTCCCGGCAACGGCGCCAGTAATCCTTCTTGCTACATCTTGAGTACTGCGTTGGTTTTCCCTTGAAGAGGAAAGGGTGATGCAGCAAAGTAGCATAAGTATTTCCCTCAGTTTTTGAGAACCAAGGTATCAATCCAGTAGGAGGCTCCTCTAAAGTCCCTCGTACCTACACAAACAAACAAGAACCTCGCAACCAACGCGATAAAGGGGTTGTCAATCCCTTGACAGTAACTTGCGAAAGTGAGATCTGATAGAGATAATAAGATAAGATAAATATTTTTGGTATTTTTATGATATAGATTGGAAAGTAAAGATGCAAATAAAAGTAGATGGGAAACTTATATGATAAAAGATAGACCCGGGGGCCATAGGTTTCTGTCGGATTTCGGATTCCGGCAGACCCTTGAGGTTTGAACTCTGGGGTGCGCACGAAGATCTTTCCCCTACCAACTCACGTCTCGAAGCCTCGCAAGGAATCTAAGCTAGAAAGAATAACACACAAGGGACATGAGGTTTATACTGGTTCAGGCCACCATTGTGGTGTAATACCCTACTCCAGTGTGTGGTGTGGTGGATTGCCTCAGGGGCTGATGATGAACAATACAGAGGAAGAACAGCCTCGCAAGGGGCTATTCTTGAGCTGGTGCGATGAACTGCTTGGTGAGTTCAGTCGCTTCTCTCTCTAGTCTACCCGGAATCTGGATCCGATTCCCCTGTGGTGGCTATCTCTATTTATAGAGGGAGGCCCTGGGCCTCTTCCCAAATAATGAGCGGGAAGGGCACCAACAATTGGCCATTTTGAAGGGGAACATCTAGTACACTTATCCTGACTAAAGTTGGTCTTCGACTGCCAAAGACCCTAACGGTGATGCTGTCCTGGGCTCCACGGTGACCTCCATCCCGCCGTTCTGCTGGTTTTGGTCTTGTTGCACCAAAACGGTAACCTTTGCCTGATGCCTTGGCCTATGCTTGCCCCCTTTGCATTGAAGGGGAAACAAGGACACTGCGCAGGCTGGCGCCCGCCTGGTCTCGATCGTCATGGCTTGCATCACGGGCACCTCGCAAGGTACCCTGCCTTGATCTCTCCACCTCCTCGCGAGCCCGCCTGATGAGGATGCTTCCTAAGGAAGTTTCTGTCGTCCACCCCGCGAGGCTTGGCCCCTCGCGAGGGTCTTGAGCTTGAGCTGATGAAGCTGCGCTGTACTGGGCCCCCACTTGAGCCACGTCGCAGGCCGCAGGCAGGCAAGTCTGGGAACCCCCGTTCCCAGAACGCTGACAGTAGCCCCCCCCCCCCCCCCCGGGCCCAAGGCATGCCTGGACTTGGCTTAGCAGAGAAGCGAAGGGACAAGTGCGAAGCGCCGCAGGCCCCAATAGCATGTGGCTTTGGGCACCGCATGGCGATTGATTGGGCATGGGCATCTCTGCTTCCTCACGACGCCTCGGCAACTACACGACTTGACAAGTCCCTGCATGCAAAAATGGGTCATGATTACCTGCGATCGTGGAGGCCGGCGGTTGGCCTCCTCCGGTTATAAGTACGGTACGACGCGAGCCCTTCCAGTCCATTCCTTCCAGCTACTCCCTTTCTTCTTCTTCCTCGCCCTTGCTCCACCTTACGCCAATTGCACCGATCCACCGGTTTTCTGCAGAAGGGAAGGGAAAGCCCCCCCCCCCCCCGAGAGGGTCCCGACCCGCTTCCGCCGAAGAAACCGCAGTCCCTTGCCGCCGAGATGAGGGCGCTTGGCAGGAGACGTCGAGGCCTTGGTACAAGCGGCCACCGCCTGGGTTTCCGCTACCCTTGTACGCCCGAATTGAGGGCCCTGGAGAAGAAGGTGCCGAGCGACACCGACGGTGCCGCCGTCGACGCTGGCGGGTTACGGCGGTGCGCGTCGTTCCCCCTGGAGTCCATGCCGAGAGTTCTTCTCGTGAGCTTGTGCTTCATGCCGCCATGCCTCCTCGATCTTGGATTCGCCTTCCTCCCTCCTTCGCCTTCGAGATCCCGCCGAGGGGGGCTTGGGAGCTCTGGCTGCAGCATGCCGACTGCAACACCCCTGCGACCGAGGCGGAGGTCGAGGTTGTCGCCCCGGGCAAGGTCTTCCTGACCCGTGGCTGGGGCGAGATCGCCCAAGTCTACCCGACAGGGGGCGCCCTCGTAATCCACCTCGAATACGATGGCGCCTCCTTGATGTTCTTCAAGGTCTTCGATGCGGAAGGACGCTAGCTGGAATGCTACCCCAACGGAGGCGTCCGGGGCACCGGAGCGGCGAGGACCAGGCTTGCCAACCGCTTCCCCCGCAGCTCCTCAGGTAGCAACGGGGGAGCCGGAGGGTCCGGCGACTCCGCCGAGCTTCACGCGACTCTGGAGACGAGTGACGACAGCTACGAGCCCCCGAGTTCGCATCACACTCGGAGCAGGGCGGGTGCATCAGGCCATCGGCACTGCTGACCTGGATGGGGTTGGCGCCGGCGCCTGATGACCCACTGTTGATGATGGCATCTCCTGCGGAGGCGCGCGTGGTTGTCGCTCCTTAGCACCTTTTGTTCCCTGCGAGGAATCGAAATGACACCCCATGGGGTATGTGTCGGATTTCGGGTTCCGGCAGACCCTTGAGGTTCAAACACTGGGGTGCGCGTGGAGATTTCGCCCTCTATCTACCTGCTCCACGCCGAATCGCTTGGATCTAAACTACGAAAAGAACAACACAAGAGACACAGGGTTTATACTGGTTCAGGCCACCATTGTGGTGTAATACCCTACTCCAGTGTGTGGTGTGGTGGATTGCCTCTCGGGCTGATGATGAACAATACAAGGAAGAACAGCCTCGCGAGGGTCTGTTCTTGGTCGGTGCGATGAACTGCTAGGAGGAGTTCAGTCGCTCTATCTACTGGTTTCTTGGTGAGGATCCAGATGCCTCTACCCTGGGGGTGGCTAATCCTATTTATAGGCAAAGGCCCTGGGCCTCTCCCCAAATATTGAGCGGGAAGGGCGCCAACAATTGGCCATTTTGAAGGGGAACAACGGGTACACCTATCCTGACTAAAGTTGGTCCTCGCCTGTCAAAGGCTCTGGTGGTGACGCCTGCTTGGGCTCCACAATGACTTCCTCCCTGCCGTTGGGCTGGTCTTGGTCTCGTTGCACCGAAATGGGTGCCTTTGCTTGATGCTCTCGCCTGCGCTTGCCCCCTTTGCACCAAAGAGTAAAGGAGGACACTGCGCGGGCTGGCGCCTGACTGGCGCCCTTGGTCGCCATGGCTTGCGTCATGGGCACCTCACGAGGTATCCCGCCTTGAACTCTCCGCCTCCTCGTGAGCCCGCCTGATGAGGCCGTGCCTAAGGAAGCTCCTTGTCATCGGCCCCGCGAGGCTTGGCCCCTCGCAAGGGTCTTGAGCTTGTGTTGATGAAGATGGGCCGCGCTGGGCCCCATTTGAGCCACGCCGCAGGCCGCAGGCAGACAAGTCTGGGGACCTCCGTTCCCAGAACGCCGACAGTAGCCCCGGGCCCATGGCGCGCCCGGACTTGGCTGAGCAGAGAGGCGAAAGGGCAAGTGCGAAGCGTCGCGGGCTCTAACAGCCTGCGGCCTTGGGTGCCGCGTGGCGGTTGATTGGACGTGGGCGCCTCAGCAACCGCGCAAGTTGATAAAGGAGCGGCGTCTGTCCCTTGCCTTCTTTGCTTTCTCCAGTTGCTGCTCAGATCCCCTTTCTTGCGCCTCTCCTCCCCGCCTCCGAAATCTTCAGATCTACTCCGTCCGCGCGCCCTAGCCAGACATGGCGCCTCGCCAAGCCCCGGCCGGAGCTTGGTATTCGTCCGCCTTGGACTCACCGAACGTGTCGGAGGCGAGCCTTGCCCGGGTGCGCTAGATGGCGGCGGCGCAGGGCATCGACGGGGCGAAGGTGTTCAAGGCCGGCTCTGCCCTCCCTGAAGGCCAAGGGAGCACCTTCTACCCGCTCTTCGTGAGCGCCATTGTCGCCGGTCTGGTGCCTTCCTTTTCTGAGTTCTTCTTCTCTGTCCTCCGCCACTATAACCTTCAAGCTCTGCACCTCCATCCCAACTCTGTCCTTGTTCTGGCAATCTTCGCCTATTATTGTGAGGCTCATGTAGGGGTGAAGCCCTCAGTGGCCTTGCTGCGCCACTACTTCTCCCTCCGCACCTCTCGTGGTTCCGTCTCTGCGTGTGCGAGCTTCGTCGCGTACGGCAGCTCCATCGCCATTTCGAACCGTGGGAAAAGGATCGAGGGCTTCAGGAGCAAGTGGGTCTTGGTGGATGCTGGGCGCATCCACCCTCGGCTGATCCTGCCCACGGGGCATCCTGCGAGCTCCGACGACTGGTCCCGAGTGGAGCTTGTGGATCCCCGCGCGAAGCCGGTGTTGGAGAAGATGGACGCGGATCTGAGGCCAGCCAGCATGGCGGCGGCGAAGCTGACTGGTGCATCGCTGCTGAGGGAGTTCCTGGAGCACCAGCTGGCTCCGCTTCGTCAGTACTCACTTCCAATGTGGTGGCCCCACCCGAGCCCCGCAGTCTTGGCCGATGAGGATCTGGCTGCGGTTCTCCAGTCTTTGGTTGGAGGCGACGTGGCGAGGTTGGAGGGTGCTCCTACGCCCTTGTTCCTCCGCAAGGACTGGGAGCAGGTAGTGGGGTCCATGCCCGCTGTCGGTGTCAAAACCGGCGGATCTCGGGTAGGGGGTCCCAAGCAGTGCATCTTAGGATCAATGGTAACAGGAGACAAGGGACACGATGTTTTACCCAGGTTCGGGCCCTCTTGATGGAGGTAAAACCCTACGTCCTGCTTGATTGATATTGATATTGTGGATGTTTACAAGAGTGGATCTACCACGAGATCAAGGAGGCTAAACCCTAGAAGCTAGCCTATGGTATGATTGTTGTTGTATATCTATCGACTAGCCTGGCCTCGGTTTATATAATGCACCAAAGGCCTAGGATAACAAGAGTCCTAGCCGAATACGCCGGTGGGGGAGGAGTCCTTGTCTTGATCGCCAAGTCTTGTTGATTCTTCCTTGTATGCGGCAGCTGTCCGGACTGGCCCATGATTATACGGCCATGGGGGTCCTCGGCCCAATCCAACTGATCGGGAGACGACGTGGTGAGTACCCCCTAGTCCAGGACACCGTCAGTAGCCCCCTGAACCGGTCTTCAAGTTAGGGACGCTCCTCGATTCTTCCAAACTGTTCTTCATCTTCAGTTGTCGGTCTTGAAAACTGGTTCAACAAATCTTCTCATCTTCGATCTTGAGGATCGCCGAAATGCATTCGACGAGTCTATACGTCGGGTATCCGAGGAGCCCCTTTAAGTTTACGGCCTTTATCAATGCCTTGTTATCTTTATGCCATACCTCGGGTTTGAAGTTGTTCCCGGGCGGCAACGTCCTCTTGCATCCGAGCTCCAACGCTGGACTGTATTTGAGGTATCTTTTGCAGCCGAGCACCAATGCCGGACTGCTTCCTAGCTCTAACGCCGGACTATGTATCTGAGCTCCAACGCCGGACGGTATCGGAGCTCCAACGCCGGACTACGTATCCGAGCTCCAACGCCGGACTGTATCCGAGGTGTCGTAAATCACCTTGGTTCAAAGAAGTTTGAAGGAGTTTAGCCGAGCTTAATGCCGGAAGTGCCCTCTATGGAGCCAGCCACTAGCGCCCGAGCTTTACGCCGGACTGCTGATGAGGTGGTGCACCACCCCGAATGTGGGCCGATTTTTGTCAATATTTTTTATTGATGTAATTTATTCTCTCACGAGATATATAGCCAGTAGCCCTCAAGGTATGTATCGGTCTAAAACCCGAGATGCACCTGAAGGATGACATAAGACCGCTGATCCCCGTAGCCGCTGAGACTCAGGTTGATTTGCAAAATCGGTCTGAGGATCAAGTCCTAGCTCGGCAGAATACTTCGGGACACAAAAAGCGGCGTGCTTAGTCCTCGAGACTCAGGTTGGGTGCGGCCGACCAACCTGAGGATCAACATCTCCTCGGAAACTGTATTGCACTTAAAATTTTCTGCATATAACAGGCAATGCAGTAGCCCCCGAGACACTGGTCAGGTGGCAACACCAGATCAGGGGATTGATGTTCCCCTTTAATATTGGTAAATAATAAGCCCGAAGCCCAGTAGCCCCCGAGCCTTAATGCGGGCACGGGAGGCCGAATTAAGATCGACATCCATAGTAAAATCACAAATTATGTGTAATGACTCTATGTATCCAAGTACTTTACGTCATTAATGCTCAGATCCGCATTGTACAAAACTTTGTTGACCGACCATCGGCTTCCACCTCCTCGGCCAATAGCCGAGGAGTGTTTGTCCTACTTTATAAAGCCTTTATAAGGGCAAAGATTTACAACAAACAAGGCAATCTGGCCATACGGTTTTATAAACAAAGGTACGCGGAGAGACATGTTATATTACTATTTAACAGAAGAAATGTCTTCCAAAGAAAATAGTCCCGCTATCGGTTCCTTTCTTTGGGTTGTCATGCTAAGCATGATCATGAAACCTCTGCTCCAATGTAAGAGCAAAATATCAAGGATTTAGTTTGGGAGGCCAGTTAATAGCCCCCGATAGTGTTCGGCGACAGTCGAGGTCAAGCCGGAAACACTTCGGCCAATGAATGGCCCGTCATTTAATGTAGTCATCGGATCGCTGACCAGTTTACACCTATTGTGACAGTCAGTTTTCGGCTTTCTCCACTGAGGTGCTTGACCATGCGAGCTGGAAGCACAATCGCAGTGGTTCTCCCTCTGCACACCTAGCCGAACAAAGCGGAACGTAGGAGGCAAGTGCGGGAGCCGGGCAACCCAACTATTGACCGAGGACACAATTTGAAACTGATGCATATATAGCAATATCCGAGAATGTTTTTGCCGAATCTCAAAAGGTGTCCGGCGTTGCACTGCGAGACTTGTGCTGAAAACACACAAATAGTTTAAAAGTGCCATGGGCTCGAAAAGCCAAAAAACTTATTCAAAAGATTAATGTCCGAACTAGATCAAGTGTTCGGTGCCAATCCGAAAATTGGACTTTAGAAAAAAAGGTGCTTCTGCCATGCTTTAACTGTGCAACGACTAAGAAGAAAAACACTTAGTATGAAACGGCTCAAATAAACATAAGAGCCCCCAAGCGACTTGGGTAAAATTTGACTATAAAATGTAAGGTGACATGTAGAATGCCTTCTAGCCGGATTGTAGATCGTTTGTCGTAGCGGACCTTTTCGCTTCAACCTCTGGACCCAATAGTCCGGAGTGTGTCCGAATACCCTCGTGGTTATAAAAACCGGGGCATGCGTGGAGACCAGGCGTAGGGGTCATTAGTGCTTTATCAGACAAGTGCCCAACTAGTTATGTTATATTACATGGTTAGTAAGAAACATCTTCCAGGGAGAATAGTTCCGTTAGGGGTTCCTTTCCCTGGGAGGCATGCCCTAAAGTGCATGTCCGGACTGCGAAAAGAGCAGAAAAACATCTGGGGGCAGGTAAATAAATAGGTAAGAAATCATCTTTTAGTTCACCGACCGAGTATTCCCTTAAGAACGCTAGCTTTCGGCTTCACCCAGTCTGAGGTACACATCCGGCTGACCCGGCAGTAACAATCGCAGAGGTGCTCCCTTTACCACCTAGCCGAACAATCGGGAACGTAGGGGTAAGCACAGGAGCCAGGCAACCCAGCTTGACCAAAACTTAAGTCATATCGATGCATATAATGGTGAATAAAAGGTACATGCGGAAGTGTGGCACATGTGTTGGGCATAAAGCCCGAATTAATAAGCTTCTGTTAAAGAAGCCCCTAGGTATAATGAGCGCGGGTAGCGCGTCAAGTGTGTGCGAACAAAGTTTCGACAAGAAAGATTTTTACAAGCAACTTTTTTCCGAGAAAGTATAATGCTTGGTCGAACCAAACACAAGTTAGAAATTTTAAAACTTTGAGCATGAAGGCAACTTAGCTGGTTAATGTGTTCGGTATTGACGATGCGGTCCGAGCTTGATGTGGGACAAGGTTCCATCCCCCAAGCCGGTCCCGAGGTGGCGGAGCAAATAGCTCGGCACTGTGAAGTGGTGACATAGCATGGTCAATGCAGGACGGCAGAGTGATGCCAAAGTCCCCAACATGGGGTAATAAAGTGTTGACGAAGCCCCCCGTCCAGCCGAGGTGACGCCAAAGGATATAGTCCGGCTGGATCATTTTCCTGTGCACAAAAAATAGTGCAAACCAGAGATAATAGTAAAAAAATCGTTGCATAATAAATAATTTATGCAAAGTGAGTAATAAAAGAAATATGGCCTGGCGCCGAAGTCGATGTCGATGCAGGTCGTCGGCGTAATGCAATAAAGGCGTGACAAAGCCTGGATTCACAGGTCGGTCCGAGTTCCGGATGCGGCGTTCGCCGGACTATGTACGAAAACTGACCGAACCATCATGCGACCGTCGATAATGCGGCCACCATTTGATAGACCTGTGTACATATGATGGATGAACCAGAGTAATAATTCCTTGGGAAAAATTAACACAAACAAGCAAAAAGAAATACTAGGATTAATAGCACCTGGTTTATTTGTTGTAGCAGTCCGAAGGAAGGTGATTCCCAAAATTGGGACTCGATCCGTGCACCCATTGCCTGGTCGGCTAGTGACGCCGAAGTGTCTGGAGTAGGTTGATGAAGAGATGGCGAAGCCCCCGGTCCAGCCGAGATGTCGAAGTAGGTCGGCGTGATGGACACCAGCTTGAAGAAGCAATAGTGCGGCCCTACCGATGCAGGTCGTGACGCGGGCGATGCCGGCTTGATGAAGCGACCGTGTGGCGATGCAGGTGTGCCCGCTCCGTGTAATTCGTGGGGCGGTGATGTTGGTGACGATTTATCCTTTGCGATGCCGAACTATTGTTTGGCTGGCCGAGATGATGTTCCGAAGAAATTGAGCTCGGCTCAACAAAGCGACGACATGTCTAACACAGGTCGGCTACCGTGGAGTGATGTTGTCGGGCTGGTTTGACACCGGCGCGACGGTGAAGTTCGTATTGCAAAAATACTTTTAGTACTACTGGGATGTGTTTGAGAATAAAACACAACAGCCCATACGAAAACTTCCTTCAAAAAGGATGTCCGAGATCCCGTTCATAAAGAAGATGAATTCGAGTCGGATTCATTCTCGCGCAGAAAATAGATCCAAAAAGTGATGCACTAATCGGAAGTTTCCCAGAGTTTGGACGGTCGGATCGAGCTGAATTTTTGGCAGGTGGTAGATATGGGAATTCCGCAGTAAATCAACGGTTGGATCCTCCAAAGGACATTCGAGCTAGATGCTGGATACCACGCCCTAAACTCGTCCGGATTCTCGTCCAGATTCAATAGGGCTCCGGTATATCGGAGATTGCCGGACATTCCTCCATCGGAACTCGACGAAATTTTTGCAGGGTTGTTGTAGACTTAATTCCGCATAATTCCACCGAAGTAATTGTTTAAGCGACACTCGAGGAGGAGGTGGAGGCGGATACAAGTTTGCTGTCCAGAAAAACAACACGGTCGCCTGAGGGCAATGTTGACGTTGAGCCCCCGAGCTCCATGGATGACTCCTCCATGATCTTGATAGAGATCAGAGTTGATTTTGATGAAGGCCCTCATCCGAACATGACGATTGGAGGTAGGGCACGGTCCTCGGTTAAGCCAAGGTGACCAGTCGAGCTGGTGACAAAGAAGCCGACGTCGCAGTTGACCTGCAGTCGAGCCATTGATCCTTTCGCCGATCACACAGTGGAACTCTCAATGAAAGCACAAATGTCAGTGTCAAAACCGGCGGATCTCGGGTAGGGGGTCCCAAGCAGTGCGTCTTAGGATCAATGGTAACAGGAGACAAGGGACACGATGTTTTACCCAGGTTCGGGCCCTCTTGATGGAGGTAAAACCCTACGTCCTGCTTGATTGATATTGATGATGTGGATGTTACAAGAGTGGATCTACCACGAGATCAAGGAGGCTAAACCCTAGAAGCTAGCCTATGGTATGATTGTTGTTGTATATCTATCGACTAGCCTGGCCTCGGTTTATATAATGCACCAGAGGCCTAGGATAACAAGAGTCCTAGCCCAATACGCCGGTGGGGGAGGAGTCCTTGTCTTGATCGCCAAGTCTTGTTGATTCTTCCTTGTATGCGGCAGTTGTCCGGACTGGCCCATGATTATACGGCCATGGGGGTCCTCCGCCCAATCCAACTGATCGGGAGACGACGTGGTGAGTACCCCCTAGTCCAGGACACCATCACCCGCCTTCAATGGGGACGGGCCCGTGCCCACGGAGGCTCCCAAGGACCCGGTGGACGTGTCCTCCAGCGACTCCAGCAAAGAGAAGGAAGGAGGGGAGCGAGAAGAGGGGGCTGACTCTGAGGCAGAGTCAAGGGCTTCCCCCCTCCGGTGCAGGTCCCGCGCTCTCCGCATCTCTCTGAGTGATGACGACGAGGACGATGGCGAGTAGGGCGGCGGGAGCCTGCCCCCTGATCCCCCGCGGGTCTACCCCAGCCCCGAAGTTATCCGCAGGCGCGCCTCTTGCTCTCGAGCTCCTTGAGGCTGACCCTTGCAGCCGACTCTCGGGCTTCAAGTACGGCCGGAGGCTGCTCGAGCCCGCAAGCGACGACCTGTAAGTGCTTGATTCTTGTCTTGTTTATTGTTTTCTTGCTGAGGCTTGACGCTCGTATCTCCTGGCTAGGCTGGCGCCCGCGGCAAAGAAGTCGAAGGGAGCTCCTGAGGTTCCATCCGTGGCAACGCCTCTGCCCATGAAAGAAGGTAACCGTGACGCACGGGCCTCTCCTGCTCGTGCGTGCTCGCGAGGCCTGGCTGAGCCGGCTGGGGCGAGCTCAGCCCCCATGGCCCAAGCGACTCCCGAGGTGCCCTTGCCTGATGCTGCCACCACAGCCGTCGTGGCGCAGCAGGTTCCACCTCAGGATACCGTGATCACGCTACCGTCTTCTCCTCCTACTCCTCCGACTGCTACTTCCCCAACCACTGTTCTGGATCGCGCTGTTGCCGAACTTGACCGTCTGCGGCAGGATCTTCTGGGCGCCGACCCTCATCTAGTGGCCAGGCGCTTGGAGCTAGCTTCTGGCTGGATTCGCTCCGATGCTTCAATTCGGGCGGCGCTGGTCCAGGCCTCGACGGCATGCGACGAGGAGAAGCAGGCCGTCCTTGGGGTGAAGGTTTCCCGCGACGCCGCCTTGGGGGAGCTGGCTAATGTTCGAGGTCGCTGCGAGGCGCTGGAGAGCGAGCTGAAGGGCCTGCAAGACCAGCTCGCTGAGGAGACCCGCCTTCGCCAAGAGCAGGAGGAAAGCATGAAGGCTCGCGAGGCAGCCGTCAAGGACCGGGATGCCAAGCTCAAGAAGCGTCGTGACCGCCTAGGCGCGCTAGAGCAAGAGCTGGAGGCGAGAAAGGTTGAGCCGGACGGCGAGGCATGGGTTCTTGCCGAGGATCGCGTGGACTTTGCGGAGATGGAGGAGAAGGCTCGCGCTTCACTGAAGACGCTTTATGAGAGTGGCCTGGAGAGCCCGCTGGCCGGCGAGGAGGACGGCCCCGCCAAGCTGCTTCCCTTCGTGGTTCGTGCTTTTGAAGATGTCACCCTTGGCCTTGGCCCTACGGCGGAGGCCGAGGCACGCGTCTTGTCTTCTGCAGCGCTGACACGGGTCTTCACCCACATCTATCTTCGCGACCCCAACGTCGACCTCGACAGCCTGCTGGAACCAGCGAGCGGCGAGCTTGCCGCTACCTCTACTGAGGCCGTGAAGGGTCGTGCGGAGGCTCTGCTGGGGAAGTTCCGGGCCTTCAGCACCAAGCCGAAGCGGAGCGCTGCTGGCCCTGCTGCTCCACAAGGCGAATCCGCTCCGCGCAGCTCCACCGCCGGCAAGTGACTCCGTCGTGGCTCCCGTCCTGCTTTTAATTCCTGCACATGTACCATGCCTCGGGGAGGCGTTAAAACTTGCATTTGGTGCTGTGACAACAGTATGGACTGTAATATTTGCTTTTGAATTCCCTGAAATTTGCGCTATTCCTTCCTACTTGCTTATGTTCTATGCCGGCAGAGCCCGGCCCCGCGCATACCTTAGCCGCCGTTAGCCCCGACCGGAAACCAGGACGGGGCCAAGGGGTGAGGGGCTACGTGACAAGTTAGGCTCCTGAGTCGCAATGCTCAGAAGTCCCCCTTGGCGCTCGAACAGCAAGTAGGGAGGTGACATATGGGGGTGACTCCTTAGGGAGGTGAGATGCGGGTGGATCTACCGTTCTACGTCTGCAGAGCCCGGCCCGCGCATACCTCAACCGCCGTTAGCCTTTCGGAACTAAGGAGTGAGGGGCTACGTGACCAGTTAGGCTCCTGAGTCGCGATGCTCAGGAGTCCCCCTTGACGCTCAAACGGCCTTCATACCTTGGCTCTGCTCGGGGAGGGACGTGCGACGAACCAGGCCCGGGGGGCCTGGCTGGGTGGCGTGCGTCTGGGCGTAACCCAGGCGTAGCCCCCGTGCCCAGCCCCCTCGCGCGGCACTCCTGAGGGGAGGCGTTGCGATGAGGCTAGACATTAAGCTCTGGGCTCCCTGAGGTTGATGCGGCCCGGGGGCCACCCTCAGTTGTCTATCACCAGCGCGGAGCATAGCGCTTCCGTATGTGTACGGGCATAGCCGCTCCTCGGCAGTGTTGTCAGCCAGCGCGGAGCATGGTGCTTCCACTGGTGCGTGGGAGGGGGCTCCCCTCCGGGAGGAGCCCCCGGGGCGTGTACAGCCCCGCCCTGACACGTGGCTGGCACGCTAGGGCTTGACGAGGTGTATCTGGGCACCCGTGAGCCAGCGCGGGACTTACGGGGCCCTACCTCAAGGCGGGTTGCGCCTAGCTCTGGGCCTTATCTTGGAGTGTGTTCCTGCAAATTTCGCTAGATGCCGGTGCTCTACATCCTCGGGTCCCGGCTCTCGAGCTGGTCTCAGCCATCGCTGGCATGCCAGGTCGCGATGCCATGGACAAGACCATAGGGTGAGGGCTGGAGAGCCGGTAGGAGCCCTAAGTCGTGATGCTCAGGCACCCCCCCTTTAACGCGCAAGCTGGGTTAGATGTCGAAACTCTACGTCCTCGGGTCCCGGCCCTCGAGCTGGTCTCAGCCGTCGCTGGCATGCCAGGTCGCGATGCCATGGACAAGACCAGAGGGTGAGGGTTGGAGAGCCGGTAGGAGCCCTGAGCCATGATGCTCAGGCACCCCCCTTTAACGCGCAAGCTGGGTTAGATGTCGAAATTCTACGTCCTCGGGTCCCGGACCTCGAGCTGGTCTTAGCCGTCGCTGGCATGCCAGGTCGCGATGCCATGGACAAGACCAGTGGGTGAGGGCTGGAGAGCCGGTAGGAGCCCTGAGTCGCAATGCTCAGGCACCCCCCCTTTAACACGCAAGCTTGCGACATCCAGGAAGAAAAGGTGCCACGGATAGGCGCCAAATAACAAGCATGATGGGTCGAAAGCATGGCCCTAAGATAAACGTAAGAAGGGTACACGCCGCTGGGTTAGATCCGAGCAACTTGGGGATGATGCAGCCCAAGGGGCGCCCCAAATAAGGTAAGCTAAGAACATGAAATAAAAGGGATACAAGCCGCAGGGACGGACCCACGCGGCCTGGGAATAATGTGGCCCTGAGGCGCTCCCAGCTGGAAATGAAACTTGAAAGATGTCACCTGATGATGTTGGGGATGAAGGGGTGTTGGTGTAGCAGACTCGGTGGGCTGCAGGAGCCGATTCTCATGAGCCCCCAGGCCCAGGGGCCTCGGGAGGCTCCGGAGGCGCTGGTGTCTCCTTGCGGACCATCTCCATCTCCGCCAGGGCTGCAGCACTCCTGACCTCTTGAGCCTCTAGGATGGCCCTCATGAGGCGCTGGTACGCGGCAGCCGCGTTCGGCAAGCCATAAGGCATGCGAACGTAGATGTGGGGTGGACCCTCGCAGCGTCCCACTTGCGAGGGCCAGAGGCGCTCCTGAGACGCGGCTCGGTTGAGCCCTGATATGTCGATGCAGACACGTAGCCCACCATTCTCGCCTGGATGGGGGCCACAACGGGTAGGCGGCGACTGCCTCTCATGACTCTTGACTCCTGTAGCTCCTGAATGGCCTTGCTGACGAACTCCTGAGGGTTTGGCCCTCCTTGCCTTGCTCCTTCTTGAGGGAAACGTGCTTCGAAACATGCCTCCACGTGGTGCCCAAGCGCCTCCCTCGTGACCTTGGCGAGGTCGGCGGCCCTCCAGGGGAGAGCCCCCGAGCCCTGCCCGAGGAGGGCGCCGGGCGCGCTTCCCTATGCGATGGAAGGAGGTTCCCCCTGAGTAGGCGCGGGCCCTGAGGGGCCTGCGTCCTGAGGGGCCGGGCCGGACGATGTCTTCTTCTTCTTGGGGACGGCCTCGGGAAGCCTCCTGCTTCCGCGATCCGGGTCTTCTAGTGATGTGGCCTGAAAGGCTCGCTCCAGGGAGCACACTGCGTCTCTCTCTTCGCAGGGCACCGTGATGACTCCGCCACTTCCTGGCATCTTGAGGACGTTGTAGTCGTGGTGGGTTACGGCCATGAACTTGGCCAGTGCTAGGTACCCGAGGATGGCGTTGTACGGCAAGCGAATGTGGGCGACGTCGAAGTCGATGAGCTCGGTGCGGTAGTTGTCGCGTGCCCCGAAGGTGACAGGGAGGCGGACCTGCCCAATCGGGACCGTGAAGCCGTCGGTGATTCCGGAGAAAGGCTTGGTTGGCTGAAGCTGATTGTAGGCCACTTGGAGATTGTTGAATGTTTCCACGGACAGGATGTTGAGCCCTGCCCCGCCATCGATGACGGTCCTGGTGACCAGCACGTTGCTGATGATTGGGGAGCAAAGCATCGAGAGGACTCCGGCCGTGGCCGCGCACTTGAGCTGATCCACTGAGCTGAACGTGATGGTGCACGCCGACCACCTGAGAGGGCGCGTGGCCTCGAGCTTGGGGAGGACTGCATTCACTTCACGGGCGAACTGCTTGAAGATGCGCTGAGAGGCTGGGGCTTGGGCTCTGCCCAGGATGCAAGCGATCGCACGTGGTTCCTGGAAGCCCCCAGCCCCCTCGTCCTGATGACGGTCTTCATTTTTTCTTGGCTGTGACGGCAGCGGAGGGAGGCCTGCGTTACCTCGCGGGCGATCCTCGCGAGGCTGATCCCTCCAGCCTCCCTCGCGAGGCGGGTCCTACCAGCGATCCTCGCGAGGTTGGTCGCGCCACCCTTGGCGTGGGCCGCGGTCTTCCCATCGTCCTGTTTTCCTTCCTCCTCCCCGGCAGTAGCCCCGGTCACTGCGGTCGGGGCGTCGGCCGACCCTTCCTTCATGCACGGCCCGGAGCTCTTGGCATTCATTGGTGTTGTGGGTGTGGAGGTCATGGTACACGCAGTACCGACTGCCCTTGGAGGGTTCGGGCTGATCTCTGCCCCGCTTGGTGTCTGGCTCTGCCGCGAGCACGGCAACCCCCTTGCGCTTCATGTCCTTGGCCTTGGGCTTCTTCTCCTCTGGGTCTATGGCAGGCAGCTCAAGGAGGAAGAGGCGCCCCTCCTCAGCCCTGGCACACTTGGTCGCCAAGTTGAACAGCTCCAAGGAGGTGCACATGTCTTCATGCATCGCCAACTCCTCCTTCATCTTGACGTCGTGCATGCCGTCGGAGAAGGCTGAGATGATGGCCTCCTCGGTCACCTTGGGGATCTTGAGGCGCGTGTTGTTGAAGCGCTGGATGTACTTCTGCAGGGTTTCCCCTGGTTGCTGCTTGATACGGTGCATGTTGCTCACGGCGGGTGGCCAGTTGCGAGTACCCTGGAAGTTGGCGATGAAGCGGGTGCGCATCTCGTCCCAGGAGGAGATCGTGCCTGGAGCCAGATTCAGGAGCTAGGTGCGGGCCCCGTCCATGAGCGCCATGGGAAACCAGTTTGCCATGACCTTCTCGTCTCCATTGGCAGCCTTGATGCCCAGCTCGTAGAGCTGGAGGAACTCTGCAGGGTCAGCCGTGCCATCGTAGCGAGGAGGCAGGTCTGGCTTGAACTTGCCGGGCCACGCGACGCTGCGTAGCTCGGTGGTGAAGGCGCGGCAGCCCGCTGTGGCCACGGGAGGCCTTGGGCGACGAAGAGCTTGGTCCTGTGGGTCCCCATGCGCTGTAGCTGGGAGCAGCGCGGGGTCTTGACGTGCTGGAGCAGGGAGCGCTCGGGCAGCTTCTCGAGGGCGAGGGACTTCTTGGCAGCTCTGCTCCTGCCGCGCTGGCGCCTGACGGAGCGGGTTCCGCCCAGGGGCCGCGTGCCTTGGGGCCAGGGCGCCTTATTGAGGGGGAGGCGGCTGAGGCGCCCCAGGAGCTTCATTGCTCGCGCAGGGCGGGGCGCGGTGCAACGAGAAGGACGGCACGGGGGAGCCCCCAGCGGCGCGGACGAGCTCGGCGACTCGGTCGAGCCACTCTTCGTAGACATCATCGATTGGGCGGTAGCGCAGGAGCTCGTTTGCCGCGATGAGCGCAGCTCGAGCCTCCATGGCCGCGCGGGGTGCGCGGGACGAAGAACCAGCAGGGGTGAGCGAGGGTGTAGCAGTGCGGCCGTCTCGCCTCATGGATGGGTGCTGGGATGATGCTTGCTGCTCGTTCCCCACCTGGCCGGTGGCAGCACTGACGGCAGGTGACGGGGAACGATGAGGGCGCCCGCCGACGGGAGCCGTCTGGGCGACGCGGGAAGCGAGGGCGGCTCGGCGCTCGGCGCGGGCCCGACGAGCGTCTGACATGGATGCGATGGTCGGAGAAGAACAGGGCGACGGGAGACGAATTTCGGCGCACCCCTACCTGGCGCGCCAAATGTCAGATTTCGGGTTCCGGCAGACCCTTAAGGTTCGAACACTGGGGTGCGCGTGGAGATTTCGCCCTCTATCTACCTGCTCCACGTTGAATCGCTTGGATCTAAACTACGAAAAGAACAACACAAGAGACACAGGGTTTGTACTGGTTCAGGCCACCATTGTGGTGTAATACCCTACTCCAGTGTGTGGTGTGGTGGATTGCCTCTCGGGCTGATGATGAACAATACAAGGAAGAACAGCCTCGCGAGGGTCTGTTCTTGGCCGGTGCGATGAACTGCTAGGAGGAGTTCAGTCGCTTATCTACTGGTTTCTTGGTGAGGATCCAGATGCCTCTACCCTGGGGGTGGCTAGTCCTATTTATAGGCAAAGGCCCTCGGCCTCTCCCCAAATATTGAGCGGGAAGGGCACCAACAATTGGCCATTTTGAAGGGGAACAACGGGTACACCTATCCTGACTAAAGTTGGTCCTCGCCTGTCAAAGGCTCTGGTGGTGACGCCTGCTTGGGCTCCACAATGACTTCCTCCGTGCCGTTGGGCTGGTCTTGGTCTCGTTGCACCGAAATGGGTGCCTTTTCTTGATGCTCTCGCCTGTGCTTGCCCCCTTTGCACCAAAGAGGAAAGGAGGACACTGCGCGGGCTGGCGCCCGACTGGCGCCCTTGGTCCTCATGGCTTGCATCATGGGCACCTCACGAGGTATCCCGCCTTGAACTCTCCGCCTCCTCGTGAGCCCGCCTGATGAGGCCGTGCCTGAGGAAGCTCCTTGTTGTCCACCCCGTGAGGCTTGGCCCCTCGCGAGGGTCTTGAGCTTGTGTTGATGAAGATGGGCCACGCTGGCCCCCCTTTGAGCCACGCCGCAGGCCACAGGCAGGCAAGTCTGGAGACCCCCGTTCCCAGAACGCCGACAGTATGTAAGGCGCCTGCCGTGTCTTTTGTGAATTGTACATCCTTGTCATGAAATGATGCGATGGGCGCGTCCTGCCCCGGCTCAGCTCCCCCTTTCTTTCCTCACGAGGGCTGGGTGCTCTATGCTGACAGGTCCCGGTCCCCAGGCAGGCTTCAACTGTCGCTGGTATGCCAGGTCGCGATGCCATGGTCAAGGCCAGGAGGTGAGCGGCCCAAGGTCCAGTAAGAGCCCCTGAGTCGCGATGCTCAGGAGGTCCCCTTTAGCGCTCAAGCAGCCTCCGCTGGGCAAGATAGGCAGGCAGCGTTACCGTGACAGAGCTGCAGTAGGCGAGGGTTTAGTGCTGAGTCGATTCAGTCTTTGCGTGACTTATCTCGTAGGTTTGGAGTAGTTTTTGACGAGGTGCCAGGCCTGTGTGGCCGCAGCTGAGGTGTTGCTGGATTAGGCCCTCGTGAGCTTCTTCCCTTTTCCCTGCACTTTCCTTCATGCTCTACGTCCTCAGGTCCCGGCCCTCGAGCAAGCTCAGCCGCCGCTGGTATGACAGGTCGCGATGCCGTGGGTCAAGGCGAGGGGGTGAGGGCTGGAGAGCCAGTAAGATCCCATGAGTCGCGATGCTCAGGCGCCCCCCTTTTAACGCGCGAGCGGATCGTGCCGGAGAGAGGGAGAGAAAACTCGCGACGCCCCCAACGCTACTCCTAGAGCGGGTCCTGCATACCAATCACGAGGGAAAATAAGGTTTGTCGTTACGGTTGCCAGCCAACCATTGGTCGCTCCGAGGGAGTGATTGGGGCACTAAGGGCCTGGTGAGGTGGCGCCTTGCGGGGCTGCCGCGGCCAGAGCTCAGCCACTCAGATTTATCAGCATTGCAGGGATAGACCCGTATGCAAGCGCCGTGCCAGAGCGAGCGACCCCAAAGGTAGGCGTCAATCAAGCAGGCGATTAAGTCAAGCATGTTAAGCATGAAGGAGCAAATCCATTTAGATAGATGCGGAGAAAGCAAACGCCACTGGGTCAGGCCCGAGCAGCTTGGGGATAATGCAGCCCGAGGGGCGCCCCCAACAAGGTAAGCAGAGAACATAAGCAAAACGGATACATGCCGCACGAACGGACCCATGCGACCTGGGAATGATGCAGCCCTGTGGGTGCTCCCGGCTGAAAATGGAACTTTGAAAGATGTCACCTGATACCGTTGGAGATGAAGGGATGCTGAAGTAGCGGATGACGCACGGTGAGGAAGCCAATCCTCACGAGCTCCCGGGACCAGGAGCCTCAGGAGGATCCGGGGGTGCAGGTGGATCTTCGAGGACCATCTCCATCTCTGCCAGGACCGCGCAATGCCTGACCTCCTGAGCCTCCAGAATGCTCCTTAGGAGGCCCTGATGAGCTGCGGCCGCGTTCGGCAGGCCAAGAGGCATGCGAACGTAGCTGTGAGGTGGACCCTCGCAACTCCCCACGCGCGAGGGCCAGAGGCGCTCCCGAGACGCGGCTCGGTTGAGCTCTGGTACGTCGATGCAGACGCGCAGCCCACAATCCTCGCCTTGATGTGGGGCTACGGTGGGCAGGCGGCGACTGCCGCGCATGACTCTTGACTCCTGTAGCTCCTGAGTGTTTCTCGCGATGAACTCCTGAGGGTTTGGCCCTCCTTGCCTCATACCTTCCTGAGGGAAACGTGCTTTTAAGAACGCCTCCAAGTGGTGCCCGAGCGCCTCCCTCGTGACCTTGGCAAGGTCGGTGGCCCTCCAGGAGAGAGCCCCCGAGCCCTGCCTGAGGAGGGCGCTGGGCGCGCCTTCCTATGCGACAGAGGGTGGCGCCCCTTGAATGGGCGCGGATCCTGATGCAATGCCTCTAGAGGTGCCTGCCTCCTAATGGTTGGGCCAGGTGAAGTCTTCTTCTTCTTAGGGACTGCCTCGGGAAGGCTCCCGCTCCTGTGATCCGGGTCTTCGATTGCCGCAGCCCGGAAGGCCGCTCGAGAGAACACACTACATCCTTTTCTTCATAGGGGACTGTGATGACTCCACCACTTCCTGGCATCTTGAGGACATTGTAGCCATGGTGAGTCACTGCCATGAACTTGGTCAGGGCTAGGTACCCGAGGATGGCATTGTATGGCAGGCGAATGTGGGCGATGTCGAAGTCAATGAGCTCGGTGCGGTAATTGTTGCGCTGCCCAAAGGTGACAGGAAGGCGAACTTGCCCAATCGGAACGGTGAAACCATTAGTGACTCCTGAGAAAGGCTTGGTCGGCTGAAGCTGGTCGTATGGCACTTAGAGATTGTTGAACGTCTCGACGGATAGGACGTTGAGTCCTGCCCCGCCATCGATGAGGGTCCTAGTGACTTGCACATTGCTGATGACTGGGGAGCAAAGCATTGGGAGGACTCCGACCATTGCCGCGCACTTGAGCTGATCCGCTGAGCTGAACGTGATAGCGCACGCGGACCACCTGAGAGGGCGCGTGGCCTCAAGCTTGGGAAGGACTGCATTCACCTCGCGAGCAAACTGCTTGAAGATGCGCTGTGAGGCTGGGGCCTGGGCGCCGCCCAGGATGCAAGCGATTGCACGCGGCTCCTGGAAGCCCCCAGCCCCCTCATCCTGATGATGGTCTTCATTCCTCCTCGGCGGTGGTGGCAGAGGAGGGAGGCTCGCATTGCCTTGCGGGCGATCCTCACGAGGCTGATCCCTCCAACCTCCCTCGCGAGGCTGGTCCTGCCAGCGGTCCTCGCGAGGTCGGTCACGCCATCCTTGGCGAGGGCCATGGTCTTCCCATCGTCCTCCACCTCTTCCTCCTCCTCGGTCGTAGCCCCGATCGTTGCAGTCGGGGCGTCGGCCATTATGCCCGTCTCGCACAGCCCTGAGCTCTTGGCATTCGTTGGTGTTGTGGGTGTGGAGGTTGTGGTACACGCAGTACCGGCTGCCCTTGGATGACTCCGGCTGATCCCTGCCTCGCTTGGTGTCTGGCTCCGCTGCAAGCACAACAGCTCCTTTGCACTTCACGTCCTTCACCTTGGGCTTCTTCTCTTCCGGATCAGTAGCTGGAAGCTCGAGGAGGGAGAGGCGTCCTTCCTCAGCCCTGTCGCACTTGGTCGCTAAGTTGAACAGCTCTAGAGATGTGCACAGGTCTTCATGGATCGCTAGTTCCTCTTTCATCTTGATGTCACGCACGCCATTGAAGAAGGCTAAGATGATGGCTTCCTCAGTCACCCCGAGGATCTTGAGGCGGGCATTGTTGAAGTGCTGGATGTACTTCTGCAGGGTCTCTCCTGGCTGTTGCTTGATGCGGTGCAGGTCACTCATGGCCGGGGGCCGGTCGCGAGTGCCTTGGAAGTTGGCGATGAAGCAAGTGCGCATCTCCTCCCAAGAGGAGATCGTTCCAGGAGGCAGGTTTAGGAGCCAGGTGCGGGCGCCATCCTTGAGCGCCATGGGAAACTAGTTCACCATGACCTTTTCGTCCCCGTTGGCCGCCTCGATGCCCAGCTCATAGAGCTGGAGGAACTCCGCGGGGTCGGCAGTACCGTCGTAGCGAGGAGGCAAGTCTGGCTTGAACTTGTCGGGCCATGCGACGCTACGCAGCTCAGCGGGGAAGGCGCGGCAGCCTGTGGTGGCCACCAGAACTCTCTGCTGATGCTGGGCTTGCTCCTGGGGATTCCCGCATGCCGCTGCCTGGAGTAGCGCGGGGTCTTGACGTGGTGGTGCAGGGATGCGATCATGGCGCACCGGTGCTGGGAGTACGCGAGCACCTTCTTGGGGACGAGGGATTTCTTGGCAAGTCCTTTCTTGTCGCGCAGGCGCCAGACACGGTGGGTCTCGTCCTGTGGCCGCGTGCCTTGGAGCCAGGGTGCCTTCTTGGGGATGAGGTGGCGGGGGCACCTCCTGTTCTGCGCCTCCTGCGCAGGACGGAGGGCGAGGCAGCAAGAGGGACGGCATAGGGGGCCCCCCTGCGGCACTGACGAGCTTGGTGATGCGAGCGGGCCACTCGTCATAGAGGTTGTCAACGGGACGATAGTGCAGGAGCTCTCGTGCCAGGAGCAACGCGGCGTGCGCGTCCGTGGGGGCGCGACGGGCGTGGGATGATGAACCGGCTGGAGTCAGCGACAGCGTGTTGGTGTGGCCTTCCCGCCGCACCGAGGGATGCTCCAACGACGCCTGCTGCTCGTTCCCCACTGGGCCGGTGGCGGCGTTGGCGGCAGGCGACGGGGAACGACGGGGGTGCCCGCCGACGGGAGCCGTCTGGGTGACTCGGGCGGCGAGAGCAGCCCGACGCTCGGCGCGGGCTCGGCGAGCGTCAGACATGGGCGCGATGGGCGACGAACGCGAGGCGGGGGAAGAAGGATTCCGGCGCACCCCTACCTGGAGCGCCAAATGTCGGATTTCGGGTTCCGGCAGACCCTTGAGGGTTCGAACTCTGGGGTGTGCACGAAGATCTTTCCCCTACCAACTCACGTCTCGAAGCCTCGCAAGGAATCTAAGCTAAAAAGAATAACAGACAAGGGACACGAGGTTTATACTGGTTCAGGCCACCATTGTGGTGTAATACCCTACTCCAGTGTGTGGTGTGGTGGATTGCCTCAGGGGCTGATGATGAACAATACAGAGGAAGAACAGCCTCGCGAGGGGCTGTTCTTGAGCTGGTGTGATGAACTGCTTGGTGAGTTCAGTCGCTTCTCTCTCTAGTCTACCCGGAATCTGGATCCGATTCCCCTGTGGTGGCTAGCTCTATTTATAGAGGGAGGCCCTGGGCCTCTTCCCAAATAATGAGCGGGAAGGGCGCCAACAATTGGCCATTTTGAAGGGGAACATCTAGTACACTTATCCTGACTAAAGTTGGTCTTCGACTGCCAAAGACCCTGACGGTGACGCCGTCCTGGGCTCCACAGTGACCTCCATCCCGCCGTTCAGCTGGTCTTGGTCTTGTTGCACCAAAACGGTAACCTTTGCTTGATGCCTTGGCCTGTGCTTGCCCCCTTTGCACCGAAGGGGAAACAAGGACACTGCGCAGGCCGGCGCCCACCTGGCGCCAGCCTGGTCGCGATTGTCATGGCTTGCGTCACGGGCACCTCGTGAGGTACCCTGCCTTGATCTCTCCGCCTCCTCGCGAGCCCGCCTGATGAGGCTGCTTCCTAAGGAAGCTTCTGTCATCCGCCCCACGAGGCTTGGCCCCTCGCGAGGGTCTTGAGCTTGAGATGATGAAGCTGGGCTGTACTGGGCCCCCACTTGAGCCACGCCGCAGGCCGCAGGCAGGCAAGTCTGGGGACCCCCGTTCCCAGAACGCCGACAGTTTCACTAGTGGCTTCTCTCAAGATAGGATAAGTATTACGGTGGGTGAACAAATTACTGTCGAGCAATTGATAGAGAAGTGCATAGTTATGAGATTATCTAGGCACGATCATGTATATAGGCATCACATCCGCAACAAGTAGATCGAAACGATTCTGCATCTACTACTATTACTCCACACATCGACCGACTCATGCCTGCATCTAGAGTATTAAGTTCATAAGAACATAGTAATGCATTAAGAAAGATGACATGATGTAGAGGGATAAACTCAAGCAATATGATATAAACCCCATCTTTTTATCCTCGATGGCAACAAAACAATACGTGCCTTGCTGCCCCTACTGTCACTAGGAAAGGACACCACAAGATTGAACCCAAAGCTAAGCACTTCTCCCATTGCAAGAAAGATCAATCTAGTAGGCCAAACCAAATTGATAATTCGAAGAGACTTGCAAAGATAACCAATCATATATAAAAGAATACAGAGGAGATTCAAATATTTCTCATAGATAAACTTGATCATAAACCCACAATTCATCGGATCTCGACAAACACACCACAAAAAGAGTTACATTGAATACATCTCCAAGAAGATCGAGGAGAACATTGTATTGAGATTCAAAGAGAGAGAAGAAGCCATCTAGCTAATAACTATGGACCCGAAGGTCTGTGGTAAACTACTCACAACTCATCCGAGAGGCCTTGGAGATGATGTAGAGGCCCTCCATGGTCGATTACCCCTCCGGCGGAGCGCCGGTGAAGGCTCCAAGATGGGATCTCGCGGATACAGAAGGTTGCGGCGGCGGAAATAGTTTTTTGTGGTGCTTGATACGTCTCCAACGTATCTATAATTTATGAAGCGTTCATGCTATACTAATATCTGTTTTGGATGTTTACGGGCTTTATTATACACTTTTATATTATTTTTGGGACTAACCTATTAACCGGAGGCCCAGCCTAAATTGCTCTTTTCTTGCCTATTTCAGTGTTTCGAAGAAAAGGAATATCAAACGGAGTCCAAACGGAATGAAACCTTCGGGAGAGTTATTTTTGGAAGGGAAGCAACCCAGGAGACTTGGAGTGCATGTAAGGGAAGCAACGCGGAAGCCACGAGGCAGGGAGGTGTGCCCTACCCCCTCGGCATGCCCCCACCCTCGTGGGCCCCTCATGGCTCCCCAGACCGACTTCTTTTGCCTATATATGTCCATATACCCTAAAAACATCGATGAGCACAATAGATCGGGAGTTCTGCCGCCGCAAGCCTCTGTAGCCACCAAAAACCTCTCGGGAGCCTGTTCCGGCACCCTGCCGAAGGGGGGATCCATCACCGGTTGCCATCTTCATCATCCTGGCGCTCTCCATGACGAGAAGGGAGTAGTTCACCCTCGGGGCTGAGGGTATGTACCAGTAGCTATGTGTTTGATCTCTTTCTCTCTCTCTCTCTCTCTCGTGTTCTTGATTCGGCACGATCTTGATGTATCGCGAGCTTTGTTATTATAGTTGGATCTTATGATGTTTCTCCCCCTCTACTCTCTTGTAATGAATTGAGTTTTCCCCTTGAAGTTATCTTGTCGGATTGAGTCTTTAAGGATTTGAGAACACTTGATGTATGTCTTGCCGTGCTTATCTGTGGTGACATTGGGATATTCACGTGATTTACTTGATGTATGTTTTGGTGATCAACTTGCGGGTTCATTGAACTTATGCATAGGGGTTGGCACACGTTTTCGTCTTGACTCTCCGGTAGAAACTTTGGGGCACTCTTTGAAGTACTTTGTGTTGGTTGAATAGATGAATCTGAGATTGTGTGATGCATATCGTATAATCATGCCCACGGATACTTGAGGTGACAATGGAGTATCTAGGTGACATTTGGGTTTTGGTTGATGTGTGTCTTAAGGTGTTATTCTAGTATGAACTCTAGGATAGATCGAACAGAAAGAATAGCTTCATGTTATTTTACTACGGACTCTTGAATAGATCGATCAGAAAGAATAACTTTGAGGTGGTTTCATACCCTACAATAATCTCTTCGTTTGTTCTCCGCTATTAGTGACTTTGGAGCGACTCTTTGTTGCATGTTGAGGGATTGTTATATGATCCGGTTATGTTATTATTGTTGAGAGAACTTGCACTAGTGAAAGTATGAACCCTAGGCCTTGTTTCCTAGCATTGTAATACCGTTTACACTCACTTTTATCATTAGTTACCTTGCTGTTTTTATATTTTCAGATTACAAAAGCCTATATCTACCATCCATATTGCACTTGTATCACCATCTCTGCACTTGGAGGCCCAACAACATCTACAAGGAGAAGGTTGCGTAGTAGACACCAAGCTCTTTTCTGGCGCCGTTGCCGGGGAGGTGAGTGCTTGAAGGTATATCTTTAGATCTTGCGATCGAATCTTTTAGTTTCTTGTTTTATCACTAGTTTAGTTTATAAAAGAAAAACAAAAAAAAACGAATTGAGTTTGCCTCATATGCTTCATCTTTTTAATATCTTTTGTGAGAATGATGGAAAGGAAAAATGTGTTCAAGTGCTAGAAGAAGAAGTCTATTAAATGTTTGGCACTAAATCTTTGAATGATGAGCATGATTGCAATGTTGTTAGTATGAACTCTTTGAAAATCCATAGTACTACTGATGATTGCACTAGTCATGATGAAAATGTCTCTTATAAGCATGTCAATTTTTGTGGAGTGCATAGAGTTTGCAAGTACACACCAAATAGGGAAGATAGATTTTGCAAGAGGCATAAGTATTTAGAAACTAAATGGTTGCAAGAAAGGCTAGATGTGAGTGCTGAAAATTTAAAATTTCTTTGTTGTACTTGTGAACTTTGCAATGAACATGGTCATTTACATCTCCAATGCAAATTGTTTCATGATTGAATCGTGTCCAAAAATTGTGATGACTTGATTTCCCTTGCGCATCATAACTTAGTTTGCTTTTGGGTTATGAAGAAATGAAACGTTTAACTAAGCATATTCCAGAATTTAACCTTGGGAAATTTCTTGATATTGATCTAGAGGAAATTTATATGTATTGTGCGGTGAATTGCATTGAAAATCCTTATATTGCCAATTACATAAAGAAAAGAAAGCAAATAGAAGATGAAGAGAATATTATTGAAAGGGAAGAGACTTCCCAATATCCTCCTATTATTTCTTATGATGAGACATATTTGAGAATATATTTGCTGCAATTAATGTTTGTCCCAAGCTTTTTTTTCGCGAATACGCTAGAGAGCGTATCATTTCATTGATAGGAAGAAGGGGAAGGTACAGGGGGGGGCTCGGTGTCCAGCACGCAGGCAAGACAGGGAGCGAGGAGCCGTGGTGACGGGCTGCTTAGCCTGGTTACAAGTTTAGGGACCTATGCCAGCAGCGTGTTTAAACCGTGAGCGCCAGCCCTAGCCCAAGACCGTGCCTCGTTCTGGATAAGCTCAAGAAGCCGGGAGGTGGAGGGGGACTCGCCGTCGAAGACACATCGGTTGTGCTGCTTCCAGATAGACCAGGCCGTCAGGGTTGCAAGGGTGGCAAGTCCCTTATGGTGTCCAGTGGGGGAGCTCATGATCATGGAAGAGCACCAGGGGAGGAACTCCTCTGGACCGGATGGAGGGGGGACGGTGGCGCGCACCCAAGACAGGACATCATGCCAAACCTGCCTGGAGAAAGGCAGGCGATGATGATATGTTGCATGGTCTCGACGTGCTGGTCGCAGAGAGCACATCTGTTGTTGTGGGGGAGACCGTGGCGCGCCAGTCTATCGACAGTCCAACGGCGGTCAAGGTCGGCCAACCAGGTGAACATCTTGACGCGCAGTGGGGCCCAACATTTCCAGGTGAGGCGCCAGAATGGGGCGGATATGGAGCCGGCAAAGAGGGCTCGATAGCAGGATCTGGCAGAGTAGTTCCCATCCGCAGTCCAGCGCCAGTCAAGGCGGTCATGGGAGGTAGACAGGTGAAGGTGACGGAGCCTAGTGCGGAGCTGGACGTACTCTACCAGGGCAGTGGGCGTTAGCGCGCCACGCAAGTCTGCAATCCAGCAGCGGTCCTGGAGCCCCTCCGCCACGGTGCGTTTGCGACGCCGTCGGGGGACAAGGGGAAGGAGGTTAGGGGCGATGTCCGCGATGGTCATGCCGTCGATCCAAGCATCAGTCCAGAATCGGCAAGACCTGCCATCACCGATAATCCAGGACGTGGACGCGCGAAAGTTGGCGGAGGAGTCAGTATCAAAGGGCAGGTGCAGGTGTGCCCACGGCCTGGCCGGGTCGGTGCGCTGCAGCCACATCCAGCGCACACAGAGAGAGATCCCTTGCCGATGGAGGTCCGGGATGCTGAGCCCGCCGAGATGGAGGGGCTGGCAGACGCGCTGCCAGTTGACTGGCCCATGGCCAGCGCGGGTCTCCTTATTACCATGCCAGAGGAATTCGCGAATCGTGGGGTTCACTTGCTTGAGGATTGTCGGACAGAGAGCGATGACGACCATGATGTGGGAGGGCATCATGCACAGCACGTGGCGGACGAGGGCGAGACGCTCACCGCAGGACAGGAGCATCGCCCGCCAGGAGGAAAGCTTCTTGGCCAGCTTCTCTACGATCGGTCGGAGCGACGAGGTGGACGGCTTCTGGAGCGAGAGAGGAATGCCCAAGTAGGTGATAGGGAAGTCCATGATAGTGCAGGCCAGCTCGCACGCGATGGAAGCACGCGTGGGGTCGTCGCAGCGGATCAGGGTTGCCGAACACTTGGCAAAGTTCGTGCAGAGCCCGGAAGCCTCGCCAAAGACACGAAGCAGCTCCCGAATGACCCGGATTGTCCCAAGCTTGGGGATGCTATGTTTCATGAAGATGATATTTTTAGCCTCCCAAGTTTTGATATGCAAATTTGTTATGATGATAGCATGCTTCCTACTTATGATGATTATATTGATGAAAGTGGGTTTGGAAGAGTGTCAACTTTAGGAAGTAATGATCCCACTATTTTGGAGGATGTTGAATCTTATTGTGATGAATATGAAAGTGGATTTGGAGAGGTCATGACTTTATTTAGTGATGATTCCACTATCTTGGAAGAGGTTTCAATCGATTATGATGAGAACAAAGTTGCTACTTATGATGATTATTGTAATGAAACTTATGCTACAAAAAGTAGTGATGATTATATTTACAAAACTTGTCATGAACTCTTGATTATGATTACCCTTTTTCTGAACATTACTCTTTTAATGTGGAAACAATTTATAGTATTCGAGTCTCTTATGATACTCCCACTACTATTAATGAGAAGAAATTTGCTTATTGGAAAGTAGTAAATTTTCTAGGCTTGTAGATCATGAAAAGAATGCTTTATGTGATGGTTATATTGTTGAATTCATTCATTATGCTACTGAAAATTATTATGAGGGAGGAATTTATGCTTGTAGAAATTGCAATAATATCAACTTTCCTCTCTATGTGCTTAAAGTTTTGAAGTTATGCTTGTTTAGCCTTCCTATGCTAGTTGATTATTGTTCCCATAAATTGTTTGCCCACAAAATCCCTATGCATAGGAAGTGGGTTAGACTTAAATGTGCTAGTCATGTTCTTCATGATGCTTTCTTTATGTTTCAATTCTTATCTTTTATGTGAGCATCATTGAAATCATCATGCCTAGCTAGGGGCGTTAAACGTTAGCGCTTGTTGGGAGACAACCCAATATTCACCCTTACTATTTTTGTGTGTCCACATGATTGTGCTACTGTAGTAATCATGTTTTATAGCTTTTGTTTCAATAAAGTGCCAAGTAAGACCTTTAGGATAGTTTACGGTGATAGTTGTGTTGATCCTGCTGAAAATCAAAAACTTCTGCACCCAGTAAATTAGTTTTGATAATTCACAGAAATTTGATTTTGATCTGATTCCTTTTGCTCTGGATTGGTACACAAATTTCTCAGGTTTTCCTAATTTGGTAGAATGTTTGGAGTTCCAGAAGTATACGTTTGATACAAATTACTACAGACTGTTCTGTTTTTGACAGATTCTGTTTTCTATGTGTTGTTTGCTTATTTTGATGAATCTATGAGTAGTATCGGAGGGTATGAACCATAGAGAAATTGTAATACAGTAGATATTACACCAATATGAATTTAGAAAGAGTACACAACAGTACCTAAGTGGTGGTTTTATTTTCTTATACTAACGGAGCTTACGAGTTTTCTGTTGAGTTTTGTGTTGTGAAGTTTTCAAGTTTTGGGTAAAGATTCGATGGACTATGGAATAAGGAGTGGCAAGAGCCTAAGCTTGGGGATTCCCAAGGCACCCCAAGTTAATATTCAAGAACAACCAATAGCCTAAGCTTGGGGATTCCCCGTATGGCATCCCCTCTTTTGTCTTCGTCCATCGGTAACTTTACTTGGAGCTATATTTTTATTCACCACATGATATGTGTTTTGCTTGGAGCGTCATTTTATTTGATTTTCTTTTGCTTGCTGTTTGAATAAAATACATTAGATCTGAAATTCTTAAATGAGAGAGAGTCTTCACATAGCTACATAATTATTTAACTACTCATTGGTCTTCACTTATATCTTTTGGAGTAGTTTGTCATTTACTCGTGTGCTTCACTTATATCCTATGAGTAAATGGTTGAATGATTCAAATATCATAAATCTGAAATTATATATGTTTCATTTGCTTATCCCATGGGAGTAATAACTTCACATCTAATAAGTAGAGGTGCTAAATTTATTGAAGGTTAGCAAACATTGTATTGGTCACTTGAACAATTCATGAAAGAATATTGAAGGAAGAAAGATTTCACATATAAATATACTATCTTAGACATCTTCTATGATTGTGAGCCCCATTAATTATTTTCAAACCTGAGCAAATTAGTTGAAATTGGACAATGAAGACAACGTAATGAGTTATGCTTGGGTATATTTGTATAGAAGTTATATTGTTATAGATCCTCCAACATGTGGTGCTTGCTGTTTAGAATCCTTTGCTAGCCAAATATCTGTACTAAGCAGGAATACTGCTTGTGCATACAAATTCCTTGAACCAAGTTTCTTCCATGAGTGCCCACCATATCTACCTATATGCGGTATTTACCTGCCGTTCCAAGTAAATTTGCATGTGCCAAACTCTAAACCTTCAAATAATAATCTGTTTTGTATGCCCAAATCTCTCATGTAGCGACTAGGGGCTGTCAGTATCTTCCATGCTAGGTGGGTTATTCTCACGATGAGTGGACTCCGCTCATCATTCACAAGAAAAATGGCTGGTAACTGGGATACCCAGTCCCATGATCAAAAGATCAAAATCAAATCAAAATAATTGCAAACAAAACTCCCCCTGGATTGTTGTTAGTTGGAGGCACCCATTGTTTCGGGCAAGCCATGGATTGATGATTGTTGGTGGAGGGGGGGTAAAAACTTTACCGTTCTGTTTGGGAACCGCCTATAATGTATCCAATATGGAAGAAACTGGGAACCCTTGGTTGTTATGTTGACAATGAAAGCATACCTCTCAAAATTATTTTCATCTCTGTTTAAAAGCTTCAAGCTCTGGCACCTCTACAAATCCCTGCTTCCCTTTGCGAATGGCCTATCTTTTACTTTTATGCAAGGGTCAGTAGTATTCCTTCTCATTCCAACCTACTCTTTAGTTGGCAAGCATCATGTGATGGGGAAAGATCTAAGCATATATGGCCATTCAAATATATTTGATCATGAATTATTATTGTTGACAATTATCTATATGATAAGTAAGTTGGGAGGCGAAACATTAAGCCCCTATCTTTCTTTGTGTTCGATCGATGCTATTTGTTCTAAAAATATGCTTTGAGTGGTAGCAATCATGGAAGACTATATGATAGTTGAGTATGTGGGATTTGCTAAATCAAAGCTCTTACATAGACTCTTCCTGAAAATAAGATGAATTGCAATTGTTTAATGACTGAGAACATAGTTTGCTAGAAAGTCTATGGTCTATGCTTTAACATTTGAATAGCTTGTTACTTGATCATGAGAAGTTTTATGAGATGAGATACTGTTATGACATATAATCATGCTAGAAAAGGTGATTGAAATTATCATTGATCAAACTTATGCACATGCTAGCATTCACACCTCATAAATTATTTCTTTTATCATTTACCTACTCGAGGACGAACAGGAATTAAGCTTGGGGATGCTGAAACGTCTCCAACGTATCTATAATTTATGAAGCATTCATGCTATATTATTATCTGTTTTGATGTTTACGGGCTTTATTATACACTTCTATATTATTTTTGGGACTAACCTACTAACCGGAGGCCCAGCCCAAATTGCTGTTTTCTTGCCTATTTCAGCGTTTCAAAGAAAAGAAATATCAAACGGAGTCCAAATGGAATGAAACCCTCGGGAGAGTTATTTTTTGAACGGAAGAAATCCAGGAGACTTGAAGTGCACGTAAGGGAAGCAACAAGGAAGCCACGAGGCAGGGAGGCGTGCCCTACCCCCTGGGCGCGCCCCCCACCCTCGTGGCTCCCCTGACCGACTTCTTTCGCTATATATGTCCATATACCCTAAAAACATCGAGGAACATAATAGATCGGGAGTTTCGCCGCCGCAAGCCTCTGTAGCCACCAAAAACCTCTCGGGAGCCCATTCTGGCACCCTGCCGGAGGGGGGATCCATCACCGGTGGCCATCTTCATCATCCCGACACTCTCCATGACAAGGAGGGAGTAGTTCACCCTCCGGGCTGAGGGTATGCACCAGTAGCTATGTGTTTGATCTCTCTCTCTCTCTCTCTCTCTCTCTCTCTCGTGTTCTTGATTCGACACGATCTTGATGTATTGCGAGCTTTGCTATTATAGTTGGATCTTATGATGTTTCTCCCCCTCTACTCTCTTGTAATGAATTGAGTTTTCCCCTTGAAGTTATCTTGTCGGATTGAGTCTTTAAGGATTTGAGAACACTTGATGTATGTCTTGCCGTGCTTATCTGTGGTGACATTGGTATATTCACGTGATCTACTTGATGTATGTTTTGGTGATCAACTTGTGGGTTCATTGAACTTATGCATAGGGGTTGGCACACGTTTTCGTCTTGACTCTCCGGTAGAAACTTTGGGGCACTCTTTGAAGTACTTTGTGTTGGTTGAATAGATGAATCTGAGATTGTGTGATGCATATCGTATAATCATGCCCACGGATACTTGAGGTGACAATGGAGTATCTAGGTGACATTAGGGTTTTGGTTGATGTGTGGCTTAAGGTGTTATTCTAGTACGAACTCTAGGATAGATCGAATGGAAAGAATAGCTTCGTGTTATTTTACTATGGACTCTTGAATAGATCGATCAGAAAGAATAACTTTGAGGTGGTTTCGCACCCTACAATAATCTCTTCGTTTGTTTTCTGCTATTAGTGACTTTGGAGTGACTCTTTGTTGCATGTTGAGGGATTGTTATATGATCCAGTTATGTTATTATTGTTGAGAGAACTTGCACTAGTGAAAGTATGAACCCTAGGCCTTGTTTCCTAGCATTGCAATACAGTTTACGCTCACTTTTATCATTAGTTACCTTGCTGTTTTTATATTTTTAGATTACAAAAACCTATATCTACCATCCATATTGCACTTGTATCACCATCTCTTCGCCAAACTAGTGCACCTATACAATTTACCATTGTATTGGGTGTGTTGGGGACACAAGAGACTCTTTGTTATTTGGTTGCAGGGTTGTTTGAGAGAGACCATCTTCATCCTACGCCTCCCATGGATTGATAAACCTTAGGTCATCCACTTGAGGGAAATTTGCTACTGTCCTACAAACCTCTGCACTTGGAGGCCCAACAACGTCTACAAGGAGAAGGTTGCGTAGTAGACATCAGTGCTCCTGGATGTTTTCAGGGTACGTGGATATATATAGGTGAATAAGGTAGGTCAGGGGAGCCACGAGGGGCCCACGAGGATGGGGGCGCGCCCACCCCCCCTAGGGCGCCCTCCTGCCTCGTGGATGCCTCGACTGCTTCTTGACGTCCACTCCAAGTCTCCTGGATTGCGTTTGTTCCAAAAAGATCGCTCCTGAAGGTTTCATTCCATTTGGACTCCGTTTGATATTCCTTTTCTTCGAAACACTTAAATAGGCAAAAAAACAGCAATTCGGACTGGGCCTCCGGTTAGTAGGTTAGTCCAAAAAATGATATAAAAGTGTAAAGTAAAGCCCGTAAACATCCAAAACCGGTAATATAATAGCATGGAACAATCAAAAATTATAGATACGTTAGAGACGTATCAGTCTGCCATGCTATACTATCGAGCCGTGATCACTCGGGAGGTGATCACGGGTAATATACTATACATACATACTATTCAGATGGTGACTAAAGTCGGGTCGGCTCGTAGAGTACCCGCAAGTGTTTCAGAGATGGGGGCTAAAGGGGCAGGTGGTTCCATCTAGGTAGTGATGGGCCTAGGTTCCCGACAGCCCCCTGATGGTCACTTTGTGGCGGAGCGACATGGCAGGTTGAGACCACCTAGGCGAGAGGTGGGCCTAGCCATGGTCGGCGTCCGCGGTTACTTCATAATAACACACTTAAACGAGATCTTGGTATTTGATCTGAGTCTGGCCAATTGCCTATACGCACTAACCAACTACGCGGGAACAGTTATGGGCACTCGACGTCGTGGTATCAGTCGAAGCCTTCTTGACGTTAGCGACTGAGCGGCACACACCGGGTTGGACTGGAACGCCTGCCCTTGTATAAGGGAGGCTAGGTCTGCTCACTGGCCATGTACGCAACGTGTAGGTGTGCAATGGGCGATGGGCCCAGACCCCTGCGCGCATAGGATTTAGACCGGCGTGCTAACCTCTTTGTTGTGCCTAGGTAGGGCGGCGACGTGTTGATCTTCCGAGGCCGGGCATGACCTAGGAAAGTGTGTCCGGCCAGAGGGATCGATCGTGTTGGGTTATGTGGTGCACCCCTGCAGGGAAGTTTATCTATTCAAATAGCCATGTCCCTCGGTAAAAGGATGACCCAGAGTTGTACCTTGACCTTATGACAACTAGATCCAAATACTTAATAAAAGACACCCAGACAAGTTCCAGAGACATCCCGGTGATCGCTTTCCCATAGGAAGATGAGGGAAGGATCGCCGGGTAGGATTTATGCTATGCGATGATACTTGGTGAACTTCAATCTACTCTCTTCTACATGCTGCAAGATGGAGGCTGCCAGAAGCATAGTCTTCGATAGGACTAGCTATTCCCCTCTTATTCTGGCATTCTATAGTTCAGTCCACCGATATTGCCTCTTTACACATATACCCATGCATATGTAGTGTAGATCATTGCTTGCGAGTACTTTGGATGAGTACTCACGGTTGCTTTGCTCCTTCTTTCCCCCCTTTTTCCCTCTTCTTCTCGGATGCCGCAACCAGACGTTGGAGCCCAGGAGCCGGACGCCACCGTCGATGATGATTCCTACTACACTAGAGGTGCCTACTACTACGTGCAGGCCGCTGATGATGACCAGGTGTAGTTTAGGAGGATCCCAGGTAGGAGGCATGCGCCTCTTTCGATCTGTATCCCAGTTTGTGCTAGCCATCTTATGGAAACTTGTTTAACTTATGTCTGTACTCAGATATTGTTGCTTCCACTGACTCGTTTATGTTCGAGCACTTGTATTCGAGCCCTCGAGGCCCCTGGCTTGTAATATGATGCTTGTATGACTTATTTTACTTTTAGAGTTGTGTTGTGATATCTTCCCGTGAGTCCCTGATCTTGATCATACACATTTGCATGCATGATTAGTGTACAATTGAATCGGGGGCATCACCGGTTTGTGGGCCACTGTAAAAACTTTTACGGTCCGCATGACTTTACGGGCTCTGTTTTGTCCAAAAAAACAGGCCGAGCCCATATAGTCACCAGAATTTTACAGTTTCGTGTGTTTTAAAGTGTTTGCTAGAGTTGCTCTTACATTCTTAAGAAGTTGGTCTTAATTCTCTTAAAATGCAAAGTGTCCACCTCAACATCTCATCAGCATTCTCTTAGTGACTTACAAACGGGACCGACCACTACATCAGCCCTGCCACTTAAGCATTAAACCCAATAAGCGTCACCATAAGGGCGGTCAACCAGCTATGCCATGTGGCGTAGGGTGGTTGGCCGCAGTGAGAAAGCTTTTAAAAAAAGATGGAGATAAGGAATTTTTTAAAATACTTTTTTCCCTTTTTAGATGAAGGGGAGGGGTATGCAAAGTGGCACTCGCTGGTAGGCCGCAGTGGTATTTTTTTCTTTTTTACTTCTTTTTAGGATGGAGGTGAGCATTTTTTTGCTGAGATATTTTTTTAGATGGAGGCGAGGACCCCATGTATTTTTTAAAATGAAAACGAACGCATAACTTCCTCTCAAGCGGCGCCATAGGGTGGCGCCTCAACCACTAGTTCAGTTCATGGCTAAGGGACACTCCTTCTTGACCCACAGAAGTGGAAGCGAATCTTCACATCCGGGCGTCGGAATCCCTCCTAATAAGCTGGCCGCTCGGTCTCCCGTCCCCTCATCTATCTCTCCCCAACGACACAATCCCCACGCGACGTAAGACGCATTAGAATACAACCCCCTCTAGGGTTCGCAACCATATTGGGGTAGGACTGGCCGCTATGGCTGCGATGGCAGGAACACAAGACAATTGATCTGGAGGGGATGTGTGAAACTTCATGCACAAGGGCTCAACATACTTGAGGGCAAGCCAGAGCCGCAGTTCAGCTCTAAAGACTTCATGATCCTGCTCCCTCCGCGCCTTCCTCCGCCTAGGCTTGGCCCGATTTTAACATGATCTGGTGATGATCTATGGTTTCCGCCCCTATTAGGAGTACATCCAAGCCACAGTGAGCTGATACGTCCGCTCCACTCGCTAACACGCACATGTTTATTGTGTGTCTAGATTATCCATTTTTTTGTGTGTGTGCCAGTGCTGTTGGTTTTCAGGTCCAATGGAAGAAGGCAATCTGATTGTGTTTTGGTCTCCAACATGAAGATATGGGTTTGTATTTGTGTATTCCTTTGGGTTTAGGTGGAGCATGAGGGTGGGTTTTCTTACTGGCTGCGAATTATTACATTGGTGGGTTGTCTTAGTGGTCGTGAATGATTACATTATCATCTTACACACAATCAGACCCCATTGAATTATTTTGTTCTTTCATCCTTGCAATTTGAAATAGACTAGGACGACCTTAGTGCCAAGGGATCAGGAGGATCGCACCAGGGGATGGGGTACATGGAGGAAGTAGATGAGACTTAGAGGGGAAGAAGATGAGGAAAAGAGAGTAGCAGGTAAGATACATAATACTTGCTAATACATGCCCACACTTTTGTTCGGTACATATTATATACCACAGGGTCTCCTGGCTG
Source organism: Triticum aestivum (assembly GCF_018294505.1). Lineage (NCBI taxonomy): Eukaryota > Viridiplantae > Streptophyta > Magnoliopsida > Poales > Poaceae > Triticum > Triticum aestivum. The sequence continues at coordinate 416,035,938 of NC_057801.1, forward strand.
GGTCATAGACCATAGACGGACACGCACTACTGAATTACATGACGTCATGCCCAACTGCTATCAACCTGCATTACCCAGTACCTGCAAGTGTGACACAAACCTTTCTATTAGAATTCCAGTATAACAATCAGTGAGTTTGCTTTTTTACTTGACAATTTTTTAGGTCAGATTATTTATGCTCCCTCTTTTTGGGCTAAACAAATGACATCAAGAAGCTGGATCCAGCCCCATCTTTTTCGGGTTGTCTCTCACTTGGCGTATGTGAGGTGTGCATTCAAAGACCTCTTCGTCAAGCTTCTACCATGGTAATGGTAGCGATTTTTGGCGAGCTGACTCTACGGCTAGGGAGAATCCATCAAGCTACAACATTCTATCGATGATAAGCTTACAAGCTATCGATGATAAGCTTACAAGCAGGAGCAGTGAAGGTCTGGTGGAAGTGCTTATGCTACTCTTCCATTACCTTGATGTCCCCAGTTCCAAGTGTGGCATGGTGACTAAGATGTGCGGGTGTTGAGACAAGCACCATGGATGCAGTCTCATTTGTAGATGGATTCTTCTATGTTTAGTTTACTTTTTTGTTTAGTATGTCCGATGCTGACTTAATGTGCATCCTCCTTTTCAGGTTGTTGGCCTTCATTATTGTATATTCGAAGTTCCACAGGAAAGATACATAGTTCTTGTTGGAATAATTTTTATTTCGTCCAACTTTTCATTTGTGCCATATTGCTATCCATTAGTTCTCATCTCAATTTTTTACTTTCTCTATTCTTGAGAGTTGAAGGTTAGTGACTATTGGCTTTGCTGAATTGGTAGCTTTTAGGTTCATTTATACAAGGTGACCATTCTCTACAAGTTTTTTTTGTAGGTGGCAACATTTGTTCGTCTCCTAGAGTTATTTTGTTCTATAGGATAGTTAATGAATTACTTGCATTTTGATGATTGCAAATACATGGATCCAACATGTATATAATAGGCAAATGTTATCATTGAAAGGCTTCTTTTGTTTTCAATTCTATGTATGAACACTACTGTTACCATTTGATGAAAGCAATGATTCTGTATGCAGATCCTTTCAAAAGATATGTTTTCCTCACAAAAAAGAGAAACATTCTGATGCACGGGCAATTTACTATTTTTACATGGTTTATTTCCCCGCATTAGAAATTTTAGCAAAAAATACCGCACAACAACGCGTGGGGAATCATCTAGTTTGAAACGGAGCTCGTGCTCTTATTATCCTTCGACGCTAATAGTAAGTTTTTTTAACACAATACACACTCACCCATATGAATGCACACACCTATACTCTATTCCTATGAGCACCTTCGAGAGATTGAGTCGGCACATCATCTTGAGATTGACGAAATCGCCACAAACACCTTTGTAGTCGACGCGAACATCTCCTCACATTGAACTTACGTCGCTGGAAGGCTGAAATAAATGCAGGAAAATGCGAGCACCAGTGTTGAGTCTAGGACTTGAACTCTGTTGGGCAGGGGATACCACTGTCCTTCTAAGCAACCAATCATAGGTTGGTTTGCATGTTAGTAAAAAAGTTGAAAACATAAAATATATTAAAAACACCTGGTCTTTTGTAATGAATATTTACGACTTTGCAAATCAGTTTATCAACATCATTGTTACTATAGTATTAAAAATCATTCAAATTAAGGAGTTCTACAGAAGAGCAAAACACATCGTCCATCCAAACGGGACTACTCTCACAGCATCAAGGATCTTAAGTGCTTCGCTGACCTGAACCTGTTTACTTTTTGCAAATATTGTAGAAGGCACGCAGGAGATAGCATGAACTTCCAAATTTCCCACATCGTGAGCATGAATAGGGAGGACGTAGCCTTGCGCTTAAAGTCGTTTGGGAGGAACACCAAGGTCCAACACTCTGTGATGAATGTGAAAGCGCTCAAAGAGTTGAGGTCCAAGCTATCCAACTCAGGACAAGACTGGGTCATCCTGTAAATGCGCATGGAACACCGTCAATTGAAGAGAAGGTGCCTGTCCGACTCCACCTGAACTTTGCATTGTTGACAAAACCAGCAGTTTGGCCAAATTCAATGTTGCAACCTATGGTCTTCCAAATTCCATATTGAAGCACAATCCATGCAAACATCTATTGTTTAGGAGGGGCCAATTTTTCCACGCCACCATATTCATGGTAGTAGGGGTGAGGTCCTCAAATTGGGCATGATAGGCTGAGTGAAAGGATCGATATAGTTGACTAGAGGGGGGGTGAATAGGCAACTAACAATTTTTAGCTTTTCTTTACTAAATTAAACTTTGCATCAAAGTAGGTTGTCTAGAAATGCAACTAGGTGAGCAACCTATATGATGCAACAACAACAAGCACACAAGCAAGTAAGGGATACAACACAAATAAGCTTGCACAAGTAAAGGCACGAGATAACCAAGAGTGGAGCCGGTGAAGACGAGGATGTGTTACCAAAGTTCCTTCCTTTTGAGGGGAAGTACGTCTCCGTTGGAGCAGTGTGGAGGCACAATGCTCCCCAAGAAGCCACTAGGGCCACCGTATTCTCCTCACGCCCTCACACAATGTGAGATGTCGTGATTCCACTATTGGTGCCCTTGAAGGAGGCGACCAAACCTTTACAAACAAGGTTGGGGCAATCTCCACAACTTAATTGGAGGCTCCCAACGACACCACGAAGCTTCACCACAATGGACTATGGCTCCGCGGTGACCTCAACCGTATAGGGTGCTCAAACACCCAAGAGTAACAAGATCCGCTAGGGATTAGTGGGGGGAATCAAATTTCTCTTGGTGGAAGTGTAGATCGGGGCCTTCTCAACCAATCCCGAGCAAATCAACAAGTTTGATTGGCTAGGGAGAGAGATCAGGCGAAAATGGAGCTTGGAGCAACAATGGAGCTTTTGGGGGAAGAGGTGAGTCAACTTTGGAGAAAAAGACCTCCTTTTATAGACGGGGGAACAATCCAACCGTTACCCCCCAAAACAGCCCCGCAGAGGGCGGTACTACCGCTGGGACCAGCGGTACTACCGCTGGGACCAGCGGTACTACCGCTCCCCCTCGCGGTACTGTCGTGCAGTTTGGGAGGGCTAGCGTATGAGCAGGAATCAGACCCAGTGAGGTACTGCCGCGGTGGTAGGGCGGTACTACCGCTCTTGAGCGGTACTGCCGCTTCTACTACCGCTGCTTAGTGCCACACAATCCGACACGAGAAGCGACCCCCTCGAGTCGACGCGGTAGGAGCCCGGTACCGCAGCGGTACTACGGCTGAGGACCCACAGGCGGTACTACTGCTGCAGAGCGGTACTACCGCCTGTGGCTCTTGAGCGGTACTATCGCCGGGCACCACGGTACTACCACTGGGACCAAATCATACTCACAAAAAGGGAAGGAAACCTCCATCGAAGTGGGAAGGCTCGGTGGGTGTAAAAAGGATGTGTACATGTTGATTCCGCCCTAGCCTTACCAAAGCGGACCCCCTCTTGATAGTACGGTAACTCCTACGAAACAAGTCCACCAAAACAGAAACGAAAGAGCTACACCGTCTTGATTAAAACTCCGAGGGGCAGGAATCGTCTCGTGCCAAAGGATGAATCTATGAAATGCTCAAAGCACACGATTAGTCCGCAAACGTGTTGTCATCAATCACCAAAACTACATCGAGACAGATATGCCTTAACAATCTCCCCCTTTTTGGTGGATTGATGACAACCAGGGATTTGCACAAACATAGGACATGAAAGTAAAGATAATCTTAGAACTACAAAATATAGACGGGCTCCCCCTGAATGTGTGCACCTAATTAGTGGTGCCTTTGGAAAGCAAGGCACACACATTAGGATCAACACTCCCCCTATATTTTATAGTCCAACAACTTAAGCAGAAGGGTATGTGTGAGCAAGATATATAGCAGGATAAGCATGCAACTCACAAATTACCAAATTACTTGATGGACATAGATAAAGATAGATAAGGTAGCATATGTCTCACACCATATGAACTGGAACTAGGTCTCACAGGCACAAAACCAAACAAAGCAAACGACGAGAGAAAAGACACAACTCGGCAATGACACAACACACCACAAAGACACACTAGCAACTCGGCAACGATGACAAACCCCTAGACTCTCTCCCCCTTTGGCATCGAGACACCAAAAAGGCAAAGAGCGTTGCTATGGCTCCAGGTGATAGCAAACTAAGGATCTCGAACATCACATCCCAGCAGGATCATTTACACCGCCTTCATCGGTAGGAAACTGCTCGGTGTCTGAATCGGTCCACAGGCAGTGCTGCTGAACCCACTCCTCCTCATCAGTGATCCTCCCCTTAGATCCGCTGTTAACAGTTGCACCGAACTGACGCATGAGCTCCTTGTGATGGCTGTGGGCCTTCTTCTCAGAGACATGAGACATGTACTGGCCATGAGACTCCATGCAGGAAAGTTTCTTCATCTTGCGCTTAATCTTCTTCGCGCAAGAGGGCTCCACTCCGGAGGCCTCATAGTCCTCATCATCATCAGCCTCAGCCTCGCCCTTGGTCTCCATGTCAGCAGCATTAGATGGACCCCCAGATTTAGGAGCCGGGGTGCCCCAATTATCCTTCTTCCTCAGACGCTTGATCTCATGAGAAACCAATTCTCCAGTTTCCAGCATAACCTTGGGATAGACACGTGCCCATGCCTTCTCAATGAGCAACATGATAAACGAACCATAGATCAGGCACTTGCGCTCAGAAACGGCAGAGAGAAGTTCATAGCACATGACATGGGAAATGTCTAGGGACTCGCTAGTGTTTGCTTCCTTCTCATGCTGGCAGAAGAGAAGCATGTCCACGAGATAGGAGTGGACCATATCCAGATTCCTGATACGAGGGAAGAGAATCTCGCGGAAAACGCGATGAAGGATGTCCAGAAAGGCAGGCAACTCATAGGTCTCCTTCTTAGTCACGGGGTGAATCTTCACAGTACAATATGGCCAGAGAGCTTGCTTGTGAGTGGAGGTTGCATTGCGGTGAGGGTGGAAGACGACTGGAGTCTCAAGCCCGTGATCTTCCACCCCAAGTAACTCCATGAAGGCCTTCCACTTGATAGAAAGCAACTTGCCATTTATCATCCAAGTCATAGTACTTTCTTCATCAGTTCCAAGATGAACAGTGGCATAGAATTGAGCGACCAAATCTGCATCAAAGTCCTTGTTGAACTGCATGATTCTGAGAATGTTCAGCTGAGAGCACATCTGAAGGGCTTCGCCAAAGTACTCAGGGTCCTTTTCCATAGCATCCATGTCGATGAAACGTACATCAACATAGATATTCTTCTTAGCCTTGATCACATCAAAGAAGATGGCAAACTGAAAGCGGTTCCAGAACGGGCGGTTGACCAAAGTGAGTTCTTGGTCTTTCGCATAGGGGTTGCGGTGACGCCTTTCCCAGAATTCCTTGGCAGTCATCTCAGTCACAGTCTTGCCCCTCGGCTTTGTTGGAAATATGCTCTAGAGGCAATAATAAATTAGTTATTATTATTATATTTCCTTGTTCATGATAATCGTTTATTATCCATGCTATAATTGTATTGATAGGAAACTCAGATACATGTGTGGGTACATAGACAACACCATGTCCCTAGTAAGCCTCTAGTTGACTAGCTCGTTGATCAATAGATGGTTACGTTTTCCTGACCATGGACATTGGATGTCATTGATAACGGGATCACATCATTAGGAGAATGATGTGATGGACAAGACCCAATCCTAAGCCTAGCACAAAGATCGTGTAGTTCGTATGCTAAAGCTTTTCTAATGTCAAGTATCATTTCCTTAGACCATGAGATTGTGCAACTCCCGGATACCGTAGGAATGCTTTGGGTGTACCAAACGTCACAACTTAACTGGGTGGCTATAAAGGTGCACTATGGGTATCTCCGAAAGTGTCTGTTGGGTTGGCACGAATCAAGACTGGGATTTGTCACTCCGTGTGACGGAGAGGTATCTCTGGGCCCACTCGATAGGACATCATCATAATGTGCACAATGTGACCAAGGAGTTGATCACGGGATGATGTGTTACGGAACGAGTAAAGAGACTTGCCAGTAACAAGATTGAACAAGGTATCAGGATACCGACGATCGAATCTCGGGCAAGTACTATACCGGTAGACAAAGGGAATTGAATACGGGATTGATTGAATCCTCGACAAAGTTCATCTGATGAGATCATCGTGGAACATGTGGAAGACAACATGGGTATCCAGATCCCACTATTGGTTATTGGCCGGAGAGTTGTCTCGGTCATGTCTGCATGGTTCCCGAACCCGTAGGGTCTACACACTTAAGGTTCGGTGATGCTAGGGTTGTAGAGATATTAGTATGCGGTAAACTGAAAGTTGTTCGGAGTCCCGGATAAGATCCCGGATGTCACGAGGAGTTCAGGAATGGTCCGGAGGTAAAGATTTATATATAGGAATTCCAGTTTCGGCTACCGAGAAAGTTTCGGGGGTCATCGGTATTGTATCGGGACCACCGGAAGGGTCCCGGGAGTCCATCGGGTGGGGCCACCTTTCCCGGAGGGCCCCATGGGCTGAAGGGGCGTGGGAACCAGCCCCTAGTGGGCTGGTGCGCCCCCCCTTGGGCCTCCTATGCGCCTAGGGTTGGAAACCCTAAGGGGTGGGGGCGCCTCCACTTGGCTTGGAGGCCAAGCCACCCCTAGGGCAGCCGCACCCCTCCCTAGATGGGATCTACAAGGGGCCGGCGCCCCCCTAGGCCCCTATATATAGTGGAGGGGAGGGAGGGCAGCCGCATCTGAGTCCCTGGCGCCTCCCTCCCTCCCGTGACACCTCTTCCTCCCCGCTTGCGCTTGGCGAAGCCCTGCCGGGATCCCGCTACTTCCACCACCACGCCGTCGTGCTGTTGGATCTCCATCAACCTCTTCTTCCCTTGCTGGATAAAGAAGGAGGAGATGTCTCTCCCAACCGTATGTGTGTTGAACACAGAGGTGCCGTCCGTTCGGCGCTAGGATAATCGGTGATTTGGATCACGACGAGTACGACTCCATCAACCCCGTTCACTTGAACGCTTTCCCTTAGCGATCTACAAGGGTATGTAGATGCACTCCCCTTCCCCTCGTTGCTAGATTAGTCCATAGATTGATCTTGGTGATGCGTAGAAAATTTTAAATTTCTGCTACGTTCCCCCAACATTGGCATTATGAGCTAGGTCTACGAGTAGTTTCTATGCACGAGTAGAACACAAAGTAGTTGTGGGCGTCGATATTGTCAATTTACTTGCCGTTACTAGTCTTATCTTGATTCGGCGGCATCGTGGGATGAAGCGGCCTGGACCGACCTTACACGTACACTTACATGAGACAGGTTCCACCGACTGACATGCACTTGTTGCATAAGGTGGCTTGCGGGTGCCAGTCTCTCCCACTTTAGTCAGATCGGATTTGATGAAAAGGGTCCTTATGAAGGGTAAATAGCAATTGGCATATCACGTTGTGGTTTTTGCGTAGGTAAGAAATGTTCTTGCTAGAAACCCATAGCACCCATGTAAAACATGCAAACAACAATTAGAGGACGTCTAACTTGTTTTTGTAGGGTATGCTATGTGATGTGATATGGCCAAAAGAATGTGATGAATGATATGTTATGTATGAGATTGATCATGTTCTTGTAATAGGAATCACGACTTGCATGTCAATGAGTATGACAACTGGCAGGAGCCATAGGAGTTGTCTTAATTTATTGTATGACCTGCGTGTCAATGAACAACGCCATGTAATTACTTTACTTTATTGCTAAACCGTTAGCCATAGTAGTATAAGTAATAGTTGGCGAGACAACTTCATGGAGACACGATGATGGAGATCATGCTGATGGAGATCATGGTGTCATGCCGGTGACGATGATGATCATGGAGCCCCGAAAATGGAGATTAAAAGGAGCAAAATGATATTGGCCATATCATGTCACTATTTGATTGCATGTGATGTTTATCATGTTTATGCATCTTATTTTCTTAGAACGACGGTAGTAAATAAGATGATCCCTCATAATAATTTCAAGAAAGTGTTCCCCCTAACTGTGCACCATTACGAAAGTTCGTTGTTTCGAAGCACCACGTGATGATCGGGTGTGATAGATTCTAACGTTCACATACAATGGGTGTAAGCCAGATTTACACACGTGAAACACTTAGGTTGACTTGACGAGCCTAGCATGTACAGACATGACCTCGGAACACAAGAGACCGAAAGGTCGAGCATGAGTTGTATGGTAGATACGATCAACATGAAGATGTTCACCGATGATGACTAGTCTGTCTCACATGATGATTGGACACAGCCTTCGGATCATGTAATCACTTAGATGACTAGAGGGATGTCTATCCGTGTGGGAGTTCATAAGATGAACTTAATTATCCTAAACATAGTCAAAAGGTTTTTGCAAATTATGTCATAGCTCGCGCTCTAGTTCTACTGTTTTAGATATGTTCCTAGAGAAAATTTAGTTGAAAGTTGATAGTATCAATTATGCGGACTAGGTCCCTAAACTGAGGATTGTCCTCATTGCTTCGTAGAAGGCTTACGTCCTTAATGCACCGCTCGGTGTGCTGAACCTAGAACATCGTCTATGGATGTTGCGAACATCTGACATACACGTTTTGATAACTACGTGATAGTTCAGTAATGTTAAACGGTTTAGAGTTGAGGCACCGAAGACGATTTTGAAACGTCGCGGAACATATGAGATGTTTCGAGGGCTGAAATTGGGATTTCAGGCTCGTGCCCACGTCAAGAGGTATAAGACCTCCGACGAGTTTCTTAGCCTGCAAACTAAGGGAGAAAAGCTCAATTGTTGAGATTGTGCTCAGATTGTCTGAGTACAACAATCACTTGAATCGAGTGGGAGTTAATCTTCCAGATGAGATAGTGATGTTTCTCCAAAGTCATTGCCACCAAGCTGCTAGAGCTTCATGATGAACTATAACATATCAGGGATAGATATGATGATCCATGAGCTATTCGCGATGTTTGACACCGCGAAAGTAGAAGTCAAGTAGGAGCATCAATTGTTGATGGTTAGTAAAACCATTAGTTTCAAGAAGGGCAAGGGCAAAGAAGGGATACTTCATGAAATGACAAATCAGTTGCTGCTCTAGTGAAGAAAGCCAAGGTTGAATCCAAACCCGAGACTAAGTGCTTCTGTAATGAGGGGAACGGTCACTGAAGCAGGACTACCCTAGATACTTGGTAGATGAGAAGGCTGGCAAGGTCGATAGAAGTATATTGGATATACATTGTATTAAATGTGTACTTTACTAGTACTCCTAGTAGCACCAGGGTATTAAGATACCGGCTCGATTGCTAAGTGTTAGTAACTCGAAATAAAAGAGCTATGGAATAAACAGAGACTAGCTAAAGGTGAGATGACGATGTGTGTTGGAAGTGTTTCCAAGGTTGATGTGATCAAGCATCGCATGCTCCCTCTACCATCGAGATTAGTGCTAAACCTAAATAATTGTTATTTGGTGTTTGCGTTGAGCATAAACATGATTGGATTATGTTTATCGCAATACGTTATTCATTTAAGGAGAATAATGGTTACTCTATTTATTTGAATAATACCTTCAACGGTCTTGCACCTAAAATGAATGGTTTATTGAATCTCGATCGTAGTGATACACATGTTCGTGCCAAATATAAGATAGTAATGATAGTACCACATACTTGTGGCACTGCCACTTAAGTCATACTGGTATAAAACGCATGAAGAAGCTCCATATTGATGGATCTTTGGACTCACTCGTTTTGAAATGATTGAGACATGTGAACCATGTCTATTGGTATATACGCATGAAGAAACTCCATGCAGATGGACCGTTTGGACTCACTTGATTTTGAATCACTTGAGACATGCAAATCATACCACATGGGCAAGATGACTGAAAAGCCTTGTTTTCAGTAAAATGGAACAAGAAAGCAACTTGTTGGAAGTAATACATTTGATGTGTGCAGTCAACAAGTGCTGAGGCACGCAGTGGATATCATTATGTTCTTACTTCACAGATGATTTGAGTAGATACTGAGTATATTTACTTGATGAAACACAAATCTAAATAGTTGAAAGGGTCAAATAATTTCAAAGTGAAGTTGGAGATCGTCGTGACAGGAGGATAAAAATGTCTATGATATGATCATAGAGATGAGTATCTGAGTTACGAGTTTGGCATACAATTAAGACATTGTGGAAATTGTTTCACAACCAATACCGCCTGGAACACCATAGTGTGATGGTGTGTCCGAACATCATAACTGCACCCTATTGGATATGGTGCATACCATGATGTCTCTTATCGAATTACCACTATCGTTTATGGGTTAGGCATTAGAGACAACCACAGTCACTTTAAATAGGGCACCTCGTAATTCCGTTGAGATGACACAGTATGAACTATGGTTTAGAGAAACCTAAGCTGTCATTTCTTAAATGTTTGGGGCTGCAACGCTTATGTGAAAAAGTTTCAGGTTGATAAGCTCGAACCCAAAGCGGATAAATGCATCTTCATAGGACACCCAAAACAGTTGGGTATACCTCCTGTCTCAAATCCGGAAGCAAAAGGGATTGTTTCTAGAATCTGGTCCTTTCTCGAGGAAAAAGTTTCTCTTGAAAAAATTGAGTGGGAGGATGGTGGAGACTTGATGAGGTTATTGAACCATCACTTCAACTAGTGTGTAGTAAGGCACATGAAGTTGTTCCTATGGCGCCCACACCAATTGAAGTGGAAGCTAATGATAGTGATCATGAAACTTCAGATCAAGTCACTACCAAACCTCGTAGGTCGACAAGGATGCGTACTACTTCAGAGTGGTACTTAATCTTGTCTTGGAGGTCATGTTGCTAGACAACAATGAACCTACGGGCTATGGAGAAGCGATGGTGGGGGATTCCAAAAATGGCTCGAGGCCATAAAATCCGAGAGTATCCATGTGTAAAAACAAAGTATAGACTTTGGAAGAACTACTTGATGGTCGTAAGGCTATTGGGTACAGATGGATTTTAAAAGGAAGATGGACAATGATGGTAAGTATCACCATTAAGAAAGCTCGACTTGTCGTTAAGATGTTTTCCGACAAGTTCAAGGAGTTGACTACGGTGAGGCTTTCTCACTTGTAGCGATGCTAACAGTCTGTTGGAATTGGATTAGCAGTTACTGCATTATTTATGAAATCTTGCAGATAGGATGTCAAAACATTGTTTCCTCGACGATTTTCTTGAGGAAAGTTTGTATGAGATACAACCAGAAGGTTTTGTCAATCCTGAAAGATGCTAACAAGTATGCAAATCTCCAGTAGTCCTTCTAAGGACTGGAGTAAGCATCTCGGAGATGGAATATACGCTTTGATGAGATGATCAAAGATTTTAGGTTTATACAAAGTTTATGAGAAACTTGTATTTCCAAAGAAGTGAGTGGGAGCACTATAGTATTTCTGATGAGTATATGTTGTTGACATATTGTTGATCGGAAATGATGTAGAATTTCTGGAAAGCATATAGGGTTATTTGAAAGTGTTTTTCAATAGAAAACCTGGATTAAGCTGCTTGAACATTGAGCATCAAGATCTATAAGGATAGATAAAAAATGCTTAATGGTACTTTCAAATGAGCACATACCTTGACATGATCTTGAAGGTGTTCAAGATGGATCAGTCAAAGAAGGAGTTCTTGCCTGAGTTGTAAGGTATGAAGTTAAGACTTAAGGCTCGACCACGACAGAAGAAAGAGAAAGGACGGATGTCGTCCCCTATGCCTTAGCCATAGGATCTATACAGTATGTCATGCTTTGTACCGCACCTGATATGTGCCTTGCCACGTGTCTGGCAAGGGGGTACAAGAGTGATCCAGGAATGGATCATTGGACAGTGGTCAAAATTGTCCTTGGAGTAATAAGGACATGTTTCTCTATTATGGAAGTGATAAAGAGTTCGGCGTAAAGGGTTACGTCGATGCAAGCTTTAACACCTATCCGAATGACTCTGAGTAGCAAACCGTATATGTATAGTGGAGCAACCATTTGGAATAGCTCCAAGTGGAGCATGGAAGAAGCATTTACAATATGACCTAGAGATTTGCGAAGTACATACGGATCTGAACGTTGCAGACCCGTTAACTAAAACCTCTCTCACAAGCAAAACATGATCAAACCCCAGAACTCATTGAGTCTTAACCACATGATGATGTGAAATAGTTTATTGACACTAGTAAACTCTTCGGATGTTGGTCACATGGTGATGTGACCTGTGAGTGTTAATCACATGGCGATGTGAACTAGATTATTGACTCTAGTGCAAGTGGGAGACTGTTGGAAATATGCTCTAGAGGCAATAATAAATTAGTTATTATTATTATATTTCCTTGTTCATGATAATCGTTTATTATCCATGCTATAATTGTATTGATAGGAAACTCAGATACATGTGTGGGTACATAGACAACACCATGTCCCTAGTAAGCCTCTAGTTGACTAGCTCGTTGATCAATAGATGGTTACGGTCTCCTGACCATGGACATTGGATGTCGTTGATAACGGGATCACATCATTAGGAGAATGATGTGATGGACAAGACCCAATCCTAAGCCTAGCACAAAGATCGTGTAGTTCGTATGCTAAAGCTTTTCTAATGTCAAGTATCATTTCCTTAGACCATGAGATTGTGCAACTCCCGGATACCGTAGGAATGCTTTGGGTGTACCAAACGTCACAACGTAACTGGGTGGCTATAAAGGTGCACTACGGGTATCTCTGAAAGTGTCTGTTGGGTTGGCACGAATCAAGACTGGGATTTGTCACTCCGTGTGACGGAGAGGTATCTCTAGGACCACTCGGTAGGACATCATCATAACATGCACAATGTGACCAAGTAGTTGATCACGGGATGATGTGTTACGGAACGAGTAAAGAGACTTGCCGGTAACGAGATTGAACAAGGTATCGGGATACCGACGATCGAATCTCGGGCAAGTACTATACCGGTAGACAAAGGGAATTGAATACGGGATTGATTGAATCCTCGACATCGTGGTTCATCCGATGAGATCATCGTGGAACATGTGGGAGCCAACATGGGTATCTAGATCCCGCTGTTGGTTATTGGCCGGAGAGTTGTCTCGGTCATGTCTGCATGGTTCCCGAACCCGTAGGGTCTACACACTTAAGGTTCGATGACGCTAGGGTTGTAGAGATATTAGTATGCGGTAAACTAAAAGTTGTTCGGAGTCCCGGATGAGATCCCGGATGTCACGAGGAGTTCCGGAATGGTGCGGAGGTAAAGATTTATATATAGGAAGTCCAGTTTCGGCTACCGGGAAAGTTTCGGGGGTCATCGGTATTGTACTGGGACCACCGGAAGGGTCCCGGGGGTCCATCGGGTGGGGCCACCTATCCCGGAGGGCCCCATGGGCTGAAGGGGCGTGGGAACCAGCCCCTAGTGGGCTGGTGCGCCCCCCCTTGGGCCTCCTATGCGCCTAGGGTTGGAAACCCTAAGGGATGGGGGCGCCTCCACTTGGCTTGGAGGCCAAGCCACCCCTAGGGCAGCTGCCCCCTCCCTAGATGGGATCTACAAGGGGACGGCGCCCCCTAGGCCCCTATATATAGTGGAGGGGAGGGAGGGCAGCCGCACCTGAGTCCCTGGCGCCTCCCTCCCTCCCGTGACACCTCTTCCTCCCCGCTTGCGCTTGGCGAAGCCCTGCCGGGATCCCGCTACTTCCACCACCACGCCGTCGTGCTGCTGGATCTCCATCAACCTCTCCTTCCCTTGCTGGATCAAGAAGGAGGAGATGTCTCTCCCAACCGTATGTGTGTTGAACACGGAGGTGCCGTCCGCTCAGCGCTAGGATCATAGGTGATTTGGATCACGACGAGTACGACTCCATCAACCCCGTTCACTTGAATGCTTCCGCTTAGCGATCTACAAGGGTATGTAGATGCACTCCCCTTCCCCTCGTTGCTAGATTAGTCCATAGATTGATCTTGGTGATGCGTAGAAAATTTTAAATTTCTGCTACGTTCCCCCAACAGTGGCATCATGAGCTTGGTCTATGCGTAGTTTCTATGCACGAGTAGAACACAAAGCAGTTGTGGGCGTCGATATTGTCAATTTACTTGCCGTTACTAGTCTTATCTTGATTCGGCGACATCATGGGATGAAGCGGCTCGGACCGACCTTACATGTACACTTACGTGAGACAGGTTCCACCGACTGACATGCACTTGTTGCATAAGGTGGCTTGCGGGTGCCAGTCTCTCCCACTTTAGTCGGATCAGATTCGATGAAAAGGGTCCTTATGAAGGGTAAATAGCAATTGGCATATCATGTTGTGGTTTTTGCGTAGGTAAGAAAGGTTCTTGCTACAAACTCATAGCAGCCACGTAAAACATGAAACAACTATTAGAGGATGTCTAACTTGTTTTTGCAGGGTATGCTATGTGATGTGATATGGCCAAAAGAATGTGATGAATGATATGTGATGTATGAGATTGATCATGTTCTTGTAATAGGAATCATGACTTGCATGTCGATGAGTATGACAACCGGCAGGAGCCATAGGAGTTGTCTTAATTTATTGAACAACGCCATGTAATTACTTTACTTTATTGCTAAACCGTTAGCCATAGTAGTAGAAGTAATAGTTGGCGAGACAACTTCATGGAGACACAATGATGGAGATCATGATGATGGAGATCATGGTGTCATGCCGGTGACGATGATGATCATGGAGCCTCAAAGATGGAGATCAAAAGGAGCAAAATGATATTGGCCATATCATGTCACTATTTGATTGCATGTGATGTTTATCATGTTTATGCATCTTATTTGCTTAGAACGACGGTAGTAAATAAGATGATCCCTCGTAATAATTTCAAGAAAGTGTTCCCCCTAACTGTGCACCGTTGCGAAAGTTTGTTGTTTCGAAGCACCACGTGATGATCGGGTGTGATAGATTGTAACGTTCACATACAACAGGTGTAAACCAGATTTACGCACGCGAAACACTTAGGTTGACTTGACGAGCCTAGCATGTACAGACATGGCCTGGGAACACAAGAGACCGAAAGGTCGAGCATGAGTCGTATGGTAGATACGATCAACATGAAGATGTTCACCGATGATGACTAGTCCGTCTCACGTGATGATCGGACACGGCCTAGTTGACTCGGATCATGTAATCACTTAGATGACTAGAGGGATGTCTATCTGAGTGGGAGTTCATAAGATGAACCTAATTATCCTGAACATAGTCAAAAGGTTTTTGCAAATTATGTCATAGCTCGCGCTCTAGTTCTACTGTTTTAGATATTTTCCTAGAGAAAATTTAGTTGAAAGTTGATAGTAGCAATTATGCGGACTAGGTCCGTAAACTAAGGATTGTCCTCATTGCTTCGTAGAAGGCTTATGTCCTTAATGCACCGCTCGGTGTGCTGAACCTCGAACATCATCTGTGGATGTTGCGAACATCTGATATACACGTTTTGATAACTATGTGATAGTTCAGTAATGTTAAACGGTTTAGAGTTGAGGCACCAAAGACGATTTCGAAACATCGCAGAACATATGAGATGTTTCGAGGGCTGAAATTGGGATTTCAGGCTCGTGCCCACGTCAAGAGGTATAAGACCTCCGACGAGTTTCTTAGCCTGCAAACTAAGGGAGAAAAGCTCAATCGTTGAGATTGTGCTCAGAGATTCTTCTTAGCCTTGATCACATCAAAGAAGATGGCAAACTGAAAGCGGTTCCAGAACGGGCGAGTTGACCAAAGTGAGTTCTTGGTCTTTTGCATAGGGGTTGTGGTGACGCCTTTCCCAGAATTCATTGGTAGTCATCTCAGTCACAGTCTTGCCCCTCGGCTTCAGCTTGTTGGCAGGCTTCTTCTTGAGTTGAGGTAGAGGTGGAGCACTAGAGGAAGCACCTGCTGACTCAGAGGTGCGGTAGCGCTTTGACGTTGAACGTCCGGGGTTGACACGGCGGACTTGCTGCTCAGGATGTTAATCACCTGGAACCAAACACACGAGCAGAAGAAACAACACGAAAGAAAGAGCATAAGCCTCCAAACAAAACAACATGGATCAAAACATGGTAGGAAAATGATGGAATTGGGCATCCAGCGGTAGTACCGCGATCCAACCGCGGCAGTACTGCTCGAGCGGTAGTACCGCGCTTGAAGAGCGGCAGTACCGCTCTAGACGGGAAACGGCGGTTCCCTACTTCCATGGACAGATCTGGCACTACCAGTGATGCCAAATTCAAAAATAAACCTACCAAACATCAATCCAAAAGGCCTAGATGCCATCTCCATCCTACTCGAGCCTCGGCTTAGCCAAAAATCGAGAAAAGCAATGCCTATTGCCCCTAACAACTAGATGTGAGATCTAGGCAGAGAGAGAACGAGAACGGGGGCAATACCGGCATCCATGGCAAGAGGGCGCGATGGGGATCGATTCCACCGAAGGAATTGGAGAGGGGAGGCACGAAGACGGCGGCCGGCCCAAGCCCTCCTGCAGCAAAACGTCGCCGGAGCGACGAAGAAGACGAGCGAGTGGAGCGAATGGGTATGGGGGAGAAAGGCAACTCCCCCGCCCCAACATAACCCCCCATCGCCCGCCCCGTAGAGGTAGTACCGCTGGAATGGGTGGTAGTACCACTGGGATGGGCGGTAGTACTGCTTGATGATCATCAGCGGTAGTACTGCACACCCAGTGGTAGTACCGCTTAGCCGCAAAAAGATTGGCCCCAAAGGCTTAGCTCAAGAAAACAAAACGACTAGAAACGAGAGCAAACACACACGCAAAACCAACACAAAGAGGACGAGAAACACACTCCTCTCCAAGAGAGGGCGGTGTACGAGGCCACCTATGTTTGAGTCCGGAGGTATGGCGCCGCGAAGATTTTAACCTTGGGCCCATGACCAAAACTCATCTTTGAAGCACAAGTACCATAAAAAATGGCTAATGTGAAAGAGTTTGATTAGTTTATGCATAATGGGGGAGGAAAAGTTCATTGAGAGAACAACACTCCCCCTATGTCCATGCCTACACCTAGACGAGAAAGCATGATGAGTATGGTGGGGTGTGCAAAGGTTCAAACCACATTGCTCAAATCAATGATATTTAGCTCATGCCTTAACTCGCGAAATCTTGCTTCATCCAAGGGCTTCATGAAAATATTTGCAAGGTTATCATGAGTGTTGACATACATGAGCTTGATCTCCCTTCACCTAATGTGATCCCGGATGAAGTGATACCGAATCTCAATATGCTTCATCTTGAAGTGTTGCAGCGGGTTGAGAGAGATCTTGCTGCAATTTCATTGTCACACCGAAGAGGCACTTCATCACAAGTGACACCGTAATCCTTTAAAGTTTGCCTCATCCATAGGAGTTGAGCACAACAACTACCGGCAGCCACATACTCTGCTTCGGTGGACGAGAGAGATACACAACTTTGCTTCTTAAAAGACCAACTCACTAAAGAGCAACCAACTAATTGACACCCTCCAGAGGTGGACTTCCTATCCACTTTGTCTCCCGCCCAATCTGAATCCGTGTAGCCCAAAATATCAAAGTTGGCTCCTCTTGGGTACCATAAGCCAAAGTTTGGGGTATGAGCCAAATATCGAAAGATTCGCTTGACCGCCACAAAGTGGCTTTCCTTAGGTGCGGCTTGAAACCATGCACAAATTCCCACACTCAACATGATATCCGGTCTAGATGCACAAAGGTAAAGCAAGGATCCAATCATGGAGCGATATACCTTTTGATCCACCGCTTTACCATTGGGATCAATGTCAAGCTGGCATTTGACGTGCATTGGAGTGGAGGCCGGCTTGACATCACTTAGCTTGAATCTCTTGAGCATGTCTTGAGTGTATTTGGCTTGGTTGATGAAGGTTCCTTCTCTTCTTTGCTTGATTTCGAACCCGAGAAAGAACTTCAACTCTCCCATCATAGACATTGAACTTTGAGGTCATGAGAGCGGCAAATTCTTCATTGAAAGCTTTGTTAGGGGAACCAAAAATAATATCATCAACATATAGTTGGCACACAAACAACTCCCCTTTGACCTTCTTAGTAAAAAGAGTGGGGTCGATTTTCCCGATTTCGAACCCAAGATCTTGTAACAACTCCGTAAGATGCTTATACCACGCATGTGGGGCTTGTTTAAGGCCATAGAGCGCCTTGTGGAGTTGGTACACATGATCGGGGAAATAGGGATCTTTGAACCCGGGGGGTTGTTTGACATACACCAACTCATTAATGGGACCATTAAGAAAAGCACTCTTCACATCCATTTGTTGCAACGTGAAATTATGATGAGAAGCATAAGCAATCAATAATGAATAGATTCAAGGCGAGCAACGGGAGCAAAGGTTTCACCGTAGTCGATACCCTCGACTTGGGAATAGCCTTGTGCCACCAAACGAGCCTTGTTGCAAACAATGATCCCATGAGCATCCTGCTTGTTCTTGAATATCCACTTGGTTCCAATGACATTATGATTCCTGGTTGGCCTCGGCACTAATTTCCACACTTGGTTATGCTCAAAGTTGTTGAGTTCTTCATGCATGGCACTGAGCTAATCTAGGTCCTCGAGTGTGTCATAAACCTTTTGGGGTTCGACACAAGAAACAAACGCATGATGTTCACAATAGTTTGCTAATTGTCTACGAGTGCTTACTCCCTTTCTTAGGCTTCCAACCACATTCTCCATAAGATGACTGTCGGTGTTAAAACCGGCGGATCTCGGGTAGGGGGTCCCAAACTGTGCGTCTAAGGCTAATGGTAACAGGAGGCAGGGGACACAATGTTTACCCAGGTTCGGGCTCTCTCTATGGAGGTAATACCCTACTTCCTGCTCGATTGATCTTGATGATATGAGTATTACAAGAGTTGATCTACCATGAGATCGTAGAGGCTAAGCCCTAGAAGCTAGCCTATGATTATGATTGTTGTTGTCCTACGGACTAAACCCTCCAGTTTATATAGACACCGGAGGGGGCTAGGGTTAAACAGAGTCGGTTACAGAGAAGGAAATCTACATATCCAAATTGCCAAGCTTGCCTTCCACGCAAAGGAGAGTCCCACCCGGACACGGGGCGAAGTCTTCAATCTTGTATCTTCATAGTCCAACAGTCCGGCATAAGCATATAGTCCGGCTGTCCGAGGACCCCCTAATCTAGGACTCCCTCAGTAGCCCTTGAACCAGGCTTCAATGATGATGAGTCCGGCGCACAGATTGTCTTCAGCATTGAAGGCCGGTTCTTCTCCAAATTCTCCAGAGTACCTGTTGTAACAAGTAGTGTCCGGCTTCCCATTAATGTTGCACTCATCGGCTTCTGTACCTTAATAATGGCAGTCTCCACGTGTCGATCGAATGCGAGAAGTCGGGGCATTTTTACACTTGCCACCCTGACCATGTAAGTAAATCGTCTATAAAAGAGACGGGGATCCTCAGATCCAAATCACACCATCTTCCCCAAGCGAGGATTCATCAGAGCGCGCCCAAAAAAACCATCCCATCATGGCCGGCCACTGCAGCTCCTCCTCTAGCTCCCATAGTGCTAAGCCAGGTGATTGGGAGAAGTGTACCGTATCCCACGGCCAATTGGTGGAGTTGCAGACCCAGGGATTTCTCTCACCTGCATATCTTGTCCCTGTCCGAGCCGGATTAGCTACTTTTGATGGCGGGGAGCAAGCGGAGAGTTTTCCCAACCCATCCAGGGGGAGCGAGTATGCCTTGTCCCTTACTTGCTAAGGGGCATCGGATTTCCAATCCATCCGTTCCTCCGCGGGCTCCTGGAGTATTATGGCCTCTAGCAGCACAACTTCACTCATGCCTCCATCGTGCACATCGCAGTTATGTCGCCCTTTGTGAGCTATTTCTGGGCTGCGAAGCTCATTTCAAGCTATGGAAAAGGCTGTTCTGCCTTGTCCCTCGCAATTAGGAGGGATCAATATACCAAGTGGGCGGAGCCGAAATATGGTGCATCGCTGGGACCGGATACCTGTCTAGCACTCCGAAGAAGACATCCGAAGACTGGCCTTCCGAGTGGTTTTATATAGAGGACATCTCCCTTCCTGACTCTATCCGGATGGGTCTTCCCGAGTTCACAAATGCCCCATTGAAGAAACGCTATAGCTGGCGTCCCCGGAGCCCCCAGGAGGAAGATAGCAGAGAGGTCCTTCAACTGATGGGCAGGATAAAAACGCTGGCCAAATCTGGATTGACAATAATCGAGGTTATGTCAATATGCATAATGCGGGGGGTGCACCCACTCCAGTATTGGGGGCATCCTATGTGGCACTTCAATGGAGAAGACGATGCCACCCGCTGCGGTCGGAAAGGTCCGGACTCCGCCACCGCTCTGGCGAAAATATTGTCCGATTTGTATAAAGGAGAAGAAGAGGAGTTCATCCGCATTAAGCCACGGGATGGATTTTCCATGTACAACCCCCCTAGCTGGGTGAGTTTCCATCTTTTACTCAACCCTATTCATTCCCGCAGTCTTTCATCACAAATATTTACCTTGCTAGTCCATTACAGGAACTGTGAAAGGCTGTGAGGGAGGTCCACAGCCCACCTCCACAGCCAGAAGACCACAATCGGGCCCTCGACCCCGGACTTGAAGAAGATCCGAACATATTTGTGGAGCTCGTCGACAGGATGTTTTACCAGGCAAGCTGTGACGGCGCCTTGGTGGCCATCATTGCCGACTATCCTGGCCTACTCCCTGCATCATATGTAAGTAAAACCAGAGACCTAACTTCCGATAAGGATCCCTTCTTTACGCCTTACCCACCGCACATGTATTGCGCTTTATAGGGAAGGCCATTAGGGCGCCGTGCCGAACATGCGGCGACTCACCAACAAGGGGCACCCAAGCCGGGTAGGCTTAAAAGGAAGGCGGTCAGGACCGAGACGCCATCGAAGAGGTATGATTTAAAACCTGCTCTGTGATTATCATTTTTAAAATATAACAATGTCCATTGTGCCCTAGCAGAAAGAGTACTCGCCGGACTGTGTCTGGAGATCCTGCCGGCCACACCTCTACCAGCCGGACTCCAGAACCGGCCTCAAGGGTGGAGGCTAACGTGGGGACAATGCCGGACGGTCCTCCTACAGAGGATGCGGATAGAATATCCCCTACAAATTCCAAAGTGGAGAGCGCTATGAATCACCGGCGTCGGTGGGCTGATAACCCACAAGTGTAGGGGATCGCAACAGCTTTCGAGGGTAGAGTATTCAACCCAAATTTATTGATTCGACACAAGGGGAGCCAAAGAATATTATTGAGTATTAGCAGTTGAGTTGTCAATTCAACCACACCTGGATAACTTAGTATCTGCAGCAAAGTATTTAGTAGCAAAGTAGTATGATAATAAAGGTAACAGTGCAAAAGTAATATTTTTGGGTTTTGTAGTGATTGTAACAATAGCAACGGAAAAGTAAATAAGCGAAGCACAAGATGTGAAAAGCTCGTAGGCAATGGATCAGTGATGGATAATTATGTCAGATGCGATTCCTCATGTAATGGCTATAACATAGGGTGACATAGAACTAGCTCCAGTTCATCAATGTAATGTAGGTATGTATTCCGTAAATAGTCATACGTGCTTATGGAAAAGAACTTGCATGACATCTTTTGTCCTACCCTCCCGTGGCAGCGGGGTCCTAGTGGAAACTAAGGGATATTAAGGCCTCCTTTTAATAGAGAACCGGAACAAAGTATTAGGACATAGTGAATACATGAACTCCTCAAACTATGGTCATCACCGAGAAGTATCCCGATTATTGTCACTTCGGGGTTGTCGGATCATAACGCATAATAGGTGATTATATACTTGCAAGATAGGATCAAGAACACACATATATTCATGAAAACATAATAGGTTCAGATCTGAAATCATGGCACTCGGGCCCTAGTGACAAGCATTAAGCATAGCAAAGTCATAGCAACATCAATCTCAGAACATAGTGGATACTAGGGATCAAACCCTAACAAAACTAACTTGATTACATGGTAAATCTCATCCAACCCATCACCGTCCAGCAAGCCTACGATGGAATTACTCACGCACGGCGGTGAGCATCATGAAATTGGTGATGGAGGGTAGTTGATGATGATGACGGCGACGAATCCCCCTCTCCGGAGCCCCGAACAGACTCCAGATCAGCCCTCCCGAGAGAGATTAGGGCTTGGCGGCGGCTCCATATCGTAAAACGCGATGAAACTTTCTCTCTGATTTTTTCTCTGCGAGACGGAATATATGAAGTTGGAGTTGAGGTCGGCGGAGCCTCAGGGGGTCCACGACCCAGGGGCGCGCGCCCAGGGGGGTGGGCGCGCCCCCCACCCTCGTGGACAGGGTGTGGCCCCCTGGTCTTGATTCTTTTGCCAGTATTTTTATATTTTCCAAAAAGTGCCTCCGTGGATTTTCAGGACATTCCGAGAACTTTTGTTTTCTACACATAAAACAACATCATGGCAGTTCTGCTAAAAACAGCGTCAGTCCGGGTTAGTTTCATTCAAATCATGCAAGTTAGAGTCCAAAACAAGGGCAAAAGTGTTTGGAAAAGTAGATATGTTGGAGACGTATCAACTCCCACAAGCTTAAACCTTTTCTTGTCCTCAAGCAATTCCGTTGATAAACTGAAAGTGATAAAGAAACACTTTTACAAACTCTGTTTGCTCTTGTTGTTGTAAACATGCAAAGCCAACATTCAAGTTTCAGCAAATATTATGAACTAACCATACTCACAATAACACCTTGGTCTCACAATTACTCATATCAATAGCATAATCAGCTAGTGAGCCATAATAATAAAACTCGGATGACAACACTTTCTCAAAACAATCATAACATGATATAACAAAATGGTATCTCGCTAGCCCTTTCTGAGACCACAAAACATAAATGCAGAGCACCTTTAAAGATCAAGGACCGACTAAACATTGTAATTCATGGTAAAAGAGATCCAGTCAAGTCATACCCAATATAAACCAATAATAATGAATGCAAATGACAGTGTGCTCTCCAGTGGGTGGTTTTTAATAAGAAGGTGATGGATGACTCAACATAAAAGTAAATAGACAGGCCCTTTGCAGAGGGAAGCAGGGATTTGTAGAGGTGCCAGAGCTCGATTTTAAAATAGAGATTGAATAACATTTTGAGCGGCATACTTTTGCTGTCAACGCAACAACTATGAGATGGCTGTATCTTCCATACTACATGCATTATAGGAAGTTCCAAATAGAATGGTAAAGGTTTATACTCCCCCAACCACCAACAAGCATCAATCCATGGCTTGCTCGAAACAACGAGTGCCTCCAACTAACAACAACCCTGGGGGAGTTTTGTTTATTTATTTTGATTTGCTTTGATCTTTTTGGATCATGGGACTGGGCATCCCGGTTACTGGCCCTTTCTCGTGAATGAGGAGTGGAGTCCACTCCTCTTGAGAATAACCCACCTAGCATGGAAGATATAGGCAGCCTTAGTTGAAACATGAGCTGCTCGAGCATACAAAACAGAATTTCATTTGAAGGTTTGGAGTTTGGCACATACAAATTTACTTGGAACGGCAGGTAAATACCGCATATAGGAAGGTATGGTGGACTCATATGGAACAACTTTGGGGTTTAAGGAATTTGGATGCACAAGTAGTATTCCCGCTTAGTACAGGTGAAGGCTAGCAAAAGACTGGGAAGCGACCAACTGAGAGAGCGACAACAGTCATAAACATGCATTAAAATTAATTCACACCAAATACAAGCATGAGTAGGATATAATCTACCATGAACATAAATATCATGAAGGCTATGTTGATTTGTTTCAACTACATGCGTGAACATGTGCCAAGTCGAGTCACTCAATTCATTCAAAGGAGGATACCATCCCATCATACCACATCATAATCATTCTAATAGCATGTTGGCACGCAAGGTAAACCATTATAACTCATAGCTAATCAAGCATGGCACAAGCAACTATAATCTCTAAATGTAATTGCAAATATGTTTACTTCATAATAAGCTGAACCAGGAATGATGAACTCATCATATTTAGAAAAACAAGGGAGCTCGAGTTCATACCAGCTTTTCTCATCTCAATCAGTCCATCATATATCGTCATTATTGCCTTTCACTTGCACGACCGAACGATGTGTATAATAATAATAGTGCACGTGCATTGGACTAAGCTGGAATCTACAAGCATTCAACTCGAGAGAGAAGACAAAGTAATATGGGATCTAAGTTAAATCAACAATCATGCATATGAGAGCCACTAAACATTTTCAATATGGTCTTCTACTCTCGACCCCTAAAGAAAAGAAAAGAAAATAAAACTATTTACATGATAAAGCTCCCAACAAGTAAAAGAAGAACGAGAAATCTTTTTGGGTTTTCATTTTAATTTCTACTACAAGCATGGAAATTAAACTAACTAATTTTTTTTGGTTTTTCTCAAGGTTTATCAAACACACAAGAAGAAAGCTAGAAAAAGAAAATTAAACTAGCATGGATAATACAATGAAAGAGTATGAGCACCGACGACTAGAATAGTGTGTGAACATGAATATAAGGTCGGTGAGAAATACGTACTCCCCCAAGCTTAGGCTTTTGTCCTAAGTTGGTCTAATGCCAAGGATAGCCTGGCTGATATCAGTAGTTGTAACTGGGGTCGTACTGAGATGCAGAAGCAAATGCCTCCTGAGCTGCGGCATGTTGGCGAGCCGCCTCCGCTCTCCCCTCGTGTTCAGCTGCTTCCTCCCTGGTAACAACATATCTTCCTTTTGCCTGGTAATCAAAAAGGAGAGGAGCAGGAAGAGTAACATGGACAGCGTTGCGTCTGTCATAGATTAGTCGATACTGGAGGAATTGTTCATTCCTCTTAAGAAAATGATGTTGGACCATAGCGTCAAAATCTAAATAAGCAGGAGGTAACATCATATCCCCCTATCGTGGGGCTATTCCAAGATAATTAGCCACACGGGTCACATAAATTCCTCCAAATAAATTCCAGCTCTACCATTATTATGCAACCTACGTGCAACTATTGCCCCCAAGTTATAATCTTTATAACCTAACATAGCACTCTTGAGGACACAAAGATCAGGGACACACATATGACATGCTTCATCTTTACCGTTAATGCATCTACCAATGAAGAGAGCAAAATAATGTATAGCAGGAAAATGAATGCTCCCTATAGTAGCTTGTGCAATATCCCTAGATTCTCCCATGGTAATACTAGCAAGGAAATCTCTAAATTCAGATTTGTGGGGATCATTAATATTGCCCCACTGCGGAAGTTTGCAAGCAGTTGTAAAATCCTCTAAGTCCATGGTATAAGATGTATCATAGATATCAAATAGGACACTCAGAGAATTACGTGTACAATTATATTTAAACCTTCGCACAAATGAATCAGTCTATTGATAGTACTAAGGACACTTATCTTGTAAGAAGTCCTCTAGATCAGCGTTGCACACATACGCGTCAAATTCCTCCTTAAAGCCTGCTTCGACCATAAAATCGTTGGATGGCCACTCACAAGCTCATCTGCGTCCCTCGGTAATTCAACGTCTTGCTCACGTATAGCAATCCTGGGTCCTTTCTTTACCGAGGAACCACCTTGGTACATTATCCTAGACATAATTCTTTTTCTGTTTTTTTTTGAAATTTTAGTAACTTCAAAATAAAAGTGAATAAAACTAAACAAGATTGGTAGCAACTACTCCTACAAGTGCCTAGAGCCTAAATCATGCCTTAGAATTACTTGGGACCTCATAAATTTAACATGCAAGCTCAAGAACATGGTCACATATGCAGCAAAAATTTGCAATGAATAAAGCACTAGAACAAAAACTAATTGGACCAATGGAGGAGTCACATACCAAGCAACAATCTCCCAAAGCAGTTTTGTGAAAGGAGCTCTGAGCAAGGAGATCGAAAATCGCAGCAAAATGAGCTAGAACTCGTGCTTGAGCTGGAAGGGGATTTTTTGGGAAGAAGATGGAGTGTGTGGGTGCTGGCATATGTGGAGGGGGGCCACCAGGGGCCCACGAGACAGGGGGCGTGCCTAGGGGGGTGGGCACGCCCTCCACTCTCGTGGCCTGGTGCTTGCCCCTCCTGCAGTGATTTCAGTGCATAAAATCCTCAAATATTCCATAAAAATCATACTAAATTTGCAGGGCATTTGGAGCACTTTTATTTTTGGGATATTTTTTATTGCACGGATAATTCAGAAAACAGACGGATAATACTATTTTTGCTTTATTTATTTTAAATAACAGAAAGTAAAAAGAGGGTACAGAAGGTTGTGCCTTCTAGTTTCATCCATCTCATGATCATCAAAATGAATCTCCTAACAAGGTTGATCAAGTCTTGTTAACAAACTCATTCCAAATAACACGGAATCGGAGAAATTTCGAATAACACTAAGTTACCTCAACGGGGATAAGAACATCCCCAATAATAAGAATACTATACCTTTTCTTGACAGTAGGGAGAGGAAATTCAAAACCTCCAATAATGATAGTTGGAACTTTTCCAATAGAATTGATGCTATGAACTTGAGATTGTTTCCTCGGAAAGTGTACCATATGCTCATTACCATTAACATGAAAAGTGACATTGCCTTTGTTGCAATCAATAACAGCCCCTGCAGTATTCAAAAAGGGTCTACCAAGGATAATTGACATACTATCGTCCTCGGGAATATCAAGAATAACAAAGTCCGTTAAGATAGTGACATTTGCAACCACAACAGGCACATCCTCACGAATACCGACAGGTATAGCAGTAGATTTATCAGCCATTTGCAAAGATATTTCAGTAGGTGTCAACTTATTCAATTCAAGTCTATGATATAAAGAGAGAGGCATAACACTAACACCGGCTCCAAGATCACACAAAGCAGTTCTAACATAATTTCTTTTAATGGAGCATGGTATAGTTGGTACCCCCGGACCTCCAAGTTTCTTTGGTATTCCACCCTTAAAAGTGTAATTAGCAAGCATGGTGGAAATTTCAGCTTCCGGTATCTTTCTTTTATTTGTAATGATATCCTTCATATACTTAGCATAAGGATTCACTTTAAGCATATCAGTTAAGCGCATACGTAAGAAGATAGGTCTAATCATTTCAGCAAAGCGCTCAAAATCCTCATCATCCTTTGTCTTGGATAGTTTAGGTGGAAAGACATGGGTTTTTGAACCCATGGTTCTCTTTCTCTACTGTGCTTCCTAACAACAAAATCTCTCTTATCATAACGTTGATTCTTTGATTGTGGGTTATCAAGATCAACAACAGGTTCAATCTCTACTTCATTGTTTTTGCTAGGTTGAGCATCAACATGAACATTATCATTAACATTATCACCAGGTTCATGTTCATCACCTAATTGTGTTTCAGCATTAGAAATAGAAATATCATTGGGATTCTCAGGCGTGTCTACAGCGGGTTCACTAGAAGCATGCAAAGTCCTATTGTTTTTCTTTTTCTTCTTTTTAGAAGAACTAGGTGCCTCTAAATTGTTTCTTTGAGAATCTTGCTCGATTCTCTTAGGGTGGCCTTCATGATACAAAGGTTCCTTAGTCATTCTACCAGTTCTAGTAGCCACTCTAATAGAAAAGTCAGGTTTATTATTTAATTCATCAAACAAATCATTTTGAGCTTTAAGTACTTGTTCAGCTTGAGTAGCAACCATAGAAGCATATTTGCTAACGAGTTTAAGTTCACCTTTAACTCTAGCCATATAATCGCTCACGCGTCCTATCTCGAAAGCATTATTGTTTAATTATCTACCAACATAAGCATTAGAAATTTCTTGTCTAGCCATAAAGTCATCAAATTCATCTAAGAATGGGCTATGAAATTTAGTAGAAGGAATTTCAACTTTAGCATATCTATAGAGAGAATTTACCTTTACTACCTATGTCGGGTTATCAAGACAATGTGGTTCTTCAACAGGCGGTATATTAAGACCATGTATTTCTTCAATAGGAGGTAAATTATTAACATCTTCAGCTTTAATACCTTTTTCTTTCATTGATTTCTTTGCCTCTTGCATATCTTCAGGACTGAGAAATAAAACACCTCTCTTCTTCGGAGTGGGTTTAGGAATAGGCTCGGGAGTTGGCTCAATTGGCTCAGGAATTGCCTCAGGAAGAGTCCAATTATTTTCATTAGTCAACAAATTATTCAATAGTAATTCAGCTTCGTCGACTGTTCTTTCCCTGAAAACACAACCAGCACAACTATCCAAGTAGTCCTTGGAAGCATCGGTTCGTCCATTATAAAAGATATCAAGTATTTCATTTTTCTTAAGAGGATGATCAGGCAAAGCATTAACTAATCAGAGTGATCAACAGATATAAATCCCAAGTGACTCAAAGAATAGAGCCATGCTCCCGGCAACGGCGCCAGAAATTAGTCTTGATAACCCACAAGTGTAGGGGATCGCAACAGCTTTCAAGGGTAGAGTATTCAACCCAAATTTATTGATTCGACACAAGGGGAGCCAAAGAATATTATTGAGTATTAGCAGTTGAGTTGTCAATTCAATCACACCTGGATAACTTAGTATCTGCAGAAAAGTATTTAGTAGCAAAGTAGTATGATAATAAAGGTAACAGTGCAAAAGTAATATTTTTGGGTTTTGTAGTGATTGTAACAATAGCAACGGAAAAGTAAATAAGTGAAGCACAAGATGTGAAAAGCTCGTAGGCAATGGATCAGTGATGGATAATTATGTCGGATGTGATTCTTCATGTAATGGCTATAACATAGGGTGACACAGAACTAGCTCCAGTTCATCAATGTAATGTAGGCATGTATTCCGTAAATAGTCATACGTGCTTATGGAAATGAACTTGCATGACATCTTTTATCCTACCTCCCGTGGCAGTGGGGTCCTAGTGGAAACTAAGGGATATTAAGGCCTCCTTTTAATAGAGAACCGGAACAAAGCTTTAGCACATTGTGAATACATGAACTCCTCAAACTATGGTCATCACCGAGAAGTATCCCGATTATTGTCACTTCGGGGTTGTCGGATCATAACACATAATAGGTGACTATAGACTTGCAAGATAGGATCAAGAACACACATATATTCATGAAAACATAATAGGTTCAGATCTGAAATCTTGGCACTCGGGCCCTAGTGACAAGCATTAAGCATAGCAAAGTCATAGCAACATAAATCTTAGAACATAGTAGATACTAGGGATCAAACCCTAGCAAAACTAACTTGATTACATGGTAAATCTCATCCAAACCATCACCGTCCAGCAAGCCTATGATGAAATTACTCGCGCACGGCGGTGAGCATCATGAAATTGGTGATGGAGGATGGTTGATGATGACGACGGCGACAAATCCCCCTCTCCAGAGCCTCAAAAGGACTCCAGGTCAGCCCTCCCAAGAGATATTAGGGCTTGGCGGCGGCTCCGTATCGTAAAACGCGATGAAACTTTCTCTCTGATTTTTTTTCCGCGAGACGGAATATATGGAGTTGGAGTTGAGGTCGGCGGAGCCTCAGGGGGCCCATGAGACACGTGGGTGCGCCCAGGGGGTGGGCACGCCCCCACCCTCATGGACAGGGTGTGGGCCACCTGGTCTTGATTCTTTTGCCAGTATTTTTTATATTTTCCAAAAAGTGCCTCCGTGGATTTTCAGGACATTCCGAGAACTTTTGTTTTCTACACATAAAACAACATCATGGCAGTTCTGCTGAAAACATCGTCAGTCCGGGTTAGTTTCATTCAAATAATGCAAGTTAGAGTCCAAAACAAGGGCAAAAGTGTTTGGAAAAGTAGATATGTTGGAGACGTATCACGGGCCGCACCCGCGACCCTAATATCTCCGAAGAGGCATTCAATGCCTTCAACTTGGGAGACGTGTACATCCGAGCTGCTCAAAATGGGCTTGCTAGAGCCACATACCAGTATTTAAAAGACATACGGGTAAGCAAAATCTGATGATTATGTATATCAGTAGCCCCTGAGACTTGAAACAGTTGGCACAACTGATTTAAGGATCATTGTATGAATAGGTTCTTACGGAGAAGAATACCCATTTGTCTCAAGAGATGGAGGAGTGTAAAGCCCAGCTAAGGGCCGCAGTTGCCGGAATGGAGGAATCCAAGAAGGCCTCATCAGATAATATTTGTTTGTTAATTACGTGTACTAGTTGTTATTCGGCATGTTTGCAAATCTAACAATAGATTCCGCAGGTAATCCCGGAGTGAATCCAGAGATCCTACAAGAGGATGAACAACGAGCTCAACGACAACTAGAGGCTGGCGAGAGCATACTTACACAGGTCTGGTGAGAAAAAAATGATCTCCAGGATGCCAATACCCGGTTGGGCGTTTAATTAAAAGATGTTCGGGCCCAGCTTGCGGACTCCGTGAAGGAGAATAAGAGGCTTCAAAGCGACATTTTTAGTATGTGCTCAAACGAACCTTTATATAGTTCGGCGAAGAAATAGGCTAACAGAGTTATGTCTGCAAGTATATTGACTGGTCGTCCCAAAGAGAAGATGCCAGGATCTTCAGGCGATCTTCTGCTAGAGCTTTTGCAACTGCACGAACAAGTTCGGCAGGTGATGCAGGGTATTGGTAAGGCCTTTTGGCCATCCGACTCCCTGCCCGGAAGCATGGGGGAGCTTGTACAGCTGCTCAAGGGAGCACGGCGGCGCTTCCAATTATGGAAGATATCGGCCTGCCGACAAGGTGCGAGGGAACCTTGGGCCATGGTAAAAACACGGTACACCAAGGTTGATCCGAATCACATGGCCCTGGTCGGACTTGTAGGGTCAGATGGGAAAGAGATTCCTATTAGTCTGGTATATGACCAGGTAGGATTAGCCGCAAAGTATTCCCAACAGGATTGTAGGCTAGACAGCCTGTTGGATGGCATAGAAGAAGAAGTGTGTGGGTCTAAGTGACCGTGTACTTTGATTTACATATTTTGTCCCTAGCCGGATTGTAAATCATTTGTCGTGGCGGACCTTTTCGCTTCGGCCTCCGGACCTGACAGTCCAGAGTGTTTCCGAATACCCGCTCAGTTATGTAAACCGGGGTACGCATGGAAACCAGGCGTAGGGGTCATAAGTGCTTGAAGATACAAGTACCCAACTAGCTATGTTATATTACATGGATAGTAAGAAACATCTTCCAGGGAGAATAGTTCCGTTAAGGGTTCCTTTCCCTGGGTACGCATGCATTAATGTGCATGTCCGAACTGCGAACAGAGACGCAATATATGGAACATCTGGGGGTTTGTATTGTAGGAGGTAAGAAACATCTTTAGTTCACCAACCGAATATTCCCTTAATAACGCTAGCTTTCGGCTTCACCCAGTCTGAGGTACACGTCCGGCGGACCTGACAGTAACAATCGCAGAGGTGCTCCCCTTATGACCTAGCCGAACTAACGGGAACATAGGGCATAAACACAGGAGCCAGGCAACCCAGCTTGGCCAAAACTTAAGTCATATCAATGCATATAATGGTGAAGAAAAGGTACATATGGAAAAGTTACACATATGCAGTGGGCATGAAGCCCGGAAGATAATTATACTAAGCTTCTGTATAAGAAGCCCCCAGGTATAGTGAGCGCGCATACTTAAGGGTTCAGCGCGTCAAGAGTGTGTAGTCAAGTCACACTTAAAGCTTCAGAGCCATAAAAGGAAAGAAAGAGGATATATATATATATATATATATATATATATATATATAATAAAAAAAAGGCGGAGGGAAGGGGACGAACACAGAGTTCGGCGCTAGGCGTAGAATCTTCAGAGTCTAGCCGCATTCCATGGGTTCGGCTCGAGTCGATTATCTGATGCATCACACAGGCGGTGTGCTCCTCCGGTGAGAACTTTATCAATGATTAAGGGACCCTCCCACTTGGGTTTGAGCTTGTCCTTTTTCTTCTCCGGTAGGCATAGAACGAGTTCGCCAATGTTATAAGTTTTGGCCCCGTACTTCTCTGCTTTGATACCTGCGAGCTTGTTGCTGATAGAATGCGGAAAAGGCTTTTGCAACGTCACGCTCCTCCTCCAGGGCATCTAGACTGTCCTGTCGATCAAGCTCGGCTTCTCTCTCTTCATACATGCGCACTTGAGGTGAGTCATGAATGATGTCACAAGGCAATACCGCCTTTGCCCCATACACCATGAAAAATGGTGTGTATCCGGTAGTACGATTTGGCTTGGTCCGTAGCCCCCATAGTACAGAGTCGAGCTCCTTGACCCAGTGCGTGTCTGATTCCTTCAAGGGTCGCACTAGTCTGGGTTTGATGTCGCTCATAATAAGACCATTTGCTTGTTCAACTTAACCGTTTGTTTGTGGGTGATAGACGGAGGCGTAATCGAGCTTAATGCCCATGTTGTCGCACCAAGTTTTCACCTCGTCGGCTATGAAGTTGGAGCCGTTGTCGGTGATGATGCTATGGGGGACACCGTAACGGTGTACAACCCCTGATATGAAGTATATCACTGGTCCGGATTCAATCGTTTTGACTGGTTTGGCCTCTATCCATTTGGTGAATTTATCCACCATGACCAACAAGTATTTTTTCTTATGGCTTCCTCCTTTAAGGGGACCGACCATATCGAGCCCCCAGGCCGCAAAGGGCCAAGTTATGGGGATTGTTTGGAGGGCGGTGGGTGGCATATGGCTTTGGTTAGCGAAGAGCTGGAAACCGACGCAATGTTGGACGAGGTCCTGTGCGTCTGCTCGGGCTATCAGCCAGTAGAAACCTGTCCGAAAGGCCTTGCTTACAAGGTCCCAAGCTCCGGCGTGGTGGCCGCCGAGTCTAGCATGAATTTCGGCCAATAGCTGCCGCCCTTCCTCTTCGAATATACATCTTTGAAGTACTCTGGTAGCGCTTTTCTTATAAAGCTCTCCCTCGTGGACTTTGTAGGCTTTAGAGCGCCGCACAATGCAACGTGCCTCATTTTGGTCCTCGGGGAGTTCTTGCCTATTTAGGTAGGCTAAGAAGGGTTCGGTCCAGGGGGCGATGACAACCATGATTACGTGGGCTGAAGGTGTTATTTCGGTGGTGGAGCCTCCGATTATGTCAGTGTGTTCGGTATCTGGGGTTGTGGTCGGATCCGGACTAGTATTGCCAATCTCCCCTTGCCACACCGCGGATGGCTTGAACAACCTTTCCAAGAAGATGTTAGGTGGGATAGGGTCGCTCTTAGCGCCGATGCGGGCAAGGATATCCGCCGCTTGATTGTTTTCTCGGACCACATGATGAAATTCGAGCCCCTCGAACCGAGCTGACATCTTGAGGACGTCATTGCGGTAAGCCGCCATTTTCGGGTCCTTGGCGTCGAAGTCTCCATTTATTTGTGATATTGCGAGGTTTGAATCCCCACGCACTTCTAGGCATTGGATGCCCATGGAGACTGCCATGAAGACCACGTATGCGATCTTTTGATAATGTGGGTACTGTGACTTGCATGGTGTGATGACAGTGGATACGTAGTATACCGGCTTTTGAAGCGGGAACTTGTGTTCGTCCTCCTCTCGTTTGACGACGAGCACTGCTCTTACAACTTGGTGTGTCGCAGCTATATATAACAGCATGGGTTCGCTAATGTTCGGTGCGGCCAGGATTGGGTTGCTGGACAAGAGGGCATTTATTTCTTCCAGTCCGGCCGTAGCCGCATCCATCCACTCGAAGTGTTCGGTGCGTCGAAGAAGGCGATAAAGAGGTAGTGCCTTTTCTCCCAGTCAAGAGATAAAGCGGCTTAAGGCAGCCACGCATCCAGTTAATTTCTGGATTTGCTTGAGGTCTGTTGGGGTAGCCAACTGTGACAAAGCTCGGATTTTAGCTGGCTTTGCTTCAATTCCTCTATTGGAGACGATGAAGCCCAGGAGCTTTCTGGCATGAACACCGAAAACGCATTTTTCCGGATTGAGCTTGATGTCGTATGTTCGGAGGTTGTCGAACATGAGCCTCAGGTCGTCTATTAAAGATTCGACGTGTCTGGTCTTGATGACCACGCCGTCCATGTATGCCTCAACTGTTTTGCCGATTTGTTTTTCCAGGCATGTCTGAATCATTCGTTGGTAGGTTGCACCGGCGTTTTTGAGCCCGAAAGGCATGGTGTTGAAACAGAAAGGGCCGTATGGGGTGATAAATGCCATTGCGGCTTGATCCGACTCCGCCATTTTCATTTGATGGTATCCGGAGTATGCGTCGAGGAAGCACAATGAGTCGTGTCCTACGGTAGCGTCAATGATTTGATCGATGCGGGGAGAGGGAAGGGGTCCTTGGGGCAAGCCTTATTGAGGTCTTTGAAATCGACACGGAGGCGCCAGGATTTATCCTTCTTTGGTACCATCACCAGGTTTGCTAGCCAGTCCGGGTGTTTTATTTCTCTGATGAATCCGGCTTCGAGTAACTTGGCTAGCTCCTCTCACATAGCTTGTCATTTGGGCTCTGAAAAACACCGTAGTGTTTGCTTGACCGGCTTGTATCCCTTCAATATGTTGAGGCTATGCTCGGCCAACCTGCGTGGGATCCCTGGCATATCTGAGGGGTGCCAGGCGAAGATGTCCCAATTCTCGCGTAAGAACGCCCGCAATGCGGCGTCGATTGTGGGGTTCAGCTGTGCCCCGATGGATGCTGTTTTTGTAGAGTCCATTGGGTGGACTTGGAATTTGACTATTTCGTCTGCTGGTTTGAAGGAGGTGGACTTGGATCGTTTGTCGAGTATCACGTCGTCCTTGTCCACTTTGGAGCGTAGCGCAGTTAGTTCTTTGGCCGTGAGGGCTTCGGATAATGCCTCAAGGGCCAGGGTGGCGGTTTTATTTTCGACATGGAGTGCTACGTCCGGATCACTGGATAGAGTGATGATTCCGTTGGGCCCGGGAATCTTGAGCTTCATGTACCCGTAATGGGGTATAGCTTGGAAGCTTGCGAATGCGTCCCGCCTTAAAACGGTGTGGTATCCGCTAGTGAACAGGGCCACTTGGAATGTTATCTCTTCGGACCTGTAATTATCCGGCGTGCCGAATACCACATCGAGTGTGATTTTTTCCGCACATCGTGCCTCCCGACTAGGGATAATTCCTCAGAAGGTCGTGCTGCTTTGCTCAATGGGGCTCTTGTCTATTTCCACTTTGTTGAGAGTTTCCTCGTAGATGAGATTTAATCCGCTGCCACCGTCCATGAGCACTTTAGTAAGCCGGAAGCCATCCACAATTGGACTAAGGACCAAAGCTGCTAGTGCTCGGACAGTTCGGAATTGAGGTTCATCAGTGGCATTGAAGGTTATGGCCATGTCGTTCCATGGATTTATTGCTGCAACGTGGCAGACTTCCGCGAGGCTGCGGAGTGCTCTCTTGCGCCTGTTATTTGAGGCGAAAGTCTCGAAGACTGTCAAGGCTGTATTGTTGTTTTCTGCGGGATGATGCTCTGCGGTATCGTTAATGAGGAGATCCTCGCCACTCTTGGCCACCTGCCGAAGTATCCAACATGCTCTAAGGCCGTGTGTTGGTATGGTATCCGGTGTGGTCTGAATTTTGCATGGCCCATTGAGCCATCCCTCCAATACGGTTCCACGCCCTGCAGTGGGCTTTGGTTTCTTTGTAATTGGATCGAGTGACTTGCGAGAGTGCACCCTTTTAGTTCGGATGAGGGGTTTAGCGAGAGCCGGAGGATCCCAGAATTTTGCCTGGGTCCAGGTGGTTTCCATCGCACAATACTTCTATACTATGGCCGCCAAGTCAGTGAAGTGTGATATGTCACAGCGACTTATAGCGTTGAGGATTCCCTTGTCCGTGCAATTTTTGCAAAAGAATGAGATTGCGTCTTCCTCGCGACAATCCTTGACCTTGCTCATTACAAGGAGGAGTCTGGCCCAAAAGTGATGTATTGTCTCTTGGGATTGTTGTCTAATGTGGGAAAGATCGCTTGTATCTGGGTGGGTGGGTGGATTTAAGTCCGAACCTTGACCCGATCTGAGACCCAGGGGCAGAGGAACTTCCGAACTTGGCAGTTCGGGTTCCGGGATGTTGCCCAATCTTTCTGGCCCGCTGTTTGATTCTAAGTTCAGAGTTTGGGTCATGTCCTCCCACGAACAAGTATCCGGCTTAGAGAGCTCGGGAATCTGGACATAGTTTGTCCTCAAAATAGAGGAAGAATCGTTGTGTTGCTCCTCCACCACCGCTATCTGATGGGTGACCGGCGGAGAGTTAATCTCTCTTTGATCGGGTTTAAGCCCAATCCGATCATAGTCCGTAGCGATTGCCAAGGCGGCAATGCGATCCAAGAGCTCGTTTAAGGATGAGAGTTCCATTGGATCCATCTGCTCGGCGTATTCCGAGCTGACGTGGAGGCTGTTTTTGATGACCCGAGAAGTCATCATCGGCGCGGCGGCCGAGCGGGCGGTCATGACGAAGCCGCCTAGTCGAAGGGTTTGGCCTAAAGCCAGGGCTCCCCCAGAGGTGATGTTGTCCTCGATAACAAGGCGAGCCATCAAACCTTTTTTCGACGTCACAGTGGAACTCTCAATGAAAGCACCAATGTCGGTGTCAAAACCGGCGGATCTCGGGTAGGGGGTCCCGAACTGTGCGTCTAAGGCTAATGGTAATAGGAGGTGGGGGACACAATGTTTACCTAGGTTCGGGCCCTCTCTATGGAGGTAATACCCTACTTCCTGCTTGATTGATCTTGATGATATGAGTATTACAAGAGTTTATCAACCACGAGATCGTAGAGGCTAAGCCCTATAAGCTAGACTATGATTATGATTGTTGTTGTCCTACGGACTAAACCCTCCGGTTTATATAGACATCGGAGGGGGCTAGGGTTACACAGAGTCGGTTACAGAGAAGGAAATCTACATATCCGAATTTCCAAGCTTGCCTTCCACGCAAAGGAGAATCCCACTCGAACAAGGGACAAAGTCTTCAATCTTTTATTTTCATAGTCCAACAGTCCGGCATAAGCATATAGTCCGGCTGTCCGAGGACCCCCTAATCCAGGACTCCCTCAATGACCTTTGGTGGTGAGCTTGGAAGCGATCTTCATGGTACGATGCTCTAATTCCTCCTCGGATGTGAAAAGAGGAGGTGTAACTTGATCATCTTGAGCGCCGTCTTGAGCTTGTTCTTGATCTTGAGCTTGCTCTGGATCTTGAACTTGCTCTAAGGGGAGAACTTGACCTTGGGCATCATTTAGTGGTTCACCACCATCTTGAGGTTGATCTTGCCCTTGATCTTGTTCAAGAGGTTGAGGGCCTTCACTTTGTTCTTCGGAAGTGTGTGGGTCTTGGGTTGGTGATGGCTCCACTTGAGTGGAGCATTGTCCTTCTCCTTCGGCCACCAGGGGTTACTCAATGGGTAGGATATGACCAACACCCATTCTTCTTATGGCTTGGGGAGGAATTTCATCACCTACATCACAAGTACCACTTTGCTCCACTTGGGAGCCATTATTCTCGTCAAACTCCACGTTACACGTCTCCTCAATGAGTCCGGTGGACTTGTTGAGGACACGGTAAGCATGAGAGTTTGTAGCATAACCAACAAATATGCCCTCATAAGCTCTAGCCTCAAATTTAGACAAGCGAACACCTTTCTTGAGAATGAAACACTTACAACCGAACACCCGGAAGTACTTGAGGTTGGGCTTGTTACCGGTAATTATTTCATAAGGAGTCTTGTTCAAGCCTTTGCGGAGATAGAGCCGATTGGATGCATGACATGCTGTGTTGATGGCTTCGGCCCAAATGTTGTATAGAGACTTGAACTCTGCCATCAGGGTCCTTGCCGCATCCATCAACGTCCGGTTCTTCCTCTTCGCGACACCATTTTGTTGAGGGGTATATGGTGCAGAATATTGATGCTTGATCCACTCATCACTAAGAAACTCATCCAAGGTGTAGTTCTTGAACTCGGTGCCATTGTTACTCCTTATTGTCAAGATCTTTACATCATGTTGACGTTGAGCTTCATTTGCAAAGTCGATGATGGTTTGTTGAGTCTCACTCTTCCTCTTGAAGAAATATACCCAAGTGTATCTTGAATAATCATCCACAATCACCAAGCAATACTTTCTACCTCCAAGACTATCAAAGGATGGAGGCCCAAAGAGATCCATGTGAAGGAGCTCCAAGGGTCTCTTCGAGTAGATGATAATTGTGGGAGGGTGAGCCTTCTCATGAAGCTTTCCTTCGATTCAAGCATTGCAAGCACGATCTTTGGCAAAACTAACATTTGTTAGTCCATGAACATGGTCCCCCTTGAGAATACTTTGTAAAGATCTCATATTGATGTGGGCTAAACGACGATGCCAAAGCCATCCCACATTAACTTTAGCCATTAGGCATGTCGCGGTATTGGTGGGTCGCTCCGAAAAGTTAATCACATAAAGACCATTCTCGACATGCCCAACAAAGGCTACTTTAAGAGTCTTGCTCCACAAGAGGGCCACGATATCAATATCAAAGAAAATGGCAAAGTCCATGAGTGCAAGTTGACGAACAGAAAGTAGATTGTAAGCAAGGGACTCAACAAGCATGACTTTCTCGATCGTTAGATCATGAGAAATGACAACCTTGACAAGACCCAATACTTTAGAGGAAGAGGCATCACCCCACTCGACATTGGTGGGCATAGAAGGGATCTTGTGCACGTCCACCACCAAGTCCTTGCTTCCGGTCATATGATTTGTTGCTCCACTATCGAGCAACAATGATCCCCCACTGGAAGCAAACACCTACAAGAGATCAATGCTTGGTTTTAGGTACCCATTTTGTAATGGGTCCTTTGATGTTAGTAACAAGGGTCTTAGGAACCCAAATAGACCATTCAATGTACTCATAAGGAGAACCAACAAATTTAGCATAAACATGCCCATCACTAGCACGACACAACACATAAGAAGTGTTAAAGTCGCCGGCTTTGTTGGAAGGGGTGGCGTTGCCCTTTTTTACATCACCACCCTTCACATTGTTCTTCCTCTCCTTAGGAGCACCCTCTCCCTCCTTCACAAAAGTTTTCTTGAGAGGGGGAGGTCGTTTGGCCTTGTCGTTCTTCTTCTTGTTCTTGGACTTGGGTGCGAACCCAACTCCCTCCTTGGCCACAACTTCCTTTTGATTGCTCAAAAGGTCATTGAGGTTCTTCTCACCTTGTATGCACGTCACAAGGCCTTTCTCAAGTTGCTCCTTCAACTTAGCATTCTCCTCCACAAGATGCACATGCTCACAACACGAGTTAGTGGCATTTGCATTATCAATTAATACCATATGAGGAAAGGTGGCTTTTTCTTTGGTTAGCTTCACTTGGAGTTGATCATGAGATTCCTTGAGGCTAGCAAGAGCACCCTTCAAGACCTTGTGGGCCTTGTCGAGTATATCAAACTCCTCCTTGAGTCTAGCATGGTCAACGCCAAGTTTAGCCTTCTCAGAATTTAGCACACGAGATACAACAAGAGCATGATCAAGATCTTTCTTTAATTTAGCATGATCATCATTGTGTGACTCCTCAGGAGCCAAACGATGGCATCGCTCTTCCTCAAGAGCATTAGAGAGATCCGATATCTCATCGGCATAGTCATGACTATGACCTTCCATCTTAGAGATGGTATCTTCATGAGCCTCAATCATGTCATTGGCTTCACCAAGTTGTTCCAAGAGAGCAACAAAGTGCTTCTTGGATTTATCCTTGAGCTTACTCATAAAAGACTCAAATTCATTCACCTCCTCATTAGACCCCTCACTTTCATCAATGCCATCCGTCAAGGAGGGATTAGTAATGATGGTGGTTTTGATGTTAGGGGTTACCTTGTTGGTGGCTTTAGCCATGAGGCACTTGGCAGTGATGTTCTCGTTGGGTGAGTCGAAGAGGGGCAACGGAGGCCATGGCCATGGCTTCACTATCTTCATCATCATCATCATCCTCATGGTATTCTTCTTGAACCACCAACACTCTAGTTGGAGTCTTCTTGGTGAAGTTGTTCTTGTTGGGGAAAGACTTGGCTTTGTCTTTTCGGATGAGCTTGCCACCATTGTCTTCCTCTTCTCATAAGGGCACTCCGCAACAAAATGGCTCACATTGCCACAATTGTAACATGTTCTCACACGTTGCTTGCCCTTGAAGCCACTTGAGTTATTCTTGTTGAAGCTTGGCCTTGAGTTCTTCTTGCTCCAAAATTGCCTTGAAGCAAGAGCCATGTGTTCAAGATAATCATACTTGGTATCTTCAGGATTGCTCTCATCTTCTTCCTCATCATCCCCTTCTTCCACACAAACCTTGGCCTTCAAGGCAAGGTTGGGCTCTTTGCTCTTTGAGAGCGTAACACCGCATTGTCGGCGGTCTTGTCCAAGATGCTCATCGCCACATACTCATCCAACACTTCACTTGAGGACAAGGAGTGGAAGTCCGGCCTTTGACGAATGACTGAGGACATGGCCTTATGGTAAGGCATCATTGCCTTGAGGAATTTGCGCTTGATCCAATTGTCATCCGTGTCCTTGCTCCCATGATCTCGAAGTGAGACCGCGAGTTTGGTTACTCTCCGAAAGAGCTCACGAGGTTCTTCATCTTCTTTCATTGCAAACTCATCGGCTTCATCTTGCACCACTTCATAGTTGGAGCGTTGAATGCTAGCGCTTCCCTTATAGAGGTAAACAACACAATGCCATGCTTCTTTGGCCATGGCGAAGGGTCAAAGATGAGGGAGATCTTCGGGTGGAATTGCATCTTGGATGATGAAGAGAGCATTCTCATTGAATTGATTATCCGCGACTTCTCTAGGGGTGAAGTTGCTTCAGTCATGTGGATAGAAACCTTCTTCAATGATTCTACAAAGATTAGTATTCACATGATTTAAATGACGCTTGAAGCGATAAACCCAAGAATCAAAGTCCTCATTTTTCACAACCTTAGTGAGAACATGTCCGGTATTTATTGCTAAATTTGATGTTTGCATTACGCCTGGTTTATTTCTATGGTTTTTGGTTGTTCAGTTGTATGCCTTGTTTATTTTAGCTATTAACAGTGTGATGTTCTATATGTGCTAGTATGAACTATGCAGTTCAATTTCATCAATACCAATTTTAGTAATAGCTCTTTCAATAACTATATTTGGTTGCTGTTAAGCATGCTGTACTCCCTCCAAATCTTTTTAGTTCGCATATAAGATTGGTCTAAAGTGAAGCGTCGTAAAGTTTGACCAACTTTAGATGAAAAAAATTTACCAACATTCACAATATAAAATCAATATCAGTACATGTGTCATGACTTAAATTTTCTTCATATTGTATAACTTTAGCATGCTAGATGTTGATATTTTTTTTCATATAAATAAGGTCAAACTTTGTGAAGTTTGACTTCAGAAAATTCTTATATGCAGAGCAAAAAGGACCGAAGGGAGTAATTAACACGCCTTTCCATTTGACTCAACAATGGCACTGCTTGGATACTCTAACTTAGCTAGAGGTTAGAGTTAGTTTCTAGCTCATGACAATTAAAAGGGGGGAGAGAGAGAGAGATTGGTGGAATAGTTGATTGTATTGCTTGAACTCGTGGGCATATATATAGGAGTACATCGTCATCTTGGAGTACAAGTCAAGGTAGAATAAATCCTATGCTATCCTATGTTTCCTAAATAACAATGATACTCAACAATGACTAACTCTGAACTAACTCTAGACAAAGAAGTGTTTGGATGATAGTGTTAGATTGACAATAAATGCACTAGGAGAACTAGCCCCAATTAGCACCTCTTGGGTGGGAAAATTGTTTTGGGTGGGTTAGACACACCTAGCTCAAACTAGCCCTCATGTTTGGATACTTTAGGGCTATTTGAGCCCAAACTAGCTCAAACTAACTCTAAACCATGGATCCAAACAGGGACAATAACTAGTGTACTTAGACCTGCACAATGCAAGTTTGAATGACCATGTTTGCTTGTTTTTAAATATTAGCCATGGTGCAGTTAATAACACACCTTTCCACTTCTTGTTTTTAAATATTAGGTTTTTAACAATTTGGTCTTGCACATGTAGGTCCTGTTGTCAGAGGTTTTGACCCACTGTTCGACCCTTTTTGCATATGTGGAAATGAGTTTTCCATGAATATCAGTCAAGTCAAGAAACTCAGAAAATTGTTAGGATAAATAAATTAGTGACAAAAAACAACAAGATCTTTGTCTGCACAATGAAGGATACATCAATTCACTACAGGATGGTACTAACTATTATACCTTGTCTTTTCAATTCCTTTGCGCCATTTCAAATCTAGAGAAGATATTTATGCATATCCTTGTTTTCAGGCCTTTCCAAAGCAGTTCACTGATGATTACCTCTCCAATCACCTACATGGTCAGGAGGCAAGGAAGGTATTCATACAACACCCACAGTTCAATATTGAAGTCCTCCTGAAGAGGATGAAGGATGGACAGTCAATTATCCACAGGCACTAGCCTAAAGTTGCAAAGA
Organism: Triticum aestivum; assembly: GCF_018294505.1. Taxonomy (NCBI): domain Eukaryota; kingdom Viridiplantae; phylum Streptophyta; class Magnoliopsida; order Poales; family Poaceae; genus Triticum; species Triticum aestivum. The sequence continues at coordinate 416,078,466 of NC_057801.1, forward strand.
CCTTCAACATCAATGAAGGCTCAAATTCGCCTTCCGCTTCAGCATTATTCTAGATGAGATTCATTTGTCTATGCGGTAGAATAGATGTTGCATGTGAAACTTGGTGCTGGTGCAGTTGTGTAATGCGGTAGTTGAGTGCTGAAGCTATATCATGTTGTACTTTGATGTATTTCAATTACGAAATCCTGCTTCCTTCATACAAAAATGAAATATACTGTGTGCTTAATATGAAATGTCAATTATATTAATAAATGGATTATTAATAATAGGCCAATTAGAATGCTAATCGGGTTTATATTGCAAATGGTTATTGAGAAAACACCGTGGGCGATTACCTCAGACAACGCACACAGTTTCTAGGAATAAAACGTGTTGGATCAATGAACAATCACACACGGCTTCCTCTTAAAAACTGTTTGCATTATGCCACCATGCGCAAATGTTCACCACATAAAAATTGTGTGTGATGGACAACTGATGTCACACTGTTTCTTCTACGCACCATGTGTGATGCATTCAATAATGCAAATGGTAAATTTGTTAATATCGTCTGCAATGACAACGCTATCAGAAGCGAATTAATGGGGAAAATTGTGTGTGATGTACGTACGAACGGAAACGTTTCCCTAGACTGACCGTGTGGGATGTACATATGAACGGAAACGTACTCCTTGGATTGATTGTGTGGGATTTACATATGAATGGAAACATATTCCTTGGATTGACTATGTGGAATGTACATACGTATGGAAACGTTTGTCTGGGATTGACTATGTGGGATGTACTTACGACCGGATCTAATCAATGGCCCTGCCGCTAATCTCATGCGGCTCGTTATGAACAATTTTCCATCCTTCATTGCCATGGAGCCCATTTTGTCATTTCTGAAGGACACGTTCTGCAACGCTGGCTTGGGATCCTCAGCTGGCAAGTCAGGCCTCATCGACGGCGACCATGAGGAGGAGCCAATCTGTGACAAGTGAGGAACCCCATGATTTGTTTTCTCGAACCCCTTTTGTAGTGAGAACATGTCCGGTATTTATTGCTAAATTTGGTGTTTGCATTACGCCTTGTTTATTTCTACGGTTTTTGGTTGTTCGGTTGTTTGTAGTTACATATGTCTAGTTTCAATTGCCACTTTTGGTTGTTCGTAGTATGCCTTGTTTATTTCAGCTATTAATAGTGTGATGTTCTATATGTGCTAGTATGAACTATGCAGTTCAATTTCATCAATACCAATTTTAACAATAGCTCTTTGAATGACTATATTTGGTTTTCGTTAAGCATGTTGTACTCCCTCTGAATCTTGTTAGTTCGCATATAAGATTTGTCTAAAGTCAAGCCTCGTAAAGTTTGACCAACTTTACATGAATAAAATACCAACATTCACAATATAAAATCAATATCAGTACATGTGTCATGACTTAAATTTTCATATCGTACAACTTTAGCATGGTAGATGTTGATATTTTTTCATATAAATAAGGTCAGACTTTATGAAGTTTGACTTCAGAAAATTCTTATATGCAGAATAAAAAGGACTGGAGGGAGTATTTAACACGCCTTTCCATTTGAATTAACAATGGCATTGTTTGGATACTCTAACTTAGCTAGAGGTTAGAGTTAGTTTCTAGCTCATGACAGTTCAAAGGGAGAGAGAGATTGCTGGAATAGTTGATTGTATTGCTCAAGCCTCGTGGGCATATATATATATATATATATAGGAGTACAAGGTCATCTTGGAGTGCAAGTCAAGGTAGAATAAATCCTACGCTATCCCGTGTTTCCTAAATAACAGTGATACTCAACAATGACTAACCCTGAACTAACTCTAGCCAAAGAAGTTTTTGGATGACAGTGTTATATTGACAATAAATGCACTAGGAGAACTAGCCCCAATTAGCACCTCTTGGGTGGGATAGTTGTTTTGGGTGGGTTAGACGCAACTAGCTCAAACTATCCCTCATTTTGGATACTTTAGGGCTATTTGAGCCCAAACTAGCTCAAACCAACTCTAACCCATGGATCCAAACAGGGAAATAACTAGTGTACTTAGACCTGCACAGTAAAAGTTTGAATGACCATGTTTGCGTGTTTTCAAATATTAGGCCTATTGCAGTTAATAACACACCTTTCCACTTCTTTTTTTAAATATTAGGTTTTTAACAATTTGGTCTTGCACATGTAGGTCCTGTTGTCAGAGGTTTTGACCCACTGTTCGACCCTTTTTTGCATATGTGGAAATGAGTTGTCCGTGAATATCAGTCAAGTCAAGAAACTAAGAAAGATTGTTAGGATAAAGAAATTAGCGACAAAAAACAACAAGATCTTTGTCTGCACAATGAAGAAGACATCAATTCACTACAGGATGGTACTAACTATTATACCTTGTCTTTTTAATTCCTTTGCGCCATTTCAAATCTAGAGAAGATATTTATGCATATCCTTGTTTTTAGGCCTTTCCAAAGCAGTTCACTGACGATTACCTCTCAAACCACCTACATGGCCAGGAGGCGAGGAAGGTATTCATACAACACCCACAGTTCAATATTGAAGTCTTCCTGAAGAGAACGAAGGATGGACGACCAATCATCCACAGGCACTGGCTTAAAGTTGCAAAGACCTTCAACATCAATGAAGGCTCAATATTCGCCTTCCGCTTCAGCAGTTTTCCATATGAGATTCATCTCTCTATGCGGTAGAATAGATGTTGCATGTGAAACTTGGTGCTGGTGCAGTTGTGTAGTGCGGTAGTTGAGTGCTGAAGTTATATGATGTTGTACTCTGATGTATTTCAATTACGAAATCCTACTACCTTAAAATGAAAATGAAATATATTGTGTGCTTAATATGAAATGTAAATTATATTAATAAATGGATTATTAATAATAGGCTAATTAGCATGCTAATCGGGTTTATATTGCAAATGGTTATTGAGGAAACACCATGGGAGATGACCTCAGACAACGCACACGGTTCTAGGAATAAAATGTGTTGGATCAATGAACAATCACACACGACTTCCTCTTGAATTTTTTTGCGGTATGCCACCATGCACAAACGTTCACCACATAAAAACTGTGTCTGATGGACAACCGATGTCACAAAGTTTCTTCTGCACACCGTGTGTGATGCATTCAATAACGCAAACGGTAAATTTGTTAACATCGTCTGCAATGACAACGCTATCACAAACGATTTAATGGGGAAAATTGTGTGTGATGTACGTACGAACGGAAATGTTTTCCCTGGATTGACTGTGTGGGATGTACATACGAACGGAAACATACTTATTGGATTGATTGTGTGGGATGTACATACGAACGAAAACATATTCCTTGGATTGACTGTGTGGAATGTACATACGTACGAAAATGTTTGTCTGGGACTGACTATGTGGATGTACTTACGACTGAAAACGATTGGGCCTATATAATTGTATTTTTAACACAATGTCGGTGTACTAAAATAGGGGCGCTCTTTTTGTACCCCTTATTTGTGCACGGGCAGTCAGAGCCGCGCCCACGACCACACCTAAGCAGGGCAGGGACAGGAAACCAGATCCACAACACAGAATCAAAGCAACGCCGAGACAGAGGCATAAAGAGCAAGAAGGCAAAGTGGTTTCCCCGGGCAAGGTCCTTGTCGGGGCAGCCCCACTGCCCCGGCAAGACCCTTGCCGGGGCAGCCTACCTGACGCCAGCAGGGCGCGCCACCCTTTAGCCCCAGTTCCTCCAGCGCCGCCAACCGCGCTGGGACCAATGCTCGGGAGGCGCCTCCATGGTGGCATGCAGATCTTTGTGAAGACGAAGAACACTTCAAATCAGAAGAGTAGAAGATGACGGACCTCGGCGAGATCCTCGCCGAGGAAACCCACAAGGCCCCCGGCAAGACCCTTGCCGGGGACGACCGCAAACGCCACGGCAAGCCACTTGTCGGGGCCCCCGGCAAGGCCCTTGCCGAGGACATCTGCGAGGCCACAACCAGGCCCACACCCGCCATGCTTCTACCACCGCTCCCATGCAGCTGCCAGCCCACCAGCTGGGCAGGCACCTGCGTGTCAGCACAAGGCTTCTTAGCCAACTCAGCGCATGCCTACGTGGTGGCATGCAGATCTTCGTGAAGGCCCCACCACCGCGCCACCTCAGTAGCCTGCCAGTCTACATGGCGATGCCGCCTCGTTGGCCCAGGCGCGTGTCGAGATGGGGCGAAGCGACGGTGAAGTGAAGGGGACACGTCAGAGGCGCATTAAATGTGTTTCATCCCGTAATAGCTAGCGATAGGCTTAACCACAGTACCCCGATGCCACCTCCTGTGTGCCACTGTGGCGACCCCCTTGCCTATAAAAGGAGGCCCGAGGCATCCAGGAGAAGGATTTGGACTTTTGGACAAGCTACACCCTTTGTAGCTAGCTCAAGAAACTCAAGAACACTAATACACACATCCAAGCAGGACTAGGGTGTTACGCATCTCTGCGGCCCGAACCTGGGTAAACGATCCGTGTGCTTGTACTGGCTGCTGACCCTGCTCTCCTCACCACCCAGCACCCCACAACCGTAGTAGGGATTCTTGTGATCCCATAGGTGTCATTTCACACCGACATCTTTGGCGCACCAGGTAGGGGGCGCAGCAGTGAGCATCTGGTTTAGTAGCTAGTAGCGTAGCTCTTCATCGCCATGGCTTCTGAGGAAGAAGGCGACCAAGCGAGCAGCCCCATCGGTGGACGCAGCGAGCGTCGCGCAACGACAAAAAAAAAGCTAAGTCATGCAAAAACTTCGAACGATTCCTTTTTATATAAGGTTATATTCCTCGGAGATCTTTCCTCTGAATGGGAAACCTGCATGCAGTGGGCCCCTTCCTTTATCGTCAACGCTCTCACTCTGCCTCAAGTCCGCTCGGCACTTCGGGCAGCCACACTGAGAACGGCAAGGTAGTTTGCACAGCGGCAAGCATGCCCTGCCAGCCGCTAAAGGATCCGTCCTTCGAAGCGCAGTGGTTTGGGTTTATGCGCCGGCAAGCCTACCCAGTAAGCGTAGGGTGGACGTACAGAGAAAGATTAAACAGGGAAATAACATGCACCATATTAAAAGTACTTCAGAGTTATATTACACAAATTGTTGCTGCGGTTCTAACTAAAGATGTGAATTGTCTTGGTCATGAACTTGCAGCGGCAATAGGAAACGGGACACCTAGTCCCAGCGCTGGCCCTCCAACCTCTGGATTCCGCTGACACGGCTGATGATGGGTTCGATATGCTCCTTGACCCCCTAGAGGTCTGCATCACCCGGCAAGCTGTCCAGCGCGGAGTCAAAGTCGAGGTCGGGGTTCTAGAACGCCAGCTTGGTGAGAACCTTGGTCATGGCGCCCTGGCAAATCATCCGGGATTCGTTGGCCAAGGAGCTCACCCGGTTTGCTTCGAGCCGTTAAAGAGCACCAAGAACGCCCTCAAAGAACAAGGTCAGCTTGGTGTGAGGGCTCGTGCCCGGCTCCGGGGCATACCTCACCTCCGGTATCTTCATGTCGGCCAGCTGCTTGGTGATCCTGTTGGCAACATCGGTGAGGCGGTCGGTCCAGATTTTATCGCCCTTCACGAGATCTGCGTGATTGGCGGCGTCGTTCCTCCGTTGTTGCTTCTCCTCCACCAGGGTCTTGGTCAGGGCTCCCTCCCGGGCTATGTCCTCCGTGAGCATCTTCTCAAGACCCTCTAGCTTAAGCTTTAGGTCCTTGATGGAGTCATTGGCACGGGAGAGCTGCTCGGCCTTGGCCAGGTTTTTGTCATGCGCCTGCAACAAAGTGTTGCCGGCCGAATCCCTCTCCTCCACTAGTAGATCGGCTCTGGCCTTCAAGCCACCCCGCTCCACCTCCAGCTCCTTCGTCTTGTTGCCGTGGGCCAGGGCCTGGGCATCGAGCACCTCCTTGTGCCTACGCTCCAGCTCTTGGGTCCGTGCCACGACAAGCTTTTCGACCTCCTCATCCTTGCCGCGGAGTACGGTGGCAAGCTTCGCCTCACGATGGGCAATGTCCTCCTCCTGGGAGTTCAGCTCGACCTCGCGCTGAGATCGGATGGCCTCGGCCTTGGAGGCCTCCTCCCTCGCCTCATCCAGGGCCTTCTCGATGTCGGCCTGCTTCAGGACGAGCTCTAGGTCGCGCTGCGCCAGCTGGTCTTGGGCGGCCTTCAGCTCCTCATGGGCCTAGCGGAAACCAAGCCCGCGCCTCGGCGACGCGCTCCGCAAGATCTGCTTCCACCTTGTGCGCCACCACCTCCTTGGATTTTGCCTTATCCAGGCGGGCGTAGTGGAGCGCCTGAAGCTTGTTGAAGCTAGCACTCATGGCCTAGAGGAGTTGCTTCTCTTGGGTGCCGCCACCAGCGCTTGGCTCGTCGATGACCTCAAGCCTGGCGGGGGCGAGCACTTCGTCGTCGAACACCTCCCCATCGGCTGACGCCCTGGTGCCCGCCGACCCTGGGAGGTGGACAAACACGTCATGGCTCACCTTCAGGTACTTGCCTGAGCCGGAGGCAGCAGACGAGGAGGGTTGGTCGTCAACCGCCTCCTCCTCGGCAGAGGCCTCGCCGGCCTCCTCCTCGCCAGCAGCCTTGCCGGCCTCCTACTCAGCGGCGCCCTTGCTGGCCTCCCCGGCGGCACCCTCGCCGGTCTCCCCGGCAAACCCCTTGGCAGAACCCTCGGCCACGGTTTCGGCGGCCTCCTCGGTGGCGACCTTCTCAGCCTCGGCCATGGTGTCCGTGGCGGCCTCCTCAATGATGGTGTCGGTGTCCCCCTGGTCCGCCGGGGGGGATGGACCTGGATGCCAAAGGAGGAGATAAGACAGAGCCAAAGCCAAGGTTCAACAGAAAAGAAAGAAAAACAAGGGAGAACGAATGACTCACCCGTGCCAGGCTGGGAAGATGTGGCCCCCTCCCCGCCAGCGTCTGTTGCTGGGACGGAGCCGCCAGCGCCCAAGTCTACCTCCTCCTCCTCCGTGTGCATGGGCTCGATATCTTGCATCCTTGCCAGGGACGCCCCTCGGGGCGGTGTGGTCGATGGAGGCGGCATGGTGAGGGAGGCCCTTGGTGGCTCCTCCTGCTGCCGTTCTTCTCCTGCAAACCGCGACAAGGTCAATGACAAGAGAATCGGGCCTCGGCAAGCGTTGGCTAGGGGTGGGTGGTGAACTTACGTTGGGGCTGAGCCGAGGGCTACGCCGCGGGCTGCTGTCCGGGCTGCTCTCCACCACAAGTGGTCCCTTTGAAGTACCCAGCGGGGGCGGGCTGCCCATAGAGGCTTTGGCCCTCTTCGCCGCCCGCTGAGCCAGTGTCTACGTCTCCCTGCAAGAACAAGTCAAATCAAAGAGGGCGACATGATTTGTAAGGGTGGAAATGGCAAGGGGCAGAGCGCTTACTCGTCCTCTTCCTCCTCCTCTGCTGCCTTCCTCTTCCCCCTCGGGCTGAGGGATGAGAAGTCGAAGCTGATGTCCGTGCCGGCACCTGTGGGGCAAGGGGAAGGCGAAGGAGTCCGAAAGCATTTGGATGAAGAGGAGGGCGTCTTCTTCTTCGCCATCGCGGCCTTCTTCTTCGCCGCCGCGGCCTCCGTCTTCGCCACCGTGGCCCTCGTCACGTGCGCGGCCTCCCCCGGAACCCCTTGCCGCGTCACGGCCTTGACGGGCTGGACCGACGCGCTGAAGCCGACCCGACGCAGGATGCGCCTCCTCTGCGTGGCTGGGGGCTCACCGGCCTCGGCCTCCTCCTCGGATGACCTTTCACCCATGCCCTCGGTAGGAGGGGCCCAGGTGCTGGCGCCGGCCGCCTCCTTGACGGCCTTCACCCATGCAGCAAGCTCCTCCTCCTCTGCGGCCGCGGCGGCTTTGTTCTCCATGCCACCGGCCTCGCCGGCAGGCCTGGCAAGCTCCGCCTCCATCGCCCTAGCGGCAATATAGTTCAGCTCCTCTTGGGTGGTGCGCTGGATGAGCCGCGGTTCCTCGTGGTCGAGTTCTTTCACCTAATTGGCGAAGAACTCCTCCACCTCGCGTGTCGGGGGCTTGACCCAGTTGGGTCAAGACCGTGCACGTTGAAGGGCGGCATCATGGCCAAGATTTCGGCCTGCCAGGAGTTGTTGCTCAATGGGACCACTCCCAGCGGCAGCCCGAACAAAGGCCCCTTGACAACCTTGCCGGACTTCGCGGCCTTGCCGGTCCTCGTCACCTTGCCGTCGGCGTACTCCTTGGGCTGGAAGAGCCTCCGGCAATACCAGGAGTGCCCCAGCACCGTGAAGTTGTTCTGCAGGCCGGTGCGGAGCCGCATGATGTCGGCCGCGTTCCTGAAATCCCAGGCCGACCTCCCCTTCTTATGCAGCGGAGCGATTTGGCGGCGGATGAAATCCGCCGCGATCATCTCGAGGGTGAGCCCGGCCTCGGTAAGGCGGCGGATCCTGGTGGTGGCGATTGAGAACTTCTTGTCATTGGGGTCGAGGTTGCTCCAGTTCGCGCCGTGGGGCAGCGACTTCCGACGAACGCCCCAGCAGAACTCCGGCGGGTCCTCCTCCACGATCCTACACCACCGGCCCCGCCACTCTTCCCACCTCTCCTTCGTGGCGCCGTCTGGGTACGTGCCTCTCTTCCGAATCCTCGGGATCCAGGCGACGGTCCTAGAAAGAGCGCCCCCAGGTTGGACGCGGGGGGAGATGTAGTGGCGGAAGAGCGCCGTGCTGGGCACCACTCCAGCGAAACCCTCGCAGAGATGGGCAAAATACGCCAGGTGCGCCACGACATTCAGCGTAAGATCCAGCAAGTGGAAGCCGAAGGTGCGCATAATATCGTTGAAGAAGTCGGAAAAAGCGGGGCAGAGCCCGCAGAAGAAAAAGTCGACGAAGAAAGGGTACCATTTCGGGTCGCCTCTCTTGCATTCCGCGGGGAGGGCACGCGTGGAGGGGTGCGCTGACGGTGCCGCTCCCCACAACTTCTTCTGTCTAGGGGCTTTCGGCCACTGCTACGTCTTGAGCTTGCGTTGGTTTTCCTTGAAGAGGAAAGGGTGATGCAACAATAGTAGCGTAAGTATTTCCCTTAGTTTTTGAGAACCAAGGTATCAATCCAGTAGGAGGCTCCTCAAAAGTCCCATGCACCTACACAAACAAACAAGAACTCGCAACCAACGCAATAAAGGGGTTGTCAATCCCTTCACGCCCACTTGCGAAAGTGAGATCTGATAGAGATAGTATGATAAGATAAATATATTTTTGGTATTTTATAATATAGATTGGAAAAGTAAAGATGCAAATAAAATTAGATTGAAAGCTTATATGATAAAAGATAGACCCGGGGGCCATAGGTTTCACTAGTGGCTTCTCTCAAGATAGCATAAGTATTACAGTAGGTGAACAAATTACTGTTGACCAATTGATAGAAAAGCGAATAATTATGAGATTATCTAGGCATGATCATGTATATAGGAATCATGTCCATGACAAGTAGACCGACTCTTGCCTGCATCTACTACTATTACTCCACACATCGACCGCTATCCAGCATGCATCTACAGTATTAAGTTCATAAAGAACATAGTAATGCATTAAGAAAGATGACATGATATAGAGGGATAAACTCATGCAATATGATATAAACCCCATCTTTTATCCTCGATGGCAACAATACAATACGTGCCTTGCTGCCCCTGCTGTCACTGGGAAAGGACACCGCAAGATTGAACCCAAAGCTAAGCACTTCTCCCATTGCAATAAAGATCAATCTAGTAGGCCAAACCAAAATGATAATTCACAGAGACTTGCAAAGATAACTTAATCACACATAAAAGGATTCAGAGGAGATTAAATATTTCTCATAGATAAACTTGATCATAAACCCACAATTCATCGGATCTCGACAAACACACCGCAAAAAGAGTTACATCGAATAGATCTCCAAGAAGATCAAGGAGAACTTTGTATTGAGATTCAAAGAGAGAGATGAAGCCATCTAGCTAATAACTATGGACCCGAAGGTCTGTGGTAAACTACTCACAACTCATCGGAGAGGCCTTGGAGATGATGTAGAGGCCCTCCGTGGTCGATTCCCCCTCCGGCGGAGCACCGGCAAAGGCTCCAAGATGGGATCTTGCAGATACAGAAGGTTACGGCGGTGGAAATAGGTTTTCATGGTCGCTTCTGATGTTTTCGGGGTACATGGGTATATATACGAGGAAGAAGTAGGTCGGTGGATGCTCGAGGGGCCCACGAGGGTGGGGGGCACGCCCACCTATAGGGGCGCGCCGGGCACCCTCGTGGACGCCTCGCTTGTTTCTTGACTTCCACTCCAAGTCCTCTGGATCACGTTTGTTCCAAAAAGATCGCTCCCGAAGGTTTCATTCCGTTTGGACTCCGTTTGATATTCCATTTCTTGGAAACACTTAAATAGGCAAAAAAAACACCAATTCAGGCTGGGCCTCCGGTTAGTAGGTTAGTCCAAAAAATGATATAAAAGTGTAAAGTAAAGCCCATAAACATCTAAAATGGGTAATATAATAGCATTGAGCAATCAAAAATTATAGATACGTTGGAGACGTATCAAGCATCCCCAAGCTTAATTCCTTCTCATCCTCGAGTAGGTAAATGATAAAAACAGAATTTTGATGTGGAATGCTACCTAGCATAATTCTCAATGTAATTTTCTTTATTGTGGCATGAATGTTCAGATCCAAATGATTCAAAATAAAAGTTCATATTGACATAAGAAATAGTAATACTTCAAGCATACTAATCAAAGCAATCATGTCTTCTCAAAATAACATGGCTAAAGAAAGTTCATCCCTACAAAATCGTATAGTTAGGTCATGCTTCATTTTTGTCACACAAAAATGCTCCCATCTTGCACACACCCGATGACAAGCCAAGCAATTGTTTCGTACTTAAATAATCTCAAACTTTTTCAACTTTCGCGCAATACATGAGCGTGAGCCATGGATATAGCACTATGGGTGGAATAGAATATGATGATGGAGATTGTGTGGAGAAGACAAAAAAGGAGAAAGTCTCACATTGATGAGGATAATCAATGGGCTATGGAGATGCCCATCAATTGATGTCAACATGAGGAGTAGGGATTGCCATGCAACGGATGCACTAGAGCTATAAATGTATGAAAGCTCAACAAAAGAAACTAGTGGGTGTGCATCCAACTTGCTTGCTCATGAAAACCTAGGGCATTTTGAGGAAGACCATCATAGGAATATACAAGCCAAGTTCTATAATGAAAAATTTCCACCAGTATATGAAAGTGACAGCATATGAGACTCTCTATATAAAGAACATGGTGCTACTTTAAAGCACAAGTGTGAAAAAAGATAGTAACATTGCCCCCTTATATATATATTTTTGGGCCTTTATTTTTTTTGGCATTTTTTTATTTGGCATTTCCTTCTTTTTATTTGGCCTTTTTGTGGGGGGGGGGGGGACAATGCTCTAATAATGATGATCATCACACTTCTATTTATTTACAAATCATGAATTACAACTCAATACTAGAACAAGATATGACTCTATATGAATGCCTCCGGCGGTGTACCGGGATGGGCAATGAATCAAGAGTGACATGTATGAAAAATTATGCATGGATGCTTTGCCACAAATACGATGTCAACTACATGATCATGCAAGGCAATATGACAATAATGATGTGTGTCATGATGATGAACGGAACGGTGGAAAGTTGCATGGCAATATATCTTGGAATGGCTATGGAAATGCCATAATAGGTAGGTATGGTGGCTGTTTTGAGGAAGATATAAGGAGGTTTATGTGTGATAGAGTGTATCGTATCACGGGGTTTGATGCACCGGCGAAGTTTGCACCAACTCTCAAGGTGAGAAAGGGCAATGCACGGTACCGAAGAGGCTAGCAATGATGGAAGGGTTAGAGTGCGTATAATCCATGGACTCAACATTAGTCAAAAAGAACTCATATACTTATTGCAAAAATCTACGAGTCATCAAAAACCAAGCACTACGCGCATGCTCCTAGGGGGATAGATTGGTAGGAAAAGACCATCGCTTGTCCCCGACCGCCACTCATAAGGATGACAATCCAAGAACACCTCATGTTTCAAATTTGTTACACAACTTTTACCATACGTGCATGCTACAAGACTTGCCAACTTCAACACAAGCATTCTTTAAATTCATAATCACCCAACTAGCATGACTCTAATATCACTACCTCCATATCTCAAAACAATTATCAAGTATCAAATCGATCATAGCACCCAATTCACTTCCTATGATAGTTTTTATTATACCCAACTTGGATGCCCATCATTCTAGGACCAACTTTATAACCGTAGCAAATACCATGCTGTTCTAAGAGACTCCCAAAATAATATAAGTGAAGTATTGAGATTCAAAAAGAGAGAAGAAGCCATCTAGCTAATAACTATGGACCCGAAGGTCTGTGGTAAACTACTCACAACTCATCGGAGAGGCCTTGGAGATGATTTAGAGGCCCTCCATTGTCAATTCCTCGTCCGGTGGAGCACCGGCGAAGGCTCCAAGATGGGATCTCGCGGATACAGAAGGTTACGGCAGTGGAAATAGGTTTTCATGGTCGCTTCTGATGTTTACAGGGTACATGGGTATATGTAGGAGGAACAAGTAGGTCGGTGGACGCTCGAGGGGCCCACAAGGGTGGGGGGCGCGCCCACCTATAGGGGGCGCGCCGGGCACCCTCGTGGCCGCCTCACTTGTTTATTGACTTCCACTCCATGTCCTTTGGATCACGTTTATTCCAAAAAGATCGCTCCCGAAGGTTTCATTCCGTTTGGACTCCGTTTGATATTCCTTTTCTTTGAAACACTGAAATAGGCAAAAAAACAGCAATTCGGGCTAGGCCTCCGGTTAGTAGGTTAGTCCCAAAAATGATATAGAAGTGTTAAGTAAAGCCCATAAACATCCAAAACTGGTAATATAATAGCATGGAACTATCAAAAAATATAGATACGTTGGAGACGTATCAGCCACCCACTATATTGAACATAAAGCTTCGAGCACCATGTCTTCGGTGATCACATCAGAAGTGTTGATTTCTGAGGCAAAAGCTTAGTTACATGGCTGGATGAGCTCGACAGATTGAGGTTGCGGGATGCGCATGCGCCTTCGAGCTTCAGTACACTACTACAAGATGCTGCTAACGCGACACTACGATCATAGACCCTTTGACAAAACTATGTGCGATGCATTTATCGCAAACAGTGATGTAAAAAACTGTCAAAAAAGATGCAAAACATTTGTGATGAATGTTACATCAAACACGGTTCAGATTTTAGTTGCATGTGCGATGCAGGGCATACAGTTGATCCATATGAACTGTTTGCGATGAGATAGAACAACAAAAATGGGCAATCAAATCAAGGTGTGTGCGATATACGGCATACAGTTTGCTCCGATGAACCGTTTGTGATGATTGAGGTGAACACAAACAATTCGGCGTAACAAGATGTGTGTGATACCCGACAAACAGGTCGGTAATCAGAATAGTGTACGATCATTATAGACAGCCCATACGGTCTTTTTTGTGAATTGCATGCTCATCAGGGCACATAGTTCAACAAACCAACCTGTGGGCGATAATGTAGAAGATCTCTGTTGAATACGTATTACTAACCGTCTGCGATGAGATTGACAGGATAAATAGAGATAACAAATTAATATGAGCGAACGGAAATATAGTTATATATAGTCTGCTTAATTTAGTCATTCTTCTTCTTCTTGTTGTTGGATGGCCCCGCGACATCCTCTTGGCGAGGACGCTTCTTGCCACTGACCGTTGGCTTTTCATCGCCGACGTTGTCATCATCATCGTTGTTGTCATCGTCCTCCTCCTCCTTGTTCGACCATTCCTCCTCATCATCATCGTTGTCCTCTTCTTCGTCCTCTGACGGATCCCTATCCATCTGGTTATTGTTTGACGACTCTGAAGGCGGTGTCCCTTCCATGATCCGGATATAATCGAGGTTTGGGCTCAACATCAGACTCATGGAAGATTGATGACCCACAAGTGTAGGGGATCGCAATAGTTTTCGATAAGTAAGAGTGTCGAACCCAACGAGGAGCTAAAGGTAGAATAAATATTCCCTCAAGTTCTATCGACCATCGATACAACTCTACGCACGCTTGATGTCCACTTTACCTAGAACAAGTATGAAACTAGAAGTACTTTGTAGGTGTTGTTGGATAGGTTTGCAAGATAATAAAGAGCATGTAAATAAAAAGTAGGGGTTTTTTAGATAAAGATGCAATAAAGTAAATATAGCGAGTGTGGAAAAGTGGTGGTAGGAGTTGTGAAATTGTCCCTAAGCAATTGACTACGTTACTAGACCGATAATCACTATTGCAATTCTATTTGAGGGAGAGGCATAAGCTAACATACTTTCTCTTCTTGGATGATATGCACTTATGATTGGAACTCTAGCAAGCATCCGCAAGTACTAAAGATCATTAAGGTAAAAACCCAACCATAGCATCAAAGTATCAAGTCCCCTTTATCCCATACGCAAACAACCTACTTACTCGGGTCTGTGCTTCTGTCACTCACGCCACCCACCATAAGCAAATCATGAACATATTGCAAACCCTACAGCGGGGATCCCTCACACTTGTGCGACACGGAGAGCACCATCGGACAGCACCAATAATAAAACATGTAACTCAAACCAATCATAGCAATTCATCAATCACCGATAGGACAACTAAAATCTACTCAGACATCATAGGATGGCAACACATCATTGGATAGTAATATCAAGCATAAAGCACCATGTTCAAGTAGAGGGTACAGCGGGTTGTGGGAGAGTGGACCGCTGTAGATAGAAGGGCGAAGGTGATGGAGATGTTGGTGAAGATGGCAGAGGTGTTGGTGGAGATCGCGGTGATGATGATGGCCCCCGGCAGCGTTCCGGCGCCACCGGAAGCAAGGGGGAGAGAGCCCCCCTTCTTCTTCTTCTTCTTCTTCTTCCTTGACATTCTCCCTAGATGGGAGAAGGGTTTCCCCTCTGGTCCTTGGCTCCCATGGCTTGGGAGGGGCGAGAGCCCCTCCGAGATTGGATCTATCTCTCTGTCTCTCTCTGTTTCTGCGTTCCCAGATTCTGCCCCTTCACCGTTTCTTTTATATCTGGAGATCCGCAACTCCGATTGGGGTGAATCTTTCTCCCAGTTTTTCTCATAAAATTAGCTTTCTTGCGACAAAAGAAGAGCGTAAACCGCCTTACGGGGGGCCCTGGAGAGTCCAGGGCACGCCTGCCTCCCTAGGGCACGCCCCCTATCTCCTGGCCCCCTCGGGTACCGCCTCGCGTTGATTTTACTTCCCAAAAATCACAAATATTCCAAAATAATTCTCCGGCCGTTTTTATCCCGTTTGGACTCCGTTTGATATGGGGTTTCTGCGAAACATAAAACATGCAACAGACAGGAACTGGCACTGGGCACTGGATCAATATGTTAGTCCCAAAAAATAGTATAAAAAGTTGCCAAAAGTATATGAAAGTTGTAGAATATTGGCATGGAACAATAAAAAATTATAGATACGACGGAGATGTATCAACATCCCCAAGCTTAGTTCCTGCTCGTCCTCTAGTAGGTAAATGATAAAAAAATAATTTTTGATGTGGAATGCTACCTAGCATAATCTTGATCATATGTCTAATCATGGCATGAATATTAAGACACGAGTGATTCAAAGCAATAGTCTATCATTTGACATAAAAACAATAATACTTAGGGCATCCCAACAAACAATCATGTCTTTCAAAATATCAATGCTTCAGAAAGTTATCCCTACAAAATCATATAGTCTTGTATGCTCCCTTTTCTTAACACAAGGTACCCCTCATGCCTATCCCAGTGTCAGCCAAGCAATTGTTTCATACTTTAGTATTCTCAAACTTTTTCAACTCTCATGCAATACATGAGCGTGAGCCATGGATATAGCACTATGGGTGGAATAGAATATGATGGTGGAGGTTATGTGGAGAAGACAAAAAGGAAGAAAGTCTCACATTGACGTGGCTAATCAACGGGCTATGGAGATGCCGATCAATTAATGTCAATGCGAGGAGTAGGGATTGCCATGCAACGGATGAACTAAGAGCTATAAGTGTATGAAAGCTCAAACTGAAAACTAAGTGGGTGTGCATCCAACTTGCTTGCTCATGAAGACCTAGAGCATTTGAGGAAGCCCATCGTTGGAATATACAAGCCAAGTTCTATAACGAAAATTCCCACTAGTATATGAAAGTGACAATATAGGAGACTCTCTATATGAAGAACATGGTGCTACTTTGAAGCACAAGTGTGGAAAAAGGATAGTAACATTGCCCCTTTTCTTTTCTTCTTCTTTTTTTCTTATTTTTTTTGGGTGGGCTTCTTTGCCCCCCTTTTTTATTTAGGCTTCTTTGGACTTTTTTTTCATGGGGAAATGCTCTATAATGATGATCATCACACTTTTATTTACTTACAACTCAATATTACAACTCGATACTAGAACAAAGATATGACTCTATATGAATGCTTCCGGCGGTGTACCGGGATGTGCAATGATCTAGCGTAGCAATGCCTTCAAAAAATGGACAAGCCATGAAAACATCATGCTAGCTATCTTACGATCATGCAAAGCAATATGGCAATGAATGCTCAAGTCATGTATATGATGATGATGGAAGTTGCATGGCAATATATCTCGGAATGGCTATGGAAATGCCATGATAGGTAGGTATGGTGGCTGTTTTGAGGAAGATATAAGGAGGCTTATGTGTGATAGAGCGTATCGTATCACGGGGTTTGGATGCACCGGCGAAGTTTGCACCAACTCTCGAGGTGAGAGGCAATGCACGGTACCGAAGAGGCTAGCAATGATGGAAGGGTGAGAGTGCGTATAATCCATGGACTCAACATTAGTCATAAAGAACTCACATACTTATTGCAAAAATTTATTAGCCCTTGAAACAAAGTACTACACGCATGCTCCTAGGGGGGAGGTTGGTAAGAGTTTACCATCACGCACCCCCGACCTTCACGCAAAGATAAACAATCAAAATACAATGCGTGCCAATTTGGTTACATAGTTAGTAGACCATACGTGCATGCTTCGGGAATCACAAACCTTAACAACAACATCCTTACTAAACACAACCATCTACTAGTACCTCCCACATATTATCACCTCTATATCGCAAAACTATTGCAAGGAATCAAACATATCATATTCAGTGATCCACAAGTTTATGTAGGATTTTATGAGTAACCATGTGATTGACCAATTCCTGTCATCTCTCTAAATTGATATAAGTGAAGAAGAGAGTTTAATTCTTTCTACAAAAGATATGCCCACGCTCTAACAAATATAAGTGAAGCAAAAGAGCATTCTACAAATGGCAGTTTTCTATGTGAAGAGAAACAGGCAATCCCGACTTTAAATGATATAAGTGAAGCACGTGAAGCATTCTATAAAGCCATACTCAAAAGATTTAAGTGAACTGCAATGAGCATTCTATAAATCAACCAAGGACTATCTCATACCAGCATGGTGCATAAAAGAAAAGTGAAAACTAAATGCAAAAGACGCTCCAAGACTTGCACATAGTGCATGAACGAAACAAATCCGAAAACATACCGATACTTGTTGAAGAAAGAGGGGATGCCTTCCGGGGCATCCCCAAGCTTAGACGCTTGATTCTCCTTGAATATTTACTTGGGGTGCCTCGGGCATCCCCAAGCTTGAGCTCTTGCCTTTCTTCCTTTTCCTCATGCCGAGCCCTCCTCGTTTAGACACTTCATCCACAGAAAACTTATACAGAAAACACGGTAAGATCCGTTAGTATAATAAAGCAAATCACCACTCTAAGTACTGTTGCAAACCAATTCATATTTTGTTTTTTTGCGTTGTGTGTACTATAATATAACTTTTTCATGGCTTAATCCACTAATATAAATTGATAGATTCATCAAAACAAGCAAACTATGCATCAAAAACAAAATCTGTCGAAAACAGAATAGTCTGTAGAAATCTGAACATTCACCATACTTCTGGCACCCCAAAAATTCTACCAAAATTAGGAAAAATAAACAAGTTGTACATCAAGACAGTTCAAAAGGAATCAGAGCCAATTGACGTTCCAGTTAAAAATGTAAAATCACGCACTACAGCCAAAGTTTCTGTCCTGCACCGTACAAAGCAACAAGCAGTGTAAACATCCTAAAGGCAAACCTTAGCACATTATTTTTACAATACAATGGTGTACAAGGGGATAATTATTTTTGTTTAAAAGTTTCTGTAATTAAGATTCACAAAGTTCAAGGCTAGCTCCCACTTCAATAATGCTTGTCTTTCTCACTTTCACTTTCCTTTTTGAAAAGTTTTTAGGTTCCCCTCTTTATTTTTTTGTTTTTAAACTATATGAAAGCACTCAACAGAAATAAATGACTCTCTAAAACTTCTGGGTTGTCTCTCTGGCAGTGCTTTCTTTAAAGCCATTAAGCTAGGCATATAGTGCTCAAGTAATGGATCCACCCGGATCCCAAGGTATATCAAAGCCAATTTTAATTAACAATGATTTGCAATTTAGTAGTGAGCACAAAATAACATATATCATGCAACAACGAAGTCTAACTCTCTTCCTATGCATCGGCATGTCATAAAAGAACAATTCATGCACACCAAGTAAAGGCCAATGCATAGTATAAGCAGTTTCTTGCAGTTCTATCGTGTTGGAAACATAGAGAGGTGGAGATATAGTTCCTCTCTCATAATAATTGCAAGTAGGAGCAGCAAGCACATGCATATTATATCTATCAAAATCATCATGTGTAGTAGTAAAAGGCAACCCATCAATATAATCCTTAATAAGCGCAAACTTCTCCGATATAGTGTAGTAGGGAGAATTCAAAAAGATAATAGGACTATCATGCGTGGGTGCAGTAGCAACAATTTCATGTTTAAAATAAGGAACTATAGCAAGTTCATCTCCATAAGCATAATTCATATTGGCATCTTGGCCACAAGCATAGCAAGCATCATCAAAAAGGGGTATTTGAAGAGAATCAACCAGATCATAGCAATAATCATAGCAACCATCCTTCGATAAGCACAAAGGGGAATTAAAAAATGTATGAGTTGAAGAGTTACTCTCATTAGAAGGTGGGCACGGGTAGCTAATCCGCTCTTCCTCCTTTTGTTCTTCGCTCTCCTCCTCACCTTTTTCATCCAATGAGCTCACAGTTTCATCAATTTCTTCTTCCATAGCTTCCTGCAAAATATTAGTCTCTTCTTGGACAGCGGAGAATTTCTCAATATATAGTTTAACATAGGCATTAGAAGCATAATTATCATAACAATATTCAAGTATGGCAAAATTTTCAGTTTTGTAGAGAGTAGCATCATACTTTTCAATCAAAGAAGCAATTTCATAAGCACCCTTAAAAGCAACAAATTCTTCAATTTGTTGAACATCATAGTAATTATAAACACCCTTAGCATACGAAGATACGATTCCATTATCAATAAACTCACATTGATAGGGAAGGTGTTTCTTAGGGTTTTTAGAACAACAAGTAACATCATATATTTCACATAAAGTCCAAGCATAGCATTGCAAACGATGAATTTGATCCAGTAAAAGTTTCCCTTTTTCAGATATACGGTGTCGCACATAACAAGCATGCTCATCTAAAGATCTGCCCTCAATTAAGCTAGCGGAGGTTTCAGCACGAGCACAAAGGGATCGAAGATGATCCAAGTAAAAAGCTTCAGAAGTGTGTTAGATATTGAGTGGTTCTTCAACCATTGGTTCAGCAGGTACAACTAATTTTTTTGGTATTTTGCGTTTCCTACTCATAACTAAAGATAGAAAACAACTAATAACAGCAAATAAAAATTACTTAGTGATAAAGCAAACAAGCACACATGAGAATATTCACCCCATGCTATGACTCCCCGGCAACGGCGCCAGAAAAAGGTCTTGATGACCCACAAGTGTAGGGGATCGCAACAGCTTTTGATAAGTAAGAGTGTCGAACCCAACGAGGAGCTAAAGGTAGAATAAATATTCCCTCAAGTTCTATCGACCACCGATATAACTCTCCGCACGCTTGACGTCCACTTTACCTAGAACAAGTATGAAACTAGAAGTACTTTGTAAGTGTTGTTGGATAGGTTTGCAAGATAATAAAGAGCACGTAAATAAAAAGTAGGGGCTGTTTAGATAAAGATGCAATAAAGTAAATATAGCGAGTGTGGAAAAGTGGTAGTAGGAGCTGTGAAATTGTCCCTAAGCAATTGACTACGTTACTAGACCGGTAATCACTATTGCAATTCTATTTGAGGGAGAGGCATAAGCTAACATACTTTCTCTTCTTGGATGATATGCACTTATGACTGGAACTCTGGCAAGCATCCACAACTACTAAAGATCATTAAGGTAAAAACCCAACCATAGCATTAAAGTATCAAGTCCCCTTTATCCCATACGCAAACAACCTACTTACTCGGGTTTGTGCTTCTGTCACTCACTCCACCCACCATAAGCAAATCATGAACATATTGCAAACCCTACAACGGGGATCCCTCACGCTTGCGCGACACGGAGAGCACCATAGGATAGCACCAATAATAAAACATGCAACTCAAACCAATCATAGCAATTCATCAATCACCGATAGGACAACTAAAATCTACTCAGACATCATAGGATGGCAACACATCATTGGATAGTAATATGAAGCATAAAGCACCATGTTCAAGTAGAGGGTACAGCGGGTTGCGGGAGAGCGGACCGCTGTAGATAGAAGGGGGAAGGTGATGGAGATGTTGGTGAAGATGGCAGAGGTGTTGGTGAAGATTGCGGTGATTGATGTCTACTACACAACCTTCTTCTTGTAGACGTTGTTGGGCCTGCAAGTGCACAGGTTTGTAGGACAGTAGCAAATTTCCCTCAAGTGGATGACCTAAGCTTTATCAATCCGTGAGAGGTGTAGCATGAAGATGGTCTCTCTCAAACAATCCTGCATCCAAATAACAAAGAGTCTCTTGTGTCCCCAACACACCCAATACAATGGTAAATTGTATAGGTGCACTAGTTCGGTGAAGAGATAATGATACAAGTGCAAAATAGATAGTAGATATAGGTTTTTGTAATCTGAAAATATAAAAACAGCAAAGTAACTAATGATAAGTGAGCGTAAACGGTATTGCAATGGTAGAAACAAGGAATAGGGTTCATACTTTCACTAGTGCAAGTTCTCTCAACAATAATAACATAGATAGATCATATAACAATCCCTCACACTACAAAAAAAAGACACATCTGTGACATTTTGGGTCGAACGAATTTTTTTCTGTCATACATATAACACTTCTATGACGATAATTGTGACAAAACCTGGTATCATCATAGATGTGGTGGGCTCCTACTTCTATGACAAAAAAATCATGATAGAACATGGGCTTTTCGTCCTGGGCAGGCCGGAGACGCAGCTGCATGACATTCTTTGGGCCGTCCATGACGGAAAAAACCGTGGTAGAAGCGAGGGGAAGGAAAATTTCGGGGAGTTGCCGGTTACGGTGGGAGAGCGATGCGCGTTTCTCTCGTACGTACGCGCGTGTGTGCGAGGCGTTGGCTCTAACTGAAGCCGAGCGAGGCGTTGGGCTCTAACTGAACCCGAGCGATTGCACTGCAGGCTACACATTACTGAACCCGAGCGATTGCACTGCAGGCTACGCGTTACTAAACCCGAGCGATCGATCGATGGCTGTTAACTGAACCCGATGGAGCGATTCCTTCGCTACTGCTGCTAACTGAAGCTGATCGATGCTGCCTCTGGGATAAACAGTGAGCGTTGCGGGGAGGTTTGGATGAACAGTGAGCGGTTTGCCTCTGGATGAACAGGAACCCGTGGTGTGGAGGGCTAGATGAACAGTAGACGGTGGAGGGGTGGCCGTGGAACAGGAACCCGTGGTGTGGAGGGCTGGATGAACAGTAGACGGTGGAGGGGTGGCCGTGGAGGGGTGGTTGAACAGGACCCCGTGGTGTGGAGGGCTGGATGAACAGTAGACGGTGGAGGGGTGCCCGTGGAGGGGTGGTTGAACAGTAGCCGGTGTTAGCGCGCGGTGGAGGCTGGATGAACAGGGGCCCATGGAGGCTGGAGGAGGTCGACGGTAGCCCGTGGAGGCTGGAGGAGGTCGATGGTGGAGATGAACAGTATCCCGTGGAGTCCCGTTTTGCGGTACGCCACACCCCTCCCCCCCCGTTTCGACCGTAGCGCTCTAACACAAGTCCGTTTCATCCGTTTTGCGGTACGCCACACCCCTCCCGATCAACAGGACCCCCGTTTCGACCGTAGGAGGTCTGTTTCCTCCGTTTTGTGGTACGCCACACCCCTCCCGATCAATAGGACCCCCGTTTCGACTGTAGGAGGTCCATTTCGTCCGTTTTGCGGTACGCCACACCCCTCCCGATCAACAGGACCCCTGTTTCGATCATAGGAGGTCCGTTTCCTCCGTTGTGCGGTACGCCAGGCCTCGTTTCCATCGCCTATTCCGTCCAAGCCCTCTCAATGAACATGACCACGCATTCCGTTCCGACCCAGCCGGTTGGCTCCCCATGAACACGATGACGACGCTGTTTCTCCGTTCCAACCCAGCCATGTACGTATGCGCGATAGGCGTTAGAGACCCTGCCCGTATGTACGTATGTGGCCGTATTTTCTTTCTTGCACCCTCGCTGCTGTACGTACGTGTACATGCTACATGCGTGCCTCTACTACGACACGTGCGCGCCTCTACATCTACGACACGTGCGCGCCTCTAGATCAACCAGTATGTATGTACACGTTCGCGACTAGAATGACAATGCTACATACGCTTCGACCAGGTGGGTCCCGACTGTCAGGCACTTCCTTGCGTGCGAAGATGTAGCTGGTGGGTCCCAGCAGTCAGGGGGGCGAATCGTTTTTGTTTTGCCCGGACGCACTTCCTTGCGTGCCAAGATGTAGCTGGTGGGTCCCAGCAGTCAGGGGGGCGAATCATTTTGTTTTTTTGCCCGGACGCACTTCCTTGCGTGCGAAGGTGTAGCTGATGGGTCCCAGCAGTCAGGGGGGAAACGTTTTTTTCGCGAAATATGGTGGCCCATCCGGTGGGTCCCCACTGTCAGGTGGAGGAATAATTATTTTGCGCGTAATAAGGAGGCACTTCCTTGCTGCGGCCGTGGACCCAGCTGTCAGCCTCTCCACGTACAGTCCACGTCTGATGGAAGCCGTTCCTTGACCACGTTGACCACGCCACACCGAGAGCACCAGGCTGGTGGACGACAGCGAGGCCTAGCAAGGGGACGACGTGGAGCCGGGGAAGACGCGGCAGTGGATGCCCACGCGTAGAGGAGTACAAGGGTTCACTGTTTCGCTGCGGTGTGAGGCTGCCGTCGCCGCAGAATAACAGGGGGTGTGGGTGAGTAGAGGGATGGCCTGGCCAACGTGGGAGTAGTAGGGGGCGGTGAGGCCTCCGCCGCATCGCAGCCGGCCACGGGAGGCAGGAGCACGAGGCACGACGGGCGCTGGTTTGGGCGGCTAGAGCAAGAAGACCAGAGGTTGAAGAAGCACTACGGCCGTTGGATGGACATCGTATGGTCACTGGAGCTAGAATCGTGCATATTGACTAAGTTGACAAAGCCCTCCGTCCCCGTCAACATAGTAGGCCCACAAGTCAGCCTGCCACTATACTGGGTCCCAGCTAATAGGGGGAGTATTCATTTTTTTGTGCGTAATAAGGAGGCACTTCCTTGCGTGCGAAGATATAGCTGGTGGGTCCGAGCTGTCAGCGGCGGTAACGTTTTTTTCGCGAAATACTGAGGCCCTTTCGGTGGTTCCCTGATGTCAGGTGGACGAATCATTATTTTGCGCGTAATAAGGAGGCATTTCCTTGCGTGCGGCCGTGGACCCAGCTGTCGGCCTCTCCATGTACAGTCCACTTCAGATGCATGTCGGTCGTTGACAACATTGACCATGCTGCGCTGAGAGCACCAGGGCGGTGGACGACGGCGAGGCCTAGGAAGGGAACGACACGGAGGCAGGGAAGACTCAGCAGTTGTTTCCCACACGGAGGGGAGTACGACTGAACAAGGGTTTACTGGTTCGTCTGCCGTCGCCGGAGAATAACAGCAGGTGTGGGTGAGTAGAGGGATGGCTAGGCCAGCGATGGGAGTACGATGCGGCGGTGAGGCCTGCGCGACATGTGAGGTTTAGCAAAATTTTAATCATGATGACCTGGCATCATTAACGAAGTTTTACTATAGCTTGATTACCCGGGCGTCACAATTCTCCCCCACTACAAGAAATCTCGTCCCGAGATTTAAGAGGGGGACTAAGGGGAAAATTCTGGTTACGAAATTCTAACGGGTCTTCTCGATCTTGGTTGCTCTTCTCGAAGAGGTTGATCCCTTACGTTGAAGTCTTTATTTCTCTGCTCCAGGTCATCATGATCAATTCGTCACCCTTTCTTCGGAATCTCCATCGTCCTACGAATGCGACCAAGGGGAAAAACTCCGGAAGAATGCATCTCCACAAAGCTGGGCATCTGACGGTGAACTCAATGGGAAATACACAAGGTACCCCATGAGTTGTATTTTGGTGAATTCGTTGAGTGCAATATACGATGGTACCAAAGTTTCAAATGGGTAGGCAATCATTCGATGACTAGACAGAAGCTGGAATGGGGGCTTGAACAACGAGAATAACATGGTGTTTGATTCCAGGATGAATAATGGTATAGAATTTAGCTCATGAATCACATACGAAGCCAGGTGCAAAGGATACATTAGAATCCGGGTTGTAAAGAAGAGTCAAGTTTCGATCCAGTGGACCTGTGGGTTATGGGCCCACCATTTGGGTTGAAAGTAGGAAGGGTGGTGACATCTTGCACATCCGCGACGGGGAGGCATGCCAGTGGATAGCTTGTCAGGTATGCCGGCAACAATGTCGGTACCAAGGACGAGGAACGAAGAGAACCATTTTCCTGCTCGTTGAACGAGGCGAACCAATTGGCAAAGTTCTCACCCATCGGTGGTTACCGAAATGTCATCAACAATAGAAACGGGGTCTTACAAACAGAGTGGTACAACAAGGTGCCTACCTAAGCAGGGAATTATGTCTGCTCAGTTAAGTTAGATTCAGGAAAGGTTAAACAAAAGAATGGAAAGGAAAACGCGATTATCAGATTAAACAGAACAATGGAAAGGAGAATTGTGATTACACACAATTATTACGAGTATATCCTTCCCATGGACAAGCAAAGCATGATATCTATGACAGGATATAATGTAAGGGGAGAGAAATTTCATGGCATTAACCATACAACAGTGTTTGGATAATTGAGCAAGAAACATTTAGCATTGTGCTACAAATGTTCTCATTAAAAATCGGAGTACCACATACATGCTTCGAAATAGCATTGACATGGTAATCATGTAAGGGTCAGATTTAGGATACACAAATGATCCATCAGGAACAACTTATAGAATAAGTCTTACGAATTCCTCATGGAAGAATAGTTATCCTTGAAAAATAAATTATACTAATAGGTCCTCCAGCCGGGGGGGGGGGGGGCTAGGCATGACATCATATTACCGGGTCATCAAACGACCAACATCATAACTCCTGGAAAGTTGTCTCAACCATCATATCTGACCGAGATTCAGATTCAATTGGTGTCATGATACCTCAGACTCAGGATGTCCGAGAAGAAAAGGTGCAAGACAAATCGACGAAATGACATTGCAAGATTCTCGGGAAATGAACTTGGGAAGCGGCTTCCTGAAACAATAGTTCATTATTAAACCAAGGATGGGATGAGGAGGTGGCTGATGGGCTCAACGACAATTCACCGAGAATTCCAAACGGGTGGATTTCCACAATAATGTGAACAAGAAGATGACACTTGTCAATTCAAATGATTTAATGTTGTATGCTCGAGGGAAAACATACACCATCAATCATTAGTTGAAAGGTGTGCCCGAAATATGGCCTTAGGTAGCAAGATCAATGTTAGAATGACGATTCAATAACCAACAGTCTAAGAACGAACTGTCAATCGTTAACTTCAAAGCAATAGGGTTGCTAGAAGTACATAACTCAAGCAACATCGTTAGCATATTGGTATCCCGATTAAAAACAACACGGGGACCAAGGAAGAATGGTGTTGGTGAGAAGTATCATCATACCAAGGATTTCTAAGAGGTGGAGCAATCCCCACAACATTCTCGACATAAAAGACAGTAATACTTCAAGGCAGAACACAACACTAGATGGAGAGCAAGTTGTATTCATAATGTGGACAAGTTTGCGAGGAAAGGAAGTCAAGGGTGTTGTCGATGATAATAAAAATCATCGAGGGCAAGGAGGGTGTTTCTCATTATGAACACAGTTGACATCTCGGAAGAAGTCAAAGTGTTGAAGGTGATCCGACACATTTGCCGAGAGGTTTCAAGAGGATGCAATCAAACAACAACGGCAACAAGCAAGGGAATGATGAAGTGGCAAGTTATAGGATCAATATATAAGATGCAAGCTTGGAACCAAAGTTGCCTTTCAAGACAAGCAACATGATGTTGAAAGCTCGATGCAAGTCGTGCTCACACACTGAAGAATTCATGCACCAGAGAAGGATGAGGTAGCACAGTCAAAGGTAGCAAGACCAGGATGCAGCCGATAGTCTAGAAATGACCAGATTGAGTTCAGAATTTCCTAGTAAAAATACTAGGGGTATCTGATTTGTAGCACAGAATAATTTCACTAGTCGGTGTCCTCGGTTGACAACAACCCAGAACCCGTAGAGTGATTACGACAAGGAAAGACATTACTTCAACAAAAGTTCATAAGATGTAGTTCAATGGCATGATATCCTCGAGATACCAGGGGTAATACTCGAAGGTAGATCCTAATAGAGGTTGGGCAGGCACATTGATCTATAGAAGACAAGTGCTTTAACTTGTCCGAGAAATGGATCAAAGAAGAACAATCATGGTCGGAACCACGATTACAAATGATCATTTCACAGATACCAGATGATATTTATCAACGAAATAGTTATTATCATTAGAAGTTTCCATGATAGATCTACATCGTGTCCATGGGCATGAACACAAAGTTCAAGGTCGACTCCCACTTCTTTAATGCATATCATTTCATTCACCTCTCGCTTTGATAAAATTATAGTGTTGGAATTTTATCTGGTAGAACACCGGAAGAGTATGACTCGTGAAAACTCTCGGGTTTTGCACAAATTAGGGAAGGCATTGGTCCAACCCATCGGGTATCTTAGGAACATATGCTACAAGGTTTAGAAGTAAATAACCCAAGCTCTAAAGCAGAGCGTCATTGGCCGTATCAGAGATAGAATTTACCAATGGCATTATGTATCAGGGAAAGAACTTCTCAAGGTTTTTGTATACAAAGAACACTGTCGGATTGATAGTTCAACAAAGGATCTGACGGTCCACAACAGAGCTGATGTGAGCATCGGCACACAATCAGAAGAAGAAACAATGCAAAGGCATTGGGGTATAGAAACAACTGACTAATTCAAGGCTCAATTGCAAAGGAATTTAAGATTTCCAAATCAAGGGATGAAAAGCAAATGTTCTGATCGAAATTGAATAAGTTCAATAGACTTAGAAGCACAACCAATCAAGGCATTGATGGGTCAAGAACCAGCTCATATCCAAATGATGTATGAGTCAAAAGGATGAATTCTAGGAGCTGACTAAGGATTGCGAGCATTCGCAACATATTGAATCAACAGACTCAAGATGATAATGACAAGGGATGCCAATAAGATTACGAGACTTATGGGATTAACCATAATGCAAGCAAGCAAGAATTTCAAGAGTAATAGGTTGTTCAGGATTTTCGGAAGATCAAATGGTATTTTGAAGATAGTTGTGAAATACATGAATCAACTGGGAAAGAACGGATACTCGATAAGTGCGAGAAATTATTCGTAGTGTGTATTCATGTGGTAAGAACTGTAAGGCAGTAAGCTCAAAGGATTCTCGGAGCAACGGAGAATAGTTTGGGTCATCTTGTAATATTAAGATCCATAGGATTGAATGTAAGAATGGCACGTGTATATAGTCATCCATAAGGATATAACAATGGTAGGGAGTTTGTAAAGGTGGTGGGCACAAGTGTCCCGGGAGAACATCGTAGAGTATCTTTGAAATCTTTTGGTGCACTAAGCAATCATCTGGAGTGAGGGCTCTCTGGGAGGAAGTAGTTATGAGAACCTAGAGTCAGCGTTAGTAAAATCATTTAATCCGAACAGAGGAGAGATCAGAGTCCCAGAGTAAAGGTCGAGGAGTAAAAGATCCTAATACCACCTAATGGCGACGTGGGTCCGTAAGCCACACAGCCAAGTTAGTAAAACCATTTTCGGCGTCTAGACTCAACTTCGGCCAAGGAGTTGGAAAGGGAGATTCCTACAGGCAGTCGGCTCTGATACCAACTTGTGACGCCCCCGTTTCAGTCATACACTAATCATGCACGCAAATGTGTACGATCAAGATCAGGGACTCACGGGAAGATATCACAACACAACTCTAGAACATAAATAAGTCATACAAGCATCATAATACAAGCCAGGGGCCTCGAGGGCTCGAATACAAGTGCTCGATCATAGACGAGTCAGTGGAAGCAACAATATCTGAGTACAGACATAAGTTGAACAAGTTTGCCTTAAGAAGGCTAGCACAAACTGGGATACAAATCAAAAGAGGCGCAGGCCTCCTGCCTGGGATCCTCCTAAACTACTCTTGGTCGTCGTCAGCGGCCTGCACGTAGTAGTAGGCACCTCCAGTGTAGTAGGAGTCGTCATCGACGGTGACGTCTGGCTCCTGGGCTCCAGCATCTGGTTGCGACAATCAGGTAGAATGGAAAGGGGGGAAAGAGGGAGAGAAGCAACCGTGAGTACTCATCCAAAGTACTCGCAAGCAAGGATCTACACTACATATGCATGGGTATATGTGTAAACAGGCAATATCGGTGGACTGAACTGCAGAATGCCAGAATAAGAGGGGGATAGCTAGTCCTATTGAAGACTACGCTTCTGGCAGCCTCCGTCTTGCAGCATGTAGAAGAGAGTAGACTGAAGTCCTCCAAGTAGCATCGCATAGCATAATCCTACCCGGTGATCCTCCCCTCGTCGCCCTGTTAGAGAGCGATCACCGGGTTGTATCTGGCACTTGGAAGGGTGTGTTTTATTAAGTATTCGGTTCTAGTTGTCATAAGGTCAAGGTACAACTCCAAGTCGTCCTGTTACCGAAGATCACGTCTATTCGAATAGATTAACTTCCCTGCAGGGGTGCACCACATAACCCAACACGCTCGATCCCATTTGGCCGGACACACTTTCCTGGGTCACGCCCGACCTCGGAAGATCAACATGTCGCAGCCCCACCTAGGCACAACAGAGAGGTCAGCCCGCCGGTCTAAATCCTATGCGCCCAGGGGTTTGGGCCCATCGCCCATTGCACACCTGCACGTTGCGAGGGCGACCGGAAGCAGACCTAGCAACCTCCATTACAAAGGAAGTCACGTTACGCGGTCCAATCCGGCGCGCGCCGCTCCATCGCTGACGTCAAGAAGGCTTCGGCTGATACCACGACGTCGAGTGCCCATATCTTTCCCGCGTAGTTGGTTAGTGCGTATAGGCCAGTGGCCAGACTCAGATCAAATACCAAGATCTCGTTAAGCGTGTTATTATGAAGTAACCGCGAACGCCGACCAAAGCCAGGCCCACCTCTCGCCTAGGTGGTCTCAACCTGCCCTGTCGCTCTGCCACAAAGATCCACACAGAGGGCCGGCGGAACAAAGGTCCTTTCAGCCCCCAATCCGTGAATCACTCGCGGGTACTCCTTGAGCCGACCCGACCTTAGTCACCATCTGTAGTATGTATATATGTATAGTATATACCAGTGATCACCTCCCGAGTGATCACGACCCAATAGTATAGCAAGGCAAACTGACAAGAATGTAGGGCCAATGATGATAAACTAGCATCCTATACTAAGCATTTAGGATTGCGGGTAAGGTATCAATGACTGTAGCAACAATGTCAGGCTATGCATCAAAATAGGATTAACGGAAAGCAGTAACATGCTACACTACTCTAATGCAAGCAGTATAGAGGAGAATAGGCGATATCCGTTGATCAAGGGGGGGGCTTGCCTGGTTGCTCTGGCAAGAAGGAGGGGTCATCAACACCGTAGTCGTACTGGGGGTCGCTGACAGCCTCGGGGTCTACCGGAAAGAAGTAATGGAGGGGAACACAATAAATAACAGAGCAATCAAAGCATCACAAAGCGTAACAAGTCAATAAGCGGTGTTCAGTGTGCCCTAACGCGGTAGTAGGTGATACCGGTGAAGGGGGGAAACATCCGGGAAAGTATCCCCGGTGTTTCGCATTTTCGGGCAGATGAACCGGAGTGGGAAAGTTACGTGTTTGCTATGGTAGGGATGTGTGGCGAACAAACGGGGTATGTATCTGGATTCGTCTCGTCGTTCTGAGCAATTTTCATATACAAAATATTTCCATCCGAGTCACGGATTATTTTATATGATTTTTTAAAGTTTTATCAATATTCTAGATTTTCTAAATTACCTTTAACTCGAATTGACCAAGTCAATTTGACTAGTCAAAAGGAGAGGTGTGACCCACACATCATGGACTATTTACCTAAAAATTAAATAAACCTAACTTATTTAATTGGGGCCTACATGTCATCTACTATTAGACTAACTTAGCACTAATTAATACTACTAGCTAAACCTAGTACTAACAAGGGCCGGCCACAGCCATCCGGCCACACGCACGGCACACACACAGCACGCAAGACACGGTGCTGGAGGTTAAAACTGTTTTTTGTTAACAAAAGATAGCATTTTGTGATTTTCATAGTATTTAATACATGCATCAAATGGATTTGGTCCAGTGGGATAAAATGGAGCTTATCAAGTATACTACCTTCACATAATATTTTTGCTCCTGTTAACAGTCGTTTAGGCGCTGTTTAGGGGCTGTCTAGAGGGTTAGTTATTGTAGAAATTGAAAAGCTACCTTGCGGCTACAGTAGCTAGCAGGAGTAGTACAGGCGGAGCAATGGCAGTGGTGTGGCACGGGCTATGCAGTGGCGGGAGCGCGTTGGGGAGACGCGGGCGCGCGCGTCGCCGCGTCCAGAGAGTGGCCTGAGGCGCGGCCGAGCGCGGCGGGAAAGGGAGGCAGCAGCAGCATCGGCAAGCAGCAAGCGACGCAACGTAGCAGGGGAAGGAGCGCAGCAGCAGTAGACCAAGCAGCGGCAGGCAGAGGAGCGTAGCAGCCGCGACAAGGCAGCTCGCAGTAGCAGCGGCAGCTAGCAGGAGTAGGTGCGCGGGCCGTTCAGACGCGAGTGCGCGAGGGAGCGGCCTGGGACGTACAGTGGCGCGGGGGAGCACAGCTACGGGCGCAGCGAGCACGCGCGGTAGCTCGGCCGGACGCAGGGTACGGCGCGGGCGGAGTGGCCAAGGGCGACAGGAGCAGAGTTTCAGACACGGTGACAGCAAGCGCGGCATCGGCAATCCGGTGGCCATTTGGCTCGGGGGTTTGGTCCTACATGACGAGCGCGCCGCGCCGCGTCCGAAGGTGCAAGAAGCACAAGAACCTACGGCCGGTGACGGCGGCGGCAACGAAGCCGAGCGGAGGTCGGAACATGGCTACGGTGGCTGTTCGCTACGGGGCACATGCAGTAGAAGGGAGATGGGGAAAACATGGTGGTGCTCACAGTGATGACGGGGCAAGCTCGGGGAGGTGCAGGGGTGGTCGGAGAGGAGCTGACGGCGACGAATCCAGCGATGATGCGGCGGTGGCCGAAGGCGGAGAAGAACTCGATCCCAACGGTGCGGCGGAGTTGAGGTCGAGATGGTTCGCGTAGAGGACGTAGACGACGGAGGCGGAGCTCCCGAGCAACTCTATGGGGCGGGGGAACGACGGTGGCCACGGAATTTGACGACGGGCACACCGGCTCCTCACAGGTGAGCTCCAGATCGAGGGGAAACGAGGCAAGGTGGAGGAGGGGGATAGTGGCTAGGGTTTGCCACTGGGTGGTCGGGGAGGACTTGTAGGCGACGAGGAGGAGCTGGATGGCCAGCACGTGGCCGATCCGGCCATGGACGCCGCGGGCACGTCCAGCGCGTCTCCTGTGAATAGGAGGTAGGAGGAAACCTCCTGGTGGGCTGGGCTAGCTACAGGCCTAGTGCACTGTACTAGGCTTAGTGCACAGTAGTATAGTTGTTTCATTTTCCAATTCTGTTTTCTTTTTCTTTTCTGTTTCTGTTTTACTTTTATTTACAAAAGCAAATGACTTTTAGTTAAGTATGAGACTTGTCCTAAATTAGCATAGCCATTTTAGTCACTGCCACAAAAAGGTTTGATGATTTGAATTGTGCATATATGATAATGGATTAATAAGGCTGTTTTAATTGTTTTAATTGTTTTATTTAGGGCAATTAAACATTCTATATAGGTTGGATGTTATTTGCTAATTAGTTAGTGAATATTTATAACCCTTTGAACATTTTTAATTCACTATTTTATGAACCTATAATTTGACTTGTTATTTGGATTTGTATTTGAACTAAGTTTGAAACACGTGAGGTTTAGCAAAATTTTAATCATGATGACCTGGCATCATTAACGAAGTTTTACTGTAGCTTGATTACCCGGCGTCACAACAGTACTCTTCCGATGGAAGTCGTTCCTTGACCACGTTGACCATGCCGCGCGGAGAGCACCACGGCGGTGGACGACGACGAGGCCTAGGAAGGGGACGACGCGGAGCCGGGGAAGACGCGGCAGTGGAAGCCCGCGCAGAGAGGAGTACGAGGGTTCAATGGTTTGGCTGCGGTGTGAGGCTGCCGTCGCCGCAGAGCCTGGCCAGCGGTGGGAATAGTAGGGGGCGGTGAGGCCTCCACGGCAGCACAGCCGGCCACGGGAGGCAGGAGCATGCGGCACGACCGGCGCTGCTTTGGGCGGCTGGAGCAAGAAGACCAGAGGTTGAAGAAGCACTACGGCTGTTGGTTGGACATCGTACGGTCACTGGATCTAGAATCGTTCATATTGACTAAGTTGACAAAGCCCTTCGGCCCCGTCAACTTAGTAGGCCCACAAGATAGCCTCCCACCAAGGTGGGTCCCAACTAGCTGGGGGAGTATTCATTTCTTTGTGCGTAATAAGGAGGCACTTCCGGTGGGTCCGAGCTGACAGCGGGGGGAACGTTTTTTTTGCGAAATACGGTGGCCCGTCCGGTGGGTCCTAGCAGTCAGGGGGAAACGATTTATTTCGCAAAATACTGGTGGCCCGTCCGGTGGGTCCCTGCTGTCAGGTGGAGGAATAATTATTTTTCGCATAATAAGGAGGCACTTCCTTGCGGCTGTCGTGGACCCAACTGTCAGCCTCTCCACGTACAGTACTCTTCCGATGGAAGTCGGTCGTTGACCACATTGACCACGCCGCACCGAGAGCACCACGGTGGTGGACGACGGCGAGGCCTAAGAAGGGGACGACGCAGAGCCGGGCCACGGGAGGCAGGAGCAGGCGGTAGCATAGCCGGCCACGGGAGGCAGGAGCAGGCGGCACGACCGGCGCTGCTTTGGGCGGCTGGAGCAAGAAGACCAGAGGTTGAAGAAGCTGAAGGAAATATGCCCTAGAGGCAATAATAAAGTTATTATTTATTTCCTTATTTCATGATAAATGTTTATTATTCATGCTAGAATTGTATTAACCGGAAACATAATACATGTGTGAATACATAGACAAACAAAGTGTCACTAGTATGCCTCTACTTGACTAGCTCGTTAATCAAAGATGGTTATGTTTCCTAACCATGAACAATGAGTTGTTATTTGATTAACGAGGTCACATCATTAGTTGAATGATCTGATTGACATGACCCATTTCATTAGCTTAGCACCCGATCGTTTAGTATGTTGCTATTGCTTTTCTTCATGACTTATACATGTTCCTATAACTATGAGATTATGCAACTCCCGTTTGCCGGAGGAACACTTTGGGTGCTACCAAACGTCACAACGTAACTGGGTGATTATAAAGGAGCATTACAGGTGTCTCCAAAGGTAGATGTTGGGTTGGCGTATTTCGAGATTAGGATTTGTCACTCCGATTGTCGGAGAGGTATCTCTGGGCCCTCTCGGTAATGCACATCACATAAGCCTTGCAAGCACTGCAACTAAGATGTTAGTTGTGAGATGATGTATTACAGAACGAGTAAAGAGACTTGCCAGTAACGAGATTGAACTAGGTATTGGATACCGACGATCGAATCTCTGGCAAGTAACATACCGATGACAAAGGGAACAACGTATGTTGTTATGCGGTCTGACCGATAAAGATCTTCGTAGAATATGTAGGAGCCAATATGGGCATCCAGGTCCCGCTATTGGTTATTGACCGGAGACGTGTCTCGGTCATGTCTACATTGTTCTCGAACCCGTAGGGTCCGCACGCTTAAGGTTTCGATGACAGTTATATTATGAGTTTATGAGTTTTGATGTACCGAAGGAGTTCGGAGTCCCGGATGAGATCGGGGACATGACGAGGAGTCTCGAAATGGTCGAGACGTAAAGATCGATATATTGGACGACTATATTCGGAGTTCGGAAAGGTTCCGAGTCATTCGGGTATTTATCGGAGTACCGGAGAGTTACGGGAATTCGCCGGGGAGAAGTATTGGGCCTTATTGGGCCCTGCGGGAAAGAGAGAGGGGCTGCCTAGGGCAGGCCGCGCGCCCCCCCAAGGCCTAGTCCGAATTGGACTAGGGGGAGGGGCCGCACCCCCTCCTTCCTTCCCTTCTCTCTTCCCCTTCCTAGTCTCCTACTCCTACTACATGGAAGGATCCCTAGTTGGACTAGGAAAGGGGGAATCCTACTCCCGGTGGGAGTAGGACTCCCCTATGGCGCGCCTCCTCCCTAGGCCGGCCTCCTCCTCCCTCCCTCCTTTATATACGGGGGCGGGGGGGGCACCTCTAGACACACAAGTTGACACAAGTTGATCCACGTGATCGATTCCTTAGCCGTGTGCGGTGCCCCCTGCCACCATATTCCTCGATAATACTGTAGCGGAGTTTAGGCGAAGCCCTGCTGCTGTAGTTCATCAAGATCGTCACCACGCCGTCGTGCTGACGGAACTCTTCCCCGACACTTTGCTGGATCGGAGTCCGGGGATCGTCATCGAGCTGAACGTGTGCTCGAACTCGGAGGTGCCGTAGTTTCGGTGCTTGATCGGTTGGATCGTGAAGACGTACGACTACTTCCTCTACGTCGTGTCATCGCTTCCGCAGTCGGTCTGCGTTGGGTACGTAGACAATACTCTCCCCCTCGTTGCTATGCATCACATGATCTTGCGTGTGCGTAGGAAATTTTTTGAAATTACTATGAAACCCAACAGTGGCATCCGAGCCTAGGTTATTTATGTTGATGTTATATGCACGAGTAGAACACAAGTGAGTTGTGGACGATACAAGTCATACTGCCTACCAGCATGTCATACTTTGGTTCGGCGGTATTGTTGGACGAGACGACCCGGACCAACCTTACGCGTACGCTTACGCGAGACCGGTTCCCTCGACGTGCTTTGCACAGAGATGGCTTGCGGGCGACTGTCTCTCCAACTTTAGTTGAACCAAGTATGGCTACGCCCGGTCCTTGCGAAGGTTAAAACGGAGTCTATTTGACAAACTATCGTTGTGGTTTTGATGCGTAGGTGAGATTGGTTCTTACTTAAGCCCGTAGCAGCCACGTAAAACATGCAACAACAAAGTAGAGGACGTCTAACTTGTTTTTGCAGGGCATGTTGTGATGTGATATGGTCAAGGCATGATGCTGAATTTTATTGTATGAGATGATCATGTTTTGTAACCAAGTTATCGGCAACTGGCAGGAGCCATATGGTTGTCGCTTTATTGTATGCAATGCAATCGCGATGTAATGCTTTACTTTATTACTAAACGGTAGTGATAGTCGTGGAAGCATAAGATTGGCGAGACGACAACGATGCTACGATGGAGATCAAGGTGTCGCGCCGGTGACGATGGTGATCATGACGGTGCTTCGGAGATGGAGATCACAAGCACAAGATGATGATGGCCATATCATATCACTTATATTGATTGCATGTGATGTTTATCTTTTTATGCATCTTATCTTGCTTTGATTGACGGTAGCATTATAAGATGATCTCTCACTCAATTATCAAGAAGTGTTCTCCCTGAGTATGCACCGTTGCCAAAGTTCGTCGTGCCCAGACACCACGTGATGATCGGGTGTGATAAGCTCTACGTCCATCTACAACGGGTGCAAGCCAGTTTTTGCACACGCAGAATACTCAGGTTAAACTTGACGAGCCTAGCATATGCAGATATGGCCTCGGAACACGGAGACCGAAAGGTCGAGCGTGAATCATATAGTAGATATGATCAACATAACGATGTTCACCATTGAAAACTACTCCATCTCACGTGATGATCGGACATGGTTTAGTTGATTTGGATCACGTGATCACTTAGAGGATTAGAGGGATGTCTGTCTAAGTGGGAGTTCTTAAGTAATATGATTAATTGAACTTAAATTTATCATGAACTTAGTCCTGATAGTATTTTGCAAATTATGTTGTAAAATCAATAGCTTGCGTTGTTGCTTTCATATGTTTATTTTGATATGTTCCTAGAGAAAATTGTGTTGAAAAATGTTAGTAGCAATGATGCGGATTTGATCCGCGATCTGAGGTTTATCCTCATTGCTGCACAGAAGAATTATGTCCTTGATGCACCGCTAGGTGACGGACCTATTGCAGGAGCAGATGCAGACGTTATGAACGTTTGGCTAGCTCAATATGATGACTACTTGATAGTTTAAGTGCACCATGCTTAACGGCTTAGAATCGGGACTTCAAAGATGTTTTGAACATCATGGACCATATGAGATGTTCCAGTAATTGAAGTTAATATTTCAAGCAAATACCCGAGTTGAGAGATATGAAGTCTCCAACAAGTTCTATAGCTAAAAGATGGAGGAGAATCGCTCAACTAGTGAGCATGTGCTCAGATTGTCTGGGTACTTCAATTGCTTGAATCAAGTGGGAGTTAATCTTCCAGATAAGATAGTGATTGACAGAATTCTCTAGTCACCATCACTAAGTTACTGAACTTCATGATGAACTATAGTATGCAAGGGATGACGAAAACGATTCCCGAGCTCTTCGTGATATTGAAATCGACGAAGGTAGAAATCAAGAAAGAGCATCAAGTGTTGATGATTGACAAGACCACTAGTTTCAAGAAAAGGGCAAAGGGAAGAAGGGGAACTTCAAGAAGAACAGCAAGCAAGTTGCTGCTCAAGTGAAGAAGCCCAAGTCTGGTCCTAAGCCTGAGACTAAGTGCTTCTACTGCAAAGGGACTGGTCACTGGAAGCGGATCTACCCCAAGTGATTGGCGGAAAAGAAGGATGGCAAAGTGAACATAAGTATATTTGATATACATGTTATTGATGTGTACTTTACTAGTGTTTATAGCAACCCCTCAGTATTTGATACTAGTTCAGTTGCTAAGATTAGTAACTCAAAACGGGAGTTGCAGAATAAACAGAGACTAGTTAAGGGTGAAGTAACGATGTATGTTGGAAGTCGTTCCAAGATTGATATGATCATCGTCGCACACTCCCTATACTTTCGGGATTAGTGTTGAACCTGAATAAATGTTATTTGGTGTTGGCGTTGAGCATGAATATGATTTGATCATGTTTATTGTAATACGGTTATTCATTTAAGTAAGAGAATAAATTGTTGTTCTGTTTACATGAATGAAACCTTATATGGTTACACACCCAATGAAAATAGTTCGTTGGATCTCGATCATAGTGATACACATAATCATAATATTGAAACCAAAAGATGCAAAGTTAATAATGATAAGTGCAACTTGTTTGTAGCACTGCCGTTTAGGTCATATTGGTGTAAAGCGCATGAAGAAACTCCATACTGATGGGCTTTTGGAATCACTTGATTATGAATCAGTTGATGCTTGCGAACCATGCCTCATGGGCAAGATGACTAAAACTCTGTTCTTCGGAACAATGGAGTGAGCAATAGATTTGTTGAAAATCATACATACTGATGTATGTAGTCCGATGAATATTGAGGCTCGCGACAGGTATCATTATTTTCTGATCTTCACAGATGATTTGAGCAGATATGAGTATATCTACTTGATGAAACATAAGTCTGAAACATTTGAAAAGTTCAAAGAATTTCAGAGTGAAGTGAAAAATCATCGTAACAAGAAAATAAAGTTTCTACGATCTGATCGTAGAGATGAGTATTTGAGTTACGAGTTTGGCCTTCAGTTAAAAACAATGTGAAATAGTTTCACTACTCATGCCACCTAGAACACCACAATATAATGGTGTGTCCGAACGTCATAACCATACTTTATTAGATATGGTGCGATCTATGATGTGTCTTACCGATCTACCACTATCGTTTTAGGGTTATGCATTAGAGACAGCTGCATTCACGTTAAATAGGGCACCATCTAAATCCGTTGAGACGACACCGTGTGAACTATGGTTTGGCAAGAAACCTAAGCTGTCGTTTCTTAAATTTGGGGTTGCGATGCTTATATGAAAAAGTTTCATCCTGATAAGCTCAAACTCAAATTGGAGAAGTGCGTCTTCATAGGATATCCAAAGGAAACTATTGGATACACCTTCTATCACAGATCCGAAAGGCAAGACTTTTGTTGCTAAATTCGGAAACTTTCTGGAGAAGGAGTTTCTCTCGAAAGAAGTGAGTGGGAGGAAAGTAGAACTTGACGAGGTAACTGTACCTGCTCCCTTATTGGAAAGTAGTACATCACAGAAAACTGTTTCTGTGACACCTACACCAGTTAGTGAGGAAGCTAATGATGATGATCATGAAACTTCAGAACAAGACACTACTGAACCTCGTAGATCAACCAGAGTAAGATCCGCGCCAGAGTGGTACGATAATCCTTTTCTGGAAGTCATGCTACTAGATCATGATGAACCTACAAACTATGAAGAAGCGATGGTGAGCCCAGATTCTGCTGTCACACCCTAGCTAGTCATGCATTAGAGTGTTGCATCATGTATACTCTTTCATCAGAAACTTGAAATGGGGATGACAGAACCCCCAGTCCCCTCTGAAACCAACTAGGGTTACTAAAATAATTTTTCAATGAACCTGAAATGCCCTTCTAAAATGCCCATCATTTTTGCCTTGGTTCAGAACCTCTGCCAAAAGTGGTGCACATTTTTCTAGGCCATCCTAGGGTTTTTGAATTAAATCATAGATATTTGAATTTGGGCATTTAAAATAATATAAAATATTTAAATGCTCAAATATCTCCAAACTAAAATGTTTCATGTTGGAAATAATCCAACTATGGGCCAGGAATAGTTTGGTGATTTTTGAAGTTGCCTAGGTATTTTATTAAATTCAACAAAGTTGCAGATATATTAAATAAAAAAAACAGAAACAGAAAAAAAGGGGAAAACTTACCTGTCGCCCACCAGCCAGCCCACCTGGCCGGCCCAGCCCGGCCACCGCTCCAGCGAGCTGCTTGGCTTGCCAGGCAGGCAGCCAAGGTGCTCGGCGGCGGCACCGCAGCTCGCCACGCAGCTGCTCGCCGCCTCGCCGCCTCCCTCGCCCGGCTAACGCCGTGAACCGGCCTCCCTCTCTCCCCCGAACCCCCCAGACACCCCCTCTCCTCTCCAGCTCCTCCCCCTCGCACGCCCCAGCCATGGCCGACGCCATCGCCGCCACCCCCTCGCCGTAGCCACGCCCTCCGTCCACCCCACGCCGTGCCACCGTGTCCAGGAGCTTCGCCGCCGTCCACTTCATCGAGCTAGCCGAGCCCCGTGTGCTCGAGCGGCCCGAGACCACCGCACCGACCTCGCCCGAGCTCGCCGTCACCGGAGATCCCTTTCAACGCCGTCGCTGCCTCAGCTCGTCCCCGACCCTGCCGGTGGCCTCTACGGGAGCGCTGTGAGCCTAGCTACTCCTCCGACCCTCTCTCTCTCATTCCCGAGCCGTGTAGCCACCGCACGAGGATCACACGCCCGCACCGTCGCGGACCTCGTCGCCGACGTGCTTCCGGCCACACTCCGGCCACAAGATGGTGTCCATCTTGCTCACCGAGTCCCACAGCACCTAGCTAGCCACTCCACGAGCCTCACCGACCCCTCTAGCGCCAAGTTCATCCTCGACCGAACCCCGGTGGCCGCCAAAGTCGTCGCCGGCGCCAACTCCGGCCACCCCGACCCCAACGGACTCCGCCAAGAGCTGCGGGTTGTCCTCAGCTCCA
Organism: Triticum aestivum; assembly: GCF_018294505.1. Classification (NCBI taxonomy): domain Eukaryota; kingdom Viridiplantae; phylum Streptophyta; class Magnoliopsida; order Poales; family Poaceae; genus Triticum; species Triticum aestivum. The sequence continues at coordinate 416,118,900 of NC_057801.1, forward strand.
CTCCGGTGGTCTCCGCGGTCCATTTGGTGGCCGAAATGGCCAAAACCACTTCCGCCGCCGCGTCGGGCTCGCCGGCGGCTAAACGCCGGCAGCCGACTTTGACTTTGACCACGGGTGGGCCCTGGTTGACTCCCCTGAGTCAATGACAGGTGGGGCCCAGCCCTGCTAATTATACAGGATTAGTTTTAATTAAATCTTAATTAAAATAATCACCCTGACATGCGGGACCCACTGTCAGGTTTGACCCAGACCTGTTCCGTTGACCTGCTGACGTCACACTGACGTCAGGCTGACGCAGTAATTGATTTTCTGGATTTAAATTAAATCAGGAAATTCCAGAATATTATTTAAACTTCAAAAATTCATAACTTTTATTCTGTAACTCCAAATTGGACAAATTATATATGAAAAATGATCAGAAAAATCCAATCTATCCATCTGTACTATTTTCATGCATGATCAAACAAGTTAAATTGATGTTTTAAGCAGAACAAGGAAAAGCACTTTAAAAGACCATATTTGAATTTAAAATTTGAATCCTTGATTCAAATTTGTTCAAACCCCTCTGGTTTTAGTTGCATTAGCCCAACACACTCATATTGCCATGTTTCATGCATGCATCATATTGTTGCACATTGTTTGGTGATGGTTGTGTATCGGTGTCGTTTGCGACAGGTTCTGCCCCCGAGGAGTACCGTGATTACCCTAACGAAGAACCATATCAGTGCATCGAACCATCAGGAAAGCAACCAACCATTTGATCATATCGATACAATCCCATGTTCTCGCTCCTGCTCTCTTTTACTGCATTAAGACAACGCGATTCAAACTGCTGTGTGCTACGGTAGTTGAACCCATTTCCTCTGCATGACCTGTCATTGCCACAGTAACTAGATGAAACCCACTAGCATGTGTAGGAGTTGATTGAGCCCTATGTATGTGTTGTTCCTACCTTGCTATGCCTGCTATGCTTAGAGTCGTGTCAGGTCTGGTTCATCTGGGTGATGGGCTAGAGTGAAATGATTATGTCGGTAATGAGAGTGGTGTGGTGAACACGATTTGGTAAAGGTATCGATGAGAGGCCATGTAGGAGTACATGGTGGGTTGTTTCATTGAAGCCGACCTTAAGCACTGAGATCTGTATGTGTGATTTAAGAATCAGCTACTACCATGCATTGGGCCCGAAACCAATGGACCCTCTCGACTTCTTATTCACCCTAGTTCTCCGTCCAGGAGTTGCAAGTAGTTTCTGGTGTTTGTACCCTACTGGAGGCCGTGGACAGCGCTGACCGTAGGGGTGGGCTGTGATGCGGTAGGTACGTGGCACGGTGTACCGAATACCCGTTAGGTATCTCGGGAACCCTGTTCACATCGTTCGGGGCCGTATGGGAAACCTCGGCCGGACTCCCTGCGGATGGAACCTGAATAGGCGATAAACCTGGACTGGAGGCTTAGGTGATTAGGTAGGTCGTGGCCGACACCCACGTTGGGCTTTCGCTTGAAGGTTGCCGAGTACATGTCGTGTAAGCGACGGTAAGTGGTGAGAGCGTGTATGAAGAAGTACACCCCTGCAGGGTTAACATGATCTATTCGAATAGCCGCGTCCGCGGTAAAGGACTACTTGGTTGCCTATACAGTTCATAGACAAGTAAATGGAAACTACTAAAAGCCTCAAGATAAGTGTGAGTGCCGAGGATGGCTCTTCTGTAGGAAGACGGAGGTGGATCCTCGGTAGTGTATTGAAGTGGTGAGTAGTGGACTCGTGTGCGCAAAACCATTTCAAATTGGGGTATCGTAGGTTAGCCTAGCCAAGAGTCAAAGCTGGCTTGCTGCAATAACTCCACCAACCCTTCTTGATACTATGCATGTATGTAGGATCTGATGTAAGTCTTGCTGAGTACTTTTGTACTCATGTTGCTATAATCTACATTTTACAGAAGACGCTGCAACCCCTTCTGATGGGTTCTATGTAGACGTTGACATCAACGAGTAGGCTAAAGACCCAGGTGGTGACCCTGAGCTTGTGAAGGACCACGTAGTATAGCTAGGCTTTCCAAGCCTCTTTTATTTTACTAGTTGTCTGTACTCAGACAAGTTACTTCCGCTGCTGGTTTGTATGACTGTATGACTTGTATGTTGGGTCGTGAGACCGTACCTTTGTGTATGATATGTATGGCTCCCTGAGCCTTAAATAAAGTACTTGTGTCGTAGAGTCATGTTGTGATGCTTCGTTGTATTTGCACATATCGAGCATATTGTGTGTATGATTGAAATGCTTGGTATGTGTGGGATCTGACTATCTAGTTGTTTATCTTTAGTAGCCTCTCTTACCGGGAAATGTCTCCTAGTGTTACCGCTGAGCCATGGTAGCTTGCTACTGCTCTGGAACACTTAGGCTGGCCGGCATGTGTCCTTCTTCGTTCCTGTGTCTGTCCCTTCGGGGAAATGTCACGCTTTGAGTACCGGAGTCCTGTTAGCCCGCTACAGACCGGTTTACCGGAGTCCTGCTAGCCCAGTGCTACAGCCCGGACCCACTTGCTGATGACCGACACGTTCGAAGCTGGGTCATGGATGCCTGTCCCTGTAAGTCTGTGCCACTTTGGGTTTACGACTAGTCATGTCAGCCCGGGCTCCTTATCATATGGATGCTAGCGACACTATCATATACGTGAGCCAAAAGGCGCAAACGGTCCCGGGAAAAGGTAAGACGACACCCGTGGGGATACCGTGCGTGAGGCCGCAAAGTGATATGAGGTGTTACCAGCTAGATCGATGTGACATCGAGTCGGGGTCCTGACATCCGCAAAGTGGCTTGAAGCCATGAAATCTGAGATGGGATCCATGTATGAGAACAAAGTTTGGACTTTGGTTGACTTGCCCGATGATCGGCAAGCAATTGAGAATAAATGGATCTTCAAGAGGAAGACGGACACTGATAGTAGTGTTACTATCTACAAAGCTAGAATTGTCGCAAAAAGTTTTTCGACAAGTTCAAGGTGTTGACTACGATGAGAGCTTCTCACTCGTATCTATGCTTGAGTCTGTCTGAATCATGTTAGTAATTGCCGCATTTTATGAAATCTGGCAAATGGATAAACAAAACTGCATTCCTTAATGGATTTATTAAAGAAGAGTTGTATATGATGCAACAGAAGGTTTTGTCAATCCGAAAGGTACTAACAAAATGTGCAAGCTCCAGTGATCCATCTATGGACTGGTGCAAGAATCTCGGAGTTGGAATATACGCTTTGATGAGTTGATCAAAGCATATAGTTTTATACAGACTTGCGGTGAAGCCTGTATTTACAAGAAAGTGAGTGGGAGCACTACAACATTTCTGATAAAGTATATGTGAATGACATATTGTTGATCGGAAATAATGTAGAATTATTCTGTAAAGCATAAAGGAGTGTTTGAAAGGAGTTTTTTCAAATAAAGACTTTGGTAAAGCTGCTTACATATTGAGTATCAAGATTTATAGAGATAGATCAAGACGCTTGATAAGTTTTTCCAATGAGTACATACCTTGACAAGATTTTGAAGTAGTTCAAAATGGAACAGTTAAAGAAAGAGTTCTTGCCTGTGTTACAAGGTGTGAAGTTGAGTAAGACTCAAAGCCCGACCACGGCAGAAAATAGAAAGAGAATCAAAGTCATTCCCTATGCCTCAGTCATAGGTTCTATAAAGTATGCCATGCTGTATACCAGATCTATTGTATGCCCTACCACTGAGTTTGGCAAGGGAGTACAATAGTGATCTAGGAGTAGATCACTGGACAACGGTCAAAATTATCCTTAGTGAAATAAGGATATGTTTCTCGATTATGGAAGTGGAAAAAGGTTCGTCGTAAAAGGGTTACGCCGATGCAAGTTTGACACTAATCTAGATGACTCTAAGTCTCGGTCTAGATACATACTGAAAGTGGGAGCAATTAGCTAGAGTAGCTCCATGCAGAGCATTGTTGACATAGAAATTTGCAAAATACATGTGGATCTGAATGTGGCAGACCCGTTGACTAAGATTCTCTCACAAGCAAAACATGATCACACCTTAGTACTCCTTGGGTGTTAATCACATAGCGATGTGAACTAGATTACTGAATCTAGTAAACCCTTTGGGTGTTGGTCACATAGCGATGTGAACTATGGGTGTTAATCACATGATGATGTGAACTATCGATGTTAATCACATGGTGATGTGATCTAGATTATTGACTCTAGTGCAAGTGGGAGACTGAAGGAAATATGCCCTAGAGGCAATAATAAAGTTATTATTTATTTCCTTATTTCATGATAAATATTTATTATTCATGCTAGAATTGTATTAACCGGAAACATAATACATGTGTGAATACATAGACAAACAAAGTGTCACTAGTATGCCTCTACTTGACTAGCTCGTTAATCAAAGATGGTTATGTTTCCTAACCATGAACAATGAGTTGTTATTTGATTAACGAGGTCACATCATTAGTTGAATGATCTGATTGACATGACCCATTTCATTAGCTTAGCACCCGATCGTTTAGTATGTTGCTATTGCTTTTCTTCATGACTTATACATGTTCCTATAACTATGAGATTATGCAACTCCCGTTTGCCGGAGGAACACTTTGGGTGCTACCAAACGTCACAACGTAACTGGGTGATTATAAAGGAGCATTACAGGTGTCTCCAAAGGTAGATGTTGGGTTGGCGTATTTCGAGATTAGGATTTGTCACTCCGATTGTCGGAGAGGTATCTCTGGGCCCTCTCGGTAATGCATATCACATAAGCCTTGCAAGCACTGCAACTAAGATGTTAGTTGTGAGATGATGTATTACAGAACGAGTAAAGAGACTTGCCAGTAACGAGATTGAACTAGGTATTGGATACCGACGATCGAATCTCTGGCAAGTAACATACTGATGACAAAGGGAACAACGTATGTTGTTATGCGGTCTGACCGATAAAGATCTTCGTAGAATATGTAGGAGCCAATATGGGCATCCAGGTCCCGCTATTGGTTATTGACCGGAGACGTGTCTCGGTCATGTCTACATTGTTCTCGAACCCGTAGGGTCCGCACGCTTAAGGTTTCGATGACAGTTATATTATGAGTTTATGAGTTTTGATGTACCGAAGGAGTTCGGAGTCCCGGATGAGATCGGGGACATGACGAGGAGTCTCGAAATGGTCGAGACATAAAGATCGATATATTGGACGACTATATTCGGAGTTCGGAAAGGTTCCGACTCATTCGGGTATTTATCGGAGTACCGGAGAGTTACGGGAATTCGCCGGGGAGAAGTATTGGGCCTTATTGGGCCCTGCGGGAAAGAGAGAGGGGCTGCCTAGGGCAGGCCGCGCGCCCCCCCAAGGCCTAGTCCGAATTGGACTAGGGGGAGGGGCCGCACCCCCTCCTTCCTTCCCTTCTCTCTTCCCCTTCCTAGTCTCCTACTCCTACTACATGGAAGGATCCCTATTTGGACTAGGAAAGGGGGAATCCTACTCCCGGTGGGAGTAGGACTCCCCTATGGCGCGCCTCCTCCCTAGGCCGGCCTCCTCCTCCCTCCCTCCTTTATATACGGGGGCGGGGGGGCACCTCTAGACACACAAGTTGACACAAGTTGATCCACGTGATCGATTCCTTAGCCGTGTGCGGTGCCCCCTGCCACCATATTCCTCGATAATACTGTAGCGGAGTTTAGGCGAAGCCCTGCTGCTGTAGTTCATCAAGATCGTCACCACGCCATCGTGCTGACGGAACTCTTCCCCGACACTTCGCTGGATCGGAGTCCGGGGATCGTCATCAAGCTGAACGTGTGCTCGAACTCGGAGGTGCCGTAGTTTCGGTGCTTGATCGGTTGGATCGTGAAGACGTACGACTACTTCCTCTACGTCGTGTCATTGCTTCCGCAGTCGGTCTGCGTTGGGAACGTAGACAATACTCTCCCCCTCGTTGCTATGCATCACATGATCTTGCGTGTGCGTAGGAAATTTTTTGAAATTACTACGAAACCCAACAGAAGCCGTATGGCCGTTGGATGGACATCATACGGTCACTGGAGTATTGACTAAGTTGACAAAGCCCTCCGTCCCCGTCAACTTAGTAGGCCCACAAGTCAGCCCAACAATATGGTGGGTCCCAGCTAGCAGGGGGGTATTCATTTTTTGGGCGTAATAAGGAGGCACTTCCTTGCGTGCGAAGATATAGCTGGTGGGTCCGACCTGTCAGCGGCGGGAACGTTGTTTTCACGAAATACAGAGGCCCTTCCTGTGGGTCCTAGCTGTCAGGTGGAGGAATCATTATTTTGCGCGTAATAAGGAGGCATTTCCTTGCGTGCGGCCGTGGACCCAACTGTCAGCCTCTCCACGTACAGTCCACTTCCGATGGATGTCGTTCATTGACCACGTTGACCAGGTCGCGTCGAGAGCACCAGGGCGGTGGACGACGGCGAGGCCTAGGAAGGGAACGACACGGAGCCAGGGAATACTCGTGTGACGCCCCCGATACAATCGTACACTAATCATACACGCAAACGTGTACGATCAAGATCAGGGACTCACGGGAAGATATCACAACACAACTCTACAAATAAAAATAAGTCATGCAAGCATCATAATACAAGCCAGGGGCCTCGAGGGCTCGAATACAAGTGCTCGATCATAGATGAGTCAGCGGAAGCAACAATATCTGAGTACAGACATAAGTTAAACAAGTTTGCCTTAAGAAGGCTAGCGCAAACTGGGATACAGATCGAAAGAGGCGCAGGCCTCCTGCCTGGGATCCTCCTAAACTACTCCTGGTCGTCGTCAGCCGGCTGCACGTAGTAGTAGGCTCCTCCGGCGTAGTAGGATTCGTCGTCGATGGTGGCGTCTGGCTCCTGGGCTCCAACATCTGGTTGCGACAACCAGGTAGAAGGGAAGGGGGAAAGAGGGAGAAAAGCAACCGTGAGTACTCATCCAAAGTAATCGCAAGCAAGGAGCTACACTACATATGCATGGGTATATGTGTAAAGGGCCATATCAGTGGACTGAACTGCAGAATGCCAGAATAAGAGGGGGATAACTAATCCTATCGAAGACTACGCTTCTGGCAGCCTCCGTCTTGCAGCATGTAGAAGAGAGTAAATTGAAGTCCTCCAGGTAGCAACGCATAGCATAATCCTACCCGGCGATCCTCTCCTCGTCGCCCTATTAGAGAGCGATCACCGTGTTGTATCTGGCACTTGGAAGGGTGTGTTTTATTAAGTATCCGGTTCTAGTTGTCATAAGGTCAAGGTACAACTCCAAGTCGTCCTGTTACCGAAGATCACGGCTATTCGAATAGATTAACTTCCCTGCAGGGGTGCACCACATAACCCAACACGCTCGATCCCATTTGGCCGGACACAGTTTCCTGGGTCATGCCCGGCCTCGGAAGATCAACACGTCGCAGCCCCACCTAGGCACAACAGAGAGGTCAACACACCGGTATCCTATGCGCGCAGGGTTCTGGGCCCATCACCCATTGCACAGCTGCACGTTGCGAGGGCGGCTGGAAGCAGACCTACCCTCCCTTATACAAGAGTAGGCGTTCCAGTCCAATCCAGTGCGCGCCGCTCCGTCGCTGATGTCAAGAAGGCTTCGGCTGATACCACGACGTCGAGTGCCCATAACTGTTCCCGCGTAGTTGGTTAGTGTGTATAGGCCAGTGGCCAGACTCAGATCAAATACCAAGATCTCGTTAAGCGTGTTAAGTATCCACGAACACCGAACAGGGCCAGGCCCACCTGTCTCCTAGGTGGTCTCAACCTGCCCTGTCGCTCCGCCACAAAGTAACAGTCGGGGGCCGTCGGGAACCCAAGCCCACCTTACCGGGATGGAGCCACCTGTCCTTTCAGCCCCCTCATCAGAATCACTTGCGGGTACTCATCGAGCTGACCCGACTTTAGTCACTATCTGTATAGTATGTATGTATGTATAGTATATACCCGTGATCACCTCCCGAGTGATCACGGCCCAATAGTATAGCAAGGCAGACTGACAAGAATGTAGGGCCAATGATGATAAACTAGCATCCTATACTAAGTATTTAGGATTGCAGGTAAGGTATCAACAGATGTAGCAACAATGTCAGGCTATGCATCAGAATAGGATTAACGGAAAGCAGTAACATGCTACACTACTCTAATGCAAGCAGTATAGAGGAGAATAGGAGATATCTGGTGATCAAGGGGGGGGGGCTTGCCTGGTTGCTCTGGCAAGAGAGAGGGGTCGTCAACTCCGTAGTCGTACTGGGTAGCAGCGGCGTCGGTCTCGGTGTCTAGCGGAAGAAGAGGGGGAAGAAACAGTGAATACAATGCAAACAAATGCATGACGATGCATGACAAAGCAAAACGTGATGCTAGGCGTGCCCTAACGCGGTATGAGGTGATGCCGGTGAAGGGGGGAAACATCCGGGAAAGTATCCCCGGTGTTTCGCGTTTTCAGACAAATGAACCGGAGGGGGAAAGTTGCATGTTCGATATGCTAGGGGTGTGTGGCGGACGAACGGGTTGCATATCCGGAATTGTCTCGTCGTTCTGAGCAACTTTCATGTAGAAAGTATTTTCATCTGAGCTACATTTTATTTTATATTAATTTTAAAAGATTTAAAATCATTTTAGGATTAATTTAGTTATTTTAATACGACATTATCCAGAACTGTGTTTGCTGACGTCATCATGATGTCAGCAGTTGACCTGGTCAACTCGACATGGCGGTCCCGCATGTCATTGCCTAACTAACTAACTAACTGTTTAGTCACATTAATTAGCAGGTTATTCTAGTTTAATAATTAGTTAACAGAATTAATTAAGTTAATAATTAATTAATTAATTAATTAATTAATTAATATTATTTATTTATTTTATTATTATTTTAATTCTTTTCTCTAACATTCTAGGATGGGCCCCGGCTGTCATTGGGCCAGGGGCCATAATGGATTTGGGCGCTAGCGGGAGTTGGGCGCAACCCGAACTGGCGCAGCGGGTGCCCGTCCGCTGCCTCAGGCGCGGCCAACGGGGGGGGGGGATGGCGAGCCGGGGCGCACCCTCACCGACGAGCGGCGATGACGCAGACTGGTGCGGGACTGCGTCCGCAGGGCGACACGTGGCAGAGTGGGAGCAGGGGCGACGGAGGCAAGGACCGGGCGGTGCGGCCACAGGTGCGGTGGTGCGGGCGAGGTAGGCTGGGCGAGGCGGGGCATCAGACCGGGCGAGGGACGGAGCCCCAAGGCGGCAAGCAGCCGGGAGGGGTGGACGCGGTCAAGGCCGGCTAGCAGGGGCGCGCGCGGACACGACGAGCGCGCAGCCACAGCGAAATGGCGGCGGAACAGAGGGGGGAATGGGGGAAGCGTGCTCACGGGGCCCTGTAGTTGTGCTAAAATGAGCTCGGGGAGGCGCCGGAGCTCGGGGTCGCGATGATCGATGACGAGGACGGAGACGGCGCGATGCAGCCGCTGGGGAGGAGGAGAAGGAGGCAGGCCGGCGACATGGTGGTGGCGACGACGGGCGACGACATCGGGTCGAGGAGGAGCTCGAGGAGGCCGGCGGCGATGCTTCCGGCAAGGGGCGTTCCGAGCAACGGCGATGGGATCCAAGGGCGACGGGGTCGAGCGGTGGGCATCGGCGGCGTGTTTCCGGCGACGGCGCGGGTGCAAGGCGTCGAGGGCTGCGGTTGCCACCGACGGGATCCGCATGGGGGGAAGGGAGAGAGAGGCGGGCGAGATCGAGGGGAGAGGGGGGTTTGCCTCGATCCAGATTGGATCAGGAGGGGGGAAGGTGGCGACATGGGGGGGAGTGGGAGCGAGTGGGTTAGGGTTTGGTTTGGTGGGGGGATAAGGGAGAGGGGTGGACCGGATGGGCCAATTGGGCTGCAGTGGGGTCGGTTGGCCCATGGGATTAGAGGGTTTTCCCCTCTATCCTTTTGTTAGTTGTGTTTCCTGCCTTTTTTGTATTTTCTTTTCTTTTTATTTAATCTTTCAAATTGTTTTTGTTTTGTAAATCATATAGTTAGCACCAAAATTAGTAATAGTAGTTATACCATTAGCATAATTATGTTTGTAGTTATAAAAAGAGGTTTTCAATAATTTAATCATTTAAGAGATGTTTAAATAATCGTTTCAGCTACTGTTTTACTTATCTTAGAACAATTAGTTACTTTATAAAAATGTGGTTTCTTCACCAAAATAATGTATGGGTTATTTGTCGCAAATAGACATTTTAGTTTTAATGTTTTGAAACTTTTGTTGTTTAACTTGATTTTCAAATTTGAATTTGGATCGGTTTTTGAACTAACCCAAGATCATCTACTGTGACAGAGGTGACGTGGCATCATTAACGGGGTTTACTGTAGCCTAATTATCCGGGCGTCACAATTCTCCTCCACTACAAGAAATCTCGTCCCGAGATTTAAGAGGGGTCTAAGGGGGAAATGTTTGGTTACGAAATTCTAATGAATCTTCTCGGTCTTGGTTGCTCCTCTCAAAGTGGTCGATCCATTATATTGATGTCTTCATTTTTCTGCTTCGGGTCATCAAGATGAAGTCGACATCCTTTCTTTGGGGGTTCCATCGTACTTACGAAAGAATAAGGGGGTTGCTTCAAAAGGACAGACCTCTACAAGGTTGACTATCTGGTCGATAACATCAAGGAAGGTGGCGGAAGTTACTCTCGAATTGAATCTTAAGAAAATATCGAGAGCAAAGTAAGGAGGTACCATGAGAAGTTTCAAACGGATAGGCAAGCGTTCGATGCCTAATCAAAAGGTGAAAGGGGTTCAGGGCAACGAGAATAAGTATTGTGTATGATACCAAAATAGATCACTTGGGACGGTGGTCCTTGAATTACATACAAGTCCACGAGCAAGGAATAACTTTGGGAACAGGGGGTGTACAGGAGAGTCAGGTTTCGATCCTGTGGAACTGTGGGTTATGGGCCCACCATGTGGTTGAAAGTAGGAAGGGGGCTGACATCTTGCACGGTCACGATAGTAAGGCGTGTCAGAGGGTAGCCTATCAGTTATGTCGGCAACAACATCGATACCAAGGGCGAGGGACGAAGAGAACCATTTTCCTGCTCGTTGAACGAGGCAGACCAATAGGCAAGGTTCTCGTCCATCGGTGGCTACCGGAATGTCATCAACAATAGTAACAGGGTCTTACTGACAGAGCGGTACCACAAGGTGTTTACATAAGCAGGAGAATATTACTACTTAGGTCATATAGATCACAAGAAAGGTTAAATCAAACAATGGAAAGGAAAAATATGATTATCAGATTAAACAGAACAATGGAAAGGAAAATGTGTTAAAACACATATTTCGGGGTATTTCCTTCCCAAGGACAAACAGAGCATGATATCCATGATAGGATAGAAAGTAGAAAACCATTTATGTAAGGGGAGAGGAATTTCATGACATTACCCATACAACGGTGTTTGGATAATTGAGCAGGAAACATTTAGCATTGGGCTTCAAATGTTCTTGTTGAAAATCAGAGTACCACAGACATGATTCGAGATAGTATTGACATGGTCTTCAAGCAAAGGTCAGACTTTGGATACAGGAAGGATCCATCAGGAACAACTTGTAGAATAAGTCTTACAATTTCCTCATGGAAGAAGGGATAACCTTGCTAATAAGGAAACTATAACAGCAGGTCATCCGGCCAGGTGTGCTGGGCATGCCATCACCTTACCGGGTCATAAAAAGATCAATGTTATAACTCTTGGAAATATGTTCCAACCATCATATCTGTCCGAGGTTCATATCCGATTGGTGTCAGGATACCTCCAACTTAGGATGCGTGAGAAGAAAAGGTGCACCACAAATTGACGAGATGACATTGTAAGATTCTCGGGAAATGAACTATGGAAGCATGTTCCGAAACAAGCGTTCATCATTAAATCAAGGAGAGGGGAGGAGATGGCTGGTGGACTCAGCGCTAATTAATTGAGATTTCCAAAAAAAAAATTGGATTTCCACAATTATATGAACAAAGAGATAACATTTGCCAGATCAAATGATATAATGATGTATGCTCGAGGACAGCATACACATTTAAACATTGGTTGAAAGGTGCACCCGAATATGGGCTGGGTTGCACGACCAACATCGGAATGGTGATTCAATAATCAATAGTCTAAGAATGAACGGCCAACCATTAACTTCAAAGCAAGAGGGTTGCTAGAAGGGCAGAATCCAAACAGCACCGCTCACTTGTTAGTACCCCGGTTGGAATCAACACGAGGACCCAAGAAAAGAATGGTGATGGTGAGAAGTATCACAATACCAAGAATTCCTTAAGTGGTGGAGCAGTCCTCACAATATCCTTGATATTAAAAGATGGTAATACTCCAAGGTAAAGAAGAACAAATGTTGGATAGCAGGGATCTCAAGGTATAACACAAAACGCGAACAAGTTTGTGTTGAACGGAAGACAATAAAGTGGTCGATGATAACACAAATCATCAAGGGCAAGGACGGTATTCTCTTCATGAATCCGATTGATATCCTAGAAGAGCTCATAAGGTTGATGAAGATCACGACATATTTGTCGAGAGGTTTCAAGAAGATGTAATCAATTAGCGACGACGTCAAATCAAAGGAATGATGAAGCGAAAGGTTATTGGAACCATGGGTACGACACAAACTCGAAATCAAGCTTGCTGTTCAAGGCAAAATGATATGATGAGGAAAATCGACATAAGCTTAGCTCATCATCGACAATTTGTGCTTCAGGAAGAAGGACCAGGTAGCACAGTTAAATTTAGCACGATAATGATATAGCCGATCAGGCTTGGGATGAAGTGATCGGGTAGAAACTTGTAAGCAAGGAATATTGCTAAGAATGGTTCAATCGTAGAAAGGACACGATTCAGTTATCGATGTATTTGAGTGACTAATCACTCAGAACCTAGGAAACATTGGAATCGGTGAGAATGTAGTACTTGATGAAGAACTCATAAGAAGTTATGGTGTTCCGTGACAACCTCGAGATACCAAGGGGTAATACTCGACGACGGATCAAAGTAGAGGTTGGACTGGGGGATTGCTCTGTAGAAGACAAGTGCTTAAACTTGCACAGGAAATGGTATTTAAAGGAGAACATGGTCGGAACCATGATTGAAAAAGGCCAGATACCAGATATAAGGTGAACTTATACCAAGGGAATAATTAATTTTAAAAGAAGCTTTGATGAGAAGATCTACATCGTGTCCATGGGTATGAACACAAAGTTCAAGGTCGACTCCCACTTCTCCACTGCATAACCTTACATTCACTTCTTGTTTCGATAATGGCATTAGTGTTGAAAGTTTTACCTGGTGAAATACCAGATGAGTATGACCCGTGAAAACTTCCGAGTTCACACATAGTAAGGAAGGCATAGGTTCAACCCATCAGGGCATCTTAGGAACATATACCACAAGCTTCAAGAGTAAATATCACCAGCTCGAAAGCAGAGCATGGTTGGCAAAAGGAGAGGATACAATTTACCAAAGGCATTATGTATCGGAGAAAGAACTCACAAGGTGATTAATTATGAAGGACAATGTCGGATGAAATCCAACAATGGATCGGGCGATCCACAACAGAGCTGATGTGAGTATCGATACTCAATCAGAGGGAGAAAGAATGCACGGGCATCAGATTATAGAACATCTGAATAATTCGATGCTTAGATAAGAAAGGAATTATGATTTCCAAAACAAGGGATCAGAAGCAGACACTCTGATCAAGGATGGATAAGTTGGATAGACCAGAGGCACAATTGACGACAATTAGTTTGGTCCAGAACCAGCTCATGTCCGGAGTGACGTCTGGGCTGAAGGGAATAATTCTATTGCTTGATGATTGCGAGCATTCGCAACATATCGAATTAATGTACTCAAAATAATAGTGACAAAGGGTGCCAATAAGATTACTAGACTTATGGGATTAACCATAATGCAAGCAAGCAAGAATTTCAAGAGCAATAGCATGTTGAGGATTTTCGTAAGATCGAATAGTATTTGGAAGAATTTTATGAAACACATGAACAATTGGGAATGAGCGGATACTCGATAAGTGCGAGGATCTATCCGTAGGGGTATTCATGCGGCAAAGATTTGTAAGGCATAAGGCTCAAGAGATTCTTAAAAGTCAAAGAATAATTCGATGCATCTTGTAAAAACAAGAGCAGCTGGGATTGAAAGTAAGAAGGACATGTGTAAGCATTTATCCATAGGGATGTATCGGTGGTAGGGGATTGCAAAAGTGACGGACACAGAGTCTCGAGAGAACATCAGAGAGTATCTTCAAAATCTTTTGGTGCAGCCGACGATCATCGGTAATAAGGGGCTCTCCGGGTGAAAGTGATCACGAGATCCTAATGTTAGATTTAGTAAAATTCATTAAACCTGAATAGAAGAGAGATCAGAGTCCCAGAGTATAGACGAGGAGTAAAAGATCCTAATATCACCCAATGGCGACGTGGGCCCGTAAGACACACAACCATGTTAGTAAAAGTTTTTGCAATGTCTAGACTCGACTTAGGCCAAGGAGTGTGCAAGGGGGATTCCTACAGGTAGTCGGCTCTGATACCAACTTGTGACGCCCCCGATTCAATTGTACACTAATCATACACGCAAACGTGTATGATCAAGATCAGGGACTCACGGGAAGATATCACAACACAACTCTACAGATAAAAATAAGTCATACAAGCATCATAATACAAGCCAGGGGCCTCGAGGGCTCGAATACAAGTGCTAGATCATAGACGAGTCAGCGGAAGCAACAATATCTGAGTACAGACATAAGTTAAACAAGTTTGCCTTAAGAAGGCTAGCACAAACTGGGATACAGATCGAAAGAGGCGCATGCCTCCTGCCTGGGATCCTCCTAAACTACTCCTGGTCGTCATCAGCGGGCTGCACGTAGTAGTAGGCTCCTCCGGCGTAGTAGGAGTCGTCGTCGATGGTGGCGTCTGGCTCCTGGGCTCCAACATCTCGGTGCGACAACCAGGTAGAAGGGAAGGGGGAAAGAGGGAGAAAAGCAACCGTGAGTACTCATCCAAAGTACTCGCAAGCAAGGAGCTACACTACATATGCATGGGTATATGTGTAAAGGGCCATATCAGTTGACTGAACTGCAGAATGCCAGAATAAGAGGGGGATAACTAATCCTATCGAAGACTACGCTTCTGGCAGCCCCCGTCTTGCAGCATGTAGAAGAGAGTAGATTGAAGTCCTCCAGGTAGCAACGCATAGCATAATCCTACCCGGCGATCCTCTCCTCGTCGCCCTGTTAGAGAGCGATCACCGGGTTGTATCTAGCACTTGGAAGGGTGTGTTTTATTAAGTATCCGGTTCTAGTTGTCATAAGGTCAAGGTACAACTCCAAGTCGTCCTGTTACCGAAGATCACGGCTATTCGAATAGATTAACTTCCCTGCAGGGGTGCACCACATAACCCAACACGCTCGATCCCATTTGGCCGGACACAGTTTCCTAGGTCATGCCCGGCCTCGGAAGATCAACACGTCGCAGCTCCACCTAGGCACAACAGAGAGGTCAACACGCCGGTCTAAATCCTATGCGCGCAGGGGTCTGGGCCCATCGCCCATTGCACACCTGCACGTTGCGAGGGCGGCCGGAAGCAGACCTAGCCTCCCTTATACAAGAGTAGGCGTTCCAGTCCAATCCGGTGCGCGCCGCTCCGTCGCTGACGTCAAGAAGGCTTCGGCTGATACCATGACGTCGAGTGCCCATAACTGTTCCCGCGTAGTTGGTTAGTGCGTATAGGCCAGTGGCCAAACTCAGATCAAATACCAAGATCTCATTAAGCGTGTTAAGTATCCGCGAACTCCGAACAGGGCCAGGCCCACCTGTCTCCTAGGTGGTCTCAACCTGCCCTGTCGCTCCGACACAAAGTAACAGTCGGGGGCCGTCAGGAACCCAGGCCCACCTCTACCGGGATGGAGCCACCTGTCCTTTCAGCCCCCTCATCAGAATCACTTGCGGGTACTCATCGAGCTGACCCGACTTTAGTCACCATCTGTATAGTATGTATGTATGTATAGTATATACCCGTGATCACCTCCCAAGTGATCACGACCCAATAGTATAGCAAGGCAGACTGACAAGAATGTAGGGCCAATGATGATAAACTAGCATCCTATACTAAGTATTTAGGATTGCAGGTAAGGTATCAACAGATGTAGCAACAATGTCAGGCTATGCATCAGAATAGGATTCGGAAAGCAGTAACATGCTACACTACTCTAATGCAAGCAGTATAGAGGAGAATAGGCGATATCTGGTGCTCTGGCAAGAGAGAGGGGTCGTCAACTCTGTAGTCGTACTGGGTAGCAGCGGCGTCGGTCTCGGTGTCTAGCAGAAGAAGAGGGGGAAGAAACAATGAATACAATGCAAACAGATGCATGGCGATGCATGACAAAGAAAAACATGATGCTAGGCGTGCCCTAACGCAGTATGAGGTGATGTCGGTGAAGGGGGGAAACATCCGGGAAAGTATCCCCGGCGTTTCGCGTTTTCGGACAGATGAACCGGAGGGGGAAAGTTGCGTGTTCGATATGCTAGGGGTGTGTGGCGGACGAACAGGTTGCATATCCGGAATCGTCTCGTTGTTCTGAGCAACTTTCATGTAGAAAGTATTTTCATCTGAGCTACGGTTTATTTTATATTAATTTTAAAAGATTTAAAATCATTTTAGGATTAATTTAGTTATTTTAATACAACATTATCCAGAACAGTGTTTGCTGACGTCATCATGACGTCAGCAGTTGACCTGGTCAACCCGACATGGGGGTCCCGCATGTCATTGCCTAACTAACTAACTAACTGTTTAGTCAAATTAATTAGCAGGTTAATCTGGTTTAATAATTAGTTAACAGAATTAATTAAGTTAATAATTATTTAATTAATTAATTAATTAATTAATATTGTTTATTTATTTTATTATTATTTTAATTCTTTTCTCTAACATTCTAGGATGGGCCCCGGCTGTCATTGGGCCAAGGGCCATAATGGATTTGGGCACTAGCGGGCGTTGAGCGCAACCCAAACTGGCGCAGCGGGCGCCCATCCGCTGCCTCAGGCGCGGCCAATGGGGGGGTGGGGAGCCGGGGCGCACCCTCGCCGGCGAGTGGCGACGACGCAGACCGGTGCGGGACTGCGTCCGCAGGGCGACGCGTGGCGGAGTGGGAGCAGGGGCGACGGAGGCAAGGACCGGGCGGTGCGGCCACAGGTGCGGTGGTGCGGGCGAGGTAGGCTGGGCGAGGCGGGTTATCGGACCGGGCAAGGGATGGAGCCCCAAGGCGGCAAGCAGCCGGGAGGGGTGGACGCGGTCAGGGCCGGCTAGCAGGGGCGCGCGCGGACACGGCGAGCGCGCAGCCACGGCGAAACGGCGGCGGAACAGAGGGGGGAATGGGGGAAGCGTGCTCACGGGGCCCTGTAGTTGTGCTAAAATGAGTTCAGGGAGGCACCGGAGCTCGGGGTCGCGATGATCGATGACGAGGACGGAGACGGCGCGATGCAGCCGCTGGGGAGGAGGAGAAGGAGGCAGGCCGGCGATGACGGGCGACAGCATCGGGTTGAGGAGGAGCTCGAGGAGGCCAGCGGCGATGCTTCCGGCGAGGGGCGTTCCGAGCGACGTCGATGGGATCCAAGGGCGACGGGGTCGAGCGGTGGGCATCGGTGGCGTGTTTCCGGCGACAGCGCGGGTGCAAGGCGTCGGGGGCTGCGGTTGCCACCAACGGGATCCGCACGGGGGGAAGGGAGAGAGAGGCGGGCGAGATCGAGGGGAGAGGGGGGTTTGCCTCGATCCAGATTGGATCGGGAGGGGGGAAGGTGGCGACGTGGGGGGGGGGAGTGGGAGCGAGTGGGTTAGGGTTTGGTTCGGTGGGGGGATAAGGGGAGAGGGATGGACCGGATGGGCCAATTGGGCTGCAGTGGGGTCGGTTGGCCCAGGGGATTAGAGGGTTTTCCCCTCTATCCTTTTGTTAGTTGTGTTTTCTCCCTTTTTTGTATTTTCTTTTCTTTTTATTTAATCTTTCAAATTATTTTTGTTTTGTAAATCATATAGTTAGCACCAAAATTAGTAATAGTAGTTATACCACTAGCATAATTATGTTTGTAGTTATAAAAATAGGTTTTCAATAATTTAATCATTTAAGAGATGTTTAAATAATCATTTCAGCTACTGTTTTACTTATCTTAGAACAATTAGTTACTATATAAAAATGTGGTTTCTTCACCAAAATAATGTATGGATTATTTGTCGCAAATGGTCATTTTAGTTTTAATGTTTCGAAACTTTTGTTGTTTAACTTGATTTTCAAATTTGAATTTGGATCGGTTTTTGAACTAACCCAAGATCATCTACTGTGACAGAGGTGACGGGGCATCATTAATGGGGTTTACTGTAGCCTAATTATCCGGGCGTCGCAACTCGGTAGTTGTTTCCCACGCGGAGGAGTACGAGGGTTTACTGGTTCGTCTGCCGTCGCCGGAGAATAACAGCATGTGTGGGTGAGTAGAGAGATGGCTAGGCCAGCGATGGGAGTACGGTCGGGCCGTGAGGCCTACGCGGAAGCATAGCCGGCCACGGGAGGAGGGAGCAGGCAGTCCCACTGCGCTTGTTCGAGCGGCTGGAGCATGAAGAGCAGAGATTGAAGAAGCACGACAGCCGTTGGATGGATATCCAACAGTCACTGCTCTCGTGTGTTGACTAAGTTGACAGGGTGTTGCGTGTGCGTCAACCTTTTTTTTATGAAAGCATACGCGTCAACCTGTAGTAGGCGCACAAGTCAGCCTCAAATCTGTGGAAAACAGCATACAACCCATCTGCCATTATTTCTAATAATGTACAACCCATTTGCTAATTCTTAAGATTTTTTTGGAGCCCATCTTCTTTTTGTTAGCGTTACACCCCATATTGTGGCCACGGTTAAAGAGTATACGAAACTTTGCACATTTCGGTGCGGTCAACTGTTTTTAATCCAGAAATATTGATTCACATTCAAACTATTTTGAAAAATAAATTATATAAATATAAAATCAAAATAATTGTCCACGCATAAAAATCAATGGAATTTAAGATCTTGTAATGAAAGAAAATGAAACTAATTCCCAGTTTGATGTATTTTAAAAATGTACAGGCCATTTCTAGGCAAACCGAATGAAACTCTGCTCGCATTGAAACATTTGCAGCCCAGCAGGGCCGATAAAGCAAGTAGGCCTTGTTTGGGTATTTCTTTAAAAAAAATAGAACTGGGCTAGCCATTTTCAGCAAGAAAAAAACACAACTAGGCTCATGATGTGGTAAACATAAATAAAACCCAGGCTCACGGGCCACAGCCCCCGCACAGCCCCGTTGTTACCCTGATCCGTCGCTAAAACTAGTATAAATAACAACTTCTTGTTCCTCATTGTCTCAAAAAAAAACAGCTTGTTCCTCAAAAAAAAAACTGCGTGACTTGCTGGGTACCTGGTGTCATCCGCTCATAGTGTAATTCTCTCGTTTATTGACTACGTTAACGATGGCGTGAGCCCCAGATGTCCAACCATTAGGAGGAACCATATTTTTGGACTTGTACTATAGAGGCACTTGCTTGTGTACTGCCATGACGTTGGTGGGTCCCTACTGTCATCCTCTCCACGTGCACTCATCTCCTTGTTCCTCTCGGTTGTTGACGACGTTGACAATGCAAGAGGGCGGCGCACCACGCACGGCGAGCGAACCAAGGCCGCTAGGCGGAGGACGATAGCGAGGCCTCATACGGAACGAACAGGAGCTGTTGAAGATGCGTTGGTCCAGTCGCAGGCGGAGGGGGGTACGAGGGTTGACTGGTGGGGGTGGTGGGGGCTAGTCACTTGGCTTCTGTAATGCACAGTGAGCTCAAGCAGCCGGCGTGAGTGATGTTATTTCCCTTGGTTGTGATTTGTTACAATATTTCACTCTAAATTAAACGAATGGCAAGCCATTTGCCTTGTTTCAAAGAAAATATGACAGTCACAGCCGAGTTGAAAAGGGCAAGAACATCTAACTCTAGCTTACAAACTATACATAAGCATGAGGGTTGATTGTTCATCAGGTTTACAAAAAACCCAGATTGAAAAGGGCAACAACATCTAACTCCAGCACTGTTTTCGGCAGTCACAGTCAAATGGATCGGTCAAGTCCATAGAATGAACATCCTGGATCGTAAAATTGACTGGATTATGACCACAATATGTTGTAAATAGAAGCCCGACACATTCAGAAGCTCTTTTGCCCACCTGAAACTCCTTTTTTTGCTCTTCGACATACCCATCCGTCAAAACCATGCCGCTGATAAAGTTAAGCCTGATGGACAATAGTAACCTCGCATTCAGCAGGAAGAATGTGACAAATCTTGTGTTTGCACGGTTGGCTACATCGTTCTAGCGTTATTGTCTTCAATCGAATCTCATGAGAAGTGAGAAAATCCCGATGCTTACGAATCCACCGACTGGTTATAACTTTCTTACCTCGTCTTGTTGCCTAAATAGACATGAAAATTGAAAACAGTTAAGGTCTAAAAGAAGAGTGTCGAAAGAGCAACAACTGAACGGTTAATTCTAGTACACTATACGCGGGCTTCCAATGTGCGTGAAATTATCACCTTTATATACAACTTCTCCAGACATGGAAAGCATTGCACCAAGCCAATAATCTTGTTCAGATCAAAACTATTCATTTGGATATATAAGATCTTGACAGAATCCAGCACCATTGATAGGCCATCCATGGAGAAACTCTTCATTGAGCATAGAACATAATATTAGTACAAAATGTGTACTCCTAGATGATATATAAATTATGCGCAGAAATTTAAAATGCAGCATATAGTTACAAGTGTAGATGATAATATAAAGTACCTGAAGAACTGTGGAGCCAAACACCATATTGAAATGAGCACAGAGATCATGTATTACACCCAAGGTCTCCAGTTTAGGCGCAGAGAGGACGGTTATTTGCAACAGTGAATAACTAGAATCAAGGATCAACCTTTAAAGTGAAGGGGCATCTTGGATGATGAGCTGCCTTCCGTCAAAAGAAATTCCAATTCTTACAAGGTTAGGTGACATTATTTGGAGACAACCGGTTCTAACTGTGAAAACAAGCACCAAGCACTCCAGCGCAGGGCAACTGGAGTGGATGATGCTATGCAATGAGGCCTCCGATATACGAACCCGCACAAGTGAAAGTTTCTTGAGAAATGGGAGTCGAAGGTTTAGTACCAAATTGTCTGGAAGGTAGCACAGCGCAAAGGTGGCGGTGTGGAGAGAGGAGGAAAACCGCAAGATGGACATCGGTGCTGAGGGCCCAAGTTCATGGTGTTCTGTATGTGGTATGTGATTTCCAGGGGAATAGTAGAACTCAAGCAGCTGTAGTTTTGTGAATTCAGGGGATTTCTGCCAGGCATCCACCGTGTAGGGCATGGTATGCTTGCTCAGGTAGCATGACGGGATGCATAGGCTTTGAACGGAGCCCTGGTGGGAGGAGATGATGGCTCTGGGGATTTCAAAATCATTGAAGAGAGATAGCTGACGACAGTCGAGATTAAGGGGCACGGCGCACCATAGAGGGCGCCACCGAATTGAGAGGACTTGGGTGCGGCAGCAATCCTTGGTGGGGAGAAGCGAGATGATCTCCCCAACAACGGCGTTCGGGAGATCACTGATGCGGTCCACCCGAGATTCTACGGGTTCCTGGGATCCAGTGGGGGCGGGGTCGCCGCTTCTCCCCGCGCTGCCGGGTGCGGGATCTACAACAGGCGTCGCCACTGGCGGGAGCCTCATCTTCTTGGCGCTGGGGTCAGTCAACTCCATTTTCCTCGAGGGCGTCGTGTCGCACTCACGGATTTGAGCAGAGTAACAAATGACGAGCCTAGTTGTAGTGCGAGTAAGAAGAAGGGGAGCTGGGGGTTTTCTGTAGGAGTGAGGAAGAAGGGGATCTGGGGTTTTCTGTAGGAATGAGCTAACGTGAGGTGGGTGGGAGCGAGGAGGAAGAAGAGCACCCAGTTTTTTTGTGGGGGAGGGGGGGGCGGTGTGTTGGGTGTGGGTAGAGCCTTTTGAATTGATTTTACTATTTACTAGTGTGGATTGGCTGTTTTGTCTTGGGCCCAGAGAAACAATTACTACTAGTACAGTGGAGACACTCTACACCTACCCAGAAAAACAATTACTACTAGTAAAGTGGAGACACTCTACCGCTTCTGGCTCCTCCTAGGTCATTGAAACGTCCCCCTCTACTGAATGTCGTTATACTTTTGTTCACCGACATGCGGGCCATACAGCGCGCGGGCCCAAATGCCATCCACCAAATTAGCAGGTAGTATGCAGGCGGAGAGTCACCCCGGTCGTAGCGTAGCAGTAACGAGCCATCGTATCACAAAACCCCACCTCCCCGCAGTCTAAGTTTGACAGACGAAGCAACCATCATTTCACTCCTCGCTGAATCCCCTTCTCCCTCACCGTCTTCAAGAAAGGCAACACTCGCATCTGCCACTGTTCTTCTCACCCAACGAAGGGAAGGTAAGCGGATCCGTGATGTTGGTATATTTTCGTTCAGAGAAAAAAAAGAACTTTTGCAAAGCAGTAACCGATCCTCGCTCTCTTTTTTGTTTCATTGTCATTGCGATTGTGTTTTCCTTTCAGTGGTCTCCTAGTATTCGTCAGTTTCATGATGGACCAAGGAGAAGAAGGCAAAGATCTGCCGATATTGGAGCAGACGTGGGAGGCTGATCCCCATGAGACAGAGAGCTCCAAGAAGATGGAGTCAACCACCGAGCCGACCCCAGATATGCTCACGGCCACTACTGAGATGGTCAACGCCCCGTTTGAGGTTACAGCCCCCGTGGCACTACAGGAGCAGTTTTCCCCCTTCGAGGATGTGTCCCCCCCCCCCGCTGGTGCCCAAGGTGATTTCCTTCTTTGCCGATCTCGATTGTGGTTTTTCATCTAAGTATGTGGTGATTTTTTTTAGAAAAGGAAGTATGTGGTGATTAATAATGCAAAATTTTATTAGCTTCGATGCCATGCTATACATAGTGGTTTAAATAACTTGTGGTTCTTATACTGAAAAGTAATTCAGAATTTGTTTCTGTTTCAATTAGAGCCCTGATGCAGACAAGGATTGTGTGGTTGTGCATGTCACTCGCTATGAGGCGGACGACCTGAATATACGCACTGGGAAAACAGAGTTCTTAGGCTGTTGGATCCTGGAAGCCGTTTGCGGTTATACCAATGAAGAGTTGTATTCCAGCCTCATTGTTGTCAGGCGTGTTGTCCAGGGTGTACTGAAGCACAAGAAGTTCAAAGCTACTCCTTCGTTTGTGAGGCATACTGTTCTTGTCAAGCTTACGCAGGAAGATGACGTGGCAT
This sequence comes from Triticum aestivum, assembly GCF_018294505.1. Classification (NCBI taxonomy): domain Eukaryota; kingdom Viridiplantae; phylum Streptophyta; class Magnoliopsida; order Poales; family Poaceae; genus Triticum; species Triticum aestivum. The sequence goes on from NC_057801.1 coordinate 416,142,313, forward strand.
GCCTCCACAAACAAGTTTATCAGTGGCAAGGCCACAAGGTTGTCTTCATGAAGGTTCACAGGATTGAGCTGCTACGGGACGTCCTCGATGATGTTCATGGCAACGTCCGTCTTATGTCCAGCCCAAATTAGATCGAGGCATGAAATAGTTGACCCAGCTAGTGTTTAATAGTAGTTTGGATTGTGTCTAATTATCCAAACCTTGCCTGTTATCGACCCCTCTGGGGCTAGTGCTCTGTTTGAATCCATATATGGGAACTGCTGCTACTTTTGTGTGCCCGTGAATCATGTGAGAACCATCGTAATTTTTGCCGAAACAGATGCATCCTCACTAGTTTTTTCATGAATATGGCATGGTAAGACATAAGTTGTCACGGTTTATCATACGAGCAGTGTGTGTTTTGATGAAATAGAGCACTCGTTCGAGAACCGTGCGCCGACGTATACATAAGTACTTGTAAACACTGTTGGTGCTACCCCACTTGTAAGCAGTTGTACAAAACACGACACATTGGCTCAGCTCGCTTCAACACTAGGCTATCAACCAGCTAACAATCAACAATCTGCTGTCTGACATATAAGCAACTACTATGTATCTTGTTACAGTGGTTCATGCAGTTAATTGAGGCCACGATGTAATAAATTCCAAACGTTCACACACTAGTCCAGCTCTCATGTGGAACACTCACAATTAAACTCGTCTTCATAAAAATCTTGAAAAGCATAAGTTAAGCAATTTTATACATCTCAATGATTCATAGAACATAACAAACATATACTAGTTCACAGCAAAAGACAAAGTTGTGAGAAGGTTTACAAATCAGGAAAAAACAAGCAAGGCTTCTGTGAGCAAAGGGCCTCCCGGCAGGCTTAAATTTCCTGGAGTTCACTCTGGTTTTTTCTTGTTGCCACCATCCAGGGTTAGGTTCTCTCATTTCAGAATAACCAATTATAATTCTGGTCTCAGCTGGAATGCTGAACTGAACCAGGCAGTGTACTGACCAGCTGAAATGCTTGTGCATTCCACTAAATTTAAGCACCGCTATTTGCAGAAATAAGCAGACCACAATGCCTCTTGTCCGCGCACCTATCCAAAAAATCGCCGTGCAGCCGTGCCAGCTAGTCCTCGGTCCATGGATGAACCGGTAGAAAGTGCATTCCAGACTAGGATGCAGTTGTTTTCGCTCATCCCTGCACTGCAATCAGGAAGTAAAACGTACGAATCAGCTTCTTTTAGATTGCGTTGGTCATTCTACCTTAGTTACTACCAATGTAGGGATACCTTGAAGACAGGAGGTTAGACGACGGCAACGAGGGATAGCCATCTCATTTTGTGCTGTTGTACTAAAACTAAGGTGTGTGCTTTTGATTGCGCGAATAGAAACTATACGGAGACAGACATCCCGAAACGATATGGAGACAGACATCCCTGTTTGCGCAAATACGAAATACGGTTATTTAAACAGTGACACATATTACTACTTTCCCCCGTTTCCTCTTAGAACAAAGTCCTAGATTCATGCTACAACTTTCCCACTTCCTTCCCTGTTTGAACCAACGCTTTGAGTTCACTGTATGAACTAGCTTTACTTCTAATAATAGTAGAAGTCTAGGTGGCTTTGTAACAGCGGACGGAAGTAGAAAAGGATCCACACGAAGGGGGAAGAGCTGGGGCAGTAGAGCAAGCCAGGTTTCGAAGGAATATATACCTGGGGGTCGTCGGCGTGTGGCAAAGACGGCATCGGGAGGCCGCATATTGGCCACAATACCGCAGGGAGGAAGAAGGGGTCGGAGGCCCTCCTGAGCCGGCGCTCTCTCGGAGAGAACGGCACGGCCGCTGATCGGGACGTGCGGGCAGACTTTGGTCTCCTCCCTCGCCGCCGACGATAGCATGAACGATGCACCTACACCCCCTGCCCTGGTCGAGGTTATCCGGCCGGATTTGTGGCCAGCCGTGAGCTGAGAGAGAGAGTGTGGCCACCTATGTCTTGCTTAGATCTGGAGAGCATGAGAGAGTGAACGAGAGGAACCCTAGTAAAGCAAGCGCTAAGGCTCCTGCTTTTATATATAGTGGAGTGATTTTGTTGTACTGGCTTCAAAAAAATGTGCTCCTACGTGTACCCGCGAGTGGGTGTGAGAGAACTAGTGCGTGCGTGCACCGCTTCTCTTCGTGAGAGTACAATATATACTATGCCCAAAGAACGTTCGCCGCAAGAGTAATAGTATAAGTGTGTGACGTGTGAGCTAAAATAAAATGTGCGTGCCGTCTTTTGTTTTTTGGAAGTTCTCAGGGTAGGGTGTGAAGAGCACATATGTGCGTGACGTCTACCTGTAGATAGAGGATGGGTGCGACGTGCGAGTCTGCGATAGGACTCGGGAGAGTCGTGACTCGTGAGGGTGCATGTGCGTGAGACAGAGGGGCGCACGTATCAATGCAATGCATGTGTCCGTAAATCATTATCCGACAAATGTTCGCCACAAGCCTTTTCCTGACGAACGCCGTAAGAACCGTTAGATCGGCATTCGACAGTGTCAGTTTTGCCATGTCATTTAACAGAACAGCCACTCCTTCTACACACAAATCTTCCACGTGAGTGTTAGCAACTGCCGTATGCTCCCTCCGTTCCGAAATGCAGTGCATATAGCTTTATTGAAAATTAGAACCTCTCAAACTTTTACCGAGTTTTCATGTACCAAATTGCACATGTAGAATACCCTGTATATATCATTTCATTCATCTTCGATAGGTAACTATAAAGATGGGTGAGGAGTCTACAAAGAAAGACCATCGTTTCACCCGCAGCAATTTCAACCATCCTTTAGTGTCGAGGAATATCATAGGAACTCTATATGATATGATTTTTATAGGATTTTTTCCTTTAGAGCCAATTGGTTCATAGGAATAGATTCATATACTCTACATTTCAAAGGAAATAAACATGATATCATTTCTATAGCTTTAGAGCCACTTGGTTCATATGAATGGATTCCTATACTCCCTTAATTTCAAAGGAAAAGAAACATTAGCGTATATTCAATAGAAAAGTTCCTATGATATGAACCAAATTACATCTCTTTACTAATCCCTCCTCATAGGAATTGAGATACATGTCATCTCTAGATTCAATAGAAAAGTTCCTATGATGTGAACCAAATGACATCTCTTTTCCAATCCCTACTCATAGGAATTGAGATGCTCCATGCCATCTCTTTCCCTACAACTTCCACGTATGCATCTTCTATTCCTAAATAGATAGTACAACCCACTAGTAGCTTTTTTTTCCAAAACATGCAACTATGGCAAAAGAACTATATAGCTAGTGTGCCAATAACTTTGAAAGATTATCGCTGGATGAAGCTAACCCGACAATGCAGAGATGGGCAAATCCAAGCACTACTGGCCGTTGGATATCATCAACATTCCACCAGATCTGCCACATGTACAATTTAGAAGACTCCATGGTTGAACTTAAGCATAATGCACAAACCTCAAAACACAAGCACTTCTCCTTTGTTCTAGAATCTTCTGTATCATAATTGATTATTTTTTTCTAAATGAATTGCCATTATTTGTTTTTTACTTTATGATTTACAATGCACAACCCCATGAATCTTAACATTTTTATAAAACTAATTGATTTTGAATGAGATGAACTATAAGAACTAAACGAACATCTACATCATGCATATATGACTCAAAGCTTTACATGCTATAGTGTGTATTTATTCATAATTTGGTTTCGAAATCTTATGCGTTCAATACATGTGTACCTTACTAGTTTTGAGTAGAGTAGCAAATTTCACGCGGCCCCGGGTATATCAAAATGCAGGGCCCATGCATCATTGCCTTTCGGTCGAAGCTACGTCCACAATTTTTTGTACGTGCTATATCTCCACTGGTCCCCGAGCCCAAAATGCTGCCTCATTCCCGTAAAACCAAGCGGCCCACACATATTTAAGGCGTCGACTCGATCACTCGAACCCGTTTACTACGACGTGGCCCCGCACGCCGTAGTACTCCTACAAACCCTACCGCCGCACTCATCATCGGTTTTCTTCAAGAGGACAAGGGAGAAGCCGATTTATAGTGGAGGCGCTTTCAAAAAAAGGATCTGTAGTGGAGACCCCTACCCTAGGTGCACTAGGTAGCTGTCGCATGCATCATTGTTTTCTCTTTTCTTTATGCTCTTGCGCGCTAGAGTGAAATGATGGTTGCTTCGTCCATCCAGCTTAATGCGGGAAAGGTGGGGCTTTGTGATTTGACCCCTCATCGCTCATTTTCTACTACTGCGGCGCTACGACCGGGGTGCCTCCAATTCCAACTGCTGCTCCGAACTTTAATTTGGTGCATCACACGTGGAACAAGACGGTGGATGAGCCACATGTCTGCCAAAGGGGTCCTATTAAGTGTGTCACCATTTCATGTGCGGACTGACCCTGCTTGAGTTGCTACGCCAACACGACAGGAGCAGCCTACCACTTGGTTTTTCTCCTTGGTGAATCCCAACTATATTGATCGAAAAATATACATGCTGAACTACCCTCTCCGTCTTGGTTTTTTATTTGTAGGCGTCTCGGTTTATAGGGCCTGCACGTAGTTCTAGGCATCCATTTGACTAACTAAATATGAGTTACTATGTCACAAAAAGTATATCATTGGAGTCTTATTGGTTGATATGTGAAGAAACAAGAAACAAGGTAGAAGTTAATGCACCGCGCCTTAGTATTGTGGGATTATTTGGTTTTCGTAAGATGACGTGCATTTGGTTGCAAGGGTGGTCATGAATGGGTTGGGATCATTCAGAAAATAGACATGTTTGGTTATAAAGCACATGAATGGTTCGAGTCAAAAAAAGAGAATATGCCTTGAAGATGCTGAACCATTCCACCCAACCAAATCGGTCGAATCAAATGGCCACCCTTTGCATGCATGACTATGTGAGCATGACTGGTGGTCCCGTCTTAAATAATTAGCTCATCTCTTATATTCAGCCAAACACATGAATTGAATGGTTCAATCCCAAAAAAATTGAATGGTCCCAATCCATTCATACGATACCTTCAACCAAACGCATCCGACTGAGGGAGTAGTTGTATTTAAAAGTCGAGGGAGGGGCTTTTCCTGCGCATTAGGCGGGGCAGTTCCGCCTAGTCGGTTCGACAGAGACGCGAGAAGACGAGGGAGTAGGCTGCTGCAAACGTAGGGCTGTGTGATTTGACAGCGAGTTACTGCTGGACAGGTGGGGCCCCGTGATTTGACTTGCCATTATCATTTTAACTACGGCGCTACGACCGGCGTGAGTCTCCCGATTCCTGACCACCTCCATACAGGTGCCTCTCCCAATGCTCCACCATGTAGTAGTAGAGGCTGGCTCTTGCATGAGAGCCCACTTCTCCACTTTTTCCTTGCCTCTCTTTCCTCCACATATGCAAAAATGCCATGTAAAGTGCACTATTGTACTTACTTGCTCCTACAGGTGCTTAAGCTTGCCACATAGGCATAAAGTCTGATGTGGCAAGTTAATCAAGAAGAGAGAGACTAGTTTGGTGACCCAAGGAAGAAATGGTGCTAAGCGTGTGTACCTAGGTGAAAAGACAATTTTGAGTCTATAGCTAATTAAATGAAGCAAACTTAGCAACACCATTTCATTGGAAGAGGTCACTCCTTGGCAAATGCAATAAATACTAGTACTCCCTGTGTCCCATTATATAAGAACGTTTTTGACACTACACAAGCTAGTGTCAAAAACGTTCTTATATTATGGGACGGAGGGAGTACGAAGAAGGAGATAGAGAGGAGTAAAAAAATACACTTATAGCCAACCTTATAGCCAACCTTGTTGTCGTATGAGTGACTAAGTGATGACTATGTATGACATGCCAACATCAGATAGCCTAACGCACCGTGTTAAATCTCCCAAGGGCGCGACCACGCGAGTGACGCGACGGTCGTGGTAGGCGCGACCATGATACCGGCTGCTGGCAGCCCTTGGATCTGAGATCAAACGGTCGCATGCTAAGTTGCTGAAAATTTTAAGAATAACCCTCCAGGATAGGATATTCACCCATAGGTCTAGAATCACGCCATGCAACCGTTCGATCTCAGATCCAAGGGCTCTCGGAAGCCCGTATCATGGGAGAATGGAAAGCCACTACCCTGCCGTTCGCACGCTGGCAGTTCACTCCTACTCTTTCCCGCACGTCCTTTAATACTACGGCGGTTCGCTCCTAGTCGTCCCGTCCATTCACATTATGGCAGTTCCACTAATCCTAACCCTCCTCCCAAATCCATGGCATCCCAAATCTCCCCGATCAGCGATGAGTACAAGGTTAGAACCATCACCGGCGATGAGTTCGACGTCATCTACACCCGTACTTCCGCTACGGTGAAAGGATGCCTTTCTCGCCTCAGACGCGTGTTCGAAAACTCACATGATGAGTGGGTCGCCGGGCTAGATGTTGAGTACACCATAGTCCTGGGATGAGAGAAGGATCTAAAGGACGAAGAAAGGAAGAAGCCCGCCGTGATTCAGGTTGGCGTACATAACGTTTGCTTGGTCTACCACATATGCCATGCCGACGTTGAGTGCCAGGATTTTGAGAACTTCCTCGAGGACAAAACAGTCAAATTCGTTACTATAGACTTAAGAACGACAAAGAAGTCCTGCATCGGATAGGCCTCGTTGTAGGCAACCCCTTCGACCTCCAGAAGAATTGGCTGGTGCCCTCTCGTCAGCCCTCAATGCTGACCCTGGCAGGAGCCATGGTTCATCCTTCGTACCGCAAACTGGAGAAACCTCATTACACGTTTCATCGTTATGCATGGCAGCGGAATGTACTAGATATAGACCACATCCAGTATGCTGCAATGGATGGCTACCTTTGTTTCAATATCTACAAGGGTTGGATGAAGAGCAACAGCCAAGTTGGCGGTTCAAGCAAAGAAGTATCGGCCAAGAGGAAGAGGGACAAGGACGAAGTCGAGGACGTGGATGAGGACTCCGAGTAAGGTGGCAGTGTCGTTGCTCATGGCGGTTCTAAACTTCTAATGCAGTGTCTACCGGATTAGTTGCATAGTTTAATTTCAGGTGTGCTTAGTTTAATTTGAGGGGTGTGTTGTGCTGAGCCCCCAGCAGAACTATGTTATGTTTCTTCTCGTTACTTTAACTCTTCAGTATGTACATACTAGTACTAGTATTTCTTTAATAGAATTTAGCACCCCAATTAGGCACGTACTAGCTTTTTTAATAGTACTATATGCATAATTTGGCGAAGAGCGCTCTCTATATGTACCACCTTTTTTTAAAATTTCAATTTTTGCTCCATGGCGCAATCCATCGATAGTGGAGTACTACTGTACAAAAGTATACATTTTTTAAATGGCTAGCATACTGTTCATCACACACACACACACACACACACACACACACACACACACACATATATATATATATATATATATATATAACCAGTTAAATTCTCAACCTAGAATGACGTGCATGCCATGTAGTAAACCGATCCGGAGGAAGTATAGTAAAAATGAGGTGATTTTACCCAGCGATCAGCGGGGGAGCATGGCCGTTATGCGGTCCCACGTGTCATCATGTACCAAGGCGATGCACGTGTCCCTCTTGAGGCAGAAGCAATACTAGTACGTGGTTTGAGATGATGTCGAACCGAAGTGTGAAATAATGGTTGCTTCGTTCGTCTGGGAAGGTGCGGCATTGTGATTTGACGTCTCATTGCTCATTACTAACACTGGGCCGGTACGAGTGGGGTGCGTCCCCCCTGCTGTTATGCACTATTATTTCGTGCTTGACACGTCGACCCGGTTGCTATATGTCCCACATGTCGGCGACAGGAAGTACAAAATTCATGAAAGGGAGCGTCGACGGAGGAGTATACTATAGAATTTATGAAAGGGAGCGACTTAGTTTTGGAAAAATCTGTTTTTACGGAGTACGTACCCACTAGGGTTTATAGGGCTCATCTAAAAAACATTCGTTTTTCCATTTGATAAGTCTCAATTCTAGTACTATACTAGTAGTAGTACCATTACATGTTGGATTTCGAGGTGCGTTAGATCACCCGACGCAAGCAGTGTCAAGAGGAAACTAACCAATGCATGTACAAGTTCATGGAAATTTAGTGGTCATTCATGCATTCGTTCTAATTAATGCCTCGGTAAACATAACTTCTTGAGAAAACGAGCATACTGTGCAAACTACGAAATTAATTCGACCACTCACCGTCTACCTTGGTTGGAGAGATTTTGAAATTGAGCTATAAACTGGAAAGGAGGGAGTAGTAACTTTTGTCTCGATTACTATTTGTGACCTTGTATAGATGCAAAATGTATTTTTTTATAGTGGCCTTTTATAAGTAAATAGAGGGAGTACTAACCAAAGTACGTAGTAGGGACGAGGAGTAAACGGAGGGAGTAGTAAAAATTTCTCCTCGTGCTGCGAGCCACCGCGCATGTGGGCGAGGGAGCGGGCGTAAAGGCATACAGTAGTACTCCAGCTTCACCTCATCCTGCGAGCCACCGTGCCCGTGGGCGGGGGAGACGGCGTACTAAGCAAGTTTCTCCTTGTTCTGCAAGTTGACGGGACACATCAAAAGTACTCCAGTGTATAGAACCTTGCCTCTAAGGTAGGCCCCACATGGTTTGCCTCTTTTTTTAATTTAACATAACGTGTCAAGTCGCAATTTGTTTGTTCACCCGTGGTAGACGATCCTCCCTCCACCAAGTGGACAACTAGTACACGTGCCAAATTACCACGTGGGCTGCCTTTTTCATACAGAAATGAGCTCCACCGTGTACCTGCGCGGGTGTGGTTGGGAAAGAGACGGGAGTACGTGCGCCGTGCGTGCACCTCTTCTCTTCGTGCACGTCCCCCACCTACATGGGTGTGTGTGAGAGAGATACAAACCTAGACATAATGCGCTGTCCATCCCCATGCCTCCACCCAGTCCGACCACCAGTCACCACCACGGCACCACGCCCCACTCCTCACCTTATCTCTCATATTTCTCCCTCCATTTTTATATACAAGGGGCCACTATCAAAATTACAATTTGCAGATATACAAGGCCACTAACACTAATCGATGCAATATTAATGGTATTTGCCTCGTGGTACTAGCAAAGGAGGACATTAATTATCCCTTGCATGCATGCGGGAGTTTGTAAAAAAATGCATCTTGATGTTCCGTACAATGCACGGGCATCTTGCTAGTCCATGAAATAACACATGGCAAAATTCCACGGCGAACGAGGGATTTGAATCTGTTGGGAGGGGCTGTTTGGATCTTGCCCGAGGTAGCCAAAATATTGGCGACCCTTTTGTCCACCGGTGCCTTTGCCACCGATGAACGAGGAACGGCTCAGGTGCTCATGCTGTCATGCATCCTCCAGCGCGCACGTTGGAGACGAGCTCGCACGAGCTGTGTTTTTTTGTCCCACAATGCCGCCCGAGCCGCCCGCAGACCGACAGGCAACCCGCAAGTTATGCCATCCAACCATAGCCGCACACATTATGACAGCAACTCAACCAACCGGACGAAATTCACGCAAACACGTAGACAAACTGATACTCATTCATGCAACCATCGGAGTATTTCATATAAACAGCGACGGAAATCATATAAAATACCGGATTTTCACACAAACATGACGGATTTCATTACATTCAAATGAACTACATTGTGCTATGGACAGCACAGGTATATAATACATGGCCTAAATGGTCGCCCGCCGATCGATTTGTGTTCCTCATGTCCGGCAGCATGATCACTGGACTGCCGGGAGCCCCGGAGGTATATGCTTCAGCGCAAAGGACGGCTCGCTTCCCCACTGCCCAACTGATATCATTGGCTGGTGCCGAAGATGATGGTGGCCGGCACCGGTTCGAGTTCATCACCGGCCACTACATCACCATGGCCGGCACCGGCTCGAGTTCATCCTAACATTGACCTCTTCCGTGGAGCCCATGCGGGGTCGATGAAGGTCCTCGCAACAAAAGGATCTGGCAAGACACCTGCTGTGTACACCGGCGTCGCCTCCGCGGTGGCCTTCATGGGACCCAAGCGGCGGCGGCCTCCCGTGTTCTACTTCTCCTCGATGATGGTGGCGGACGCGGAGGCGCTGGCCACCGACTCGTCACTCTCCGCGCACCCGGCTTCTGTAGCTGCTTGCATGGCGCGGCCGCCGGCATGGGAGTCTCGGCCACAGAAACAGGAGACGTGGTACGAGGCGGTGGCGTGGACGACAGCAACGATGCCCGTGCGCCGCTCCTCGTCGAGCTGGCCTGGAGCGGCGAGTTGCTGAACCGCGCACCGGCTTGGGGCGGCAACTGGCTCCGTCGGGCGAGGGGAGGGTGGTGGATCAGTGAGCTGCATAGCTGGTATCCGGCAGGCTACCCAGTCGGCTTGGATGCGGAATAACTACTCTTCGTAAGCCATTGTAAGAGTGGACAAAATGGTGGAGGAGATAGGGGAGCGGCGGAGGTGTGCGATTCTTGGCTGGCGTTTGGCCTCGTTTAAATAGGAGATTAAATAGATAGTGGACGGGAGGAGCTCGGCCGGTGTTGCGTTTAACGCCGGCCCGGTCATGAACGGACATGTGTCCAGAGTGGGTTTCTCGGCTTCCACACGGGCGGGTTTCATGGAGGCGTTTGAATGCGGCACGGAGGCGTGTTCAGCCGGGCGTGCCGCGAGTGGCGCCCTAGACTCTGACCTAGGACACCGCACCATTCTTCCACTGATGTGTGGGCTCTTTGGGTGCATGGCCTGCATGTCAGTGACCCAACGCAGGCAGCGCATAGCAGAGGAACCTTTGGTGGGCCAGGGCAGTAAGAAGCGGGCATTTCATAAACCGATGATTTTTCATTGAGTGTGACATCATCTTTTTCATGTAGTTAAGCGTGTGTCTTGTGTCGTGTGCTGTGTGCATGCAGGCGTGCGAGTGTTGCGTGCGTGCAAGGGTGCGTTTCAGTGTTGCATGCATGGGTGCGTACATGCAAGGGTGTGTTTCAGTGTTGCATGCATGGGTGCGTACGTGCGTGTGTTCGTGAGTGCATGTGTATGTGTCAGTGTTGCACGCCAGCATGCGTGTGTGTGTGTACGTTATGTGTACCTGTCAGTGTTGCACGCCTACATGCGTGCGTGTCTTGCGTGCGTGCATGTGTACGTGCGGGGTGAGGCTACACGTCAGTCGACTGACTTTTTCAACTCTGGTCATTAGATTTCCCAGCCGTTGGATACGAAATCAAGGGCCTCCAGTTTATCATCAAACTCCACCCCCCCCCCCGAGCCGCCAGCCACCACCGGCCAAACCGCCCGCCCCCGCCGCCCGCGGCCGCCCCGCCCTCCCCGAAACCACTCCCCACCGTCGGTCCGCCGCCGCACCTTCGATAGAGTGGGCCAGCATATATGATCTTGAGATTTTATGAAGTCACCATAGGTGCCTCGTAGTCGAGTGGAACGTCTCCTCCCACTGAACGTACATCGCCGGAAAATACTGAAATTAACACAAGATAAATGCGAGCACCGGGACTTTAACCTTGGTGGGCTCAAGAAACCACTGTCCTCTAACCATCCAACCACATGTTGGTTAGCACGACAAAATGTATGTGGTGACCGTGATGAGCTTATTCTGAAGTCCAGTGACCATATCGTGCTTTCGCTTCAAATACAATGACCGTAAGTGTCGTCAACAAAATACGGAGCACGCATCAAATGCAAAGTCCGTCAATGTCATCAACAAAATATGGAGACATATCGTGAGCTAGATACCGTTGTACTATTGTATATGCTTATTTTCTTACTGGCCGATTGCGTGTGTGGTGTGGTGGGCACATCATTTCTAGTTGTGGTGGGTCAACATGAAGACTCATGGGTCGGTTCCATCCTGCACCACATATAGGTTGGACCGAGACGTGTTATACAAGCTTGGGGGCTAGTTCGTCGATAGTATACACACACGCACAATGCCTGGTATTCACGTGTACTTTGTACACACCCCTAACACTAATATACAGTACCAGGAGTAGGCTCTTTCTTCAACTACAAGGGTCCGATCCGAACTAGGGTAAAACTTTGCCTCGTATTACCATCCAGCCTAATAGCCAGGGATATCCTACCGAATGATATGATGAAATCATATCTGCCAACTACTATTAGAGAGGTGTGTCGGGGGGGAAATGTGTGCGAGAGAGGCCTAAAGATAATGTGCGTGCGGGAAACACGTAGGCACATATATGTGCGTATAGAGGGCTAGTAGAGACCGTGCATGTGTATATATGCATGTGAGAGAAATAGTGTTTTCCAACTGAGATTAGTGAAAAGAGTGGTACATAGTAGTCAGAAAGAGAGATAGAGAAACAGAGAGAGCATGTGTGTGAGACACCCCGACACCCTGAGAGAGATTGTGAGCATGTGTGAAAGAGAAATGCCGATGCATATAAAGTGTGTGCACTTATGCGTTAGATAGAGAGATATCTATGTGTAAAAGGCGGTTCTACGCATTAAATTAAAATATAAATGGCATTATTATTTTTGGATGAGATCATGAATTTTGTAAAATTGCGTATGGACGAAAATTGGTCTATCAGACACCCATACTCTATTGAATTCTAGCATGTGCATGTGTTTATTTCATATTATCGATCCATAGAGTGAGAGCGGTTTGAAATACAGGCAATGGATGCTTTTGCAATTCATATATAAACATTAATTAGTGCACTCCATGTAGTTAGTGTGAAGCACTTTATACATTTGTGACTTGCATGGATACATTCCAAATTGCTAGCTACGAAATAAAATACATGTCGAATTGAACATAAAGGGGGTTTCGAAGATTCGAATTCATAGGAAGTGCATTCATCTATTTGAACCCGAGATAATGGCATTTGTAAATCAGATGTAAAAGGGGGCATCAATCTTTGTTGTGAGTTTGAACATGGTATATATATTCATACGCATATCTAACTTTTTTTTTGCAACCAAGGAGATTATACCTGGAACCATGCATGAACTGAGGTAAGTTACATATTTTTTAATATATACTCGTGTACAATATATATTAAAATGTACCCCCTCCATTCCAAAATAATCGTAGCTTTAGGATTTTCAAGAGTAAAGATTTGTGAAGTTTGACAAATCCTGAAAGTTCAATTCAAGAGAACCGAAAAGGTTAATGCTTCTGCTCCCAAATATTGAACGAAGCGCCAAATAGGCCTCTGGTCACCCGAAACCACGTGAGACTAATGTTTTGGTGGTAGGAAATTACTGTCCTGACTCTGGCCCGTGTAGCCTATCGGCCCGATGTCCAAAGGTCTAAACCGGGGTAGGTTTGTAACTTCACCAAGACGCCAGTCTCAACAGCCTCCGAGAAGCATTCATACGTCGTGGGCGCCTAAACACCCATGCGCTCGGCCGAAATCTATCCCGCCCACATTTGGGACACCTGACATGACTGTCCTACCCCCAACCCGCAATATGTCCGAAATTTTAGATGGGGGCAAAGTTTGTAAGTTTCCCCAAATTTGAAACAAGCGCGTCTCAAACCGAAACATTGTTCCCCCTTAGTTCCCCGCCTCCCTCCATTTCCCCATTCATACTCCGTGGGCGCGAAAACGCCCTCTCCACCAGCCGCGAAACCCCAACCTCCTCCATCCTCCACCCCATAGCGGCCAATCCACCGCCGCCCTCCTCCATCAGCCGGAGCCGGTACCCCAACGTCATCGTCCAATGCAACCGCAACCACAATGCCCTCAAGGACTTAGCAGCTGAAGCTGAGGCAGAGCTGCCTCCATGACGCCGACGCCGATGTGTGCCATACCAGAACCACTCCGACCACGCCGTCCTGCGCCTCACTGCTGCGGCTCCACTATCGCAACCGTCCACCACATCGGAGCTGTTCCCGCTATGCCGTCGTTCGCCGCCTCGGATCTGGTTCCCCACAGCCGACAGACGGCCACCGCACCACACTCAACAACTTGGCCATGGGTTCGTCCAAGGCTGCACCGTCCTCCACAACTTTTGGTTTCCAGCGAACAACAAGATCGTCGGAAAAACAGAAGGAGGACACAGCACTGCTAGTAGAAAGAGGTACTCCTCTTCCCTTATTCGTGCAAATCTTACGTCTCCGCTCACACCGTATTCATCTCACGAAAGAAACTAGTTGAGTGCTTCTTACTGCATCTTCTTCATGATACTAAATGCACAAGGTGTCCTCCCTTTTACTATTTCACCTTTGCTAGAGGTCAGTAGCCCACCTGGATTTCAATTCAGGGTCAGTCGAACCGCAATTAAAAGAAGCAGCACCCGCTTAGGCGTGCGGAGCACCTAGTCCGCCTGTTTCCCGGGGAAGCGGCGCATCCGTGTCTATCATAGGGGTGTGGGGCGCAGGAGCTGCTTGCGCCCGATCTGGAGGTCGGCGGGGCTTGAATGGATGGCCGGGGGGGCAGTGCCAAGCATGGCAGTGCGGTGAGGTCGAGGGGAGGGCGCAGGCAGGGGAGGAATACTGGGCCGATGGTCACTGGCGTTTCGAGGAAGATCGTCAACACTAACTGGCTGGAGGTAGATGAAGGCGATCTCCCTGTTCTTTGTACATCGGACGGTGCAGAAAAAATGGACTGACCTATTTGCATTCAGTCGACTGTTATTTTCATAGAATCCTGTAGTAATTGACTGTGCCATGCATGTTGTAGAGCTATCATATGTCTCCCATCATTTATTTCTCACTGACCTGCTATTTGCTACCTTTACACTGTACTAATTGTGCACACACTTCACCCACACTCACACTATTGTTTTTTTATGCATGAGTATTTCAGACTCTGACGCAGTGTTGATGAATGCAGAAAAGAAAAGACAGAAGTCGCTCCAGTGTAATTCGAAGATAAGCAGTAAGCGTTTCAACGCTCTAATGGGTGCAGTGTCAGCAGTTGGAGACAGTAAAAGTAGCTCTGCAGTTGATGATCTCAATTGCCACACACAACCATCCCAGGTGCCTGCTTTAACTTCGCGTTTTCAAATGTGGTCGCATGTTGCATATGGTGTCTAGCTTGTATTGCTTCCAATTTGGTTAAATTGCATCTGCTTAGTTTACACATTATACCTTTGATAATGACATGCCTTCCTGTTTTTCATACATACTACATATGTCTATTAACCATGTTCGTACATCAAACTAGTGCTCTTTTGTATCCCTCGTCAATCACTTATGATGAGACAGTCACCCAGGTGGGTTACTGTGAGACGCCCTACTCGTTTAAAGAGTGCAGTGTCATCCTCCCCACATGATTCTCAAGAAACAACAAGGCTAAATGAAGATAGTCAACGTAGCTCTCTAGTTGATCACCGCAATTCCCCCACACCACCATCGCAGGTGCTTGCTCTTACTTGGCAGTGTGATATGTGGTTGCATGTTGCATATGGTGTCTACCTTGTAATGCTTCTAATTAGGGTAAATTGCATCTGCTTAGTTAACACATTATACCTGTGAATATGACATGCCTTCCTGTTTTTGGTACATACTACGTCTTTCTATTAACCATGTTCTTACATCAAACTACTTCTCTTGTGTATCCCTCATCAATGCTCCTAATTTGTTAAATTGCATATCCTTAGCTTACACATTATACATGTGAATATGACACGCCTTCCTGTTTTTGGTACATACTACATCTGCCTATCACACCATGTTCTTACATCAAACTACTGCTCTTGTGTATCCTGTGTCTGTCGCTTATGATGAGACAGTCACACGCGTGGGTTAATATGAGACGCAATACTCTTATAAAGAATGCAATTTCATCCTCTCCACATGATTCTCAAGAAACAGCAAGCCTAAATGAAGATATTGAACGTTGCTCTCTACCTGAAGACAGCACTTCCCCTACACCACCATCGTAGGTGCTTGCTCCAACTTCGCAGTGTGATATGTGGTTGCATGTTGCATACGGTGTCTAGCTTGTAATGCTTCTAATTAGGGTAAATTGCATCTGCTTAGTTTACACACTATACCTGTGAATATGACATGCCTTCCTATTTTTGGTACACACTACATCTATGTGTTAACCTTGTTCTTACATGAAACTACCTCTCTTCTGTATCCTGCATCAATTACTTACGATGATTCACCTTTATTCGTTGCATATTGCATATTATTTCTAGCCTGTTGCCATGTATTGCTTCTAATTTGGTCAAATACATTTGTTAGGGCACCCTTTTAATTTGGCAGAGTGATATTGGTTTCATCTTTCATATGGTTTCTAGCTTGCATCGATTCTAACAAGTTCAAGCACCTTGTGCTTAGTTTACACTTTATACATCATACATGTCAATATGTCACGCCGTCCTGTTTTTCATACATATTCCATCCTCCTATCATGCGGCTGCCTTACATGAAAGTAGTGTTCGTCAGTATCATGCATCAATAAGTTCTGAAGAGCAAATTTTATTCCTATTTCTTATGGGTTTGACTTGACAAGGCAAAATCAAGAAAGAGGAAGGAAAAGAGTAAGGAAGGCGATGATGGTGGTCCTCTACAGCAACGTAAACGGAGCATCTGTTCCGATTCTCCTTGTACTGATAGTGCATTACATGGTCCAAGTCTTCGCTCCCCTACTCCACCATTCAAGGTGCTTGCTCTAACTTGGCAGTGTGTTATCTGGTTGCATGTTTCATATGGTGTCTATCTCGTATTGCTCCTAATTAGTGTAAACTTCATCTGCTTAGCTTACACATGATACATGTGAATATGACACGCTTTCCTGTTTTTGGTACATACTATATCTGTCTATCACACCATGTTCTTACATGAAACTACTCTTCTTGTGTATCCTGCATCAGTCACTTATGATGGGACACCTTTAAGTTGGCAGTGTGATATTGGTTTGCGTCTTGAATATGATTTCTAGCATGTATTGCTTCTAGTTTGATGAACGCCACCTATGACGAGACAGTTTTAACTTGGCAGAGTGATATTGATTGCACCTTCCATATGGTGTCTTGCAGTGTTTCTAACTTGTTGAAGTGCCTTCTGCTTAGTTACCACATCATAGGTGTGAATATGTCAAGCCGTCCATTTTTTTCATACATATTCCATCCTCATATCATGACTTTGCCTTTCATCAGAGTAGTGTTCGTCAGTATCATGCATGAATGAGTTCTTAAGAGCGAATGATATTCCTTTTTCTTGTCGGTATGACCTCACAATGCAAAATCAATAAAGCTGAAGGAAATTGGCAAGGCATTGGATGATGGTGGTTGTCGGTGTCAAAACCGGCGGATCTCGGGTAGGGGGTCCCGAACTGTGCGTCTAGGCGGATGGTAACAGGAGACAAGGGACACGATGTTTTTACCCAGGTTCGGGCCCTCTCGATGGAGGTAAAACCCTACTCCTGCTTGATTGATATTGATGATATGGGTAGTACAAGAGTGGATCTACCATGAGATCAAGGAGGCTAAACCCTAGAAGCTAGCCTATGGTATGATTGTTGTTCTGTCCTATGGACTAAAACCCTCCGGTTTATATAGACACCGGAGAGGGCTAGGGTTACACAGAGTCGGTTACAATGGTAGGAGATCTACATATCCGTATGGCCAAGCTTGCCTTCCACGCCAAGGAAAGTCCCATCCGGACATGGGACGAAGTCTTCAATCTTGTATCTTCATAGTCTTGGAGTACGGCTGATGATGATAGTTTGGCTATCCAGGCACCCCCTAATCCGGGACTCCCTCAGTAGCCCCTAAACCAGGCTTCAATGACGAGGAGTCTGGCGCGCATATTGTCTTCGGCATTGCAAGGCGGGTTCCTCCTCCGAATAATTTATAGAAGATTGTGAACACCAGGATAGTGTCCGGCTCTGCAAAATAAATTCCACATACCACCGTAGAGAGAATAATATTTACACAAGTTCAATTTGCCGACGTATTTTGTGGCGTGATGTCACACCACAACCAAGCTTTTACTCGAATCGTTTTTATTATACCACCTCAGCGCGTTTAGCGAAGTGGTTTCCTTGGCACGTCTTGTCAAAGCAGAGATCGTGTTCCCCTTATTCCGGGATTCTCATCAATACAGACGTGGGTAACCCAACCGCACCCGTTGCCACGCCCCCTCCATCAAAGGCGAGTTCCAAACAGTCACGGGGACGGCTCTTGGTATTCTCCCTCTTTATAATGAGACCAAGGCTCGTTCCTTTTCTTCAATCCTCAATCGAATCTGCCCCTCGCCCCGAGTTCCAACACCCAGGGCTCCAGATTTGGGCACTTCGGACCTTCGACAATGTACGGCTCCGACCTACAGGGCCGGTGGATGCCCTCCTCCGTCACGGAAGAGGACGTGCTAAAGCTGAGAGACGCCAGGTACTTAACCTACGAGATTTCGCATAGGTTGCCTGCCCAAGGGCAAGTCATTCCTACTCCCGAGCCTGGCGAGAGTGTCGTGTTCGTGTCTCACCTCCGTCGGGGTTTAGGCTTCCCGATGGATCCCTTCGTGAGGGGGTTCATGTTTTACTATGGGCTGGAATTCCATGACTTGGCTCCGGAGTCCATCCTCCACATCTCATCATTTATTGTCGTCTGTGAAGCCTTCCTCCGCACTACCCCTCACTTCGGTTTGTGGCTCAATACCTTCAACGTGGAGCCGAAGATGATTGAGGGGCGTCAGGCAGAGTGCGGCGGGGCGGTTATAAGCAAGAGGGCCGATGAGGGAGTCCCGGACTAGGGGGTGTCCGGATAGCCGAACTATCATCATCGGCCGGACTCCAAGACTATGAAGATACAAGATTGAAGACTTCGTCCCATGTCCGGATGGGACTTTCCTTGGCATGGAAGGCAAGCTTGGCGATACGGATGTGTAGATCTCCTACCATTGTAACCGACTCTGTGTAACCCTAACCCTCTCCGGTGTCTATATAAACCGGATGGCTTTAGTCCATAGGACGAACAACAATCATACCATAGGCTAGCTTCTAGGGTTTAGCCTCCTTGATCTCGTGGTAGATCTACTCTTGTAACCCACATCATAAATATAAATCAAGCAGGACGTAGGGTTTTACCTCCATCAAGAGGGCCCGAACCTGGGTAAAAACATCGTGTCCCTCGTCTCCTATTACCATCTGCCTAGACGCACAGTTCGGACCCCCTACCCGAGATTTGCCGGTTTTGACACTGATATTGGTGCTTTCATTGAGAGTTCCTCTGTGTCATCACCGATAGGCTCGATGGCTTCTTTGATCATCAATGATGATGCAGTCCAGGGTGAGACCTTCCTCCCCGGACAGATCTTCGTATTCGGCGGCTTTGCACTGCGGGCCAATTCGCTTGGCCAGCTGGAGTAGATCGAAGGCTACGCCCCTGGCCGTCAGGTCAGATTTGGAAGTTTGAACTTCACGGCTGACATCCGCGGGGACTTGATCCTTGACGGATTCGAGTCACAGCCGAGCGTGCCGTACTGTCATGATGGGCATGATTTAGCTCTGCAGCCGGACAGTACCCTGGAGGCCGCACTCGAACCCGCTCCGATCTTCGACTCGGAGCCGGCTGCGCAGACCAAGGATGGATGGCTAGACACCGCCTCGGGGGTTGCAACCTCTACGGCAATAGAGCCGAACACCGATCTTGTCCCCCACGAAGCTCGTGACTCCGAGGTGCCGGACTCCTTGCCGGACTCCGGACCTCCCGCGCCCCCTCCAGTCGAATCCGATTGGGCGCCGATCATGGAGTTCACCGCGGCGGACATCTTTCAACACTCACTTTTTGGCGACATCTTGAGTTCGCTAAAGTACCTATCGTTATCAGGAGAGGCCTGGCCGGACTGCGGCCAGGACGGTTGGGATGCGGACGACGAAGAAATTCAGAGCCCACCCACCACCCACTTGGTAGCCACTGTCGACGATCTAACCGACATGCTAGATTATGACTCTGAGGACATAGACGGTATGGACGACGATGCCGGAGACGACCAAGAACCAGCGCCCACCGGGCACTGGAAAGCCACCTCTTCATACGACATATACATGGTGGATATCCCAAAGGATGGGAACGGCGAAGGAATAGCGGAGGATGACCCCTCCAAGAAACAGCCCAAGCGCCGGCGTCAGCGGCGTCGCTCTAAATCCCGCCATAGCAAGAATGAGGATTCCAGCACCAGAGACAATAATACACTGTATAGCGCCGAAGACAACCCACTCCAGCAAGATCCAGCACAGGAGGAGGGGGATGCCAGCCCTCATGAGAGAGCGGCCGAAGAAGAGGTAGACGACTATATGCCTCCCTCCGGAGACGAGGCAAGCCTCGACGACGACGAATTCGTCGTACCTGAGGATCCCGTCGAACAGGAGCGTTTCAAACGCAGGCTTATGGCCACGGCAAACAGCCTTAAGAAAAAGTAGCAGCAGCTTAGAGCTGATCAAGATCTGCTAGCCGACAGATGGACTGAAGTCCTCGCGGCCGAAGAGCATGAACTCGAACGCCCCTCCAAAAGCTACCCCAAACGTAAGCTGCTCCCCCGATTAGAGGTGGAGGCATATGATCCCGCTTCACCAGGAGACAATACGGCTGATCGACCACCCCGTGGTCGCGACAGAGAGGCCTCAAGGCCCTTCACTAGACCCGTACCCCGGCATCACTCGAAAAGCACAAGGCCACAGGGGAACACTCCGGACCTGCGAGACATATTGGAGGATAAGGCAAGACAATCAAGATCGATCTATGGATCATGTGGGCGCCCCACGATACGTGACGATCACCGTCACCCCGGACACAGTAAGTCCGGCCGGGCCGAACACAACAGACAAAGCTCTTTTGAGCTCCGTCGCGATATCGCCCAGTACAGAGGCGCCGCACACCCACTGTGCTTCACAGATGAGGTAATGGATCATCAAATCCCATAAGGGTTTAAACCCGTCAATATTGAATCTTATGATGGCACAACAGACCCCGGTGTCTGGATCGAGGACTATCTCCTCCACATCCACATGGCCCGCGGAGACAATCTCCACGCCATCAAATATCTCCCACTCAAACTTAAAGGACCAGCCTGGCACTGGCTTAACAGCTTGCCAGCAGAGTCAATTGGGAGTTGGGAGGACCTGGAAGCCGCATTCCTCGATAACTTCCAAGGCACGTACGTGCGACCACCAGATGCAGATGACCTAAGCCACATAATTCAGCAGCCAGATGAATCGGCCAGATAATTCTGGACATGGTTCTTAACCAAGAAAAACCAAATCGTCGACTGTCCGGATGCCGAGGCCCTCGCGGCCTTCAAGCATAACATCAGCGACGAGTGGCTTGCCCGGCACCTGGGATAGGAAAAGCCAAAATCCATGGCAGCCCTTACATCACTCATGACCCGCTTCTGTGCGGGTGAGGACAGCTGGCTAGCACGCAGCAACAACCTCAACAAAAATTCTAGCAGTCCGGATATCAAGGAACGTAGTGGCAAGTCGCGTCGCAACAAAAACAAACGCCGCATCAACGGTGATAACAGTGAGGATATGGTAGTCAATGCCGAATTCAGAGGCTCTAAACCCGGTCAATGGAAAAAGCCATTCAAAAGAACAACTCAGGGTCCATCCAATTTGGACCGAATTCTCGACCGCTTGTGCCAGATACATGGCACCCCTGAAAAGCCAGCTAACCACACCAATAGGGACTGTTGGGTGTTCAAGCAGGCAGGCAAGTTAATTGCCGAAAACAGCGACAAGGGGCTACATAGCGACGACGAGGAAGAGACCCGACCGCCGAACAATAGAGGACAGAAAGGTTTCCCCCCACAGGTGCGGACGGTGAACATGATATATGCCGCACACATACCCAAAAGGGAGCGGAAGCATGCAGTCAAGGATGTATACGCGATGGAGCCAGTTGCCCCGAAGTTCAATCCATGGTCCTCTTGCCCGATCACCTTTGACCGAAGGGACCACCCCACCAGCATTTGCCATGGTGGGTTCGCCGCATTGGTTCTAGACCCAATCGTCGATGGATTTCATCTCACCAGAGTCCTGATGGACGGCGGTAGCATCCTAAACCTGCTTTATCAGGACATGGTGCGTAAAATGGGCATAGACCCCTCAAGGATTAAACCTACCAAGACGACCTTTAAAGGCATCATACCAGGTGTAGAAGCCAATTGTACAGGCTCAGTTACACTGGAAGTGGTCTTCGGATCCCCGGATAACTTCCGAAGCGAGGAGTTAATCTTCGACATAGTCCTGTTCCGCAGCGGCTATCATGCCTTGCTCGGACGTACCGTGTTCGCAAAGTTCAACGCGGTGCTGCACTATGCATACCTCAAGCTCAAGATGCCAGGCCCTAGAGGAGTCATCACGGTCAACGGAAATACTGAATGCTCCCTCCGAGCGGAGGAACATACAGCGGCTCTCGCGGCAGAAGTACAAAGCAGCCTTTTAAGGCAATTCTCGAGTCCGGCTGCTAAGCGGCCGGACACAGCTAAGCGTGCCCGGAGTAACCTACAACACGACCACCTGGCACGTTCCGAGCACGCGTAGCAGTGCGGCCCCAACCCCAGCCCCTGTAAAACATTAAGACAGACCCTTCGCGTACTCCATTACACTCTGAAGATACCATGGGCATGGGGCAAGGGGCTCGACCACGATAAGCCCAGACTACGGCTCAACCGCACCGGGGGCTCTTAAGTGTGTCGTTTCTTTTTCTTTTCCTTTTATTTTTTACCTATAGGACTCCGTTCGTCAGAGGCCCTATCCAGCAGCAGACATGCCGAACCCACGATGCAACAACCAGGGAAGGAGAAAGGCTACAACGAAAACCCAGGTGGTCTCCATCATGAGCATTAAATCTGTTTTATGCATTATTCCATAGCCTACCCCTGGAGGGGGACATGTTAAACAGTCCCATCCCTTGCTTACCGCACCACTTGTATCGTCCTGCACTTACACCAGTTTTTATTGACTAAAGCAATGCAACACATTTTTGCTTCTAATTGCATTTCTTTCTTACACATATGTTCATCTATGACATGTTGCATCCGTACGTTTTGGTACGGCTAAATACACCAGGGGCTTATGTTTCCCGCGTTATGGTGTGATAAGTCCGAACACTTTCACAAGTGCGGCACCCCGAACTTATAGCATTATATGCATCGGCTCCGAATCATGTTCTTGGGTCAATAGTTGGGTTTGCCCAGCTCCCATGTTTTGGTACCTTACGTTCCGTTTTATCGGCTAAGGTAGCACTGGGAGAACCACTGCGATTGTGCCCCAGTTGAGCTGGGTTAACGCCTTAGTGGAGAAAGCTAAAACTGACCGTCATGATGAGGCGAGAGCTGGTCGCTGTTCAAGAGGTTCTTTGCGAGTCCCTAAAGACTTATGCCGCTTCGAGCGAGGAGCCGGATTCTGTCCGGCCAAGGTGTAGATAGCGCCCCAAATTCGGCCTTCCGAAAACTAGGGGCTTCGCTGAAATTTAAAATTATAGAATTCTCTGGCTAAGTGAGAGTGTTCAAGCATTATAAGTCCGGTTGCCTTGTTCGTTGTGTTGAGCGCCTCCCTAGATGGACCCAAAAATGGGAACAAGAGCGCTCGAGTTTATCCCGAACACCCCAGCACTCGTGGCATGGGGGCTGAAGCCGACGACTTGCCATCTCTCAGATTTGATAAACAGCCGCAGAGAAGGTAATATTTTAAATTAACAAGCGTTGCTTAGCGCATATGAACCAAGTTTTCAGTGCACAGGATAACAAAATGCGAGTTTACTCAAATATTACATCTTTGGAGCACTCACCCGCAATAGTGCGGGCGCCCTTCAGCACACTCCTATAATACATCTCGGGCGTGCGATGCTCCTTGCCCTCTGGTGGGGGGTCCGTCACAAGCTTCTGGGCATCCATCTTGCCCCAGTGCGCCTTTGCGCGGGCAAGGGCCCGACGCGCACCTTCAATACAGGCGGAGTGCTTGATGACTTCAACCCACGGGCACGCATCCACCAGCCGCCGCACCAGGCCGAAGTAGCTCCCAGGCATGGCCTCCTTAGGCCACAGCCGAACTATGAGGCCCTTCATGGCCTGTTCAGCCGCCTTGTGGAGCTCGACCAGCTGCTTCAGCTGGTCGCTAAGGGGCACCGGATGTCCAGCCTCAACATACTGATACCAGAAGACCTTCTCCATTGAGCTCCCCTCCTCGGCCCGGTAGAATGCGGCAGCATCGGACACGCTGCGGGGAAGATCTGCAAACGCTCCTGGAGAGCTCCGAATTCGGGTAAGCGACAGGTAATTAACACTCACATGCTTACTTTGCATGAAAAATGCCTTACCCGCTGCTATTTTCTTCACCGCCTCTATCTCCTAGAGGGCCTTGTAGGCTTCGGCCTTAGCGGCTTTGGCACTCTCAAGAGCCGTTGCAAGCTCAGACTCTCGAGTCTTCGAGTCACGCTCCAGGCTCTCATGTTTCCTCACGAGATCCTGGAGCTCTTGCTGTACCTCCTCCACCCGCGCCTCCTGTTTCTCTCGCTCGGTGCGCTCCACAGCCGCATTGCGTTCAGCCGCGGCCACCGCCTCCTTCAGGGTCGCCACCTCGTTAGTGGCCCCTGCAATACCCCAGTTATCCTTGTCATTTTTCTTGCAACCAAATCCTTTTCTGTAAGGTACAATTTTCATAAGGTATTACTCACCTTTTTTTCCTCGAGCTGCTTCTTGGCATGGCCGAGCTCGTTCTCGGACCGCTCGAGGTTTTCCTTCAAAGTTTTGACCTTCGCAGTCAGTGCGGCAGAGGTCAGCAGCACAGCCTGCAATCCCATATTGACATATTTTCATGACTCCTGCGTTTATCTTTCTAAAGATCCTCAGTCCGGCTTTTCTTTCCGAACACCGAACGGAGCACCAGGGGCTACTGTCTATGCGGTACCATTTTACATATATTGAAATTCTTACCTCAAAGCCTGTTAGAAGGCTGATGCAGGCTTCGGTCAGCCCGCTCTTGACGAGCTGAACCTTCTGAATCACCGCACTCATAACAGTGTGGTGTTCCTCTTTGATGGAGGCGCCGTTGAGCGCCTCCATCAAATTATCCGGCACCTCCGGTTGGACGGAGGCAGCCAGCATCACGGTCTTGCCCTTCTTACGAAGGGGTCGCCCGCCGGACTCCGGAGCCACTATGGGTTCCGGGGCTGAGTCCGGTGCAAAGTTCGGGAGGTTGTCCTGCGACACCTCCGGGGCCCTCTCCTCTTGGTGGGTCCCTTCCTGGGATCCCACCTCGGCATCGTCCGCATCACGGGGGGTGGAGGCAGTCGGAAGAGAATCCATATCCGACGCCCCTAAGGACTCGCTCGACGAAGTGGGGAGATCATCCTTAGGCGGACTGCAGGGTTGTATGCAGCATTAGAAAGACATAATGTGGCGGAAAACGAAAACCTTGAAGTTATTCGGGAGTCCGGATACTTACGATCTCGCCAGAGGCTTGGCCCTTGGAGGCCAGTCCTCGTCATCGTCACTGGCGTTGGCGGAACAGTCCGGGGGAAGAGTTTTTCCCCTCTTGGACCCTTCGGCCTCCCTTGTTGGGGAGGCCTTCCTTTTCTTCCCTCCCCCCGCTGGGGGAGAGGCTTTCTTCTTCTCCTCGCCTTGGTGGGAGGAGTCGGCCTCGGATTCATCGTCTGATAGCACCTGAAAACGGGAACTCTTCCGAGTCCCCGTGGCCATCTTCTTGGCCTTCTTCTCCGGCACAACATGGGGTGCCGGAGCCAGCAGCCCCGTTAGGCGGGCGTCAGCTGGGTCCTCTGGCAATGGGGCCGGACGGATAGCCTGTGCGGCCTTCTTCAGCCAATACTGTCAAAGGAAAGGGAGTTTAGATCCCGCATAGAGTCAAACTATGAATAACAAGCGCCCCGTAAAGGACAATATCACTTACCTCGTTAGCTGGACGCTGCGAGCTGAATCCGCGATCTTCGGTAGCGGATGCGGGAGCCTCGGCGCCCTTGAACAGGACCTTCCAGACCTCTTCGTATGTAGTGTCGAAGAGCCCATTCAAAGTCTGGTGCCGCGCCAGATCGAACTCCCACATGTTGAAGCCCAGTCGTTGGCACGGGAGAATCCGGTGGATGAGCATGACCTGGACTACGTTGACAAGCTTGAGCTTCTTGTCCACCAGCTTCTGGATACAGGCTTGGAGTCCGGTCAGCTCCTCCGAATTCCCCTAGATCCGGCCACTCTCTTTCCAGGAGGTGAGCCATGTGGGGATGCCGGATCTGAATTCGGGGGCCGCTGCCCATTCGGGATCACGCGGCTCGGTGATGTAGAACCACCCCGATCGCCACCCCTTGATAGTTTCCACAAAGGTGCCCTCCAGCCACGTAACGTGGGACATCCTGCCCACCATGGCACCTCCGCACTCTGCTTGGCTGCCCTTCACAACCTTCGGCTTGACACTAAAGGTCTGGAGCCACAAGCCGAAGTGGGGCTGGATGCAGAGGAAGGCCTCGCACACGACGATAAACGCCAAGATGTTGAGAATAAAATTCGGGGCCAGATCATGGAAATCTAGACCGTAGTAGAAACATGAGCCCCCGGACAAAGGGATGAAGTGGGAAGCCCAGTCCGTGGAGGAAATGGGGAAGGAATACTACCCTCTCATGGGGCCTGGGGGTGGGGATGAGCTCTCCCTCGTTGGGGAGCCGATGCGCGATGTCACTGGACAAGTACCCGGCGCTGCGCAGCTTCTGGATATGCCCCTCCGTGACGGAGGAGGCCATTCACTTGCCTCCCGCTCCGGACATATTTGGAGAAGGTTGAGGTGAGATGTGCGGGCTTGGGCGCTAGAGCTCGAGTTCGCGGAGATGGATAAGCCAAGGAGGAAGAAGGCGCAGGTAAAAAGGTTGGATCTTTATCCCCTTATATGGGCGGACGGAAACATGCGTCCCCACCGGCCTGATAAAACTCTCTTATCTCCCAAGCGCCGCAATCAATGGCGCGGTTGGGTTACCCACATCCGTATTGATGGGAATCCCGTAATAAGGGGAACACGATCTCTGCTTCGACAAGACGTGCCGAGGAAACCGCCTCGCTAAACGCGCTGAGATGGAACAATAAAAACAATTTGAAGGCTTGGTAGTGGTGTGACGTTACGCCACAAAATACGTCAGCGGATTGAACTTGTGTAATATTATTCTCTCTACGGTTGTATGTGGATTTATTTTGCAGAGCCGGACACTATCCTGGTGTTCACAATCTTCTATAAATTATTCGGAGGAGGAACCCGCCTTGCAATGCCGAAGACAATATGCGCGCCGGACTCGTCGTCATTGAAGCCTGGTTCAGGGGCTACTGAGGGAGTCCCGGACTAGGGGGTGTCCGGATAGCCGAACTATCATCATCGGCCGGACTCCAAGACTATGAAGATACAAGATTGAAGACTTCGTCCTGTGTCCGGATGGGACTTTCCTTGGCGTGGAAGGCAAGCTTGTTGATACAGATGTGTAGATCTCCTACCATTGTAACCGACTCTGTGTAACCCTAGCCCTCTCCGGTGTCTATATAAACCAGATGGCTTTAGTCCATAGGACGAACAACAATCATACCATAGGCTAGCTTCTAGGGTTTAGCCTCCTTGATCCCGTGCTAGATCTACTCTTGTAACCCACATCATCAATATTAATCAAGCAGGACGTAGGGTTTTACCTCCATCAAGAGGGCCCGAACCTGGGTAAAAACATCATGTCCCTCGTCTCCTGTTACCATCTGCCTAGACGCACAGTTCGGGACCCCCTACCCGAGTTTTGCCGGTTTTGACACCGACAGCCGATGATCCATGGCCCGATGGCTCTTTTCAGGAGGAGCTCGGCTTGTGGCAACAGGAGTGGTTCTATATCACCGCTCCCAGGGGCAGCAGGAAGAGGCCGCCGCCCGCCTTTCGCTCGGTCCCTCCACAACGGCTGACGTCATGGGTCAACAAAGGGCTTGACTGGGGGCGTCCAAGGACGTACCCCTATTGCAGGGCCGGATTCTAGACCTCCAAGAGAGGGAGATCAATCTGGTCGTAGTGACGCAGGTTATACTGATTTGGCGTCTTCTGGCCCTGCAAACGTCGCTCCCTCCGCCTGTGGGAATTCAATCCAGAGGGACCACAAGCTCTCCAACACTTCATGGGTACGACACCCGTGGAGATGTACAAACTGTTCTTCAGATCACAAGAGATGTGTCCGGACTTGACCGAGGACGCTGGCTTAAGCTGCAATCACCCGGATACTCAAGTAAGTAGCCCCGTGTCTGGACATATTGTCCATTTATTTATCATGGATTTGCCTTTTAACCAGCTATCCCTTGGACAGGAGTGGATAGTGCGAGCAAAACTGATACGGTGTCCGGCCCCCTCCCTGAGACCATGTCGGATCCCGTGTTAATCAAAATGTTGGAGGTAGCGCCTTCGGAGGAGGGCGAAGGGGGGAACAGGGAAAGTACCACCTCTGCTAAGGAGGCTCTCAGCAAGGGGGGAATCAAGAATCCCTCCCTCCAGGGGGAGAAGAGGACCGCTTCCGAAGACCCGGAGGCCAAGGCCTCAAAGCGGGGAAAGAAATCTGCACCGGAAGGTCCTGTGCCGGGAGGAGTCCCGGCCGCACAGTCTCCCCAAAGGAATCAGCCCTCCAGCGAGCCGTAAGTAGAAAAGGGGGAGTTTTGTAATAAGGGACATCCCTATTTTATTTCTAAGGATAACCGAAGTTTTTACCTTGTAGTTCGGATCTCAGCCCTTCTCAGCAGAGCTCATCCTCGGGGGACCTTCGTCTGGAGATGATGGAGAGCGAAACGCCTCCATCTGCCGCCCCGTCAGACGGGGCGGACGACCCTGAGGTGTCGTCACGGAGGGTCTCCCCGAGGCGGTGGGTCCGGGGAGTTCGGCACCCACTGGAGTACGGCCGGTGTAGGTGCAGGATTTGCTCGAGAGGGCGTCTATCTCAGAAGATCACCGCACAATAATGAGTATGGTGATTGAAAGGATCTCATCCGCCGAGAGCGGGTTGCATGAGGCCGTCGGAATCTTACTGACGGAGTTTGAGGTACGCAAAAAATGACATACCTTTTGATAGTTTTGCACATAGAGTGCGCCCTGTATAGATAGTAGCCCCTGAGACTCGATATGTTGTCGAAAGCGACAGCGTGCCGAGGATCATAATCTCAGTTATAAAATGTCGCCTTTCCTATGCAGGTGGAGGAACGTTCGGTGGCCAGCCGGACTGATAGAGTTGCCGAGCTGAAGCGGCAACTCGACGTTGCGGATGCGGACATCGCGCTGGTCAATAAACGACTTGACAAGTCACAAGGTAGGTGGTTTCTCCGCGGTCACCTGGTAAGGGGGCTGATGCCCACTCCTTACAACATGTATGCTTGATGCAGATGGTGCCGCTGCTGTGGAAGACCTTCGGGTAGAGCTTGCTCGAGCCAAGGAGCAAGCCAGAAAAAGTGATGCGGCTGCCTCGAAGGCAGCGGAGGAGCTAAAAGCCGAAAAGGCTGCTCACTGCCGAAGCAGGGAGGAGATGGTCGGAATGGCCGTGAAACTAAAAGATGCTACCGATCGCTATGAGGTTCTTGAAAGAGAACGCCAAGCGGAGCAAGAGGACCTGAATGAGGCCACCGCCGAAGCCAAGGATGCCCGTTCTGAATGCGGGCTATAAAGGAGGAACTGCGTGAGGCCGGAGACATTGCGGCTGGAAAGCCCTTTCTGCTGCGTAGGAAGTTCACGGATCTGAAGTATGCTCAGTTGGGCCAGTTGTGGGGTGTGGAGGATCCTTATCTGAATTTGGCGGCGAGTGCGGCGGACGCAGTCGTGCACTTCCGATGCCAGAAGGATCACGAAATGGAAGAGCTTTTTTGGTCTCAATTCCATAGTCCGGAGCGTCCACTTCCGTTGACCGATCGGTTGGTTGAGTGGGCTGAGCTGAATAGATTGTCCGGATTTGCCATGACGGATGTGGTGGCTCATCTGTGGCAGGAAAGGCCCAAGCCGAAGAGTTATTTTGGCTTATTGCAGCAATTCCTTGGGGTGGTGCCACATATGAAGGCGATGAAGCGGTCGGCATGCATAGAGGGTGCACGGATGGCTCTCGCCCGTGTTAAGACATACTGGGCGGAGATGGATGCCATCGATGTTGCATCCCGGGGTTCGGACAAAAGCCGATTACCCGCCGAGCACTATTTTGAGGAAGTCTTGCAGGGCGCTCGTTTAATAGAGTCGCAATGCTCGAAAAATGTTATGTTCAAATGACATGTATGACTGGTGAAACCATATTTATAATGTAATGGCTTTTTATACTTGTGCGTTCAAGTATTGAAATATCTCATGTGCTACTGTTAATGTATATGTATGTATAACCTGAAAGATGGCAGTCTTTGGCTTCAGCCCCCACGCACATGGTGCGGGGGTGGTTGCAAAAAAAAGCGCATTTTCACACTTAATCCAACGTCTTGGTTCTTTGAAGGAGGCGATAGCATAGCAAACTAGGCAACCAGACTATAATGCTTTATCACTTTCACTTAGCCATAGGAGCTCAATGGTGGGGCTACTATATAGCCCCTAGAGGCACCGCGCTCTCCGAACTCGGGGCGCGTGTGTGCCTGACCGGGAAGCGGTCCTTCGTCAAAGCAGAGGAATTCTAAACATTCCAGTAGTCGATCGAGTGGTTGACCAGTTGTCACGCCCAATATCCGACCCTATCCAAAAGGAACTCGAAGGTCCCACCAAGGATAGACCCGCATATTGAAACGCTTTTGCAAGGTGGATATCATTACATCAACATTACATAATAGATGGGGATACATACATAAGGCATACCCTGCCACACGAATACAACATCACAATACATAAGAGCATCATCCGACTATGGATGAAACACAAACAGAAACTCAAACGACATCCACCCTACTAGCCCAGGCTGCCGACCTGGAACCTATCCCCTGATCGAAGAAGAAGCAGAAGAAGAACTCCAAACAAGCAAACATCGCTCTCGCGTCAAGATCATCGCACAACCTGTACCTGCAACTGTTGTTGTAGTAATCTGTGAGCCACGAGGACTCAGCAATCCCATTACCATGGGTATCAAGACTAGCAAAGCTTAAAGGGAATGGAAGGGGTAAAGTGGTGAGGCTGCAGCAGCGACTAAGCATATATGGTGGCTAACATACGCAAATAAGAGCGAGAAGAGAGCAAAAGGAACGGTCGTGAAGCTAGAAATGATCAAGAAGTGATCCTGAACTCCTACTTACGTCAAACATAACCCAGAAACCGTGTTCACTTCTCGGACTCCACCGAGAAGAGACCATCACGGCTACACACGCGGTTGATGCGTTTTAATTCGGATCTGGTGTCAAGTTATCTACAACCGGACATTAACAAATTCCCATCTGCCTATAACCGCAGACACGGCTTTCGAAAGATTATACCCTGCAGGGGTGTCCCAACTTAGCCCATGACAAGCTCTCGTGATCAACGAAGGAATAGACCTTCTCCCAGGAAGACCCGATCAGACTCGGAATCCTGGTTTACAAGACATTTCGACAATGGTAAAACAAGACCAGCAAAGCCGCCCGATGCACCGACAAATCCCGATAGGAGCTGCACATATCTCGTTCTCAGGGCAACACCAGATGAGACTAGCTACGAGTAAAACCAACCCTCAAGTTGCCCTGAGGTGGCCCCGCAGGCAGCTCAGTTCGGACCAAAACGTAGACAAGCACTGGTCCGGGGGGTGCTAAAATAAAGATGACCCTCGGGTTGGCCGACCCAAGGGAAAGGGTAGGTGGTGGTGAGGCAAATGGTAAAACCAAGGTTGGGCCTTGCTGGAGGAGTTTTATTCAAAGCGAACTGTCAAGGGGGTCCCATAAATCACCCGACCGCGTAAGGAACGCAAAATCCGGGAACATAACACCGGTATGACGGAAACTAGGGCGGTAAGAGTGGAACAAAACACTAGGCAAAAGGCCGAGTCTTCCACCCTTTACCAAGTATATAGATGCATTAATAATATAAGAGATATTGTGATATCCCAACCAAAATCCTGTCCACCGTGGAGAAATCTTCAACTTCACCTGCAACTAGCAACGCTATAAGAGGGCTGAGCAAAGCGGTAACATAGCCAATCAATGGTTTGCATAGGAAAGGTGTCAAAGGTTAGAGGTTCATGTCAATTTGGGATGGCTTGATAAACAGGTTATAGGTAGCGCAGCATAGCGATAGAATGAAGCAACTGACATAGCAATGATAGTAGTGAGATCCAGGGTAGCGGTCATCTTGCCTGAAATCCCGCAAGGAAGAAGAACGAGTCCATGAAGAAGACAAACGGATGAAGCCGAACCAACAGTAGACGAACGAATCCTCACGATCGCAACGAAACAGGAACTAACAAGAAGAAGCACACAACATGGTAAACACACCACACATGAACAAGGCATGATGCACAACAAGCATGATGCATGACAATGCTACATGAAGCTACTCATGGCAAGAGATGATGCAAACAAGAGCAACACATCAAGACAAGTTTAAATGAGGCCGGGAACAACATATAACAATTCCGGTAAGTCCTGATATGCATATTTCGAAATTGGTCCAGATCTGAATAAACCTTATATTCAAGTTGTTAAACAGAAAGTTAAGATGCACAACGATGATCTACACGAGATTCTAGTCAAGTTACATATAAAGTTCATTTAGTTCGGAGCTACGGCCTAGAAGATATGAGCAATACAAGTTAAACATGGCATTGATGCAAAATGCATACAAACATCAAGCAAACATCTCAAAAAAAGGATGCAACATGATAATATGAAACTACATGCAAAATCAAGCAAGTTCCATGTAGAGCACACTCAAAACGGAGCAACGGTTCAAACACATACACTCTATACAAGTTATAGCAACAATCTGTCCAAAACAGCAACTAGGCATATTGCAAGCATCAAAACAACAAACTACAGTACCACAACATAATAACAAAAGGCATGGGCATGATGTACAGGTAAATCATAACAAAACATGAACACTGAGCTAACTCTAGAAATCACTAGAACATGCTCAAACACACATGCTAAGATTGAAAGTTATAACAATTTCAGACTTTGCAGAAAATAACACCACGATGCAATGTTTAGAGCTATCAAACAACATGTTATAGGAACTTATAATGGCAAACAAAGGCATGGCATGAATCTACTAAATGCATAGATCAAATGTCCTTTACTGACCATAAGCCAAAAAGGATCAGAAAATATGATGGCACCCACGTAAACATAGCAAGTTATAATACAGATTCAAACATGGCAGGAACATAATTATGAAGGCATGTAGATGAGCTTGTGCAACTCACTAGAGATAATTACATGGCATGGCAAGGCACCCAATAGTAAGAAGGCATATTTGTGAAGCCAAGCATGGCAAGAGAAAGGTCATAGGATGCATGGAACACTAGGAACAATCATGGTAACAACTGAACTTAATGTTAACAGGCTGACAGCAACATTATGAAGCAACTTTGGAGCAAGATATGAACAATCTACAGCAAGCTATAAATGCAAACAGGGGAATGTATGGTTAGAGGATGACATGTAGATCAAAACATGTTTATAGAACATCTCCATATTATGCATAGATTGATTAGTAGCAACATGTTTATATAGCATCACGAAATAACAGATGCAGCCTAGCAAAACAGCAACATCATGTACCCTACTTAACAAGCTCGATTCACTCACCACAAGTCATTGCATGACAAGATAAGCATAGCATCATCAAGAAGGCATGTTTGTGTAACCAACCAAGGCAAGAACAAGTCCATAGCATGCAAGGATCAACTACAACAACCTTGGCCAAATTGAATAACATGTAAACAATCTACCAGGAACCATTTTGAAGCAAAAGTAGAGCACGAAAATGACATGCTCGACTACTCCATAATTGCAACAAAGGGCATGAATGAATAGACAATAACCATATGTGCAAAACACCCTTACTGTAGTATCTCAAAATATGCATGGATCTCTCTGTAGCATCAAGTTTACATGGCATCAAAATAACAGCAGAACAGGGACTAAAATCAGCAACATTACGAAGCCTAGTTTGCATGCTTGTGCTAGTCACCACATTGATCACAAAAATACATGGCATACACCACTGTAAAGAAGACATAGCATAGATCAAAACACATGTAGACATCAACCTCATAGGATGCACACATCAATCATGGCAAAAATGACAAAAGAGCTCGTTCTGTTAACAGACAGCAGAAAACATCATGAAGCACTCTTACAACGATGATTCAGGCATCTAGATGACCTCAAATGAAATGATGTACTCGTCGAGACGAACAATTTGACATATTACACGCACAAAACGGAGCTACGGATGCGGAGATATGATGGCATGAACATGGCATGAAAATATGCAGATCTGAGGACTTAGGCAAATTTTGGACGGGGAAAGTCAACCTCGTGCACGGATTTCGAGGCAGGGCCGGATCTCGCCGGAGAAGCCGGCCGGAGCAGTGGGGAAGGGCGGCGCCGGCGTGGAGGGCTCGGGGTGGCTTGGCGGATGCGGATCCTGCCGGGAACGGCGGCGATCGGGCGCGAACGG